>NC_139571.1:35951936-37151936 GCF_965112155.1 Podarcis liolepis
CAGGAAAGAGAATTCAGAGGTGGAGATGGTTTACCATAAGCTTTATTCTCCTTTGTTTTGGAACTGCCGTGCCAGCTGTCAGCCAGAAAGACCAGACTTCTAAAACTGGCAATACAACTAGGCTCCAACAAACGCCATTCTACGCAGCCTAGCAAAATATCATTAATCTCTTATTATAATACGATTTTAATTTTCCTTCGCGTAATACAAATGTGTTCATGTAAAATCAAATGGAAATCATTTTTAAACAGAAACAATGTCTTTAAGTTTAAAATGCCACATGACCTCAAATTTCTTTTGAAAATAAAGCCATTGCACGTTATCATGGTAAGATCCTGCTGGCGAGCAACAGCTGAATCCTATTGACATTTTCAATACAATTAAATATTGCTGAAGGGAACCCATCCCCCTCAACATTGTACTTTGCTACTTAATATGTATAAGTCTTCAGGGAAAAGCTTGATCTGCTTTTTAAAACAGCAGGGTCCAAGATTGTGAATACAGTCAGTGGCTCATACCTGTTTTGCGGGTTTCATGATAGTTACAGCTGCATCCATAACTGCGAGCAGCTTTTGCCTCAAAATAAACATTAATAGTGCAATTCTGTACACGCCAAATTAAAAGCCAGCCCTGTTGAGTTAATCACAGACAGGTGGGTGTACTTTGCACTTCCTAAAGAGCAAAATTTCAATTTACCTGGTGGGACTTACTTCTGATGACAGGATTCTGTTAGTACTCTTTCCCACTGCTGGCATGAAGGATAACCTTGCTCCTGACATCACAGTTATCTCGGAACCGACTTATCTTTTCTGTCTTGTGCATGGTAGTTTCATAAGAACGAATATAGTATTGTTTTTAGCAAAAGTTAAGTAACATACCACTAAATTAGCTGTGGATCTTTGGTACCCTGGCATTCGAAACTGCCTTTTCAGCGGGAGTCTTTCATCTTCTGAAGATAAGGCTATAAATGATATTTTCAGCACCTGAAACATTAGCATAGATTTATCAATCAAAACATAGCATAAGCCTTCTTCAAAGTGGCTGGAATATGTCCCTTGCAGTTTACCAGTTTCACAACATGACTGGGCATGAAATATTTGTTTTTCTAACAAAGGTCTGTATGCATTTAGCAGCAGCAATAACAGACAGGAATTCAACTGGTGAAGCTTAGCACAATATTGCAGCTCTATGCCCGGAAGAAGATTCGGCAGTTAAAAATGTCTGCCTGTTACCAGCAATTATAATCCATCTCCCCTCCCCGCCTGTGAATGTAACTTTACAAGCATTTCCTCAGTAAAATTACCTCCGTATGAACCCAGGAGCCAATAAATTCAGTACTTAATTACAATTCAAAACTAAATAAACTAACAGTTTCATTGATAGATTAACAAATCACTTCAGCAAAACCAGATTAAAACTAAAGCAAATTCGGTTTGAGTAATAACATACTCTTATTACAGATATAAGAGATTGAGTTGGACCAGCATTGAGTTGGATGGGGTTTTAGCACAGCTTTTTCTAGTTAGTCACTTTATCCTGCCCAAGGCAAACCTAAATTGACTTACAACCAGCCAAACAGACAACACAGATATATTGACACAAGAGGAAAAACATGAAAAATATCCTGCGTACTTCTAAAATGGCCACAGATAGTTAAAGGCCAAAGGATAGAGGGAGTGAAATTTGCCTGGCGCCTAAAGATCCACTAAGCTGGTCTCAGTTCCCACAAAGGAGGAGCCACCACAAAGCAGGCCAACTCCATCTGCGTTTACTCGGGAGCAAGCCCTGTTGCGGCGAAGGCGGTTTACTCCCTAGTAAGGGTTGCAGTCATCGGGTCTTGCTGCAAACAAGCTACGTGGTGCCGGGGCTTGGAGGAGCGTCAGGATTAGGGCCTCGCGACTCCATCTGCGCTTGTCTGGGGATTAAAGGGCCTGATCCTCGCAACGGGACTTCTAAATGCCGGAGCCGCGCCCAGCCGCTACCCCACCCACTGGGACTCTTGCGCGGGGGATAAAAGCTTCTCCGCGCTTCTTCTCCGTTACTGCTTTCCCCCGCTCTTTTATTCTTTCTGTGCTCGCCTTTGTTTCTCGCGCTGCTCCTGCGCGCTTTTTCCGCGCGTTATGGGGCGCGCTACGCTCCAGGCTGCGCTGCTGCTGCTCTTCGCTACTGCGACTGGGTGGGGTTTGCTCCCCAACAAAGGTGAGAGTGGGGTCGTGGGCTATATATATATATATGTATAAATTTTCTGTTTTGCAATTTAAAAAACTCATTTGACATCTTTAAAATACCAATGACTTCCCTTTTTCTCTTTCCATGGTTCATTTTACGCACCACAAATCCCTGCATATTTTACAAAAACTATTCCATTCGGTATTCCATTATTGCATCCATCACAACTTGTTTACATTGTTGAATTTATCTTGAGGCTGCCAGCGTTTTCAGCTGTACACAATGATTTCCCATACATTCAATAAACGTTTTCCAGTCTTCTTTAAACATATATTCTTATAGTTCTCTTATTCTGTGTTGCCTCTGCAAGTTGTGCATATTCTGTCAACTTAAGTTGCCATTCTTTGGTTGGGACCTCGTTTTCCATTCTGATGCTAACAAAACACAGGCGCAGTAGTAGCATACATAACCTTTTTTTGTCACCTTGTGGTAGTGGAATTTCAGTCTGAATTATCCCCAACAGAAAGGACTCTGGTTTTTTGGGGGGATGATATGCCTCTCTCCTCTCAAGCTGGCATTGCTTTCGGGTTTTTGTTTTTTTACACAGTAGTCTTTAATCTCCTTAGTTTGCAGCTCTAGGCTTCTCTGGAAGGACCAGTGGGATATAAATTTAATAAACAAATGAAACCACATGGTAGTTCAAGGGATACTTATTGGGGAAGTGAGGCTAAATGAAATGAGTAATGTGTGTGTATAAATAATTTTGCTTTGTATCCTTCATTTTGTGATGTTTGAATGACTTTATTGTACACTATCATGCTTTTTAAAAAAAAACAAGTTGGCTTTTTAAAGAGTCTTGCAAAAAAACAAACTATGGATGGTATCAAAATGAGTTCAGCTGCTACAAGGGCTTTTTTCCTGTGCAGTAGGGGTTCCTTCCTGTGTGCTGCCCCCTCCCCCATGAACCCATTTTGGAGGTCCCCCCCCTTCAATCTAGCAGATTTGGGGTGGGGGGAGTTAGGGTGGAGAGGACAGAGAGTGACTATATCCTATTTGCCTTGTACAGATGGAAACGTTTGCAGTATCTCTCAGCAAGCTGTCTGTGGAGATAAGTGCATTCCTTTGACGTGGCTTTGTAATGGAGAGCAAGACTGCCCTGATGGTTCGGATGAGCATTGTGGTAAGCCTTCCAGAGCCTTCAAATGGCTGAGAGTCCATTTGGAAGACCAAGGTTCAGTGCCGGATTTACATATAAGCTAAACAAGCTATAGCCCCACTCTCTTGGGGGGGCCCAAAAAAATTAAAGGGAAAAAACTGGATGTACATTTCCAAAATATAAGATAAAAAACAAAATAAAACCTACATACAGCAACAGTGTTTTGTGTTGTGTAGGCTCCTATTTGTTATGTACAAATGACTTTAGATACCTATTAGGTCCATAAATTACCATATAGCATGTATTCAACACAAAAAACAGTGACAATTTGTTGTTGACAAAGGACAGCTGGACATATAAAGGGCCCCATTACCTTCAGTAGCTTAGGGCCCCATCAAACCTAAATCTGGGCCTGCCAAGGTTGGATACCAAGGCTTCTGATAAACATTTTGAGATGGACTTTTAATAGTTTGTTGTTTCCTGGGACAGCTGAAACTGTTTTCCCTAGTCACTTCAATGGTTAAGCTAATGTCTTTCCAAGATAACTTGTGTATCCATGGTTTTTTTTAGTAAACTGCTTTCTGAAAACATTAATCAAGCGGTGTATAAATTTCATGAAATAATTTTATTACGCATGCCAAGTCCTTTAAACTGTAGCATCTCTGCGGTGGACGTTGATTTCAAAGCAACTTCCCAGGCTACTAAAGTCCTCCTTGGCAACTACCCTAAAGGCAACATTCTTTTAAAAGGTCCTCACGGCCTAGGACCCTTGTACCTACGGGACCCCCTCTCCCGGTATGCCCCACGGAGAGCCTCAAGGTCCATAAATAGCAACACCCTAGTGGTCCCGGGCCCTAAGGAAGTTAGATTAGCTTCAACCAGAACCCAGGGCCTTTTCAACTCTGGCCCCGACTTGGTGGAACGCTCTGCCTCATGAGACCAGGGCCCTGCAGGATCTGATTTCTTTCCGCAGGGCCTGTAAGACAGAGCTGTTCCACCTGGCCTTTGGCTTGGAGCCAATTTGATTCCCTCCCTCTTTCTTTTTTCTTTTCCTTCTCCTCCTGCGGTGAGGCTACATTTTAATATTTTAATGTTGCAATATTTTAATGTTGCGTTTTAATTTTGTTTTTAAGTTGTAATCATTCAACTTGTTTTTATTATTGCTTGTAAGCCGCTCTGAGCCCGGAGGGCGGGGTATAAATACAAATTATTATTATTAAAAGGGGAGAGTACCTAACCACTCCAGCTAAGTATAGTGTTAAATCAAGCTAAATAACTTTTATCGTTCAGACGAAGGATGTCGTGGTGATCCGAATGCATGGCAGTGCAAAGATGGAAGCTGCGTTTCTGCTACTTGGCTTTGTGATGGCGTCAGTGATTGCATGGATGGCTCAGATGAAGAGAATTGTGGTACGCTCAAAACCATTTTTCAACATTTCCCGGGTATTTTGCTTCTCCGGCTTTCTCTGTGGTGCAGTGCAACTGATGCCCCTTGCATTTATCTCCTCCATCTCTTGACTGAGTGAAGAGTTTGCTGTAGGCAACCCCCAGTGCAGAAGCTGTTGAAGCAGAGGCCAGCTTAAAGTCCAATATAAATTTTTCCTTACACTAAGAGAGGCTGGGCAATCCTTGTTCTCAACACGGATGGAGCTGGTCTTTCAGCCGAGCCCTGCTTCTTAGCTGCTGGCAGATGAGGGAAGGAATAACCTCATCCCTAGTAGGAAGGCAAAATGCTGAAGGGAGTACTATCATCTGGGCTTCTGCTGGTACAATGGTACAAACCTTGGTACTCAAACACCTTGGTACTCAAACAACTTGGAACCCAAACATTGCAAACCCGGAAGTAAGTGTTCCTGTTTGCTAACTTTTTTCGGAAGCCAAACATGCTTCGTTTTGACTGTTACACTTCTGATTTGAGTGCCACACTTCCATTTTGCATGCCACATTTCCATTTTGAGTGTTACGCTGAGGTCTGTCTGTTTTTGCTATTTTGCGTTTTTGTGGCTCTTTTTGTGTGTGACTCTGTGGAACCCAATTCAGCTACTGATTGATTGATTGATTGTGTGACTGCAGTACATTTATTGCTTTCATTTTATGGATCAACAGTCTCGTTAGTAAAATTCTGAAGAAGTGTGCATGCACACGAAAGCTCTTACCAATAACATACTTAGTTGGTCTCTAAGGTGCTACTGGAAGGAATTTTTTAATTTTGTTTCGACTACAGCAGGCCAAGACAGCTACCTACCTATAACTAGTAAAATTCATGTTAAATTTCTGTTTTAGGGGTTGTTTTTAAAAGTCTGGAACGGATTAATCCATTTTGCATTACTTTCTATTGGAAAGTGCAACTTGGTTTTGGAACGCTTGGGTTTTGGAACGGACTTCCAGAACAGATTAAGTTTGAGAGCCAAGGTACCACTGCACTTTCTGCAGTGTTCAGCCTAGATTCTGCTGCAGGAAGAGGTGGTTGCCTTATTTTCCCAGTTACTAATAATACCAGCTTCTGAATCTCAAGGCAGTTGAATGTTTTGTCCCTTCATTGTAGCTGGTAAGCCCTTTGGAAACTACATGAGGTATATTATGTTATAACGCTGGGGCAAGGTGAAGGTAAATACAGAGAATCCTTTTTATCCAAAAGGGCAGCATTGGCACTTAGGGTGGGTCAAGCTGCCTGCATGCGAGGGACAAGGAGTCCCTTAGCAAGAAAATAAGTCCTCATCTCTAAAACTTTCCTATGAACAGTTCAGCAGTCTTAAATTCCACATGTCTCTGAGAAACTCTTCTTACCTGAACTTTGAACATGTGGTGCCTTTGGTCCACCTATAACCCAGTTCCCCTTGCTCTCAAGGTCTTGTGGAGAGATCTTTTCTTAGTCTGTAGACTTTAACTGGAGGTTCTGGGAACTGAACACAAGTCCTTATGCACTCACAATGCATATTACTTAAGCATGGTATTCCAGACTGTTATGTACTGAAGTTCTCACCCTGGGCCAGCAGGGGATACTGTAGATAGTTATGCAAATAAGGGATTGGATCGAAAGTGATGTTCAGTGATTGGATAGTTTTAGAAAATTGTTACAGTTACGTTGTACTGGAGCTCTATATAAGCAGGCTGACTGAACCCTTCAGTCCAGTTCTGTTCTGGCCTGTAAATAAACAAGAGCTGTTTGAAGAATCACTGTGTCGTCTGATATGTTCACCCACAACTTAACACAGACATTTGTCTGCTGTTGAAGGATGGGGTAGTTTCCAACCTAGACCTTCACATAGCCTTCCTCCTAGTGGATTGAGCTTGGAGCACCTTACAGTGTTGACCACATGAATGAAGGATTAGAAGGGCAAGTCATTCATTCTGTTGCTCCAATATCATTGCAGTTTGTGGAGACAAAGTTCCATGTCGAGGAAATAAGCAATGCATTGATCCATGGAAAGTATGTGATCAGCATAAAGATTGTGAAGATGGTTCTGATGAAGCAAACTGTCCCCCGAAAAACTGCTTGGCTGGACAGTGGCAGTGCAAGAACAGGGTGTGCGTTATGGAGGACTGGAAGTGCAATGGCATAGACAACTGCGGTGACCGCTCGGATGAAGATGGTTGTGGTAAGCAGCTTGGCCTCCTTTCAGAGGCATATAGGTGTCCATCCAGTTGCATAGCTGTCAAGTGTCCCTTATTTGAAGGGACATTCCCTTATTCCAGCGCCATGTCCCGCTGCTGTCCCTTATTGATGGATGTCCCTTAAATGTCCCTTAAATTATGTCCCTTAAATTTCAAAGGAAGCAGCTCCTTTCCCTCCCTCCCTGCCGGCCAGGGAGGAGGGAGGCTCCAACTGTGTTGTTTGGCTGTGTTGCTCACTCAATAAGAAGTCGAAGAATGACTGGGGGGTGGAGCTTGCATGCCTTGTGTGTGGCTAGTTAATGCAAGCTGAGGGGTTTTTTGAATGCTGGACGCCATTTTGTTGCACGTGCTGCTGCAAACTTTGCAGTGCAAAGCCAGGTTGGGAAGCCATCTTAAGTTGAGGCTGCATAGGCCTTGTGGTGCATGTGATTCAGATTCTGTTCAGTTGAACCTCTGGTTACAAAGTTGGTTGGACAGTGTTCTCGAAGCTACCAGCATGAGTTTGACCAGACTGCAGGAGGACAGGAAGACTGGAGTGCCTGGAACAGGTGAGGCTGCAGGTCCCTTATTTTGGCTGCTGGTCCCTTATTTTCAAGGCTACTGGTCCCTTATTTTCAAATCTGTAAGTTGACAGCTATGCAGTTGTGAAAATGCATCTTAAAAAGTTGCGCTTGAGACTTCCTGTAGTTGCCCTCTGAAGACATATCAGGAAGAGATTATCAGGCTGCAACTTTCAGTAGATGGTTTGGATAAAGTTTGTTTAAAAGTAAAAAAACTATTTGGGCAGTAGTTTTTCTAAAACTGCTTCCAAAGATTTGGAACCTGCAAGTTTTCAAGTAACTTCCCCTTCCCCCCCTCACACAGGATTCAATTTTGCTGGGAAGTATTTGACAGAGCTGGTTTAAGGTCTTCTGCTACTGTATGTTGAAGATGAGGGAACTCAGTTTAATAAGATGCTGCATAGCACACTGCTGGTATATATGGGTGTGGCCAGGATTTTTGGGGGCAGGGCTTCTGTTGGGGGCAGAACCAATGTGATTGCTCAGTTAAGTATTTCTATTTTACTTGATTGGGGGGGTACAGCTGCCCCCCCGACTCACCTTGGCTACGCCCATGCTGGTATATTTTAATTTTTAAAAACTTGTTGCATCTTGTCCAAACTGAGCTTCAGACTTTGGCTGCGGTGGACATGTGTTTGAAAACTAAGGATTCTGTTTTCTTCAGAATTAGACTTTTTCAGATGCATAAACTTGTATGGTGCTAACTTAAGATGTATTTTATTGGGTGCTACCCTAATATTCTAGCAAAGTTGATTACACCATGTATTCAATACCAATATCTGGAGCTGGCATCAGACAGCTTTGTCTTAGAAAAGGCCAAATTAAAACATCACTCTTCACATATCCAGTGCTGAAACTGTTCAAAGGCTTAATCAGTATCTTGAACCTGCCTTATAAAGCATTTCTTATAAAGCATACCTGAAGGAGCATCTTTACCCCCATCATTCTGCACGAAAACTGAGGTCCAGTGCCAAGGGCCTTCTGGTGGGTCCCTCACTGCGAGAAGCCAGGGAACCAGGCAGAGGGCCTTCTCGGTAGTGGCACCCGCCCTGTGGAACGCCCTCCCATCAGATGTCAAGGAAATAAACAACTACCTGACTTTTAGAAGACATCTGAAGGCAGCCCTGTTTAGGGAAGCTTTTAACGTTTAATAGACTATTGTATTTTAATACTTTGTTGGAAGCCACCTAGAGTGGCTGGGGAAATTATTATATTATTATTTCCATTGGCTGTGTAACAAACTGGACTACAATGGTAGTAGATACACTCAGGCAATGTGTAAATATTCTAGGAAATGGAATAGGGCGCACAATACATTAGATGTCTTGAACTGGTTGCTGACACATTTAACCTTGTGCATAAATCTAACTAATTTACAGCCTACTGCCCAGAAGGAATGATCCATTGTGATAAAGGGAAATGCATTATGGAATCTCTAATGTGCAACGAAGTGAAAGACTGTTTAGATGGCACCGATGAACCCAGCACCTGCGGTAATTAATTGTTTACACTCGTATAGTAAATAATTAAGAGTGTTCTAGTCAGCTGTTAGAGGGTGTCAGCTCTGTTTAACTCTTGTTCTATGCATCTAGGTAAGAACTGCACTCTGAACAATGGAGGCTGCATGCAGAATTGCACTGAGACTCATTGGGGTGCGAGGTGTTCGTGTGGTCCTGGTTGGAATCTTCAGGCCAATGGTCAAGACTGTGCAGGTATATGTAAAATAAAACAGGCGCTCACTATTTAGAACTGGAGAAAGTTCTCTAAACTGCAAGTCGTGACCATTCATATATCCTGGGACACTATAACAATCTTCAACCTTTTCTGACCAAAGACCCATTTTTATCCCAGATACACATTTGAGGACCTGATTTTTTAAATCATTTTTTGTATGGTGGTAGTGCTGCTTTTGAAATATGCCATAGAGCAGACTGCGACTCTCAGTAGTTGGTCCTAACCCACCAGCTTGAATACCAATTGGCTAGAAGAGCTTTCCAAGTTGGCTTGAATACTGCTTTTCACAAGGAGGTCTTGGGATGCCGACACCCAAGCTGTCCAAGTAAGGAAATCGATGATCAGCATCAAAATAGACCTTGATGTCGCCACAGATTCAGAGTTCTGACCTATAAAGTCCTACATGGCTGGGGTCCAAGACATCTGAAAGACTGAAATCCCACATACGAACTTGCCCAGGTTTTGAGATGTTCAGGGGAGGCCCTTCTCTTGGTCCCACCATTCTCACAGGCGCTCTTGGTTGTGAATGTGGGAGAGGGCCTTCTCGGTGGTTGCTCCCAGACTCTGGACTCCCTCCCTAGAGAAGCCAGACCGGCTGGCTCCTTGTCCTTCCGCCAGCAGATGAAGACCTACTTTTTCCAACAGGCTTTTGGGAATTGGCTACTCTTAATGAATTGACTGGTACTGTTTCTATTGTAATTATTTGTATGTTTCAAACAGATTCTATGTAAGTGTGTGTGTAGTTAAATTGTTTTTAATGGCTGCCTTTCTGTTTTTAGCAATTCTTGTTCATATCCGTAGGCCACCTTGAGTCCTGCAAGTGGAAAAAGTGGTTTAAATAAATGCAAGTGGTTTAAATAGGGACGCGGGTGGCGCTGTGGGTAAAACATCAGCGCCTAGGATTTGCCGATCGTCAGGTCGGCGGTTCGAATCCCCGCGGTGGGGTGCGCTCCCGTCGTTTGGTCCCAGCGCTTGCCCACCTAGCAGTTCGAAAGCACCCCTGGGTGCAAGTAGATAAATAGGGACCGCTTACTAGCGGGAAGGTAAACGGCGTTTCCGTGTGCTGCGCTGGCTCGCCAGATGCAGCTTGTCACGCTGGCCACGTGACCCGGAAGTGTCTTCGGACAGCGCTGGCCCCTGGCCTCTTAAGTGAGATGGGCGCACAACCCCAGAGTTGGACACGACTGGCCCATACGGGCAGGGGTAACCTTTACCTTACCTTTTACCTTTAAGTGGTTTAAATAAATATATAGTAATCATATAGATAGATAGATAGATAGATAAGCTAGTAGTACTTCATGGCTATAGCAGCCCTTCCTAGACTACAGGAACTTATGTACATTACACTGACTCTGCTTGTTCGTTGCAGATGTTGATGAGTGTTCAATGGCTTACGGTCCTTGTAGCCAGTTGTGCAAGAACACAGTAGGTTCTTTTACCTGCGACTGTGTCCATGGGTACTGGCTCTCCAACGGAACTACTTGTAGGACTGCAGGTAGGCCCTCAGTTACATGGAGCATGAATTCCAGCTCTGAGTGCTGATTTGCAGGGAGATGGAGACATGGGAAGCACAAGACTGCCTAGCTTGGCAAAAGTTGGTACGCTTGTAATTTCTTTTGTAGAGGTAATGCTCAGGTTTCTGGCAAATAGAGGGGAATTGAGCTCTTGTGGGCAAGTTAACCGCATGTTCTCAACAGACAATCTGTGAGGTTAGAATACAAAAAGCAACAAAAAGTTAGGATTGCATGTCTTAGTTTGGGTATGTGCAGTGCAACTAAGCAGAGATATTTAACAGATGTCTCCCATAAAGGACAACTCTAGTAAGTAAGGCTATTGGCTACAGCTTGAATATCTTCTTACTGGCTAGATTTTCTATAGCTCAACAGCTAATAATGAGCAGGATTGCATTCTGGGACAAGGCCTAATAATGAAAAATCTCCTCCAGATGGTGCTACAAAAATACTTCTGGCTGTTGGTCGTGATCTTGCTGTCCTGGATGTAAAAACTCATGAACTGAAAACTCTAATGTCTATAAGGGCGTCGCCCAGCTCTGTTGCCTACGACTCATTAAGGAAAGCCTATTATTGGGTTGATGAAGGAAGAAAGCTTCATATCTATTTACCAGGAAAAAATGAGATGCTTCTGTATCCAGGTAAAGCTGTTGATATACTTGCTGTAACTGCATCCTTATCTATAGAAAGCTCCTAATATACTTGCAGTTACTAAGTCATTGGCCAAAT
This sequence comes from Podarcis liolepis, assembly GCF_965112155.1. Classification (NCBI taxonomy): domain Eukaryota; kingdom Metazoa; phylum Chordata; class Lepidosauria; order Squamata; family Lacertidae; genus Podarcis; species Podarcis liolepis. The sequence continues at coordinate 35,963,411 of NC_139571.1, forward strand.
ACTACAGCATCCCATTGTGTCCTTGGAAGCCTGTGGCAAGGCTTCTCGGCAGTGATCTTTAAAAGTACACTGAGAGCTGGTGCAATATAGTGGGTGGTGCTGGACTGGAAAAATGATGCTAACAGGGTGAGCTTCTGACCAGTTGTTCACTTGGCCTGAGGTTTAAAGTAGGTGAAGAAGGACAGAACAACATGCAACACATGCCATAGGCGCATAAGTAGTAATTGCTGTTTAAATGTAAATGCAACAAATAACATCACTTAAAGCACTTGGACATAATTTTAATAAGTGGCCTGAATCCTGAAAGCAGGTGCTTATTTTCTTAGCAGCTGGACAGAATATTCCTTGCATATATAAAAAGACTAGATATTATGAGCTGAAAACATGGTGGCGTAGACTCTATTCTTCCTTGGTTGGACACTACATTCTACTTTTGGAGTAACAATCTAGGTGGGTTTGCCTGTTAGGAAAGGTAATAACAGGAAGAATTAAAGGAACTATTGGAAACTCAAGGCAGTAGAGATATAAGATGGTCAGAGCCCCGCCGAACTTGAAGCATGGGAAGCCCCAATAAAAATTTATAATTTGGCGGAATATTTGGACTATATGATATGTATTTTTATAATTTGGAATATTTAATGTGATTTGATTGAATTGTTAAAATGGAAAATTTTAATAAAAATTGTTTTAAAAATAAATAAATAGGTGGGTTTGCCTTTTATGGACAAGACAAACCCTTGCATCATCGTTGCTTACTCCTGTTTGAGCTCCCAACATGATTTGTAATTCCAGACAGGGATTGGCTGTGAAAGCAATATATTCAGCTATTAGTGGGTTACATGGGAATCCTAAGTGGAGTGGCATGGCAAATTAAAATACAGCACAAAAGCAGCACGGGGATTTGTTAAGTTTCCTGTTCATGCTCCCAAGCAGAGTTTTAAACTTCCTCTTACAGGAGTTTGTTTCTGGAGAAGTGCTTCCAAATTAGTGGTCTGGGAACCTCTGGGGGGTCCGGGGAACACACCCAGGGGGTCCTCCATGGCCCCATCCCTTGCCTCACCCCTAACTATTTTTTTGTCATTTTTGCATGGCAATACCACAGATTTTATGGTCTTCAGCATTTTTTTCAATATAAAGTCATACCTTGGTTGCCGAACGCCTTGGAACTCGTACGTTTTGGCTCCCGAACGATCGAAAATTTTTGGAAGCCAAACGCTCCTGCAGCCAATCGGAAGCTGTGTCTTGGTTTTCGAATGGTTCTGGGGTTGAACGGACTCCTGGAACACATTCTGTTCGAGAACCAAGGTACGACTGTATTGGCCAAAATCAGTTTTGAAATGACACTGCGGTAACGATTTTGACGCGGCAATACACAGCAATATAATACTTCTCGCTCGAGGGAGAGGCTAGCCGATTTCAAGGCACTACGGATATCGCACAATGATCTCTGCTGATAACGCTGCGGATCTGAGCTGCCTTCCCTCATCCTAAAGGAGAACAGGGCAGCTGATTGCCCTCACTTCAAGGCACCACGGCACTACCTTCCCCTGGCACTGAGGTGGAGCAGCTTTTCTCAGTCAGCAGGAAAGCAGCAGCAGCCACAGTAGACGTGCATCTCCGCTGGCTGCCACTGCTGGCTGGATAGTTCACACAATAAATAAGTCAGAAATTAAATCCTTATAACAAAAGGGAAAAAAAGCTATGTAAAATTGCAAATATTATTTTTTTTGCTCTCCAGCGCCATCTGGTGTTATATGCTTAATGCATTCAAAACATTGTTTTTTGACTAATGTAGCTGAGTCCCAAGATCCCAAGGGTTATGAAACTACTGAGCTTCTATAAATGTTTCTCTCCTAGATGCTGGCAGTGTCAACAGTATATCTGTAGACTGGTTCACAGGGCAGTTATATTGGACCAGCAGTGCCCCTGGCGCCATCTTTGCTGGCCTGAGTGATGGCAGAGGCTACGTGAAGATCCTGGAGAAGAACGTGTTGCCAGAACAACTCGTTACGTTTCCAGAAAAAAGGTAAACATTCCTTGCTTCACTGCTGTGACTTGGAATCTGTCTGGAATAGCCTGGCTTGAAGTCTCTATTGCTTTACTAGGGATGGGCGCATGTTAAGGGTGAAATCTGAAAGGCTGCTTCCTTTTAGATGACCCACTGCATCTCTTAAGATACAATACTGCAGTTTCCTATTCTACCATAGGCAAACCATAGCCAAGTCAGCCACAGAGCTCCAGGAAGCGGATTTCCCAAATGGATGTTGTGGGTAGAAAAATGAGTGTCTGTAGAAGAAACATGGAGGTGGGTGGTGGTGGAGGTAACTAGAAAATCTGGTAGCAAATTAATGCCCTGTCCGTAGCTATACATGTTCCATTCTTAGTTTGGATATGCAATAAAGCATCTGTTGATTATGTGGATCCCAAATAAGTTTTGCTTGTATCCAAGGCATTTTGAATATTGAATCTAAATGGGCAAAGGTGAGTAATGCGTTTATAGTGACACTTCCAGGAGTGTAGCAGAATTGCCCCTAGATAATTCAATAGGATGAGAGCGTTTAGGACAGTGTTTCCCCAACTTGGGTCTCCAGCTGTTCTTGGACTACAACTCTCATCATCCCTAGCTGGCAGGACCGGTGGTCAGGGATGATGGGAACGGTAGTCCAAAAGCTGTTGGAAACCCAAGTTGGGGAAACACTGGTTTAAGGGCTTGAGTGGATTTATATGCAAGGTACGGAGAATGAAGGTGTTCTTCAGCTGGAATATTTTGGAGCTAGCACTTAGCCCTGGGACATATAAAGATGCCTCTGAGAGTGCATAAAGATCTCCTTTGCCCTCTCAACACAATTACCAGTCAAATACCTACGAGTACTTGCATGTAATCCCCACTCACTGAAGCCTGCGTCCCTTGTGTTGCAACTTCTGTGATGAAAGGCAGGCCTTGCGTGACTGAAAACACACAACATGGTCCAAATTGAGGTCCTGTATATGAGCTGGCTGTAGCCAGCATAAGTCTGTGGCAGAAAGGAATTCTGGAACTTGGAAAGCTTAGTCACAGCACTGATGTATCAAGGCACTTCATGATCTGTTCAGGTGTTAACTTGGAAGAAAATGTTCCTTGTGGGTGGAAATAGTGAGATGTGTGACATGCTATGCTCTTAAGCATGCCAAAGAGTAAAGGTAAAGGTAAAGGGACCCCTGACCATTAGGTCCAGTTGTGACCGACTCTGGGGTTGTGGCGCTCATCTCGCTTTATTGGCCGAGGGAGCCGGCGTACAGCTTCCGGGTCATGTGGCCAGCATGACTAAGCCGCTTCTGGCGAACCAGAGCAGCACACGGAAACGCAGTTTACCTTCCCACCGGAGTGGTACCTATTTATCTACTTGCACTTTGACGTGCTTTCGAACTGCTAGGTTGGCAGGAGCAGAGACCGAGCAACGGGAACTCACCCTGTCGCAGGGATTCGAACCGCCAACCTTCTGATCGGCAAGTCCTAGGCTCTGTGGTTTAACCCGCAGCGCCACCTGCGTCCCCATGCCAAAGAGTAGCTGGTCCCAAAACAATCATACTGGATGCTGCTCCTGCAGTGCTGAGTAGCCCAGTAACATGGTGCAGTCCTCTGATCACCTCTCTTTATTGCAGCTACATGTATTGGGTGAATCGTGAGCAAGACAGGACTGTAATCGAAGCTGCGGGGATGGATGGTTCAGACAGACATGTACTTGCAATCGTAACTGCTGAAGACCCTGTTGGATTGACCCTTGATCATATAACTAGTAGATTGTACTGGATCAGTGTGTATAAAAAGGTATGAAACTCGATGCACCGGAAAATCACAAAGAAGCCCGTGTCAAGTCTGTAGCATCTTGATGTAACATTTCATTGTGATCTGGTACCAACAGAAGCTTTTTTCCATGCTGGAAAGTCTGGTGGGATTGGTGCTGTTCCATTCACTTCATGGCAAGGACAAGGGTTTGAAGTAGTAGATAGGTAGCCGTGTTGGTCTGCCATAGTCAAAATAAAAAAATTCCTTCCAGTAGCACCTTAAAGACCAACTAAGTTAGTTCTTGGTATGAGCTTTCGTGTGCATGCACACTTCTTCAGATACACTGAAGTGTATCTGAAGAAGTGTGCATGCACACGAAAGCTCATACCAAGAACTAACTTAGTTGGTCTTTAAGGTGCTACTGGAAGGAAGGGTTTGAAGGTCCTCTTTCCCTGCACTCACAACTCACAGGACCACCCCCCCCACTTACTTAAAAAAAATAATCCTGTACAATGCATGCCATGTCTAATGAAGTACTATAGCCAAATGAAGTTGCGAACAGGATTCAAAGCTAGGTGTTTATATGTTCAGACAGTCTTGCATTGGTTAGCAATCCAGCTGTCCAACTTTTCTCCAGGTTCAGATCTTCAAAGGCAGTCCCACATTACAGTAATCTAACCTAAAGGTTACCAGAGTGTAGGCAACATAATCTAGTCAGCCTTTCTCAACCTGTGGATCCCCAGATGTTGTTGAACTACAACTCCCATCACCCCTAGCTAGCAAGGCCAGAGCTCAGGGATGATGGGAGTTGTAGTCCAACAACATCTGGGGACCCACAGGTTGAGAACCGCTGCTAGGTGTTCCCTGTCCAGATAGGGGCGCAGATGGGCCACCCGCTGAAGTTGACAGAAGCCACTTGGTGCCCCTGAAGCCACTTGAGCCTTTAGCCCTCTAGGAATCTGTAATGAAGTGTAGTTTTAAGGACTGTCCACAAAGAAAAATGCAAAACGTTGGTTTGAGGGGCAAATGCACAGTGGTGCAATTACATATGGCATGTGTCTGCACATAACCTCTGGAGGAAGGCTTTTTTTTTTTTTTTTTTTTGCATTTTAAAATTTTTTATTAATCTTTCCATATATATACATTAAATCCGTGTTTCATACATCTCATTCTTTTGGACTTCCTTCAACGTCCTTGACATTCATTCGTATTTATCTCTTTATAACGCATTCCAATCTTTCGTACTGCCATTAGTACCATCTTTCAGACATTGTTTTCCATAAGCAATACTTCTTAGTGTTTTACAGTGCCTCTTTAAATCCTACTAGCGTTGTGTTTACTAAACATTTGTTCTCCAGATAATCCGCAAATTTTCCCCAGTCATCTATAAATTTTTGATCCTTCATATATCTAATTTTCCCTGTCAATTTATCTAACTCCGCATATTCCGTCAATTTTAATCTCCACTCTGTTAACGTTGGGCTTTCTTCCTGCTTCCACTTCTGCGCCACCACGATTCTAGCTGCTGTTACCGCATATTGGAAGATTTTACAATCCTTTCTTTTAATATCTTTTCCGACCATACCTAATAGAAAAGCTTCGGGTTTCTTTACAAATGTGTAGCTTAATATCTTTTTGATTTCATTATAGACTTCGTCCCAGAAGCTTTTAACCTTCCCACATTCCCACCATTGGTGATAGAACGTCCCTTCTTTTTGTCTACATTTCCAACATTTGTTATCTGTTTTATACATCTTGGCTAGTTTAACGGGTGTTATATACCACCTATATAACATTTTTAACATATTCTCCCTTAACAGTACACATGCTGTAAATTTTATATTCACTCTCCACAATTTTTCCCAATTCTCCAATTGAATATCATAACCGAGGTCCTTTGCCCACTGAGGAAGGCTTTGCTCAGTAAAACCGAACAGTGGTTTTAGTGTACACCTGGGACATGAACCTTCTTTGGTTGCCTTGACTCTAGTTGAGCTGCCTGCACTATAATGTAGCCCACGGTGGCGGCAATGGGAAGATAATAGCACAGTAAACAACAGCAGTGTTTGTGTGCTCCACACCAGCACTTCTGAATTGGCTTGGTGTTCTGGTGGGCGGGCAACAGTACTCCCTAAACCTTCAGGTGAACTGCTCATTAGCTGGCGAAGGCTATAGAAATTGTCACCTGAAGCGCTTGAGTGCTAGTCCTCTCAGTCTGATTTGGGAATTCTGACTTGGCGTTTCTGCTCTTCAGTCCATAGAGACTATCAAGGCCGACGGCACTGGCAGGTACACTTTCCCTGAGAAGCTGATGAAAGCACAGGCCCCTCTGGGACTCGCTGTGTTTGAGAATTCCATCATTTGGGCAGACAAAGAGCAATTGCTGTCTGCATCCCGCACCTCCCCAGGTGTCGGTGTGTTGCTGAACTCTTCAGTGTCTTCGTTCACAGTACTGCATGAGCTACTGCAGCCTCAAAGTAAGTAAAACTCCCGAGGTCAATTTTTTTAATGAAGGGTGGATTGGAAGCATTTTTTAAAAAAATAAAACCAATTTTTAAATCTCCCTAGCTCCATAACTATGAGCAAGACATGGCTGGTAGCAGGAATGGCTATTTCATTTCCTCATTTCCATGTGTGTTGCCTTTAAATACCTATACCCATGACCAGGCAGAGTTAATATTAACAAACCGACTGTTGTCTTGGTAGAGGGCTGGGTACATGTCTGGTTGGGGGAGCAGGCAAGTGGCCTGTCTTGGGCCAAGGGTGCTTAAGGTGACCCAAAGGCTATAAACCCCAATGGTACTGTTCTACCATAGAGTTGTCCTGCTACAACCTTCAGTTTTGCTTCCTCAAGAATCTGAAACTTGACAGCCATAACTACTGTAATGGCCACCAGTTGGACTTGGAAGTATCTCCCAGTTGGGAGCATTCCAAGAGCTCTGTTCGGCAGAACATGCAGCTAGGTAAGCATGCACATGCTTAAGCCTCCACATACAAGGTCCTCTATGCGCCTAACACAAAAGCAGAAGTGTCCAATATAAAGGAGTCCTGTCCCCGTGTATGGAGTGCATCTCCAATGCAGCCTTGAACAACGCTTCACAAAATATTAAGATCTCTTTAGAGCTAGAAGGCCCATGGGCCTTGAAGTATAGGCCCCCACCCCTTTGCTCTCTAAGTAGATATCTGACCTCAGGTGTGGATACTTGGAAGGGAAAGAAATGTGCTTATTAAGGAGATCTAAGACAAAACATATTGTCTTCAGTAGCTTTTCATCCTTTCAATATTAACTCTTATCTCTTAAAGCTTTAGAACAGGCATGGGCAAACTCGAGCTGTTTTTGGGACTACAACTCCCATCGTCCCTAGCTAACAGGACCAGTGGTCAGGGATGATGGGAATTGTAGTCCCAAAACAGCTGGAGGGCTGAGTTTGCCTATGCCGGCTTTAGAAATCTAACACTTCACATTTTAACTTGAAATGTTAAACTGCAGTGCAGTTTATCTTGTCCCAGACTCAAGGATCATTGACTTGGTGAAATGGTTTCTATGCACCTGCCACATAGACAATTTGGCCCACCCGCGTCCCTATATTCAGAGTAGGCAAATCCTAATTTGCACAGCGTCTTCCTTCTGCCAGTGTGCAACCTGCTTGATCTCAAAATGGCTCCAAGTATAATTTAGACCAGGGTTTCCCCAACTTGGGTTTCCAGCTGTTTTTGGGACTACAACTCCCACCATCCCTAGTTAGCAGGACCAGTGGTCGGGGATGATGGGAATTGTAGTCCAAAAACAGTTGGCGACCCAAGATGGGGAAACCCTGGTTTAGACAACTGCTTGCTCTTGCTATCTAAATAGCTGCCTTGATGTCTTATACATGTTCTAAGTTCTGTAGATGGGGTGAGCCTGAAAATGAGAACTATCTTCTCATACTGCTGAATTCTGTGGCTGGCATCAACTTCAGCATTTGTGTGCAATACACGTAGTCTGTGCATTCACGGGAAGTTTAATTACTGGATTCAGCCTAGGAAGGGGTGGCCCCATTCTTGGTCTAACTTATCATCTTGGTCACTAGGTAACACAGCTGCCTGTGCACCTGGATTGTGTAGCCATATCTGCCTTTTGTCACCTGTTCATCCCAAGGGCTACAGGTGTGCCTGTCCAGATGGCACTTTCCTCTTGCCTTCAAACCAATGTGCAGGTAGGCTTGTGCTTTTAAATCTGGGGTGAAAATCCTTCCACAAACCACTTTGAGAATCCCTCTTTGTGGGGTGGGTTAAATACCAGTGTTCAGATAAGCTTGTGCTACATTGCGTTCTGGGGTTTTTATGAGAAACTACTGGTGCTAAATTTTATCTAGCTGTTGATTAGAATGGAGATGTGTCCATGATTTTTATAGAAACCTGTCGCACAGTCCCAGAAGTTCAGTTTCAGACAGGATTGTTTTGAATCTCCTGTTTTGGTCCGCCACCATGTTTTGACACACTTAAGAGAACGAAACATTGCATTGTGGAGCTATGGGAAGGCTGGGTGACCACGTCAGCCTTCCTGTCAAAGAAAGATAAAGCAGGTCTGTCTTCAGTTGGCTTTAATGTAAATGCAAAATCCAATTGGCCAGAATGCTTGTGGTAATAAATGCTTCCCCAGCATCTCATCTATAGCTTTAAACTGACTCTGAGCAGCTAGCATGACTACTTGAGCATCAACTTGTTACTCTAGCACCAAAATCAGACGGTGCAGGTATCAAGCCTATAAGATGCCCAGGTGACTACTGAAGTCATAACCTGTTCTATTCGTCATAGCAAGAGCAATACTTGGGTTGAGTAATACGGTGACACTGAGCTGGGATGGCTAGCAAGTTGTGCAAGACCTGTTCCTCAATTCCTGTACTCTTCCTGCAGTGCTGAATGTTTTGTATTCTACTAACAAGCAAATCTACCGGCTGGAAGTTGACCCAAAGGGGACAGTGTTGCAGCAGCATGAAGTGATTCAGGAGTGGCCAGAAAACGTCTATTTCCAGGACATGGACTGGAGCAGGGGATTCATCTACTGGACTAATGACAAAGGAGAACTGATGCGCTTCACTGAAGAGACGAAAGCGAAACTAATAATTCCTACAGGTTCGCCAGGTGAGCTCCTGTTCATTGCTGTAGAGCTTCTACGCAAATGAAGCATGGACTTCTAAAACAAACTCCTAATGATGATGGCAAGACAAGAAATGGGTTTGGAAGAGAATTTACTTGGTTGGTTGGTTTCCAATCTGCTCCAGACTATATTTACTCCCTAAAGCAGCAGTTCTCAACCTGTGGGTCCCCAGATGTTGTTGGATTACAACTTCCATCATCTCTGAGCTCTGGCCTTGCTAGCTAGGGGTGATGGGAGTTGTAGTCCAACAACATCTGGGGACCCACAGGTTGAGAAAGGCTGCCCTAAAGCATCAACATGCAGACAGTGCAGGATGCTAAGGGAACAGCAGTTTACCTCTTTGCCCATTTCGTGATTCAGTCCTTGCAGCTAGACTTAATGGTATAATTATCTTATGGATACACTTCCTGTAACCAGTCCAGTGTTTGGCACAATGTGGTCCAGCTGCCACAGTGCCGTAACCCCTAATTTCTTACTTGACTCAACATACCTTTAGGATTTCTAGTCTATAGTCTGTGCTCTGGACAGGGAAGAGACGAAGCAAAAGGCCGTAGAAGCCAGTGAGGCCTTGCACAGGAGTACAGTAAGTCTTCAAACACAGATCTGACAGATAGTGCCATAGCAGAACAAGCAAGGTCACTATTCTGCTGCTTCTTAGGAGTGCATTGCACAAAGAGGAAAGTGATGGGGTAGAAAGGAGTTCTTCTGCCTTCGACTAGCTTTGGAATCTTTGCCCGTTGGAGAAGGCTCTTTTGTCTATGGGAGAGCTCATGCTTTGCATCCGTCTAAAAGGATTTGTAGACAGGCCAGAAAATATGTGGACATCTGCCTGAAACCTTACAGCTACTTCTAAGTGCTCTAAGTACCAATGATGACAAATATTTCAGCAGAAAGATATGACTTTTGAAGTCATGTGTGAGGAAGTAAGGAAACTTCCTTGCCTGTTCAGCACCTCTGCTTTAGCTGTGGTGGCTTGCAATGGGACGAGGGAGTACAAGAGGTCTGGGAAATACCGTATTTTTTTCGCTCTATAAGACGCACCAGACCACAAGACGCACCTAGTTTTTGGAGGAGGAAAACAAGAAAAAAAATATTCTGAATCCCAGAAGCCAGAACAGCAAGAGGGATCGCTGCGCAGCGAAAGCAGCAACTCCTCTTTCTGTTCTGGCTTCTGGGATAGCTGCGCAGCCTGCATTCGCCCCATAAGACGCACACACATTTCCCATTACTTTTTAGGAGGGAAAAAGTAAGTCTTATAGAGCAAAAAATACGGTAGTTTCCCAGCAGCACAGGTCTCGCTTCCATGTTCCTGTAACTTGAAAAGCCCTTAGCCCTTAACCCAACCCTTCCCTCTACAAGGAGTGTTTCAGCTAAGAGCTGCGAAAGAGCAACAGCAGCTTTGGCAGATGCAGCGAGGACAGTGGATTAAAGCTGTGGCAATATGCAAAGGATAAAAGCAAAACTGATGGAGGAACTGATCCTCCTCTGCAGCTGGTAGCTTAGCCCTAAAGATTACCCCTCATCCTATTTTGTGCAGCAAGTAACTCACCCCCCCACCCCCAGTGCACTTTTCATTGTGCAGTTCACACAGCAGAAGACCTCCAGGTAATCCTCCCAGGACATTTGACACCTGTGCAGTGCCCCCAAATTTCAGCCGGGTACCACTTACCATTTTCCTTCCAGAAACGAAGGAAACACCTGCAACATAAGGTGTCCCAGAAATGCGCGGAATTTTACCATTGATGTGATTACTACCCCAGGCCGTGTTAGCAGATTGGGACAATAAAAAACGACCCATCACGCTTTCATAAGGCTCATTCATGCTTTCGCTTTCCCCTGAGGAGACTCACTGTTTACCACTGAACCTGAGCAAATGTCAATCAAGTCATCCGGTCTGATGTTTGCACCGATTTAGCGCTAAAGAGCAGGTTTTGTGGGGGAGGAAAGTAGCAGCACAGAGGCGAAACTGCTTAGTCCCCTGTGCTTTCTAGGCACAGAACTAGGAAGTGTGGACAAGCCTATAGGCAAATGGCCAGGGAAAGGTCAAGAAAGCGTGTGGGGGTGGCACAAACCATTTAATGTTTTGGGGCACTTCTCTAACCAAGGTTCCCCCCCCCCCCAGCCAGTTTCAGGATGTGCAGGGAGAAAGAGGGAGGGGAAATGGAAGTTGGTTCTGCAAGTGGACATCCTTGATGAGCTGGGCTTCCACTGAGACTGGAAGGAGAAGCTTAATTTTTTACATTTGCTTTCCCCCCCTAGTCTGTGAAGCGGCTGTCGATATAACTTCTGGGGACCTATATTGGTTAACCTGTAGCAGAACTGAAATTAAGGTTACTAGTTTTGCTGGCATGACGACGAAGGTTCTCTATCATGCGAAGGCTGCTATCTGGCACCTGTTCCTAGACTGGACGAGAGCATCCTTGTACTGGCTAGAAAGTGGGAAACCAATTCAGAGGCTGAACCTTGATGGAAGCAGTATCAAAGAAGTGGGGAAGGAAGCCTGGACAGAAGATCTTCCAGTCGCCTTGGACATAAGCTCGGGTAGCCTCCTCTGGGCTTCCAAAGACTTGGGTAAATTTCATGTTGCTTGCCCCGTTATACCTTGTGTAGTTGATGTTTCTCGTGCTAGCTGTGCAGCAGTAAACAAACATTGCCACTGCAAAGCCCATTTTTTATAGCAGTTCCCACCCTCTAGTCTGAGAACAGGCAATATTTCCTTACTAACTGCTTTGAGGGCGTGGGTGGGTGTTTTCTTTTTTTAAAAAACAAAACACTTTTAAAAACAATATTGGCTTGAGCCCTTATTTGCTAAGGTTGCTGGGCTGTCCCAGTCAACTTTCTAGAAACTAGTTGTGCTGTGACTTGTGTAAATATACAACACGCTTTGGTTGCTTGTTGCGATGGAATAATAAGCGTTTCCTTGTTCGTAGGGCTGAAGGTGCTGAACCTCATTACACGCAAGACATACAGTATAAAAGAGAATTGGACCCATGGCGTAGCAGCTGTGTATGGACCTTACCTGGTGACATTCAACAAAACAACAGTTGTGGTCTGGAACAGAAGATCAGGGGTGCCCTCTGCTGTGCAAGTAGCCAATGTACAGAAAGCAATGATGATCTTTGACACAAATTTGATAACAGGTAAACTGACTTGTCACCACTGTGAATTCCTGTTCTGGGCACTTAAACAGCCAGAGGGCCTTACCAAAGGGTGTGGTTCAGTCGTCCCTATGAAATATGTGCTGCAGAAAAATGCTTGCTGGTCTACATGTTTACATCATCTTTTCAGTGCATGAGTTCTTGGCTTACTGTTAGTGCCCACTAAAGTTACGGTAAGAAGTTCAGTTGCTGAATGTTTTGGACCATTGTTCACTGCAATTGTTGCGTGGGAATGAGAGTTCCTATCTCCCATGGTGCCTGCAGCTGTTGATCATTAAGGCCATGCGATTGTGCAGGGGGGGAGGGGTCTTATAACAGCTGTAGAAATCCACTGTTTGCTTTATAAACAGTTGCGAATTAAACTTGCTTAATTCATGGCCATCACCTCTTGAGTCGGGTTTTTCCTTGAAATGACTTTTTGGTCTGGGGCATGGATTGGCTGTGGCATGTTGCTACATGCTGTGCTTGCCAGCTTCATTCAACACAGGACCAGGCACTACTAGTCTAGAGAAAGTCTTATCTGATAAACCTTTGGTCCATTTTTGCAAGGTGATTCACACATACGCATACACAGGCACATGCACAGTGTTTCCCAAACTAGGATCTCCAGCTGTTTTTGCACTACAATTCCCACCATCCCTGACCACCTATCATAGTTAGCCAGGTGGGGAGGTAAGGATCTGGCTTGCTGGGCCAAAAGCATTCCCCAATCCTGAATGGGTCCTAAGATTTGCCATGACATGTACTAGGCCTATACTTCTGCTTCTCATCTGCAAGGGATCAGGCAGAAGCACAACACAGATCCAACAGACTAGAGGCAAAACAATTCTAACGGCTACAGGACTGCCTATCTAACAAAGTAGCCAGGAGCGCCAACTGTCTTTTAGATGATGGGACACACTTGCAAAAAAAATGTGATGTTGATAATAATTATTTATATAATGCCTATCTGAACGGGTTACCCCAGCCACTCTGGGCAGCTTCCAACAAATTAAAACACAGTAAAGACATCAAGGGACGCGAGTGGCACTGTGGGTTAAACCACAGAGCCTAGGACTTGCCGATCAGAAGGTCGGTGGTTCGAATCCCCACGACGGGGTGAGCTCCCGTTGCTCGGTCCCTGCTCCTGCCAACCTAGCAGTTCGAAAGCACGTCAAAGTGCAAGTAGATAAATAGGTAGCGCTCCGGCGGGAAGGTAAACAGTGTTTCCGTGCGCTGCTCCGGTTCACCAGAAGTGGCTTAGTTATGCTGGCCAATTGACCTGGAAGCTTTACGCTGGCTCCCTTGGCCAATAAAGCGAGATGAGCGCCGCAACCCCAGAGTTGGCCACAACTGGACCTAATGGTCAGGGGTCCCTTTACCTTTAAGACATCAAAAATTAAAAACTTCCCTATACAAGGCTGCTTCAGCTGTCTTCTAAAAGCCAGGTAGTTGTTTATTTCCTTGACATCTGATGGGAGGGTGTTCCACAGGGAGGGTGCCACTACGAAGAAGGCCCTCTGCCTGGTTCCCTGTAACCTCCCTTCTTGCAGTAAGGGAACTGCCAGAAGGCCCTTGGAGCTGGACCTCAGTGTCCGGGCTGGACAATGGGGGTGGAGACGCTCCTTCAGGTATATTGGATCGAGGCCGTTTAGGGCTTTTAAGGTCAGCACCAACACTTTGAATTGTGCTCTGAAACGTACCGGGAGCCAATGTAGATCCTTTAAGACCGGTGTTAAATGGTCCCAGGGGCCACTCCCAGTCACCAGTCTGGCAGCTACAAGATGACTGCAACGCTTATTCTCAAGTGCTCTGTTTTCCTATAAAGATTAAGGGTTGGCCATCGAACACACAAACTGTCAGTGCAATGTGAACAGGAGTATGAAGAAACTGGAACTGATTGCTAACTTTCTAATTGCAGTGCGTTCTGTTCCTGTTACAAAGCCTGCTGTCATAAGCACTGCTGCACCAACTACTAACCGTACTACTTCAGCTGCAGCAGCAAGACCAACAGCGCAGGCTACAACGTCAAGGACAACAGTGCTGACTACTACACCCACAACAACACCCCAGACCACCACAAGGGTGACAACGCCCAAGACCACCACAAGGGTGACAACACCCAAGACCACCACAAGGGCGACAACGCCCAAGACCACCACAAGGGCGACAACGCCCAAGACCACCACAAAGGCAACAACGCCCAAGGCCACCAAGACCACAACAGTGCCAAATGCAACCAATACCACTGTCTTAACAACTGTGCCCTGTGGGTGGGCTGAACTTCCTTGCCTCAATGGGCAGGGGTGTGTGCCCTATGAATATGTCTGTGATGGAGAAGAGGACTGTATGGATGGGTCCGATGAAGACTTCTGTTCCCTCATTTGTGGTGAACCAGGTACTAAGTTCTTCCATGCTGTGCGTGAATAGCTTAATACTCCATCCAGCACATGGTGAAATTTAATAATGGAGGGACCATCTCCTACCCCATCGAGACAAAGGACCTAGCAGGACAAATGTGGCTGATTGGGCTAAGGTCAAACTTTTGCAGGCCTACAGAGTTCCCTAAATTATTAAAGATTTGGCTCTTGTTAGACATGCTGACTAGGGGGGAAAGAAGGGAGCAAGGGCAGAATTTGAGGGCCTCCCCCAGCCCTCTCACTGCCTGCCAAAAGCCTTCGGGCCTCCTTTCATAGAATCATAGAATCATAGAGTTGGAAGAGACCACAAGGGCCATCGAGTCCAACCCCCTGCCAGTGTTGTTGACCTGGCTTTGGGAAGGCATCAGATGTTGCTGAGAGCCGCCAAAAAAGGCCTCGTGATAGACCACCTTACTCTATCATTTTGTCAACTTTTTTTTAAATCTAGGAAGTATGCGCTTGCTTTCTCCAGTCCTACAGTCCTGCTTAAAGACCTCCAAAGAAGGAGACTCCACCCCACTCCTTGGCAGCAAATTCCACTGTCGAACAGCTCTTACTGTCAGGAAGTTCTTCCTAATGTTTAGGTGGAATCTTCTTTCTTGTAGTTTGGATCCATTGCTCCGTGTCCGCTTCTCTGGAGCAGCAGAAAACAACCTTTCTCCCTCCTCTATAGGACATCCTTTTATATATTTGAACATGGCTATCATATCACCCCTTAACCTCCTCTTCTCCAGGCTAAACATGCCCAGCCCCCTTAGCCGTTCTATTGAACTTAACGTGTTCTTTTCTCTTTCTTTCTAAAAGGAAGCTTCCAGTGTCGAAGTGGAAACAAATGCATTCGCGAGAGGTTCCTTTGCGATGGGATTCCACATTGTCCCGATGGCTCGGATGAAGCCAGCTGCTGGGTGCCAACTCCAGAGTGTGCCTTGCGCTGTGATAACAACATGCGCTGTGTGCCTGAGAGTTGGTTATGCGATGGGAGCCCTGACTGCAGCGATAGCGCCGATGAACAGGGTTGCGGTGAGCAAATACCCAGTTGGCAGAGCGGTGCCCAAATGGGTACATTCGGCTTCCAAATTGCCAGCTTTCTACAAAAGTTCCTGACTATTAGCTTGGGTAAAGCATAGCATAAGACACATGCCCTGAGCTAACACTGCCACCTGCTGTGTCTTATCAGGCTGCCTTTGGGAAAGTATCTTAACCTTGTCCCTGAACCTGCAGGGTGGCATTGCCCCTTACAACAAAAGCTTTGGTGGCACTGTCTGAACTTGCTAGAAACTTTTTAATTCAAATGATGCTTAACTCTTGAACCAGGAGCCAATGGCTTTGGACTACTGACTGTTTTGGATAATGGGGTGATGAATTCAGAATGGGCTGGAGGGCTAGGCCTTGAATCCAGTAGATGTCCTGAGGCTTGTAGCATCTCTTCATCCCAAAAGCCCATTCTGCATTTGCCTGCGCAGTTACAGCTGTTGGTGCAGCAGCCAATTAGCAACCAAGGACAGCACTTTCCTGTTCCTGGTTGTGTGAAATATCAGGATGTTCCATTCATAAACATGCAGTCGGCATCAAACCTGAACCCATATGTAGCCTCATGGCTTATTTGCCAAAGGGATATGTAAATATCCGCGTCTCCTGGAGCTATGACAGTCGAAGGACTAATTCATATGATAGTGGGTCATTATATCTTCACACAATTTAAACTGCTGAATCATATGTCAATTCTTACAGGGTTTGTGGACCCAGATGCATTTCTGTGTAGCTTGTGTTAAATATATTTTACATTGATCCTTGTGGGGAGAATGCATTCAACGGTTCATGAATCCTATATGAGTGAAATCTCTTGGGTGCTTTCTAGAAACAATAAACACTGCTGTCTGTCTCTGCAGTTCATGCAAAGTGCACTGAACAGGAATTCCAATGCAGAAGTGGCCAGTGCGTGTCGTACTCCCTGCACTGCGATGGAGACCGTGACTGTAAGGATGGCTCAGATGAAGTAGGCTGCCCAGTAGCCCCAAAACTACATTTCTGCCACTCGGATGAAGTCAATTGCCCTAAAAGTGGAGAGTGCATTCTCAAGGAATGGCTCTGTGATGGCGATAAGGACTGCAAAGATGAATCTGATGAACAGGTGTGTGTGTGTGTGTGTGTGTGTGTGTGTGTGTAAACTGGCAAGGAATGCAGAGTGCCATCAAATCGGCTGTTTATAAAGATCTGATCAGTTACAAACATATATTAAGGTCAGGAGACAGCTAATCTGTTTCTTTTAAAGCAGTAACAATTACATGCAAGCATGCACATGTGTTTTCAACAGGACCTGGCTAGTCCAAAAGTTACAGTATTTGTGATGGGCATGGACAACAAAGAGGTTGCTTTTTAAGCAAGCACAAATTCATAGCAGCCATTGAGTGCTCCAAACTCCATTTCTAGGTTGTGTAGTTATCCCTGCAGCACAAGAAAACGGCAAAGGAGAAATTGTGTGTGTGTGTGTGTGTGTGTGTGTGTGTGTGTGTGTGTATTCCCTTTTGCTTGAATGCCTTCTCCTTGCAGGACTGCAGTTTGCCAGAGCACAAGTGCGGTGACAACCAGTGGCAGTGCAGAAGTTCCGAATGCATCCCAGACCTGTGGTACTGTGATGGGCAGGCAGACTGCAGAGACGGGAGTGATGAGACTTCCTGTAAGTACTCTTCACGTTTCCCTTGCAAGAGCTTTTGCAGGTGCTTAAAGTCTTTACCGTCGAGCAGCTCTCCCCTTTGGACTTATGTGGCACTCCCATTCAAGAGCCACGAGAAAAATATCTTGCCTTTAAAAGTCTTAGCTGGTGAAATTACTTGTGCTGTTCAGCAGCAGAGGAATCACATTCTGTAAAGGAGAAATCAAAACAAGTGTGGAGGGGGAAATCCTCAAGTGAACACCTTGAGGCTAGTCTAGAATAGCAGAAGGTAGAGTGGATTGACAGCCTAAAGCTTCTCCACTTTTTGGAGAACGGCAACACCCAGCGCTAGGTCTAGAGTGGATCAGAACTTTTAATACAAGAGTGAGGAACCATTGGCTCTCCAGTTGTTGCTGAACTACAACCCCCGTCAGCCCAAAACAAACATGGCCCAGGACGATGGCCTTTATAGTACAACATTTGGTTCCCCAAACCTGCTCTGATAGGCATCCCTGCAAGCTTGTTAATGAGCCCGCAGTAATTTCAATCAGCAATGCAAGTGCAATAGTCTTAACTGCCACCCATTTCGCTCTTAAGAACATGAGCAGGATTTGACCCTGCTGTGCGGTATTCCCTTAGCAGATGAGCAAAATGAAAGCCAAAGTACATGCAATAGCAGCAGACCTTAAAAAAAATAAATCCACATCTGCCCCAGTGGGGTTGGAGGTGCAGTTTTAAAGGGGTGGGGGGAGTGCTGCTGAATCCTCACCACCCTCTCCCCTGCAGTTCCTTCCTTTATCACCAGACTCACGAGCAACTGGAAAACCAAACTCTTCAACTCTCAGTTGCAGGCCCTCCTTCTTCAGTGCCTTTAAAATCCGCTGGTAAAAAGGCTTGCAGGTTTTACTGCTGTAACAGCCTGGCCCCTTAAGAGTTCTGAAGACCCACTTATTTCTGCTCTATGTTTTAATGCTGGTACAGTCTTTGAGTTTTTTCTTGCTGTTACACAGGCAAGCCGAGGAAGTGCCTGGGCTATGAATTCCAGTGTGGCGAAACCTGCATTAATTACACTCTGGTGTGCAATGGGAGACCAGACTGTCAGGGTGGGACCGATGAAGGCAGGAATTGTGCTCTTTCATGCCGGCGGTCGTGCTCCCAGATCTGCTACAAGTCTCCTAGCGGGCCTGTAAGTTTGCTTCTTCTTGGATGTTGACTATACTACCACTTTGGGCTTGTGGGAGATTAGCAGCCAAACCTAACCAGTGCATATTCTTGCTAGTTAGCATGAGAAGGGGCTACGTCCACAGAGTTGTGTTGTTGTTGTTGTTTAGTCATGTCCGACTCTTTGTGACCCCATGGACCAGAGCACGCCAGGCACTCCTGTCTTCCACTGCCTCCCGCAGTTTGGTCAAACTCATGCTGGTAGCTTCGAGAACACTATCCAACCATCTCACCCTCTGTCGTCCCCTTCTCCTTGTGCCCTCCATCTTTCCCAACATCAGGGTCTTTTCCAGGGAGTCTTCTCTTCTCATGAGGTGGCCAAAGTATTGGAGCCTCAGCTTCAGGATCTGTCCTTCCAGTGAGCACTCAGGGCTGAGTTCCTTAAGAATGGATAGGTTTGATCTTCTTGCAGTCCACGGGACTCTCAAGAGTCTCCTCCAGCACCATAATTCAAAAGCATCCATTCTTCGGCAATCAGCCTTCTTTATGGTCCAGCTCTCACTTCCATACATCACTACTGGGAAAACCATAGCTTTAACTATATGGACCTTTGTTGGCAAGGTGATGTCTCTGCTTTTTAAGATGCTCAGAGTTGTATTGCTGCTTGGCAAATGCACAGGCCATAGAAATACAATTGGTAGACAGGGCACTGTATGATGTCATTTACCGTCGTATCCTGGAGAGGGAGGAGCATATAGTACCGTATTTTTCGCTCTATAAGACGCACCAGAGGAGGAAAACAAGAAAAAACATATTCTGAATCTCAGAAGCCAGAACAACAAGAGGGATCGCTGCGCAGTGAAAGCAGCAATCCCTCTTGCTGTTCTGGCTTCTGGGATAGCTGCGCAGCCTGCATTCGCTCCATAAGACGCACACACATTTCCCCTTACTTTTTAGGAGGGAAAAAGTGAGTCTTATAGAGCAAAAAATATGGTACTACTTGTTCCCCCCTCTCTCTTCCTTTGCCCGGCGTTAGATGCAGCTATGCCTCCATTTGCTCCACCTTTAGGCACTTGCCTGAAGCTGTTTATATTATAAACATAAGCATTTCACCTGCATAGTTTTTACTGCTGCAATTGCTGTGAACCAGTGCAAGAATATAAGTAAGTAAATTATATTTTTGGACCCAAGCTGTCACCTTCTCCTTCATTAAGCGATGTACAAAAGGGCGAGCCAGCTTGCTTCAGAGCTCCTTTTAATTTTGCTGCCAAGGATGGGGTTTTGAAACCCTGTTCAGCTCACACACATTGAGAGTCTGGAGGGATGAACTGCAATTCATACATCCTCCCCTGCCCATTAGAACCCATTCCGCAGGGCTCTGCATTGAGTGACTTCTAAACTGACCACTGCTTCTGCCAGGACGAAGCTTGCTAAGGCTCTTTCCATGAAAGAAATGGAACACAGAAAGCAACCAATCAGTCTTGAGCAGCAACGATCATTTCACTTTTCTCCAGCAGCAACTTTTCATACATGAGCATTCCAGCATAAAAACTCTGAACGAAGATGATAAAAGCGACCCGCTTGCCTGCAACATGAAGACCCAAGTTTCTTTTAACGTAACCTTCTCCTTACAGAAATGTGCTTGCTACGAAGGATTCCGGCTAAGGAGCGACAGGCGCGCCTGCAAAGATATCAATGAATGTAAAGAGCTGTCGGAGGAGAAATGTAGCCAGACTTGCGTCAATACAGAGGGAAGCTATATGTGCACTTGCCACCCTGGCTACTTGCTGGAACCAGATGGCCACACCTGCAAAGTAGTTGGTAAGTAAAGGGACCCCTGATCATTAGGTCCAGTCGTGGCCGACTCTGGGGTTGTGGTGCTCATCTTGCTTTATTGGCCGAGGGAGCCGGCGTACAGCTTCCGGGTCATGTGGTCAGCATGACTAAACTGCTTCTGGCGAACCAGAGCAGTGCACGGAAATGCCGTTTACCTTCCCGCCGGAGTGGTACCTACTTATCTACTTGCACTTTGACGTGCTTTCGTACTGCTAGGTTGGCAGGAGCAACGGGAGCTCACCCCGTCGTAGGGATTCAAACCACCAACCTTCTGATCGGCAAGTCCTAGGCTCTGTGGTTTAACCCACAGCGCCACCCGCGTCCCTAAAGTAGTTGGTAAGGCCCTGTAAATGTGGAGCTTGCCTCTTCTGGTAGGCATATGTCTGCGTTGTTCAGTGGCTTGAGCTGAGCTTGCCTGAAGTGGAATAAAAGAATTTGGCTTCAGGCACATTCACCCACAGACTTGGGGCTAGGAAGCTGTAGAAACTAAGCCTCTGTATTGTCCTGCACGGTGCTGGAAAAGTGATGGGAGCTTGCTGAGCAGCTCTAATAGAGTTGTTAGTTGGGCAAGGACTCCCGACTTAGCACCTAGAATTCTGCTGCTTCGAAAAGCAGCATTGCTTTGCAAAGACTGAAGTTGCAAACAATTGAAAAGAAAGCTGGCGTAACTTGCCATGTATTACTTTTCACCCAAATACAAATGTGGGGAGTAATGTTAAGTGCAGCAGTAAACTGCAATGTGTAAACACTTCTCTTTCCTGCAGGCTCTGAGCCGAAGTTGCTTGTTGCAGTTCAGTTCAATTTGATCCTATATGGATTAAGGAGCCTGAAAGAAGATGTTATATTGACCATTGAGAAGGACTTTATTATCTTTTCCATCGACTATGACTTGGCAGAACAGAAAATCTTCTGGATGGACCTCAATGCAGAAAGTATTAAGTGGATGAACATGAGAAACAAGGAAAGGGGGACTCTAGTTAAAGGTGGGTCTTTTGGTTTAGGTTCGGGCATCTGACTTGGGAGCAAACTACTTACTTTGAACTTTGCTGAAAGTCTCTGATGAAACTTCGTACTTGTTGAATGTAAAATACAGTGGCACCTTGGGTTAAGTACTTAATTCGTTCCGGAGGTCCGTTCTTAAACTGAAACTGTTCTTAACCTAAAGCACCATGTTAGCTAATGGGGCCCCCTGCTGCCGCCGCGCCGCCGGAGCACGATTTCTGTTCTCATCCTGAAGCAAAGTTCTTAACCTGAAGCACTATTTCTGGGTTAGCAGAGTCTGTAACCTGAAGTGTATGTAACCTGAAGCGTATATAACCCGAGGTACCACTGTAATAATAAACTGAATCTGGAACAAATCCCCTGCTCCAGAAGAAGCTTCCTGGACTAATTCAAGAGCAACCACTTGTCCAGGCCACCAGTATTTGCAAGGTGGTTTGGAGCACAAATGAAAATTGTGCAATCCATGAAATGCTGCAGAAAGTCATTGCAGGTAGCTACACCTGTCTTTTCTTACAGCCTAGGTGATTTTAACACAGCAAGTTTGGCACCTGCTAGAGTAAATACAGGCAATGACCGATTTGCATGGGGAGTTACGTTCCTGCATGTCGGTGGAGTGCACTCATTTTATTCCACCCCCCATGACTCCAGGAATCAAATCGGATTGCATAGCAGTAGACTGGGTAGGAAGAAATCTTTACTGGACAGATGGGATGGCAGGACAGATCTTGGCTACACAGCTAAATGGCAAATGGAGAGGAACTCCTGAGCAGACTGTGGTTCTGGATTACCTGGATCAGCCTCGGTCACTCGCACTCCACCCGTTGGATGGGTAAGAGGTTCAGAGTCTCTGTATTTTATGAACATTGCTTCCAAGAGGGTTGGGCTTCTAAGTGGAATACAGTGGTACCTTGGTTCTCAAACTTAATCCGTTCCAGAAGTCTGTTCCAAAACCAAGGCGCACTTTCCCATCGAAAGTAATGCAAAACGGATTAACCCGTTCCAGACTTTTAAAAACAACCCCTAAAACAGCAATTTATCATGAATTTTACTATCTAACGAGACCGTCAATCCACAAAATGAAAGCAAAAATCAATGTACTGTACTATAAATAAGACAGTATTGTAGATGATAAAAATTATTATTTTTTCCTTAACTGCACTGATGATAGTCCTTGTTTGGATGGGGGGGGGGGCTTTTATCCATTTCTGCAGTCACACAATCAATCAGTAGCTGAACTGGGTCCACACAGTCACAAAAACAAATTAACTGAAAAAGCCTCGAAAACACAAAATAAATCGCAAAAACAAAAGCACCAAACTCAATTCATTCTGGAAATCCGTTTGACTTCTGAAATGTTCAAAAACCAAGGTGCAACTTCTGATTGGTGCCCCGGAAACAATAGCCAACACTCACTTCGGACGTCTGGCTTCCAAAAAACGTTCGAAAACCGGAACATTTACTTCCAGGTTTTCGGCATTTGGGAACCAAGGTGTTTGAATACCAAGGCGTTTGGGAACCAAGGTAGCATGTAGTCTGCTGCATGTGCCAGATACAGGCCGCCGAAAAGCCACACATGCCATTCTAATTACTGTGAGAAGCGTTGCTGGCCTGCCATTCTAGTCTTGGCTCTTGATCTTGGCTTCTTTTCAAGGCTAGCCTAAGCTTTAAAATAAAAAAGAGCAAAGGTGCACGTTGTATCGCTGTGCCTGCCCACCACATACAAAAACTTTTCAAATAGGATTGGCAAGCTTGACCAATCAAAACATAAAAAAAAGATTGCCACAAAATGGGACTGATGGCAACCCCTTATTGGGGATGATCCATGCATATAAGCCATGCGGGTTAAAAAGAAAGAGTCTGAACTGGAACTCTAAACTTCACGGAAGACCAGCTTTTCATCCTCGTGTGCTAGGGGTCAACTCATGTGCAAAGGACAATGCACACTTACCATTTGCAGAATTTTTGATCTGAGCTCCTGCTCTGGTCATAGGGATTCATGACCTGGCTGAAAGTAGGCTCTGGCTATGGTAAAAGATGTGCGATTCTCAAAAGGGGACAAATGGGAAAATGGCAATTGAAATCTGCAGACTAAAATGGAATTTAGGCTTGCGAACCTTTTCTTTCCAACGAGCATTGTATCGGTAGTGTGTGAAAACGGAAGTCCATTCAGTTTCTCTGCCCTGCAAAAGTATCTTAACATTCACCTTCTCTTCCTTAGGTTAATGTATTGGTCTGCAATAGGGGATGACTCCAAAATAGAGCAAGCTGGTATGGATGGAAGCAGCAGATCGGTACTGCTTGATGGGCTTGGCTGGCCCACCAGCATAACCCTTGACCTCTTGAGCTGGAAAATCTTCTGGTCTGATGACAAGTTTCACTATATTGGGTCGGCCTACTTGGATGGCAGTGGTATGAAGGTACAGCATACCTTATAAGCATTCCTGGTGTGTGGATGGAGTGATTGCCAAATGTGTTATTGCATGCGAAAATGCTTTTTTATAATATTCATGTGATCTCTCTCTCTCTCTCTCTCTCTCTTACACACACACACACACACACACACGTGTGTGTGTGTGTGTGTGTGTGTGTGTGTAAAGTAAAGGTAAAGGGACCCCTGACCATTAGGTCCAATTGTGGCCGACTCTGGGGTTGCGGCGCTCATCTTGCTTTATTGGCCGAGGGAGCCGGCGTACAGCTTCCAGGTCATGTGGCCAGCATGACTAAGCCGCTTCTGGCGAACCAGAGCAGTGCATGGAAACGCTGTTTGCCTTCCCGCCGGAGCGGTACCTATTTATCTACTTGCACTTTGACGTGATTTTGAACTGCTAGGTTGGCAGGAGCAGGGACCGAGCAATGGGAGCTCACCCCGTTGCGGGGATTCGAACTGCCGACCTTCTGATTGGTAAGCCCTAGGCTCTGTGGTTTAACCCACAGCACCATCCGTGTCCCACATATATAAATACATACACACACACACACACACACATATATACACATATATATATATATTTGCTTTCGTAGATTTTCACGGGTACAGGAATGCAGGTTTTGGAGTCTTCGGGTGTCTTCCCGTGTAAGAGTTGGGGTGTCTAGGCGACGTTTCGACGAGGTCTCACTCGTCATCTTCAGGCTGGTGCTTTCGGCTTCTTGTTACTGGAACAGAGCAGGATCTCAGTGTTTGAGTTCCTATAAATACTGTTGAGGGGGTGTGGTGTATAGCCTCCAACGTTCTGGGCAGAGAGGAAGTTCCCAGGTTAGTGTGCCTTTTCTTCTTTTGTTCCTTAATTACTTGAGGGATATCTTGAGTGATTTCTTGAGTGATATTCTGAGTACCACTTAGGTGGGTCATTAAGTGTGGATTAGTTGCTAAAGCTTTCGTGTCTTGACCTCTTGAGCTTGTGAAGAGTTTTTCTGAGAAGATGGCTGTACTGCACTTAGTTGTGCTCTGGCTTGGCTTCGTGTATAGGGGCGAGCTGTGGTTTTGTGCCCTGTGCCAGCCAGATCTGTGTAGGGATTGCAGGGGGGGTGCAGCATCCGGAGGTGCCACTATGGTTTGGCTACTGGATGGTGTCTGTAATTTATCTGTGGAGAGGGTCTGGGTTTGGGTCTGGTGTGGTTGATTGGTGATGGCGTTCTGTGTGCCTCTGGTTCTGGTGTCGGTTTTTGTGGGGAGGGCTAATTTCCAGATGTCTGGCAGGCGGGACGTGTCGTCACGCTTGTTCATGTTGTGAGGGTGTTTCTCTATCTCGATGGCTTCCATGATTATTCTCTTGTGGTGATGTTCCATGTTAAAGAGCAATTTGGAATCTGCAAAATTAATTTCGTGTCCTGTTTCTTTCATGTGTTGGAAAAGAGAGGAAGTTTTTTCTTCTTTTTTGACGGCATTCTTGTGTTCTGCGATACGTGCATTTATTCGTCTGTTTGTTTGTCCAATGTACGTGGCTGGGCAGACTTTGCAGGGTATTTCATAGACCCCTTGGTTTTCCAACTGGATTTTATCTTTGGGGTTTCTGAGGATATTGGCTATTTTTTGGTTGGTGCAAAAGGCTGTTTTGATATTGTGTTTATGGAGGATTTTGCTAATTTTATCTGTAGTGCCCTTGATATAAGGAAGGAGGGCCATGCCATTGTTTTCTTCTGTGTCTTGGTTTTTGGGGGGTGTTTCTTTTTGGATTAGCTTCGTAACCCTGTTTTGCTGGTATCCATTGGCGATTAACACATTTGAGAGATTCTGTAACTCAGTTGTCAAGTGGTCTTTGTCAGCCAGGCGTTTGGTTCTGGAGATGAGAGTCTTGGCTACGGAGTTTATTTGTGCAGGGTGGTGGTGTGATTGTGCATGTAAGTAGCGGTTGGTGTGTGTTTTTTTCCGGTAGATAGTGTGTCCTAGGGAGCCATCAGGTTTTTTGTAGATTAGGACGTCAAGGAAGGGAAGTTGGTTGTTGGCTTCTATTTCCATAGTGAATTGTATTTTGGGGTGTAGGCTGTTGAGATGTGTGAGGAAGCTATCTAGTTTTTCTTTCCCGTGTGGCCAAATTACAAAGGTGTCGTCAACATATCTGAGCCAAAGTTTGGGTTTGTGTTCTGACTTGTCTAAAGCATTGGTTTCAAAGTGTTCCATGTACAAATTTGCGATGACCGGTGAGAGGGGTGATCCCATAGGTGCTCCTTCTATCTGTTTGTATCTTTGTCCATTGTGGATGAAGTACGTGTTGGTTAGGCAGTGGTTGGTCAGGTCCAGGATGTATTCGGGGGGATTGTATTTGTTTTGAATGGCTGTCAAGGCTTCATTAATGGGCACTTGTGTGAAGAGAGATACAACATCGAAGCTCACAAGTAGGTCATCGGGATGTAGGTTTTGCTTCTTTATTGTTTCTATGAACTGGAAGGAGTTAGTAACGTGTGAAGCGATGGATTCTGCATAGGGCTGAAGTTGCTTAGCGAGAAATTTAGCGAGATTTTGTAGAGGTGAGCCTATGGAGCTGACTATTGGTCTGAGTGGTGTTCCTTCTTTGTGTATCTTGGGGAGACCGTAGAGTTTGGGGCATCTGGATGATTTTTCTCTGGGGATGATTCTTAGCTGGATTTCTTCACTGATAGGAGAGGCTTTTATTTTGGATTTGGTGGTTTTTTCCAGATAGGTGGTGGGATCTGTTTTTATAGGTTGGTAGGTAGGGTCTTGGAGTAGATTTGATAGTTTTGCTTGGTAGTCCGATGTGTTCATCACAACAGTGGCATTACCTTTGTCTGCTGGGAGAATGATTATGTTGTTGTCTTTCCTCAGGTTGGTGAGTGCTTTCTGTTCTTCTTTGTGTAAATTGCTTCTGGGTGGTTTGCTGGAGCAGAGGATGTTGGTGACTTCAAGTCTGATTTTATTGGCTTCATCTGGGTTGATTTTGGTTAGGCTAGCTTCGACTCAACAGCCTACACCCCAAAATACAATTCACTATGGAAATAGAAGCCAACAACCAACTTCCCTTCCTTGACGTCCTAATCTACAAAAAACCTGATGGCTCCCTAGGACACACTATCTACCGGAAAAAAACACACACCAACCGCTACTTACATGCACAATCACACCACCACCCTGCACAAATAAACTCCGTAGCCAAGACTCTCATCTCCAGAACCAAACGCCTGGCTGACAAAGACCACTTGACAACTGAGTTACAGAATCTCTCAAATGTGTTAATCGCCAATGGATACCAGCAAAACAGGGTTACGAAGCTAATCCAAAAAGAAACACCCCCCAAAAACCAAGACACAGAAGAAAACAATGGCATGGCCCTCCTTCCTTATATCAAGGGCACTACAGATAAAATTAGCAAAATCCTCCATAAACACAATATCAAAACAGCCTTTTGCACCAACCAAAAAATAGCCAATATCCTCAGAAACCCCAAAGATAAAATCCAGTTGGAAAACCAAGGGGTCTATGAAATACCCTGCAAAGTCTGCCCAGCCACGTACATTGGACAAACAAACAGACGAATAAATGCACGTATCGCAGAACACAAGAATGCCGTCAAAAAAGAAGAAAAAACTTCCTCTCTTTTCCAACACATGAAAGAAACAGGACACGAAATTAATTTTGCAGATTCCAAATTGCTCTTTAACATGGAACATCACCACAAGAGAATAATCATGGAAGCCATCGAGATAGAGAAACACCCTCACAACATGAACAAGCGTGACGACACGTCCCGCCTGCCAGACATCTGGAAATTAGCCCTCCCCACAAAAACCGACACCAGAACCAGAGGCACACAGAACGCCATCACCAATCAACCACACCAGACCCAAACCCAGACCCTCTCCACAGATAAATTACAGACACCATCCAGTAGCCAAACCATAGTGGCACCTCCGGATGCTGCACCCCCCTGCAATCCCTACACAGATCTGGCTGGCACAGGGCACAAAACCACAGCTCGCCCCTATACACGAAGCCAAGCCAGAGCACAACTAAGTGCAGTACAGCCATCTTCTCAGAAAAACTCTTCACAAGCTCAAGAGGTCAAGACACGAAAGCTTTAGCAACTAATCCACACTTAATGACCCACCTAAGTGGTACTCAGAATATCACTCAAGAAATCACTCAAGATATCCCTCAAGTAATTAAGGAACAAAAGAAGAAAAGGCACACTAACCTGGGAACTTCCTCTCTGCCCAGAACGTTGGAGGCTATACACCACACCCCCTCAACAGTATTTATAGGAACTCAAACACTGAGATCCTGCTCTGTTCCAGTAACAAGAAGCCGAAAGCACCAGCCTGAAGATGACGAGTGAGACCTCGTCGAAACGTCGCCTAGACACCCCAACTCTTACACGGGAAGACACCCGAAGACTCCAAAACCTGCATATATATATATATATATATGGCGACCCCAAAGTAGATATACTGCTTTAAAATCCACTTTCTTTGTTCTTGACTCAAGTTCATTCACAATATCAGTAAAGAAAAACCATCCTTTTATCTGACCCCACTATTCTTTCAAACTTCCAGCCTGAAATTTAACTGCCACTTTGTTCTGGGTCAGTTATATGTATGCATATAATCTGTTGTGATAAATTCCATTGATTCAGCTGTATATAATTATACTGTACATTGATGTATTTTCATTTTGTGTAAGATTTACCTTTGTTTTTTATTTTACTCAGGCGTATTTAGAGATTTAGTTCTTACGTTACTTAAATGTGGTACTTTAGAAGCGTTGGTAGTACGGTTGACGTAACCCACTTTATAGATTTCTTGAAATATAAAGCAGTACGCAAGTTAAATTAATATCAAATA
The DNA here is from genome assembly GCF_965112155.1 of Podarcis liolepis. NCBI lineage: Eukaryota > Metazoa > Chordata > Lepidosauria > Squamata > Lacertidae > Podarcis > Podarcis liolepis. Next base: position 35,991,819 of record NC_139571.1, read on the forward strand.
AATGCCTGCTTCCAGCTGTGGACGAAGCTCAGGTAAGCTTATATATTCAAGAGCTGAGGCTTCTTTTTTCCTTTGAAAGTGGGAACTGCTGCTGCTTTCAGTGTAACAATCCATCTTTGCTCTCAGTAAATCTTGATAGAATTCTATATGGATACAAAATCTTGCATTTGACCCAGAAGTGACAAAGACAAAAGTTGGGGGAACAATTCTCATTTAAAAACTTCCAAATCTTTGTTGAACATAAGATCTAGGTCAAACTGGGATAAGTATCCTGACATCAACACTTCATTTCCCCTCTGCTAGGTGTTTGAGGTGACTGAAATTCATAGTCCCTTTGCAGTGGCTGTCTTTGAGGATTACGTTTATTGGTCTGAGCTGAAAACAAGGACAGTACAGAGACTACACAAAAGGACTGGAAAGAATAGATCCGTCCTTATCAAGCGTCATGGGCAACCATATGGACTTAAGGTACTGCCTTTAACTCTTTGTAGGGACCAGTCGGTTGAGCCAAGAGTGTATCTCCTTGCCAAGCATTGAATAATAACTGAAACTGGGTTCTGCTGGGACTTTGTTTGCATAGCATCCCTCTGAGCAAAACTCTCATGCTATCATATTAAGCAAGTAAAACAGCTTTGCTGCAAGGCAGGCTGGGAGAATGGAAAACACGGTTAGGAACAAGGCAGTGGCGTAGCGTGGGTTGTCAGCACCCGGGGCAAGGCAAGTAATTTGCGCCCCCTAACCCGTGGATTTTAGCACTCGAGTGCGAGCGCCCCCCCCAGATGTTGCGCCTGGCCCCCCTGCACCCCCATGCTACGCCACTGGGGCTGGGGGCGAGCGAAGGAGCCAAGGACCCCCCCAAAGGCTCAGCAGGAATTTATTAAATTTATTATTTGCGGAGCCCCCACGGGCCGAGGCAGCCGAAGCCCCCTCCCCTCGGGCGCCTCCCCGCCCCCTCCTCTCCTTGGGCTGTAGGTGGAGCTCCAGATCCGGGCTTGGCGAGCACCTCTCCTCCTCCCAGCCGGGTCCGGGGGCTTCCAGCCGTGCTCCGTCCTGGCCCCCCCCTGCGGCTGAGACTTGCGCTGAGAGCCGGAGCCAGCGGCGCCCCCTTCTGCCGGGAGACCCTCGCCCGCCCGCCGGGTTCCTCTCGGAGGGTTTCGGGGAGCGCAGGGCGCGGCGAGGCCCCTCGGAGCTCTCCTCCCTCCCAGTCGGCAGAAGCAGCCGCCGCCTGTGGCTGGGCCGAGGGGATGGCGGCGGCGGCGGGGTGCGGAGGCTGCCCGTGCCCGGCCAGGCGTTGGTGGCGGCATCGGCGCTGCTGCAGCGGCTGCTCCTCCTGCGAGCAGTGAGTGGAGCGCAGCCGCAGCGGCGGGGGGGGGCGCGCGCTAGGGCGCAAGGCTGGCGGTGGCGGCGGAGAGCCCGGCGGAGGAACTTGTCCCTTCCCTCTGGACTCGCGCCCCCCCAGATGTTGCGCCCGGTGCGGCCGGCACCCCTGGCACCCCCCACGCTACGCCACTGGAACAAGGTATAGGCCAAATGCCGCTGTTCTTGTGAGTATAGCTGCTGCACTAATTAGTGTTAACTCATTTTGGGAAGTCCCATGTGTGAGTGTGGTTCAGACTGCCAGCCATCAGTAAAAGCTGCATCCAACTTGCCTGCTGAAGTGAATCACACTTGTGTAAAGAAGCTGTAAGCATTCCACTTAGCTTGGCAAAGCCCTTACAGTCTATTGGAAATAGTAATAATAATGAAGGCCTGAAGGACGCGGTTTGTTAAGAGTTATTCAGTAGCTGGGGATCAACGCAAGCTCTTCTGCTTCAAAAATGCAGAGTAAAGGTAAAGGGACCCCTGACCATTAGGTCCAGTCATGGCCGACTCTGGGGTTGCGGCGCTCATCTCGCTTTATTGTCCGAGGGAGCCGGTGTACAGCTTCCAGGTCATGTGGCCAGCATGACTAAGCCGCTTCTGGCGAACCAGAGCAGCGCACGGAAACACTGTTTACCTTCCCGCTGGAGTGGTACCTATTTATCTACTTGCACTTTGACGTGCTTTTGAACTGCTAGGTTGGCAGGAGCAGGGACCGAGCAACGGGAGCTCACCCCATCGCGGGGATTCGAACCGCCAACCTTCTGATCAGCAAGCCCTAGGCTCTGTGGTTTAGACTAAATCCAGACTGCCAGGGAAACTGACCTGTTACACACTTGGCTCATGGGCCTCATCCTTTGTCAAATGGAGAATGGAAGGTACCTTTTCCCCCCACTTCATGACAACTGTCACAAACTTGAGATTAAATGGGAAATGCTTTTACTTTCCCCAACCCACCCACACAACGCAAACGGGCTTTACTGCAGATTTCTCCCAGCACAGTGTATGTTGCAGTGCACAGTCTTTATTCAGGCTACAGACAGAGATGCCCTGGAAACACCAATCTCGGTCAAGGCTTTTAACATCTGGGGAAATTGGCTTGCAGATCCTGCATGAAGTTCTTCAGCCGGGAGCCCCCAACCCGTGTGCGGGAAATGGCTGTTCCCACTTGTGCCTGTTGAACCCAAACAAAAGAGGGAGCTGCCGCTGCCCAGCTGGACTTGTGCTTTCAAACGATGAAAAGACCTGCGTTCCTCTGAAGGAGACGGCATTCATGTTTCTGGTTGCACAAGCCTCTGTTACTCAGGTATTGCTGCAAATGACCTCTTGCATAATAACAGGGAATTTAGTTTTCCAGTCCAAGGGGTCCTTTCCCCCTTTGTGGTAAGTTGGAAAAGGAAAGGATTTGTTTCCCTGCTGGGTAAACATGGACTAGATTGAGGTCTTACAGGGCTGCTCGACAAAAAATGTTGTGTATCTCATCTCCCTTTCCATGAGCTGCATTTTAGCGTGACCTCAAAATTTTGGATCCCCTCTCGACTGATACCAAAGTGTTAGCTTTGTGATGTTCTGTAACACGAACTCCAGAGGCTTCGCGTTGCTTTCGCTGAAGCCAGGAGAGCAAGAGGGGTCGGTGCGCACTGATCCCTCTTGCTCTCCTGGCTTCGCTTCGCTGTAGAGGCGCTGCGCAGCTTTCCCTCTACGCAGCGCTCCTTCAGCGAAGTGGGAAGAGAAATGGAAGGGGCTCTGTTTCTCCTGCCGCTTTGCTGAAGGGGCGCTGCGCAGAGAGGGAGAGAATATTTTTTTTCTAGTTCTCCTCTAAAACTATGTGCGTCTTATGATCGGGTGCGTCTTATAGAGCCAAAAATACGGTATGTTTAAGCAGAGAGCCTGCCCACTAATTCACCGCAACACGGGGGAGTGCACTGACAACCTTTCATCGTATGGTCAGTGACTCCCCTCAATACAACCCCTTTAACAGGGGACCCTGGGATCCCCACCAGGAGTTGGGTGGGGGGTTAAAGGCATGGCAAGCATAGCTCCCCACCCCAGACTGTGGCCCCAGTCTTACCTTCTCAGAGGATGAAGTCCTGAAGCTCTGGTCCTGACTGAGAGCTCCCAGGTAGGCTCCACCCCCTTTTATGCTTAAAGATTGGAGCCTACCCTCACCTGGTCCACACCTGGGAGGTGGTCAGGAGAGCTTTGCCGGGTGTCACGTAGGATTGGGGGTGCTGCGCGCTGGCACGCAAAGGGTGCCCTCCGTTTGATGTGGAGAGCAGTCATTATGCAATAGTTTTCTGCTGTTTGGTGCAGCGGAAATGCTCAAACTGCCGTTAAGTCAGCCTCTAGGCAGAGATATTTCCCAGTTTTAATGCATTTACTGTGCTGCTTTTTAGGGGGGCAATGCAAAACATGGGGTTTGTGCTCTGAAACGGTGCAAAGCAACTGTGAGAATTTGGCACTGCTTGGAGCCAATCAGACAAGGTGGGATCTTGAGTGCATTTCACTTCAGCGGCATTAACTAGGAACCCAATTTTTAGTATCAATTCCTCATTTTGGGAGCAGGGTTTGCAGTGCAGAAAGGTTTGAAACGGTTGCAAAATTTGGAGTGAATCACACAATGTTGGCTTGTTGGGGGTGGGAATACCTTTGTCTCCTGGTTGGAGTATCAATTACTCAGTTTGGGGGGGTGGCACAAAAATAGCACAAAACTTTGGCACCAGTTTGGAGGGGATCCAAAACTTCAGGGTCGCACGTTACTGAAGCTCTTTCCCTGCAGCAATCGCCGTTGTGAAATGTCCATTGTCTTTTCTCTCGCAAGTGAGGAAGACCGTGATGCCTCAGTCAGACCCCTTGTACACTTTTACCAAACACATCAATGGAGAGCTTCCACTTCACTGTGTTGCAGAGACACAGTTGAGAGCCAGTGTGGTGTAGTGGTTAAGAGCGGTAGTCTCGTAATCTGGGGAACCGGGTTGCGTCTCCGCTCCTCCACATGCAGCTGCTGGGTGACCTTGGGCCAGTCACACTTCTCTGAAGTCTCTCAGCCCCACTCACCTCACAGAGTGTTTGTTGTGGGGGAGGAAGGGAAAGGAGAATGTTAGCCGCTTTGAGACTCCTTAAAGGGAGTGAAAGGCGGGATATCAAATCCAAACTCTTCTTCTTCTTTTAGACTTGTGTAAAGGCTCATCTTTGCCAGTTGTGGCAAAAAGGCCCTAAAGACCAGCACAGTGGTACCTCAGGTTACAGACGCTTCAGGTTACAGACTCTGCTAACCCAGAAATAGTACCTTGGATTAAGAACTTTACTTCAGGATGAGAACAGAAATTGTGCTCCATTAGCGCGGCGGCAGCAGGAGGCCCCATTAGCTAAAGTGGTACCTCAGGTTAAGAACAGTTTCAGGTTAAGAACGGACCTTCAGAACAAATTAAGTTCTTAACCCGAGGTACCACTGTAGATTTAGGTCATATGAGAAGGGTTTCCTTGGCAGAATTTCTCCGCTGAAGCTTCAAATGGAACACCCTCTTGTTGCCTCCCAAAACCATATAAATGTCTCTAATGCTGTCCTAAAATCCTAGGTCTACGTAAAGAAACTGCGCTCCATTTCGGGGCAGCTGCCCCCTGTCCACAGCACCCTCCCCATGACAAGCGTCAACCACTTGGCAGCAGTAGACTACTCTGTACGCGACAATGCACTTTACTTCTCGGAGTCTGAAGGTGGCGTCATAAAGGTCTTAGCTATGAAGGACGCCGGGAGAGTTGCACTGAAGGAAGTCCTGCCGGTCAAGGGGACCGTGATCTCACTAGCTCTTGACTGGCTGAGTGGCAACATCTACTGGATTGACAGCAAGCACCCATCAATCCAAGTAGCAACGTCAGATGGGAGATACACACTTGTTCTGATCAGCGATGGGCTGTCCCATCCAACTTCTGTAGTTCTGCATCCCCCAACTGCGGCTATGTGCTTTGTCGACTCCGGTAACGAACACAGCACCCTTGGTCCCGTAATAGAATGTTCTTCCATGGATGGGAGCAAGAGGAACATTCTCTGGGCGACATCACAGACTCCAGTGGGTTTAACAATAGTAGATTATGGCACCCAGGTCTACTGGGCTGACCAAGGTAAGTAGTCTAACATCCACAATGGTATAATTATTTGGGCACAGCTAGCCTCCATAGGGGCATGTTGAAAGGCTTGGCCAGCTTCCTGGACTGGCTGAACCACTAGCTAACTTTTAAAATAACCCATCTTGGGATCTGGAAATGGATCCTTTCTTAACTTTATTGCATTTATTTTTATTTACTATAATGGGCTGGCTTTCAAATCCAGTTCGGATATGGTGTCAGTGTTTAAGCTGTATCTGTATCCTGCATAGAAGCAAAAGTCCAAGATAGGCATGGCCAAAAAGATCTAATCAATGTAACAAGTGTTGGTGACTTCCTGCTAGGAATGCCTTCAAGACGAGATATTTCAAGATCATGCAAAGTTTAGAGAATGGAAGTCAGCGAGTGAGATGCTTCTCTGCAGATGCCAGTCCTTAATGTACTGTGGGTTGAAGCTCAATGATATTTTTGCTCCCAAGAAACAACAGGAGGTAGTTCCCATGCATATTCCTCTTACACAGCTCAGCCTCTAACTTCCTTTCTTCCAGCAAAAGGCACTGTGGAAAGCATTCGGATGGATGGCACTCAGCACAGGCTCATTCGTTCTGGGCTGCGTGGCCTTACACTCTTCACAGCCGGGGAGGGAATAATGGTCTGGACAACAACGGCACGCAATGGTAAGCAGGCTCCAACAAATGCAGAACTCCAGCAAAACATTAAATAAAGTGTGAGTCGATGCAGGGATGTAGCATGGGTTGCTGGTCTCCGGGGTGGGGCAAGTGTTGTGCCCCTCTGGTGGACTGCGCAATGGTCAGTCCCTTTTGCTGGCCAGCGTCTAATCAAGGGAATCTCTCCTTGCGAACTAGTCCCAACCAGGGAGCAGAGATAAGGCAGACAAAAAGTGAAGCTGAGGGCACCACCGTGTCCCCTCATGCTACCTATCATTGCAGCAAGGCACTCTGAGCAATGCTCGTGGCTCCAGCAGTGCTTTCCTACCTTCCTCTTCCTCCCTCCCTCTCAGCCAGCCCAGTGGTGGGGCACACGGAGGTCATTTCACTGGCCACAAGGAGGAGGAGGTACTGCCGGTGCCCCAGCCCCAAAGGCTAGGCCTGGGCACAGCTTGTCTCCCCACAGCTACAGCCTCAATGAGGGTGCCTGTCATGGGGGGTGTCTGGTTGTGCCCCCTCAGAAATGTGCGCCCAGAGCTACGGCCCCCTGTCCCCCCATTCTTACGCCACTGGGTAGATGTGGCAGATGGTAGCACATGGCGATGCTTGATCACCTGCCTGGACTTGAGAAGTCCATGGCATGCCAACAAAATTAAGTGGGGCAGATGCCAAGGAACTGATTCTAGCTAGAAGTCTTAAATGATCAGCATTCTAGGGGGTTCAGGTGAGTGTTTAGCGTTATTCCTAAGCTTATGGGACACATTCAGCTGGTATTCTTTGGGAGCCTTGATGCAGTGCACTGCGCACGAAGATAACTTACCTAATTAGCTCAGAAATAAACAGATTCTAGCTAGTTGAGAATTGGGGTGGGAAATTCTAATGCCATATAGTTTCACACCAACCCACCCCCACCCCCCAGTAAAGCCCTAGGTTACTGTAAGGAATGTGTCTCCAATTTTTCTCTCTTATTTTATGTCTTAATAGGTGCAACGAAGGTGTGGCACAGCAGACTGGATGATTCGGAAAACTGGTGGTTTAAAGAAGAGCAGAAACTTGTGGATATAAAGATCTACAGCAAACTCAACCAACAAGGTAAAACATTTTTAAAGTTTTAAAGGGGTGACCTTTAAACTAACTTCTGAGCAGTTACTTGGTCAACCGGGGCTATAACTCAAAATGGTGGCTTCTTAACCTAACACAAAAATAGGGGCACCAGTTCTTCCTTATTTGAATCTGTCAAGCTGCTTGCCTTCTGGAAGAACTCCCAATATCTTTAAGACTTGCTCTAGATTGCTTAAACTGGGGACCAGGTAACAGAAGGGTTCAACACAGGTTTATTTTAGAAAAACTAACCTATAAACCTACACGGGGACAAATAGAAGAAGACGCCTTGGTTCCCATTTATCACATACATAGCCCAACAAGACAACATCAAGAATCCCCTGAGAGCATATGACTCAATCTGGCTAACCTGATTCAAAAATACACACTCACACCCTGCTCACACACAAAAACAGTTCTCACTACAGCCAACCAACCACAACCAACCACACCCTAAGCCACTTGCACCCTCTCTTACCACCAAGAAAATACAAGTGAATAGTAAGAGAACCCATACAAGTAACGCTAACGCCCCACCACTAAGTAGAATAGAAGCATAACCAGCCCACCCCACCTCATCCACCACTCCCCCTCTTCCCCCCTTTTTCCCTCCTCCTCCTTCTTCTTTCTAACTTGTTTAAACCAATTCATAAACCAAGAACTCATACATTGACCACTAATAATGAAACATATGTTGCAGATATTTTCCCACATTTGTTATGCTATTTTTGTGATATATGACATGAGAAAACTTGGTATACTCTTATTTGTATAAAATTATTCTTGTTTATAACCCCCCCCCCCAAAAAAAAACCCCACCAACCACGGGTTTATTGCACCAGCAACCAAGCTGACAGGAGAGTGCTTCCTTTTAACACACGACATTTTGCAGAGTAGCAGGTAAGGCAAAGCTATTAAAAATCTTTCTCTTGCTACTTCTAGGTCACAATGGCTGTTCAGAAAAGAATGGTGGATGCAGCCACATTTGCTTGCCAATTCCGCAAGGGAGACATTGCAGGTGCATCGCCGGGTACGTTCTAGAGCATGGTACTAGGTGCACCAAACCACTATGCTCGGAGCCGCTCCAAGCCTGCAAGGATAACAGCAAATGTATTGTAAAAGAGCAAGTTTGTGATGGCAGCATTGATTGCTCTGATGGATCAGACGAGAGAGACTGTGAGTAACCCAACTGAGAAACTGCATGTGTTGTTGTGTTGTGTTGTTGTGAGTAAATGGATCCTTGGAGAATTCTCCTTTGCTAGATGGCCCTCAAAAATGCCTGAACTCCTAATGGTTGGACAGCTAGATTCATTAAGATCTAGCTGCTGCCTTACCAGAAAATCATAGAACCCAACAACTACAGCTTTAAATGTAATGAAATACTGTTCTTTCCTAGTAAGGTAAAGGTAAATGACCCCTGGACAGTTAGGTCCGGTTAAAGGCAACTATGGGGTGTGGCGCTCATCTCGCTTCAGGCCGAGGGAGCTGGCGTTTGTCCACAGACACCTTTCTGGGTCCTGTGGCCAGTTGTGGTCTAAACCACTGAGCCTCTTGGGCTTGCTGGTCGGAAGGTTGGCAGTTCGAATCTGCACAACAGGGGTGAGCTCCTCTTGCTTTGCTAGTACAGAAAAGTTGCACCATAGCCCATGAGGCTATCCAAGGCACAATTATAGCTAACATAAGGTAAAGGTAAAGGGACCCCTGACCATTAGGTCCAGTCGTGTCCGACTCTGGGGCTTTGGCGCTCATCTCGCTTTACTGGCCAAGGGAGCTGGCGTACAGCTTCCGGGTCATGTGGCCAGCATGACTAAGCCGCTTCTGGTGAACCAGAGCAGCGCACGGAAACGCGGTTTACCTTCCCGCCAGAGCGGTACCTATTTATCTACTTGCACTTTGACGTGCTTTCGAACTGCTAGGTTGGCAGGAGCAGGGACCGAGTAACGGGAGCTCACCCCATCGTGGGGATTCGAACCGCCGACCTTCTGATCGGCAAGTCCTAGGCTCTGTGGTTTAACCCACAGCACCACCCGTGTCCCGTAGCTAACATAAGATTATGCAAAACATAAGGGAAATCCAAGCTACATACTTAAAACTAGTTTGCCATGCTGTCTTCCAGTGGGGGCTTCTAGGAATTATTCTGTGAGCAGGAGGTAGGAAGTGCTTCATATTCTCAACGCTTTACTAAAAATGCATTTTCAGTATTCAATCGGGGAAGCAATGATGGTACTGTTTGTAGAATGGCTATATTCTAGACTGGAATATACCCACAACCAAACTGTTGGCCAAAGCAGCTAAGTTGGTCAACAGATAATTCAAACAGTTTAAGACAAACCTTTGAGAATCTGTGTTTTATGACTTTGCTAGAAAAGGAAAGGTGAGCTACCTCCTTAATCAAGTACATAGCATAACCTCTGAAAGTAAGCTTTGCAGGCAGTTACATTTTCTATCCTTAAACCACCAGATCAGTCATATGGTCCTAGGCTGATCTTGCTGTGTCCCAAAAGCAATGTGTTGATGGCTTTTCTGCCGGCAGGCAACAACACTCCGAAGAAGAAACCCCAGCCCACACACCGACCTTCCACACTGCTGCAAACAAAACCCTTTCTTGTTAAGAAAAACACAGAGGCACCCACCAAAACCATCACCAAGAAGCCTACGGATGGAACTGCACAAGTAAACAAATACACAAGAAGGAGTACGACTGCAACAGCAGCATGGGCACTCGAGCCTAGCAGAAGCCAGAAGACTACATTACCTCCCAAAAAGAAATGGAAAGAATCTTCTCTGGTGCAGGGAATCGTGAAAAGTGGCCTGGAGTCTCAGCCTTGCAGCAGCGAGACCTGTAACAGGAGAGGGGACTGCACTATGGAGGGCAATACAGTGAAATGCATCTGCACACTGGGCTATAGTGGAGACTACTGTGAAGAGGAGGAGGAGAAGTCTAGGGCGGGTCTCATTCTGGGCATCATTTCCATTCTACTAATGGCCATGGCAGCAGCAGGGACCTTTGTCTACTTCAGGAAGCAAAGAACGCGGCAAAGGTAAGGCTATTTGCCGTTCTCTACGCGGGTGGCGCTGTGGGTTAAACCACAGAGCCTAGGGCTTGCTGATCAGAAGGTCGGCGGTTCGAATCCCCATGACGGGGTGAGCTCCCTGCTCGGTCCCTGCTCCTGCCAACCTAGCAGCTCGAAAGCACGTCAAAGTGCAAGTAGATAAATAGGTACTGCTCCAGCGGGAAGGTAAACGGCGTACCACTCCGGCGGGAAGGTAAATGACTAAGCCGCTTCTAGTGAACCAGAGCAGTGCACGGAAACACCGTTTACCTTCCCGCCGGAGCGGTACCTATTTATCTACTTGCACTTCCGAACTGCTAGGTTGGCAGGAGCAGGGACCGAGCAACGGGAGCTCACCCCATCGTGGGGATTTGAACTGTCAACCTTCTGATCGGCAAGTCCTAGGCTCTGTGGTTTAATCCACAGCGCCACCTGCGTCCCTGATGCTCACTTTGGCCGAGCCCAAAATATGGGCAGCAGTAATTTGCTTGTGCAGACACAGCCTGCTCTGTTTCTAAATTTGAATGGCTTGTTTGTGCCTGTTGCAGTCCTGTTCGCAGAATCATGAAAGATTCTGGCACGCATGTGCTGCAACTGTAATTTGCATTAATGCATGTAGTTTGGGTTCCAAATTGGTGGTGCAGGTGGTTCTACAAGATCACTGTGCCTCTTAACAGCTTAGCACAAGGGTTCCAGCCTAGGATTTGCATCACAGTCAATACGTGTGTCTTATCTCCTCCTCCCACAGGACTTCAAGTGTATCATCAACTGGACCACTGGCCAGCTACCAGAAGGACAGCGACAAAGAAGACAATTTCGTTGAAGATGAAACCTGTATCAATGCAGCTTATGATCCCGAGCAGGTGAGGGCTTCTTAAGATTCCTGTCCCAAGCTTCCAGTTCTGAGCACTGGTATATGCTTCCTGTGTTCTTGGAACAAGTGTTGTTCCTACTTTGGGATTTTAAACCTGGCCTGGCTATTGCGAAAGGCAAAGCCAGCAGCAGGGTCAGAAAAAGCTCGCTGCCTAAAGGAGCTGCGCTTGTGAGTGGTTAAGATGCTGGCAGGACAGAGGGAGGGACGTTGGCTGAAATAAGCGCACCCCCTACTTGGCAAAGCTTCTAGCAATCTGTCTGCCGTTCTTCCTTACCTGAAGAACTTAACTGGGTGTAGTACCACTGCTTTCGATAGTCCAGGTGAAAATGCTGAGAGTCCTAAAATGTGGCTTTGCAATCCTCCGCAGGAATTGTCGACTCCAATGAAGACAGGCATGGGCACAGACTCGTAAAGCAAACAAATAAATGATTCATAATAGATAAGCGTCTTGTAATCTCTCCCCCCCCCCAAATGCATCACCCGGATGATAGTGGGGATATGCTATGTCTGTTTCCACGCTGGGCATTTTCTGTGGGATATTTGCACTTTATTCTGGGCATTTGCATGATGTCATGGTCAAGAGTCTGGGTTTTGCAGGAGGGAGACAAGCACACACCAGGAATTTTAGCATTGTACAGTTGAAGGGCTCTATCACCTTACCCCAAGGGACACGGGTGGCGCTGTGGGTTCAACCACAGAGCCTAGGACTTGCTGATCAGAAGGTCGGTGGTTCGAATCCCTGCGACGGGGTGAGCTCCCGTTGCTCGGTCCCAGCTCCTGCCAACCTAGCAGTTCGAAAGCACGTCAAAGTGCAAGTAGATAAATAGGTACCGCTCCGGCGGGATGGTAAATGGTGTTTCCGTGTGTTGCTCTGGTTTGCCAGAAGCGGCTTAGTCATGCTGGCCACATGACCCGGAAGCTGTATGCCGGCTCCCTCGGTCAGTAAAGCGAGATGAGCGCCGCAACCCCAGAGTCAGTCACGACTGGACCTAATGGTCAGGGGTCCCTTTACCCTTTACCTTTATCACCTTAGCCCAGGGTTTCCCAAACTTGGGTCTCCAGCTATGTTGGGACTACAGTCCCCATCATCCCTGACAGCTTGTCCTGCTAGCTAGGGATGATGGGAGTTGTAGTCTAAAAAAAACAGTTGGGGACCCAAGTTTGGGGAAACCCTGCCTTAGCCCAACACATATGCTTTTAAAAATTTCTTGCTGACATTAGGAAAGTGACAGTGCATTGAAAATTCTGGAATTGGTTTTTTTTAAAAAAACACAAATTGGGATGAATGTTCATGGTTGTAGAACCTGAGCAGAAACAAAACTGACCAAATGGTCAATGAAGATCAGATATAATCTAACCTCATAATTGCACAAGACTTGGGATGAAAGGGTTATCTGGAGGCATTCTGAGACGTCCCAAGTTTTCCTATTGAGCTTTCCATTTTTTTCAGAGCTCAGAAAAAAAGCAGACTGCTTTTGACACAGAGGAACAGTTGCACAGTTTCCCCAGAAGTAGGTGACCTGTCGCAAAGCTCTTCTGTGGGTTTTGGCTGGTTATGGCTTATATAGATTGCTCCAGAAATCCCCCTTTCTATACTTCATCTCTTGTTAGTGTTAATTTCTACAATCGATGTAATCCTTCCCTTTTCACATGAGGACTGCCTTCATAGACATTTATTCCTTCCCAATAAATTGTTGTCGGGGGGGGGGGGCGGGAATCACGTTTGGAAGTGCAACAAGAGGAGGAGATATTTTCCCCTATGTTCCAGCCAAATTAAAATTGCCCCAATGAAAATTTGGGGGAGGGGGAGGGGGAGGGGAACTGGCCATTTCCCTAGGACATTATTTGAGTTCCAGAAGTCAAAGCAGAGCTTCCACTCCACTTGCAACTAAAAACAGATTGGCAATCTTTGGGAAGCACTGTTAAGCTAGCATTCTTCCTACTAGTTGGAGGGAAAGTACAAACAGCGAGTTAAATGCTTTTTTCCCAAGTGCTTTAAAAACAAAACAGGGCACAGTCTGCTTCTTCCTTGTGAATGTATTATGCCTGCTGTGCAAATAGTGTATAAACTGGTAAAATATTAACAAATTGCATGGCAGTCACAGGAAAAAGGAGAAGGGGGGGGAACAGGGATTCTTCTCACTTGCAGAAAATGAACTCTGAATAAATTAAGGTGATGCCTGCTCTAAGTCTCCAAACATGCATCTACAATTTCTGCTAGCTAAGCACGATGAGAGTTGTAGTCCAAAAACAGCTGGAGACCCAAGATTAGGAAACGCGGATCTAAAGACACCAGCAGGTCTGCTTCTAAAATCGTTGCCATCTGTTGTTGAAGCACCTACAAAACTTCTGTAAATTCAGAACTGTCCCTGGAAAATAGAGACACTTGGAAGGTCTGTTAATATATAACTAAGAGCCTTATATACTAATATAATATATGTGATACCTTGAACTTGGATGGTAGGAAATAGGCCACCAGTGTAGAGATGTTGTATACTGACTGGGCCTCATTCTGCTCCAGTTGCAGTTTCCCGATCTAGTGTAAGGGAAGCTCCCCATAACATACATTGCAGTAATCCAGCCTTGAAATGCTCCAGTGCCTGAGCTAATGTAATCAAGCTCTTCTGGTTCAGGAACAGCTATACTGTTGCACCACTTGTAGGGTTCTGTAACAGAATTCTCAATACCACACTTGATGAAGATTTCCTTGATTTTTTGGGGGGAGGGGGCGTGGCAATTAACATGTGTACTCTAAAAGAGGAAAAGGTAAAGGACCCCTGGGTGGTTAAGTCCAGTCAAAGGCTACTATGGGGTTGCGGCGCTCATCTCGCTTTCAGGCCGAGGGAGCCGGCGTTTGTCCACAGACAGCTTTCCGGGTCATGTGGCCAGCATGACTAAACCGCTTCTGGCGCAACGGGACATTGTGACGGAAACCAGAGAGCACGGAAACACCATTTACCTTCCCGCCGGAGCGGCACCTATTTATCTACTTGCACTGGTGTGCTTTCGAAATGCTAGGTTGGCACGAGCTGGGAAAGAGCAACGGGAGCTCACCCCGTCGCGGGGTTTTGAACCACCAACCTTCTGATCGGCAAGCCCAAGAGGCTCAGTGGTTTAGACCACAGTGCCACCCACATCTCTAATACACTCTAAGACACATAGCTCAGATGTGCTAAACCACCATGCATTAACTCATTCCCCTATCATGCATTCCTAACATGTTTTCTGTCTCCTAGGAAAACATTCCACATACTCCAACTAAATACCTGTTGCTTATTCTGATAGGCGGCCGTTTTAAGAAAATGAGTGCACGTAGAAAGGAAGGACTTGGGCTATTTACACACTATGAATTTAAAGCACATTCCCCACCCACTCAAAGAATCCTGGGAATTGTACTTTATCCCTCACAGAATTACAATTATCGGCACCCTTAAGTTAGTTCCCAGCATTATTTGGTGGAGGGGCGGGGGCGGGTAAAGAGATGCTTTAAATGTGCTGCGAATCAAACGATCCTTTTGAAGTAAACACTTGAGGGGTAAGGTGTATTTTCCGAAGGCAAGATTCGGCTAGTGACGCCGTATAAATCACCATACAAAATATAACTTTTATTCCGTGCATATTGCATTTGTATGTATCCATCTGTAAATAGGAAAACAAGGCATCTCTTTGAGAGTACAGTCAAACCCTGAGGAATGATAGATTCCTGGTCTCTTACCAATTTAGTAAACAGAAGGTGGTGGCACAGGGGGATGAAAGCAGATCTGTTGCTGCAGAGGAGACCTGCCCCCGCTCCAAAATATTCCAGGGTCCTGAATTTTCAGCTTTCACCCAGTGTGCAAAAAAACCATCTTGTCCATTTGCTTAACAAAGCTCCAGGGCACTCTTCAAGTAAATGTGTGCAAAAGCAATAAAACAATTATGGTTGCTGCCCTGCAAGCCCCTCCCCATCCCTGAAATTGCACAGTGAAGAGGACCGCTCAAACTCCCTATCGCTTCCTCACGCAAGAGTGATTTAATTACTGTCTTAATATAATGTTTAACCTGAGAGAAAGCGAAAAGAAAAGTGTAGAACCAGAATCTGTAGCAGTTTAGGGCTATGGCACCTGCTGGATTCACGAGCGAAAGAGGTAGGAAAAGGTCTTTGCTGGAATTAAAATTGTAGACAAACTTTCCGCACTGGGTATCTTTGTTGTCCAAGCAGAGTTCCAGAAGGAATCTTTCTGCAGCTCGTTCCTTGCAAGAGTGTCCTGGCTTAGGGCTATAAATCAGAATCGCAGGGAAACCTGCTCCAGTTACTGGGGTGTTCACTTTCCAGTACGTCCTGGGGGTTGGTGTAAGACCTGGGGGTTGGAGTCCTGTAATAGTCCATTTGGATCTCTGTGTTGCCAAAGGAGGGAGAAATGGCAGCCGTGGTCGCTGGGACCCTCTGACTGCTGGGTGGGTAGCTGTAATCCATCGCTGCTTTCTTCAGCTTGCGCTCCTTGCAGCACTGAGCAAAGCTGAGCGAAAGGGAGAAGCCCCCAATTATCTCCAGGCAGCTCCCTAAGTAGCCTAGCACCAGGCAGTAACCCACCGCTAGGCTACTGCCGGCCGTGATGGGAAGGTTTTGGATGTCGTGATTGTACCAAGAGACGGCGATCAGGCTAAGCAGCCCAGAAACAAAGAGCACCAGGCCGCCCAGCCCAGCCAGCAGGTACTGGGGCATATCCTGCCAGCAGCGAACGCCCAGCGAAGCCACAACCAACCCCAGGACCGTGACGGCCACAGAGGATGGCATCAGCCCTTTGGCGACTTGCACAGTCTGGTGGGAGAAGTATCCCAGGGTGTCCTTGATGTTGCACTGAGTCTTCTGGGTGCCTTGGAACTCGTTGCAGATGTCCCAGATGCCTTGGTGCTGGATCATGTCGTAGGCTTGGTCAGGGATGCGGCTTAAATCCCTCCAGGCGGGAGCCAGAGTGCTGGTCAGGTTCAGGACGAGGCCGCAGGGGCCTAGGACGATGCCCACGATCATGGCGGTCGGCGTCCGCATTCTGTGCCAGGCGACAGACAGACAGACAGGCAAGCTGTTATGGGTACAGACAGGTGACTGAAAAACCACTTGCTCTCAGGAAACAATCTTGGTTTACTTGCTCAGGTCCTTATATACCTGCTGTGGGATTGCTAGTTTACGTTCTGCTTAGCTCTGTGGTGCCAGCCAGGCATTGTATCATTTACACCACACAAAGTCTGCTGCAGAACGCATCTATAGCCGTATAATAATAATAATAATAATAATAATAATAATAATAATAATAATTTATTAATTTTACCCCGCCCATCTGGCTGGGTTTCCCCAGTCACTCTGGGTGGCTCCCAACAGAATATAAAAAATACGGTAAAACATCAAACATAAAGAACTTTCCTAAACAGGGCTGCCTTCAGATGTCTTCTAAAAGTCAGACAGTTGTTTATTTCCTTCACATCTGATGGGAGGGTGGGCGCCACTACTGAGAAAGCCCTCTGCCTGGTTCCCTGTAACCTCACTTCTCGCAATGAGGAAACCGCCAGAAGGCCCTCGGCACTGGACCTCAGTGTCTGGGCTGAATGATGGGGGTAGAGACACTCCTTCAGGTATACTGGGCCGAGGCCATTTAGGGCTTTAAAGGTCAGCACCAACACTTTGAATTTTGCTCCCAGTACATTTCTGAGCACATGTAGGTCTTTCAGGACCGGTGTTATATGGCCCCGGCGGTTACTCCTAGTAACCAGTCTAACTGTTGCATTCTGGATTAGCTGTAGTTTCTGGGTCACCTTCAAAGGTAGCCCCACATAGAGTGCATTGCAGTAGTCCAAGTGAGAGATAACTAGAGCATGCACCACTCTGGCAAGACAATCTGCGGGCAGGTAGGGTCTCAGCCTGCGTACCAGGTGGAGCTGGTAGACAGCTGCCCAGGACACAGAATAAAGAGAAGATTCACAGCGGGAGAGTAGTTACATTTGGGGAAGACCCGGCTAAGCTTGCAAGGAAACCCATGAAGAGGACAGCTGGAGAAGCTGCGGCCCAGATCAGGAGAGGCAGAAGTCCCAAGGGACCTGCTGTTCCTTCCAAGAGCTATTTTCTAGCCCAGGATTCCAGTGCTTTAAAGGAACATCCTGTCCTTTAAAAAATAGCTTCAAACCTTGAAGAAGACCTTTCCTGCCTCGGCTAGAGGGAGTGGGCTTTTATCCCTCTGCTCAGGTCAGCCTCCAGAGGACCTCAAGTCCACGCTTTCACCTGGTCCTCCCTCCACTCAACCAGCAAATTATTAATCGCCTAAGCAGTGATAATATTGTCATACAGCACTCAAAAAGGTCACAGGCAGTGGGAGACAATTCCTGGTTCGTGGGATCTATCCTTATTCCAGGTTTAAGCTGATGCCTTATGAGAACTGTCCCTCCCTTCCTCCACCCCACCTGCAAAAATCCTGTATTTAGCTCTGGCTTGGATACAGATATTAAGGGAGAAGTTGCTGTTTACCTGTCCTGCTGCAGACAACGCCTGCTGCAACTGTTGCTCGCTCTCTCCCTGCCGTGTGCCCGGTTAAAAGAAACTGGCTAGTATGACCGAAACTTCTGTGTGTACAGAGAAACCAGGCTAGCGCTGCAGCTGAGCTTGTTCTGGGTAGTATTTTATGGGGAAGAAAGGGAGGGGAGAGGAAACAGAAGTGGAACCGCGGAATCAGGAAAGGGTTGCCGTTACAGGTGATGTCAAGTCAGTGACTTCAGGAAGGTGGGGCCGGCTCTCAGGGCAACTTTGGAGCCGCACCTGTTTCTGTGTGATGATCATGCTTAAGGATGAAGGCGGTGACTTTTATTGTCCTGAATAAAGGTTGGCTCTTATTGCTTAGGTAACAGCACACCAAAGCAATAAACACATACAAATCGACATTGCAGATCTTTTGAAAGGTGGTTCTAGGAACTGGATGGCAAAACACGGAGAGGCACAGATGAGGCTGTGTACACGGAGCAATCTGGATGCTCTTAATTAATTACCCTTGAGAGAAAGGGAGGGGGGAACGTGAAGTGCCCTGGGGCAGGACAAACACATTGAAAAGAGCTGCATAAACAACTCAGTGGCCATGTTAGATACCAAAGTCCTTTGTGCCTTGGTGTATGTAGTATAAAAATGTAGTATAAACACCGACAACTGGGAAACACTGGCCTGCGAGTGTTCTAGTTGGACAACAGCCTTTACCAAAGGTGTCATGGACTTTGAAGACACCTGAACTCTGGACGAAAGGGAGACACGTGGTATGAGGAAGGCACGTTTGGCAAACCCTCACCATGATCAACTCCCACTCGGAAACCTATGTCCCCACTGTGGAAGGATGTGTGGATCCAGAATTGGCCCCCACAGTCACTTACGGACTCACTGTTAAGACCGTGTTCATGGAAGACAATCTTTCACATCTATGAGAGATTGCCAAAGAATAAGATTCCTTTAAGGTGCTTTAATTTCTTCATCCCACCAATTCATTTTCTCTCACAGGTTTTATTTGGTTTTCAGCTAGCCAAGGTAGCTGTGCCTTTAAGAGCAGCTGGATCTGAAGTCAGTAGCAATAGCATTACTTACTTCCTGTTTCTGCACATTCCTTGCCATTGCAGTCACAAGAACAGGCCAAGTTCTCCCCCCCCCCCAAGTGAGTGGGTACCTTTAGATGGCTGCAAACCTTTAGACAAGGCCCCTAACATGGTATCCGCAAGAAGCCTTCACCTGCAGAGTGCAATAGTCCTCTGGATATAAAAGGGGCGCTTATTTCTGCTTGGACCATGCAAAATGCTCTGTGTGGGGCTACCTTTGAAGGTGACTCAGAAACCGTAACTAATCCAGAATGCGGCAGCTAGACTGGTGACTGGGAGCGGCTGCCGGGACCATATAATACCAGTTCTGAAAGACCTACATTGACTCCGAGGACGTTTCTGAGCACAATTCAAAGTGTTGGTGCTGACCTTTAAAGCCCTAAACAGCCTCAGCCCAGTATACCCAAAGGAGCGTCTCCATCCCCATCGTCAGCCAGGACACTGAGGGCCTTCTGGTGGTTCCCTCACTGAGAAGTGGAGCTACAGGGAACCAGGCAGAGGACTTTCTGGGTAATGGTGCCTGCCCCTTGGCACGTCAGATGTGAAGGAAATAAACAACTATCTGACTTTTAGAAGACATCTGAAGGCAGCCCTGTTTAGGGGAGTTTTTTATGTTTGAAGTTTTATGATGTTTCTGTATAGGCTGGAAGCTGCCCAGAGTGGCTGGGGTAACAAATTTAAAAAATATTATTAAAGTTATTTCAGGTGTCATGGTCCCTATCTGTATTGGCCTTTGTTTGCCAAAATCAGTACCTTGAACTTATCCTGGTGGCTAACTCGTAGCCAGTGCAATTATTTCGACTGTGGAGTGATGTGTTGGCGATATTTTGCTCCACTGTGCATTCAAGCAGCTGCATGATTCTGGAACTCCCTCGAGGGTGGAAGTAGACCTGTTCATATTTCTCTTTACTGTGACCTCTCTTGAGTCGGAGTGTGTAAGATACTACCACCCATCCAAATTCACCCAGTGGCGGTCCCTAAAATCTGTTGCAGAAGCAACTAGTTACATTAAATTCAGGGTACCCCAGGAGCATTTCAAAAATTCAGAGCATGCATAGCCATTGGGACAGAACTTGCTGTGTCTGTCACAGGCTTTCCCAGGTCACTAAAAGACCCAGAGCATGGAAACAGAAGCCACCTGACACTTGCTGGTGCAGCTAACACTGCGGGACATTTCTTGCATCCCAACTTCGGAGAGGAGTGATCAGTGGCGTAGCGTGGGGGGTGCAGGGGGGCCGGCCGCACCAGGTGCAACATCTGGGGGTTAGGGTCAGGGGGCGCAAATCCACAGGTTAGGGGGCGCAAATTATTTGCCTTGCCCCGGATGCTGACAACCCACGCTACGCCACTGGGAGTGATATAGCCCATTGGGGGGGTGGGTAAAGCTAGTGATGTCCAGATTTTAACGGCAACAACTGAAAAGGGGTGCTGCTTCCTTTTTTGCCCAACTGGGGTAACAGACCCTTCAAGTTTCCCTATTTTCCAGGGGCAGTCCTGGATTTACAGAAGCTGTCCTGGTTTCTGATTTGAGCCCAGAATGTCCTGCTTTTCCTTAGGATGTCCCTGTTTTCATCAGAGAAATGTTGGAGGGAATGGGGCAGTCAAGGTGGGGGAAGAAACACAATGTGAGAATGAGCCTTGTTGAGGGCTTGGAATGGCTGCACTCCCATCAGAGCCCACTAGAGGGTAGGCAAAGACAAAGCAAAAACAAATCAATCCCTCTTTAACAGCTGTCAGTTAAGATTCCTCCATTCTGCTTAGGGTTTCTCTTATTCCCATGCCCATAAGCACACATTTGTACAAAATTTGCACGTAACTAAATTTTGTGCATCTAGAAGTAATGACTAGAGTTTACATTTCACAGAGAGCAGGCCGATTAATTTCCCAACCTCATCACATGAAACAAAAGTTTTTCATCTCCAACACAGACCACCCAAATCAGTTCTTAAATTAGTTGATCCATTACTCTTTGTTCTGGGGCAGTTTGTGATTTATTTAGTTTAAATCCTCGCGAAAAGTCATCAACATTTTTGTTCAAATTTATCCAGATAAACAAATGTACACATGCAGTTTTTACTACCACATATTACATATGCAGCTTTTACATATAAATAAATTATTGTTATTCATGTACACATTTCTTGCAAGCAGTTTCCCCTAAATTTTTGTGTTATTTCCACTAATATATTCATTTCTATGCACACTTTCCCCTGGTATAATACACACACGCTCACACACGCTCGCTCTGTGTGTGTGCTTGCACGTGTATATATGCTGTATTGGTATAGGGACGTGGGTATAGGACTTGCCGATCAGAAGGTTGGCGGTTCGAATCCCCGTGACGGGGTGAGCTCCCGTTGCTCGGTCCCTGCTCCTGCCAACCTAGCAGTTTGAAAGCACATCAAAGTGCAAGTAGATAAATAGGTACCGCTCCGGCGGGAAGGTAAACGGTGTTTCCATGTGCTGCTCTGGTTCACCAGAAGTGGCTTAGTCATGCTGGCCACATGACCCGGAAGCTGTATGCCGGCTCCCTCGGCCAGTAAAGCGAGATGAGCGCCGCAACCCCAGAGTCGGTCACGACTGGACCTAATGGTCAGGGGTCCTTTTACCTTTACCTATGTATTGGTATACGTATATGTATATGTGCAAAGTCCAAAGGATAGCTGTCTTCAGCTTTGCACACTGTTTCAGAAAGTGCAAGTTTTGTACGTTCACCTTCAAACATGAGCTGAATTGAATGTCTCCCTCACCCCTCATTCCACAGTCCATTTTTGTTCCATTTCCCCATTCATTAATCCTTACAGGAGGTGTCTTGAGCACAGAGGTTGCCCTCTGTATCTAGTTTGTCTGGTGGAGAAGAGGAATGCCTCAGAGAGGGCTTAATCACACCTCCCTCCTTCAAAGCCAATCCAGCTCCCTTTTTCCAAGCCCTCTGAATTTTGGGCAGCTGGCATGACCTTCTGGCTCACAGAATAGCCTTGGGATAGTCAAAAGAACGTGGAACGACAATATAATTATTATTATTATTATTATATCTCAGGCCTCTACACCCCCTGCAGCCTGGGGATTAGAATCCTTATTGACCCAACAGGGTACAATTTGAGAAATTACACGCATCGTACACTGTATTTGGGGCACACGTTCAAAGATGAAAGGGGTAGGTACCAGCCTTCCAGATCTAAGACTTTCACTAAGGTTTCCACACTGTCCAGCAAGGGGCAGCAACTACTGGTGAACAGATCAGGTCGAGAGCTGGGAGGGAGTTAGAAACAAGGCAAATAAGCAGACAGAGAACAAAAGCTGTTCTGTCCTCTCCTTCCTCTAGTAATAGTATTGTATTCCCCTGGGGTTTCCCAAATGAGGGTATTTTCAGACTTCAAATGTGAAGTTCCTTTATTATGGTGGGAGATCAACTCAACTTTCTGGAGGAAAGTACTTGGTTGCTGTCAAACTTTCGTAGGGGAAAACACCAGCAGTTTCCCTGCTTGGGAAACACCAGCCCCTTCTTCCTGCTCCGATACGATAATCGTTATTGTCATTGTCCCATAGTAAAAGCTATAGTTTTCCCAGTAGTGATGTATGGAAGTGAGAGCTGGACCATCAAGAAGGCTGATTGCCAAAGAATGGATGCTTTTGAATTCTGGTGCTGGAGGAGACTCTTGAGAGTCCCATGGACTGCAAGAAGATCACACCTATCCATTCTGAAGGAAATCAGCCCTGAGTGCTCACTGGAAGGACAGATCCTGAAGCTGAGGCTCCAATACTTTGGCCACCTCATGAGAAGAGAAGACTCCCTGGAAAAGACCCTGATGTTGGGAAAGATGGAGGGCACAAGGAGAAGCGGACAACAGAGGACGAGATGGTGGGACAGTGTTCTTGAAGCTACCAGCATGAGTTTGACCAAACTGCGGGAGGCAGTGGAAGACAGGAGTGCCTGGCGTGCTCTGGTCCATGGGGTCACGAAGAGTTGGACACGACTAAACGACTAAACAACAACAACCCATACAGAACAACGAAATTGGGGGGGGGGAATCTACATAAGACATTCAAAACCAACAAGCCTGCTATCCCAGCTATCCCAACCTGGTTAGCCCCCTAAAAACTCTGATGCCCCATTTTTAAAATACACAGAACCACAGAGTTGTAGAGATGGAAGGGAGTCCTAAGGGTTTTCTAGTCTAGCCCCTTGCAATGAAGGAACTTCTTTGGCAATCACTCATAGCTAAGGGAGCATGCAGTCTGAGCAAGGACACAAACGCCACTAAAGGGAGCGCGGCTGTCATCCTCTAAACATGGTTGTACTCCAGCTCCCATCATGGAATCAGAGAATTGTAGAGTTAAAAGGGACCACAAGGGGCATCTAGTCCAACCCCCTGCAATGCTGGAATTTTTTGCCCAACATGGGGCTTTCACCTACAACCCTAAGAGTCTCATGCTCTACTCACTGAGCTGCCAAGGCAGAGTTCTGCCCAACCAGCATGGCCAACAGTCATGGCTGATGGGAGCATCTGTGTGCAGTGCCAGATTTAAGTACATTCATATCTCAGGTTGCAGATGTTTCAGGTTGCGTGTTTTCGGGTTGCAGGTGTGTAGAAACCCGGAGGTGCCGGAACGGGTTACTTCCGGGTTTTGGCGCATGCGCAGAAACACTAAATTGCACTTTGTGCATGCGCAGAAGCGCCAAATCGCATGCACAAATGCAGCACTGCAGGTTGCGGACACTGCGGGTTGTGAACGTGCCTCCCGCACGGATCATGTTCACAAGCCGAGCATCCACTGTATAAGCTAAACAAGCTATAGCTTAGGGCTCCACTCTCTTGCCCCCCCAATTTCACTATTAATATACTTCTTCTTAATTGTATTTCAGTTCAGCTATTACTTTCATAAAATACATACTTTGTTATGTGCAAATGGCTTTAGATACCTGCTAGGTCCATAAATTACCATATAGGATAAATTCAACACAAAAAAACAGCAACAATTTGTTGTTGACAAAGGATAGCTGGACATATAAAGGGCCCCATTACCTTCAGTAGCTTAGGGCCTCACCAAATCTAAATCTGGCCCTGGCTGTGTGCTTCACTGCCCTCTGCAACTCCTTGCCATTCCTGAGTCCAGCAGAAGTTGCATGAATTATGCCATATTATAAAAACAATGCTAGTTTGTATAATTTATTCAGGGCACAGCTTCAGTTTTTTCTTGTCATGGGATCTGCAGATGATTATTATTATTTTACTGTTTTGAGGTGCACGCAGCCTGATAGACTGCTTTTGAATAGGAAAGTTCCATTTTATCTCTAATAGAAATTGAGAGACTTTATCCTGCATTACTTTGTATACCCTTTTAAAAACAACACCCTAAGCTAAAAAAATCACTATAGAGTATCTTCTTCTGTTCCTTTTCCCAAAGTATTTCTTCGCATTCGTGTTTCAGGCCCCATCTGTATAGTACTTCTAAAGCAGTATCATGCCATTTTTACAGTAATGGTTTCCCACAAAGGATCCCGTAGTCTGTTAAGGCTGCTAAGAGAAGACCCCAGTTCCACTCAGAGAGCTACATTTCCCAGAATTCCCTGGGAAGAGGGTTTGATTGTTAAGCTACTTTGAGAATTGCACCTGTGTGAGGAAAATGGCATCTCCTAACAAAGGTCCATATAGTAAAAGCCATGGTTTTCCCTGTAGTGATGTATGGAAGTGAGAGCTGGACCATAAAGAAGGCTGATCGCCAAAGAATTGATGCTTTTGAATTCTGGTGCTGGAGGAGACTCTTGAGAGTCCCATGGACTGCAAGAAGATCAAACCTATCCATTCTTAAAGAAATCAGCCCTGAGTGCTCACTGGAAGGACAGGTCCTGAAGCTACTTTGGCCACCTCATGAGAAGAGAAGACTCCCTGGAAAAGACCCTGATGTTGGGAAAGATGGAGGGCACAAGGAGAAGGGACGACAGAGGACGAGATGGTTGGACAGTGTTCTCGAAGCTACCAGCATGAGTTTGACCAAACTGCGGGAGGCAGTGGAAGACAGGAGTGCCTGGCGTGCTCTGGTCCAGGGGGTCACGAAGAGGCGGACACGACTAAACGACTAAACAACAACAACTCACAGCACCTTTAACAAACTACAGTTCCCATGGTTCTTGGGAGGGAGCCATAGCTATTTCAATTGGCATAATACTACTTTAAATATATAGCCCAGATGAGTCCTCAGACTCATGTATATTCCTGCACGTTTTTGGTTTTCACAAAAGCGGGGAGTTGTCAGACCTCTGGTTCTGGAAAAGCAGCATTCCTCTGTGGCTCTTGAAAAGAAAGCAACGGTGAATTGAAAACGGAAATTAAATTTAATAGGCACATAGATCAAGGGCAAACCCAGGAGAGCAAACCCAGGGCTGCCCAAACACGATCTGACGGAGATCTCGTTTTGGAACGGTGCCGTATTTCTTCCAGTCGGTGAATACTTCTTGGTGGCCTGCAGCAAAAGCCTTGTGGCTTGTTTTCGGTATTGGTTAAATTAATTGTTCAGTGAACTACTAGCGATACTAATCAAACAATTTGTTTCTGGTGCCCTGCCAACTCTGGAGAATCAAAAGGAGCAGAGGGAGCAGACGGGAAAGTTCAGTGCTTTGGCTCAAGCCAAGATAAGCTACATTTGTGGCCGCGGGATTATATTTGTGGATGGATATCAGTCAAGGGAATGAACTTTTGGACGGCTTGGTTCTCCTAAGGGGGGCTTAGGAAGTCTGGGGTGCTGAACGGGATAGACCATAGCTGTCAACTTTCAGATTTGAAAATAAGGGATCAGCAGCCTCGAAAAGGGACGCGGGTGGCGCTGTGGGTTAAACTACAGAGCCTAGGACTTGCCAATCAGAAGGTTGGTGGTTCAAATCCCCGTGACGGGGTGAGCTCCCGTTGCTCAGTTCCAGCTCCTGCCAACCTAGCAATTCGAAAGCACGTCAAAGTGCAAGTAGATAAATATGTACCGCTCCGGCGGGAAGGCAAACAGCGTTTCCGTGCGCTGCTCTGGTTTGCCAGAAGCGGCTTAGTCATGCTGGCCACATGACCCGGAAGCTGTACACCGGCTCCCTCAGCCAATAAAGCGAGATGAGCGCCGCAGCCCCAGAGTCGGTCACGACTGGACCTAATGGTCAGGGGTCCCTTTACCTTTTTTAGCCTCGAAAATAAGGGATCAGCAGCCTCACCTGTCCCGGGGACAGTCTACGGGATATCTAACAATCTGGGATAGCAGCGGGAAATGGCGCTGGAATAAGGGCATTTCCCGCAAAAAAAGGGAAGGTTGACAGCTATGGGGTAGACCAGTCAGAGGAGGAGAGGCCAGCAACTGGCAGTCTTTGTGCCAAGCCTACACCCCCCACAAGGCACACAATTTTACTTAAAAAAAGAAAAGAAACTTTCAACATAGCATCCCCAGGCACAGGATCAGAGGTTAACCACCTTTCCTTTTCCCACGCACTGTGCATCATGTAGGATTGCCACCCATCCCTAGAAAAATGGGATCGCTCCGTTTTTGGACAAAAGTGTCCCTTGTCCCATTTGGACTTGAAACGGAGAAAGCTTTTCTCCCATATTTGAGCTTGGAAGGCCCAAAATGGCGGTTGTGTCGCTGTTGGTGTGGCTGACGAGGAGCCTGGCCTGGTGTGAGTGACAACAGAGAGAAGGAGCGACTTTCTCTCCCTCCCTCCTTCCTTCCCTCTTGTCGGTGCTCCTCCTCAGCTGCTGCCGCCACCAGTCTAGCATGGTGCAGGTTGCAGGTTGCAGGTTGCAATGTTCAATCTGCGGCATTTCCACATAGGGCTGGGAGAGATTTCCTGTCTGAATTCCTGAAGAGCCTTTGCTAGTCAGTGTCTCCAGTACCAGCCTAGAGAAACCAGTGGCCTGACTCACCTTCCTACAGAAGGCTTCTTTCCATGATACTGGTGAATAATCAAACTCAATTGGAAGGGGGTTCTCCAAAATGGTTGCTGTTATGTACTGAGTTGAATAGGATCCAGAATGCAGCAGCCTGATTGGTCCACAGGAGCCATCCAATCCAGCTCCAGGTGGAAGTGAATCCGCAACCTGATTGGCCGACAGGCGAATCCTGGACTTAGCCAATCACATGGGGCCCATTGCGTAAATAATGTATATAAAGCAGACATTCTGGGGGAACTTCCATTCCTCCTCACCACTATGAGCTGAATAAAGAGCATGAAATCCACTCTCGACTCTGAGTATATTTCAGTTGCCACCACAGCTGGCCTTGAAGTCCTTGATGTAATCAAGAGGACGGAAACCACATTAGTTGGGATTAAGCTGGCTGCCTTTCTCTCTCGGCCCTTTCACCTTTTCCCTCTTTCCTGTGGTTTTCTTCAAGTTCAGGTTCAGCACTCTCTTGGGCAATTAGCGTGTGATTAATCGACATAAGATACCCGCCCTTTCCTTTCTACATCTACCATATGTGGGAGCCAAAGATCATGACTAATGTTAAGAAATGGTGCACGTGCTTCGATATCGGCTGGCTGTGGACGAGCACTTCAGAGGCTGGCAGGCCTTCCCTGATTCTTTGTGCTTCCTCATAGCTAGCAGAAGCAGGGGTAAAAGCACCACACTGAATGAACTGGCAGGATTCACCAGTGATTCTGAGCGCAGGTTACTTTGGGTTACAGCAATGTTGTGGTGTGTTGTTCTTATAAAGCAGAATATCTGCAGGTCTGTGCTCCGTGGGCTTTCTAGTTTGAGGGGGAAACAGATAAGGAGAAATCTGATAAACATTGTTTATTACTAAAATTTATATCCCACCCTTCACTTTAAGGTCACAGGGTGGCGATACAACATCACATGCCATAAATGACAAATAGAGTTAATTAACTCAATATTAAATCACTAAAACCAGTACGTAGCCATTTCTCTCGTAGTACTTATCTGAAGAACAATACAAATTAACATTGTCATTTGATTTTTTTTAACTGACCAATTTATTGACGTGTTATTGATGTTTTTACTGATGTTATCGTAGCACTGCAGCACGTGTCCTTATGTTGTACACTGCCTTGTTACATTTCTTAGGAAAGTACAGTTTGTAAATATTTAAATGCAAATCACAAATATTTGCTGTTGATGCTCAAAGGATTGATGAAGTAAGGAAGTTTTCAGGTGTCACTGCAACCCACTCAGCACAGCAGCCTGTTTGAGGGAGAAGCAGATTCAAAAGTGAGGAGGCCACAACTGAGAAGGCCCTATTCCAGGTTCCAGTTAACTGGATCACCCTTGTTGATGATACAACTAATAGGACTTCCCTGAGCAATTTCAGGACAAGTGCAGGATAGATCCATGTGAAGGAAGTAGACAGAGGTCACATCCACACTAAACATTTAAAGCAGTCCTATACCACTTTAACAGACATTACTTCCCTCAAAGGATCCTGGGAACTGTAGTTTGTTAGGGTGCTGAGAGTTTTTAGGCAACCCCATTGCAGAGCTACAGTTCTCAGCCTCCTCAACAAACAACAGCTTCCAGAATTCTTTGAAGGAACCTATGATTGTGCTTTTAATGGATTGTGACCAAAGGAAAATATTCTACCTATTTAATAATGCTAATTAGTCAGGTGGCGAGACACCCAGTAAAATGAATGGGCAGTAGGTTGAGCCAATAGGAAGTTCTTTAAACAGGGGATTACCAACTTAGAGAATTAAATGTGGTGACAGACACAAGCTCAGGTGGCTTTTTAAAGAGGATTAGATATGGAAGATAGGTCTTCAATAGCCACTACAGTCAAATGGAGCCTCTGTTTTCAGAAGCAGCTATGCCTCTGAGTATCATACTCTGAGGTAAATGTGAGCAGGCTGCTTCACTTGTGACTGCTGTCTGAAGAAAACCGCTGGGCTTTTTTAACAGAGCAGGTCCACACCATAGATTTAATTTAAAGCACACTCAATGCACATTTAAAGGACAGGCTCCCCTCCAACCCCCCTAAAAAGAATCCTGGCAGCAGGAGTTTGTTGAAGGCGCTGAGAATTAAAGCTTTGTGGTGGGGGAGCTACAGTTCCCAGGGTTCTTTAGGGGATGTCATGTGCCTTAAATGTGCATTGGATGTGCTTTAAATGCTTCTGAGCCAGCAAAGCTCAAGCTTCTGTAGATGACCTGGGTTCCCACCTCTGTCTCATCTCATGATTCATAATATCAAGTCCGTGTCCTGCAGGCAACCTCTTCACAGGCTTCCTGTTTCCCTGCCTCGAAAGATTGGCTGTGCGTTGTGGCAGTGGAGATTGTTGAGGAATTTGTACCTTGCACTTCCTGTTTATGCATCTGTTGTTGTCCCTGGGAACAGGCATACATCAAGTGCAGGGATTCATAGGGAATTCTTTTTGTCACAGTGCAGTGGTGGCAGATTTCTGGCATTAGCACTAAAATCATTTGATCTGAAGCAAGTGGTGGGGGACCTCAAGTTGTGGTCTGAAGCAAGTTGTGTGTAATCTTAGTGTAATAATAATAATAATAATAATAATAATAATAATAATAATAATAATAATAATACAGTCATACCTCATGTTACCTGGCTTGAGAGCAGTACATGTGAAAAGGATCTAGGAGTCTTGGTTGACCACAGACTTGACATGAGCCAACAGTGTGACGCGGCAGCTAAAAAAGCCAATGCAATTCTGGGATGCATCAATAGGAGTATAGCATCTAGATCAAGGGAAGTAATAGTGCCACTGTATTCTGCTCTGGTCAGACCTCACCTGGAGTACTGTGTCCAGTTCTGGGCACCACAATTCAAGAAGGACACTGACAAACTGGAACGTGTCCAGAGGAGGGCAACCAAAATGGTCAAAGGCCTGGAAACGATGCCTTATGAGGAACGGCTAAGGGAGCTGGGCATGTTTAGCCTGGAGAAGAGGAGGTTAAGGGGTGATATGATAGCCATGTTCAAATATATAAAAGGATGTCATATAGAGGAGGGAGAAAGGTTGTTTTCTGCTGCTCCAGAGAAGCGGACACGGAGCAATGGATCCAAACTACAAGAAAGAAGATTCCACCTAAACATTAGGAAGAACTTCCTGACAGTAAGAGCTGTTTGACAGTGGAATTTGCTGCCAAGGAGTGTGGTGGAGTCTCCTCCTTTGGAGGTCTTTAAGCAGAGGCTTGACAACCATATGTCAGGAGTGCTCTGATGGTGTTTCCTGCTTGGCAGGGGGTTGGACTCAATGGCCCTTGTGGTCTCTTCCAACTCTATGATTCTATGATTCTACGTTTGCTTCATGTTACATTCTTTCAGGTTACGTCCTGTGGCGACCCGGAAGTACCGGAAAGGATTACTTCCGGGTTTCACCACTTGCGCATGCACAGAAGCGCAAAATGACGCCACGCGCATGTGCAGAAGCGGTGAATCGCAACCCATGTGTGCACAGACACACCACTGCGGGTTGCGCTCCTTTCATGTTGCGAATGGGCCTCTGGAATAGATCCTGATCGCAACCAGAGGTACCACTGTAATAATAATAATAATAATTTATTATTTATACCTCGCCCATCTGGCTGGGTTTTCCCAGCCACTCTGGGCGGCTCCCAAAAGAATATTAATAATAATGAAGTGATAAAACATCAAACATTAAAAGCTTCCCTAAACAGGGCTGCCTTCAGATATCTTCAAAAAGTCAGATAGTTGTTTATTTCCTTGACATCTGATGGGAGGGCGTTCCACAGGGCAGGTGCCACTACCAAGAAGGCCCTCTGCCTGATTCCCTGTAACTTCACTTCTCACAGTGAGGGAACCGCCAGAAGGCCCTCGGAGCTGGACCTCAGTGTCCAGGCTGAATGATGGGGGTGGAGATGCTCCTTCTGGTATACTGGGCAGAGGCCACTTAGGGCTTTAAAGGTCAGCACCAACACTTTGAACTGTGCTCGGAAACGTACTTTTAATTTAGGATTGTGATCAGCAAATATTTTTACGAGAGAGCCTCTCTAAAGCAGTGGGGCAGGAGGTCTCTATACCCACCCACTGCCTCCTCGCAAAAATAGGATAGTGGCTTGGTGGCCACATTTGGAGAATTCACACTAACTGGGTTCTTTCTTTACCAGCTGATTCATTTGAATTAGCTGTATCTCAACTCTCTTTGAAATGGCCTCCCTGCCTCGTTTCCTATGGTGGGCCCATGAGAGCTTCCTCTAGCTACACTTGCCCTTTGGGGAAGAAAATCCTCAGGAGAGGAGATCTGATCACACACCACCACATCTAGCCGTGCCCTTAATAGGAGAGTAAACAAATATAACTTTCAGGAAGTGGTTATGGATAATCTTCAGCAATGTTTGATAGCAGGAATACCCTCCTGACAGATGTCAAGGAAATAAACAACTACAGTGGTACCTCTGGTTATGAACTTACTGTATTTTACGCTCTATAAGATGCACCTGACCATAAGACGCACCTAGTTTTAGAGGAGGAGAACAAGGGGAAAAAAATTCTCTCCCTCCCTGCGCAGTGCCTCTCCAGCAAAGCGGAAGGAGAAACGGAGCCCCTTCCATTTCTCCTCCCACTTTGCTGAAGGGGCGCTGTGCAGAGAGGGAAAGCTGCGCAGCGCCTCTCCAGCGAAGCAAAGTCAGAACAGCAAGAGGGATCGCTGCGCAGTGAAAGCAGCGATCCCTCTTGCTGTTTTGGCTTCTGGAATAGCCATGCCAAGCCTCTTCAGGGCAGGGGGGAGCATTCCTTCTGTTGCCCTCAAGAGGCTTTGCGTTGCTTTCGCTGAAGCCAGGAGAGCAAGAGGGATCGGTGCGCACCGATCCCTCTTGCTCTCCTGGCTTCAGCGATAGCTGCGCAGCCTGCATTCACTCCATAAGACTCACACACATTTCCCCTTACTTTTTAGGAGGGGGGGAGTGCGTCTTACAGAGCGAAAAATACGGTAATTTGTTCTGGAGGTCCGTTCTTAACCTGAAACTGTTCTTAACCTGAGGTACCACTTTAACTAATGGGGCCTCCCGCTGCCGCTGTGCAATTTCTGTTCTCATCCTGAGGTAAAGTTCTTAACCTGAGGTACTACTTCTGGGTTAGCGGAGTCTGTAACCCGAAGTGTTTGTAACCCGAGGTGTTTGTAACCCGAGGTACCACTGTATCTGACTTTAGAAGACACCTGAAGGCAGCCATGTGTAGGGAAGTTTTTAATGTTTGATGTTTTGCTGTGGTTTTATAATTTGTTGGAAGCTGTCCAGAGCCACCCAGTGAGATGGGCTGGCAACATATTATTATCATCATCATCATCATCATCATCATCATCATCATAGCATGGGAGATGACCACAGGCAGCAATCCTTGAGGTGAGAACAGAGGTGTGTCGGTTTCCCTCTGTGAAACATTGGAAGCTGTGGTTTTTTTCTTCCCGCCATTCCACCAAAGATATGGGGAATTGTTTCCTTGATAAGAAGAGAAATATTCCATCATTGCACATGGAATGCTAAATGCAGCTTTTCTGAGTAGAGCACAGAGTCTACAGGTTCAAAAGTATGTCTAATAAAGGGGGGCGGGGGAATCACGCCCCACAACAGCATTTCTGCAGCATTCGTGCTTTATGGATTTATGGAAATGCATGCTGAGAACTGTGCTGCTCCAAAATACACAGAGGAATTCCTGCTATTTATAATCCTAAAATAAAAAGGAAGTTATTGGGACGGGAGGACGGGAGGTAACAAAACACTGGCATCCAGTTAGGAATGTGAAAGCTTGGGTTTCAGCAATTGTAGGAAGACAAGTTTCATTCATTTTGCCTGACAAGCTGGAAACTGGCCACTTGCTGTGGATCAGGAGCTCATTGATGTCTCTGTGATGCCGAGTCAAAATCACTAGCTCAGAAGCTGAGATGCCCACTTAAACTCGAGAGCCCTGGGATTTAGGTTCCTAGGCAGACACAGACTGAAAACCTAATCCCAGCTGCCCTGAGTGGCTGGAGCAACCCAATCAGATCAGTGGGGTATAAATAATAATAACAAAAAATTATTATTATTAAATAGTAAAGGGACCCCTGACCACTAGGTCTAGTCGCGGCCGACTCTGGGGTTGTGGCGCTCATCTCGCTTTATTGGCCGAGGGAGCCGGCATACAGCTTCTGGGTCATGTGGCCAGCATGACTAAGCCGCTTCTGGCGAACCAGAGCAGCACACGGAAATGCCGTTTACCTTCCCGCCAGCGCGGTACCTATTTATCTACTTGCACTTTGAGGTGCTTTCGAACTGCTAGGTTGGCAGGAGCAGGGACCGAGCAACAGGAGCTCACCCTGTCGTGGGGATTCGAACTGCTGACCTTCTGATTGGCAAGTCCTAGGCTCTGTGGTTTAGCCCACAGCGCCACCCGCGTCCCTGAATTATTAAATAGGACGTCACTATTTTCATTGGATAAATGTTGACAGGTTTGTTACTGTGTCACTTACCAGTTGTCCATTGAGAACCCTAGGTTCTTCTGTGACCTTTGTTTTGAAATCCACCAACCTACACTCAAGTCTCTCCCTTTGTCAAAAAGAATATTTACTTGGTTTCTTTTCTTTTCTTTTTTAAAAATGGTACTACTTTTCAAGGCTCTCTCAAAGCAGTTCACAAAAGAACACCAGTAGACATTTTGCAGACAGGGCACCATGTTATGCCACAGGTTCACATTTGGTAGGGTAGACTGTGGCCCTACGTGTTATAGGGAATCTGGAATTGGAAAGTGTCTCAAACTATAGCCTGGCCTTATAGTGTCATGGTCCAAAAATTAAGAGTAGGAAAATAAGAAACTGAGAGGCAACAACATTGACCAATTTGCCCATTCCTATCATTAGCCACAAAATTAAAAGACACCTGCTTCTTGGGAGAAAAGCAATGACAAACCTAGACAGCATCTTAAAAAGCAGAGACATCACCTTGCCAACAAAGGCCGGTATAGTTAAAGCCATGGTTTTCCCACTAGTGATGTATGGAAGTGAGAGCTGGACCATAAAGAAAGCTGGTTGCCGAAGAATTGATGCTTTTGAATTATGGTGCTGGAGAAGACTTGAGAGTCCCATGGTCTGCAAGAAGATCAAACCTATCCATTCTTAAGGAAATCAGCCCTGAGTGCTCACTGGAAGGACAGATCCTGAAGCTGAGGCTCCAATACTTTGGCCACCTCATGAGAAGAGAAGACTCCCTGGAAAAGACCCTGATGTTGGGAAAGATGGAGGGCACAAGGAGAAGGAGACGACAGAGGATGAGATGGTTGGGCAGTGTTCTCGAAGCTACCAGCATGAGTTTGACCAAACTGCGGGAGGCAGTGGAAGACAGGAGTGCCTGGCGTGCTCTGGTCCATGGGGTCACAAAGAGTCGGACACGACTAAACAACTAAACAACAACAAAGCATTGTGTGACAATGGCACACTCTTCTCACTGCCAGAACTTTTGGAAATGCGACATGAGACCACCATCTCAGTGACAGTTCAGCAACCAACTCTGTACTAAAACTGTCCACACATTAATGGAGCTGTCTGAAAATCAACTCACCTGCCGCTTGAAGTGAATGACCATAGTCTCATATCAACTGAATGAAAAGAAATCAAATGCCGGTTTTTCTAATAGTAGACACATACATGCTGCTTCCTTCCAGGGGTCAATTTTCCAGCATGTCAAGTAAATACCTTATTTTAAAATTATATCCTGCAGGCGGTAATGCGATGCCTAACTATGTTATCCTAATTAAATGGCTCGCAGCACTCCCTGTAAACTTCAAACCAGGGCTGTGCTTCTGTTCTGAAATGAATACCACCACCCGTCGGATTCTTCTGTTCAGACGCCTGTTGCAGATGGCGCAGGCATAATAAAACACTTGTCTCAGCAGTTATGCAAAGTCTACAAAAAGTTTCCCAGACAGAAGTCGCTTTGCAACATGATGTCAAACTCAGAGCTGGCCCTACCATTAGACAGAATGAGGCAACTGCTTCAGACGGCAGATTGCTGGGGGGCAGTGGGGAGGTGCTGGATGGCAGAGCTGCCTTAAGCTATGTGGGCTGCCTTAAGATAACCTGCTCTCTTCAGGTGCAGTGTGAGGTGATGGGCCTTATTTACAGTGTTGAAGTAAGATCTTTGTACGTGGAATGGGGAAAGGTAGCATCTTATAATTCACCTCAGGCAGCAAAATATTATGGGCCGGTCTTGTTCCCACTGCAGGTGCTTGATGCAAGAGTTAGCGTGACACAGTACCCCTGCTCTGCCATCTAGGCCAAACCTTCTGGTCCATTTAAAGGTAAAGGGACCCCTGATCATTAGGTCCAGTCGTGGCCGACTCTGGGGTTGCGGCTCTCATCTTGCTTTATCGGCCAAGGGAGCTGGCGTACAGTTTCTGGGTCATGTGGCCAGCATGACTAAGCCGCTTCTGGCGAACCAGAACAGCGCATGGAAACGCCGTGCTTTCGAATTGCTAGGTTGGCAGGAACAGGGACCGAGCAAAAGGAGCTCACCCCGTTGCGGGGATTCAAATCACCGACCTTCTGATCGGCAAGTCCTAGGCTCTGTGGTTTAACCCACAGCGCCATCCGCGTCCCTTCTGGTCCATTTAGATAGCAGTAATCAGAATGGGCTTCAGCAACGAACCCATCTGTCTCATGGATACTTGGCGCACTCTTGCAAAACATACCGCTTGGTAGCACACTGAGCGGAAGTGTGCAGAGCAAGATTCTTCAGCCCTGCCGCCACATGAAATCTAGTAGCTTAAAGAGGTCCAGAAATTCCTGGTAGGAGATTACCTATTTGCAAAATTAGCTAAGACAGCTATACAATGGCAGAGGATGCACACAGGTGCATTGCTTCATAGAATAATTGCAAAGTTGGAAGCTACCCAGAAGGGTCATCTAGTCATCTAGTTTTAAAAATCTAGCTCAATTAAAAAAAAAATATTTTATTAATATGAACCAACAGAGCAAGAGGCAGCCTTTGCAAGGGCTCCTTCCCACCGAAGACCACTCAGGTATCATTTTATCATTTATCATTTAGCTGATGTTTGAACTGACCCCAATGAAAAGCACTACACCTGAGTTAAATGAGACACTATAGGCCATGGGTAGGCAAACTAAGGCCTGGGGGCCGGATCCGGCCCAATCGCCTTCTAAATGTTTTTACATGAGTAGAATGTGTGCTTTTATTTAAAATGCATCTCTGGGTTATTTGTGGGGCATAGAAATTTGTTCATCTCCCCCCCCCCCATATAGTCCGGCCCCCCACAAGGTCGGAGGGACAGTGGACTGGCCCTCTGCTGAAAAAGTTTGCTGACCCCTGCTATAGGCACTCTACCTGTGACAGCTCATTCACATGTAAATGCCACCACCTGGTACTTTGACTGATAAAGGCACACTAACCTAGTTAGGTAGACACATAGAGGCTGCATTGCAGTATCTAAGTGATAAACATACATCTGTGAAACACTTCATAGCTTAATTAAACAGTTTTTGTCTCAGTGCTCCAATTAGGTTGCACAATGAGCACTGACACAGCCTGCGTTGTTGTTTTTCCTCCTGAGCAGGAGCCCTAATCCATCTCTAGTTGTGTTTTTAAGCATTTCTGTGCTGCAACTAGAATGTAGGTGGAGAGAGATGTTTCGATATGCATTTCAATGCACAGCCTAATGAAAGCAAGATAATGCGGAGAAATGGTATTCACATTCAGAAGCAAGTTCTGAAGTGTGTTCCGCTGTGCCTCTGACTTCTGTTATATTATTTATTACAACATGTATACCCCACGCTTCCTCCTAGGAGGACTGGGATGAGGAGCTTAAAGAGACGCTTCAGAAGTTGTTTGCTGTAATCATTAGCCTAATGAATCCACCCTTAGCATCCAATCTCCCATGTTGACGTAGCCGTTGAGAAAGATGATAAACGAACCTGAGCTTTCCAGTGGCGTGACATGTAAACAGAAGCCATCAGGTCTAGTTAATGCCCTTTCCTAAATGCTATCTTTTGCATGAAATAAGTAATTGAGCCATGAGCAATGCAAGTAGAGGTATCTGGAATGACTTTTTTTTTCCAGAAGACGACACAGAACACCAAGATACTTGGTGAAAGTTCCACCTCTTAACTATCAGGGACTGCTTGGATACAGAAGAGGAATGGTGGGAGGAACCTGCTGGTAAAATATTGGCTGAGACAGCTACTGGTACTAATGTCCCTGGTGAAAAGGGACAGCTGGAGCATATGGAGCACATTTTAGTTGTCACCTTGTCCTCTATTGCTTCTTGCTTTCCTTTGCTTTCCTCTAAGACCCAGGCCTCCTGAAAAATAACAAACAGGAAACCAACCGCATTGTTGGACTATATCGCCTTGCCTGTCTGTTGCCTTCACACGCAAACTTCCTTCCGTTACATAGTGTTCCTTTTGTACATGGTTTTGAATGGGGCGCATTAAGACCCCAAACAAGTGTTATTTATTAGCTGCTTGCCTGGCAGTTCTTCTCACAGAACAGACAGATAAAGCGCCCCCAAGCTGGCTTCCTATAGATAATAAGGTTGCGCTCTGGTATACAGCCAACTCCCTGAGGCTGTTGAATTAAAAGCCAGTCTGGGAATTTAAAAGGCAGGGTCCCTTAATAAAAATAAAAATCACATTTACGGTTTATTCTCCTACTTGCATGCACAATGTCTCTTAACAGCCCCTGAAAGAGTTTTATGTCGTACTACTGTCCTTGATTCCTGAGAAGAGGCAGGGCCAGCTAGAAAGGGCAGAGGGGTCTGTGTCAAACTCCCTCAGTAAAGATGGGAGCAAGGTAATGTGACAGGGTTTGGGGTGCCTTAAAATTTGGACACTCCCTGGACTCAGCTACATTGATAAAGAAACAATGATTTGAATGCACTATAAACATGCAACACCAGAAGGCGCAAGAGAGCAGGAAATTTTAAAAATGTGATTTTCATAGGGATTTTTTTCTTTTGTTACAACGATCTAACTTCTGACCTATTTATTGTGTGTGTGTGTGTGTGTGTGTGTCCCTGCCAGTGTTTAGATCCATCCCCTGTGAGTAGCACTTGAGAAGACTGAGATTCTCCGTATGTGGAAGCATTTATTAATACCCAGCAGCAAGGACTCTTAATAATGTAAGGAAAACCTGTGACCACAGAGAGGAATCAGGCTGTTGAGGAAGCCGGGCTGTCTTCCTTTCCTGTGGCGACCAGCTTCCCTCCTCCTGGTCTCACAGAACCCGAAGAGGTATGAAGAGGGAGGAGCAAAGACAGTCAAGATGAAGGAGCCTCAGATTGATTGAGAAGGAACCATGGGAGGAAGAGCTGGGGGAAGGCGGGGGACCTTCAGTCCTCACAACTGCCTCATAGGGGCAACAGCTACCGGGACTAGCTGTTGTGCCACTTGTGCTGTTTCCGTCTCTGGAGTCACCAGGCTCCACCTCTGAGTTAGATACTCTGCCTGTCATGCCAGCTTCGACTCCAGAGTTGCTGGAGACGGTGCCCAGCTCAGTTCCACAATTGGAGGCTGCTGCTATGTCCATCCCATCGTCTCCAGAGGAGTCGCCAATGCCTCCTCCATCATCCAGGTGGTAGAGACACCAGTGCAGGCCACCCAGTCTCCCATGAGGACAGCCTGTTTGCTTTCCCAGTCTAGGGAACAGTCCTGTTTGCTGTGCTAAGTTGTGTCTGCCTCATTGCCTTATATACAGTCGTTCCTTGGATCCCAAACGCCTTGCGAGTCGAACGTTTTGGCTCCCAAACGCCGCAAACCCGGAAGTGAGTGTTCCAGTTTGTGGACGTTCTTTGGAACCTGAACGTTCGACTCGGCTTCCGATTGGTTGCAGGAGCTTTCTGCAGCCAATCAGAAACTGCCCCTTGGTTTCCAAACGTTTTTGAAGTTGAGCAGACTTCCGGAACAGATTCCATTCGACTTCCGAGGTACCACTGTCATGGCATCCCAGGGTCAAGTCGCTTGTTGGAACAATGAATCCTACTTTGCTTACCAATCTGAGCAGAAAGGAGTTCAAGTTCTTCCAGTGGGAACCAGGACAACTTCTATTAAAAGGCACAACAGCCTTGCCTGCTTTTTCGCCTCGAGTTCAGACTCAGAATAGATAATATTGGGCTGGTGTAACTCAGTATAGGAGCCTTATATAGCCACACTGCCTTTATTTAATGAGGAAGCCGCGGGTTATATTTCTGACTGCTGAATTTTTGAGCTCCAAAAATAAAACGGGTTATACCGATACTAAAAAGGCAGTTGGCATATTTGTCGAGCACATAGAGGCGGGGCATGTAGCAAGTTTGCTGGGGGATTTCTGTCGAAGCTTGCCGCTTCCGATTTGCTGTTCACCGTGCAAAACCACTCATTATTTTGCACCTATCTTGCCACCAGTCCTGCAGGTGCACCTTGCGAAACCTGCTAGTCAGCAGCCACTCAACCAATTCCATTATTTTTATCCCAACAGAGCACTCTGAGTGACTCCACAGCATATAAATAAAGGTGAAATGAGATCCCATATCAATAGCAAAAGATACATTAAAGAGGACAGCTATAAACTAAAAGCAGCCATTTAGGATGTAATTCAGTTCTAAGGTGGCAGTAAAACCTGATATTCAAAGTCTCTTAAAGCAAATTAAGTTTTCACATTTAATAAACCAAAGAGATTGCTTGATGTCCTCTCCTAACTTTCCCCACTTCCTCTCCAATGCTTGTTTATTCATTTATCTGTTGTTACTTTTTGAATTTTTCTAAAGGAGAAAAAAGGCTTAAAACCACTTAAATGTATTAACATACCCTCCAGCGTTTTTTCTATGAAAATAGGGACGTCCTAAGGAAAAGTGGGACATTCTGGGATCAAATCAGAAACCAGGATGGATTCTGTAAATCTGGGATTGACCCTGGAAAATAGTGACACTTGGAGGGTTTGGAATAATAAGGGGAGGGGAGGAAGGATGAGAGGGCCTGATAGATCTGTACCTGGAGAGTATTCCACGGTGGCGGCACCACCACTGAGAAGGCACTGCTTCTGGTTCCTAATGACCCAGGCCAATGAGAGAGATCAAGCCTCGGTCCAGTATGCCTGAAGGAGCGTCTCCCCTTCCATCGTTCTGCCCAGACACTGAGGTCCAGAGCCGAGGGCCTTCTGGTGGTTCCCTTGCTGCGAGAAGCCAAGTTACAGGGAACCAGGCAGAGGGCCTTCTCGGTAGTGGCGCCCGCCCTGTGGAACGCCCTCCCACCAGATGTCAAAGAGAACAACAACTACCAGACTTTTAGAAGACATCTGAAGGCAGCCCTGTTTAGGGAAGCTTTTAATGTTTAATAGGTTATTGTATTTTAGTGTTCTGTTGGAAGCCGCCCAGAGTGGCAGGGGAAACCCAGCCAGATGGGCGGGGTATAAATAATAAATTATTATTATTATTATTATTATTATTATTATTATTATTATTATTATTATTAATTATTATTATTATTATTATTATTATTATTATTATTATTATTATTATTATAGGCCTCCAAGGCTAAGCCTTAAATCTAGGCAGGCCTATATGGGAGTAGATCAGCCTTTGCCATCCTGGTGCTTTCCAGAGGCTCTGGACTACCATTCCCATAGGCTAGGCTAAACGGAGCTGATGGGAGTTGTAGTCCAAAGCAACTGGTGGGCAACAGGTTGGCGAAAACTGGAGTGGATGGTGCTTAAGAAAACCAAAGCTGTGAAAAGAAAATGTTGGTGCCTTCTGCTTTGTCATGTGTGAGCTGTGGTGCAGTCAAGCAGTAAGGTGCAGTCAGTTACAGCATGGGACGTGGGTGGCGCTGTGGTCTAAACCACTGAGCCTCTTGGGCTTGCTGATCAGAAGGTCAGCGGTTCGAATCCCCGTGACTGAACTCCCATTTCTCTGTCCCAGCTCCTGCCAACCTAGCAGTTCGAAAGCACGCCAGTGCAAGTAGATAAATAGGTGCCACTGTGGCGGGAAGGTAAACGGCGTTTCTGTGCACTCCCTAGGCCTGAAAGCAAGATGAGGGCCACAACCCCATAGTCGCCTTTGACTGGACTTAACTATCCAGGGGTCCTTTACCTTTTACCTTTTTACTGTAGGGCTGCCATACGCTCCCAAAATGGTGTCCAGGTGGATTTTTGCAGAATCGGCAAAATGTCCATGAAAAACCAGATGTGTGGCAAGCAGCTCAACAACTCTGTCTGGATTTTCACTTTGGGGAATATGGCAACCCTAGCATACTGGCCAAGGGTTTAGGGATAGTTGGGAAGTCCCAACAGAAGATTTCCCCTGTTGCTCCAGGAAGGTGTGGCAGTAATGTCTCTTTGAGATGCCGGACTCTGAAAGTGCGGATCTCTCGCTGTGGTCCAAGCTGTGGCACTTCCCTGCTTAGAACATCTTACCCCTGTTTGTGAATAGCCTTGCTCTTTGCCAGAGAAAAACCGTTGGGAGGAAATGGCCGAGGAATGTCAAAAGGACAGGATCATAATATATTTGGGGAGTGGGGAGCACTTCAGAGAACATTTGTAGATCTCGTGCCAATTGTTCCGCCTTTTCCTTAGCTACCATTTCTTGTAGTGCTCTCTCATTAAATTTGCCTTCATTTGGATCAGCGGATTATTAGCAGTACATTACTCTGGCATCCCAGTCATGAAGGAGAATGAACCTAAGACCCTCGAAAGCAGCATGATCAAATCACGGGGCAGATTACATGGCCACACCTGATCCAGATCTTAAGCAAATATCACACTGTTCACAGCATGCCTACAGGAATGCGCAGGCCTAGCTCGTTTAGAATGGTAATATAATCGGCAGGCGTCTTTAGCGAGAGAGAATCATCCCCTGTGGCTCAATTAATCCTGCCAGACCCTTAAGATTATATACCATTTCTAGAGTTTGTTCCGATTAATCACGCAGCGCGATCAATGCGCTTGGTGTCTTGCAGGGAAACGGAAGCAGCAAAGGAGGATCTCTGCCCCAAAGCATTTCCAATCTAAGCATCCGACAGCGGGGGGAGACAACATACAGCGTCACGCTGCATTTAATCCAATATTTAATCCAATATTTAATCCAATATTCTGTTTCTCA
Organism: Podarcis liolepis; assembly: GCF_965112155.1. Lineage (NCBI taxonomy): Eukaryota > Metazoa > Chordata > Lepidosauria > Squamata > Lacertidae > Podarcis > Podarcis liolepis. The sequence continues at coordinate 36,033,596 of NC_139571.1, forward strand.
TGGGGGGGGGCCATCTAGAGTCAGGGCATGAAGGCTGAATGTGTACAGTGGAAAAGAGGGAGCGCCCCCAAATCCCTCTTCCCTCAGCCTCTACACATGCTCACTTTGGGGTCTGAATGGAACTTGACAGGTGTACAAACCACATGCAGAATTAACTCTCCAGGACCTGTTCCAGGAAAGGCAGGGTCTCCTGTCGCAGATACAAACAGGGCTCTTTCTCAGGGTTGTGGGTTGGAGCCCCACATTGGGCAAAGGATTCCTGCATTGCCGGGGGGTTGTACTAGATGACTGCTTTGGCCCCTTCCAACTTTGCAATTCTATGAGTCTATGATTGTTTGGCCAGTTGTGATGTATGGAACTGAGAGCTGGACGATAAAGAAGGCTGATCGCTGAAGAATTGATGCTTTTGAATTATGGTGCTGGAGGAGACTCTTGAGAGTCCCATGGACTGCAAGAAGATCAAACCTCTCCATTCTGAAGGAAATCAGCCCTGAGTGCTCACTGGAAGGACAGATCCTGAAGCTGAGGTTCCAAGACTTTGGCCACCTCATGAGAAGAGAAGACTCCCTGGAAAAGACCCTGATGTTGGGAAAGATGGAGGGCACAAGGAGAAGGAGACGACAGAGGACGAGATGGTTGGACAGTGCTCTCGTAGCTATCAACATGAGTTTGACCGAACTGTGGGAGGCAGTGGAAGACAGGAGTGCCTGGCGTGCTCTGGTCCAGGGGGCCACAAAGAGTCAGACATGACTAAACAACTAAACAACAACAACAACATGATTTTTTGGACCATGGGGTGGGGAACTTCCAGCCTGCAGGCCTAATCAGGCCCACTAAGGGCCCTAATTTGGCCCACAAACCCTTGTTCTCAGTTGGAACTCAACTGCCCCACACCAGACACCAAATGATGATAGGTGGGGGGGGCAGGTACTTTGTGACTGCAACGGTGGGTTTTGGGGTGGCCCAGATTGTTCCTCTACAAGCGGAGATTGTGTCCAGTGGCTTTTAAATTTGGCACCACATGCAAGGCAAGCCGGGATTGGTTTGATCCTGAGTGAAGCAACCCTCTGACACAAGTACAGTGGTACCTCTGGTTACGAACCTAATTCGTTCTTGAGGTCCGTTCTTAACCTGAAACTGTTCTTAACCTGAGGTGTGCTTTCGCTAATGGGGCCTCTTGCTGCTGCTGCGCCACCAGCACACAATTTCCATTTCCATCCTGGGACCAAGTTCTCAATTCAAGGTAACTCTTCCAAGTTAGCAGAGTTTGTAACCTGAAGCGTTTGTAACCTGAGGCGTTTGTAACTCGAGGTACAGTCATGCCTCATGTTACGTCCGCTTCATGTTACGTTCTTTCAGGTTACGTCCCGCAGCGACCCGGAAGTACCGGAAAGGGTTACTTCCGGGGTTCGCCGCTCGCTCATGTGCAGAAGCGCAAAATGACATCACGCGCATGCGCAGAAGTGGCAAATTGCAATCCGCGCATGCACAGACGAGCTGCTGCGGGTTGCGCTCTTTTCATGTTGCGAACGGGCCTCCGGAACAGATCCCGTTCGCAACCAGAGATACCACTGTACGACCGTACTTGAATCCCAATTAATTCTGGGCTTTTAACACCGGTATTAACTGGACCCAGAAACGCCTCTCATGTTTCTTTTATATTCCTGGACAGTTTTTCAATGTGAAGGGGACCCAAATACAGTGGTACCTCTGGTTACGTACTTAATTCGTTCCAGAGGTCCGTTCTTAACCTGAAACTGTTCTTAACATGAAGCACCACTTTAGCTAATGGGGCCTCCCGCTGCTGCTGCACCACCGCAGCACGATTTCTGTTCTCATCCTGAAGCAAAGTTCTTAACCCGTGGTACTATTTCTGGGTTAGCGGAGTCTGTAACCTGAAGCGTCTGTAACCTGAAGCGTATGTAACCTGAAGCATATGTAACCCGAGGTACCACTGTATAGAAAGAGCTGCAGTATGAACTAGTTCAGATTCCTACATTTCAAGGGGTTAGACTAGATGACTCTTGGAGTCCCTTCCAGCTGTACAGTTCTATAATTCTAGGGGGAATTTCAGGGGGGGGGGACACAAACAAGCCCTGGCCTTTGTTCTCAGGACTTTCTCTGAGCTATAGGGATGCCAACCGAATTTTCCAGGCTTCGTCCTCTGTATGTGAATTGGTCCCTCTGTAAATGCAATATGTTCCGTGGGCTCAGCAGCACTACACTTGGCTTGCAGGGCAGCTGGGAGCACCGCAAAGTTAAAACAAAGGAGGTTTAGAAAACGGAAGGGGCGGGAGACCCAGGGCCCAGTGCAAAAGGCTTGGGTCTCCAGGGCCATCCCACCGCAACACCCTTGCTGAACACGCCAGGAATGTTCTGGCTGCTGCTTTGATCAGTGGGCTGAAGCTTTCGGTATCTGAAGAAACTGGCTCCTGCCTTATTTAAAGACAAAAGCACAAAAGAGGAAATGCTACTACTGGAGGCTGTAGCCATGGCAGGGGGAGGAATGCAACTGGGTCAGCCGCCCAAGCAGTGACTGTGAACTGGTAATTCAATCACTTTCCGACATCTGATCATTCCTGAGCTAAGTCTGAGAAATGTTTAAGAATGAATATATATATATATATATAGGCAAGAAACAGAGGAGAAATAAAGGGAGCAATGGGGTGAGAGGAGGGAGGAGCGATTTACCTTTCACAGAGGGAGGGAAGCATCTTGTTTTGCGCATGAGGCCATTGGCAAGATCCTTCTGTGCAAGTCCGCAGCCGCACGGTGCAGCCGAGTGACTCTCAGCGCAATCCTATACATGCCTGCTCCATAGGAAGCGACGCCGGGTTCCGCAGGGCTCATTCTCCGCCGGCGGGGGCCAAACTAGATGTGCGCTTAATGCGCGTCTAGCGGCTATGCACCTTCATTTTCCTTAACTAATTGCAGGCGCAGGGGGGAAGCCCAATTCCCGAAGCAAAAGCAGAGCATGAGGAGTGGAGGTTTGTTTCTGCCTTTCCTTACCACCCCACCGCATGTGGCTTGCTGGTGCCAAGATGTCTGTGCTATCATCATCAGCTGTGACGATGGCAGAGATATCAAAAGTGATGCAAAAGGAGCAGGGTGGTGATGTCACCGCATGAAGATTGACAGCTCCCTAACCCAGTATATTTAAACTAAGCAGTGCAATTTGGGGCTGAAGTTGATAATTTTTTCAACAACAACAACAACATACTACCAAAGGTTTCCTGACTTTAAAAAAAAAAATTTTTTTCCAGTTTTAATTTACTTACAAACATACAGATCCAATACTTTCCCAATACACATATATTTTGACTCCCTCCACACCTTTTGCAGTTTCTTATATTTTTAATTCTTAATATTGCATTTCCCCTGTTGTTCCAATTATTAATTACTCCCTTCTTTTTCTTTAATATTACATTTGACTGCTTGGGTTAGGTTAATCCTGCTAATGAATTTATATGTGTACAGAAACTTTTCAGATATTCCACAAATTTCCCCCATCCTTTAATGAAGTGCATTTCTCCTTAGTTTCTTGTGGTTCCAGTAACTTTTGCCATTTCGGCGTAGTCCATCAATTTGATCTGCTACTCCTCCTTGGTTGGGACACAATCTTCTTTCTGCCTCTGAGGGATGAAAGATGGAGGGAGCAGGTGAGAGTTGCAGGAGGAGGGAAAAGGAAGGGAAGGGAAGGAGGAAGGCGGCAGAAGGGAAAGTAGCAAGTGGAAAGAGGCAGGTAGACCTATGAAGGAGGAGGAAGAGGGGAGGCAGAGCAGAGCAGACCTGACCTCAATGGCAGTGGCAGAGTGCAAAGAGGGAACTCTTTTTGAGCTTCTGGTCTGTTATGTATTCAGTGGTCTGTGTTTGCCTGAGCTTGAGTCTGGACTAAGGAGTCTGAGCCCTGTGTTCTGATTCGATGCATGATATCCAATCACAGAACATTTCAGTATTTGGGCCTCTGCCATTGGCCCTTAAACTCTGAGCTATGATTCGCAGATTGGAAGTTTAGACAACCAATCATGTTGGAAGTGGGAGTGGCCCAGTCCTTCAGAAGTGTATATAAGCAGTTGCTTTGCCCCTGTTGTTCAGTTCTGTTAGTTCAATAAAGGTTTTTGCTGTTATCTCTGTCTTGCCTTGTGGAAACCCACCTACACTTCATGGTCCATGGTCTCTTCCGGTTTTGGAGCCGTGGATACAGCTCCTTGCCAAGGGCACAAGGGAGCCTAGCTATGCTTCTGTCTTAGAACTGTAGAGTCGGAAGGGATCGTGAAGTTCATCTAGTAGTCCAACCCCCTGCAATGCAGGGATATCCATACAGTGGTACCTCGGGTTAAGTACTTAATTCATTCCAGAGGTCCGTTCTTAACCTGAAACTGTTCTTTACCTGAAGCACCACTTTAGCTAATGGGGCCTCCTGCTGCTGCCGTGCCGCCGGAGCATGATTTCTGTTCTTAACCTGAAGCAAAGTTCTTAACCTGAAGCACTATTTCTGGGTTAGCGGAGTATGTAACCTAAAGCGTATGTAACCTGAGGTACCACTGTACCTTGGCATTATTTGCAAGGTACTCTTCAGCTCCTCACATGCTATGTCCCCAGGTCACAATTTAGGAGGGACTTCTTTGGAGAAAGTGGCTCGTAATGTTCGGGTGCTTCAGAACTTTGACTTTTCAATTATGCTGCTTTGTAACTCTTGTGACCTCAGTCATTCGAAAGAAACTGCTTAAAAACCATCCCGGTACCAGCAGCAAGCGACCCATAGAGATGTGTGTTACCGTTTTTACAAATAGGCATTTTAAAGGATAAACCACCACTAATCCTCAGACGGGAAAAGTGATATTTCAAAAACTGGTTTGGCAGTAATTGTGAAACCCACACTCTGTTCTGATCATTTCCTAATCCCAATGTTATTGCTGGCATAGGACCTTAAAATGCAGAGACTGCATGACTCAAATCAGCAGAGGAGTGACACTTTGCAATCATTAGCCCTTTCTGTGAGCCCTTTCCCTACACTAGACCCACACATGGCCAGTTCTCCCAGCCTAAACTGAGGCCTGGCAGAAATGGTCATAGTACACCAGGCTCTAGCTTTTCAAACAAGAATGGCATTGGAGTGTTAACCTTGGAAACAGTCTCTAAACCTCTAACCCAAACTTCCTCAACTTGTGTGGTGCCCAAAAACAACCCTTCCCTTCAAAAATAATGTAATAATTTGGGTGATTTCACCTTCTGGGACTTTACACTACAGATTGTGGGGGGGAGGTGGTCTTTTTATTATTATTAACTTTTCCTTTAGTCAATCCCTTCCTACTGGAAAATGAAACCTATCCAAATCCCCTTTTGTATAGTTGAAAAATGAAAGTATCCCTCCGGAATGGCCAGATGACCCTTTGACCTGTGATTCAGACACCAGTTCGGTTTTGAAATAGTTGAAATAGTGACTTGAGAAAAAACAGAAGGGTTATGAATGTGCCCGTTAGAGATGGAACAGAATGATTTATGGAGCTTTTATCAGTCCATTGTACGAGCCAGAATTGCAGTGCTTCGGGGCTGAGAAGTCCCGCTCCTTTCCAGCTACAGCACAAGGTCGCTGCAGTTCCATCCCCTGATATGACCATTGCCCTCTTCCTCTCATAGGCAGACATACTGTGAATGCCTTTTCTCCCACGCTTGTAGGAGAATGCTGGTAGCATTCTCTCTGATTCTAATATTAGAAAGACCACTGGTCCATCTAGCTCAATACTGAGCACCTCCAAGAAGTGTTTTGTTTTGTTTTTCTATAAAAAAAATGTTTAGGGGTACTCTCATTTTGACTCAAGAAAATCACCATTTTATAGTTCAAACCGGGAACAGTAAATGGACAAGAGTACAAAGAACATGCATTACCTCATATTATCACACATCCACATTCCACACTGCTTCACACATTAAACGCTCACTTCTGTCTGAGACTCAGGAAACACCGGGAAAGGAAAGGAAGCCACCATGGGAGGTGGTAACAACAAAACTGACCAATCACCGTGCTCGAGACCAACTCCTACTTCACACATTAAACGCTCGCTTCTGTTTGAGACTCAGGAAACACCGTGACAAGAATTGAGGCCGCCATCGGGGGTAGCAACAGAACTGACGATTCACCATGCTAGAGAATAAACTATTTATTTTAATTTAAAAAAATTAGTTTCTTCTCCAGTTAGATTCACAAAATGTTTAGGAGTATGTGTCCCCCTGCGTCCGTCCCCCCCAGAAAAAAGTACTGCCTCCAGGCATCCTTTTTATTGTGCATCCATGATGTTTGTGTTCATGATAGTATCAGGACAGCTGTACGCAATCCCACTTTCAATACCGTTTGCACCAGCAGGCGTTTCAGGGAGGGCATAATATTTCTTTTCTAATCCGTGTGTGTCACATTGCCTCCTGCTGAAATCTTGTACCACAAATGTTCCAGGGTTGTTGTCGTTTTGGTCCCTCTTTTGTTGCGCTGTCGTGCAAGAGTGCTCCTCCGCAGCAAAAGAACGTGTGGATGCGCCAGGATCCTTCCACCATGGATCCACTAACGTTGGGCCAAGGACATGTTGCTAAATGCAGCTTCAAAAAAACCACAGTCTGGAAGGGCTGGCAGGTACAGCTCTCCAAGGGTTTTGGGGGCGATGTGGGGCTTGAACTCGGGACCTCCTGCATCCAAAATATACACTCTTCCCCTGTAAAAGGTAAAGGGACCCCGGACCATTAGGTCCAGTCGTGGCCAACTCTGGGGTTGCGGCGCTCATCTCGCTTTATTGGCCGAGGGAGCCGGCATACAGCTTCCGGGTCATGTGACCAGCATGAATAAGCCGCTTCTGGCGAACCAGAGCAGTGCACAGAAACACCGTTTACCTTCCCGCCAGAGCGGTACCTATTTATCTACTTGCACTTTGACGTGCTTTCAAACTGCTAGGTTGGCAGGAGCTGGGACCGAGCAACAGGAGCTCACCCCATCGCTGGGATTCGAACCGCCGACCTTCTGATCGGCAAGTCCTAGGCTCTGTGGTTTAACCCACAGTGCCACCCGCGTCCCTATTCTTCCCCTGAGCTACAGCCTATTCCCTAACTCTGAGCAGCTGCAGCAATGGCGGTGGGGCTTAAACCACAAACCCCACAGCCCTTTTGTACTTGATTTCCCTCTCTGTGCAAGCAAAGACTGAAAGGGGCTATTGTGCGGCAGCAGGTCCCCACAATAATAGCCAGTTCTCAACATTTCATCTCTCTATCACACTAAAGCATTGTGATTCATGTAGCCGGAAAGAAGCAACTCGCAGGGACACAGGAGCCATGGTAAAATTCTTTTTTTACTGAACTGAGAGTCAAACAAGAAACCTGAAGCCCAGTTGCAAAGTAGGCTAAGATTAAAGTCTTGCTTTTCCTCATCAGGGACGCGGGTGGCGCTGTGGGTAAAACCACAGTGCCTAGGGATTGCCGATCGCATGGTCAGCAGTTCAAATCCCCGCGGCGGGGTGAGCTCCCGTCTTTCGGTCCCAACTCCTGCCCACCTAGCAGTTCGAAAGCACCCCTAAGTGCAAGTAGATAAATAGGTACCGCTTTATAGCGGGAAGGTAAATGGCGTTTACGTGTGCTGCACTGGTGCTGGCTCGCCAGAGCAGCTTCCTCACGCTGGCCACATGACCCGGAAGTGTCTCCGGACAGCGCTGGCCCCCGGCCTCTTAAGTGAGATGGGCGCACAACCCTAGAGTCGGACACGACTGGCCCGTACAGGCAGGGGTACCTTTACCTTTTACCTTCCTCATCAAGAAACTGAGATCATCTGGCACAGGGAGTTCACGTGATTTTATTTCCACTCTCCAATATAAGTTAAAGTGAATGCTTCTGATGGAATGACATACCATATGTGTCAGGAGTACAGCCTACACTCGAGTAGGACCTTGGCAGGGACACATGCCCAACTGGCATGTTCTCCCCCTTCTGGTCAATCGTTCGGGAGCTTCAAAAGCTTTCTTCAGTCCGAACATCACAGCGACCAATGTCAACCGACACACTTAGGGATCTGCAGAGTTTGCGCATCATGCGCATGACAGACCTCAGCAACTCAGCATTTTGGCTAATCTACTTTATTTACATATAAACACACATGGATCACTGCAAGATGGCTTCCTCTCTCTCTAGCATCAGACAGCAAAGAGAAAAAGAATAAAGGACAATAGTCCCGCTTCACGGAACACAGTAACACAAACATCCTGTCTTTGTCACTTCCCACTCCGTGGAGTCAAAACATATGCCGTCATGTGATAGACAATAACACCATGACTGCAATCATAGAGTAGGAATTCTAACAGTATGTATGTGCACACACTTCAAACCCTCTAAGTGTCCCTGTTTTGCAGGGACAGTCTCAGAATTACGAAAACCATCCTAGCTTCTGGCTTGATCCTGGAATGTCCCTATTTCCCCCACTGGTGCTGCCACTGCTGAGCTCGGGGAGGAAGATGAGCCAGCCCTTTTCTCGAGCAAAAACAGTGGCAGCTGTGAAAGAGCATCCCGTAGCCTCTTCATGGCCGCTGCTGCCAGCCTCCTCCCTTGGGCAGTTTGTAGCGGCTGCTGCAGCCCGAGTGAGGAGGAAAGAGGCTGCCTCTGCCAAGGCCCTGCCCATGTGACGCGCCAGATTTGAGGTGCAGGCAGGGCCACTGCCCTGGGTGAGAAGGAAGGGGGAGTGGAGCAGAACGCGAGGAGTCTTGATTTTTTTGATTTTTTAAAAAGGAAAACACTTTGCGCGTCTGCATCTAATCTTGCCCCTTTCTAAAATCTATTTATTGCTGTGTGTTTCTCTTTTTGTAAATTTACCAAAGAATGAAATGAAATGAAATCGGGATCAAGGGGTTTTCTCAGACGGTGGAGGGAATAATAATAATAATAATAATTATAATTTATTTATACCCCGTCCATCCGGCTGGGCTTCCCCAGCCACTCTAGGCGGCTTCCAACAAAATATTAAAATACAGTAATGCATCAAACATTAAAAGCTTCCCTAAAGAGTGCTGCCTTCAGGTGTCTTCTAAAAGTCTGGCAGTTGTTGTTCTCTTTGACATCTGGTGGGAGGGTGTTCCACAGGGTGGGTGCCACTACTGAGAAGGCCCTCTGCCTGGTTCCCTGTAACTTGGCTTCTCGCAGTGAGGGAACCGCCAGAAGGATCTCTGCGCCGGACCTTCAGTGTCCGAGTAGAACAATGGGGGTTATGTGTGCTTTGTCCCATTGGTGAACTGGTGCTGGCACTCACTGCTCTTCTGAAATGCTCTGCAGCTGGGGGGGGCACAAAAAATGGGGTGTCGAGGAAGGCCAGTTTGGGGGGAGGAGTGACAGAAACGTCCTTATTTTCATCTGAGGAATGTTGGAGGGTATGACATGTGATGTCTATATATACACAGAGCTTGGCTGCTCCCACGAAAGGTTTTAACCATATCCTGGCCCTGTTTCTGCCCCCAACCACTATAATGACAATTTTGTTAGTAACGTCTCTAAACTACTGCAATGTAAGGCTGGCACCCATGAAATAGAGTCGTTTCTGAAAATCCAGCAGATAAAAAAGACATTGATTGTTTCCAAATGAGTGGTCACCCTGATTGATTTTTGCAAAATTGGTGTGGTTTATATGATGTTGGACTTGCCGATCAGAAGGTCAGCAGTTTGAATCCCTGCGATGGGATGAGCTCCCGTTGCTCAGTCCTGGCTCCTGCCAACCTAGCAGTTCGAAAGCACATCAAAGTGCAAGTAGATAAATAGGTACCACTCCGGCGGGAAGGTAAACGGCATTTCCGTGCGCTGCTCTGGTTTGCCAGAAGTGGCTTAGTCCTGCTGGCCACATGACCCGGAAGCTGTATGCCGGCTCCCTCGGCCAATAAAGCGAGATGAGCGCCGCAACCCCAGAGTCGGCCACGACTGGACCTAATGGTCAGGGGTCCCTTTACCTTTATATGATGTTGTTAAGTGGTGGTTCTCTTGCACTTTCCCCTGTAGTTTTCCATTATTTTTTTAGAAGCTGATGTATTGTGCAAGAGTACTACTTAGCTGTTTATCCTAATGTACCCACTTTCTTTGCAGTGGTTCACGAGGGTGCACTCTTATTGCGCAAAGGGCGCATACCAGGCTCTACCTTAATGTGCGAGAGACCTGCGCAGAAGGGCAGCAGTCTGGAAGTGCCAACTGACATCACCTCCATCAAATGTAGGTCAGGCTGTTCAAATACATTCCTTTGTGCTCAGGTTTTTAATGGTGTTCTTTACTGAAAGCACAGCTTTACCTCTTATGACTATGTGTTCTGGCTTCTTGCCTAGTATATATAGTGTCTTTCATACACCCATTTTGGGCTCCACCTTCTACTGATATGTCGCCAGAAGAAGAATTAGCCTGCAGGCCATACAAACAAGAAAGGTTACCTGTCTCCATCGTGCAGAGTCCTTGCTGTTCTTAAAGAAATCCTTTTAAAAACTTTACATTCTAATCCAGTTACATGGTATTATAGATTTGTGGGGAACTCCCCCCCCCAAAAAAAAACACCACACCCTAGAATTTAATAAATGGTAGGATTTTGATTAATTGGGATATGGATGAAAGTACAATCTGCAGTACAGTTCCTGGGTTGGCTACCAGCCTGGCTGGCCTAGCAAAGAGCAAATCTGTTAACACAACAAAAAAGGTTGATGGGCCATCTAGTCCTTTGGCCTGGGGAGACAGATGTTGCCAAGGTGATGGGTGTGTGTGTTTGAGATGACAGGAAAAAGGAGTTGTGATGGCCTGGGATTCCGATTCGGAGGATGAAACAGAGGAATCCCAGCCTGCACAAGAGTCCCCGCCTCCAGGGCCGGCTGAACTGGGGCAAGGCCTAGATGCTGAAGAACCTGCACCTGTGGCAGTGCATCAGGAGCTGGCCCCAGGTGAAACCCTTCTGGCCCCAGAGAGGCTTGACGACTCAGTGGCCACAGGTGAGCCTCCTCCAGGGCCCAGTAACCCTTCGGCCTCTCCTGATCTGCAGAGGCTTAGGGCAGAGAGGCGAAGGGAACTGGTTGCCCCCAGGAGGAGTGCTCGCCTTAAGGCCAGAGGAGGCGGGGCTCCTGGGGGCCGGGACCGCCCCTGGCCTTAGAAGAGGATAAAAGCCCAGTCAGCCCGGCCCCAGGTTGCGGGAGCAACGTCGTTGTTGGCTTCGGACCTTCCTGTGTTCCTGATCCCTGCTCGGCCTCCTGTTCCTGACTATCCGGTACTCCTGTTCCCTGCTCGGCTTCCTGTTCCTGACTATCCGGTACTCCTGTTCCCTGCTCGGCCTCCTGTTCCCGACCATCCGGTGTTCCTGTTCCCTGCACAGCCTCCTGTTCCAGCGTACCTGTTCCCCGCCCGGCTCTCTGCCTCGGACCTTGCCCCTCTTCGTGTGGACTCTGCTACACCCAAGGTACCTTACCCCCGGGACCAGCACAGTTTGCTCCCGCCACACCCGCACTCCCCCTTCGTAGGGGTGCGTTCGGGAAGAGCCAGAGGCCATGGCTGAACAGGCGGCTGCACTGGTGGCTTTGGCCCAGGAGAACCAGGCCTTGACTCACACCGTGCAGCAGCTCAGCGACGCGGTTGTGGCACTTCAGCAACGCTTGGAAGCCCTACCGGCTCCTGGGGCCGACGCCCCGGCTCCGGGCAAGTACCCAGTGGCTTTGCCTGAGAAATTTGATGGAGCCCCGGCCAGCTTTCCCATGTTCCTGGCCCAGGCCAAGCTGTATATTCAGGGGCGAGCCGGGAACTTTCCTGACGACCGCACCAAGGTGCACTTTTTGATTAGTTTGTTAAAGGACCAGGCGGCCAAGTGGGCGTTGCCGCTACTCAGGCAAGACTCCCCCTTGCTGGCAGACTATACGGGGTTTTGCAATCGTTTGGAGGCCGCGTTCGGCAACCCCCAGAAAGAGAGTCAAGCCAACCGGGCGATTCGGCGTTTGAAACAGGGCAAGTCCACGGTGGCCACATATACCACGGAGTTTCGGCTGTTGGCACAGGACTTGACCTGGAATGACTCGGCACTGCGGGACCAGTATCTCGAAGGGCTTTCGGACGAGGTACTGGACCAGTTGGCCACAATGGAACGCCCCACCACGCTGGACACTCTCATTCAACGGAGTCTACAAATAGACGACCGGTTGGAGGATCGTCGTCAGGCCCGGGGTCGCCGACACTCCCAGTTCACGGCACCAGCTTTTTCCGGCAGCCCCACGGTCACAACTGATTCAACGGAGGAGCCTATGCAGCTCGGGGCAGTGCGGCCACGCCTTTCCCCCGCAGAGAAGGCACGGCGTCGGGAGGGAAATCTCTGTCTTTACTGTGGTGGAAGTGGACACTTCGCTCGGTCCTGCCCTGAGAAATGCCAGCCGCAGGGAAACCGCCAACCCCAGTAGCTGATGGCCCTAGCTACCGGGGGTCCCAAACCGTACAGAATGGGCCCACACCAATGGACTTGCAACATCTTATGGTTTCGGTACGTTTATACCCTCCAGGGGGGCCCTGGATCCTCACCCATGCTTTGGTAGATTCAGGGGCAACCCGCTCCTATATGGACGCTGCTTTTGCCACCCATCATCAGGTGCCACTTCGGAACAAGCCAGTACCGATCCAGGTGGAAGCGATTGACGGACGACTTCTGCGTTCAGGTGCTGTTACTCAGGAGACCCAGCCCCTGGTCCTGTGTCTCCAGCAGCACCGGGAGTTGCGAACTTTGGACATTGCTTCTATACCCCGCTTCCCCCTGGTGCTCGGGATGGACTGGCTGGAAGCCCACAACGTTCAGATTGACTGGGTCAAACGGACCGTGCACTTCCCCGACCCATGTTCCCATGCTCAATCCGGAACGCTGGCGGCCGCGCCCTCTGAGGAGGCAGCACCCACGCTCCCAGCCGTGTACCAGGACTACCAGGACGTGTTCGAGGAACGGGGGGCAGACCAGCTGCCGCCGCATCGGCCTTTTGACTGCGGCATAGACCTCCAACCCGGAGCGCCTTTACCAGTGAGTCGCTTATATTCCCTAACAGAGCCAGAGCGCGAGGCTTTGCAGGACTTCTTGCGCAAGAACCTGGAGCGTGGGTTCATTAGGCCTTCCACCTCGCCTACCGCGGCACCAGTGCTTTTCGTTAAGAAGAAATGTGGGGAACTCCGCCCTTGCCATGATTACCGAGCCCTGAACAAAATTACCGTCCCAGACCGGTACCCCTTACCCCTTATCTCGGAGCTGCTGGAGCGGGTGCAAGGGGCACAGGTGTTCACCAAGCTGGACCTCCGAGGGGCCTACAACTTGATTCGGATCCGAGCCGGGGATGAGTGGAAGACAGCGTTTGGGACCCGGTACGGGCAGTTCGAATATTTGGTTATGCCTTTCGGTTTGTGCAACGCGCCTGCTGTGTTCCAACGCTACATCAACCACGTGTTTCAGGACTTGTTAGACAAGTACGTGGTGGTGTATTTGGATGACATACTGATTTACTCCCGTGACCCGGCTCACCATGAGGGACATGTCCGGACCGTGCTGCAGCGCTTGCGTGAGCACCGTTTGTACGCAAAGCTCAGCAAGTGCGAGTTCCATCAGCGGACTGTAGACTTCCTTGGTCACCGGCTCTCTCCAGATGGGGTGCAAATGGACCCGGGGAAGGTGACAGCGGTTCGAGAATGGGCGGCACCCCGGAACCGCAAGGACCTACAGCGTTTCCTGGGGTTCGCCAATTACTACCGGACCTTCATCGCTGATTATGCTCATCGCACCACCCCGTTGACCCGGCTACTGCGCCCAAAGACGCCGTTTTCCTGGGACAAGGAGGCAGAGGAGGCGTTTCAGGGGTTGAAGGCCTGTTTCCAGAGGGCACCAATCTTACAACATCCTGACCCCTCTCGACCTTTTGTGGTGGAGACCGATGCCTCCAGTACGGCTCTCGGTGCCGTCTTGTCTCAACAGATTGGGCCTGAAGCGCCACTCTTACCCTGTGCCTTCTATTCCCGCCAGCTCCTACCAGCGGAGCGTAACTATACTGTGTGGGAGCGGGAACTACTGGCCATCAAGGTAGCCTTTGAGGTCTGGCGCCACCATCTTGAGGGGGCACGACATCCGGTGGAGGTGAGAACCGACCACCGGAACCTGGAGTACCTCCAGACCACCCGCAAGCTGAACCAAAGACAGATCCGGTGGGCGTTGTTCTTTTCCCGGTTCCAGTTCCGGATCCGCTACATCCCTAGCTCTCAGAATCAGAAGGCGGATGCCCTGTCCCGGAAACCTGAAGACAACGCAGACACGGTACAGCAAGCAGAACCCACCACGATCCTACCTCCGGCTGCATTCCTGGCCACCCAGGAGGCGCAGCCACTGCAGGTTCGGGTGCGGGAACAGCAGCGGGTCGACGCTTGGGCCCAGGATCGGCTCCGGGAGCTGGCTGAAGGGTCCAGCCCACAGTATCCGGGACTGGTCCTGCATCAGGGCCTTCTGCTGCATCACGGTCGTCTGTACATCCCGCCAGGGCCACTACGGCTGGAGGTTCTCCGGATGGCCCATGATGCCCCAGCAGCGGGGCACTTTGGACGGTATCGGACCACCCATCTGGTCAGTCGAGAGTTTTGGTGGCCCCGCCTGAAGGCTGACGTGGCTCGCTACGTTGCTGGTTGTGATGTCTGCCGGCGCGCCAAGGGACCTACCGGGCGACCCCCCGGCCTACTTCAGCCATTGCCAGTTCCACCGCGTCCTTGGCACACGGTTTCATTGGACTTTATAGTGGACTTACCCTCGTCTCGTGGCTGTACCTGCCTTCTGGTTTTCTCCGACCATTTCACCAAGATGGTGCACTGCGCTCCCTGTCCATCTGTACCCACAGCCAAGGAAACTGCTCAGCTGTACCTTCAGCATGTCTTCCGCTTGCATGGCCTACCTGAGCGTGTGGTGTCCGACCGGGGCGTTCAGTTCACATCCCGGTTCTGGCGAGCATTACACCAGACCCTCGGGACAGAGGTCTGCCTCTCGTCAGCCTACCACCCACAGACCGATGGCCAGACGGAACGGGCGAACGCGGTGCTGGAGCAGTACCTCCGGTGTTACTGCAGCTACCAGCAGGATGACTGGGTCGACCACCTGGCATTGGCAGAGTTCGCCTATAACAACGCGGTGAATGCGTCCACCCAGCAGACCCCGTTCCAGGCCAGTTATGGTTATCATCCACGGCTGTTTCCAGAGGTGCTGCCGGCGTCCGCGGTCCCGGCGGTGACGGAGTGGCTTCAAGAGCTCCAGTCCCAGCAACAGCTTTTGGTGGAGCAACTGCACCAGGCCAAGGAAGCGTACAAAGCCCAGGCCGACCGCCACCGCCAGGTGGGGCCGGAACTTCGCGTCGGTGACCTGGTTTGGCTCTCCACTCGCCACCTCCACCCCTCTCGACCTTCGCGGAAGTTGGACGCCCGCTTCACCGGCCCGTTCCCTATCGTAGACCAAGTCTCTCCTGTGGCATTTCGTCTCCGGTTACCCGCAACCCTGAAGGTTCACCCGGTCTTCCACAGGTCCCTTTTGAGTCCGGTGGCCCCACCCGATGAGTTCCACCCGAACCGTCCCCGACCGCAGCCAGTGTTGGTTCGGGGAGAGCCTGAGTACGAGGTGGAACGCATCCTGGACTCCCGATACCGCAGGGGAAAGCTGCAGTATCTCATTGACTGGAAGGGGTACGGACCGGAGGACCGTTCCTGGGAACCAGCGGCCAACGTCCACGCACCTGCCTGCCTCCGAGAGTTCCATGCGACGTACCCCGGCAAGCCGGGTCCGGACCCTCGGTTGAGGGGGGGGCCTGGGAGGGGGGATGGTGTGATGGCCTGGGATTCCGATTCGGAGGATGAAACAGAGGAATCCCAGCCTGCACAAGAGTCCCCGCCTCCAGGGCCGGCTGAACTGGGGCAAGGCCTAGATGCTGAAGAACCTGCACCTGTGGCAGTGCATCAGGAGCTGGCCCCAGGTGAAACCCTTCTGGCCCCAGAGAGGCTTGACGACTCAGTGGCCACAGGTGAGCCTCCTCCAGGGCCCAGTAACCCTTCGGCCTCTCCTGATCTGCAGAGGCTTAGGGCAGAGAGGCGAAGGGAACTGGTTGCCCCCAGGAGGAGTGCTCGCCTTAAGGCCAGAGGAGGCGGGGCTCCTGGGGGCCGGGACCGCCCCTGGCCTTAGAAGAGGATAAAAGCCCAGTCAGCCCGGCCCCAGGTTGCGGGAGCAACGTCGTTGTTGGCTTCGGACCTTCCTGTGTTCCTGATCCCTGCTCGGCCTCCTGTTCCTGACTATCCGGTACTCCTGTTCCCTGCTCGGCTTCCTGTTCCTGACTATCCGGTACTCCTGTTCCCTGCTCGGCCTCCTGTTCCCGACCATCCGGTGTTCCTGTTCCCTGCACAGCCTCCTGTTCCAGCGTACCTGTTCCCCGCCCGGCTCTCTGCCTCGGACCTTGCCCCTCTTCGTGTGGACTCTGCTACACCCAAGGTACCTTACCCCCGGGACCAGCACAGGAGTCTTGAGCAAGGATTGCTGGGAAGAAGGTAGAAGAAGGCTAGGATCCATCTTGGGCAGGCTGGCTGAAGGCTGGCTGCACTGCCTTGGGGGAGAAGCCCCTCTTGAAATGACCATGCTAGACTCCCTCCATACAGACTGAAGGTGTAAATAGGTGAACAAACCTTACTTCTTAAAGCTACGACAGTCTCCAATGTGTCTCAATAATCCAAAGGACCACAGACCCTGGGTGAGTGCTTGGAACCCCATAGACTCTTGAGGTGAGGGGAACTTTTGTAACAATATGTTTGGCCAGAATCAAATGCCTCCTTGATAATACAGGGAATACAGGGCAACAGACTTTGCAGAAGGAACTATACAAAAAGAAGGTCACTCAATACATTACAGATGTCTGCCAATCCTTACAGACACATAGTTGAAATGGATGTGAATATTTCCACAGATTCCATGCACAGGCGTGAATGTGAATGTACCCAAGGCATGATCCAGCCAAGTTCTGGGTATGCTAAATCCTGCCCCAATGTATCCCATATTCTGGTACAACAGGGATGGTCAATGTGTGGACCTCCAGTGGTTGTTTTACTCCAGTTCCCATCAACCCCAGACAGCACAGCCAATGGTTATGGAGGATGGGAGTTGTAGTTGTAGAGCCATCACTTTGCTACAGGAAAAGCTACATTCTGCAGCTTGTACCAATTATGAACATTTTATGTGTTATCTTATTTTGCACAATTCATTTGTATACTGTACATAATTCAGTAGGGCTTACAGTAGTACCTTGGGTTAAGAACTTAATTCGTTCTGGAGGTCTGTTCTTAACCTGAAACTGTTCTTAACCTGAAGCAACACTTTAGCTAATGGGGCCTCCCACCGCCGCCGCTGCACCGCCACTGCACAATTTCTGTTCTCATTCTGAAGCAATGTTCTTAACCCAAGGTACTATTTCTGGGTTAGCAGAGTCTGTAACCTGAAGCGTCTGTAACCTGAGGTACCACTGTATTCTCAACTATTACACTTATTTAGTTATTAATTACACTGCCTTTCCTCCAAAGAAGAAGAAGAAGAAGAAGAGGAGGAGGAGGAGGAGGAGGAGGAGGAGTTCGGATTTGATATCCCGCTTTATCACTACCCTAAGGAGTCTCAAAGCGGCTAACATTCTCCTTTCCCTTCCTCCCCCACAACAAACACTCTGTGAGGTGAGTGAGGCTGAGAGACTTCAGAGAAGTGTGACTGGCCCAAGGTCACCCAGCAGCTGCATGTGGAGGAGCGGAGACGCGAACCCGGTTCCCCAGATTACGAGACTACCGCTCTTAACCACTACACCACACTGGCACAAATAACTCAAGGTGGCATATGTAATTCTTCCACCATGCAATTTTTCCTCACAACAAGCCTGTGAGGAAAATTATATTGAGAGATTGGACCAAGATCACTTAGTGGGCTTCATAGCCGAGTGGGATTTGAACCTAGATCTCGTTGCTTCGAGTCCAACGCTTTAACCACAACACCATGATGTGCTGTGCTGAAATTTCATTGGGCAGCAATCTTATAATTGTTTAATGCCGGCTGGATCTTGCCCATTGTGAGAGAGTGGCGTCTGAGGCATGTTAATATCACTGATACTAAGCTGGTCAGGACTTGCCGGTTTACCTCAGTGGCATTACAAGAAAGTCCCACCAAGCTGCAACATGCAGTCAACAAAATTAGCAGCTGAGGCAAATTCTGAAAGAACCATGCCGTTTGATGAAACGAGGAGCAAAGCACATACTTGTAGCAGACTGCCCTGGAGAATTAGATAAGAAAGGCTAGAACAAAACAAGACCTCTGCTAGACAAATCCAGCTTTGAAAAATATTTTATCGTTACCCTCGGTGATTTACAAAGCGATTAGTTGGTATTCAGTTTTGCAAGCATAGCTGTCACCAGCTGGGATTCGAAAAGGTATGCTTCACTTCAGGCAGGAATTAGTCACGATGGCATCGTCTGGTTCACAAGATGTCCTCGAGGGAGTCAGGGAGAGGATCAGGCTCGTACAATTGCAATTTTCTGGTTGCTAGCTTCGTCAGTTCATGCAGGGTGGACTTGGGTCTTTCAGATTTCAGCGGCGCCCCCTGCAAGGCCAAAATCCAGTGTTTCTCACACCTCTTGTCTTGTGTTCAGTATGTGCTCTATGTCATAGTTGCGCTGCCCTAAATTCGCCTCTGATTCGTGCACCAAGGGAATAACTAGAGAAGAAGCTACAGAGGTGGCAAAGGGATAAATTCTTCTGCTAATTCAGGAGGCTGCTGCTTTCATCTACAATGACAAAAGCCCAATTCCACAAATTAATTGGGAGCAGAATCTATGTAACTCCATGCCCCTAGCATCCTATCTCTCTTAAGACCTTAGGACCAAATCCACAGACTCCCTGCACTTTTCTGGAGGACATAGAAGTGAATCCGTGGGACCACCCGAAAATGTTTGCAGGTGCGAACGGTATTGAATGTGGGATCCAGTTGACTTCCCCAATAGCATCAGCAGCACAAATGATCAGGAAGGTGCAAGAAGTCCTTGTTTGGCTTTGCCTGTTTGGGGCTCTAGCGCCACCTACTGTTGGTCTCCAAGTCTTCTGTCCTACAAGTCCTAATAGGCAGAGGCGCTGCTCTGGCACCCAGACTGGCGCATATGTTGTGCACCCAGGGGCAGGGCTAGCCACCTGCACGGCGGGGCTAGCATCCCAGGGGGGTGGTGCTGCACCCGCCATACACCCCTTCCTCCGCCAGTGCTAATAGGCAGCAGGAATCACTGCAATTACAGAAGAAGAAAAAGAGGCAACAGGAAGCAAGTGAGTCACAATATTTCACAGATTCTCTCCTTCCATTCAGGATGCATGTCTATAGTGACTCATGGAGAAATATAACAGATGGGCTCCACTCAGAGAATGACATGGAGTAAACCTTTTGAGTGTAAAAGCTAAGTGTGCTTCCAATTTTATTTCAGAAAAATGTGCTTCTGCTATCCAAAGTATGATGAAAAAATACTACTAGAATACTAAAAAAATGCTAAAGTAGTATGACAAATACTATTTTAATTATTTTGTAGGAGACATTTCAGCTGGTGTGGGGTTTTTTTTTACCCCTGTATATCTAGTCAGATGCGCCTATTGGAAAGTATTAAAAGCTGCATTTATCCTCCTCTGCACCTTACAAATAGCACCACTGACACTTCTACACAACCAGCAATAGGAATGTAACCCTGCAAAGTTCAAGTCAAATACCCTGAGCTGAAGACTGCCTGGCTGAGTCAAGCTTCAGACATTGTTCTGTGATTTATTAAGGTAATTTGGGTTAATGTTTCACAGCAGTGCGTTTATATTAATCTAAATGTTGGGTGTGGGGGAGTGACAGGTTGCAAAAGATCGCTTATCAGCCTTCCAGCTCTAGAGTCTATGAGGATTCTTGTATTTCCAGATGCCTCCTCTTGTCATTTTCAGGGTTCTTCGGCTCCCCTTTGCAAAACGGTCTGCAGAGTCAGAGGGGAGTGGTCAGAGGGAGAAGACCGGCAGGAGGAGGAGTCAGAAGCTGGAGAGGTAACAGGGCTTAGTGAGCGGGGAGACTCTGTGGCAGAGAGCATCCCAGAATCAGGAACTGAAGCAGGAGAAGAATCATAGAAACATAGAGTTGGAAGGAAGCCGAGAGGCAAAGATGGGTCAGGCTTATGAAGAGGCATGAGGGTCTCCCCACCATTCCAGACGTCCGGCCTGAGGATTTACCAATGACTGGTGCCTAGCCTAGCATTGCTTCCCTGAGTTCGGGTTCTGCCATGACAGGCTGCAACCACCGCACACCCAGAGACTGGGTAAGTGGCCATTAGCAGCCAGAGGCATGAAGTGAGAACATTCATAAGATAAATTTTCTGTGTCGCTGGGTGCACATTCCAACAACAGCAATGGAGGGGGCAGGAGAAGCCAATCTGAGGTGCCGTTTTTATCACCTCTCTGTGATATGCGCATTATAAAATACGCAGGCGCATGTACATCCAGCTCGGGGGTGTCTCTTGGCTTTAGGCGTTTTCATACTACCTGTGTGTTGGCTGTGGCTGATGGGAGTTGCAATGCTGGCTGAGGCTGATGGGAGTTGTAGTCCAAAACACCTGAAGGACATCTGGTTAACCAAGGCTGCTGTACACGTTTCCAGGCTTATGTGGGAATGACAGAGGTGATGGCAGCAGCCGTCATGCTTGGTGAGGAAATTCATGAAAGGAATCCCAAGTCTTCCCACTGCATCAACACAGCAAATATAGAATTCCTGCCATGTGGTATTCAGGGTAAAGGTAAAGGTAAAGGGACCCCTGACCATTAGGTCCAGTCGTGACCAACTCTGGGGTTGCGGCGCTCATCTCGCTTTATTGGCCGAGGGAGCCGGCATGACTAAGCCACTTCTGGCGAACCAGAGCAGCACACAGAAACGCCATTTACCTATTTATCTACTTGCACTTTGACGTGCTTTCGAACTGCTAGGTTGGCAGGAGCAGGGACCGAGCAACGGGAGCTCACCCCATCATGGGGATTTGAACCGCCGACCTTCTGATAGGCAAGTCCTAGGCTCTGTGGTTTAACCCACAGCTCCACCCACGTCCCGGTATTGAGGGTATCACCCCTTTAAAGGAGCAATAAGAATTATAAACAATAATTATTAACAGCACACCTGGAGATTATGGTGACATTTTTACACACACAGACCCCAACACTAATTTGAGCAACCAAACAACGGGGATATTTGTTTCTTCTCTATATTGCCTCCAGTGAATAATAACACAGAGAGAATTTCCCCTCATGAGGTCTCACATTATCGTTATTCCCCCCCCCCTTTGTTAGGAAACACGTAGGCTGGAAGTGTTTGCTTTTCCTCTGGCCTTATCGTATTTAATTAAAGCTCTTAAGAATGTTTCTGATAAAGTAGTGAGTAGACTATTCTGTGCCTTACGCAAACAACCATTCTCCCACAGTCGATGCCTTAAGAAAAGCCTTGGTTAGGGGCGAATGCTGCAGTTTGAAAGGGATTAATGGGCAGAATGTGACCTGTCACTTTCTAGCCATTATTATCAATATCCACGAAGGCTATTTCCATCAAGGCTGGCTCCCAGTTAAATTTTTCTCATTCTTGAAGTTCCTGCCCTCATCCCTTTAATCTGCTCTTGCCGGCTTGTAGCAGCTTCAGCCTGTGGTATGTTTGTGTGTGGTAGTCAGACAATGTTTGCAGCCCAATCCTAGGTGTGTTTTCATGCTGAAGGAAGTCCCACCATCTTCACTGGAGCCTACTCCCAAGAAAGGGACTGTTGAAGACTGCAGCCTCTGTTTTGAAATACGAGCCGCCACTTAGGGGTGCTTTCAAACTGCTAGGTGGGCAGGAGCTGGGACTGAACAACGGGAGCTCACCCCGCTGCGGGGATTCGAACCGCTGACCTTATGATCGGCAAGTCCTAGGCACTGAGGTTTTACCCACAGCGCCACCCGCATCCCCACTTTTTCTTAGGACATCCCTATTTCCATCAGGAAGACAGGAGTGCCTGGCGTGCTCTGGTCCATGGGGTCACGAAGAGTCGGACACGACTAAACAACAAAATTTCCATCACAGAAATGTTGGAGGGTATGGAATAGGATGTCCCTGTTTTCATTGGAGAAATGTTGGAGGGTATGCAAAAGGGCTTCCACTTGGGCAGCTGGACTTTCCACCCTCGCCTCCCCCTGTGCACTGACCGAGCCAGCAGTAAATCACACTTAGCAAGCTGCAGTTAACTCTTTACAGTCATACCTTGGGTTAGATGTGCTTCAGGTTGAGCGTTTTCAAGTTATGCTCTGCGGCGACTCGGAAGCAACAGAGCGCGTTACTTCCGGGTTTCGCCGCTCGCACATGCGCAGACACTCAAAAGGACGTCACGCGCATGCGCGGAAGCGACAAAACGCGACCCACACAAGCGCAGATGCGCAGTCGCGTCTTACGTTTTACTCAGGATGCGAACGGGGCTCTGGAACGGATCCCATTCGCATCCAGAGGTACCACTGTATTAGCAAAACTGGATCTTCACAGGAGTGTCAGGCCTTGCCCCCACGAAACAGTTGCTGAGATTAAGATTCCTGCCTGCCCACGGCCGGCTATGTCTCCTCCTGCGGCATTCTTGCCCAAAAGTCTGCTGGGCCCACTGGGTTAGAAGAACCAGAGAGGCAATCTTCTGGGAACAAATGGGATCATTAGTAACAGGAAGAACACGCCTCGTTAAAGTGTGCCTGTTAACGTTCCTAGGGTGTTTGGGTGTGTGGGTGTTGTATTATCAGATATGCTTCTCTCCAGGCCCCACCATTTGCCACTGAAGCCACAGAACCCTGAGGGTCAGCATTCATAAAGTTTACGACACTAACCCTTTATCTGTTTTGGCAATCAGCTGGCTCCTATTCTTTGTTTGCTGTGAAAACAGAAATCTTTTTTCCCCCCAAGCCAGCTTGTAAGCAAATGAAAGAGCCACGATTGTACTCAGGTGTGGTGCTTTCTTCTCAATGTGCTACAGGAAAAGAATGGAGGCAATGCTCCCAGTACGTTTCCGAGCACAATTCAAGTACAAGTCTTATAGAGCAAAAAATACGGTAAGTTAGGCTTCGAGAAGCCCAAGGTTGCATAGTGGGCTTTGTGGAATTTGAACCCGCTGTGTCTTGATCTAAGCTCAACACTCCAGGCACTATATAATTTCCATGCTAGTGTTGCAGGAGGATCCAGTCTTCTCTCTCTTTCTCTCTCAGGTCAGAGCTCTTTCTCCACCTTTGGAGAGGTAGATCTAATGTATCTTTTGGCACCTTTTTCCATTCTGCCTGATGGTGTGTAGTGTGCCACACACACACACACACCACTGCCAGGACTGCCTACGCCTGCTTCCATCCGTTTTCAAATGGACACACTGCAGAATCAACCTCCTCCCACGAGCTTTTATTTCTTGAATGAAATCAGTTTCTCAAGAAGTACTTTTCAGGGCCAAAAATATATATGCGATAGATCTAGATTGTGCAGTGGTACCTCGGGTTACAGACGCTTCAGGTTACAGGTGCTTCAGGTTACAGACTCCGCTAACCCAGAAATAGTACCTTGGGTTAAGAACTTTGCTTCAGGATGAGAACGGAAATTGCGCGGCCGCGGTGGGAGGCCCCATTAGTTAAAGTGGTACCTCAGGTTAAGAACAGTTTCAGGTTAAGAACGGACCTCCAGAACGAATTAAGTTCTTAACCCGAGGAACCACTGTATATGGACTGTGTGGGAAAATACTCGGTCTCCATTGATTCTAAAATAAAATGCTGTGTTTGTAGGCAGCTGAAATCCATGGAGGGCAGTGCAGATTGCTTTAATGTGGAATGCATTTCCAAATTGGACAACTGTGCTGCCCTAAATCACAACACTTCAGCCATCAGATATCTCCCTGCACAGCCTTCAGCCCACAACACTCACAGCAATCAGTGTATTTTGATGTGAGCAGAGGGAACCATCTTATTTCAAACCTAGACAGGCTATGCCAACATTTTTCTCTGGGGGAAGTTGTTATCTGCAATCTTTTACAAAGGAAAAGGGAAGCTAACATTTATTGTGTAGTCTCTGGAGTCTTGGTAAGGACTGTCTCAGTTATATTCTTTATGTCCTGGAACACAGAGATGAGAGAGAGTGTGTATTTTATTTTATTTTATTTATTGCATTGCATTGCATTGCATTGCATTTTATTATGGGTACATAATGCTTCGTACAAGGCTAACCCCCAGTTTGAGAGTGCCATCCATGGGTAGGCAAACTAAGGCCCAGGGGCCAGATCCAGCCCAATCGCCTTCTAAATCCAGCCCCGGGACGGGAATCAGCGTGTTTTTACATCAGTAGAATGTGTGCTTTTATTTAAAATGCATCTCTGGGTTATTTGTGGGGCATAGGAATTCGTTCGTTTCCCCCTCTCAAAATATAGTCTGCCCCCCCCCCAAGTCTGAGGGACAGTGGACCGGCCCCCTGCTGAAAAAGTTTGCTGACCCCTGGATCTGTTCCCCAAACATATTTATCTGGCCCTCCAAGACCCTAATCACTTTGGTAGTGGGGTCAAGAAAGAAAGAAAAATGACACAGTGCTGATACAGTGGTACCTTGGGTTACAGGCGCTTCAGGTTACAGACTCCGCTAACCCAGACATAGTACCTCGGGTTAAGAACTTTGCTTCAGGGTGAGAACAGAAATCGCACGGCAGCAGCGGGAGGCCCCATTAGCTAAAGTGGTACCTCAGGTTAAAAACAGTTTCTGGTTAAGAAAGGACCTCCAGAACAAATTAAGTTCTTAACCCGAGGTACAGTACCACGGTATAGGCAGAGGACAGCACCCTGATGGAGAGAGGCAGATGACTCCTTCATCAGATTGATCACTTAATGAGCAGAGATTGAGAGCGATAACTTCCTTGACTGATTTGCACAGATCAACTAAGGCTGAGGGAGGTTGCCTGCCTCTGCGTGTGTGTGTGTGTGTGTGTGTGTTTGTCTGTCCGTCTGCCTGTGTGTTCTATGTGTGTGTGCATGGGAGTGTATGGAGTGGCCATTTGCTCTCCTACTTTTAAGGCTCGCCAGGTTCTGGGAAATGGGTCTGGAATGCTTTCTAGTGACAACGTGGCAGCCAGCTGCTGCTCCAGCTCTGCCTGCTCCTCCTCTCCCATTATTTCCCAACTTTTCCTCTCATCTGCCTATGAGCTATGACCTCCCACAAACCACTGTTGTAAATCTATACTGTCTTCCTCTTCTTCCTCCCTGGAAGGGTCAGGGTGGGGAGGTGGTCTCCACCACTCCTCCTTGGCTATGCACAAGGTGGCCATGAAGGAGTCACGAGCACCTGATTGGCTAGTACCTGTGACATCTTGAGTTTCCTACAATGCCCTTGTGGAACTTTGTACTGTGAAAAGCTAAAATGACAGCCCCCCAGTGGGGTCTGGGAAATTAAAATAACAGCTCACTCATCAGAGCACTGCTGCAGCCCACCACAGCTACCAAATAAGGCCAGCATGGACTTTGAAGACACTAGAACGCAGGACGAAAACGAGAAACGTGCTAAGAGGAAGGCACGTTTGGCAAGCCATCACCATGATCAACTCCCACCTGGAAACCCATGTCCCCACTGTGGAAGGACGTGTGGATCCAGAATTGACTTCCACAGTCACTTACGGACTCACTGTTAAGACCGTGTTCATGGAAGACAATCTTACTTGGCTACGAGTGATCGCCAAAGAAGAAAACTATCTCAATTATATAAGAACAAACATACTTCTAGGTTCATTTTTTATTCTATTTTTAAAGGAAAAGTCAGTAATGGATACACACATACAGGGTCCTACCCACTCCTACCAGCTTCAAGATATTCCTTAGATATAGGTGAGGTTATTTCAGAAGGCCTGTTCGCTATATGAAAAGCTTGTTTGCTTCTCTCTTTCAAACCAGCTTAGGGTCATGATGTGAATGGTGTGACTAAGAATTTTGATGAAAACAACTGCTTTTGTCCTTCCTGTCAGCTGCCACAATCAGAGAGAGAGAGAATTTGTGTGTGTGTGTTTCTTGCATTTGACTGCCCCACAGCGAAGAGAATCAAGAGGAAATATTCTCTTTGAAGTCTTTGTGCTGTGTGCTTTAAAAAAAAAGTCTTAAGGCAGCAGCGATGTGTTCTTCAAAGAAGACAAGCCAACTGGATATAAAAAGCACCCATGTTCTCCTATACCCACCTGTGCAGCAGACCACATGAATTTTTTACCAGCAAAGTCTAATCAAAAAGCGCTTCTAAGGAGCATCACATGGAATGGAATGTGTGTTGGGGAGGGAAGGAAATGTCTCTTGAACAGAAATTCCAGTGTATAGAAATGCCGGCTGGGTAATCTTGAAGCCGCGTCCTGAATAGCATCTCTGTGCTAATTCCTCTGTCCTCAGAAAGACAAAACAGAGGACTGTAGTCCAAGATCTGGTTAGCTATTTGAAATCAATATGTGAACTTCAGCCTACTACTGCTCCTGGCCATGTGCCACGCTCCTTCCTGCCCGTTCTGCTTCCTCCCTAGCTCTCTTCAGATGCCTATTCCCACCACCACTCCCATCATGGAGAGCCATGTAGAGAGGAACATCTTGGCTCCTTTTCTTGGTGCTTCTTTTGCTCTTAAAGTTGTTAGGAGATCCCCCATTCCCCTCACAGGGCTACAATTCTCAGAGTTCCCCATGCAAAGGGATTGGTGTTAAACTTATCTGGAAATTGAAGCGCTGTAGGGGGAATAGGGGGCCTCCAAACTATACGCAGCACCCTTAAAAAAATACATCTCCCAGAATTCATTGCTGTTTACAGTTGTATCACAGTGCTTTCAATGCATGGTGTGAAAGTGTTCCTTCCCTACCACAAAATTCCATTACAATGTAGTTAGTGGAGAGGAGTAATAATTTTGAATCACTGGTACTTTCTTGGGGATCTGATCAAAAAGAGCTGCTCTGTACACTTTTGAATTTTTTAGCTTTTTCTTTTGCATGTATCACACACTTCTTTGAGCGCATTTATGTGGAAAAGTGGGAGCCAGAATGAAGTAATCCATAACAATTCACTTTGTATCTCTCTTGTAAATGCAGGTTGAGGGTGAAATGATAGATCATGAATAACTTGGATTACCTCAGGTCTGCTCACAGGGGCAAACCTTGGATTGTTGTTGTTTAGTCATTTAGTCGTGTCCAACTCTTCGTGACCCCATGGACCAGAGCACGCCAGGCACTCCTGTCTTCCACTGCCTCCCACAGTTTGGTCAAACTCATACTGGTAGCTTCGAGAACACTATCAAACCATCTTGTCCCCTGTTGTCCCCTTCTCCTTGTGCCCTCCATCTTTCCCAACACCAGGGTCTTTTCCAGGGAGTCTTCTCTTCTCATGAGGTGGCCAAGGTATTGGAGCCTCAGCTTCAGGATCTGTCCTTCCAGTGAGCACTCAGGGCTGATTTCCTTCAGAATGGAGAGGTTTGATCTTCTTGCAGTCCATGGGACTCTCAAGAGTCTCCTCCAGCACCAGAATTCAAAAGCATCAATTCTTTGGCAATCAGCCTTCCTTATGGTCCAGCTCTCACTTCCATACATCACTACTGGGAAAACCATAGCTTTAATTATACAGACCTTAAATCTTGGTTACAGCTCCTTATTTTGGAGCCAGCTGAAGCACGAGCCTGGATCTGGATGACACACTAAACCAAACCATGGTTTCTCACAGCACTGGCGGAGGAACAGGAGTGCAGAGGGAGTGGACCACCCCCGGCACCACTATTCCAGTAGGGTGCCACACCCACAGTCAGTGCACCACGCCCCCAGAACACGTGCCACGCCCTCGGGTGGCGGGCCACGCCCCCAGGTGTGTGTCACGCCCCCGGGGGCGCACACCATGCCCACTGGGGGCACCAGCCACGCCCCCGTCTGCTCTCCGCCCCCGGTAGCGGAGCATGCAGCTTCGCCACTGCAGGTGAGCAAAATGGTCAGAGAGGAGAACAAAGTCGTGACCATCACCACTGAGAGCCAGTGTGGTGTAGTGGTTAAGAGCGGTAGTCACGTAATCTGGGGAACCGGGTTCGTGTCTCCGCTCCTCCACATGCAGCTGCTGGGTGACCTTGGGCCAGTCACACTTCTGTGAAGTCTCTCAGCCCCACTCACCTCACAGAGTGTTTGTTGTGGGGGAGGAAGGGAAAGGAGAATGTTAGCCGCTTTGAGACTCCTTAAAGGGAGTGAAAGGCGGGATATCAAATCCAAACTCTTCTTCTTCTTCTTCTTCTTCTTCTGGAAACCCACATGCTTGTGTGCTCATGATGTGAACCATAGGTGCTAAATAAAATTGTACATGCTCTTTCATGACAGATTGGCCACTGTGGGTGAAGCATACATAATCGTGCCACGGTTACCTCAGACAGTACTCAAATGGTTACTTATTTTTCAGTGGTTACCCCAGTGTTATACCTATGAATTAAGACTTCTCTCACACAACAGGGAAGGGGGTTGCTTTGCTTGTTTATACAAGGGAAAGCCTCTTTGTTGTTGTTACAGCTGAGAGCTACCACCACCTTGTGTTTACGTCTTTGTTTAGCCATTTACAAATCTCTCCTTTTGCTCAAGTAGCTAATGAGCAGCCCTGCTGTGCCGAGTTGCTGAGGTTGTTAGCATATCTTCAGAAGGAATAGTGGTTACATAGCGCTAGCTGCCATTCCTACTGAATGTCAAGCTGGTCCCAGCCTGTGGAATTTCCTAAATACATTTTCTCACCAGGAGGATCCTGTCTGATCATTCCAACCCACTCATTACATTTCCTTCATCCTTTGGTGTTGAGATGATACAGAGGCCACAGGAAGTGAGGAATCTGTATTTTGGATGTGCATATAAAGCAAAAAAAAGGGGGGGAATGGAGGCAGTGAGAGATTTTACTTTCTTGGGCTCCATGATCACTGCAGATGGTGACAGCAGCCACGAAATTAAAAGACGCCTGCTTCTTGGGAGAAAACAATGACAAACCTAGACAGCATCTTAAAAAGTAGAGACATCACCTTGCCAACAAAGGTCCGTATAGTAAAAGCTATGGTTTTCCCAGTAGTGATGTATGGAAGTGAGAGCTGGACCATAAAGAAGGCTGATCGCCGAAGAATGGATGCTTTTGAATTATGGTGCTGGAGGAGACTCTTGAGAGTCCCATGGACTGCAAGAAGATCAAACCTCTCCATTCTTAAGGAAATCAGCCCTGAGTGTTCACTGGAAGGACAGATCCTGAAGCTGAGGCTCCAATACTTTGGCCACCTCATGAGAAGAGAAGACTCCCTGGAAAAGACCCTGATGTTGGGAAAGATGGAGGGCACAAGGAGAAGGGGACGACAGAGGATGAGATGGTCGGACAGTGTTCTCGAAGCTACCAGCATGAGTTTGACCAAAGTGCGGGAGGCAGTGGAAGACAGGAGTGCCTGGCATGCTCTGGTCCATGGGGTCACGAAGAGACGGACACGACTAAATATAACAGTCTCACAAACCTCCCAATACAAAATAGTCATTTTAGAGTTCTCCGAGGCCTAAGTGTAAAATTTAAAACATTGTACTGTGCACTGACATTGTGTGTAGTTGAGGTCTGTACCTTTTGAGTGAAGTTACAGGTCTCCAAAGGACCATCTTCTCTCCAGGATTTGTGTGTGTGTGTGCGTGTGTGTTTTCAAGGTCACGATTCCCAGCTCAGCATATTTCTACCCACTGCAAGTTTCAAATTGCCAGTTGCTTGAGTGATAAATACTGTTTATATAATTGGATTAACAGCTCCTGTTTGTCATTCGCTCATCTTGCAAATGTTCCTTTTGGCAAGTAGTGCTTTACTACCTGGGACTTGATGTAACACGGGGGCGGGGGGGGGCAGAGTATACAAAAATACTTTGATGTGGCCTGTAGCTTCATTTGAAGCAATCAAAACGGATTCAGTTCTTCAAGAGACTGAACAAGTCCTTACCCATTCATTTTCACTTGGGAGAATTAAGATTCTGCCTGTGAATCTCCTTCATCTGTGCAGCTACTTTTCTTTCTCACGCAAGTAAGAAAGAGGTTACATTCCTCGTCTCGTCCGCACCAGTTTTCTTCCCTTCTTTGATGATGTACATTTAAAAATAAATGCAAGAATGCTGAAAATTTCAGCTGCGCAAAAATAGGCGTTAGTGCACAGTGAGGCTCCGCAACTTTCTTGGGAGCAAGTCTCTTTGAACTTAATAAAGCTTGCTTCTGAGGATTGGGCTGTCAGGCCACAAACGTCAAAGGGTGGCAGTAGTTTCAGAGATAACTCACACAGGGCTGGCCCAAAACATTTTGGCACCTGAGGTGAATCTCAAAATGGCACCCCGCTCCCCCAGCAGGGAAGAAGAATAGAGGGGATCTTCTTGATATAACTACATCTCCTATTCTCTACCTTCCTTATGATTCAGGTCAGCATTTGCTGACATAATAATGTCAGTTCCTACGTACTTCTTAAAATACAGAGAATGACAGGTTTAATGGTACAAGTGACTTTCTAGACCTCATGGTAAAAGTGCTAAATCTGAACATGTGTTCAGATCCAATGTGGTTTTCAGTATGGCATGAGAGCAATCATCTGAATTGGACTCTGTCTCAGGCTTCTAGAAGGGTCAATAAAACAAAATAAATATATATACGTATATCAGGAACAAGGGGGGTGGGAATGACTGCAGATATTGAGCGATCAGGCCCTTCTTTGGGTCCCACCACCCACTGAGTTTTTCTTGGTGGAGGTGGTCCCCATGACATGAATAGGATATACTAGAGCTACAAAACCGATTCATTTATATTAGCTGGAAAAACATTTTGTTTATTTTCCCAGGCTACTAGAACAATGCTCTTGCATACAGCCCTTCTGCTTCGCCACGTCTGTTTCTGATTTTGATTGATGCTGATTGCATTACTGTATAGTATTATGTTGTGAGCCACCCACAGGACTCTTTTGTGGAAAGGCAGGATGCAAATCTAAACATAAATGTAAATAAACAGAGCGGTGCCCTTGCGCGAAAGGTCCCAGATGACACAGAAGAAGGATGGAGCAGAGAAAAATAATAGGTTTCCCTTTGAAAAGCTGTGCCTCTGTTTTCAAGGCTCCAGCATCCCTTAATTTATATACTGAGAGATGTGCCTCCTATTTCCAAAGCTCTAATACAGAAGGAAGAAGCCAAGAGCAGTTGATGTCTCCTTAAATTAGGAGCAGCGTGGCATGAGATGACTCAATATTGACATAGTTCCTGCTTCCATACAGCTGCTGCCACAGTATTTTTACCAGCAGTGAGGTCTGTTCATAGTCTCGACATCATCCATATATTAATATTGTTACAAAAGGTGCCTCCCCCTCTCTCTGCTGAGCGGTAACAAGAGCCCATGGGGTTCCAGGCACTCACCCAAGGTCTGTGTTCCTTTGGAGAACTGAGACACAGCGGAGACTGTTGTAGCTTTAAGAAATGTGGTTTATTTACCCATTTACACCTTCAGTCTGCATGGAGGGAGTCCAGATCTTACAGCATGGTAATTTCAAGAGGGGCTTTCTCCCCCACAGCAGTGCAGCCATGGACTCTCCCAGCCTGCCTTCAGCCAGCCTGACCAAGATGGCTCCCAGTCTTTCTTCTTCCTCCCAGAACACCTTGCTCAAAAACTCTCTTTTCCTGTCCACACCCAATTACCCTGGGCAACCTTCCAATTCCCCTGTCTCTGTTCACACCTTGGGGCATGGGGGAAGAATAGTTCTCTTGCATTGCCAATGGCTCACCTTGTCTTGTTTCTTAATGGTCCTAGCTTGGCCAGGTCATTTTACATAGGCTAGTCCAGGAATTCCTCTGCAGCCTGTATTTCTCCCTTCACACCCCAAACAATCAAAATCCTACCATTTATTAATTTGTAGGGTTTAGGAGAGTTTCTCCCCCCCCCAAAAAAAATCAATAACAATATACAAGTAACATACGGCTTTGCCCTGGAAACAGATATACAGTTCTACCTCAGCAACAGTGGTCCTTAAAATGAGTTTGGGGAATCCTGAGGTTCCTTCAAAGCTTAACAGGGAGTTCCCCAAAAAGAAGGAACAGTAAGATAAGCTTACTGGAAAGACAGCTTTCAGTACAAAATCTTCCACTGCGACGTAGAGCCACAGTGGGTATTATCCGGGCTAGGATCTGATCACACAGAGTTCCAACAGGCCTTTTCAGTGCCCTGCATGTTCGCCCCCTAAGGACAAGTCCAGCCACACATGGATGCGATGGCAGATGTGAGGAGGAGATACCACCCTATTTTGTGGAAATATTTACAACATCTAATTAGGAGGCTGCACCGTACGCATTGGTTCATGCAATTCGTAATGAACTTCTGGAATTCATTAGTAAGTTGGTGACGGCTTCTAGTTTAGACGCCGTTTTAAAGGGATTAGACAAATTAATGGGGGATAAATGTATCTGCAGTTATAAGCCTTGAGAGCTGAAGGGAACATCTGTGTTCAGAATACAGATGGAGGAGAATTTTCTTAGGTCCACATTTTAAAGAGACGCAACCTGATATAGCACCTTCCAGATTTATACATGGGCTGGAATGCAATTAGGCTTAGAATTTTGCTCTTCTGCAAATTTTGCAATACAGTTCTCAGCTGAAAGATGTACCAAAATGCACTAAAATGTGCGTTTTAGGATAAAACAGATTTAGAAATGCATACACGGAAACATAAAATAGTATTTAAGTACATATTTTGTGATAAAATACATATTTAAGCATGTAGTTAAATACAATTTTCCATATGGTCCATTAATCTGCCATTTGTTCTTAATGCAAAAATATCACCAAATGGACTTATGTGGCACAGACTGAAAACAGACTGATCTGTACATCCTAAGTTCAAAAGCCCTGTACTTCTAAAAATCACATGGGGCAAGCAGAGGATAACCTTTGCCTTCATATCCTTGTTACAAACTGCCCAAGATATCTGTCAGAGCACGGCTGGAAACTGAAAATGATGGACTAGATGGATTCTTGGTATGATCTTACAAGGATTATCTTGAATTATTATACAGTATTAGTTTTAGATATTGTATGTCCTGGTAGTTTAAAATGTTCTGTTCTGCTTCGCCTTTGGAAACAGTGTGTATTCATCTGACCTTAGGAGGACCAGAGAAATCTGCTACTCTTACAGCATTCTCTTTTGCAGATTTTCACAGAGTTAAGCACCCAGCTATGATCAACAATCTCATCCACTGCTACCGCCCCACAATTTAGGAGTCTTAAATTCTGCTTTTTGAGAGGTCCACAAAATTCTCATGTTGAATATCCGATTTTACATGTAAGTAAGTATTTTTCTAAATGTTCACTGAAAATCCTAAGTTGGCTAGGTGACGGGTAAAGGGACCCCTGACCATTAGGTCTAATCATGGCCAACTCTGGGGTTGCAGCGCTCATCTCGCTTTATTGGCCGAGGGAGCCAGCGTACATCTTCTGGGTCATGTGGCCAGCATGACTAAACTGCTTCTGGCGAAACCAGAGCAGCGCACGGAAACACTGTTTACCTTCCCGCCAGAGCGGTACCTATTTATCTACTTGCACTTTGACGTGCTTTTGAACTGCTAGGTTGGCAGGAGCAGGAACCGAGCAACGGGAGCTCACCCCGTCGCGGGAATTTGAACCGCCAACCTTCTGATCGGCAAGTCCTAGGCTCTGTGGTTTAACCCACAGCGTCACCCACGTCCCTTCTACCGGAGAGTAAATTGTTGTCTAGTACTTTGCCTTTGCAGTGGAAGTAATTAGGATCCAGAATGTGGCACCAATGTCACAAAGAGGCACAGAAGTGCTTATCTGACAAGCCAAACCTCTGTTGCTGACAGGTTATAGTAATCTCGCTCGGATAAAGAGATCTTTGTTGAAATAATCAGCACCACCCAGGTAGGTACACATACTTGTCCCTTGGTCTTGGTGTTGATGGCCAAGAACAAAAAAACCCAAAAAATATTTCTGGTGCATCTGTGGTCATGTGTCCTCAACAAAAGTGCTTGATGGTTCTTTGTTCTGGATAAATGGAAGAATGCTTAATCCGCAAAAGTAAATAAAACCAGCCAATGATGCCAGAATTGGATCCTGTAACTTCAGTTACCTTCATGTACTGACAAAAATATTGTCTGAACTCATACAGCTGCCTATACACTATGCCTTTTGCACGTATTCAAAGCACACCATTTTCCTCAAAGAATTCTGGGCACTATAGTTTGTTAAGGGTTGCCTGGAATTGTAATTCTGTGCGGGGGAAATTGCAGTGGCCAGAATTCTTTGAGGGGGGAAATGTGTTTCTAATGTGCTTTAAAAGTAAACTGTGCACACATCCTAAGTAACCATTTATTCAACAGGCCTACTGTGTAATGATTACTAGTCGAGAAGGTAGGATTCCTCTCTTTGCGAAGCCAGAACACAGGAGGAAATCCAGCAGCCTCTGTAGTAACTTGAATACAGCCCAAGGCCAGCCTTTCCCAACCTAGCTGTGATGGCCTGGGATTCAGACTCAGAGGCTGAACCTGAGGAATCCCAGCCTGCACAGGAGTCCCCACCTCCAGAACCAGCTAAGCCGGGGCTGGGGCCTGAGCCTGAAGGGTCCTCACCTGTGCTGGATCCTCAGGTGCAGGCACCACCTGAAGCTTCTCTGGTCTCTAACGTGATGGAGGACCCATTGCCTGCAGGTGCTCAACTCTCAGCCCCGTCAGAGGAAGCTGAGGTTGCCTCTGGGTCCGGTAACCCTCCAGCCTCTCCTGAGCTGCAGAGGCTCAGGGCAGAGAGGCGGAGGGAACTAAGTTCCCGCAGGAGGAGTGCTCGCCTCCAGGCCAGGAGAGGTGAGTCACCTGTGGACCGGGGCTCCCCTATGCCTCGGGGCAGATAAAAGCCAGCCAGCCCAGTCCCAGGTTGCGGGAGCAATGTTGTTGGTAGCCTGTTCCTGCCTGCACCCTGACCTGCTCTCCTGCCAGAGTTCCTGACATCACCCGACTCCCTGCCTTGGACCCCGCTTCAGCTTTGATGGACAGCCTCCATACCGCACCCTTGACCTCAGACTGGACTCGGACCTCACCACATGGTAAGCCCCCGGGACCAGCACACTAGTGATCTCCAGATATTTTAGACTAAAACTCCTATCGGCCCCACTAAGCACAGCCATGCTACTTGGGGCTGATGAGACGTGTTGTCCAAAACATCTGGTGGCAGAAACTCCAGCTCCTGGGGGCCAAGCCCAATATTTTTGGGGTGGGGGTTGGGTCCCCAATGCCCCAAAAGCTCAGAGGCAAAGCACATAGCCGAACATGGCTCCAGTGGCCAGCTCCTTCTGCTCCTCCTCCAGAGGGAAGGAGGGTCAAAGCAGCCTCCCTCTTGTGGTGAAGCCAGGAGGAGATGGAAGAAGAGCTGCCGGCCATTGAAGCCACGTGGCCTCCATGTTCGGCTCCGTCCCCAGCTCCTCCCAACATCCTGACATCATGCGCGTGATGTCACACACACCCATCGCCCTTGCAAGCTGGCACCTCTGTCTGGTGGGCACCAGGTTGAGTGTGATGGCCTGGGACTTGAGCTCAGACTTGGAACCAGAGGAGTCTCAGTCTGCACTGGATCCTCTGCCTCAGGCAGCATCTGAACCAAGTCTGGGGCCTGATTCTGAAGAGTCCCAGTCTGCACAGGTTCCCCTGCAACATGCACCAGCTGGGCCGAGTCAGGGGCCTGAGCCTGCCCTGGCTCCAGATGCGGGGATTACCTCGTTGCCTTCGGCTGGGCAATCACTTACAGCTGCTCCACTACCAGTTGGGTCAGGAGAAGCTGAGGCGGCCTCTGGGTCTAGTAACCCACTGACGTCTCCTGAGCTGCAGAGGCTAAGGTCTGAGAGAAGGAGAGACCTGAGTACTCGCAGGAGGAGTGCTCGCCTTTGGGTAAGACAGGGAGGTGAGTCACCAGGGGATCAGGACCGGCCATTACCCCGACAGAGATAAAAGGCTGTTGGACCCTGCCCCAGGTTGCGGGAGCCTGCCTGTGACCCTGTGCCTGACCTAGCCTGGTTTCCTGCCTTGTGACCTGCCTTGGCTCTGTCGGATTGACACCTCGCGGAATCCTTGGATTTGGGACCGGACCTGGACCGCGTTGCTCGTGTTTACCCCGAGGCCCAGCACATTGAGGAAAGTTAATCTAGATTGTGAAGCCATGGGGTGCCCCAGACAAGACACTGTAATAAGACAATCTGATGTTTACCTGGAAGGAAGTCCTATTGAACTCAGTGCAGCTTCTTGCCTCCCCTGCAAGAAAAGGTCACAGGACCACAACATTAATTTCTTTAATATGATTAAATATTAAATGGTACATAATGAAATGTTATGCTAAATTCTGTTAGAGGACTCTGGAATCTTGGTTTCTAAACCACGACGATTAAAAAATAGTATCAAACTTGTCCATTGCTCCAAGTCACTAGCAACAAATTTAAAACACACATGTAAGTAAAAACACATTACAACCTAAGCACATTTACACAGAGCATCACACACACCCAATAACGGCAGCAGAAAGCAGCCGGTTGCCATTGTCGCTGAGCACTAGACAAAAGAAGCATTGTCCCCTCATTTTTGAAGATGTATTTTATCCTAGGCACCAGTCCCGTGCCATTCTGTTTGTGGGCTTTTTGCCAGCTGCGATCAGGAATGCTGTCTGAAGCAAATGACAATAATTGGGATTTGCAAAATGGCCAGTTCTTTTCAAAAAGGGAAAACGCGGCACAAAAAGGCTCATCTGTTTATGATTCAGCCCTCCAGCCCTTCCAAGTTAACACATGAAGACAAGAGTTTTTTATATGACACAGCTCTATTTGGGGGAGACTCAGTGACTTAATGGGGGGGGAAACTTTCCCTTTTTACGCTCCTTTGCTCCATCCTTTGGAGACCAGCCTTCTAACAAAGCCCTCCTATTGTGAGAGGCATGATGGCGCAGCTGCAGGTGTCCTGGTAGCGACACAGGACAAAGCCCATTTGTTAATCGGCCGTGTCACAAGGCCCGTGGTCCCCTTCTCCAGGCATCGCCACAGCCTTCAAAAGCAAAATCTACACATTCAGTCAAAAGACCTATTCTCCAAGGATTTCTTAGCAAGTACTGTCCCTGGGGTATGTGTATGTAAAAGCAAGGGTCTGTCTTTGCCCCAGTGCCCAGATCTGGCTCCTGGTCAGCTTGGCGATTCTTTGAAAGAATCTGTGTGGAGACTGTTGAGGCATTGAGAAGAAGGGGGACGGCTTCCTTTTAGCCCCTTTCAAGATAAAGAAACTGAAAACTCTTTGGAAAGTAAAATTGTTGACATTATTCATTCAGTAATACTCAGCAATATTATATATTCAGTAATAGTAACATT
Source organism: Podarcis liolepis (assembly GCF_965112155.1). NCBI lineage: Eukaryota > Metazoa > Chordata > Lepidosauria > Squamata > Lacertidae > Podarcis > Podarcis liolepis. Next base: position 36,071,054 of record NC_139571.1, read on the forward strand.
ATTAAAAGTGTCGTTTTTGTGCATGTCCGCACACACTTAATTGTAGGTTGCTTCAAGACTTTTGGGTAACGTTCAGCTAGCAAGTCAAATACAGTGGTACCTCGGGTTAAGAACTTAATTCATTCCGGAGGTCCGTTCTTAACCTGAAATTGTTCTTAACCTGAGGTACCACTTTAGCTAATGGGGCCTCCCGCTGCCGCCGCGCTGCCAGAGCACGATTTCTGTTCTCATCCTGAAGCAAAGTTCTTAACCCGAGGTACTATTTCTGAGTTAGTGGAGTCTATTTCTGAGTTAGCGAGGTACTATTTCTGAGTTAACCTGAAGCGTCTGTAACCCGAGGTACCACTGTAAATAAAAACAGCGAACAATACCTTGCATTTTCTCTAACAAAATCAATGTGGCATACATGCCCCACTTTTATCTTCAGAATAAAATAGTCTTAGCGCCCACTTGAGAGGTGCCAGAACAGAGTTCCGGCTGGAAAAAAAATCCCTGGTCTTGTGTAATCTCAGGTTTGTTGATTATCTTATTGATATTTGTATTATTGTCGGCACTGGTTAGTCACTTGTCACTGTAACCATTTTGATTTTAGGTATCTATAGCTGTCTGCTCATTTTTTACATTATCTTTCCCTCCGACCTCAATCTTCTCCATTCCCTCAACCACTTGGGTACACACTCCTGACAGTTTAGGACTTCACATCATGTGCCTGATGAAGTGGTCTTTGGTCCATGGAATCTTACATGCCTGTCAGGGAAATGCCATCGCAGTCAGGAGTGGTGGAAGGGCTCCCGAGCGATGCCGGAGAAGGTCCCAGCAGGAAAAGAGAGGACTCAGTGACCGGGGAAGGAAATCAGCATTACACCAGGGAGAATGGCGGGCAGAGGCGGGCTTCGGAGGGATGGCGCCAGGACTCTTCGCCAGAGACCAACGGGGAGAGCATTGGTCCTCCACTGCCCACACCCACCCTGCGCAGAAGACTTCCGCGCAGGGAGACTAGGCGGAGACTATCCGTCAAGGAACTTTTATGTTGGAAGAAGTTCAGGAAACGCCCACTGACGGATTCTGCCAGTGACTGAGACAGACGCAGAATCAGGACTGTCCAGCCAGGGAAAGGTTTATCCAGGCAACCTCACCGAGAGTGGTGGCAACTTACGCACGCGCAACCCCCAATTCCCATTACAATGCCATATTGACATTGTTCGTCATTAAGGTGCCACAATTGTTGTTCTTGAAAAGTAGGCTAGGCTGAGAGACAGAGTTGTTGTGGGTGGATTTGAACCCAGGTTTCCCCCGTCTAAATCTGACACTATAACCACTGCACCACACTAGACAGAAAGCATTTTACTTAAGGTGGTTTACAGCAAAAATCATGAGAACATTGTCATAACAATGCAGTTGAATCATTTAAAACCCAACACAGCAGAGTCAGCAGAAAAGTGGCTTTGAGTCAGTGATTTTAACAGTGCCATGGATTTGGCAAAATAAGAAGGCTTTAACTTCCTCCCTCAACCTAAACCTTAGATAGAGAGAGTTCCATGGCCAGCCCTCCACTGTGGCCAGCCACTTCCCAAATAAATAGCAAATAATCAATGTTGGGGTGAGGATGGAGAAAGAGGTCTGCTTGACCACAGCTGCCTAGATCCATGATCTCAGGAAATGGAAGTGTCTCTAGAAAAGCTCCCCAAAATCCACACTTGGGTAATACCTTTATTAAAGGTAAAGGGACCCCTGACCATTAGGTCCAGTCGTGGCCGACTCTGGGGTTGCAGCACTCATCTCGCTTTATTGGCCGAGGGAGCAGGCATACAGCTTCCGGGTCATGTGGCCAGCATGACTAAGCCGCTTCTGTCGAACCAGAGCAGTGCACGGAAACGCCATTTACCTTCCCGCCAGAGCGGTACCTATTTATCTACTTGCACTTTGACGTGCTTTCAAACTGCTAGGTTGGCAGGAGCAGGGACCGAGCAACGGGAGCTCACCCTGTTGCAGGGATTCAAACCGTCAACCTTCTGATCGGCAAATCCTAGGCTCTGTGGTTTAACCCACAGTGCTACCCACATCCCTTGAATACCTTTATTAGGACCAAGCAAAAAGACTCGATTTGGCAAGCTTCTGAGTTCTCCACAACTTTTCCGTAATGACCTTACACACATTCTGCATAATCCAGGCAGAAGCCACAGTTGCCTTCATATAATCAGGCAGGGGACACCCATAGGCTGAGGCCCGAGGCTGCATGTGGGCTGTAATAACAGGCTATGCTGCTGAGGTGCTTTCAGTCTCTGAAAGTATGGTACAAGATGCATTTTCAGTTATATTACTTTCTGAACGTTTTGAAGGACCCGTTCTTCTGTTGAGAAGCTCAAAACAGCAGCACACAAGGGTGCTTCCAGACAGCAGTTTGGTGTGGAATCAGTGCTGTTCATGTTCTAAAGTGTTTTGAATTGTCTACCTGATATTGCTGCCATCAAGGAAGAAAAGGAAAGGTTGTCCTTTTTCTTCATGTAATCTGGATTTACCCGTTCCATGGAAAGTCGATGAACAAAAGTAACCTGTTAAGCATCCGCAATAATTGCTGGTGTGGAAGTGTGTTAGCACATCCTTTTGGAAGCTTCCTGATACCCAGTCAGATTATTGGTCTATCTACCTAACTCGGTGCCTTTTACATTGATTGACAGCCGCTCTTCAGAGTTTCAGGCAGGAACTCTTTCCTGTGTGGAGAACCTGGGACCTTCGGTTGTTTTTTTCTAAATGGTTTTTTATTAAGTTTTACAATTTTATGATCCTTACAATGGCATTATCTCAAAGAAAAAGGAAAAATACAATTCCCATACTCTCCCCCCATGATTTCCCTCAACTTCCTCTTCTGGTCCTTTACCTATTAACTTCTCCTGCTTATTTTATTAGGGACGCGGGTGGTGCTGTGGGTTAAACCACAGAGCCTAGGACTTGCCGATCAGAAGGTCGGTGGTTCAAATCCCCGCAACGAGGTGAGCTCCCATTGCTCGGTCCCTGCTCCTGCCAACCTAGCAGTTTGAAAGCACATCAAAGTGCAAGTAGATAAATAGGTACCGCTCTGGCAGGAAGGTAAACGGCGTTTCCGTGCGCTCCTCTGGTTCGCCAGAAGCGGCTTAGTCATGCTGGCCACATGACCCGGAAGCTGTACGCTGCCTCCCTCGGCCAATAAAGCGAGATGAGCGCCGCAATCCCAGAGTCGGCCACGACTGGACCTAATGGTCAGGGGTCCCTTTACCTTTATTACATTCTTTAGATTAAATATTGTTCTATTATTCTTTTTATACCATAATTGTTTTCAAATTGCCTCTTATACTTTATTATTTCCCAATGTTTACATCTTAATCTCTATGTTCGTTTTGTTAATTGTGTGTACTCAAACCCTCCTAGTGATTTCACGTCTTTACAATGTTTCTGTAAGTACAACATAAATGGTTCCCAGTTTTTTTTAATTCTCTATTGTCTTTGTCTCTAAGTTTCCTCAGTTAGCTTCACCATTTCCACATAGTCCATCAGTTTTTCTTGCCATTCTTCTTTAGTTGGTATCTTGTCGTCTTTCCATTTTTGGGCTGGTAATATCCTGGGACCTTCTGCATGCAACTCAAATGCTCTGTCACTGAGCTGTGACCTTTCCTCAGTTTTGGCAAGTGGTATGTCATGTACATAGTAGTGTATTATCTTATTCCTCACCACTCAAAGACATCCTAGCTATTTGCTTTCTGCCAGTCCAAACAATACACGTGTGCCCATTTCCAATGACTGTCCCATGCTGAAAGGTGAAGGTAAAGGACCCCTGACAGTTAAGTCCAGTTGCAGACGACTCTGGGGTTGCGGCGCTCATCTTGCTTTACAGGCCGAGGGAGCCGGCGTTTGTCCGCAATTTTTCCGGGTCATGTGGCCAGCATGACTAAGCTACTTCTGCTGCAACGGAACACCGAAACCAGAGCAGCACACGGAAACACTGTTTACCTTCCCACCAGAGCAGTACCTATTTATCTACTTGCACTTTGGGGCGTGCTTTCGAACTGCTAGGTTGGCAGGAGCTGGGACTGAGCAATGGGAGCTCACCCCGTTGTGGGGATTCAAACTGCCGACCCGCGTCCCTGTCTCATGCTGAAGGCCTGCCCAAATTCCAGCAACCCAGAATTCCAACAATCCCTTTTATTGTCACAATAATCCTGTGAGGTACCTGTGAGGCTGACCAAGATCACCTAGTGAACTCCAATGACTGAGTAGCGGCTTGGACTCAAAAACAAGTTCAACACGCTTATTAAACCCCACCGCTTCTGATTGATGGCTTAGTGAACTGAGGGTTAGGCGGAGGACAAGGGATGTTTGTGAAGCTCAGATTTTCCTCAGAATTTGCAATTGTTTAGCAAGCTTTTGGTTCCTATTTATATATAAAAAAATATCTGCAGGTCACTTTGAGACACTTGTTAAAAGCAATGAGTAATATCTTAACAACAACGTACACCTAGAAGGACATAAAATTCATTGGTTATTCATATTAATTGTATAAGTCACGAAAGTACTTCAGCAACAACAACGCTGGGATTCAATCCATACAATTTATTTTGCCCTGACTTGATAAAGGGTTCCATGGAGATGAGCTATTTAATATTCATAAAGCTTTCTGCACACAGATGTTAAAGAAAGGCTCGAGTGATTAATTGATTGGCCACTGTTGAGCTAGCGTGTAACTGGAGAATTACCTTTGTTGGAGTAGAATCAGAAGCCATTGGAAGGTTTTGTCGGGAATCTAGTAAATAAAAGATTCCCATGTCTTAATGACACAGTAGTGTTATTGTACCCAGTGGTTCAACAATTTCTCTGGAGAACTAAAGAAAGGCAAAAATGCAAGATGTGATATTTCTGTTTCAGCATCCTTTTAGGGAGAGAGTTGGGGAAGATTTGCCGTCGTTGTTACACCATCATAGTGGCAGCCACAAAAGCCAAATAATAAAGGGTGGTGTGGGGAGGTGGGCATTAAAGAGACTTCAAATATTGATTCTTGAAGTTAGTGGGGCTTAATTGTCATGGCTTCACCCAGAGTGCCAGGGGAATGGTAGCTTTGTTAAGAGGCAGAGAACTCTGCCAAACGTCCCAGCTCCTACACAACAAATAAACAGGTTGGAACCACTTGACACTCTTGGCTCACTCCCAAAAAATTTCCGGTAATTGTAATTGTGTCATGATGATACATATCCCTAAAACACTGTTTCCCAAAGTTTCGAGAGCTGAGTCACATTCTTTTTCTTTTCCTTGAGTGAAATTGAAGGCACACTTCGTTCCTACCCCCCCCCCAAGGCTTTACATTTTTAGAGTGTGCAAAATAATAACAATAACAATAATTTTATTTGTATCCCGCTCTCCCCGGCCAAAGCTGGGCTCAGAGTGGCTAACAACAAGTGAAAATAGCACAGCATACATAAAATCACACAGTCAATTAATTAAAATACATTCTAAAATCAATTCAGAATCAAATTAATGGCAACCATTGGGTTAGAGTTCTGTGAGGATTGCAGAAGGGGGGGGGGGTCAGACTGTGCCTTGGCCAAAGGCCTGGTGGAACAACTCCATCTTGCAGGCCCTGTGGAAAGGTGTCAAGTCTAGGAGGCCCTAGTCTCTTGTGACAGTGCGTTCCACCAGATTGGGGCCATGGCCAAAAAAGCCCTGGCTCTGGTTGAGGCCAGCCTAACCTCCCTGTGGCCCGGGATCTCCAAGATGTTTTTATTTGAAGACCGTAAGGTCCTCCGTGGGACATACCAGGAAAGGCGGTCCCATAGGTACGAGCGTCCTAGGCCATATAGGGCTTTAAAGGTTAAAACCAGCACCTTAAACCTGATCCTGTACTCCACCGGGAGCCAGTGCAGCTTGTATAGCACTGGGTGAATGTGATCCCGCGGCAAGGACCCCGTAAGGAGTCTCGCCGCGGCATTCTGCACCTGCTGGAGTTTCTGGGTCAGTCTCAAGGGCAGTCCCACGTAGAGTGAGTTACAATAATCAAGCTTGGAGGTGACCATCGCGTGGATCACAGTGGCTAGGTCAGGGCGAGAGACGTAAGGAGCCAACTGCTTAGCTTGGCGGAGATGAAAAAATGCCCCCTTTGTTATAGCTGCAACCTGCACCTCCATAGAAAGGGAGGTGTCAAAGTACACCCAAACTCTTAACGGATGGCGCTGGCACTAATTGCGTCCCCGCGAGATGGGAGTTGGCCCCTCAATCCCATATTGTCCCAACCCAGCCAAAGGACCTCTGTCTTCGAAAGATTTAACTTCAACCGGCTCCCATGTAACCATCCAGCCACAGCTTCCAAAAGTGAGAATTACTCTAGGGCAAGCCCCTGTTTTGTGCAATTCCCCCTAATTAGAAGGAAGGAAGCTCACAGAACTGATTCATGCATCATCTCAAAGGGAAACACCTTGGAGGGCAGGTAATTCTGCTACACCTCTGTATCAGGAATGAGGCAAGCTCAGATCAGTGCATGGAAAGAAACAGGGGGCTGCCTTCTCTAAGGGCAGGTACTGTGAGCTCACAGAGCTTTTAATTACTTCATTAAATTATTTTATTTGTAATGATGCACTAGCAGTTCCTAGAAGTAGGCATGGATGAATCGGTTCATTTTCGGTTTCTCAATTTCCCCGTCTTAAATTCAGTTCTCCATTTTTCTGCAGCACTTTAAAAAAAAAAGTCATGAAAATTCATCAGCAATTTATTGTATGTATTGTATTGTTGTTTGCAGTTTGGGCTCCCATGCAGATTTGTGCAAGCTCTTCTCCCTAATATATTTTTTTCATGTTATTTTAACTAATGCATGCGTTTTAATGCACAATTCCCGCTAAGACATATTTCCCCTGTGTACACATTGGTTGAAGAAGTGCATTGCAACATTCAGAGAAGCGTGAATTTCATAGGAAGTTGTGTTCCGTTCGCGTATTGATTTGATGAGTACAAAATAGGTAGTCTTTAAAATACAAACAAAATCAAAACCCTCCCCCACCTCCACCCAGGAGTACTTGGTTTGTAGCAAAGCCTGTTGAACTGACTCAAAACGGGTTTAAATCTGTAGTCTGAAGAGGCAGCTGGCAGCTACATTCCCATTTACTCCCCCCCCCCTTGTTCTTTCATCTTACTCATTTGCAATTGCTTCCAAAATTTGCCCTTCCAGATAACGAAGTACAAAAACAAGGTATTCTGTTCTCTGATCCCATGGGGTTGTTGCGTCTCCCTGAAAAACGGCATATGAATCAGAAAATTTTATTTTTAGGTTTTGCTAAAACAAGCAAACTCTCTCCTCTTGCTGCTGACGTGCCCCTTTCCTTCCTGCTAAATTTCTAGGGAAATACTGGGTGAGTACATACATACAATGACATAGATTTCTAACTGTGGAAACTACAGTACTGCCTGTTTTTAAGGATAACTAATGAAGGATACTGCTTCAAAGGGAGAAGGTATGGGTTTATACCTAGACAGCATCTTAAAAAGCAGAGACATCACCTTGCCAACAAAGGTCCATATAGTTCAAGCTATGGTTTTCCCAGTAGTGATGTATGGAAGTGAGAGCTGGACCATAAAGAAGGCTGATCACCAAAGAATCGATGCTTTTGAATTATGGTGCTGGAGGAGACTCTTGAGAGTCCCATGGACTGCAAGAAGATCAAACCTCTCCATTCTGAAGGAAATCAGCCCTGAGTGCTCACTGGAAGGACAGATCCTGAAGCTGAGACTCCCAATACTTTGGACACCTCATGAGAAGAGAAGACTCCCTGGAATAGACCCTGATGTTGGGAAAGATGGAGGGCACAAGGAGAAGGGGACGGCAGAGGACGAGATGGTTGGACAGTGTTCTCGAAGCTACCAGCATGAGTTTGACCAAACTGCGGGAGGCAGTGGAAGACAGGAGTGCCTGGCATGCTCTGGTCCATGGCGTCATGAAGAGTCGGACACGACTAAACGACACAACAACAACAACAACATCCTTGAATCAGTGGTGTAAAAAAAAGTGGGGGGGGGACTCTTGAAAGAAATGCTAGGTCCCTCCAGCTGTTGTAGAACTACAACTCCCATCATCCTTAGCTAGCAGGACCAGTGGTCAGGGATGATAGGAGTTGTAGTACAACATCTGGAGACCCAAGTTTGAGAAACACTGTGTGCTATTGCATTGGTGGAGGTGGACAAAGAAGGAGAGTTGACAAAGGGATGCTGAAAAAAAACAACATGCTAGGTTGTCATTCATAACTTGGGATACAAATGGTGTTTGGGTCGGCTGTTTGTGTACTTTTGTATTTTATGATTTGATTTCCCATGGAGAATGGGCTTTGTGTCATATCTTGGATATGCCCGCAGGAACAGTGGGTGTCAAGTGTGAGAGAAGAACAGCATCCATTGTGTGTGGATACTGCCCTGCAGTTCTGCAGTCTTTGCCCCTGAGCAAGACATTTCCAGAGCATTGAATTTTAATGGGGGTGAAATACCTGTTGCTATGGGCTGCCTACAAAGCCAGTGCTCCAGAAATGGCAATGAGAAATTGGCCAGGAGGGCAGAGACAGATTTCATATTACCATCTGCAGGGCAGCCATCCGATGAAGAATGACAGGGCCTGCTGAGGTTAGGAGTCACCAGCTGACGCCTCAGCCCCAGCCTTAGCACTAGGCCTTGCTGGCTCCAGTGGCAGTAGCAGCAGATGGGCAGAGTTGGACCCCTGGGCATGCCTCTGCCCTACAACGCGTACAGTAGAGAGGCAGAACAGAAAATGGCTAAGTGGTCCAATTCTGCTTCTTTGCCAAAGCTGTCTCACCCACCTGCCCTCTGCTCCTGCCCTGTGAGGAATGTTTTTCCTGAGTCGTCACTTTTTCAGGAAGGAACAGGTGTGCTGCTCCCCCCCCCTTTGCCAATTCCCCACTTCCTCCTCCTCATTTCCTGGGATACAAATATGAATAACTATTTTTAAAAAAACAAAGGGCATGTTAAAGATTCCACCCCCGCCTGGAGAAAACCGCTCCCTGTGAGATGACTGGTTTCCAAAAGCCCCTTCAGTCAGAGGGAGAAAGCCAGAAAACCGTAAAGGAGAAATGACAGAAGGAAGCCCTTAGATTTGTGTATCAAGTTAAAGGGACCCCTGACCATTAGGTCCAGTCGTGACCGATTCTGGGGTTGCGGCGCTCATCTCCCTTTATTGGCCGAGGGAGCCGGCGTACAGCTTCCGGGTCATGTGGCCAGCAGGACTAAGCCGCTTCTGGAGAACCAGAGCAGCACACGGAAACGCCATTTACCTTCCTGCCGGAGTGGTACCTATTTATCTACTTGCACTTTGATGTGCTTTCAAACTGCTAGGTGGGCAGGATCAGGGACCGAGCAACGGGAGCGCATCCCGTTGCGGGGATTCAAACCGCCGACCTGATCAGCAAGTCCTAGGCTCTGTGGTTTAACCCACAGTGCCACCCGCGTCCCTCAGATTTGTGTATATAAGTCTGTAAATTGGTATGTGCAGATTTGCACCTTATGAGCCTTTTTACTGGATTTGTAAGTACTTAGCAGTACCAGTGAAGGCAGGTATCTTCCCCATTTCTGCACTGGGAGACAGGATTCAGAAAGGGAAAACCACCTAGCATAGGAGCCAATTCAATGCCCCAATCTGGATTAAGGATGCTACAATTTTCTTGAAATTACAAGAAAGGAGATCCCGACATCAGGAAGAACTGTTGACAACAGTGGAACGGTTTCTCTCAGGTGGTTGTGGCCTCTCCTTTCTTGTCTGTCTGCTTTTGCATTACAGGGGGTTGGACTGGATGACCCTCAGGGTCCCTTTCAACTCTACCCTGTACTGTTTTTAACACTTGATTGGGAGCCGCCCAGAGTGTCTGGGGAGACTCAGCCAGATGGGTGGGGTGTAAATAATAAATTATTATTATTATTACATTTCTATGGTTCTATTATTTTAAAGAAAAGGAGAGGTCTCCTTTCGTCCTGAGACCTCCTCACTGTGCTATTTAAGAGTTGTTGGGAGAATGAAACCCTTGTGTTCTGTTGCTTGCAAACTGAGCAAGGAGGAAAGGGGGGGGGAGCGCTCAAGAGGGGAAAATGGGGAAGGAGGGTGCAGAGGAGGATGAGTTATGGGGTTACAGGGTGCGCTGGGGAAAGGGATCTAAAAAGGGGGTGCAGAGAGAAAAGGGGGCAAGGCAAACGAGGGGCTGCAGAAAGTGTTTGTGGTGGGGGGAATAAATGATAGTAGGGTGTGTTCTACCTTGCTGTGGCGCACCTGCGGGGTGAAACTAAGAAAAAGCGAATTGGGTGTGAAGAGAGGTCGGGAAGCACCTGTGGCGAGGGCGAGGAGGGGATTAACCGAGACCCTGACAGGGGAAAAAAGGAAACGCTCAGATGGCAACAGAAACGCAGCGAGGCGCCTCCGTCCGAGTTCCTGAAATGCAAAGGCGGCCCTCGGCTTGTATATCATTGCATGTAAAAATCTCTCCCTGCTCCGGGCAGCGGGGTGTTTGGGGAGGGGGGAGGGAGGCGGGCTGCGAGAGGAGGGGCGATTTTGCGGCAGGAAGAGGAGCTGCCGCTGCTCCCTGCAGCCGGGAAATCCTCCTTCGCTTGCACAAAATACACACACCCCCGGCTTTGCCCGGGCGGCGATCCTTGCTCAGCCGGTGGAGAAGGGAGGTCCCCCTTTGGCACGCTAGGAAGGCTTGGTTTGATGGCGCTGCAGCCGGGAGTCTGGGAGGTAAGAGTTTCCTTCCTCGCCGCCGCCGCCGCCATCCTCCTCCTCCTCGCCTCTTCCATTCATTGCTGGTTTGCAGCCCCAGCAGTTGCGGGGTCCGGGCTGCCGCGCCGCAAAAGGGGGACACGGAGTTTCCTCCTCGCCGCTGCTCCCCAAAGTGACATTTGCCCATTGATTCGCAAGCAGGTAGGCGCGCGCGCTTCCTTTTGCGCCTTTTGCGCTGCGGGAGAGCTTGCAGCGCGAAGCGCAGGGCAAAACTTTCCCCTGCAGCCTGGTTTGTGTGTTGTGTGTGTGTGTGTGTGATCGGCCTCGGGGGGGCTCCCATCCGAGGCCGAGAGAGCTCATGGGAAGCGGGGACTCGCTTCGCCCAGCAGAAAAGGCCATGCGCCCCTCGTTTCCTTGCGCCTAGACGCGCCGCTTTCCTGGAAGAGTCTCGCAGGACTTCGAGGTTTCCTCTCCGTGCATTTTGCGTGGGTGCTTTGCTCCGCGACGCTTATACACACGTGTTGCGTGTTCCCCACCCCCGCAGCTGTTTCACTCTCTTCCGAGGTTCACGTGTCGAGCGCCGAACAACAGTAAGCAAGGTAGCCTTTTGTTAAAGGCTTCCAGGGGGTTGCATTGAACTGAATGCAGTGCGCTGCGTTTCGTGAAACGTGCCCGGCAGAGCAGATGGTTGGCCGATGGAAGTCGCCGGGCATTTCTTGCCAGTAAGTTCCCTGCAACGTTAGAAGGCTGGCGTGGTTCGGCTGTTCCAGGGGCGAGGTTTTCCTTGGGTGAGCGGGGCAAACGTATTTCCTCCGAAGCACATGGCTTGCTAAAAAGCAAAGGGGGAAAAAGCTCTAGTAGCGCTGCCCAGACGTCTGACTGGACCTTGATCTTTCCAATATCCTGTGCTTTAAAAACCAGATTCCTCATAAGCTGTATAAAAGACGAGAGAGGGTTTTACGGAAAAGCTGTGAAAGCCCAGAATGTAATTAGATACGGTGCAATAACCATATTCCACCTTTCTTTCAACTTGGCAGTTGTTCCTGATCCTTTCCCATCTGCTTGTTGCAGGATTGCAGAATATACAAGTGTTAGTTGGTTTCTTTCCCTTGGTGTTTTTAGACTGCAACCCGACTCGCAGTGCCCTGGAAGGAAGTCCCATTGAACTCAGTGGGTTTTATATCTGGGTGTACATGTTACTGGATCACAGTTCCCTTTTAAAAGTTACCAATTTCCTTGACTCTTCACAAATAGTGCTGCTTGTCAGCCTAAAATTTTACAACTGTGAGTACAAACATTGTTAGGGTTTATTAATTACCAAAGAACCATATTATTGTTTTGTCAGGCCTTTACTAAGTGTGTGCCCCAGAAAGGCAAATAGAGCCCACCATGCGTGGATTTCCTGTAGGGGCATGATACACCTGTTATTGCTACCTGTCTGAGACTGCAATAAGGGGGAGGAGGGTCAAATACTTGACAGGCCTCAGGGCATGCCTAGCGGGCTGCATTTAGGCTGGGGAATCACAAGCCTAATCTGGTGTTACTGATCTTATACAGAGGACTCAGCTATACAGCTGCAAATGAAACGTTTTAAGTGTGTTGTAAAGTGTGTTATACAAATGTGACCCTAGATGGCGCTGGTGAGCTATGAGAAATTCAATCTATTTTTTTTCCAAATCTTTTTTTTAAAAAAAGCATTTTCACAACTTTTTTTATATGTGTGTAGATTCCACCAGAGTGTTTTGAAGTCAGTGCAGTGATCCCAGGGAATATCTCCTCCCCCCCAGCCCGTGATGGTGATCAGTGGGCACGATCCAACTGAGGCTTAAGTACTCTTGGATTCCATTGATTCCGTATCATAGAATCATAGGGTTGGAAGGAACCCTAAGGATCGTCTCGTCCAACCCCCTGCAATGCAGGGAAATGCAGCTGTCCCATATGGGAGTTGAACCGGCAATCTTGGCGTTATCAGCACCATGCTCTTACCAACTGAGCTAAAGATGCCGGAAGATACGGAGAGTTCAGCAGGTTCTTAAATCCCCCATGGATATTTTCTTAAGATGGATTTTACCCCAATGTATTAGGATTCAGATGATACCTGGATAATGGACTGCAGCTTGCTTCTGGACTTCCTCACTGAACACAGGGGGACTTATTTCTGGATAAACCGTACAGAGAACTGTGCTGCTAATTTCCTACATTGTGGAACTGGCCCAAATAAAGTTGGCCCTGCTCCAGCCTCTTTGAAATCGGTGGGTCTTAGTTGATTTCAGTGGGGCATAATTGCAGTTATTACTTGCAGTGATAAATAATAATTTAAATGTTTCTGCAGGCAGAGGGCCTTCTCAGTAGTGGCACCCGCCCTGTGGAACGCCCTCCCACCAGATGTCAAAGAGAAAAACAACTACCAGACTTTTAGAAGACATCTGAAGGCAGCCCTGTTTGGGGAAGCTTTTAATGTTTAATAGACTACTGTATTTTAATATTTTGTTGGAAGCCGCCCAGAGTGGCTGGGGAAACCCAGCCAGATGGGCAGGGTATAAATAAATAAATTAATAATAATAATAATAATTGCTGAAAATATAAAACATGGGATCACTAATTGTAAATTATTTACAGTGACAAAAATGCATCCAACTTGAGTGACATTCCTTGAAGGTGTATTCTGGTAACATACCTGGAAATATAATGTGTTGGCTTGATAATCAGAGGCAGAACTCTTAGGATTTATGTACCGTATTTTTCACCCCATAGGGCGCACCGGCCCATAGGACGCACCTAGTTTTTTTTTGGGGGGGGGGATAAAGAAAAAAATTTATTTCCCCCCCAGGCGCAGGGCTGGCGCGGGGGAAGCCCGAGCTTCCCCTGACCCCAGCCCCCAGAACAGGCAGCTCTCCACAAGCCGTGGGAGACCGGCGCGACTTCCTGCCGGGCTCCCACGGCTTGCGGATATCTGCCTGAAGCCCAAACCAGGTCGGGGAACAGCGGGATGGCGGCGCTCCGCCTCCCCGCTGTCCCCCGAGTTTGTGGGGCTGGCGGCGGGGAGAAGCGTGCTTCTCCCTGCCGCAAGCCCTCAAACCAGGTCTGGGGCAATGCGCCCCAGGCTTCGAGATGCAGGTTGCTATCCGGAAGCCTAGGGAGCCCGACGGGGGCTCCCAAGGCTTGCGGAGAGCTTCCTGAAGCCTGGAGAGCGAGAGGGGTCAGTGCGCACCGACCCCCCTCGCTCTCCAGGCTTCAGCGAAAGCCTGCAATCGCCCCATAAGACTCACACACATTTCCCCTTCTTTTTTGGAGGGGAAAAAGTGCGTCCTATAGGGCGAAAAGTACGGTAGCTGTTGTTGCTTCATACAATGTCTTCCATTGTATGCAGTGGTAGAACCGTGTGACTTTTCTCACCATGGGCGATAAATCTTGAGGAGCATCCTTTAGGAAGTTTTCCTGTACTGGTCCCATTGAAATCTATGGAGTTGCACAAGAGTAACCACGAACATCTGTGCAGCTCTCATTGATTTCAATGGGTCTTGTTCAAAAAAACTTCTGGGGGAATTGTGCTCACACTAATATAGTGCCAAACCTGTGGTATTGACCGATCATTTACTTTGCAAAACTTCATTTGTTTTCATGCCAACTTTTCAAAATTTGAATGATAGCTATTAGTAAATATATGTTTTGTAGGTGGCTTAGAATAGATTCTCAGTTTGGAGGATTTCTGCTGGAGGAAAGCTTTAATGAAACTGAAGAAACAAAAATGTAACTTGCATCTCCCTTGCATATTGCCCATTGTATGAGCCATATTTTAAAGCTCAGCATAAATTTACATTTAAAGCATGGATTTGATTATATCCCCAGCTCCAAAATAGCCTGATTATGCAGATTTGGCACAAAGATGATACCAGTTAAAATGTAAGTCGGCCAGGAAAAGTTACATTAACACTGATAGGGGCAGGGAGCAATCAGTATCTGAGCTGTCAGTATAGAAAATCAGTGTATACTGTATATTTTTACTGGGCCTGCAAGAGTGATTCATCGCTGATGGGATTAGGAATGATACGAAAAGTGAAAATTGTAATGAAATGGCACTTTGAACAGGGTGGCTGCTCCAGAAATGATACAATAGTGAATGTTGCATAGAAGGCTGAAGTGCTGAGTAATTATTTGCCGCCATAGTTAATTGGAACCACCCATGTTAAACCACAGAGCCTAGGACTTGCCGATCAGAAGGTCAGCAGTTCGAATCCCCGCGATGGGGTGAGCTCCCGTTGCTCGGTCCCTGCTCCTGCCAACCTAGCAGTTTGAAAGAACATCAAAGTGCAAGTAGATAAATAGGTACCGCTCCGGCGGGAAGGTAAACAGCGTTTCCATGCGCTGCTCTGGTTCGCCAGAAGCGGCTTGGTCATGCTAGCCACATGACCTGGAAGCTGTATGCCGGCTCCCTCGGCCAGTAAAGCGAGATGAGCGCCGCAACCCAGAGTCGGCCACAACTGGACCTAATGGTCAGGGGTCCCTTTACCTTTATGTAGAAAGGCGCTGTATATCTGAGCTTTATAATTTGAGGATGTTTAGAAGATTCCCTGCTTATGAGTTCCTGGAGCTGGGTTGGATAGCCAGTGGGCAGTGTTAGAAACTCAGATATATAAGCTGGACACCAAATGGCTCCTTAAATATGAATGGTCCATGTCACCATTAAGAAAAAGAGGTAGGTACAGTATAGACCAATATATACGTAGGCTTTCCCTGGATAAACCTTGGGCTTTCCCAAGGTTACAGTCACCAAAATGAAATGTATAGTTGTCATTTTTCGGCAAGACAGCTCCAATGCCTTATTTTTCAAATAATGGACTGGCTGATTGCTTATCCATTAAACATCTGACTTGTTCAGACGACAACCTTGAGCTAGGTTACGAACTTGGAGAACTTAAAGAAGAAAAGTCACTTTATCCAGGGAAAGCCCACATCTATATTGGCCTATACTGTATCTACTTCTTTTTCTTAATGGTGGCATGGACCATTCGTATCATAGGAATATTCTTCACAGCTGTGAGCAGTGCAGTGGGGTGGGGTAAGTGAAGACAAGCTACAACAGTTAACTATAATGTTGTTCACTGCTCCTCCTCAGGCTGCACAGAAAAGGCATTTTGGTTCCTGAAATTCATTGTGATTGTGCAAATAATAATAATAATAATTTATTTATTTATTTATTTATACCCCGCCCTCCCCAGCCAAGACCGGGCTCAGGGCGGCTAACAACCAATAATAAAAACAAGTTGATTAAAATACAATTTAAAAAAGATTAAAATACAACATTAAAACATTAGGATGCAGCCTCTTCACAGGAGGAGAAAGGAAAAAGAAAGAGGGGGAGGGAATCAAACTGATTCTAAGCCAAAGGCCTATATATATATATATATATATATATATATATATATATATATATATCAGAATTCTACAGAAAGGCCTATATATATATATATATATATATATATATATATATATATATATATATCAGAATTCTACAGGAAGGAGTATTCGTGTGTGAAAACGGTCAAGATCCAGTGATTCCCCAAGCATGCACCTCCAGATGTCAGGCGCCATCCTAGTGCCCAGGCATTTTTAACTTGCTCACGAGTTGCCGATAGTCGGGGGCAAAATGCGCCTGGCTCATTTCAAACACTGCCTGTGGCCCTCCAGATGTTGATGGACTACAACTTCCACCATCCCTGACCATTGGTTATGGCCGATGGGTGTTGGAGTCCAACAACATCTGGAGGCCCATGTTTTAGCCACTCCAGCTTAGAAGCATCTGGCTGAGTACTGCTAGAAACCAGATTTCGTATGTTGGGGAGCTCCACAGGTTGGCGTCAAAGTTATTTGTGCTTTAATCCCATGGAAATCGATGAGTCTAGTTGAGGTGTGAGGGATCTGCGTTCTGACTTCAGGTAGCCCTTGGAATAATCTGCATCCTAAATTGGTAATCTGCGGCCTAACTTCATGTAGCCCTTGGACTAATTTCAAGCCGAGGAGCCAGCAGGCTAGTATTACAGTTTGCAGAAGCAGGTTGAAGCATAGCTGTCAACTTACAGATTTGAAAATAAGGGACCAGCAGCCTCGCAAATAAGGGATCAGCAGCCAAAATAAGGGATTTTCCTTAGCTTATCAGTTCCATCGGCCCTTCCCCACCCGAGAGGGAGGGAGAGAGACTCTCACCCACGCCACCCATGAGCCCAGCATGAGGTCGTCGCGGCACCACTGCGGCCACTGAAGTGCCGCCCTTCTGCGTCCCTCCCCATCCCCTCCTCTTCCTCCTCCCTCAGGCCACCGCTGCCGCCTCCGGCTTCCCCTGGCTGCGCAGCGGAAGTCTCGCAAGAGAGGGGCTGCCTGCCTGCCCGTCGCCACCCGTCTTTCACAACGCGCCCCTGAGGGGGGAAAGGGAGAGAAGGAGACGCGGCAGCTCGTGCGTGCACTCTCTCTCACTCTCTTGCAGAGGAGGACCCCGAGCCGCTGCTTCCCTTCCGAGCTGGGCGAGCATGAAACCCGGGGAAATTTAAGGGACATCATCAATCCAGGACAGCAGGGGGACACGGCGCTGTGATAAGGGAGTTTCCCGCCAAATACGGGACAGTTGACAGCTATGGGTTGAAGGCGAGAGTACAGGCCTTTCTTGAGGCTATTCACTTTGTTAATGTCTCAACTTAGTCTCTCGCTTCACTTAGGTGCCACCTTGCTCATTAACTCACTGCTTGGCTTTAGGCAAAGCCACCGTCGTGTATTCCTGTCGCGCAGAGTATAACAGTACGGGCAAGATCCTACAAAGTGGTTATCAATACCAGGGTAATGTATGCAGAGCACGTTGCAAACTTAGCAAAAGCTGCTTCTTAACGCTGTTCTTATTGATTACATTTCTATCTCACTTTTCCTCAAAGGAGTTCACGGTACCCAACCACCTGCTTCATCCTCAACAATGACCCTGTGAGGGATATCGGGCTGAGAGAGTGGCTAATCAAAGAGGTGGCGTTCAGTGTAAGTTTTACTCAGAACACACCTGTTGAAACAAATGAACCCAACTGAGTGACGTTCATTAATTTCAGTGGGTGTGCTCTGAGTAAAACTTAGTTGCCTGCCAGCCAAAGTTTCCCAGTGACCTTCAGTGAGGGTGTGGAGATTCAAACCCACGTTTCCAAAGTCTTAATCCAGTGGTTAAAATAAGAATAATAGAATCATAGAATTGTGGAGATAGAAAGGACCCTGAGGATCATCTCGTCCAACCCCCTGTAATAATAATAATAACAATAATAATAATAATAATAATTATTATTATTATGATTATTATTATCCCGCCCTCCCCAGCCAAAGCCTGGCTCAGAGTGGCTAACAACAACAAAAGTAACACAGTTTACATAAAATCACAATCAATTAATTGAAATATGCAGGAATATGAAGCTGTGCCCTATGGGTATCGAACCTGCAACCTTGGTGTTATCAGCACCACACTCTAACCAACTGAGCTATCCAGGTACTGAAAGTTTTTTCCTCTAGCCCACACTTTCAAAATAAAAAATTTTGCTCTCAGCACACCGGGTTTTTTTTTATTGATAAGAAATACATTCGAAAACAAAAAGAAACAACTTCTGACAAATTGAATACATTTGACTGGCTATACAGCACGCATGGTCCGAGTAGCAATAAATCTGGCTTAGTAACTTGCTATTCAGCTGGTCACCTGTGGTGAGTAACAATTGCCCCCAGGCAAATAGGCAGGGAAGCTTTACAAAAGTTGGTTCCTTTTTCTGTTTGAGGCACAAATGACTAACATGGAGTGGGTGTGAGTGGGCTGGTAACAACTTTCGCTGGCATGTCATTTTGAGGATTTATTTCCAAGGCTGCAGTAAATCCTGTATTAAATGAATTTTTTTAACTGTCGGACATGATAGAGCTAGAGAAATAGGATTAGAAGGGGAATTTTTCCATAAATGGGCGTGTTTCTCGTGGGGTCTTTGCAAAATCAGCTGCCTGTTTCCATTGTTATAGAAGTGGACAATATAGAACTTATGGCAAAGACAGCTGATATTGATAACAATCATTTGTTTACATTCTGTCTTGATCTTCCATTTGTTAACTTTCTGTAATTTCAGATAGGTAAAGGTAAAGGGACCCCTGACCATTAGGTCCAGTCCTGGCCGACTCTGGGGTTGCGGCGCTTATCTCGCTTTATTGGCCGAGGGAGCCGACGTACAGCTTCCGAGTCATGTGGCCAGCATGACTAAGCTGCTTCTGGCGAACCAGAGCAGCTCACGGAAACGCCGTTTACCTTCCCGCCGGAGTGGTACCTATTTATCTACTTGCACTTTGAGGTGCTTTTGAACTGCTAGGTTGGCAGGAGCATGGACCGAGCAACGGGAGCTCACCCCGTCGCAGGGATTCAAACCGCCAACCTTCTGATCAGCAAGTCCTAGACACTGTAATGCAGTGCGTCTGCAATGACTGTAGAGAGGGATGCGGGTGGCGTTATGGGTTAAACCACAGAGTCTCCCCAGCCACTCTAGGCGGCTCCCAATCATGTGTTAAAAACAGTACAGCATTAAATATTAAAAACTTCCCTGAACAGGGCTGCCTTCAGGTGTCTTTTAAAGATAGGATAACTGCTTATTTCCTTCACATCTGAAGGGAGGGTGTTCCACAGGGCGGGCGCCACTACCGAGAAGGCCCTCTGTCTGGTTCCCTGTAGCCTCACTTCTCGCAATGAGGGAACTGCCAGAAGGCCCTCGGCGCTGGATCTCAGTGTCTGGGCTGAACGATGGGGGTGGAGATGCTCCTTCAGTTATACAGGACCAAGGCCGTTTAAGGCTTTAAAGGTCAGCACCAACACTTTGAATTGTGTTCAGAAACATACTGGGAGCCAATGCAGATCTCTCAGGACCAGTGTTATGTGGTCCCGGCGGACACTCCCAGTCACCAGTCTAGCTGCCGCATTCTGGATTAATTGCAGTTTCCGGGTCACCTTCAAAGGCAGCCCCACGTAGAGCGCATTGCAGTAGTCCACGACCTGACTGTCTTGTCTCCAAGCGCTACGATTGTCTGCAAGGGATTCCCATACAGTTGGGTTAATGTAATATTGCCAGCCTTCATGTCACATTTCATGTCCTTGGGGATCCCGCCATCCTCCTTTCTGCGTACATGACCAAGGCAGCATAGATGTTGCTGAGACACAAGTGTCTGGGAATGTGGGCCTGGAAGAGCACATCTTTCTTTGAGATTCGGTTTTCCATGACGTCACAAGTTCCAGCCAATTAGTGCTGTGCACATTGAGCTTTTCCTTTGGTCACATGGAACCAGTTTTTTCTGTGCTCGGTTACCTTGATGAGATTTCGTCCCATGGGCATCTTGTTGGCCATTGTGGTGCTAGACTCGATGAGCCTTTCAACTGATCCAGCGGTACTCATACAGTATGTTATTTTCTTAATATAGAAGGAAATATTGTGTATCCTGTAGGGCAAAGACTTCAGCTCCCTAGTTGGCAACTAATTATGCAGTATTATTAGAAGATGGGCCTACGTTTTAAAACTATTTCCAAATAGATATTGGAGACGTCAAGCTTCAGGCCACTTAACTTCAGAATAATTGTACTAATGAGTGGAACTAATTCCAAATAGATAATTATCTGTCTGCCTGTCTCTCCATCCTTTAGTTGTCTTGTGTCGTTTGATTGCTCAGTTGAAACAGATGTTAATTACCCTTTCTTTTCTTTCTTGCCCCTTCTCTTTCTTTGTGCATTCAGTAACAATACATTTTTCAATTAATCATCATCAGATTTTTTGATTAGCAGTGTGGCTAGTTTTTAAAATGAGGGCAATTAACATTTTCCATTATAATCCTTTTGTCTTCTTCTTTCTGATCCAATTACTAGAATGAAAAGAGAATTTTGATCCTTCTAGGGGTGGCGGCATTCAGGGATCTAAAACAATTAACTGCTGTACCGTGAACTAAGAGCCATAATTTGGGGGAGGGGTTCTGGAAAAAGCAAACATGGAACATTTTTAGAGCTCCTCATAAAATAATCGCAACCAAATGACTGTACCTCCCATTTGCTGGATTGTAAGTTTTTCTTTCTTAGTTGTGACTGAAACACACCCAACATATGGTAAATTGGATAATCAGCTTAAATAAAAACAAGCATTTTCCACACTGTGTACGGGAAATAAAGCAATGATTTCTTGAATTGAGAATGATGGATAGGAAGGAAATAATAAAATGTTTTCATGTCATTTTAAACCATAGTTAAACTAAACTATGGTGTAAATCTTAAAAAGCAGAGACAGCACCTTGCCAACAAAGGTCCATATAGTTAAAGCTATGGTTTTCCCAGTAGTGATGGATGGAAGTGAGAGCTGGACCATAAAGAAGGCTGATCGCCGAAGAATTGATGCTTTTGAATTATGGTGCTGGAGGAGACTCTTGAGAGTCCCATGGACTGCAAGAAGATCAAACCTATCCATTCTGAAGGAAATCAGCCCAGAGTGCTCAGTGGAAGGACAGATCCTGAAGCTGAGGCTCCAATACTTTGGCCACCTCATGAGAAGAGAAGACTCCCTGGAAAAGACCCTGATGTTGGGAAAGATGGAGGGCACAAGGAGAAGGGGATGACAGAGGACGAGATGGTTGGACAGTGTTCTCGAAGCTACCAGCATGAGTTTGACCAAACTGCGGGAGGCAGTGGAAGACAGGAGTGCCTGGCGTGCTGTGGTCCATGGGGTCACGAAGAGTCGGACACGACTAAACGACTCAACAACAACAACAATGGTGTAAATCTGAATGTGCAGCTGATCTTCATTCCTCTTGTGCTGCCAGGACGTAAACCATGGCTTGGCTTTTTATTTGTTACCTCCAGCCAAACCACAAGCCGTAAGCGAAGAATAAATCTTGGTTACAGCACATGACTCATTTAGGTAGAAGGAAACCACAACTCTGATTTCAGAGGTCCCTTCCATCGGCAGCAACAGGGGCGGTGGACACCAGCTTGCATTTACATTTACACCATAGTTTAATTTAACTATGGTTTAAAAGTGACATGTGGACCTGGCCACTGGGCTGCTGTAGCTGTTATCTAGTTTAAGGATTTGTATGGTGAAATGAAATCTTAAAATAATTGTTTCTTATGCTGCCCTCGTATTTATTACTATGTATATCATATCCCACTTTTCCCTCCCTTTGGGGAGACTGGAAGCAGAGTTAAATCAATTTACTGTTTTTGTAATTCATATTATTTCCTGAAGGCTTGTTCCTTAGCATGTTAGATCAATATAAATTCATGCGTACTGAACTTAGGGCTGTAGGCTAGCTTTGTGGTGTGGTCCTTTGCTTGGGCAAAGCACACGGAGCAAGGCCGATAGCGGGCAGAAAGAAAGAAGCAGGAAAAATAGCCATATAACAGACACATCCTTGCTACCTGTCCCCCTTCACAAAAAGAAGAAAGAAACCACTTTTAAAAACCAAATACACCTTTTATATTGATCATCAATGGCAACAGGGAGCTGGACCTTTCCACCGAGTTTTCCATGGATTTTACTATTTGTGTGGGTAGATTCACATAGACTATGAATGACCATAATCTTTTTTGGAGAGGAATGGGCAACTGGGAACACTTTGTGTATCAGTTATTTGCCACACAGGGAACTTTCGCACACTTCCCGCAGTGGTTTGACAAAATAGGTATCCTTTTGGTTTCATCGCTGCTGTTCCTATTACTCCTATTAATCATAATGCCAGAGTCTTTGTGAACCTTATGTAAAGTAGGAAATACATGCACAAAGGTCCAAGTAGGAGCTACGGCAGGGACACAGACATGGCAAAGTGTCGTCCATTTTGATCCAACATGGCTGCTCTACTCAGTGGCGTAGCGTGGGTTGTCAGCACCTGGGGCAAGGCAAGTAATTTGTGCCCCCTAACCCGTGGATTTGCGCACCCTAACCCCCAGATGTTGCGGCCGGCCCCCCCTGCACCCCCCACGCTACGCCACTGGCTCTACTGTCTGCGTAAAACATACCATAACTGCTGGGTGTGATGGAGGTTTTGCAGGCCTAGCAGGGCTCACATACCCTCCAATATTCCTCCGATGAAAATTGGGACATCTTGTTAGGTACTGAAGTTCTCACCCTGGGCCAGCAGGGGGGATACTCTAGATAGTTCTCACTCAGGTCCACATATGCAAATAAGGGATTGAAAGTAACGTTCAGTGATTGGATAGTTACAGAAAATGGTTACTGCTGCATTCTAGTGGAGCTCTATATAAGCAGGCTGGCTGAACCCTTCAGTTCAGTTCAGTTCTGGCCTGTGAATAAACAAGAGCTGTTTGAAGAATCGCTGTGTTGTCTGATATGTTCACCCACAACTGAACACATCCAGTGCTATTTTTGTAGAAAAAGATGCGCAGAAACACACCATGAACACCTCTCTTGTTCTCTTAGAATGGCAACGGTACCCACCTGAGAGGTGCAGGGACTGAGTTCCAGTGAGTTCTGGCTGGAAAAAATGCCCTGGAGATGGCCTATTCCATTACCCTCCAACGTTTCTCCAATGAAAATAGGGACGTCCTAAGGGAAAACGGGACATTCCGGGATCAAATCAGAAACCAGGAAAGCTTCTGCAATCCAGGACTGTTCTTGGAAAATAGGGACACTTGTAGGGCCTGGGTTGAGATTAACACACAGTGTGTCTTTGTGAGCAGTCATAGTGCTCATTAGTGATATATCTGGTTACTGCTCAGTGTTTTTTAAGCCATAGAGAAATTGGCTTCTTTTTGTGGCAGACAGTGATACGTATGTTTGTCAAGTTCCTGTTTGATTCATGCTGAAACTATTTCTTCCGCTGCCCAACCCATTCCTATGTGCTCTTTACTTTTCCACTATATTTGCAAAGGCAGTGTGACCAGGTCATAGAATGAATCTCATACCCCAGATATATGAGACTTATCTCCAGATGGACAATAGGCATTGTATATTTCTAGATACTTATTGTTAAGGTCATAGCTGTGGAATGTGTAAAAAAAACAACAACCAGCCTGAACACCTTGAACACAGTCCAGAAAAAGTCAAGCGCTTGGAGGTCCCAGTGATCTCAGTGGAGAAGCAAAACACCTGTTTTAGTTTTCCTTCTTTTTTGGGAATATTCCCTAAGGGTCTTCCAGCTTGAGATTTGTTGTTGGGAGAGGTAAGAAGCAAAGAAGATGCAACAGGCATGAAAACTGAGGGAATTGCTATTCAGAGCCAGCTCTACTGTTAGGCAGAGTGAGGTGGCCACTTCAGGCAGAAGATGCTGAGTGGCGGAGAACGGACAAAGCTGTAAGTGCCGTGCAGTCTGCCCTGTATCCCCTAAGCTCGCCTGCTGCCCTCAGGTGCACTCTCTGCCCCATCACCAGTGTTGTAGTCAGAGTCACTTGCTAGTCTGGTTGGCTTTTGTACGTAGAACAAGATATGTACTACCTTGCTTTTTGATTCAGGTAGCAACATGTCTTGGGGCAGCCCCGACTATGTGTTACATGAAAAAGGAGCCATATGTTATGTAAATTCTATCCTTAGTATCTATAATTTCTTACCTAGTTACAGCCTGTGATTGGGGGAGGGGGTGGGACACCTCAACAAAATGCTGCCATTTTTAGTGGCAGCCTTATTTATGTTCTCTGTAATGTGTACTTTTTTGGCCTAAGGTTAGGCCAAAGGCTTCATAGGGAAAGTGGATTTCCCATGCATGCAGAGCTCTGGGTGCCGTTCCTGGGTTTTCCTTTGAGAATTTTGAGTAATGGGTTTCCCATTATGAATAAAGGACATACTCCTGTATGGTAGAGTGTGATGGAATGTGGGGAACTGGTTAGACCCATACACATAGTTAGGAATGCCAGTTTAGGTTTAGGTTCCATGCAGCTGATGGACTGTGGTCCACGAAAACTTATGCCAAGGACCTGTTAGTCTTTAAGGTGCCGCCTGACCCTTTGCTGTTTGTGCTTAATGGTTCTCCCACTGAACTCAATAGGACTTAAAAGTGATTAACGTGAATGGATTGTGCCACGTAAAATATATGTTGTGAAAAGGCAATGTAAGCAAACATCCATTCTAGTTAAGGCATAATGCAGTTTTTCATGTCATAGGCTGAGACACCTGTGCAGGTATCTGCATGGGGGACTGTGGGGCAGGGCTTATTACTGGAATTTAGTGAACTATCTGACACTGTATCAAGAGAAGAAACAGTTAAGAGTCCTACAGAATTGTAGATTTGGATGGGACTACGGGGATCATCAAGTCCAACCCCTGCAGTTCAGGAATCTTTCACCCAACATGGGGCTCGAACCCTTGACCCTGAGATTAAGAGTCTCATGCTCTACCAACTGAGCTATCTGTGTGGGAATTCTGCAAGCAGCAGCAAAAAGAAGAAATTGCTCAGTTCCTGTTTTAGGGCCAGAGCAGCCAGGTGAGTCCTGTTGCCAGGCAAGAGAGGGTGTGTGACGATACCCAAGGGGGAAGCATTCATGCTACAGTTATTTTTAATATCTGCACATTGTAAGATGAGCCCGACTGAAACAGACCAAAAGCCCTTATAGTCCAGCTTCCTGTTTTCACAGTGGCCAGCCAGATATACGGACCTGTGTGTAACTGCAGGATGTATGGAAATATCCCCATATCCTCAGGGCAGCCCCACACTTCATCTGTGGGTACTGTCATTTCTTTCAGCAATCCCACATAGTGTTAATGACAGGCGCTCAGGCATCTTTGAACGTTCATGTTGGGGAGGATGCCTGGTATATTCAAATAGGCACTTGCAAACTCTCCTATGTTGCTTACGGGGTTTTCTTTGAGGGGGTTGAGCACCCCAGAAAGTAGAATTTAGTTTGTGAAGGTGGGGAGGGGCAGAAATTCAGAAAGTTTTAGAGGCGTGGCATGGTGTAAAGAGCTTCCTCAAATTTCCATGTATAAAATTAATAGCAGCGATGTTTTTCTTTCTTTCCAGATAGCTCAGTTGCACAACAGGACAAATTGTTAAGAGCCGCTACACGGAGTGCAAAATGAACAGCAAAGCTCAACATACAAGATGCAGAGGGCAGTCGAAGTGAAGCGAGTGGGCTTGAAAATGTCTGCGTGTAGTGATTTTGTGGAACACATCTGGAAGCCGGGCTCCTGCAAAAACTGCTTCTGCCCCAGACACTTCCACCAGCTGCAGGCACCACCCTTGGACCTGGGAGGTAGCTGTGGCCTCTTGCAGGATCTGAATGGAACCAGAGCCAAAGCTGAGCCTACGGCTCTGGAGGATGACGGAGTAGTTTCCTTGCCTTACTCCAAGCCAACAATTGCCGTAAAACCAACGATGATAAACTCGGATGCTGCCGATGTGTGGGCGGATGGAAACCTGAGTGCCGATATCCCACAGGTAATGATTAACAAGGGGCAGGGTGTGTTTTACAAGGTTCTTCTGTTGTAAAAAAAAAATTTGTATTTGATGTAGAACAGTACTGGTATTTGTTATGACACAATTCCTGTAATTTTTCTTCATTTAGCAAAGGAAGGTTCTGTTGTCAATGGCTTGAGATTCTACTGCTTGTCAGTAACACAGGAAACCCTTGCAGAATTTCTGGGTGTGTTCCTAGGTTCTTGGTGGGTAACATCCTCTTGGGTTTCAGAGAAAGCCGGAAAGCTTTGCATGCTTCCTCCAGGGTGAGCTCACCTATGAACCTACAAATATTATTGGTCTACAAATCCCAGTCCCATCTCTAGCCTTGCTGTCTGGGGCTGCTGGGAGTTGGAGTCCTGCAACATCTGAACGGCCACAGGTTAGCCACCCCTGACTTAAGGTAAAGGTAAAGGGCCCCCAGACCATTAGGTCCAGTCATGACCGATTCTGGGGTTGCGGCGCTCATCTCGCTTTACTGGCCGAGGGAGCCAGCGTACAGCTTCCGGGTCATGTGGCCAACATGACTAAGCCGCTTCTGGTGAACCAGAGCAGTGCACGGAAACACCGTTTACCTTCCCGCTGGAGCGGTACCTATTGATCTACTTGCACTTTGACGTGCTTTCGAACTGCTAGGTTGGCAGGAGCAGGGACCAAGCAACGGGAGCTCACCCCGTCACGGGGATTCGAACCGCCGACCTTCTGATCGGCAAGGCCTAGGCTCTGTGGTTTAACCCACAGCGCCACCCGCATCCCTCAATATTCAGATGTAGTTTTTGGCTAAAAAAAGAGTAAAGTATTTTGAAATGTGTATTTTGAGAGAGAGAGAGAAATTAATTAAATGTATTTAGAAGTGGTAACAAGAACTGAAACAGGGCAGATTTCTGAGTGAACACATGCACAAGTGGCATGGGCTGAAAATAGACTCATTTGTACACCGCGAGTTCCTAGGGGATCCCACCTAGGGGATTCTATTAAACTCAGTCCTCTACACGGAGGATGCAGGATATCTCAGCGAACTTGGTCTCCCACAAACAGACATTGAAGTGGAACATGAATCAGTCCTTCCACCTGGGATTTGCCTTGAACTCTTCTGCCTCTTCTCCCTCTGAAGGGAAGGTTGTAAATAATGCTACAGAGTTTACTGTCATTTCTTAAACTACAGTGTGTTGTAAGAAGTATTTCAGGCAGAGATGTGTGAACACAGCCGCTGCCACCACAACGCATCAAGAATTGTCACTGGTATTTTTTTAAAAAAATCCTTTTTTGCTGCCTATTTAATGCCTTGCATCTTTTCCCCAAGCAGACATTTCTGCCTTAGCCTTGATATTTTGCTCTAGGCAAAATTTGCCAGCAACTCTTAACTGTAGATAAGACTTATTAAGCAAAGAAAAGACCAGAAAGGTTGGCAGAATGAGTAATTTATTTCATGCACTAACTTGAAAGTACTGGTGTTTCTAATTGGGCTTGTTTTTTAATGAGCAAAATTTCATCAAAATCAGTTAAAGCAGAGTTCAGCGTTCAGTTACCTACATGTGTCACTGAAAGCCTTTTCAGGCAGGCCGTGAATGATTCATGTCAGTTAGTGTGGAGAGGACAGAAGAAAGGCTTTTGTGCTTAAGGGCTTCTGCTGCTGAGATTCTGGGTATCTTTTTTTATATTCATTTTTAAAAAGCAGTACTCTAGCCCTCTTTGTCCAGGAGAAAATGGAATGTGCCTCAAAGCTGCACATTTGAAAGGGGAAAGAAAAATATATTCCGGAGCCTACATGTATTATGCTTTCAGATCCCATGATTACAAAGTCTATTTGAAGTTTTTGAAGGCGTACTTTGTAATTTTGAACTTCTGGGATGCGTAGTTCAGGCATTCTTTGTCAGAGCATCTGATTGGAAAATTCACCTTTCCAGGAAACAGGGACTCGTCATATTTGATATGAAATTGTTGCCTGTTAATACTTGCCACCCTTTTTCTCTGTTCAAAGCTGTGCACCACCTTTTTCACTGTTAAATTCAGATTAAAAATGAGGCTTCCAGCTTTAATCAGTAGATTAATCAAGTAGCACTTGGAACTGACATATGTGGGGAGAAGAGTTTTAACTATTTCCTCCCCAGAAACGATCCCCATGAATATTCCTCCATGTGGCGATTAGTAAAGGTAAAGGGACCCCTGACCATTAGGTCCAGTCATGACCGACTCTGGGGTTGCGGCGCTTATATCGCTTTATTGGCTGAGGGAGCCGGCGTACAGCTTCCGGGTTGTGTGGCCAGCATGACTAAGCCGCTTCTGGTGAACCAGAGCAGCGCATGGAAACACCGTTTACCTTCCCACCGGAGTGGTACCTATTTATCTACTTGCACTTTGATGTGCTTTCGAACTGCTAGGTTGGCGGGAGCAGGGACCAAGCAACGGGAGCTCACCCTATCGCAGGGATTCGAACCGCCGACCTTCTGATCGGCAAGTCCTAGGCTCTGTGGTTTAACCCACAGCGCCACCTGTGTCCCAGCCATGTGGTGATTACCTGTGGGCAAAAAACTCCCATTGACCCACAACCCTGTTGACAATCCTGTGCATTACACATTTAACTCAATGTGTAGTTAAGCTCTTACTGCAATATTTGCACAGAAAGAAAAAGTCAGGAAAGAAACCCATAACCTTGAAAAGTTGACACTGTGCATGTTTACTCAGAATTAAGTCCTGTTGAGTTAATGGGACTTTCTTTCAGACAAGTGTGCACAGAACTGCAGCCATACCATCATTCTGGATCAGTCTGTAAAAGTGGCTGGGAGTGTTGATGCACAATGGATGTCTCGTTTTTCTACTCAGCGAGATCAGAAGTGACCAGTTAAAATTATTTTCCAGATACAAGCCCTGTTATTTCTGCCGTTCTTGGGAAGAAAGTCTCCACACAGCTCTTTGATGTTCTTCCTAACGCACAGGTTTCCCCTAATGTGGAGGGATCCTCTCACGGCTTTTGAACTGCCGTGACTTTGCTTCTCAATAAACCAGATGCCAGTTCACAGAGGACAACGCCTCCTCCTTTGTAATGCTTATAACAGATATGGGCAGCAAGAAAGCGGCTCCATTTTATAGCATGAAGGGGGAGAGGAAATTATCAGTTGCCCTGAACTGGGGGGGGGGGGATGTCCTTGCCAGAGTGACTTTTGTTTGACCACTAACATTAATGAACATTTCCCTCTCTTCTCCACTCTTATTTTCCCATTTACTTACATGCACTTTAGGCTGAGTTCTCACTGAGATGATAAAACTGCGTGTGGGCTGCACAGTGCAGATTGCAAGTGGGAGGGGTTCACATGAGTCAACTGTCCTGCTTGCTTGCTTGCTTACTAAATAAATAAATACTCTGCGTATTGGAAACTGGCCTTTCAGGGAGAAGGCTAGGCCTCATCTCTTAGAGGGTGTTTTGTTTTGTTTTTGTATAAAGGTAAAGGGATCCCAGACCATTAGGTCCAGTCGTGACCGACTCTGGGGTTGCGGCGCTCATCTTGCTTTATTGGCCGAGGGAGCTTCTGGGTCATGTGACCAGCATGACTAAGCCGCTTCTGGCGAACCAGAGCAGCGCACAGAAACGCCGTTTACCTTCCTGCTGGAGTGGTGCCTATTTATCTACTTGCACTGTGATGTGCTTTCGAACTGCTAGGTTGGCAGGAGCAGGGACCGAGCAACGGGAGCTCACCCCATCGTGGGGATTCGAACTGCTGACCTTCTGATCGGCAAGCCCAAGAGGCTCTGTGGTTTAGACCACAGCGCCACCCGCATCCCTTTTGTTTTGGTATAGAGGAGCATTTAATCAGTTGAAGCAAGGGTTTTCTACCCTAGCAAGAACCAGGCCTTACTAGACTCAGAACAGTTCCACCTGTATTATTCAGAATAAGATTATAGACTGAGAATAGATGAGAGAGGGACATATTTTTGAATGCGCATCCACATTTAAAACAGCAACAGTTCCCAGTGTGTAGTGAACTATCTCACCAGGGAGAAAGATCTCTGACTTGCATGGACAGGGTGTGAGTGTTGTGTTTTTGTTTTACATCAATAATATGTCATCCACACATACAAAGTGATGCAAAACAGAATTGCATTGTCTCTGTCTAACACCTTGGTCAGTGTCATGTGTATTATTATTAAAATTTCTATACAGTGGTGCCCCGCAAGACGAATGCCTCGCAAGACGGAAAACTCGCTAGACGAAAGAGTTTTCCATTTTGGAGGTGCTTCGCAAAACAAATTTCCCATGGGCTTGCTTCTTAAGACGACAATGTCTTGCGAGTTCCTGCTGGTTTTTTTTCCTCCCCCCCCCCTTTTTCTAAGCCTCTAAGCCGCTTATCAGCTGATCCGATCAGCAGATAAGCTGCTAAAAGCCGCTAATAGCGCTAATCCGCTAATCCGTCAATGGGCTTGCTTCGCAAGACGAAAAAACCGCTAGACGAAGAGAATCACAGAACGGATTCTTTTCGTCTTGCGAGGCACCACTGTACTGCCATTTATCTGTAGATCTCAGGGCTCTTTAGGCCTTCTTTGGTTTCATTTCTCCAAATGAATATTTTAGGCCAGGGGTGGGGGGAAGTTTTGAGTCCACCTTCTATGTTGCTCATCCTTTTGGGGGCTGCATGCAGGTGGGGAGTTGGAGCCAGAGGCAAAAGGTGGATAACACCAGAGGCAAAATGCTCTATTCCAGCCACACAGAAGTTAGAGGTTTACAATGCACACAGACACACATATATTTCCACCCAGCCAAACAATATATCCTAGTTCAAGAATACGTTCCAGCTGGGCAAAGGCCGTTGAGAAGTGTGTGGAGCAGGACTAGTGAGAGGTGCAACTTAGGGAGAAGAGCACGGACTTCCAAGTGTCCCATGGGCCAGAGAGGGACCACAATAAGCCCCTGAGCCTGAGGTTTTCTGCCCCTGGATTAGGCCTGCATCAATTTACTTGTACAGTGGTACCTCAGGTTAAGTACTTAATTTGTTCTGGAGGTCCATACTTAACCTGAAACTGTTCTTAACCTGAAGCACCACTTTAGCTAATGGGGCCTGCCGCTGCTACCGCGCCGCCGGAGCACAATTTCTGTTCTCATCCTGAAGCAAAGTTCTTAACCTGAAGCACTATTTCTGGGTTAGCGGAGTCTGTAACCTGAAGCGTATGTAACCTAAAGCGTATGTAACCTGAGGTATCACTGTACCTGCTTGCACAGTAAAGTATGGGAAACCTGTGCATGGCTTGCTTGCTTCAAGATGAGGATAATTTTTTTATTTTAGAATACCTGGACAGAGGGTTTTGGCTTTCTGCTCTTCAGTGTTTAGTATTACAGCAGGACCACCCTAGTCAGTAGATCTGATTTGTTCTGTTAATAATCTAATTTTATAAATCTCAAGTTAGAAATTACAGAGCCAGTGTGGTGTAGTGGTGAAGAGCGGTGGACTCGTAATCTGGGGAACCGGGTTTGCTTCCCCGCTCCTCCAAATGCAGCTGCTGGGTGAGCTTGGGCTAGTCACACTTCTGTGAAGTCTCTCACCCCACAGAGTGTTTGTTGTGGGGGAGGAAGGGAAAGGAGAATGTTAGCCGCTTTGAGACTCCTTTGGGTAGTGATAAAGCGGGATATCAAATCCAAACTCCTCTTCTTCTTCTACAGACATATATATAATATTTTTGTTTATCAATGCAGGTCAACAAGAGAATGCCACCCAGAAATCTTGCCTTGATGAAATCTGGAGAAGAACAAAGAGTGTGTATTGACAAATTCAGCAACAACTTCATAAGGAAGCCTGTCATTCAGAATACTCCAAGTGATCGTACTTTGCGCAGTCCTCCAGGCCCTTCTTTGGCCGGTCCCTCGAGTCTTGAAAGCAGCGCAGAGAGAAATGTTGCCTTCAGTAATGTGGCATTTCTGAATGATATGGGTGCACAGGAGAATGGAAATGAAGTGGTCAGCAAGGAGAAGTTATCCTTGCCATATCTGGGCTTCTGCCACAATTCATCCTTTTTGAGTGACAGATGCATTGGCTCTGCCGTGGACTCCGTGGGATACTCTCCCATCCACCAAAGAGAGGAAGCGTCACTTTCAGAAAGAGCTGGTATGTTCAATTCTTCTGATTTAGAAAGTGAAGGCGGGGAGTATTGCTCCATCACAGACTATTGCAAAGAGGCTCCTGTCCACCAGGGGTTTGACAATACCAAAACCAAAGAGGTGTGGCATGAAAACCCTGTTTCAAAACTTCAGGGGCCGGAGGCTGTGACAAATGCAAGAACTGAGTCCGTAGAGGTGAGTTTCAGTGAAGGGGAAAGCAGAACCTTGAATTCAGACTTTCAAAGGGGGGAGAAGCATCTGCCACACAGTTATGTATACAACCACTTATGTTCCGAAACAGGCACATTAGTATTTCCCTCAGATACTGGCAGTGGCCCCTGTGGTTCACCCAAGGGAAATTATTGCTGTCCTTCGGTTAGAGAATCAGATCAGACCGTAGGCAGGCGTATAGAAAATGCAAGCAATTCCGCAGAGCAACAGCTTTCCTGTGAAGCGGCCTCTCAAAATGAGCCTATCTATGCTGAGAGCACGAAGAGGAAAAAGACGCAGCTAAATAATGCCAACACACATGCAAGGTGTGATGCCTTGGCTTATAGCCCCTGTAAAGATAAACAAGATGGCCTCCGAAGAGGGAAGGCTCTCCACTTGGACTGCGAAAGAGAGTTCCAAGAATCTGTCACGCAGGTACCAGCGACTATTACCATTGTGGCGGCCCACACAGAAGATGACAACCGGACTATTTTCCTTAGCAGTCCAGACTCAGCTGTGGGGGTCCAGTGGCCAAGTCCTAGCCCCACTTCTAATTCA
The DNA here is from genome assembly GCF_965112155.1 of Podarcis liolepis. Classification (NCBI taxonomy): domain Eukaryota; kingdom Metazoa; phylum Chordata; class Lepidosauria; order Squamata; family Lacertidae; genus Podarcis; species Podarcis liolepis. The sequence goes on from NC_139571.1 coordinate 36,104,053, forward strand.
GATGCTAGGAAAACGTCCCCTTTCTTTGAATACAGAGAAATGCCGCAAGCAAGCAGCGAGATGAGCCCGGTGGAAAATGATCAAGGTCTTCAGTCCCAAACGACTAGCAGAAATGGGATAGGTGAGACTCCTGCTATTCCCCCAAAATTGTCCAAAGGGAGCCCGCCTAGAGGAGAGGGGCCTTTCACACAGTCTGTAAGTTCTTTTGTGGCAGAAACTTGTGATAGCGACGGCCATCGGGGTCTTGACATTCCAAAGAACGGCGCAGGTAGCACAATCTTTGAGCCCACATTGTCCATATGCCCTCATACGAACAAAATCTCTCCAGAGGAGTCGAACAAAGGTCCGGCGGCCTTGAGCTCTGAGAGGAGGCAGAAATACTACAATCTCTCCTGGAGCAGGCAGTGCAGGATAGAGGAAGAAGAGGAAGAAGAGCAGGGATTCTTGAAAAGCACACCAGAGACAGAAACGGAGAACGGGGCAAGCAGTCCCTCAAGTATTTCTGATTGCCATCATGGGGGGGAACGCTCTGTCCAGGACAACAAGATTGCAGGAATGAGCAAATCAGCATCTTTTGCCTTCGAGTTCCCTAAAGACAAGAATGGAATGGAGGAATTTGCACCACCACCTCCACCTCCAAAGAAACAATCCAGGTACAGAAAAAAAATGTTTTGTGTGCATGCTTGTTGGTAGCTGTCAGATGGCAAGGGTGGTTGCTCACGAGTAACCAGGCAGGACTCCGACCTGTCTTTTACAGGTTTTATTTCGGTGCAAAACTACTGTATTTTTCGCTCTGTAAGACACACCAGACCATAAGACGCACCTAGTTTTTGGAGGAGGAAAACAAGAAAAAATATATTCTGAATCTCAGAAGCCAGAACAACAAGAGGGATCGCTGCGCAGCGAAAGCAGCGATCCCTCTTGCTGTTCTGGCTTCTGGGATAGCTGCACAGCCTGCATTCGCTCCATAAGACGCACACACATTTCCCCTTACTTTTTAGGAGGGAAAAAGTGAGTCTTATAGAGCAAAAAATATGGTATTTACAGTGCAGAACCCCAAAGTTCATGTCTGCCTCAATCGCTAGCAGAATCTGAGAGTGCTTGTTTCCTGAACCTCCCCCAACATAAAAGTCTCGTTACGCTCATCCTTTTCCTTCCCTCTTTGCGCTTTAGACTTCTGCACAGGGTGGGCAACGGAAGGGGCGTGCTTCCCTCCTGGCCGGCTTGGCCAGAAGCGGTGCTGAGGCTCCCAGCAGCATCCTCTGGTCCTTTCATCTCTTCTCCACTGGAGGTGGGGCTTTCCTCATCACCGGAAAAAGAACTGCTTTGCAAGATTTTCGGAAGGTCCCTGTAACACAACTGCCCCTCTGTTTCCCGCCCCTGTTCTGATGACAGTTCCCTGACAGTAGCCAAAGATCAATAAGGTTGAGATAAGTGAGCTTTGGTATCTCTACAGTTGTATCTTGGTTTTCGAACAGCTTAATTCTCGAATGTTTTAGCTCCTGAACGTCGCAAACCCGGAAGCGACTGTTCCGGTTTGCGAACTCTTTTTGGAAGCCGAACATCCAATGGGGCTTCCGCGGCTTCTGATTGGCTGCAGGAGCTTCCTGCAGCCAATCAGAAGCCGCGCTTTGGTTTCTGAATGTTTTGGAAGATGAACAGACTTCCGGAACAGATTCCATTCAACTTCTAAGGTACGACTGTATGTGCTAAATTATCACTTGGGGGGGGGGGGTAGCAAAGTACTACCACCACAATTACTGATTAACACAGGGCTTATCTATATAACAGGCTTAAATCTGTTGCATTGTCACAGCTTAAGTACCCTGACAATCCCAGTTATGTAAGGGGCTGCCAAAAGAGAATTTCTGCCTGCTCAGTCTCCTGCCTTTTGTGGTGTAACATGTAGAATAGTTCCTTGTGGAAAGTTCAAACGAGCTTCTTACTTCACATGTGCAGAACACTTGCTAAGAAGGCTATACACTGTCTCCTAAAGAGTCTTTAACACAGCAAGAAAACCCAGGAGGTCAGTTTCTGTATTTTAATTTTTATGCAGTTGTAGGGAACAGCCTGAGTGCCCTTTCACGTTAGTGTGAATTCATGTTTGTGTGAAGTTAATTCCCACATGGTGTCGTCTAGCAGTTCCCAAACTACCCCCTGCCCAACTGATCAGTTGAAAATTGTTGAGGGTTTTGGGAGACCACTTAATGATTTTTGCCTTTTAAAAAAGTTTTTATTGAATATTTTCTTGTGTTAGGAAATAAATAAACAAGGGAAAGTACATACTGTATAGAGTCTCCACTTTCGATTCATAGGGTCTTTTCCACAGTTCATTAATGTTCAGTATGGGACACTAATGCCATAGACATCTTACAGCTAGGGGGAGAGAAGGGGAAAAGAAATTGGGGGGGGGAGATATGGGGATATTGTTCTGTCGTTCTATTGCTTAGTGCTAGGGTGGGGATTTGTGTCAGCATCACATGAGTAGGTCCTATATTTATATTTATATTTATTAGCATTGTGAGGGGTTGAAGGATCCAGAATTTGGTTGGTTGTATTCAGTTGGTTGCAATGTGGCTTATTTGTATGGCGTGGGGATGGGGGGGAACATTGTTGGGTCAGGTTAGCCATATTGCTTTTTTTTATTTATTTTTACCTGTTGTAGTTCTCAAAAAGCACTGTGCTGGTGGATGCTGGATTAGTTTAATCATATTTTTATTGCTGCTTTTATTTCTTCTATATTTTGCTTCATTGTATTTCATAGAACTCAAATTGTAATATAAGAAATAAAAGCAATAAAAATACAATTAAATATCAGTATGAATATTTAATGCCATGAATGTGCAGCACCACAGTTTGAGAATCCTGGCGTTGTCCATTTTATCTGAGAGGGGGAAATGGAGGGTAACACCAATAAGCAGAAGAACAAGGACTTCACATGAGCTAGGAAATAGGAGGAAATAAGGAGATGCGGGTGGCGCTGTGGGTTAAACCACAGAGCCTAGGGCTTGCCGATCAGAAGGTCGGCAGTTTGAATCCCCGCAACGGGGTGAGCTCCCGTTGCTCGGTCCCTGCTCCTGCCAGCCTAGCAGTTCAAAAGCACATCAAAGTGCAAGTAGATAAATAGGTACCGCTCCGGCGGGAAGGTAAACGGCGTTTCTGTGCGCTGCTCTGGTTTGCCAGAAGCAGCTTAGTCATGCTGGCCACATGACCTGGAAGCTTTACGCCGGCTCCCTCGGCCAATAAAGCGAGATGAGCGCCGCAACCCCAGAGTCGGCCACGACTGGACCTAATGGACCCTTTACCTTTAAGGAGATGCAGTAGCCCAACATAAAATAAATAGAATCATAAAATAAAACTGTGTTACCCCTGAGGAAGGGTTTCCCATACACACTAGGCCATAACATTTCTTTATAGTAATCTGTCTCCTAGCACCTTTCCAATTTCCTCTGCCAATTTTACCCAGACCATTGCAGCCCTTCTCTTAGGCACCATATGGAAAACTATTAAGAGCTTTTTTCTGTCTTCCGGTCTTCGGTGGCTGATGCTCTGCAAATTTAGCATTTGAGTTAGGCCTCAAAACTGGGCTCTGAAACTTTTTTTAAAAAACTGTTTTGCTGATAGATAAAACGGATGCTTCTAATGATTCAGCAATGAATCAGTAACTTCTCTGGGATTCTTTCCCTCCAACGAAAGCAAAAACGTGGGGAGGGGGTGGGGCAGGGAAAGCAGATGTGTGTCGAAAAAAGCTTCACTTGCTCTGGAAAGATCTTCATTATATTTCTCTACGTGAATCTGTTTTAAACACTTGCCCTGCTGGGTTATTTTATCTCCAGCGGCAAAGAGGAAGTCATAACAAAAGGACTTTGACTAGTTGGAAGGTCAAAGATTGACTGTGGTTAAGGGGTAATGTTCTTAGGAGAGAGAAATGAGAACCGCTGGAAACAATTAATTGGAGAAATAGGGCTCTCTTGCACAGAGATTGTATGGGGCTTGTCCTTTGTTTTCCGTGGGGAATTCCTCTGGGTGTCTGCACCACCCTTTGGTCAGAGGCTCCATTCTCATGAGAGAGAATAATAGTAGAGTTCACATAGTGGAGTTCCCCTGTCCATCGGTACATACACCCAAGACTTTAATGTGTACAGATTTCTATCTGTATTTCAACTTCCCCTTGTGGGTTTGTAGGGATCAAGTATCTGGCCACTGTGACACATGCTGTGGTAAGATCTGGGCTGGGTTACTGTCATGCACTCTGCATGAGTTTGCTTTTGAATAGCATCCAGAAAGTTCATCCAGTCCAGAATTGGGCTTCTAACAACGACTAGGCCTTTGCTCTTACGCCAACAGAACTGCACCGGCTTCCCAGCTCGTTTACATGTTGAATGCTAGTGTTAAACTTTCATACTCTACGCTAGTGGAAGTCAAGAAAGTACAGTGGTACCCCGCAAGACGAATGCCTCGCAAGACGGAAAACCCGAAAGACGAAAGGGTTTTCTGTTTTGGAGGCGCTTCGCAAGACGAATTTCCCTATGGGCTTGCTTCGCAAGACGAAAGCCCATAGGGAAATCTCCGGGGACCTGTTTTAAATTGCTGGCGGTCGGGAGCAAAGACTTTCGCCCACAGCCGGCCTTCAGAAGAGGTCCTGGACCTCTTCTGAAGGCCGGCGGGGGGCAAAAGTCTTTGCTCCCCCCCACCTGCCTTCCTGGGACAGCGGAGACTTCTCCGCTGCCCCGGGCGATCTTAAAATGCTGGCGGGCAGGAGCGAAGCGTTCGCTGCCGACCCCCAGCATTTTAAAATCTCCCCGGGACAGCAAAGAAGTCTCTGCTGTCCCAGGGAGATTTTAAAATGCTGGCGGGCTCCTGCCATAGGCACGCGTCACCTCTCCAGCCAGAAGAGGGTCGCAGGGGGCTGCTTTAGCCCCGGGCGCGCTCTCCCAGCTGGAGAGGTGACGCGCGCCTATGGAGGCTCCTGCCATAGGCGCACGTCACCTCTCCAGCCGGGAGAGGGTCGCAGGGGGCTGCTTTAGCCCCGGGCGCGCTCTCCCAGCTGGAGAGGTGACGCGCGCCTATGGAGGCTCCTGCCATAGGCGCACGTCACCTCTCCAGCCGGGAGAGGGTCGCAGGGGGCTGCTTTAGCCCCGGGCGCGCTCTCCCAGCTGGAGAGGTGACGCGCGCCTATGGAGGCTCCTGCCATAGGCGCACGTCACCTCTCCAGCCGGGAGAGGGTCGCAGGGGGCTGCTTTAGCCCCGGGCGCGCTCTCCCAGCTGGAGAGGTGACGCGCGCCTATGGAGGCTCCTGCCATAGGCGCACGTCACCTCTCCAGCCGGGAGAGGGTCGCAGGGGGCTGCTTTAGCCCCGGGCGCGCTCTCCCAGCTGGAGAGGTGACGCGCGCCTATGGAGGCTCCTGCCATAGGCGCGCGTCACCTCTCCAGCCGGGGGAGGGTCGCAGGGGGCTGCTTTAGCCCCGCGCGCGCTCTCCCAGCTGGAGAGGTGACGCGCGCCTATGGAGGCTCCTCCCATAGGCGCGCGTCACCTCTCCAACCGGGAGAGGGTCGCAGGGGGCTGCTTTAGCCCCGCGCGCGCTCTCCCAGCTGGAGAGGTGACGCGCGCCTATGGAGGCTCCTGCCATAGGCGCACGTCACCTCTCCAGCTGGGAGAGGGTCGCAGGGGGCTGCAGCATTTTAAAATCTCCCCGGGACAGCAGAGACTTCGCTCCCCCCCGCCAGCATTTTAAAATCGCCCCGGGACAGCAGGGGCTTTTAAAATGCTGGCGGTCGGCAGCAAAGCCCTCCTGTCCCCGGAGCTTGCGGGGCGGGAGGTGGGAAGAAGGGCTTTTCTTCCCACCACCAGCCTTCAGAACAGCCTTCTGAAGGCTGGGGGTGGGAAGAAAAGCCCTTGTCCCCCCCCCCCCAGCCTTCAGAAGAGGTCGGGGGACAGACTGTCCCCGGACCTGGTCTGAAGGCGGTTTCCCTAGGAACGCATTAATTGATTTTCAATGCATTCCTATGGGAAACCGTGCTTCGCAAGACAAAAAACTCGCAAGAAGAAAAAACTTGCGGAACGAATTAATTTCATCTTGCGAGGCACCACTGTACCGTCTTTTTCGCTCTATAAGACGCACCAGACCACAAGACGCACCTAGTTTTTGGAGGAGGAAAACAAGAAAAAAAATATTCTGAATCTCAGAAGCCAGAACAGCAAGAGGGATCACAGCGCAGTGAAAGCAGCAATCCCTCTTGCTGTTCTGGCTTCTGGGATAGCTGCGCAGCCTGCGTTCTCTCCATAAGACGCACACACATTTCCCCTTACTTTTTAGGAGGGGAAAAGTGAGTCTTATAGAGCAAAAAATACGGTATTTAACAGTAACAGCAACGAAAAGGCTCTCCTTCCTCCTCTCCACCTGGGTTGCTGGTATGAGGAAAGTTTAGAAGGAAACCAGGAATGGGTTTTGTGTGAGCTCGGCGCAGCCAGCCTTTCAGTAAAGCAGGGTGGAGCAAACTGCTTTGGTGTTAGATCTGGACTTCCCTGGGAGAGGTGGCGGATCCGTCTGCTGCTGCCTCCTCATCCGCTGGCCTCCTCCAGTCCTGCAGATCTCCTTTTGGAGCATTGTACTGTTCAGTGTGATTTTAAAAATGGAGACCCACAAGGAAGGAAGGGCCACAACAGGTGTATGGCACAGTGCGGTGCTGGTGTCATGAGCAGGGAAGCACAAATACTGAAACAAGGGCCTCCCCGATCCATTATTCACAATGGTCTCTTGCCTCTCACGTCATCCATTACTTTTTTACCTTCTGAATTGATTCGGTACAAGCCTTGATGCAAGGAGAGTTAGGAGCGTTGGTTTTTATCTCTAAATGCCCTTCCGTTCCACACCTGGACAAGACTAGTTTCTGTGAGAGGCTTACTCGCAAACCGCCATAATGAAAGATGTATCTATTTTATCAGCCATCTACTCGGTCGCAACCGTTTGAGTCTAACCTGCATCTCAAATTGGGCTGTGATCCTCACACCCCTTAAAAACCTGGCTTTTTTTGGCTTTTTATTGAACCAGCTCAGTTCTCAGTGCTTCTAAGGAGACCAACAGGCCTAAGCCGTGTCTACTCAGGAGTAAGACCACTGATTTCAGTGGAATTTGCACTTTGAAGTTCTAGTATAAAAGGAGCAAAAAAAGAAATCTCACAAGCTTCAAGTTCTGTCCTACAAGGTCTGGATCTAGGACATTTCCCCCCCCATTTTGGTCTTAGGGTAGAGCCTTGCTCCACATGATGATGATAATGGTGTTGTGTCACATAAGGACTTAGGTTTGCAAATGATTCCCATTTCTGCTTTTCTATAGATTGTGGGGGGATGGACAGAAGTGGTTTTCGTGGTGGGGCAGAACCACAGTGCCCAATTGCACTGTGGCAGCCCCATCACTTGTGCACTGACTCACTTCCACAGAAAGAAGAAACTACAGAGGGGTAGCCAATGTGGTACCTTGCAGGTGTTGTTGGACTACAACTCCCATGATGCTAAGTGGGGCTGCTGGGAGTTATAGTCCAACAACATTTGGGGAGCTGCTCCTGTATCCAGTCACAAACCAAAACCCCTGCATGAGAGCTACATTTTTATTTTTTAAGCTCTTAGGTTGCATCTTCTGTCTCCAAACTGAAATCCGTGAACACTTGAATGAATAAATTAAATTTAAATTATGCCCTGTATTGCTAGATATGACCGTTCTGAATTTCTAAACTGTTAGGTTGCGATGGAGGGGGAGAAGGGATGTTGTGAGAGAACCTTTGTCTCGATGAATGGTCCACAAGCCAGTAATCTCCGCAAAAGATAATCACCCATTTTGTGTTAAGCAGTGGAAAGGGAGGGTCGGCCTTTGTGCGTTACCCTGAAATATGCCGCAGGCAACACTTAAAGAAGGAAAAGGTTCGCTGTGAGAGATGGAAAGTAATTGACCACCATTTAGTTATTTTTAGCACTTAAAGCCACGACCCCTTTGGAAAGGGAACTGTAGAACAACAATAAAAAAATAATGATTGGCAATATGTACATCTTCAGCCTTTCCACCTTCCAGATCCAAATTCATACTCAGATTAGGTTTATAACTTAAATTAAGGAATATGGTTATAGTTAAGTGTGCACTTAATTTGGGAGTAAGTCAGTAGGACCTCTAAATATATGTGTGCAGGTATAGGTTTGTTTGGGCTGCATACATTTATTTCCTTGTGTGTTGTAAGTCCTTCGTTTCTTTCAACTTCAAATGGCTTTTTCAGATGTTCTCCCCCCCCCCCCCCAGTTTACCTAGAGAGAAACTATGGGTCAGCCTTTAACTTGTGCTCTTCCCTCTTTAAAGAGGTTTCAGTCTTGCAGATTCAAGGTGATCCCAGCCTTTGTCCAGGTAAACCTGGAATTTTATGGTGAGGGTGAGGCAGAGGAAACACCATATAAGCCCAAGTTCTCTTCCAGTCGGTCTCCTGCTTACAATTTTGAAGAGCAGTAACTCCAGGGTAGCTCCCAAGATTCAGTTCTCCCAAATTCATGGATGGGGAACCTCAGGCCCAGAGGCCAAATGTGGCTGTCCAGGCCTTCCTGTGAGACATCTGGAACTTAGCAGCCCTGCTTTGCACTCTCCTTAGATGACCATGGCTGTAATGTGTCCTTGAACTCTGATAATGCCTCCTGCTTGCCTGAATTGAGGATGAAGAAGTGTGTGAGAGAGTGTGTGTGTATAGAAGCAAGCTGTCAAGGGTGTTTCCCACCCAAAGAAATGCACACGGCACATAGTTAACTCTCTATTGTCAAAGATAACACAGTAGCTTCTTCAGCCCTGGATTCCTGTGCACGCTAATCAAGCATCTAGGCATCTATTCCTGGATCCATGCTCTCTGGAGCAGTTGCAGCAACCAGGCACCTCTCGCCCTCCACCAGTTTATGTACCTTCCCCTGACGGGCTGCACACATGCAGCCGGAGACTATGCCTGCATAGAAACATCCTCTGCTCTTCGCTTTTCAGCCCCCTCCTGGTTCTAGGAGACAGTGGGGCAGGAGAGGGTGGGGAAGCACCTGGCCCTTCACTTGCATGATCTGCCTCTTCCTCTGACCCATCCTGTGCTCCACCCTCCAGCTCTGAAGCTTCCCATGCCTCTTGACTCTTGCCTCCTGGCTGGTACAGTTCCCCGCAGATCACTGACCCCCTCTCCCAAATCAGATTCCAGCCTGCTTTCCCATCCGTGCCCTGTCAGTCCATCACACTAAGCCTACTGTACAAAGGTAAAATTCAGAGTTCCTTCAATAGAGGTGGTAGAATTGTGCACTTACATAACAGCTCCCTGTGTTGGGGGTGTCTTATTACATGTATATGTCTTTCCTTTTTGCTTTGCTATCTGGTTTGCTTTGTTAATATCGAGCAAATTATGTGTAGAAATGAAATTTATAAATTATTCAGTTCTCTTGGGGGAAATCCCACAAGATAAAACCTTAGAAGGAAAGGGGGATCCCCACCCCAATGGAAAATGCCCTGTCATTAGCAACAGAAGTTTAGATTGTTGTTGTTGTTTAGTCGTTTAGTTGTGTCCGACTCTTCGTGACCCGATGGACCAGAGCATGCCAGGCACTCCTGTCTTCCACTGCCTCCCGCAGTTTGGTCAAACTCATGCTGGTAGCTTCGAGAACACTGTCCAACCATCTCGTCCTCTGTCATCCCCTTCTCCTTGTGCCCTCCATCTTTCCCAACATCAGGGTCTTTTCCAGGGAGTCTTCTCTTCTCATGAGGTGGCCAAAGTATTGGAGTCTCAGCATCACAATCTGTCCTTCCAGTGAGCACTCAGGGCTGATTTCCTTCAGAATGGAGAGGTTTGATCTTCTTGCAGTCCATGGGACTCTCAAGAGTCTCCTCCAGCACCAGAATTCAAAAGCATCAATTCTTTGGCAATCAGCCTTCTTTATGGTCCAGCTCTCACTTCCATACATCACTACTGGGAAAACCATAGCTTTAACTATACGGACCTTTGTTGGTAAGGTGATGTCTCTGCTTTTTAAGATGCTGTCTAGGTTTGTCATTGCTTTTCTCCCAAGAAGCAGGTGTCTTTTAATTTCGTGATTGCTGTCACCATCTGCAGTGATCATGGAGCCCAAGAAAGTAAAACCTCTCAGTTTAGAATAGGCCCCCTCAAAAAAAATACGGCTCTATAGTTTTGAAAAAGATCTTTGCTTTATTCACATGTAGAAATCTCTTAGTCTAGAAATGTCCACATTTGTGTTAATTCATTGGCCTTGGTTAGCAGAGAAGAAGCAGTGCCATATATACTTTGGAAAGCACAGGAATATAATTGTGCCAGTTTCCCCACCTAAGTTCTGCAAAAGTGTCAAACCTGGCACCCCATCTCCTCCAAATTTTCCTGCACACCCTGAGGCGCTGTGCATTTGGCATTGTTCGTGACTGTAAACTATAACAGAAGAAGGAAAATTTTAGCACACTTTCCATATTTTCTGGGGAAATGTACTTCTTTCATTTGTTGATACTGAAATGTGGGGAGTGGAGGAGGTTATGAATCCAAATGAGGGCTGCTGACCTACTTGAGAGTAAGCCTAATTGAATTCATTGGGACTTAGGAGTAGGCTGGTATAGAATTGCACCTTTGGAGTGTTTGGTAATGTACGCTTGGCTCACCTCAAAGGTGCGAAGAACTCCACTTGTTTCAAGAACCACACTTGACTGGAACTTTTGTCTCAAGCTGTGCAAACAAAATGCATGTTGCTCCAGTTTTTTTTAATGAGCAAATGGTTTTTGGGATAGTGAAATACAGGAAGGGAAGAAATCAGTTTCTACCTATCTTTTATTTAGGTTTCTGTACTTTAAATATGTTACATACTTGAATTGAATGTGACATCAGAGAACAGGATTTGATCATTTTTGAGGTGAAAGAGATTTTATAGTCAAGTCTATGACCGAGGCTGGAGTGTGCTGTTAGTTTAATTGCATTCTTCTGACTTTACAGGCTTGGTAATACAATATTTATTGGACTGGTTGTTACAAAAGTACAAGCTTTTTCATTTCACAAACCTCTTTTCCAGGTATAGAAAGGGAAATTTTGTCTATAACTGAAAAGGGATGCCAAGTTCTTCGTGTGAATTGGTGTTAAGAGTAGGTTAGAGATGTGCAGCCAATCTTTTGGCTGGTAGATTTCAACCCTGCTCAGTTGGAGGAGGACCACGGAAAACTATTTCTTCACTTTGTCCTTGATGCCTGCTCTCTTGTGCGCATACTTTCTTGGTTCACACATAACAAGAAACCATGGTTTATTAAACCATGACTTACTAGTGATACCCTTCCCAGCACCTTACCACCAACAAACCTCAATCTGAAGACATGGCTTGCTGCCAGCTTACAAGCCTTTGTCAGTTTTAAGTATGGCTTGGTGTTACATGTGAACCCAGCACCCTTAATCATGGTTTGTTTCACCACCGCACCTCCAAAGCTCACCAAACCTCAAAGGCAAGAGACATGAGCAGCTGGAGAACGAATAGCACAAAAAACCAAGCTATGGCTTGTGTCATCATCTGTGCAACAACTCATGGTTTGTTAAGCAAACCATGGCTTAAGGAAACCACGGTTTAGGATGATGACTGAACCAGGCCACTGCGTCCATGTTTGTAGAGCTTGGACAACCATTCAACCCCTGTCCAATCAACTGCTAAACAGCCAAGCTTGTGTCAATTATCTCCCTCAAGAGCACACTCACATCTTTAAAAGGTAACTTGATAAATGGCTTAGTTAGTAATTGTAGTAAGGTGTCAGAAGCACTCTTGATTTGCTGTTTTCCAGAGAGTAGTCCTGCTATTGGAATCACGGTAAGCATTTTGCCACACTGCTAACTCCCTTGTGTTTCTGTAATGCTAACATGCAGGATATAATCTCGCACAAAATTTGAAATTTGTTAGACTGGTTGGCCTTCCCATGCTTGCTGCCACAAATGCCATCTTGATGGCAAACACTAAAGAACCACTTCTGCTTTCACGATTTTGCAAGACTCCTGGAAAGAAGTACAGGTTGTTTAATTGTGTCACAAATGGAAAAGAAAAGGTCAGTTTGAGAACTGTACATTAAAGCAAAACAATACCAGTAAAATTACACCACTTGGTTTCCAGTACAAGAAATGGTGAGTCTTTCAGCAACTCATTTCTTAGACAAGAAAAGGGAAGGGTAACACCCTGGGAAACTGGATAAGAATTCCTGTGATTCTTATTTGGGCAAGACACAGTTGGGAGTTTTGGACTTGGCTGGCAAATCCGCTCTGTTTATTAGCAAAAATCCCCATGAAGTATCATTATGTTTTGCTCGTTTTCAGTTCCAGTATGAAAAAAAAGTATAGATGATCCCTATGTTTTCACCCCCGCTCTGCCCACTTGGGGAACACACTGATCCATCCTCTTACCTCCAGTCTCACCCTTGAACTCCTGTAACCTTCTTTTCTCTGGCTGTCCTTTATCATCTCTCAGTCTTCCCACCTCTGTCCAAAACTCCCCCCCCTCCAAAAAACCCATTGCTTATCATTGCTCTGATCGGGTGATGCACCTCCTTCAGTCCCTGCTTTAGCTTCCCGTCACCTGTATCTGTCATGAATTCTGTTCTCACCTTTTGAGGACACTTTGGGTGGTATTTCCCTGTCCTACCCACTGAGACTCTCGTATTCGAGCAAAAAACGGTACAGGCTCAGCAGAAGTTCAAGAACAGGGCAGGAAGCTCAGAATCCGACAGAAGCAACGAAGATGTCCCAACAAGGTTTCCATGCCCTGCTCGCCAAGCTCTTAAAGACAAGGCATGGTGTGCTCACTTGCAAGTCTTGCTCGCCTTGCAGGATTGTGTGCTCCCCTGGGGTAGGTGGGCCTGTTCCTATGACGGTGGCTTCTGGTTTTAGGTGACAAGACTGCACCCTCCTGTTCAGTCGCTTCTGCCTTCCTCCTTCATCTGCTCAAAGCCCCCCTCAGCCTCCACTGAGGCTCTCTGCTCTGCAGGAAGGTCAGGGACGAGAACCACCATCCCTGCTCCCCTTTCCAAAGCAGCTGAAGTTGGGGCAGATCCCTCTTCCTCTGACCCAGTTCCTCCTCATTCAGTCTAATTCCCCAACCACCTATTCCTTTCTCCTCCTGCTGCATCAGAGACTGCCAGCCCAAACACAGATCCCAACAGCTCTGTGGGGCTCATGGCATGAATCTCAATTGCCACATTTTCTTAAAGTTATCCTCATTTTGTAATTTAGCATTACAGATACTGTACCTCTCTTTCCTCCTCCCCTTCCCGACTTTCATCTCTGCTGTTGAAATTTCAGATGGAAAGCTCTCCTGAGCAGGGATTGCTTTTGTCCTCCCCAATCCTCCAGCCTGTGTGTGTGTGTGTCCTTGAAAAGTGCCATGTATATTTATATGTTAGATCAAAAATAAACAATACTTTACGGAGAGTGCTGGAGGTTATTATCTGGTGTGGCAGTAATAGGCAAGGCCAAGAGCGGCTGTTCCCCAAGCAGCGATGATTTCTGTTTCTGTTTTATCCCCTATTCAGAAAGTGCATTTTGTATAAGGCACCAGGGCAGTGGGAATAAAGAGAGCTCTCCTCGCATATATGACTTCACAACAATCAGGGCTGTACTTTGCAAATGCAGCTAGCTAGCTTCTGAAAAGATCTCCAGTCCCGAAATTGCACCACTGAATGCTTATGTTTCTCTGCCAGTGTTGATGGTAGGATGTCTGACCCTCCTGAACAAAAGTTTGATCTGGTATTGCACCATTTACTGGGATGGTAAGTTAGTCTGATCTGGTTTTAAAGCATTTGCTGGGGTGGTATGTTACCTATGGTTAGCAGGTTCCAACTATTTTTATGGGGTTGTTTTTTTGCTTTCTTAAGTATTTTTTTAAAAATCGGTATCGTGATTTTAAATAATTTTGTTAGTTGCTCTGTAGATCATTAGATTGCAAAGTCACAATGCACATATTTTAATAAATAGATATTAGCATGGATGGATAACATGGATTTTGAAAGAGACAAGTTAGACCTGCTTACCTGGAAGTAAGCCCTATTGAGCTGGTTGGGAGTAGCATCCAAGAAAAAGTTGCATTGGATTGATCCATTAATATATTCGTTTCTGAAAAATCAGGAACTAATAATTTCTTACAGAATTGATAATATGTTGTGTGTAGATTGTGTGTCAGAGACAGGGAGAAAGAGAAGCCCTAAATGAATCTTGGATCTGGAAAGGGTTATTGGATAGGGAAAATGTGTGCCTTGTCATTTATGATTTATTTGGCATTTCTGCATTGCAGAGGGTTAGACTAGATGATTCTTGGGGTACCTTCCAACTCTGAAATTATCTGTTTCTATGATTCTAATCCTAACCCTTAAATGAAGCTTAAGATGTGCTTGATAATGAGGCCAATTTAGAGGAAAATAGGAAATTGTATTAAGGATCATTGCTTATAATATGAGGTGCAACTATAAAAGGAGGCTTCTGTAATGTTAATTCCTGCGGGGTCTTTTTGTATATTTTTCTTAAGCTCCGACTATGTTGGAGATAAGAATTAAAAATATGAAAGTTTAAATTATCTGTCTCTTGCCTGTTATATCAACATGAAGGGGCTGTTTCATTATAGAATATAAAAAAGTGGCAAAATTTCTCTGTGTTTGTCTATTAGACATTTTTTTCCCTGTTGTCTGCTTTAAACAAAAAATGATTTGCTTAAATATGGGTCCCTGACTAACCAACAGCCAAGATAGCTAACAAAATCCAATATAAACAAATATAAAACCACAACAAGCTTGCTAAAAATATAAAAAAGCAAACAGCCAAGCAGAAAGAAAGCATCAGCAAAACACAACAGTCTACGTAGTACTGAAGTCACTTGCATTATCCTTCAAATGCCATCCAGAATAGCCAACTTGCTCAAAGACCAGTAATGATAGGTCAGTAGAGGGTGTTCCACAGTTGTGGTGCCATGACCCAGAAGGCTCTGTATAATCCACTCATCAGACATCGTAAGATGGAGGGACGTGGAGAAGGATCTCTGAAGTATCCTGAGTAGTCTGGCTCACCTTAACACCATTAGAACTGGGGTGACCCTCCAGATGTTTCTAGCTTCCACCCCCCATCATGCCTGATCATTGACCACACTGGCGGGGGGCTGATGGAAGTTGGATTCCTAACACCTGGAGGGACAAAGGTTCTCCATCTCTGCATTAGAATGAAATCTTCACGTTTCTGCCATTCCAAAAAAAAACACACAAAAAACCCAGCAATCCACAAAACATGATTGGACATATGTATATACGTATGCATGTGTATATATTGCGTGAGGGTTTTTTTCAAAGGAAACAAATTGGGTCGGATAGAAACGAAATGTAAAAATTATACAGTCAGTTTAGTAATATATATTATTATAGGGATATCAGACAAGTTTAAGGCTGCATATCGGCTTGGAAGTTAAGTTTAACTGAAATGACAGGGAATTACAAAATTGTGCTTGGGGATTGGGGGCTAAGCTGTTTTATAAAGAACATTAAATAACTGAAAAGAGATAATGCAGAAAAATAACATTGTATTGTTGGCGTAATGGGGAAATGAAATTGTAAATCGTGGTAAGAAAATAAGCCTTGTGAGCTTCTGCTGTGATCTTTAGCTACAGATAAAGACGTGTTGGGTCGGTAGGCATTTGTTTGTTCCTTTTTAATCAAAAAGACATTGTACCTTGGAAAGGAGCTTTCAACGCAGTGCTTCGCTTGCTTTCTTGCAGATATACTGTGTGTAGAAAACAAAAGCAAATCTATTGTTTTGCCTTCTGCATGCATGTAGAAACCCCCTGAGCTAGAAATGGAGGAATCCTTTGCAGATGGAAGATTAGCTCTGTAGATCAATTTGAGTCCTTTGGGGGAAAGGGCAGGATATAAAAATGGAATAAAATTAATAAAGGTTGCCTGTATAGAAACATGCTACTGCGGCAATACAGTGCCGATAGTCAGGGATGCAAAGGTGAATGCCTGGTAATGCTGGACAGACGTCACTAAGAACAGTGTCCCCAGCCATTGAGGCAGCCTGTTGAGCTTGCATTTGAGTCCTGTAGTTGCCTTTGAAGTGACAGCTTTTATTGACTTGTGGAAAGACTTATTTAGAAGGTAGAGCACCAGCGTGTCACCAGAAATTGTATCTTGATATGCCTGCTCAGAAATAAACCGTTTTACTTCTCCCAAGCCATCACATACCAAGGTGTTGACCAAGCAGTGTGCTGAGACCATTCTCTTATTTGCTTGGCCTTCTCTCTCTCTTACATCGTGTTGTTCATGCATGCAGGTGCGGCTGAAGCGGGGTAGGTGGGTAGGTTGGCATGCTCCTGGCCTCCCAACAGCAACATCTCCACCAATAACTGGTAGCAGCAAGCAGTGTTAGAAATTAACCAGGTGTGTTTTGCTGCTGGCCTGGGTCCAGTTATGACTACATGGAGATTTCTGGGCGCAGGTTTGGCAACCACAGTTTAATAACCTCTGCCTTAGTTCATAGTAAGTACCATTTCCATTTCCACTGTGTGTTTCTCCTTCTTGCATATTGGGACAAGTGAATCATAGAGTTGTAGGGTCATCTGACCCATGTAGTGGTTAAGAGCGGTGGACTCGTAATCTGGTGAACCGGGTTCGCGTCTCTGCTCCTCCACATGCAGCTGCTGGGTGACCTTGGGCCAGTCACACTTCTTTGAAGTCTCTCAGCCTCACTCACCTCACAGAGTGTTTGTTGTGGGGGAGGAAGGGAAAGGAGAATGTTAGCCGCTTTGAGACTCCTTCGGGTAGTGATAAAGCGGGATATCAAATCCCAATCCAAACCCCCTGGTGAATAGACATTCTGTTTCAGCGATCGTAACCTAGGTTTAAGGTGACATTTGGCACCTAGCTTCTATATCTGGGTTTCTAACACTGGTGGTGAGGTGGCTGGAGGGTCTGCACTGTGTGAGCAAACCGGGGAGCCGATCCAGTACTCCTGCCTGTGTCCACACAGCACTGATCTCTCTACCACCTCTCCCAGTAAGGAGTAGCAATGCCGCTGCTGGAAAGCCAAGTGTGTGCTGCTGCCCCTCCCCACTAGCTGCCCCTGAATGTGTGCAAAAAGCAAACAAAAGCAAACAAAAAACCCTCAAAACAATATTAGGACAAAAGAAATAAGAGAGGAACAAATCAAAACAGGATCACAGGTGTTATTGTGTAGACATAGCCACATTCTTCAAAATCTGATCTGACTCTTGTATAAATTGCTGTTTTCTCATTATGTATTTCCCATGTTTAATCTCTAGGCATTTTCTAAAAATGAACAGAAGCAATTCTGAGTTGGAGAAGCTCAGCAGTGATTCTACAGAAAACCTCAGTCCTGCTTTCCAGGGAATCCACGTCACTTTCACCGCTGGCTCCACGGACAGTTTGAATTTGGACACAAATGCATTCGGCAATGGAGGTAGCTAAAAGTTGTGTGTTAGTGTGGGGCTGTGGGGTTAATGTACGAAACACGTTCTGTAAATTGTGACATATTGACCCAGTTTGCACGTCACAGTAAACCATAGTTAATGGCCTACTGTGAATATGGAGGTGGCTCCTGCCTTGCTGGCCCCTAATTGGAGCAACAAGCCATAATCCCTGTCTTTGTGTTATATCTGACTGAGAGATTATGCTTTATTTCACTCAAACAAACCATGATTAAAAATATAAGTGAGTTTGCAGCAAGCCATTAACTATGGTTTACTGTGTTGTGTGAATGTAGGCAATAAACAGGCCCTGTAAAGCTGCGTTTAGAATTTCACTTCCCCAAGGAAGCTTTACATGGTCTCTTCCTTTCACCCTTCAGGTGGGTATAAGCTGTCTTTGGTATCCATGATACGTTGCTGTTTTGAATGCCCATTTATTCAGCTTTGTTGCTAATGTGCCAAACTATCCCAAAACCAAATGGAACCTTTGAATGAATGACAGGACAGCACAAGTCATTACTACAAAAGCAGTCGTAGAACTTGAAAATATGTGGTCTGAATGTAGCTTAAATTCAAGGTGTCTGGCATTTCTTATGATGAAGTATCAGAGTAGTTGGAGGACCATGCTTCCTGTGATGTCACCAAAATTAGGAGCAGGACTTGTGCCCTCTACAGGCAACGAGCTGCGCTGCAAGGGCTAGCCATGGTGGCCAGCTATCAATCATAGGATCAACAGGGAAGCCAGTAGCCATCCCTTGCGCTATCTTTTTGTCTAAGTGCTGCATAGTAGTGAAGAAGACTATGTCCGTGTTGGGAAAGGGATAATAATAATAATAATAATAATAATAATAATAATAATAATAATAATGTACTGCATGTGAATTGTCTTAACTTTTCAAATATCTTGGGCTTGTCCTACAATAAGGTACTACAGAGTAAAGAAAAAAATAGAAAGTAAAAAAATTCTCTGAGTCCTCACATAGCTTGCCATGCTGCTTAAATATTTACCCTGTTCTTTGGCAGCCAGTGCCCAGTTCTGTGACAGAGAGCCAGGTTGTCTTCAGAAACGCTATGCAATGTTAACTCCACCTTCCAATAACATTCCTTTACTCAGTTGGATAGATTCATTCACTGCGGGGATATACAGGTTGCATTGTGCTTAGCTTGCAGAGCTTAGGTAATTGTAATAAAAGTCACTTTGGACTTCCCACTTCAGTGCTAAGGTTGCCAGTACCAGAACTTGATGGGTTTTAAAATGAGGAATTAGGGATGCACAAACATCCCACTCTTCGACCCAAACATGAATTGCCTCCCCCTTTCCATTCAAACCACAAAACCCCTCAAGCGATTCAGGGTGGGTTTGATGATCGTAAAAACACCCAGGGAAGCCTGGTTCCCAACATGCTAGCAGAGAAAGGACTTCTCTTCTACAGCATTTATTTGCTGGCTGAAGAAGAGGGGGCTTCCCTTTCTCCATGGTGTCAGGAGCCAGAGTCAGGAGTAGGCTAGAAATAAAACACCCAGTGTCAGCAAAGTTAACTCTTCATTCCAAGAAACCAAAACAGCGCAGGCCTAGTGATCATAGCAACTCTTCTCAGTAGGTCTTGCCCCAGTGAGGATTGAAGGTTCTCACGATCTCTCCGCTCCCTAAGACTCCTCCTCTGCCAGGTCCTTCCCAAGCAAACGCGGGCTCCATCTAGTCCATCTAGTCTCTCCTTGCTCCACCCTCTTCCTTCCTCTACATGTTCTGGGAGACCATGTAAACCCTTGTTACGGCTATCGGTGTGGTTGCTCGAGAGCGATCAGGCAAGATCCCTCACTGGTCTTTTCAAAGGCTTTATTATTGGTGCAAAAACCTTTACAATGCAGAACGCCTCTATTCCATGTCTTGCTCACTTACTAGCAGAATCTGAGAGTGGGCAGTCCTTAAACTTTTCCCCAGCAGAGCAGTCTCTTGACCCCCAGCCGACGCCTCCCCTCTCTGCGCGAAAGCCCACTGCACAAGGAAGGCTTGGGTAAAGGGGGACCTCTCTCCTCCCCGCTCTGCTCAGGCGAGGTGTCCTGGCGCTGCCTTGCATCCTCCGAGCCCTGCAACTCTTCCCCACTAGAGGTGTGGCTTCCTTCCTCCGCTGAGGAAGTCCTGCTCCCCAAGATTTTTGGAGGCTCTCTGTAATCCATCTGCCCTTCCCACTCTCGCCTCTGAGCCAATGGCAGTTCCCTGACAACCCTGTTACCTCTTCAGCTTCCGACACCTCCTCCTCCCAGTCTGCTCTCTCTTCTCCCTCTGACCACTCCTTGACATCCCACCACCAACCCCCTGGCTCTGAGCCTTCTTCCCCATGGGGGTTTCCTTGGGGGTTCCCCAGCAGGTGCCTCCCTCCATTCTTCTGCACCCAGCCAGCCCATGACATTGGTTAGCATTGAGACACAGTGTGTTCTGTGGGTGGGGAAGAAATTGGATTCAGTTCACATTTCATGGCAAATCTCCCAAACTTGCACTGCAGCCAAGCCGTCCTTCAAAACCCACACTTCTCTGAATTTCCTGATGAAATTCTCCAACTAGATAATGTATAGGAAAAACATACAGTGGTGCCTCGCAAGATGAAATTAATTTGTTCCGCGAGTTTTTTCGTCTTGCGATTTTTTCGTCTTGCGAAGCACGGTTTCAGAAAAGTTTTGGAAAAGCTTCAAAAATCACCAAAGTCTTCAAAAACCTCAAAAAAGGCTACCACACTGCGTGCTATGAGTTGCTATGAGAGCCCGTGTGGTGTAGTGGTTAAAAGCGGTAGTCACGTAATCTGGGTAACCGGGTTCGCTTCTCCGCTCCTCCACATGCAGCTGCTGAGTGACCTTGGGCCAGTCACACTTCTTTGAAGTCTCTCAGCCCCACTCACCTCACAGAGTGTTTGTTGTGGGGGAGGAAGGGAAAGGAGAATGTTAGCCGCTTTGAGACTCCTGAAGGGGAGTGAAAGGCGGGATATCAAATCCAAACTCTTCTTCTTCTTCTTGCTCCTCGAAGTCAAGTCGCAACTGTATTAACGATTTTAAGAAAAAGGAAACAAACTTGCAAGAAGTTTCCGTCTTGCGAGGCAAGCCCATAGGGAAATTCGTCTTGCGAAGCAACTCAAAAAACGAAAAACCCTTTCGTCTTGCGAGTTTTCCGTCTTGCGAGGCATACGTCTTGCGAGGTACCACTGTATTACATTAGGAGAAATTGAGGTGTATTAGGCAAAATTGCACACTAAAATGCTGGCAAATTCTCGTGAGCACTTAAAAAGAAAATTGGCAAAGAGGTGCTGAAATGTGGAGAGCTAAACTTAAGATTGGAAAAGTAAGAAATGGACAGATTTGCCCATCCCTACCCTGCAGAAGCGGGTTGGGGGGGTGGAAACAAGATAGCTTTGCCAGGAACCAACATGGTTAGCAACAGTGCTTCTTGGGCAAAGTGCCTTGCTTTCCCCTGCACGGCCTGGAAGACTCTGCTCCATGCAGAGCAGGAGAAATAAAGGCACTTTGCCCAGAAAAGGAAGAAAGCTCTCGTTAGGCAGGGCATCTTGTTCCACCCTGTTCTACAAAGAAGGGGAGGCTTGAGAGGAACTGCGCTTCCTGCCCCGATTTTGCTTGTAGAAATCAGATAGGGTTGTTTGCCTGTTCATCCCTAGTATATTTGGGAATATGTCTGGCAGGATTTGTGGGCAAGATGATAAGACTCACCATTTTGGGAGAGCTTGAGAACAAACCTCGTCATGCCTGGCATAAGCAAAGGCTTGTCAGGAACTGCTCTCCTGGTCACTTCTGCTTTTCAAAAGTCACTTATTTTAGTTTACAGGTGGCTAATGTAGGCATAAGGGACGCGGGTGGCGCTGTGGGTTAAACCACAGAGCCTAGGGCTTGCCGATCAGAAGGTCGGCTGTTCGAATCCCCGCGATGGGGTGAGCTCCCGTTGCTCGGTCCCTGCTCCTGCCCACCTAGCAGTTCAAAAGCAGGTCAAAGTGCAAGTAGATAAGTAGGTACCACTCTGCCGGGAAGGTAAACGGTGTTTCCGTGCGCTGCTCTGGTTCGCCAGAAGCAGTTTAGTCATGCTGGCCATATGACCCAGAAGCTGTCTGCGGAGAAATGCCGACTCCGCCTACAGATATGCGAGATGAGCACGCAACCCCAGAGTTGTCCACAACTGGACCCAATGGTCAGGGGTACCTGTAAGGTAAAGGTAAAGGGACCCTTGACCATTAGGTCCAGTCGTGGCCGACTTTGGGGTTGCGGCGCTCATCTCGCTTTATTGGCCGAGGGAGCTGGCGTACAGCTTCCAGGTCATGTGGCCAGCATGACTAAGCCGCTTCTGGCGAACCAGAGCCGCGCACGAAAACGCTGTTTACTTTCCCACCGGAGCGGTACCTATTTATCTACTTGTACTTTGATGTGCTTTCAAACTGCTAAGTTGGCAGGAGCAGGGACCGAGCAACAGAAGCACACCCCATCACGGGGATTCAAACCGCCAACCTTCTGATCGGCAAGTCCTAGGTTCTGTGGTTTAACCCACAGCGCCACCCGCATCCCAGGGGTACCTTTACCTTTAATGTAGGCATATGCAACCAGATCACCTATTTTAAACATGTTGTGGCTTAATACCAGAGCCATGTGTGGTGCAGTGGATGGAGACTTGAAATGGGGAGACCTGGGACTCAGCTCAGAAACTTGCTGAATGACCTCCAGTGTCAGTCACTTTCCCTGAAGATAAACTAGACATGGTGATGATGGCAGGACTTAATCCAGCTCTAGCCTATTCCCTATAAAGGCAAGGAGGAGCAGAACCCCAACTCATCTTTTTCCACTCAAAATCTCTTTGTCTCCTGGCAGGAGTCACATCCAGACATGGACTTCCACAGAGGAGAAAAACAGCTTTTAAAAAGTGGTTTGGGGGTGAGGAGCAGGCAGGCAGGTGGGAGGGAGCCATTCAGTAAATTAGGCTTATAAGAAAGGATCTAATATTACTTGAGTATCAAAACCAGATAGTATAGCCCTGTTTGACAATAACTAAATGTGAATTTACATGGCACTGATAGATAAAAAGCAGAAAATACAGAAAATGATGAAATGAAGTTTCAGGGAAGTTTTTAATATTTAACGCTGTATTGTTTTTAACACTTGATTGGGAGCCGCCCAGAGTGGCTGGGGAAACTCAGCCAGATGGGCAGGGTATAAATAATAATTTATTATTATTATTAAGCGAGAGAGGTTTAGACATGCTAGGAGTAAACCCACTGAAATCAATGTGACTTAATTTAATCAACTAATTTAGTCCTCTTGATTTCCACAAGTCTACACTCGGCCTGGGTACACCCATATATTATAAACACTTAACTCCCTATGGCTTTTTTCTTAATACTTAAGATTAAAGCCTGTGCTTTTAAATTGGCTTTTAATTTTTCTTGCATGCACCTAACCCCTTTCCTGGCAATAAATGCCACCTTTCTCAGAATTCTCTCTACGAACCATCATTTTTATTCATTGTGCCCTTTTGGGGACCTAATCGCTTTGCGTTGCTAATGAAGGCAAAAGCTCGAACAGTCAGCCGGATAATTTCATGCTGATTTCTGTATCGCCAGTCATGCACACTACAGCAGCCCCCCATCCCCCCCTGGGTCCTGGGCTGCCATGGGGAGGGAGATTCATCCACACAGGCTCCTACTCCCTCCTCATCACAGCACAAGACCCGGGGGGCTGAGATGCCGCCATACAGACACACATATCATGTCTCATAATTTTATCATGCTCTAGCGTGACTTTGACCCCATGTACAACGGCCATTCTTGTTTTGGCTGCTACAGACGATCCTAGGCTAATCTGGGTGCAAAGTTTCATTACCCTTTGCTGGCATGCTTACCTTTTTAGATGGAACTTGATCTAGGCCTCGCATTGTAAAACATCTTTTTTTATCCGTGCTGGTAGGAGTCCCCGGCTTATAATTGCTTTATTGTCTGCATGTGTTTCAGGACAATCGTGCAAAACGAGCCTTCGTTCACCCACCCGTACCGGGAAGCCGACCTTTCCTTCAACTCATTTCCCCGCATGTCCCAGCAAAGACAGGCCGCACTGCAAACCTTTACAGCCGCCTCCTCTGCCGCAAAAGAAAACCGTCAGCAGAGCTGTTTCTTCGCCAGATGGTTTTTACTGGGGCCCGGCTTCCCCAGCTAGAGCTTCAGGTCCCGCGAGCCCCAAACTGAACTTCAGTCAGTCGGAAAGTAACGTCTGCATCCGCGAGGAGCCTCCGTTTAGCTCCACCTTGGGAATCAACCGCCAGACATTTTCTTCTTCTGAGTCACTGGAGAAAGCCTTCAGAGGATCCCATTCCCCATATCCCTGTTCTGCTAAGAATGGCGGCGCCTGCTGTAGCCAGAGCAAAAACTTGCCGCCTCGTTCCTCCTCCCAGCACGGCATGTCCACCACGGTTTCCTCAGGTTCTAGCTTTCAGCTCCACAACCTCCTCAGCAATATTGACAACAAAGAGGGGGTGTACGCCAAGCTAGGCGGGCTGTATGCGGAATCCTTGCGCCGCCTCGTTTCTAAGTGCGAGGACTGTTTCATGCGCGACCAGAAGAGCGAGCTGCATTTCAGCGAGAACAACTGGTCCCTCTTCAAGCTGACGTGCAACAAGCCTTGCTGTGATTCAGGGGACGCCATATATTATTGTGCCACCTGCTCCAAGGATCCATCAAGCACCTATGCGGTGAAGGTATGTCGTTGCAAAATGCTTATTTTGTCAGGACTTGCTCTGTGCTTTTGGCCTTTTCTGGCGGTTCCCTCACTACGAGAAGCCAAGTTACAGGGAACCAGGCAGAGGGCCTTCTCAGTAGTGCACCTGCCCTGTGGAACGCCCTCCCACCAGATGTCAAAGAGAAAAATAACTACCAAACTTTTAGAAGACGTCTGAAGGCAGCCCTGTTTAGGGAAGCTTTTAATGTTTAATAGGTTATTGTATTTTAGTGTTTTGTTGGAAACTGCCCAGAGTGGCTGGGGAAACCCAGCCAGATGAGCGGGGTATAAATAAATTACTACTACTACTACTATTATTATTATCATTATCATAATTTTCACTGGTCTCTGGCTGCCATGAACTTGAATGATCTGATGACCTTCACAAGGATGGGGGGACACACACACCCTATCTATTCAGTGGTACCTCAGGTTGCCGATCAGAAAGTTGGCAGTTCGAATCCCCGCGACTGGGTGAGCTGCCGTTGCTTGATCCCTGCTCCTGCCAACCTAGCAGTTCAAAAGCACATCAAAGTTCAAGTAGATAAATAGGTACCGCTCCAGCAGGAAGATAAACAGCGTTTCTGTGCGTTGCTCTGGTTCGCCAGAAGCAGCTTAGTCATGCTGGCCACATGACCCGGAAGCTGTACGTCGGCTCCCCCGGCCAATAATGCAAGATGAGCGTTGCAACCCCAGAGTCGTCTGCGACTGGACCTTATGGTCAGGGGTCCCTTTACATTTATCTCGGGTTACAAATACTTTGGGTTACAAACACTTCGGGTTACAAACTCCGCTAACCCAGAAGTAGTACCTTGGATGGAGAACTTTGCCCCAGGATGAGAACGGAAATTTTGCAGCGGCGGGAGGCCCCATTAGTGAAAGTGCGCCTCAGGTTAAGTACAGTTTCAGGTTAAGAATGGACCTACAGAACGAATTAAGTTCGTAACCCAAGGTACCACTGGGTTCTTTCAGAATTTATCAGGTGTGTTGCCTGATAAGGAACCTTGAAATATGCTTGAATTTTGCTTTAGAGGGAAATCTGCTGTCAAACTGGTTCTATTTAGGAACACACATACCAAGGATTTTGCTGGTCTGCTTAAAAATATATATATTGCAGGGATGATCCAATGGAGTCCTTCCAACTCTATAGTTCTGTGATCCTGTGATCTTATTATTCTATTCTGCTGGAATTCATAGGATCTTTTGTCTAAGAAGGAACCGCCAGGAAATTTCTTTCACGCAAAAATTCAGTGGCAAATAGCACCTAGCAAAACCCCAGGTACAGGGCAGGTGAATTGCCTAAAAATACCAGAGATCAAAGAATAGAGTCCAAAGTTTCTGGTCAGAACAAGCAAACACTCGAGAGTCGAGCTCTAAGAGTTGCCCAATGAGAACCAGAGAGGAGTACAGAGTCTACACACAATCCGTTGATCAGCCTGCCAGCAGCAATTCTCCTTTTTCGCAAGCAGGGCTGATGAGAGGCTGCAATAAAGCCAGTAGGGCACAGCTGGGCCTGGTTGCCGTGGCAACCCTCACAGCGCAGGTATAACAGAGCAGGGCTGGGAGCAAGTCTTCATACCTAAATTTCCAATTGATGTACTGCCAAGAGCGGGCAAGTCATATATCCCTGTGATCCAAGGGGTTCTAAATTGCTTAATGTTGCTTGCGGAAAAAAAGAGGCACAGGTCATGATTCCCAGGATGGTTTTTTCTCTCTCTTGCATGAAACCCCGGCAGAATGAACAGGCACTGCCACCTTTTCCCTGGCCTTCTCTTCTGTGAGTGGGGACGGAAGGATCTGCCAATATCAGTTCCCTCGGTTTCTCATTTTCCCCAATCTTAAATTAAGTTATTCATGTTTCTGCAGCAATCTGCAGTTTTGTTTGTTTGTTTTTAAATCTTCCTGAAAATACGTTAGCTGGCATTTTAGTGGAAATTTCTCCTAATTTTTAATTTGCTGTTCCGACTAGTATACAGTTTTGCAAGTCATTTTTTTTCATAATGTAGTGGGTTCTTCTTCTTTTTTAATAAAATCTTTAAATTAGTTTCCCAATATACCCCAATAAAAGCCAAATTATAACAATAACAATTACATCCCAAATTATACAATTATCAAAATGCCAATCAACTTCCAATGAATACATTTTAGTTAAATTGGCTCCCTGCATGATAGTTTGGGTGCACTTCCAATCTTACGTCACTGCGTTCTGTAATCTTAATTAATGTCACTTGCATTTCAGTTATAATAATAATCCCTTAGTCAACAGCTACATAATTAATAATTTCCGTTCGTGATGTTACAATATATAAATTCATAAAGCTTCAAGTGAGGAACTCAAACTATTTTTCTGCCCTGCGTGTGAAAAGGAAAGCAGGAAAAAAATTTGGTACCAACTTGGCCTCAGGTTTTGTTAGAATGAGGCATACGAGGCGCCATCCAACTGTCTTAGGGACTGCATTCTGGATTTGTGTAGGTATTACTTCTTAACACGCAAAAAGCACTTTCTAAAAGCAATAAAATATTTCTACAAAGCTCTAAAATGATAAAACTATATATTATAAAGTCTAGAAAACCATAGAACCCCATTTACAAATTGTTGTTGTTTAGTCGTGTCCGACTCTTCGTGACCCCCTGGACCAGAGCACGCCAGGCACTCCTGTCTTCCACTGCCTCCCGCAGTTTGGTCAAACTCATGCTGGCAGCTTCGAGAACACAGTCCAACCATCTTGTCCTCTGTCATCCCCTTCTCCTTGTGCTCTCAAACTTTCCCAACATCGGGGTCTTTTCCAGGGAGTCTTCTCTTCTCATGAGGTGGCCAAAGTATTGGAGCCTCAGCTTCACGATCTGTCCTTCCAGTGAGCACTCAGGGCTGATTTCCTTAAGAATGAATAGGTTTGATCTTCTTCCATGGGACTCTCAAGAGTCTCCTCCAGCACCAGAATTCAAAATGCATCAATTCTTTGGCGATCAGCCTTCTTTATGGTCCAGCTCTCATTTCCATACATCACTACTGGGAAAACCATAGCTTTAACTATACAGGCCTTTGTTGGCAAGGTGTTGTCTCTGCTTTTTAAGATGCTGTCTAGGTTTGTCATTGCTTTTCTCCCAAGAAGCAGGTATTTTTTAATTTCGTGGCTGCTGTCACCATCTGCAGTGATCATGGAGCCCAAGGAAGTAAAATCTCTCACTGCCTCCATTTCTTCCCCTTCTATTTGCCAGGAGGTGATGGGCCCAGTGGCCATGATCTTCGTTAAATTCCATTAGCAACACACACACACACACACACACACACACACACACTGTGTGGTAAAGCCTTCTTGAATAAAATTGTCTTTATTGTGTGACTAAGCATCATGACTTTCTGTGCCTGTCTAATTTGGCTTAGACCTATTCTTAGAGGCTCAGACCTTAGAGGGCCTGAAACTGCATAATTTCTAGTCCCAACATCTTTTTCTCCACCCTGTGTGAATTGCGGGGCTCATTTTCAATGCATCACACGCAGGGGCGTCTGCGTTGATGCCCATTTCACAAAGGGGGAAAAAGGCCTGCCTTTCTGCCACTCGGCTTACTTCCCTCGGTTTGGGCTCCCAGTGGATGCACGCTACAGAGGGAGCGTGATGGCGAGGGAAGGAGACAAACCTTGTTTTGTGTTCGTCGCAGACCACACGTGTGTGTCCCCGCATTACAAAATGCGCCTTTATTGTCTGACTCTGGCAGACAGTAGCATGCTAAAGCTGAGCCAAAGAACTGAGATACAAGCTCCGCCGCTGTGTGTGCGAGTTCTAAGTGGGGAAATGTAGCTAGGCAACTTTTTGGAATGCTTTCATTTTCGTCGCTGGAATATTTCTGACAGACAGTGGTTTCAGGGCTTTCGTGCCTTTCCTTTTTCTTTCCCTGTGAATGTGATATTGTTGCACTGACTGCAGACATGAAAGAAGCTACAGATCTGATTGTTGCCTCAAGTCAGGCTTCAACAGGCCTGTTTCAAAGTTTGAGCTTAGATGAGTTTCCTGTCATGCCTTAGAACCCTGGACCCTGCTAGTGCTTCGACTCATATGCATGAATTGTGGGGAAATGGAGCCAAAATATTCTCTCTTCCAAAAAAAAAAAAATCTTCCTTTTATCTTCGACAAAAGACCAGGGACTTGAGAATATGGCTCTCTCTACCAAAGATGCTTAACCCTTCTCCCACCCACTAGTAAAGGTAAAGGGACCCCTGACCATTAGGTTCAGTCGTGGCCGATTCTGGGGTTGCGGCGCTCATCTCGCTTTACTGGCAGAGGGAGCCGGCGTACAGCTTCTGGGTCATGTGGCCAGCATGACTAAGCCGCTTCTGGCAAACTAGAGCAGCGCACGGAAACGCCGTTTACCTTACCACTGGAGCGGTACCTATTTATCTACTTGCACTTTGATGTGCTTTTGAACTGCTAGGTTGGCAGGAGCAGGGACTGAGCAACGGGAGCTCACCCCGTCGCGGGGATTCGAACCGCCGACCTTCTGATCGGCAAGTCCTAGGCTCTGTGGTTTAACCCACAGCGCCACCCGCGTCCCTTCCTCTCCCACCCACTACTTCTGCCTTTTTCCTTTCCCAGCCAGGGTCTACAGACATGTGTGCTGTATTTGGGGGTAGATGAGGGTGGGAAGGCCTGGAAGAGAAAACAAAGGGGGAGAAATAGATGGCAGCACTTGTTACGTTTCCTCTGCATATTTCACCCTCCTTTCCCTCTGCTCACCCCACCCAAAGCATTTATAGATGCTCCGCAGAGACTCAGGTTTCCAAATCCCATTCTTCTGCCAAACGTCTAGTTTGGCACTCAAAATATATTCCTCTGTGGTGGCCCTATGAACACGCTTGTAATTCAGTCACGTGATCAGACTCTTCAGTTTGTTTGTTACTTGATTATTACTTCTGCACAGTGCATTTGGCAAGGTAGGAAAGCGAGGCTGCTGTCCCTGCGCTCCTTTGGGCTCCTTCCATCCTATTACCGCCAACCGGATTCTACACAGTCTGATTGTACACAGCGGCGCAGCTCTGGAGAACAATAGCAGCAGGAAAATGTCTCCATAGCCTAAAGGAGCCCATCAGTGTCTCAGAGCAGGCAAGAGCATCTCACAACCAATAATGAATAATATTACCATGTGGAATACACTTAAAATGAATTTGCTGTCCAGAGATTTCATTAGACTCATTCCCAGCCACTGATGCTATTAGGATGCAAGAGAAACAACTCGGTCCCCAAACAGAAGGCGCTTTAAATCAATTGCTGTTATTATTTGGGGATCCTTCTGTACCTCTTCTGGACTCGATACCTTGTTTTATTTAAACAAATATTATTTTCTAAACGTACTTAACCGAACAAATCTAAACAAATATTATTACTTATCTAAACAAATGATATTTTCATGGAGGGTTCAACATGAATCATAGAATTGAAGGGACCAGGAATCTTTTTGCCCAGTGCGGGGCTTGAACCCACAAACCTGAGAGATTGAGTCTCATGCTCTACTGACGGAGCTATCCTGGCCCATCTGTGCTTCCAACAGTGGCTTCTCCTTTAAATTCCTGGGAGTCCCTCTTAGTGAAGATCTAACTTGGAAGGTCAATACAGCCCAGGTGGTTAGGAAGGCCCAACAGACTTCATTTCCTTAGGGTCTTGTGAAAGAACAATGTTAGACAGCAACTGATTATTTCCTTCTATCGGTCCACAATAGAAAGTGTTCTCTCATACTGTATTACGATGTGGTACGCTGGTTTGACAGCCATGGACAGAAAGTCCCTACAGAGGGTGGTGAAGACAGCACAGGATATCATGGGCTGAGTCCGCTAGATGTTATCGCAGGAGACCGTTGCCTCAGAAGAGCAAGGAACATTCTCAGGGATGACTCACGCCCTGGCCAGCACCTTTTTAATCTCCTGCCCAGGAGATATAGAAGCATGATAAGCTGCACCAACAGGTTAAAAACCAGTTTCTACCCATGGGCTGTGAGGCTGCTGAATGGAAGACAGCAACATTGCAGCTGATCTTCGGGGTTGGTGGTCGTATGACAGCACACAGAGTGTAACAAGGACTGAGAGATTGTGGGAGGGGAGGGGGCCCCCGTTTAATCTCACTGTAAACCAGTGGTACAGTGACAATAAAGTACCGTATTTTTTGCTTTATAAGACTTACTTTTTCCCTCCTAAAAAGTAAGGGGAAATGTGTGTGCGTCTTATGGAGCGAATGCAGGCTGCGCAGCTATCCCAGAAGCCAGAACAGGAAAAGGGATCGCTGTTTTCGCTGCACAGCAATCCTTCTTCCTGTTCTGGCTTCTGAGATTCGGAATATTTTTTTTCTTGTTTTCCTCGTCCAAAAACTAGGTGCGTTTTATGGTCTGGTGTGTCTTATGGAGCGAAAAATACGGTATTTCTATTTAGACTGCCTCTGCTGGATACTTCCAAGTGAGAAGTAAGAAGGCCCCTCAATAATGTCTGGACTTGCTGCAGTGTGCCAGGCATGTTGCTGTGTGCCCATCACGACACAGATCCAGCTCAGGAGCATGCCAGCGGTATGTTGAATAGGCTCCACCTGGAGATTCTCCAACCCTGTGCTTTGATGCTTTCGTTTTATTATTGGGTTGCAAATCGTACCAGTTTCGCTGGCGACTTTTTTGCAACCTGCCCTTGACCCATTTGGAGTGAAGGGCACAAAATAAATAAATTGAATAAATAAAGTTTTGGGAGGTTTTGGACCATGATGCTTCATTTTATTAAAACTTAAGAAAATAGGGGCAACGAAAAGTGGACCTGGATTCTGATTCATATATGGCATAATAAATTGGTTGGTTTTAAAAGTGGCCCAGGATTTGATGCAAGACATTTGACTTTACCCCTCGGAAGGGGTGGGGTAGAGTAATTTTAGAAGAATTAAGGAAACTGTATCAGCCAGCTTTTATTTTGGGTTTGGCTGTTTTCCATTGAGTTACAAGGGTCATCGTTCCCCATCTTTGTTGTGCCTTAAAAGGTAAAGGTACCCCTGCCCGTAGGGGCCAGTCGTGACCGACTGTAGGGTTGCGCGCTCATCTCGCTCAAGAGGCTGGGAGCCGGCGCCGTCCGAAGACACTTCCGGGTCACGTGGCCAGCGTGACGAAGCTGCAACTGGCGAGCCAGCACCAGTGCCGCACACGGAAACGCCGTTTACCTTCCCGCTATAAAGCGGTACCTATTTATCTACTTGCATTTAGAGGTGCTTTCAAACTGCTAGGTGGGCAGGAGCTGGGACTGAATGACGGGAGCTCACCCCACCACGGGGATTCGAACTGCTGACCTTACGATCAGCAAGTCCTAGGCACTGAGGTTTTACCCACAGCGCCACCCGCGTCCCTTGGTGTGCCTTAGCCATCCCCCATTACTAAGCTTTTAGCTACAGCCCCATGAAGGCAAAATTGAAATGACAGCAGTGCAACGGTCTACACGTGTAGATGCACCCTCAGTTTCTCTGTTCACTTTTAGGTCTGATTACTCAATTGTAGACAGCAAGATAAAGACTTCCTTTGGGGAGTTTCCATAGTTGTTAAAGTTGGTTTTACCTTTATTATAGATCTGTGTGTTTTTGAACTTTTAAACTCACAGGTTTCCAGAACCCCCATTGCTTCTTACTCTGCTGCTACTAATCGTCTTCATATGTTTTTTGTGCGCGTGTATGTTCTGATTTACACGCAGAAGGTCCTGGGTTCAAGCCCCAGTGGAACCACTAAGTTGCTTAGGGGACGCGGGTGGCTTTGTGGGTTAAACCACAGAGCCTAGGGCTTGATGATAAGAAAGTCGGCGATTCGAATCCCGCGACAGGGTGAGCTCCCATTGCTCGGTCCCAGCTCCTGCCAACCTAGCAGTTCGAAAGCACGTCAAAGTGCAAGTAGATAAATAGGTACCGCTCCAGTGGGAAGGTAAACGGTGTTTCCGTGCGCTGCTCTGGTTCGCCAGAAGCGGTTTAGTCATGCTGGCCACATGACCCGGAAGCTGTACGCCGGCTCCCTCGGCCAATAAAGCGAGATGAGTGCCGCAACCCCAGAGTCGGCCACGACTGGACCTAATGGTGAGGGGTCCCTTTACCTTTACCTTTTATGTTTTATTTTTCATTTTTATCCAAGTTTTGGCAGAGATAATTTTTTGATAAAATTATATCAGTGGTGGTGAAGCGAAACTTCGGTAAGACTTTAGGATGGGGTAGCCAACATGGTGCTTTCTAGATGTTGTGGTTTATTTTTAAATGTTTGCATTTTGTTGTTGCAGTTGTTTGCTACCCTGATCTCCTTTAGGGAGGAACGAAAGGATAATATTGATATTATTAGGTTGTACCCAATAGTCGTCAAACTCAGAGTGGACAAATGGAAATTTCTGTCAGTGGCCCACATTGAACTGCCTGCTTCCATTAGCTGAAGTCAGTGCAAGGACTTGTACCTAGTGCAACACAACACAACTTTTCCCCATCTCCTCTCCAGATTTGCCTGTTGCGCCTCTTCCAGGTCCATTTTGGAGGGTTAGGAGAACCCCACAATCTTCTTAACGCCACAATGAATTCCACCCATGCGCTGAGGAAACCTTAGTTGGATGTGAACCAATAATAATTGGCCATGAACAGAATTATTATTACAGTGGTACCTCAGGTTAAGTACTTAATTCATTCCAGAGGTCCATTCTTAACCTGAAACTGTTCTTAACCTGAAGCACCACTTTAGCTAATGGGGCCTCCTGCTGCTGCCACGCCGCCGGAGCACGATTTCTGTTCTTATCCTGAAGCAAAGTTCTTAACCCGAGGTACTATTTCTGGGTTAGCGAAGTCTGTAACCTGAAGCATATGTAACCTGAAGCGTATGTAACCCGAGGTACCACTGTAGTAGTATTATTAGTATTATTATTATTATCATCATCATCATCCTCACCATCAGAATAACAATAGTGGCCTGATCAGTACCTACTTACATTCAGACCCTGATGCTTTTGTGGGTTCACATTTCCCTGAATCAAGTTTTTCATTCCCTTACCTCCTTCCCTATCCCAAACGGAACTGACCTTAGACCTCACTTCTGTCCCTTTCCTGCTTTCCATTCACAGATATGTAAAACGCAAGACACGAAAGCCGCAACATCCTGCTGCAGCCCTTCCGTCCCGGTCCACTTCAACATCCAGCAGGACTGTGGGCATTTTGTTGCCACGGTGCCCTCCAGCATGCTGAAAAACCCTTCCGCAGACGGCCAGGGCCCCTCCCGCGCCGCCACCGAGCAAGACTGCGTGGTCGTCATCACCCGCGAGGTCCCGCACCAGACTGCCGCCGACTTCGTGAGGGGTTCCGGCCCTTTCCACAAGGCGAAGCCGGAGCTGTACGAGCGGCGGGTGTGTTTCCTGCTCCTGCAACTCTGCAACGGGCTGGAGCACCTCAAGGAGTACAGCGTCATCCACAGAGACCTTTGCCTCGAGAACTTGCTGCTGGTCCACTGCAGACCTCCCCCCAGCTGCAGCAAAAGCAGAGAGGACAAACCTCTGCCGCGGCTCATCATCAGCAACTTTTTGAAAGCCAAGCAGAAGCCGGGCGCCGCCGAGTCCAAAGCGAAAAAGAACCAGGCTCGCTTGGCCCCGGAGATCGTCTCCGCCTCCCAGTACAAAAAATTCGACGAGTTCCAAACCGGCATCCTCATCTACGAGCTTCTGCACCAGCCCAACCCCTTCGAAGTGAAAGCCCACCTCCGGGAGCAGGAGTACAGCCAGGAAGACCTTCCCCCGTTGCCGCACCTCTCCATTTATTCTCGGGGGCTCCAGCAGCTGGCTCACTTGTTGCTGGAAGCAGACCCCATCAAACGCATCCACATCGTGGAGGCCAAGCAGATCTTGCAGTGCCTGCTGTGGGGTCCCCGGAAAGACTTGACGGATCAGGCCCTTAACCACGAGGAAGCGCTTCACAACTGGATCGACATGAAGCGGGCGTTGCTCATGATGAAGTTTGCCGAGAGGGCGGTGGACGCTGAGCGGAGCGTCGAGCTGGAGGACTGGCTGTGCTGCCAGTATTTAGCCGCCGCAGATCCACCTTCTCTCTGCAAGTCGCTGAAACATCTTCAGCTCCTTTGATTCTCCATAGTGTGTGAAAAGGGCATCGTTCGTTCTAAGGGCAGTGGACTAAGCGCTTCCTTAAACAGAAAATGTCACACACCTCCCGTCCCCTCTGTGGAATGATAATTGCGTGAAACAGACCGTATTTCATACACAAACACAATGCAAAGATCAAAACCTATGTACATTTCAGGATAAATACCATTATGAGTGTTGTAAACAGACTGCTGGATTCCACCACCAAGTGTGTTGCTTCCTGGGTTACTCTTGGAGGTAAATTAAAAAAAGAAAAAGAAGAAGGTATGTGTATTTCCTAAATGGGAGGAGGGTTTCATTCTTGTGAGATTTTGTTGTTGTTTTGGTTTCCTAGTGAATGTGCTCAATCTTGGAGCAGAGGCTTATTCGCTGTGAAATATCCTAATATATTTTCTATTAAAAAAAACCCAGCAACATTCTGCGTGATTCCGGATGGCGGCTTAATTTTATACACAGGTTGTTCAGATACTGCAAAGAAGCCATTGGCGACAGAGAAAAGGAGTAGGGCATTTTGATGGCAGCAGTGCAGTGTGGATGCACACATGAGGAGCACCTATCCCATAATATTTGACTGCCTGGATGTATTGTATGTCTCACCAAACCCATCCAGCTTTGCCCACTCAAGCCTTCCTGGCAGCCCTGCTCCAACTTTACCCTGCCCAGAGGGATCACCAACCTCATAGATATAGAAACAGGGAAGGAAGGTAACTTGAAGAAGAGAAATAAATTGAGCAAAAAGGAAGAGATTCTGGAGTCTGAAGTGTGCTCTCATTTTCAGGGAAGTGAGCATTTCCTGCATCTCTTCCTGCACCAATTAAAAACAAAAACAAAACCTTTCCTCTTCAACCCTCTCTGAGCTCATCCATACTGCCATATAATGTGGAGAGGGGTGGGTTTACTTGTACCTTGGTTAGTTCTTAGTTGTCCATACGACTTTCCTCTTCAAATCACTGCCTTCCCACATTTTCCCCTCCCTCAATCGGGATTTTCTCATAAAATATATACAGTGGTACCTCAGGTTAAGTACTTAATTCGTTCCGGAGGTCTGTTCTTAATCTGAAACTGTTCTTAACCTGAAGCACCACTTTAGCTAATGGGGCCTCCCGCTGCTGCTGCACCGCCAGAGCCGGCGCTCATCTCGCTTTATTGGCCGAGGGAGCCGGCATACAGCTTCCAGGTCATGTGGCCAGCATGACTAAGCCACTTCTGGCAAACCAGAGCAGCGCATGGAAACACTGTTTACCTTCCCGCCGGAGTGGTACCTATTTATCTACTTACACTTTGATGTGCTTTCAAACTGCTAGGTTGGCAGGAGCTTGGACCAAACAATGGGAGCTCACCCCATTGCGGGGATTTGAACCTATGACCTTCTGATCGGCAAGTCCTAGGCTCTGTGGTTTAACCCACAGTGCCACCCACATCCCTTACGGTACCCTACCATTATGTAAAAATAATAATAATCACTGAGAAGTCCAGATCACAATCCTAGAATGTAAAAGAATTTTGATACCTTTGCAATGATCAGCATCATACTCACACAGTGAAATGGCTATCAGGAAAAGTGGGGGAGAAGCTGATAAGCTTTGGTGGTGTATAGGTTCCCCCGCAAGGTTTAGTGGCTCCAGCAGCTGTCCTGCTCCAGATGCACTACTCTCGTGTAATATTTACAGGAGACTCATAAGCAGGCATAGGCAAACTCCAGCTCTCCAGAAGTTTGGGACTACAATTCCCATCATCCCTGACCACTGGTCCTGTTAGCTAGGGGTGATGGGAATTGTAGTCCCAAACATCTGGAGGGCCGGAGTTTGCCTATGCCTGCTCATAAGTGCTGCTTCATTAGGCAACTTGTCCTCTCATGGGGATTATTTTCCATTTTGGAAACTGCGTGTATCTGATCATGGGCAAAAGGCCAGGCGAGTATGTGTTTTCCCCACTGTGAGGATTGTGAACAGTGTGGCAGGTTTGACTTTCTAGGGTAAAGGCCTGCGATCTGGTAAACATCCGTCCCTTCAAGAAACCTGCATTGAGGCAATCAAGGAAGCATTAAAACCCTACCAGCCAAATGGTCTACAGAGGAAGGAGAGGAACAATTGAGAGTTTACATTGCAGGCTTTGTGCCATGCATAAAAACAACAACATCTGGTTTATTAGTCATATCAGGACTAGTTTGGACACCTTCCCAATTTCCCATAGAATATGGATCCGGCAGCAAAAGCAAGATGGTTTTTGGAGGGACTTAGCACTGGGATCAGGCAAGATAAGCAGACTGGAAGGGTTTGCAGAGGAGACTTTTTACCCCTGGCTGATCACTAGCCTTACTATTGGATTACATCCTGATATTCCCTTTCCCAGCAGGCTTGCTATGAGGTCCCATCACCATAATACTACTTATCTGTAACTTTTCTCCCTAGAGGGTTGACGTTGAGAAGCCCAGATAGTACTTCAGAGGCTAGATTTGGGTCATGGGCAACCATAGCTGATCCCAGGTTATATTATAAATTATACCATGACCGTAACCATTTGGCAATCCATCTTTCTATTTGATTAAATTAACACAGATGAATCAAGAGGTGCAGTGAGCTGGGAGAACTGAGAACCTGAAATAAACAATACCTCTCAATAGAAATTCCTTACTGTTTTTCTAGTCTTGCTTCTGAATGCTTAACAGCAGCTTGGCACTCAGAAATTAAACAGGTGCAGCTTTTATTGATGTAGAAATCAGGTGTTTGGGGGAGAGTTTCAGCTCCAGAATTTCTTCATGTACAGTGGTACCTGGGGTTACAGACGCTTCAGGTTACAGACTCTGCTAACCCAGAAATAGTACCTCAGGTTAAGAACTTTGCTTCAGGATGAGAACAGAAATCGTGCGGCGGCAGGAGGCCCCATTAGCTAAAGTGGTACCTCAGATTAAGAACAGTTTCAGGTTAAGAATGGACCTCCAGAACGAATTAAGTTCTTAACCCGAGGTACCACTGTATCTACAGTGCATTCAACAATGATTCGTGTTGGAGGAGGCAGCATGAAATTCATACTCAAGGTATGGTTTTTTTACCAACCAGTTTGGAGTAGGTTGGAGGGGTGATCAGTGGCTCTATGCAAGTCAGTTTGACAGTTACTTCTGACCCAGATCCTGTGCTTTTATGCTAGTGGTGCTGTGGGTTAAACCACAGAGCCTAGGACTTGCCGATCAGGAGGTCGGTGGTTCGAATCCCCACGACGGGGTGAGCTCCCGTTGCTCGGTCCCTGCTCCTTCCAACCTAGCAGTTCGAAAGCACGTCAAAGTGCAAGTAGATAAATAGCTACCGCTCCGGCGGGAAGGCAAACGGTGTTTCCGTGCTTCCAGTAGTAGATAGGTAGCCGTGTTGGTCTGCCATAGTCAAAATAAAAAAAAATTCTTCCAGTAGCACCTTAAAGACCAACTACGTTAGTTCTTGGTATGAGCTTTCGTGTGCATGCACACTTCTTCAGATACACGTGCGCTGCTCTGGTTCACCAGAAGTGGCTTGGTCGTGCTGGCCACATGACCCAGAAGCTGTATGCCGGCTCCCTCGGCCAATAAAGCGAGATGAGCACCGTAACCCCAGAGTCGGCCACGACTGGACCTAACGGTCAGGGGTCCCTTTACCTTTTTAAGCCTAATGTACTAAGCAGGCAACGGTTTGTTCTGACATAGCACCAGAAATAGTGATGGGAAAAACTTCATCACACCTTTATTAATGTTGGGCTGCTGTTAAACGCCGTAAGAACAAGTTTGTTTTACCCTCCCGAGCCAGGATCCTGCCCACAAAGGACCTGCAGAGCAATCAGGCCACATGCAACCAAGAGAGAGCTGAAAGGCTTCCTGTTTGGCCACCAGCAACATATGGTGAGAACGGGTGAGCATGAATATGTAATAGACCCCTGTTAAGAAATCAATGGGGTTACAGTTTACTGAGCCTGTTGACAGCTGGGAGCCTGGCAGCCAAGCCGTGTTTGCTCTTGTAACTTTGGACAAGAGGGAATTAGCAACAGGTGGGTCATATTGTTCTCAAAGGAAAATAGTTGGATCCAACACA
Source organism: Podarcis liolepis (assembly GCF_965112155.1). Taxonomy (NCBI): domain Eukaryota; kingdom Metazoa; phylum Chordata; class Lepidosauria; order Squamata; family Lacertidae; genus Podarcis; species Podarcis liolepis. The sequence goes on from NC_139571.1 coordinate 36,142,457, forward strand.
AAAAGACGGAAATTGTGCTCGCCCAGACCAGTTGGGCAAAGTTTGTGCAGTTGCACAACATCCTCCCTCAAGACCTTTGCCCTGTAGGCTAAAAGGTGAACTGAAATGGACCAAATTGCCTGACTGCAGAAATGAGATTTGTGTGGTGGCAGCACTTGCTAGAGGCAAACCATGCCAATTATGAACTTTAAGGAACAGGTCCCACGACAGCTGATAGTTCGGATGTGCCCTGACCACAGCTCGCCTGCTTTCCCCACTCCTCCTTCATCTACCCGTGAAGGGATGGGCGGATGGATGGTAGGAAAGAACCCTTTCTGGGAGTTCGTCATCCATCCATTGTAGAGACCCTGGCTGGCTAGTAAGTACATTTTCTGGCGGGTGACTTTGGGCCTGTCCCACAAATTGCACAGCCGCAAATGCAGATCGGCCAACAAGTGTACACTGCTCCCTGACATGTGCTTGCTTGTATGATACATGTGTATACAACAATCACCTTTTGTCGCATCTGTGCTTTGCATTTTTAGTTAAGACACCTAAAATGTGAAATGTGTGAAGAGGGCCTAGGGGGGAGGGAGGAAGGGTAGTGTTCTGAGGCCCTCCCTCCCTCACCCACCACCGGCTGCCTCCAAATCCTGTTGCCGCCTCCTCAATACACCTTCACTGGAGGCTTTGGAGCAGAGGTTGGATGGTCATCTGTGGTGGATGTTTATTTGGGATTCCTGCCTTGCAGGGAGTTCGACTAGATGACTCTTGGGGTCCCTTCCAACTCTACGGTTCTGTTACCTCTCTGCACAGAATGACAATTCCATAGAGAGCCGGATTTGACCCTCTGACCTGTAGTTGCTAAGTCCAAATTTGGGCACCCTGGTGCTCCTGAATATCTCCCACTCAACTCAGCAGGCCATTACCTGGTTCACCTGTTGACTTGAGTCTGCAGAACAGCCATCCACAACTTGGTGTCCTCTAGATGTTCTTGGGACTATTAACTCCCATCAATCCCAGGCAGCATGGCTAAGAGTGATGGGAGTCATGATTCAAAACTATGCGGAGTTGGGGAAGGCTGCTCTTAGAACCTCTATGAGAATGCTCTGCTATCCAGTCCCAGCCAATCCACACATGGACCAGAGCTACGCCAGCATTCTGATTGGCTTCAGAGAACCAGGACACTACCTGTGCCTTGGGCCGAACCAGGTACAGTGGACGCTCGGGTTGCGAACTTGATCCGTGCAGGATGCACGTTAAACCCGCAGCGTTCGCAACCCGCGCCTGCACACGCATGGGTTGCAATTCGGCACTTCTGCGCATGCACAGAGCATGATTTAGCTGCTGCGCATGCGCGGCCGCCGAAACCCGGAAGTAAGCTGTTCCGGTACTTCCGGGTTTCGGCGGTCCGCAACCCGAAAAGACGTAACCTGCAGCAGCTGTAACCAGAGGATTGACTGTAGTCTTAGATTTGACAATGTACCCATTGGTGAAAGATAGCCCCAGCATAACCAATAATAGGACCTTCTCTGAATGCGCCCCTCTGGCCAGTTGCTTGTTGAGATTAAGGGTCCATCTATGCTGGAATTCTTTTTCAGCAGTGGCTAGTCAGATGCCTCTGGAAGCTCACAAACAAGGCATGAAGAAACACACAACTAAACAAACACACCATCCCATTGTTTGCTCCCTGCAACTGGTACTCAAAGGTAAACTTCTCTGAATGTGAAATCTCTGTTTTGCTATCATGGCTAATCAGAGCTGTCCTGCTTTATCAGATCAAGAGTCCCATCTAGGCTATAAGCACATTAGTGGCTTAAACTTTCCCTCTGCTGCATTTCACCCAATGCACGTGATGTGATTTGTTCTCCCACCCCTCCTATTCAATGAAACTCACTGAGCATGTGGCTGCCTGAACTCTACACATCTCAGCTTAACTGCGGCTTATGTTTTCAAATCGTATGGAAGCTGCTCTGACGGGAAATGCATCAAACAGGAATATTCCTCAAGAAACTGCAGGATACATTAAAAAAAATTGTGGCTAACTGGCTTCAAACACCAGTGCGGGGAGAGCATTGGAGCTGGAATAAACTGCAATGTACCCACAGCCATAGATTGAGTTGGTAAAGTATTCTTTTACAAAGCAATCTGCTGTCATGTATAGACAGTGGGGGAGGTAGGGGGAACCCTACATAAATTGTAGATTTCTTGCTGCCTCCCATGCATGGTACTTGCTACATTGCCACTTGCTCGGAGAGAAGGAACTCTCAAGCATAACATTGGGTTCTGCTGCCACCTGGTGACATTCTTAGAAGGTACAGCCAGCCTGGTTTCAAAGGAAGAATTCTTTGGCAGCTAGCCTGTGCCGCAGCCCGGAGAGTTTGGGGCATATCTAGGGAGCAGCAAGAGGACTGATGGGCTTTAACAATGGCATAGAGGCATGCTTGTTCTTCTGCTCAATGTCAATGTCTGCTCAAAAGACCAGAGGCAAAACTGCACCAAGGTACTGGGGACTGCCAAAAAGATGGGCTAGTACTGGAATAGGATGCCAAGCACAGTTACAGCACAAGGCAGTGTCTCTGTATACTGCATTCATTTTGTAAGATCCAAAGCATGTGCTTTGTTGCAGAACCGCCACGCTGAGTCCAATTATGAAGCAACCACAGGACTTGGGAGAGGAAGCAACAGCTGCTGTATCTCCAGCGATATTGGGGGATTTAAAGGCATGTTCCCTGCAGCAGGTGCAATCCCTAAAACAGACAAAAGCACATACCCCCCCCCCAAAAAAAGGGCAATTGGAGACAAGGCTTGGTTGGTAGAGCATGAGATTCTTAATCTCAGGGTTGTGGGTTCAAGCCCCACGATGGGCAAAATATTCCTGCACTGCACTGGGATGGACTAGATGACTCTTGTGGTCCCTTCCAGCTCTACAAATCATCTGTCCTTAGGTAGGCATGCTCAGGGGGAAGACAGATACAAGATTTTAAAACTGGCCAAGAGTGCTTGACTGCACTGTTGCTGCTTTGTAAACAGAAATACTTTATTTTCAGGGAACCAGGCAGAAGGCCTTCTTGGTAGTGGCACCCACCTTGTGGAAAGCCTTCCCACCAGATGTCAAAGAGAAAAACAACTACCAGACTTTTAGAAGACACCTGAAGGCAGCTGTGTTTAGGGAAGCTTTTAATGTTTAATAGACTATTGTATTTTAATATTCTGTTGGAAGCTGCCCAGAGTGGTTGGGGAAACCCAGCCAGATGCGCAGGGTATAAATAAATTATCATCATCATCATCATCATCATCATCTACGTTTTCTGAGTGGTTTTAACTGTTTTTGAAAAAGCATTGTGTGTTGTTGCTCTTTTTTTGCAGGGAAGAGAAAAAGATTGACGTGGGGGGGGGGGCGAATAAAAACAAGTGCAGGCTTTATTAAAAGGGGAGGGGAAAGACAACCATGATGGGAGGAGCAAGATGAAAGACAAAAGACTTCACCTAGTTTGTATGTACTGTATGTTAACGATGCAAGTTACCTTACAAGGTGGCCTTGAACCTTGGATGAAAAAGCTGCTGCAACTGTTTTTAAAATCCTGCTTCTGTCTACACACCTCCATCCGAGGATGCGAAATGAGCCAGTGAGGACCAGTGGGGCTGCTCACTCATTTCTTTACTAACAGGAGGAGCACAGTGACAGAGACTAATGGAAAGAAGCTATTGTACGAAGACAACAGCCGCCAAAGCATGGAGACACTCCTCATCTCAACAGCAATCATAATGTACGCCACCACCAGTTGTGTATGACACCAGGTCACAGTTTGGTACAGCAGCCTCTGAAGCCGGGATTTTGCCACTGAACCAAAAAAGCGATGGAAGCGGTAGTCTGCTTCCACCATAACGGCCCAGCACAGAAACCCAAAGACCTGGCCAGGGCGGAGGCCATGCCACCAGGCTGAGAAGGCAAAGGTGGCCAGGAGAGGATGTGAACTGCTCTGCTGGAATATGAGCCGCCTCAGCCACTGGGCTGTGCTCTTGTTCCATGTTCGGGTGAAGCCAGCAATTGTGTTGGCTGTTTCCAAGGTCCAAATGTCTGTGTCCATGATGACTCTGTCAGCAGCTGCTGAATATTGGTGGTGGCCAAGATCCAGCCCCAAACCGGCAGCAAGGAAGAGGGACTCGTCAAGCAGCCAGTGAGAATAATAAGTGAGCCTGAAGGACAGGGCTGAGGTCCACACGACGTAAACACAGTCAAAGTGGGTGCAGTCGATTAGGTCGTCCAGAGCGGAAATGTATCCCCTCACGATATTTTTCAACAGGCCCAGAGTCAGAGCCCCCAGGCCTTTTTGAGTGGCAGCCCAGAGGAGACCTGAAGAAAACGGAGCCTTGGAATACCTTACCCATGCCTGAAATCTGCGGAAAGAGCACAGAGGGCCTCCCAGCAGGGTTGGGAAACACAGCAGATAAGAACACAATGGCAGTGCCTGGAGCAGGTGCCAGCAAAAGGATCTCCTCTCTTCAGATGGCAAGCCCACCCTCACTTTGTTTTCATGGATATCCAAAGCCAGTGAGGTGACTTTCTGGGTCATCAGCATGAGGGCAGAAAGGGCAATGGGCAACCTGAAACAGAGCAAAAGGTTAGCTCAGTGACAGGTAAAAGGTAAAGGGACGCCTGACCATTAGGTCCAGTCGTGGCCGACTCTGGGTTGTGGCACTCATCTTGCTTTATTGGCCGAGGGAGCCAGTGTACAGCTTCTGGGTCATGTGGCCAGCATGACTAAGCCGCTTCTGGCAAACCAGAGCAGTGCACGGAAACGCCGTTTACCTTCTCGCCAGAGCGGTACCTATTTATCTACTCGCACTTTGAAGTGCTTTTGAACTGCTAGGTTGGCAGGAGCAGGGACCGAGCAACAGGAGCTCACACCATCGTGGGGATTCAAACCGCCAACCTTCTGATCGGCAAGTTCTAGGCTCTGTGGTTTAACCCACAGCGCCACCCTAATAAAATACCTTTATTAGGACAAACTAAACTATCACTAATCAGTGAGCTTCTTTTTGAGGAGGGATAGCCAACCTTTTCATTTTCATGAGCACATTTGGACTTTTGAGTAAGTGATGTGTTGCCACTTCCCGGATCAGGTTCTCCTGCAAAAAGAGACCCAAGGTGAGCAAGAATACACATACAAATTTTGCTCTTAAAAGGATCTGCGTAAAAGTCAGATCCTGAGCCATGAAAAGTACATAAGACTTAAAAGACAAGCAGCTCTATTTACTTTTGAAGCGGGGAAATATAAACCAGACAGACTGGTTTATTAGCCATTTCCTGTTGCCCATGGGATCCAGGGAATTTTAGTTCTGTGAGGCGGTTTGAGATATCTAACAAAAAATGTTCAGCACCCTTACCAAAACTACAATTCCTGGCATTCTTTCGGATGCTTAAAATGGGATGTGACATAGGCTCTCTAACAGAATTGCCGAGACCTAAAACTTGGTGGCTCTTAAATGCAAATTGTGTGCTCTTCTGTCACTGAGCTGGGCTACGTGGCTGGCGCTGTAGGTTAAACCAGAGAGCCTAGGGCTTGCCGATCAGAAGGTCGGCGGTTCGAATCCCCATGACGGGGTGAGCTCCCGTTGCTCGGTCCCTGCTCCTGCCAACCTAGCAGTTCGAAAGCATGCCAGCTCCCTCAGCCAATAAAGCGAGATGAGCGCCGCAACCCCAGAGTTGGTCACAACTGGACCTAATGGTCAGTTGTCCCTTTACCTTTACCTTTAATAAAGGTATTACACTACTGCTCCTGTTTATACTGGGTATAATTCCCATAAAGTTCAATGACAATAAAATTAGTAAGAAAAACAGTTATACCACCCAGGAAAGGACACTTTGAATCCAATTGGTCTGTCTACTGTTTCTATGTGTACTGAAATAATGCAAAGTAAACTGCTCCGAGACTAACTCGGCCAACCAACCGATACACTAGACTAGAGCGAGCACATCTTTACCTGATACATGCAGCTTCTTGTAGGTAATATTCTTTGTAATGCAGCCCAAGATGGCACAGTGTTTGCCAGGTCATCTGAACGAAGAATGCCCGTGTGTGGACCTGCTGTGGGCCAGCGGAATGGATTACGGCAAGAGAGGAGAAGGCGGATATAAGCAGCAGCAGGGCATAGCAGCCCATAGCAGCCCAGGCCAGGAGGAAACCACCCGCCAGGAGGAAAGTGTACCTAAAAATAAACAGACGTGTTTTCAAAGTCATGGTGGCAATTTTCAGGGTAAGAAGTTTCCCGCCTGGCAGGAAAGTGAACAGACGGGGAGGCGGGAATGCCACGTAGAAGTGTGGCAAGGCAGTGTTGGGGAGATCTGGGAATCTGTGCTCCCTGTGTAACATCTAGTTCCCAACCAGCCACTTTGGTAACAAACAAAAAATCAGCCAGGTCATCACACTAGTTCAACCTGCATCGATACCTAAAGATGCCATTTGGTTCACTGTTAGAAATAAACATAAATTATTAGCACACATCCAATTCACATAGGACTGCCTCTTGTTGTTGTTTAGTCATTTAGTCGTGTCCGACTCTTCGTGACCCCATGGACCAGAGCACGCCAGGCACTCCTGTCTTCCACTGCCTCCCGCAGTTTGGTCAGACTCATGTTTGTAGCTTCGAGAACACTGTCCAACCATCTCGTCCTCTGCCGTCCCCTTCTCCTTGTGCCCTCCATCTTTCCCAACATCAGGGTCTTTTCCAGGGAGTCTTCTCACGAGGTGGCCAAATATTGGAGCCTCAGCTTCAGGATCTGTCCTTCCAGTGAGCACTCAGGGCTGATTTCCTTAAGAATGGAGAGGTTTGATCTTCTTGCAGTCCATGGGACTCTCAAGAGTCTCCTCCAGCACTATAATTCAAAAGCATCAATTCTTCGGTGATCAGCCTTCTTTATGGTCCAGCTCTCACTTCCATACATCACTACTGGGGACTGCCTCTTAAGACAGTACAAAAGCTTCAACTGGTGGAGAATTCTGTGGCATGCTATTGGAAGAAAGATGGCGGGGAGCTCCAGTCGTAACTGATTTTCTTCCCAGCTAGTTGTTGCTTTTAAAGTGCTAAACATTCCTATACAGGGCTTTTTTTTCAGCCGGAACTTGCCGGAACTCAGTTCTAGCACCTCTCAGGTGGGTGCCATTGCCATTATAAGAGAAAAAAGGAAGGCTTTCATGGTGAGTTCCTGCACCTCTTTTTCTAGAAAAATAACACTGTTCCTATAAGAAAGATAGGAAAGTTGTGGTCCTTCAGATGTTGCTGGACTACAGCTCCCAACATCCCTGACCTTTGGCCATGCTAATTGTGACTGATGGGAGTTGGAGTCCAACAACACCTGGAAGGCCACAGGTTCCCCATCCTCTGGTATATACAATAGCCTCCTGTCCACACAGATAAGGCCTCTTTTGTACGTTCCTTTTTCCTAAGGACAGAACCGTTCAGGCATGGAGACTATATCTTCCCATTTTGGTACCCAGAGGTGGTTGCAAGGTACTTAAAAGACCTGGGAGACCAACAGATGACACAAATGTCTATAAAATTAGCATGTGATACTTTACAGGTATAGATGTTCCTGGGAAATTACAGTGGCAAATGGTTGGAGCTCACCTACGCTGTTTTGCTATGTCCCCAGCTTCCTCAGAATTTTCCCCCCAGAAAATTGTTTTATTTTTATTTCTTTAAGGGGAAAGGGGCAGGAAATCTAGGGCACGCTACAAATGACATGAGACTCAGCCCCCCATAAACACCATGGCTGGTGGCACTTTCTTTTGCATCTCACTTTCTGGAAAACAATTGGATTGGCCCTTTCCTTTTCAAATCTCCTCCTTATCCACAGGTGAAAACTTTTTCTTTCTCAAGTGTTTCCTAGTTCCTGATACATTGAGCTTATTATTTTCTAGAAGCTGCTGTTTTTTGATTGGCTTTCTTTTAAAGTATATTTTATATTTTAAAAAAAAGATTTCTTAGTTACTGTTTCTATTGTAGGCTTTTAAATTCTCATTTTAGACCTTCCTTTGTTTGCTGCTTATTAGTCAAGAAAAATATAACATTTTTTTAAAAAAAAGTAATAATAGTAAAAAAAAAATAGATAATGATACCTACCTTGCATTTATAGAAAGATTCCCAGAGGCACAGAGATAATGGAACAAAATAGCAAATGGAAAAGCAGCTAACTGGTATAAAGCTGTGACTTGAAAGAAAAACAGGGTTTCCCAGTTCATAAAGACCCTCATTCTTAAAATGCTATTTTGCTGGTTGTCTTCCAGTCTTTTCTCACCTAAATGAAGTGTCTCAACAGACATTGTTGTCTTTTCCCTATACAGTATTGGATTAGGCTAATAATGGAAATCACCCAGATGATGAAGGTCAGCGTATCAGAGTTTATAACTATGGAGACAGGACATTCTGCCTAAAATATACCATTGAGGTATATTATTTGTTCAAATGCCATTTTCACTGAGCTGCTGTGCCACAAATGTCGGATTGTCACCCTATGAGGCCCTTTTGAATACTGATTATGAGGTGGAAGCAAAGATAAGAGCCTCATACCAAACTGATAACATCTCCATGACACACAAAATTGCCATATTTTCAAAGAATCAGAGACACATAAATGGTTGTTCTTATCCTTCCCTTATAATATCCATCATAAACATTACCAGAAGAATACACAGTAAGTCAATATAAAAACTGGCAACTGTGGTAGGCATGAATGGAAAATTGTTTTGATACATTGGATTGTAGTGGGTATAAGGGTCAGTACAATAGTTTGGTTTCCAAGCGCCCATATTTCTCACAGATGGTCCATGGCTAAAAGAAGGCATGCAGTGAGTTTCACTAGAAATGAAAAAGTAGAAGGAAAATTGAACATCCCTTCCCTGTGTGTCGCAGTCCTGGTAAATATCACTCCCATCCATCCCCAGCCCACCCATAAGGCAGGCTGAGGCAGCCACTTTGGGTGGCAGAAGCCCAAGAGGCAGCGCCCCCACAAGTGCCCTTGGTCACCCTACCACCACTGGTGGAGAAGTAGCAAGATGGCACCAACATCTTAAGAGATCTTGTGTACTCCACAAAATCTGACCTTTAAAGCCCTAGACAGCCTCTGCCCAGTATATCTGAAGGAGCATCTCCACCCCTATTGTTCATCCCGGACACTGAGGTCCAGCTCCGAGGGCCTTCTGGCAGTTCCCTCACTGCGAGAAGTGAGGTTGCAGGGAACCAGGCAGAGGGCCTTCTCAGTGGTGGCTCCCGCCCTGTGGAACACCCTCCCATCAGATGCCGAGGAAATAAACAACTATCTGACTTTTAGAAGACATCTGAAAGCAGCCCTATTTAGGGAAGTTTTTATGTTTATGTTTATTGTGCTTTTAATATTCTGTTGGGAGCTGCCCAGAGCAGCTGGGGAGGCCCAGCCAGATGGGCAGGTAATAAGTACTATAAGTGAAATATACTCGGAGTCGAGAGTGGATTTCATGCTCTTTATTCAGCTCATAGCGGTGAGGAGGAATGGAAGTTCCCCCACAATATTTGCTTTATATACATTATTTACACAATGGGCTGCATGTGATTGGCTAATTCCGGGATTCTCCTGTAGGCCAATCAGGTTGTGGATTCACTTCCACCTGGAGCTGGATTGGGTGGCTCCTGCAGACCAATCAGACTGCTGCATTGTTCTAGGACGAATCAGACTGCTGCATTTTGGATCCTATTGTTCTAGGACGAATCAGACTGCTGCATTTTGGATCCTATTCAACTCAGTACATAACAATAAGTAATATAAGTAATAAATTAAAATATAAGTAAGTAAAATAAGTAATATAAGTAATAAATTGTTGTTGTTGTTGTTGTTTCATGAACCATTGTGGGAGAAGCAAGCACACCACTTGAGCATGATATAAATGTACTGCACTAACACAAATGCTGGCTCCCATGTTTGTATGTTTACACGAAAAAAATTCAAGACACATAACATTGTGTGGCGGGTATTAAGAGGTTAATACGCCGTCGCACGCTATTAAGCGCATCAATGGAGACCCAGAAGGAGGGGAGGAGTTACACGCTCCAGGGCCGGGTTCTCATTGGCTACGTCGCTTCCATTCGGCCCGAGCGGAAGGCGCGGTGAATCGATTCCCGAGGGCCACGATCGCCACTCCTTTCCTTCTCGTTGGTATCAGCGGGCTGCGTCGCCGCCGGCCGAGCAATGGATGAGAGGGCGGACAAGATGGCGGAGAAGGCGCAGAAGAGGTGAGCAGAATCGAGCTGGTCGGGTCTCTTTGGTGGTGGGCTTAGCGGCGGCCTGGTGGATGGCAGGTCTGCAGTTTGGCTAAGAAGGTGGGCGGGAGCCCCGGTCTTCTTCCCAGTTCTCTTTTGCCCGGTGCAGAATTAAATTTAGCATTATTCTCGCCATTTGCCACGGCTGCCCGCTTATTATTCTCTTTTTACCTTGTATGCATTTCGGCTCTGCGTAGAAATGTCTCGCAGCCGCTGCTGCCCGATCTGTTTCATGGCCTTTTGGCGCCACTAGATCCATTTTTCTCTCCACCGGATCCCGTACCAGTGAAGTGAGGATAAGACTCCATGCATCTGATATGAAAGATCAATAAAAAAGGGGGTCTTAGCCTGATAATTTTCCAGCTTGGAACTTCTTTCTCCGTAGTTTTTATTCATTTGCTTTAACGCTTATTCCGGCTGCTGCTTTTTTATAGCAGGGGGAGAGAATCTTTTTAATAAAAACAAAAACAGCCCCACTCTCCTGTTGCTTTGCCTTGCAGAGAAAAGAAAATAGGACATGAAAGTTACACACGCGCTGCTGTCCTGTGCCCTTGCCTTAGAAGTCAGCCCCACTGAGCTCAACTGGGCGTATTTTTAGTAGACATGTATAAGAATTCCATTGTTTAAAAATGCTTTCCTCCTTTGGGGGGTGGAGCAGTCTCATTGTCTGTGTCCCAGACTTCAGTCTTGTGAAACATTTTGTTTTTTTACTAGAACCCTGGTTAGGTTTCTTAATTTTTGTAGCCCCCTCTCTGAGGGACACGATGGAACCCTGAGATGAACTGTCAAGCCTAAATTCTCTTAGCACCCCTTTCTTGAACTGCCCATCAAGGAAAATTTGGAGCCACTGTAACTGACCCTGTTACATCTGGGTAACAGCACCCAGCTCGCCTAATCTGGAATTAAAAGCCTCTGAGTGGGTCTCAGCTTGCTTGAAATATTCTGGATATATTTTCATATACATGTGCTTTCAAGGGAGATGCAAAACCTTGTTGTTGTTTTTTGTTGATGTTCTCTTTTCCAGTGTAAAGATTGCTCCTGGAGCTGTTGTCTGTGTCGAGAGTGAAATCAAGGGTGATGTGACAATTGGTAAGAGAAAGTAATTTGTGTGGTTACTGTAGTTGTCAGAATCTCCAGAGTTAATTTGAATTATTGTCAGATTAAAGATACCAGTCTACAAATAGTCTCTTAATTCTCACATATTGCTTAATGTTGTGAAGCAGCATTGCCTTCAGTACGAGACAATCCCTTGACTGTGCAGGGGAAGATAATACAAACAAGATCAATGTTTGTTTACAGTGTGGGTGGGGACCCTGCTGTGGAAATTGTTGGACTCCCAACTACTATTAGCCCCAACCCAGATTTGAGGGATGCTGGGAGTTGTAGTCAAATAATATGTGGAGGGCCACAGGTTTTCCACTCATAGTTTGCAACGATGAATGGTGAGTACAACTAGTGAGCCGATCAGAAGTACAGGTGCTCATGAGGGCAAATAGTTTATGATCTGAAATACCCCTTCCATATTTATGTGGTGTTCTTGCTGAGAATGTAAAAAGCTTGTGGGTGTGATGGCCTGGGATTCGGATTCGGATGCTGAACCTGAGGAATCCCAGCCTGCACAGGATTCCCCGCCTCCAGAACCAGCTGAGCCGGGGCTGGGGCTTGAGCCTGAAGGGTCCTCACCTGTGCTGGATCCTCAGGTGCAGGCACCAGCTGAGTCTGCTCCAGCTCCTGAGGGGGTGGAGGACCCATTGCCTGCAGGTGCTCCACTCTCAGCCCCATCAGGGGAAGCTGAGGTTGCCTCTGGGTCCGGTAACCCTCCAGCTTCTCCTGAGCTGCAGGGGCTCAGGGCAGAGAGGCGGAGGGAACTAAGTTCCCACAGGAGGAGTGCTTGCCTCCAGGCCAGGAGAGGCGAGTCACCTGAGGATCGGGGCCGCCCTGTGCCTCGGGGCAGATAAAAGCCAGCCAGCCTCAGTCCCAAGTTGCAGGAGCAACTTCGTTGGTTGTCAGTTCCTGCCTGAACCCTGTCCTGCTATCCTGCCAAAGCTCCTGACCTCACCCGACTCCCTGCCCTGCATCCAGCTTCAACTTTTACGGACTGCCTCCATACCGCACCTTCGACCTCAGACTGGACTCGGACCTCACCTCTCGGTTAGCCCACGGGACCAGCACAGTGGTGTTCCAATAGTCCCTTCCACTGTTTGAGAATATAGTTGGTGGTTGAGATTTCTTATTGGTTCCATGTACATCCATGGTAACCATGTATTGAGACAAATTGATACTGCTGCCCCATACTCTCTGTTTTCTCATGAAGTAGTTGGAGAAATATCTAACCGCTATACTCAGGAGTAAACTTTTGAGTATTTCCTACAGGGCCTAGGACCGTGATTCACCCCAAAGCACGGATCATTGCAGAAGCTGGACCAATAGTAATCGGGGAAGGTAACCTCATAGAAGAGCAGGCAATTATCATAAATGGGTATGTATGATATGTTGAACTTTTCTTGGGCCAAAATGGTGTACCGTGGGAAGGCCTTAGCGAATGCAGCCAAAAGCCAGCTTAATTTTTAAAATGTAAATGCAAGCATAATATTATGCAGTCTACCCTACACTACTACTACTAATTATTATTATTATTATTATTATTATTATTATTATTATTATTATTATTTTATTTATATGCTGCTCACCTGGCTGGGTTTTCCCAGCCGCTCTGGGCAGCTTACGAAGCATACATATCATAGCTTTCTGTCCCCTGCAGCTTCTTTCAGTGCTGGACCACATGTTATGTGTGCAGAAGATCCTACCCTTATCACCTTGGTTATGCCAGTGATAAAGGTCTTGGCAACTCCTTGCTTGAGTTCTTGGAAAGCTGCTGTCAGACTGAGCAGATAGTACTGAGCTAAATGGACCATTGGTCTTATTCAACATAGGAAGCTGCCTGGTACTACCGAAAGCCACTAAAACTTAAATCTCCCAGGCCACCTTCCTTGCTCTTCTTTTCTTGGCCTCTTCCTAAGCCGCCTCTTCTCATTGGCTCAGTTTTGCAGGGACAGTGTAAGGTCAGTGTTAAAATGGGAAGAAATGCAAAGCTGTTTCATGAATGCAGTGTTGCAGACAGGTAGTGAATCTCCATGTTGAATCCTTGTGCTTTATTTTATGTTCCACTGTGGAGGGGATATGCCACTAAAGAAAGCATGTGTAAGAAATCTAAGATAAAGAACAAAGTTTCCTATAATCCTTGCATGCCTTCAGTAGTTCACTGTTGTACACATTTAATTTGATCACACAGTATTTTTAAATTCCCCTTACCCCACTACTTTGATATGCATTTTGTGGTGTTCTCTTAGTGCAGAGAAATTAAATGGGAAATAGTTTGATCTCCTGAATTCTCCAGTTGCACAGCACTACTGGTGCCTTCTTTAGCCCGACAGAGCATATTGCTCTACTGTGCCAACAGTCATCTGTCCTCATTGGCTCTGCAGTCTGAACAATCAGCTTTCTAACTCCTAGAAAAAGGTGAATCCAAGGAACTTTCTATACTGAAGGACTTTTCCTCATCTGCATCCATTTTTCAAAGCTAAATGTTTTGGGAAGCTGCCCATAATTTAGTTTATCCACCAGATATATTTAAGTTGCTATGTAGATGCAAAGGTGGCTGTTTCGCCCAGCAACCTCCTTTCAAATTCACACCTGTTCTGGTATTCCAGAAGAAACAGACTTGCCTTTGGGGCATAGGGTAGAGTGTGGAATCAAAAGCAGCAGCCCATTGCCATTGCCAAAGTTTTAACTGTCCAAACCTTATAGCTACCAAAGATAAAGGCAGTTCTCAATCTTTCAACAAAGACATGGTTTTTTTGTGATGTAGAAATGTTAATGCATGTTTCAATCCTTTTACAGCTATCCTGAAAACATTACCCCTGATACAGAGGAGGTGGGAGCCAAACCAATGATCATTGGCACCAACAACGTCTTTGAAGTTGGCTGTTGTATCCTTCAAAAGAGCAGTGTTTTTTAAAGTGAGAAAGTGTATGTTTGCACAGGACAGTGCTACTTTAGCAATGAAAACACCAGTTCTGTGATGGAGTGATTTATTACTTACACACACACACACACACACACACCCTTTTCACAAGGCAGAATTGTCTGAGTTTAATGACCTATCTCAGATTCCACAGGTGTTGTTAGTCACTTATATCTCTTTTGTTCCCAGTAACTTCCACCCATGGGCATTTTGTTCATGTTCAGGGCAAGAGCTTCCTGATAATGATGGGGTGTGGGTGTGTTTGTAGTAAACCTCAATGATATTTTAATACAAGAACTGCATGCATTTATTTCACTACACAAATGTGCTGCATGGGCTCGCTGTGCCTTTCATTTCACAGGGAACGTGTGGCAAAATAGATGTGTCTGCTCAACACGTTGCAGCATTCACAACAAACATGGTAAACACATGCTAGTTTCCCTAATGTGAAAAAAGCAACTCTGCATTGTGAGCAGTGACCTCTCTCTTGGGACAAAAGGCCTCAAAGTTCTGCTTTGTTTTGTCTAAAGGGATCAACCATTGCAGTTGGTGTTCCAAACTCAAATGAGCAATCTTAAATAAATGCAATCCAAAGGACCAGGTAACGAAAGTAACCCTCCTACAAGGCAAGCAAAGCAATTCAAAACATCACATTTAATATCATTACAATTTCCCTTGTTCTTTCCTTACCTGTAATATTCTCCATGTTGGCTGTGTTTTAAACCTAGTTGACAGCCTTCTAATACAACAAGCTGTGAGTTTTGTTTAATCTCCTGTCTATCTTCGCCTTCCTTTTCTGCCTAATTTTAACACAGCTTATAACTATTGAAGCCACAGAACAGTGGTAGGAGCACCTTTGCTGTAACAAGAGGGTCGTTCACAATCATAACAGCTAATTGGTTGCTCACAAAGAACTTCCCACTGATCTTTTGCTTGTTCAGCAGAGAGAATTCCACTCACTGTGCATTCCTTCTCTGGCAGTTTGTAAGAGCCTAGCAGAAGAACCTAGGACCACAGAGCTGGCTGCTCTGAGTATTGAGGAAAGCCTTTGAGCACACACTCAAAGGTCCATAGGCAGCTTTTGATTCAACTAAAGGCCACTGGTCCAGGAGCTTGCAAACCACACTTTACTGAAGCAGGCCACTTGTCCTGAACGCCTTTTCAAAACATGGGGATTCTTCAAAGAGGACTGTATTAGGAGGAATCTAGGATAAGGGAGCGTGCAAACTAAATATCTAAGTACTCTTCTTAACTGTGAACTTAGATTCCCAGGCAATGAAAATAGGAGACAACAATGTAATTGAGTCCAAAGGTATGTATGTTGATTAAGTGGGAAATCAATAACTGGGGTGGGGGTGGGTTATTTTTTTGTTTCCAGTTTTTGCGTTGTATTACTTTATTCTCTATGCTTCTGAGGACCACTCTGACATCTGAAAATACTGGAACGGTTTATGTGAAAAACCAATTTTGATAAATATATTGCAAGTCCATAGTAACGTGCTTAAAATTGCAGGCTTGCTTTTTTAAAAAAAAGTTTGATTAGACAGTAGTTTGGGAAACAGCACACAAACACACACACCATCCATTTGCAAACTTTCTTAATTTTGAGTTTCCCCATGTTCTCCTAGAGCAGTCATGGGTAACCAAAGGCCCTCTAGATGTTGCTGGATTAAAACTCCCATGAGCCCTAGCCAGCTTGGTCAGGGATGATGGGATATGTAGTCCAGCATCATCCGCAAGATCACTGGCTCCTCATCCCTATGCTTGATGGTACAGACTGCGGCAATTGAAGACCAGAGTGTAGTTGCACACCCCTGGGTTGTGTACACTTGGAAATAAGCAGTGGACCTGGTGGTACTCAGAAGTGAGACTGCACATGATTGCAGCCAAAATCTGATATCAGCTGATATCTCAAACAAGTTGAGTTCTAGAAACAAGACAAAAAATTTGGGATGTTGCGGAGGAGTAGCAGAGAGTAGGCTTATGTTGATGATATCCTCTGTTTCTAGAGGTGAGATGCTGGGCCAAAGAACAGACCATTGATTAGACTTCATGACGTTGCTCATTCCAGGTGGGTTGTTTGCCGTTTCATAATGTGAGATTTATTGTCTCTGCAGCATTTGTGGGTAGGAACGTGATCTTGACGAGCGGCTGCATCATTGGAGCCTGCTGCAATGTCAACACCTACGAAGTCATCCCTGAAAACACGGTCATCTATGGAGCTGACTGTCTTCGGCGAGTGCAGACTGAGAGGCCCCAGGTAGGTGCATGACAGGAGGTCAACCTTTGCTAATGTGTCGCCAGTTGTTCCTCCTTTCCCAACAGCATGACTTTTCCAACCCAGTCTGGTCTATCAGGACAGAGAGCCACTTGCTTCCTTTTCTTTCCCATCAACTCAGCACTCCCGTGTCTATGGTGCAAAGGCCAGTGGCGGTGGAGCAACTGATTTGTCAATGAGAATGTCATACGAAACCAGGCACAAACCCAAACACACTTTTTAATCCTCTCTGAGTGGGCCACTTGTAAGAGTCTATGATGCCTGGCCCTTGATAAGCCACAGTTTCCAATCAGTTTCTAATTCTGGTTTTCTAGCTGATTGCAAACTGGCTTATCAAGGTCCAGGCATTATGGACTCTTACAGGTGACCCACTCAGAGAGGATTAAAAAGCCTGTTGTCTTTCTCAGCTTGGCTGGGGGGTAGGAGAGACTCCCAGGATGGGGGCGGATAGGAAATAGAAATGAAGTTTCTGGTTAATTGATCATTTGCTTTCCCCTATGTTGTCTTTAAGGATGCTTTGGTTCTTTATCCCATGAATTATTTTCCCTGGTAGAGCAGAACATAAGCAGATGAATTCAGACTGTCAGTATTATCACCTGTCTGGTGCTACCCCCCCCCCCTAATTTTTTCACACTGCTGTTTTTTTAGCCACAAACATTGCAGCTGGACTTCCTAATGAAAATCCTGCCAAATTATCACCATCTTAAAAAAGCCATGAAACCAACTTCTACACCTGTGAAGAGCTGAAGACACCCTTCTCCCAGCATGCTCACCAGAACTGCAGTGCTTTCAGGACTCTTGTGTCCGCAAGAGCTAACTCACTTAACTTAACATGCTCGTTCATTCCATTGTGCAACATAATGTTATTTATTAAAATGTTGAAAAATGAAATGTGTGTGATGTATTCCCCTCAGTGGGTTGTCTTCTTCTTAGCTGATAAAAACTTGTGTTTCAGTGGAGGAGTGAAATGTTTTAGCATTACAGGAGGTATAATTTTCAGTGGAATTGGGGCACGTTAAATGCCATAGACACAATTCAGGCAAAGCGATGCACTTTTTTAAAGCCCCACCTCAGTCAGTGCTCACACTGAAACTTACAAATTCATAACTACCTGCTCAGAGGTGGGGAACCTGTGGCCACTCTTCAGATGTTGCTGGATTTGAACTCCCAACATCCCTAACTATTGGCCAATCTGTGGCTGAAGTTCAACAATGTCTGGAGGGAAGCCAGAGGTTCCTCACTCCTGGCCTGGATTGCACCTCAAGTGTATTAGAGCTCCTCATCATTTCTCTTAGATGTCTCTCTCTTCAGACAAAAATGGTGCAAGAGTGAGTCCCTAAGTGCTGTGCTGGCAGGAACTAATGGGAGTTGGGAATCCAGAACATCTGAAGGACACCGGATTGGCAAAGGCTGCCCTGAGTAATCCAGCTGTGACTGGTTATCGCCTCCCTTTGGCTTTATAATGCACTCTCACACTCCATCCACAGAGCCATTTGTGTGCACTCTAGACAGTGTGAGAGAGTATCTGTACCTTACCGAGCAATCCTACACCTAAGTGTGAAATTCTAAACACCCTTAGGAGTAAGGCTCCTTGAAAAGAGTGGGATTTTCTTATGACTAACCTGTTCAGGTGTGCTCTGTGACCCTAATCAGCTTAAGTCATAGCCCCCATTAAATCTGTTATCTTTTCCCCCAGTTGCTCAAAACGTGCAATCCAGGGAAAGTTAAGCATCCTTAAAACCTGTAAAGGAACTTGTAAAGGAATTAAGCCCTTAATTGTGTGGACAAGGCCCTCTGATTTCAACTGTACTTAAGTATTCTTACATTTATCTGGGATTGTACCTTCCCTTTGGTTTTTTCCCTAGGGTGAGAGTTGTCTAATACAGCAATACCTAATTTCTGTATTCACTGGAGGTTTTTAAACAGATGTTGGATGGCCCCCTGTCAGGGATTATTTAGCTGTGATTCCTGCACTGGAGGGAGTTGGACTAGATTACCCTCTGGGATCCCTTCCAACTTTACAATTCTCTGGGGCTATTCTATTAGTCCAGAGGCCATCAGCGTAACACAAACTAATAATCCCAGAAGTTGCCAGGGTCTGCCATAATTAGGGTGCCAGGAAGCAAGATGGGTTTTCCGATTATGGAAAACTTTCTCACAGGCATATATGAGGCCTGGCAAAACAACAAAAACCCTGCGATATTCCTGAGCTGTTTCTCTCTCTGGAATGGAAGCTCCTCATGGAGAACCATTTGCTGAAGATCTCAGTGAGTAGATAGACTCTCAGATTGAAAATGCTTTGTAAACAAAAATATTCTGCGACTGATGGTAACTTCATTAGCATCCTCTAAACATAGCTGTCTCAATCTGTGCAAAGGCCTGCTTCCAGTGGTGGGTGCGAGTGCTTGTTCCGGCTCCGTGGAATTCCCTAGATGTCAGTGTGGTGTAGTGGTGAAGAGCAGTAGATTCGTAATCTGGGGAACTGGGTTCACCTCTCCGCTCCTCCAAGTGCAGCTGCTGGGTGACTTTGGGCTAGTCACACTTCTTTGAAGTCTCTCAGCTCACTCACCTCACAGTGTTTGTTGTGGTGGAGGAAGGGAAAGGAGAATGTTAGCCGCTTTGGGACTCCTTCGGGTAGTGATAAAGCGGGATATCAAATCCAAACTCCTCTTCTGTGATACGATACACGACTACATCTAGGGCTGCTAGCAGTCGCATGCACAGAGAGCTGAACTGGGAACCAAGATCTCAGGAACACCTCAAGTGTGTGAACTTCTGCCATCCTCATGCTGCCCCTAAGGCTCATTAAATAGAGTTGCAAATTGAGAACATGCTTCTCTGTATACACAAGGGGCTGAAGCCTTGACTTCCCTTACTATTTTCTAATCCAAATCTCTCTTGCCCCTGTGATTAATTCTCCCTTAGAAACAACCTTGACATGCCTCCACAAATGTTAGGACTTTTTAAACATACAAAATATGCACTCTGCCCTTGGGGAGTTCCAAAAGTATATATTATTCTTACGCAAGGGTGATTGCTGGAGAGTGTGACCTAGTGGGTAGACTTGATGGATTTGGGATGAAGAGTTCCGTAACACACACTGGGTGACATTGAGCAAGTTTCTGTCTCGGCCTAGTGTTGCTGTGAGGATAACCGGGAGAACTGAAGGAGATGACCTTCAGTGAAGATGTGATCAATCATGCCATGTGTGCTGTAAGCTGAGTTCCATGAACAGAAAGCAATGTTTCAGGATAAACGTCTGCCATGGAGCTGGTGGAAGAGGACATCATTTTGGTTCCCCAAAGAAACTATCCAGCGATCCAGCATAAAAAAGCAGCATATTGTACTAGCTCATGCTTCCTTTGACTTAAAGCTTATAGTGCTTCCCAGATAGCTCAGTTCGTTAAAGCCTGGTGCTGATAATGCCAAGGTTGCAGGTTCAATCCTTGGTGGGATCAGCTGCCCTTATGATCTCTGCTCAAAGCAGGGCTTGCTGCCCCTAGGCCAGGGGTCTGCAACCCACGGCTCCGGAGCCACATGTGGCTCTTTTATACCTTTGCTGCGGCTCCGGGGCAGATACTAGTGAGGGGAGGAGGCGCATTGTGCGCCCCGACACTCCCCACTGTGGCAGGCGCTGTACTGGCTGTGACGTCGCATGGGGGCGGTGCATGCGTTAGTCACGCACCGTCCCGACGTCACCTTCCCGCCCGCTGTCAGATTGCGGCTCCGGAGATATATTTGTTTTAAATGTCGCAATGGTTTTGCAGCTCCCAGTTTTTTTCCTTTGGAAACGGGTCCAAGTGGCTCTTTTTGTCTTAAAGGTTGCAGACCCCTGCCCTAGGCAATGGTCTGAATGTGATTCAGCAGTCCTCTTCTGTGATGCAGAAGGCTGTTGGTGGAGCACTACAATCTGAAACACACATGCCCATTGTGTGCTTGTATGTACAGAACAAGTTGTGTGGTTCTTTGTGTCCTCGTCACTTTCTTTGAGGACATAGCCAAATATATCTACCAAAACAGCAATAGCCAGCCATTCCCTCCTCCGTGTTGTTTCCATATCTTTCTCATAACACACACGCCTGCTAATCGTGAGGATTTCTTAAGGAGATGTTAAAGCTCGATGCTTCAAAGATATCAGATGAATGCAGAGCAACATCTCCCTCCCCACATTCCAATGGTGAAAAGTCATTAGAGGAAAGGCTAATGAGTTAACATTGCTGTGATAAGGAAGCTGGAATAGCTTGACCTCCAAGAGGCCCCAGAGTTGAGGAAAAAATGGGTAAATACTCTAAACAATGCTGAGGAAAGCACAGGAAATTGGACTGCCAGGGAGTAGGCCCAGAGGAACTAAAAGTCTCTTAGGTTGTTCTAATTCTGCCTGACTCAGACTAAAATGCTTTTGTGTGTCTTCATCAAACCCAGGGCATTTACATCAGTGGTGCAGTATATGGTGAAGAGAGAAGGGAACACTTTGTGTATGTGTGTGTGCGTGTGAGAGAAAATGTGTAGAAAATGGGCACAAAGTTGCTGAACTACAACTCCCATAATCCATGGCCATTGCTCATGCTTTCTAGGTCTGACAGGAGTTCAGCAAAATCTGGAAGGCCAAAGGTTTTCATAAATGAGGCACACTGTGTATTCTACTCGTTTGTCCCTGGCATTGAGCAAACTTCCTCTATACATGGAGGGTCCATTCAGCTCTCATGGCAAATACCCACTGAGATTTATTTGTCTATTCCAGTTTTGAAGCTCTCAAAGTATCTTATCACCAGCAGGCAGGAACATGGGATTGGCTCTGCAGGATCACTTGATTCAAGTTCAAAGCACACACTATCCCTCAAATAATTCTGGATATGATAGTTTAATTTCCAGCAAACCTAAACAGAATTCCTTTTGAGGGAAAGAAGGCGCATCGCGTGTGCTTTAAATCATCTATACCAGGGGTCGGCAAACTAAGGCCTGGGGGTTGGATGCGGCCCCCCAGGCTCGTAAATCTGGCCCACAGACCCTGCCGCCACTCGGTCAGCCCCCACCCGCTGCGGAGGCCTTGCTGCGCGAGGACTGACTTCCACGATGCTGGCACAGCTTCTGGGCGGGCGGCGACACTGGCGCAGCTTCGGATTGGCTGCAGGAAGTTCCTGCAGCCAATCTGAAGCCTCGCCACCTGCGCGCTGAGGTAAACCTGGCACAGCCATGGACGGAGAGGCTGGCAGGCGGGTCTGGACTGCAGCATGGGCATTGTGATGGGTGCGTCGCAGGGCTTCAGGCGGAGCTTGGCGCACCTGCCCAGCGCTCCGCATGCGTGGCCTGCCCGCCGGCCTGGCCTCGGACGACGACCCGCAGTGCATGTTGCACACCGTTCTGTGAGGACAGGCCAGTGGAGTGGCTGCTTCTTGTCAACAATGCCAGTGAGTGGACGCCGCCTAGACACGCTCCTGAGCACGTGCAGAGTGCATTCCTCCTCCAGGTCTGGAAGCAGCTGCGGGACCAGCTTGCAGGGTATTTATATTTTTCATAATATAGTCTGCCCCACCCCAAGGTCTGAGGGACAGTGGACCAGCCCCCTGATGAAAAAGTTTGCTGACCCCTGATCTATACACAGCTTAGTAGCCTGGCTTGGATGGCCGGCAGTTTCCTCTTCTGTCCAGCAGTTTAAGGAGAGATCGACAGTAGGCCTGATTTGACCCCCAAACACTCCCTGATTATTGCTCTGTAGCACCCGGCGCAGGAACTCCCAAAAGCTGCCCAATTTTCTTTTGTAAAGGAAAGCAATCCCATAAGTAGAACGCCTAGATGTCCTAAATCAAAGTGGGGGGAATTCACCAGACAGCACAGGGATCAAAAGCCTAACTGGCAGGCCGACAAGCCGTCCATGTGATGCGAAACACACCAGAGCTCTGGCAGCCGGCTGGTAAAAGTCAAGATAACTGATGGGGGAACAGCAAGTAATATCAGCAAATAGACAGCTGGACACAGCTACAGACCAGTGGCAACACCCCAGAGATGTTTCTTTGAAGGGGAACCAAAATATTTAGGCAGCCGCTGAGCTTGTGTATACACAATACTCTTTTAAGGTGGTACGGTGGTAGATCCAGGGTTCCCTGCCTTGCACACATTGTAGTCCCCACCCCCCATGGCTGCTGTTCAGACCTACAGAATCTGCTTGACCAGCTAGAATGTGGAAGAGAAAACTTGAGGCTGCAATCTCAGAGTTCAGGGATTGCTCACCTTTTAGGCCTGTGGACCCATTTGGGGTTTTTAAGAGAGTGCTGTGTGGATGCAACCACCTCTGGTCATTTATGGCTCCTTCCCCTCCCAATAGAGACAGAAAAAACTGCAGCACAGAGATTTCCTTTTTTCCAAGGGATCTGTGTAAAATTCAGTTGTATTAATCTCTTGGAAAGCACACAGAAGTGAAAGGAGAAATGGGAAAGAACATCACTCTTCCAACTTCTTCCTTTAGCTCTATGTACTATTAATGGGGGGGGGGGAAGGTAGCCACTCTCATCATTTCATGGGGGGCGGGGCGGGGGCAAAACTCAGAAGCTTCATGGTGCATCCATAGGCTTGAGATGTCAATATGCATTGGCTCAAACACAGATTTTACAGTGGGTTTACTTTATAACCTGTAAAGTTTTTTTTAAAGAATGATTTTCTAAACCAGAAAATCCATCTTTCCACGCAGGAAATTATATGGAGGTGAATTACAGCAATCTTACGAATTTCCAACATTCATGTATTCAGTGTGGCAGCAACACACATGAACTTTTCGTAATGATCATGCACATCACTGGAAAAAACATAGGCAAATAAGTAGAATGATTAATGGCTATCTAAACCTTATAAACTAGTATCCACTTAAAAAATAAATAAACTAGTATCCACATGTATAAGGGAATGCTCATTAAAAATTGCACCTATATAGCATTGCACAGCAGTGGAGAATTCTGGAACAACACCGCTCTTATGGGGAAGATCCCTAACATATGTAAAAGTGATATTGTAGTGACCCACCCAAACTTACTTTGTTAAATCTCTGGGGTGGTTATGTGTGCAATTTGTGTACTTTTTGGACCTTTTGAACTGCTGTACAATATTCTCTACCATTGAGGAAAATCCAGTTGTCTTGATGGATCCTTTTTCCAAATACTCTATGAATTAGATGCAACTTACTTTTATATTCCACTCCTTCAATCACTTTTTATTTTATTTGGATGAAGAGGGGTTGCCCTGTCCCCGGGCCCATGAGCAAATATCACTTGAAGAAAAGGTGAGATCCCCTCACCATTAATTTTTTAAAACCTGTATGTAAGATGCTGAGTCACATTTAACGCCACCTGTAGTTAGGCATTTAGTATCTCGATGGAATACTGCTTTGGAGCCCCACAATAACCCTCTCCCATCTTCCAAAGCAAATGTGGGGCGCACGTGTAACCAAGAAATTTAACTTCTTGCCAAAGGCGATGGGGATGGGCTGGAAACGACACACCACATAAAAATAACTTATTAAAGATCTATTTTTCTGTACATTTTGCTTCTAACTCCATCAATACAAACTTGACATATTGCCAGTAACACGGTAATTTCTATATACACCTGAAGATACAAAAACAGAAACGTAACTCAGCACAACAGAGGCAGACTAACGCCTCTCTGCTCGCTCTTGGGAGAAGGTTCCTTTGCTTTTGCTAGGAAATTAAGGCTGCGGTGCTTCCTAGAAGTGCAAATAAATAATAATAATAATAATAATAATAATAATAATAATAATAATAATTCTGGAAAATGTTTCAGAAGGCACATGGTGCACACAAGCCTCCCCAGAGTGAAAGGCAACATCCCTAAGAGGATTTGAATAATAAGGACACAGGGGTTGGGTCCATTATTTGGGGGGGGGGGCAGAACCTCAGACTTGTATTGATTTACGGCCCCCCTCGGCTACGTCCATGGTGGTGTGTGCCCCCCACCCTTTCCCCCTAGGAAACGACGCATCCCTCTCTCTGGACGTTTCTTATTTGAACTGCTTGTCGATCAGCGTGCCTTTCCCTTTGGCCTTCTTGCTTCCCAGCTCGGCCTCTTCCTGCAGCCGCCTCTTGCAAGCGCCCTCCCTGCGCAGCTGCTTCTGGATCACGCGCGCGTTCTGCGCGTACGACTCGGCCACTTCCTTGGCTTGGATCTCCTCCTCCTCCTCGTCGACGGTGGAGACGGTGACCGAGCCGCACTTGCCCATGTCCTTCGTCCGACGGGTCACCATCACTTTCTCGGGAGGAGGAGGCGGCTGCTGTTGCAGCTGCTGCAGCTGCTTCTGGGCCCAGCCCTGCCCGAACTGGACCAGGGCGCCGTCGACCACGAAGGTGGCGGGCGCGCCGTCGGGCTGGTGGCGGTAGAAGAGGAGCAGCCCGCACCGCGCGCACTTCTTCCGGCACTGCCGCTCGACGCCGCCTCCGTCGCGGCGGAGATAGGCGCCCTCGGGCTCGTCCTCGGTGTTGCAGAGCTTGTAGACGTGCTTGGCGGCGTCGATCACGCGCGCGCGGTCCCGCGGCCTCAGGGGCAGCTTCTCCAGCGCGCAGTCCAGCACCAGCACCATCTGCCCGCACAGGCAGTAATAGACGTGCAGGGGCTTCTCGCCCTCGCCGTACTCCTCGCGGTCGCGCGTATCCGAGCAAGCCAAGGAGCGGGACACCACTTTGGGCATGGCGGAAAGAGGGGCAAGCCGGCCAGGAAGGAAGGAAGGAAGAAGCCCCTCCTTCTCGGATATATACGGAGAAATGCAAAATGCCGGCACGCTTTGCACTTCCGACGGAGCTGCCGGGATGCGCAGATGCGCCGCTTGCAGCCAGGCGCGCGCTGGCGCAGAGCGAGGAGGCGCTTGGCGCAGCGGTTTAGCAAACAGCTGGATTGAGCGCCTCCCTCTCCTTTAAAAGGGGTGGGGCCCAGTGGCGTAGCGTGGGGGGTGCAGGGGGGCCGGCCGCACCGGGCGCAACATCTGGGGGTTAGGGGGCGCAAATCCACGGGTTAGGGGGCACAAATTACTTGCCTTGCCCCGGGTGCTGACAACCCACGCTACGCCACTGGTGGGGCCATGCTGTTTTCAGTTAATTTAACTTCACATATTTCACCAAGTAATCATTAAATTTAATCCAATCTTCCTGATACTCATTAAATATGTTAAGTTAAATTACGGTAACTGAAAACAGCTTGCAGATACTTAATTGGCTTAGGGTTTTATTTAAGTTAAGTGATGAATTAATATGTTTAATTTCATAACGTGAAGATCTAAGGATGTTAATGTTTAAGTTAAATTTTATAAGAACTGTGATTTGGAAAACCGTTAAAAGGATATGCGATGAAATTCAACCAAGGGGAAGCGAGGAAGTCACTTAATAATAATAATAATAAATTTTATTTATATCCCGCCTTCCCCAGCCGAAGCCGGGCTCAGAGCGGCTAACAACAGTAAAACGATAAAACATTCTAAAATCATTTCATTATAAAATTAATTCCAATCAAATTAATGGCAACCATTGGGCTAGAGTTCTATGAGGATTACCAAATGAGGGGGTCAGACTGTGCTTTGGCCAAAGGCCTGGTGGAACAGCTCTGTCTTGCAGGTCCTGCGGAAAGATGTCAAGTCCCGCAGGGCCCTAGTCTCTTATGACAGAGTGTTCCACCAGATCGGAGCCACAGCCGAAAAAACCCTGGCTCTAGTTGAGGCCAGCCTAACCTCTCTGTGGCCTGGGACCTTCAGGATGTTTTTATTTGAAGACCTTAAGTTCCTCTGTGGGACATACCAGGAGAGGCGGTCCCGTAGGTACGAGGGTCCTAGGCCGTATAGGGCTTTGAAGGTTAAAACCAGCACCTTAAACCTGATCCTGTACTCCACCGGGAGCCAGTGCAGCTTGTATAGCACCGGGTGAATGTGATCTTGCAGTGAAGACCCCGTAAGGAGTCTCGCCACGGCATTCTGCACCCGCTGGAGTTTCTGGGTGGTTTTGTCAGTCCCCTGTTATGTTTATGGTGTATAACCTTTATGTAAAATAATAAAAATTTATAATAAAAAATAGATATTGGTAGAAAGTGATATTGTTAATGGCCATCTGATTGTGCCAAGCTCTGCCTCCATTTTATAACTGGCTCCACCATTTTGTAACGGATGAGCCTCAGTAATTTTCAGCCATCTCAAGGAAGCCCCTGTGCTAAAGGAATACACACTCTGCAAATATAACCAGGCTTAATAGGAGTTCCTATTAATATAACTAGGTTTAATAGGAGTAGGACACTTATGTATCATTCCCAGGATATATATAATGTTAGGTTGTAAATGGGCCTGAAAATCTAGAGGTTATGCTGAAACTGGTCCCCAAAGGCCTGTGGCGGAGTGGCTACTGTCTGCTGGAGCAGAGGAAGCAAATGCTTCAGTCAACAGAAGTGAATATGCTTGCTTATGCCTGCCAATTTGTGAAATTGTGGATTAAGGCAACACTGGGCTTAAATCCAGGGAGCGCGAGGACAGCCAAGAGAGCAGGGCCATTCAAAAGGAGAAGGGTTGCTCTTGAACAAGATGCCTGTAGAGACAAAAGTCCCAGGGGCCAAAGTAAAATGACACCTCGAGCCTCAAGGCAGCTTCTGCTAGTTGGAGCACTTTTTAAGGGTGTCCCTTCGGCCTTAAACAGAGGAGTCCCCAGGGCCCCTCACTTTTGAGAAAGGAATTTGTTCAGCAGAAGCGTCAAAAGTCCTCAGGAATCCTCAAACAATAGAGGGACTGTTCTCCAACCACAGAGGAAGAGAAACCTGTTTATCTATTTTCGTTAGAGAGCATCAGGGGATTTTTGAGGCACTGTTTCTGATGCGTCATATAAGATACAGGTTAATAACATTGGAAAAACCATCTTGATCTGGTGTTCTGTTGCAGAGCCCCAGTGCTCTTTCCCTGCCCACATAAAATTTAAAAAAACAAAGTGAAAAAAGGTAGTAAGTTATTTATTTAGTAACTGCAGTGTTTCACAGCATTGTTGAAGAAAGCTTGCTCACTATTTTGTCACATTTTGGTTTGTCTTAAAGCTGTTGATTTTGGCTTTTTCTCCTTATGGAATGGCATAACTTCCTCTGTGTGTGTTTGTGTGCACGCTTTATTAAGTGAAATATGGATTGTACAAAGACATATTTTCTCATGTCAAGTCCAAATGCACTGCTAATCTTCAGTTCTATATAAATGGGGAGACATTGTCTACATTCCCCATACTAGCCATAGTTTAATAAAGTTCTATCATGTCCACAAATTTTAGCATTTTTTCCTACTCCAAACAATTCCAACTATTAAAATACAATGAAACATTGATAGGATGAATATTCTTTTGCGGGATGTCCCAACCATGTCATAATTTCAGACGATTGTTGCTAAACTTCTTCTAGCTACATGATTATTATTTTTTTAAAGATGTGGTGAGCTGAAACTGGATACTTCTATCATTATAATTGTTATTATCACTCTGGTCAGTGACCGAAAACGATTAACTCATTCATAATTATTATTATTTCATTGCAATACAGTAAGATCACAACTTGCACTCATTTAACTTGTGTGTATTCAGCTTTTACACACACAGCAAATAAATAAATAAATAAATAAAGGGGCAGCCTTCTGGGAAAAATGACTTTCACAACCCCATGCACCATTGAACCCAATGTATTTAGCCTATAGGCGATATTTGCTTTAGGCGCGATCCTTGGAACATAACCCCATCCCCACGTAAGTTGCAAGCTTACTGTATATCAAGGCTCACTAGTTAACTGGACTTAAGCACTCAAGTCAGAAAATGGAGCTTTTGCTTGGCAATAGTAATAGGAAAACAACAACAGGGAAAAAGGACTTCATTTGCTTTTGCAGTGACAAAACAACATCAGTCTTATATGGAAACCAGCGCAGTGAAGGGTTACAAGGATAACTGAGAATTTTTCTTTATTTTATTATTGCATTTGTATTTATGCCTTGATGAGTACCATATGTAATTTGAGAGTGTATTTATTTACCTGGTTTCACGCTTAAAGTCATTGTGTAGTGTTAAGAGTGGGTGGAGCTAGATACAATGGTGACTATAGCCAGAATGAAATGTGTGAGGAGTTTGCAGGATTGCATCTTGGCATGTTCAGACCCAGAAACCTCCCCACTAAATAAATTCACACTTGACTCAAATTTTGGTTTTGGTTTTTCACAGAATTTAGGCCACAACTTTATTGATTATAGAAAGTGAATGTTTGCATAGGCTCTGGTTTGACTAGCTCCCTGCCGTGCAGGTAGCGCTGACTCAGGGTTCCAGCATAGGTCAGCCAAGGGTGAACACCTGGATAAGCGGAAAGCCGGGAACGGGCTAATTCCTCCACCCAAATGCCCCCCTGGACTCAGGCACGGGCACAACCCCCTCTCAGGGGTTGACCAAACCATCGAGTCCCTGGATTCCTTTAACGGAATACCCTTCACATAGGGATGGCGAGAGCGTTCTCCCATCCCTATCACGTGAACCAGAGCCTATCCGCAACCTTACAAGTTGTGACAATTTGCTACGTGGCAGGTGAAACCCAAATGGCAACAGCCAATCAGCCAAGTGGGGAAAATTCCTGCCGTGCCCCTGTCCCAACGACAGATGACACACGACGGCATAGCAAGGTCAAGCACAAAGCCCTAAAAGTAGGGAGAGGTGGGCGGGTGTTTCGAATGCACGCCCCGAAAAAGGAAGCTCTGGGTCACGTGCATGGGCATAAATAGGTCCCTCAAACCCTTTGGACTGCATCCCATTGGCCAGATTGCACCCAGCTACGAGGGACCTACCAATCCGGTGTTGTGGCTGACCAATTGTACCCACCCACAACACAGAGTTTCGGTTTCCAGCTCTCACCACAATACTCTTTAAGGGAGGACCCGATTTATCACCCTCCCTCTCTCTCTCTCTGCTTCCCCCTCCCTCCAAATCTCTCTGCGTTTTTTGGGACGTGTGTCCC
The DNA here is from genome assembly GCF_965112155.1 of Podarcis liolepis. Classification (NCBI taxonomy): domain Eukaryota; kingdom Metazoa; phylum Chordata; class Lepidosauria; order Squamata; family Lacertidae; genus Podarcis; species Podarcis liolepis. Next base: position 36,172,027 of record NC_139571.1, read on the forward strand.
CCCACCCCACCCTTCAATTACTGAATTGCTTGCAGAGGGCCCAAAGTGATTCCTTGTACAGTAAGCCAATATAGGTGTCTGAAAAGATAATAAACTTCAGATTCTGCCAGGCTCCATTGGGCGTAGTAGCCAGGATTTATTGGGGGGGGGCAGGCTTTATGTTAGGGAGGGTCAGAACCGAGTTATTTGCGATGCAATTGGTCAGTTACTTAAGCCTTTTTATTTATTTACTTGATTTATGAGGAAGGGGAAGCTGCACCCTCTGGCTATGCCCATCCATTATGACTGGCAAATTCTGCCAGATTCAGCCCATATTTGTTCTGGCACCACCCCTAAGCCAGCATTCGACCCCCAGGGTTCAGGAACTGAGCAAACCCTTAAGTTTCCCCCCAGTTCTTTGCAGCTTTGCTCTTCAGATTCCAATACTCCAAGTTCTCACCCCAAGGTCTCTGTGCCTCAGAACTGCTTTGATTAACTGCTCAATTTCTCAATTGTTTATCTTCTATACATACCAGCGGGAGGCCCATTCTCCACTGGAAAGAGAACAGTACTACAGTAGCTAGAATAACAGGGGGGGGGGGGGGATTGCTGTCGTTCTCTCAAGGAAATGGACCGTTCTGCCAAATTAATGTTTTTCTACACAGTGTTGCGGTGGGGGGGTGGGGTGCAATAGTTCAGGTTTCTGTATGTCACAATCCAAGTTCCTATGCATGCACGCGCGCACACACACACACACACAGTCACAATACAATGAAAAACAACTATCCAAGGTTGGGGGGGGGGGTGAACAGCTTGACACACACAGGGAACAAGTAATCTGGCCATCTATTTGATTATACTTGCTTCCTGGCTTTTGTGTGGTTGGATTAGTGCAGACTCTCAAGCGTTTAGAACAGGGGTCAGCAACCTTTTTCAGCCGTGGGCCGGTCCACTGTCCCTCAGACCATGTGGGGGCCCGGACTATATTTTGAAAAAAAATATGAACAAATTCCTATGCCCCACAAATAACCCAGAGATGCATTTTAAATAAAAGGACACATTCTACTCATGTAAAAACACCAGGCAGGCCACGCAAGTAACCCAGAGATGCATTTTAAATAAAAGGACACATTCTACTCATGTAAAAACACGCTGATTCCTGGACCATCCGTGGGCCAGATTTAGAAGGCAATTGGGCCGTATCCGGCCCCCGGGCTTTAGGTTGCCTACCCCTGGTTTAGAAGATGGAAGTAGAGACTTTCTTGGGCACTTATGAAACCCCTATTTTCCCATGCAGGACCACAGCCTGGGGAAATGCGTGCATCCCTAACACAGACATGTTCATCTTGCTGGCCTTTTCCTTCCAAACACAGGTTGCTGCAAAACACGGGAGTTGGGAGACTGCTCTTGTGCTCATGTTCTGCTTACTGGTTTCCCACAGTTATCTGGTTGGCTACTGTGAGAATAAGATGCTGGACCAAATGGGACGTTGGCCTGATCCTGCAGGCTATTATTATGTTCCTCTCCTATGCTGAATTAGTTTCCTCTTCAAACATCTGTACTGCCCTGATTTGGAATACAGTGGTACCTCGGGTCACATACGCTTCGGGTTACATACGCTTCAGGTTACAGACTCTGCCAACCCAGAAATAGTACCCCGGGTTAAGAACTTTACCTCAGGATGAGAACAGAAATTGTGCTCTGGCGGCGCGGCAGCAGGTGGAGGCCCCATTAGCTAAAGTGGTGCTTCAGGTTAAGAACAGACCTCCGGAACGAATTAAGTACTTAACCTGAGGTACCACTGTACATGTTATAGAAGTTATGTATTTCTATACACTCTATACCTTGGCTCCCGAACACCTTCGTTTTTTAACGTTTCGGTTCCTGAACACTGAAAACCCGGAACTAAATGCTCCGGTTTCTGAAAGTTTTTCGGAAGCTGAACATCAAACCGCTTGAGTGCAGGACCTCCTGCAACCAATCAGAAGCTGTGCCTCAATTGTTTAACATTTCGGAAGCCGAACGGGCTTCTGGAACGGATTATGTTCAACAACCGAGGTTTGTCTGTACCACCTCTAAGTAAGTGTGTACTATCCCAGGCTAAGTTGGGAGTAAACCCTAGGGGGAAATCTGTACCCATGGCCTTGTGGGACATCAGAAGAAGAAAAGGCTAAGGGGTAAAACCTACACAAATCTGGAGCTGAGTCCCTAAGACCAGAGGTTTTCAATATTTTTGAGTCCATGGCTCCCATAACTAACTACATTCTTTCTGCGGCACCCCTGTGGGGCTCAGGAGCCCAGTTATGTCACCCCTTGACTGCAGAGCAGGCAGCCTCTTACCCCTTTTTTGAAGACCCTTCCTTGTGGAGTGTTCCCTCAGCCTCCTCTCCCCTCTCCTTGGGAGTCCTTTGGTCAGCAGATTCCATCCCTGGTGCTTCCCAGAGACACCATTCGCCTGCGGAGCTTGTAGCCAGGGCTGCTGCAATGAACAGCTGTGCAAGCCTTTGGGAGGCAGAGACGTGAGAGGGCATCAGAGGAGGGAGGGAAGGAAAGAGGGACAAAGGCCAGTGTTGCCCGCAGGCCGCAGCACTCATGACTATCGGCACCCCAGAGTCTTGACATCTGAGCAGTCTAGGACCTCCATACACACTGCCCAGACTTGCGCCCTGGTGAGGTCACTTTGTTCCTGCTAATGCAGCAAAAACAATGCAGGAGGCAGCGGTTACGAGTTACTGGTCTCCGCAGCCACAGCAGGCGCTGTGATTCTCTACTCCAGAGGAGTAGAGGAGGGCAATCAAAATGGTCAAAGGCCTGGAAATGATGCCTTATGAGGAACGGCTAAGGGAGCTGGGCATGTTTAGCCTGGAGAAGAGGAGGTTAAGGGGTGATATGATAGCCATGTTCAAATATATAAAAGGATGTCACATAGAGGAGGGAGAAAGGTTGTTTTCTGCTGCTCCAGAGAAGCAGACACGGAGCAATGGATCCAAACTACAAGAAAGAAGATTCCACCTAAACATTAGGAAGAACTTCCTGACAGTAAGAGCTGTTTGACAGTGGAATTTGCTGCCAAGGAGTGTGGTGGAGTCTCCTACTTTGGAGGTCTTTGAGCAGAGGCTTGACAACCATATGTCAGGAGTGCTCTGATGGTGTTTCCTGCTTGGCAGGGGGTTGGACTCGATGGCCCTTGTGGTCTCTTCCAACTCTATGATTCTATGATTCTATGATTCTATGATTCTATGATTCTATGATTCTATGATTCTATGATTCTATGATTCTATGATTCTATGATTCTATGATTCTATGATTCTATGATTCTACTCTAGCAGTTTGACTTCACCTCCAGAGTCAAACTCCGTTTTCTTTTGAGATGGACAGATGACAACAGCAGCAATCCCAGAGCAACTCTTAGTTGGAGTAGGAATGGTTTCTAGCAAAGTGAGGGGAAGTGGCAGTTCTTTATCTGTCCAATAGCTAAGGCTAGGCTGTTCTGCTCTTTGTGGCCCTTGTTCCTGCCACTGACGAAGGGGGAAAGAGTTCCTGTCTCCTGCACTTCCAGGATAATTTGCTTATACTCTAAGGTGCTACTGGAAGGATTTTTGTTATTTTGCTTATACAGTATTTTATCTTATTATTGAAACCTATATACCTCTTGACTGAAATAAAACCTCTAAACAGTTTACAAGAACTATTAAAAAATGTAAGTAAAGAAATTTTAAAACAATTCAAAATATTCTAAAATAATTAAAATTAAGCATAAAAGAAGTCATCAACATCTACCTGTCTAGATAGGCTTGCCTTCACAGAAATGTGTTAAGCAGACGATGAGAAAAGTGCAGGGATGTCTGCATAATGTTAATAGACAGGAAACTCCAAAGCATAGGTGCTGCCATACTAAAAGGTTGATTCCTCACAACTGTGGAACAAGTGTCTTGTGGCACCTGCTACACTGCCAGTTCTGCATATCAAAGCAGTTGAGTGGGCATGTATTGGGGAAGGCAACCACACAATTATATATTATTTCTCCCTTATTGAATTTAATAAAAGCAAATAAATGCAAATAAAAGTGATGGGAACATCGCTAGCAGGCAATAGGTATATTTATAGTGAAATAAGTGCTGGCCAGTCTGTGCTGCTCAGAGCCACCATTAGTTACAAACTTGCAGAATTCATTTTGTGCAATCTGATCCTGGAGGGGGGAAACGCCTGTATGGACTCAACAAACTGAAATCCCATACAGACCAGTTCCACTGCTCTGCAAATGTTTCATCTTATGTAGGATAGGCTATCTGGAGCGCTTCAACAGTATAATCAAACTGAACAGAAGTTTGGCCTGCTTTATGTTTAACTCCACATCCCCTCCCTCCTTCATCCGAAGTCTGAATATTTATTAAAACCAACAAACCGTGGTGTCCAATGGGACAGATACGGCAGAAGGCAAGGAGACCAGAATAGGCAGAACCAGAGGCAGAATCATAGAATCATAGAGTTGGAAGAGACCACAAGGGCCATCGAGTCCAACCCCCTGCCAAGCAGGAAACACCATCAGAGCACTCCTGACATATGGTTGTCAAGCCTCTGCTTAAAGACCTCCAAAGAAGGAGACTCCACCACACTCCTTGGCAGCAAATTCCACTGTCGAACAGCTCTTACTGTACAGCTTACTTTAGAATCATGTCCTAAGTGGCTGTAACTCATAAGGCAGGCAGGCAGGGGCTGTCTAGGGCAGGTTGAGGCTGGTGGGGCAGTGCCCCATTTGCACCAGCCCCCACTGCTAAAAAGAAAACCCTTACAAACTTAGAAGCCTTTCTAGCTTCTCCATCACAGCTTGTCTGAATGCACTTGCTAGACAGCTAAAGTAGCTAGAAACCTGAAATTAGACTGCTTGTTCAAGAGCCCATCCATCATCACCAACTCATAGACACATTAGAAGACTGAAGATCCCCTTTCAAGTGATAATCCTTTGCAAAAAACCACAAAAAATCCACCTTACTGTAACACAGAAACATTGCCAGAAGAGGCTGACTCACAGAATTTGTTGCTGTTGTTGTTGCTGCTGCTGTTATATTTTTAAATATCCCACCTTTTCCCCAGACTGGGACTCACAAGGCAGCTTACAGATAAAAATACAAAAACACAGATAAAAGTAGTGAAAGCTAAAAACATAGAAAAGATGATAATTTAAAAGGAATAATCTTTTTTATTTTTTTACGTTTGCTAGTTTTAATTCTACAGTGGTACCTCAGGTTAAGTACTTAATTCGTTCTAGAGGTCTGTACTTAACCTGAAACTGTTCTTAACCTGAAGCACCACTTTAGCTAATGGGGCCTCCTGCTGCCGCTGCGCCACCGGAGCACGATTTCTGTTCTCATCCTGAAGCAAAGTTCTTAACCTGGAGCACTATTTCTGGGTTAGCAGAGTCTGCAACCTGAAGCGTATGTAACCTGAAGCGTCTGTAACCTGAGGTACCACTGTATTAGCATTAAAACTATGTATCTTATAATTCTATTAAAAATACAGGCAGCAACAACAACAAAAATATCACAGCGCCAGCCCTTTCCTTAAAAACAGTCAGTTCCTAAAGACCTGCTGGAATAAAAGGTCTTCCTTCACCTGCCAGTGGAAGGACAACAAGGAGGGAATCAGTCTAACTTTCCTAAGAAGAGAGTTGCAAAGTACATTTTCATATGTCTTGGGAGGCCAGCCACAGTTATACCAACTGAGTAGCATTAACACCCCAAAAGGCTCTTGTTTCTCCCACAGCCACATCCTTGGAGTCAAGGAGAGATCCTGGAAGGCTCACTTTCCGCTTGCTGTTTTGCTTCTGGCCCACATCACTGCATTTCAGCTCCCAACTCAGGTTCTTTCCCTCTGACAATCTCTGAGTTCAGGGAGGTGCCCCACCCATCTGGCACAGAGCTCCCTTTCCTTTGTTCTCTTAATGCCCCATCTCCCAGGCGATCACCTCATTGGGCTTATGTTTTAACATTTGCTGGAACCAGGGGTTAGAAGGAACTCCCTCCCCCCACAAACTCATAAATATATGAAGTCCCACCATGCTGTCAACTTTGATTGAATTTTCTTTTAAAATATCTGTGGTTTCACATATTTTCTAAGTTTCAACCTTAATACAGTGGTACCTCGGGTTACATACGCTTCAGGTTACAGACTCCGCTAACCCAGAAATAGTGCTTCAGGTCAAGAACTTTGCTTCAGGATAAGAACAGAAATTGGGCTCCGGCGGCGCGGCAGCAGCAGGAGGCCCCATTAGCTAAAGTGGTGCTTCAGGTTAAGAACAGTTTCAGGCTAAGAACGGACCTCCGGAACGAATTAAGTACTTAACCCGAGGTACCACTGTAACAGTATGTTGCTCTCTGTACAGCTGTGATTTTGGGGAGACCTGGATAGGGAGCCTACTCCAGCAGCTATCTGGGAGAGAGAAGGAAAGTAGATTGCAAGGAGATTTGTTCTGACAGAGCCTGGGAAGGATCCCAGCTCTTTTAAGGTAAATACCATAACTTACTGGACAAGTGTTTGGCAATTATATAAATACTGGCAAAAGTCAAGCAAAGCTAAAAAGAGACGCTGCCTTACAGCTGCTAAGGAAAACTCCAGTCGTTTTCTTGTTCTTGACTGCCATATATGGGCTATTCCATGGCATTTCTGTAATGCTTTGCAGTGTGGCACATCTCATCCCTGAAGAGAAAAGTTGTGTGCAGGTTGACAAGGGGGTTTCTCCTAAAGAAAGGTAGAATCGGATGCCTTTCCCCCCCTTCATGCTGTCTGGAACCTTGTCCTTTATGCAAGGTGCTCCAAGGATAGCCAGAAAAACAGCAGGCCCATAAAGCTATCAAGCACAAACTGATAGACAGATGACTCCATCATTCTTAGTGTTTCAGGTGACAGGGAGGAAGCAAACACCACCCACTTCCACATTATTCTGGGAAAAAATCACTGTCCCTGTGTGTTGTGCACTGACAGTGATCTTGAGGTAAAAGGCTCTTCCCAATCCGTAATCTCAATGTTCAAAGATTGCTGCCCTCTTCTAATTATGAACAAATTGGTTCTTTGTCTCTCTCTCTACGTCTTCACTTGGTTTTGGGGGGTTTGATGAGTCACTGTTTTTGTTGATTTGGAAATATTTTGGTTTTTATGATGTTGGCATTTTTCGGCGGCTTAATGTATCTTTGTGGGTTTGGTTCTGTTGCATGTACAAGTTCATTGATGTAAGCTGTTTTGAAATTTTCTTCTCCAGGGGGAAAAAGTGGGACCTATGTTAAAAAAGAAAAGAAAAAAGCATATTCAGGGAAAGACGGGTGGTGGCGGTGGACAAGCTGTCTTTCAGCAAAATTCATCTGCCAGAAGTGGCCTAGGCGACAAAGACATTATTAAGTTCTCTAAAGAAACCCAGGGTTCAGTGGAACACAGATTGGAAACCACACCGTGTAGGACAGAGGTGTATAACCTGTGGCACTAGGTTGCACGAGGCTTTCGGCCTAATGTCAAAAGCCTTTTTGCAGGCTGTTTAGTTAAGACCTCTGGCTATCTGTCCCACCCCTGGCTGTCTGATGGGTAAGGGCAGAGGAGGGGTTGCAGAAAGAGATAGAAAAGAGGGTGGCAGAAAGCAAGAATTATGCCTTCCTTTCACTGTGGCCATTGGCAGAGTAAAAGCTGCACATCCTGGGTCTAAGGTACCAAATATTCCTAACTGATAGTACAGTGGTACCTTGGGTTACATACCCTTCAGGTTACATACGCTTCAGGTTACATACGCTTTAGGTTACAGAGTCCGCTAACCCAGAAATATTGCCTCAGCTTAAGAACTTTGCTTCAGGATGAGAACAGAAATCGTGCTCCGGCGGCACGGCAGCAGCAGGAGGCCCCATTAGCTAAAGTGGTGCTTCAGGTTAAGAACAGTTTCAGGTTAAGAACGGACATCCGGAATGAATTAAGTACAGTGGTTACCTCAGGTTAAGAACTTAATTCGTTCTGGAGGTCTGTTCTTAACCTGAAACTGTTCTTAACCTGAGGTACCGCTTTAGCTAATTGGGCCTCCTGCTGCAGCCACAAGATTTCTGTTCTCATCCTGAAGCAAAGTTCTTAACCCGAGGTACTATTTCTGGGTAAGCAGAGTCTGTAACCTGAAGTGTATGTAACCTGAAGCGTATGTAACCCGAGGTACCACTGTACTTAACCTGAGGTACCACTGTAGTAGAAAATGAAGCATAGGTGATAGGTACTGTTACCTCTAGTACCCAAGAGCCACTCATTTGTAAAAAGAGACATGATGCTGTCTTCTTACTTGGTTGGCCTCGTAATACCTAGCAGAAACAGTCTGTGGTGTGTTATTTGCTTAGTGTGTCTCTGTGTTCCTGCTATCTTACATTACCACAACTAGGATTCCCCCCCCCCCCCCGCTCTGAAACACCAAGCTGGATGTGATGCAAAAGTTCTATGACTGGAATGCCCACGTTGTTTTTCCTTTCTGATAGTCTGCCATGAAGGACCCTTATCTGAAATATGTACAAAGCACAGGACGGCAGGCCTGTAAGATTCCCCTCCTCTGCATAATTTCCTCGCATCCCTCCCCACCCCCAAACCCTACGCAGTGCTATTTTGCCCTTACTGAGAAAACTTGTGTTGCCCATATTTATTTATTTTTGAAATAAGGGAAAAAAGAACAGCTTGGGGTTTCAGCGGGAAAACAGTATGGAAGGAAAGGTTAAGAACTCTCCTCATTGCATAAGCCCAGGTCTGGATTGTACCCTTCCCCTCGGCCGTGTTTTGCAAAAGAAAAGAAAAAAACATTGGAAATTCCTTTTATATTGAATTCCTTATATATTATAGTTTGACCCTAAAATATATTATTTTAGCACTCTTTTGGGTCCATAATGTCGAAATATTGTGGGGCATGTATGTGTGTTTGAAATTAACATAGATATTCTAGTGATTTTCTGGGATGTGGTTCTTTCAACTACTGTCATAAAAATAAAAGTCAAAGTCAAAGAATATGAAGACGCACACACACTGAATCAACAGATTGAAACGGCTTCAAAGGAGCCACTTGTGTGCTGCGCTGTACTGTCAGCAGCGAGCTGTGCCTTTAGAAATGTTGGAACCGTTATAAATCCTTTCTGATCTTCAGACTTATTTTTAGTGACATGAGGCAGGTATCATGTTGATCAGCCTCAGCGTGAAGCCTTCCTAGGTCTAATGACTTTTGGATTTGATGCAAACTGGTGGGCTGATTTATTTATCTGTGCTTGTAATGATAATTAATAGGGAAAATCATCTGCGTAAGAAGAACCTGCTGGATCAGGCCAATGGCCCATCGAGTCCAGCATCCTGTTCTCACAGTGGCCACCCAGATGCCCGTGGGAAATGTACAAGCAGGATCCATGCACAAGAGCCCTTGCTCCTCCGGCAGTTTCCAGGGACTGATTGTTGTTGTTTAGTCGTGTCCGACTCTTCGTGACCCCCTGGACCAGAGCATGCCAGGCACTCCTGTCTTCCACTGCCTCCCGCAGTTTGGTCAAACTCATGCTGGTAGCTTCGGGAACACTATCCAACCATCTCGTCCTCTGTCGTCCCCTTCTCCTTGTGCCCTCTATCTTTCACAACATCAGGGTCTTTTCCAGGGAGTCTTCTCTTCTCATGAGCTGGCCAAAGTCTTGGAGTCTCAGCTTCAGGATCTGTCCTTCCAGTGAGCACTCAGGGCTGATTTCCTTCAGAATGGAGAGGTTTGATCTTCTTGCAGTCCATGGGACTCTCAAGAGTCTCCTCCAGCACCAGAATTCAAAAGCATCAATTCTTCGGAGATCAGCTTTCTTTATGGTCCAGCTCTCACTTCCATACATCACTACTGGGAAAACCATAGCTTTTACTATACGTGGCTGGTAGCCATCAATAGCTTTTTTCTCCATGAATTTGTGTAATACTCTTAAAAGTCATCCATCACTGCCTCCTGTGGGAGAAACTTTCATAGTTTTAACGATGTGCTACGTGAAGTACTTTATTTTATCTATCCCAAATCTTCCAAAATTCACCTTCCACAAGTTTCAGTGTTTTGAGAGAGGGTTAAAACCATTTTCTATCCACTTTCTCTCTCACATGCATTATTTTATAAACTTCTATCATGTCACCTCTCACTTGCTTTTTTCTATAAACCAGGAAGTCCCAAAGGCTGCCACCTTTCCTCATGGGGGGTGGGTGGGTTGCTCCACCCCATCGATCATTTTGGCTGCCCTTTTCTGAACCTTTCCCAAGCGTACAAATACCCTTTTGGAGGTGGGGCAACCAGAACTGTATTCAGTACAGTGGTACCTCGGGTTACAGACGCTTCAGGTTACGTGATTTCGGGTTGCGCACCGCGCAAAACCCGGAAGTACCGGAATGGGTTACTTCTGGGTTTTGGCGCTCACACATGCGCAGAAACACCAAATCACGCTTTGCGCATGCACAGAATTGCCAAACCGTGACCCGCACGTGCGCAGACGCAGCGCTGCGGGTTGCGAACGCTGCGAGTTGCGAATGTGCCTCCCGAACGGATCACAATTGCAACTTGAGGTTCCACTGTATCCCAACTGTGGCCCCCTCAAACATTTTAGGGGGGTGCTGGTTTGAAGGGGCGTTGGCTCCAGTGGCGTAGCGTGGGGGGTGCAGGGGGGGCCGGCCGCACCGGGCGCAACATCTGGGGGTTAGGGTTAGCGGGCGCAAATCCACGGGTTAGGGGGCGCAAATTACTTGCCTTGCCCCGGGTGCTGACAACCCACGCTATGCCACTGGTTGGCTCCTTCCAACTGTCTGACTTCACCCCCAAAGGCGCACACTTTTCCCTTGTCGCCAGAGACAGACGGACGCCAACAACCCCTGGGTGAGCCCCACGAGGGGCGAAAGATTCCTGCGTCGCAGGGGGCTGGACTAGATGCCCCTCGTGGGACCCCCTTGAAGTTCACACGACCACTTGTCATTTGCCATTGGGTTTGGGAGTCATCACCCCGCCAAGCTCCTCCTTCCTTCCTTCCCCAAGCCTCGACGCCTTGCTTTCCGACCCGCCTCTCTTCACGTGCCAGAGGGTTGCTGAGGGGGCTTCCTCTCCTCTCCCTCGCGATTAGTCGACACCCCCCAACACCCCCCCTCCTCCTCCGCTCCCTCCCACGTCGTCCCAGGGAGTGGGCGCCAGGCGCGCGAGCCACCTTCCCCGCCAACCAGAGCCAGGCGCGCAGGCGAGGAGCTCGCGGCTCTTTCCCCTCACGACTTCCTTCCACGGAAAAGAAGCCGCCGCGCGCCGCCGCCTCTCTCTCGCCGCCGGGGAAGCCCTGCATGCTGCTGAAGCAGCTGCCGCTGCTGGTGGCCAGGGCGAGAGCCCCGCTGCTTCTTCGCCTCGCCTCGGCGCGCTCGCCTGCCCGGCAGCAGCAGCAGCACCTCAGCCCAGACGCGCCGCGGACGGGAGAGGCGAGGCAAGGAGGAGGAGGAGGCGGCGGCGGGCCAGGGCGCTCCGGACCGGCGGAGGGAACCATGAACAGCGCCAAAGGCGAGCAGGAGCCCAGCCCCGCCGAGCCCAACCTGCAGGAGGAAGAGGTACCTGCCGGAGGGGAGGCGGGCGGGCCAAAGGCGCTGCCTGCCGGGCTTTCGCTTCGGAGCGCAGGGGCGGCGTGCGTCATGGGCTTGTCCGGGGAGCCCTGGAAAAAGTTTTGGGGGAAGGGGGGAGCGCTTCCAAGCAGGGCAGCCGTAGAGCTTTTCGGACACCCCCCCCCCATCCCTGCCACCCAACCACCAGCCCGTCCCTTAAAACGCATTGACACCGAAGCTGTTCGCTCCGTCCGCTTTGGGGGCTTGGAGAGGTTGCGCAACGCTTGGAAAACGAAAGGCGCGCCGAAGGTTCTCCGAAGCAACTAAGTTTGACCTTAGTTTGAACGGGGAAAGTGGGATGGTTGGTGCGGGGGGAAACATGGGAGGCGAACACTGTGTTTTCTCCTTTTCTCTCTTGTGGTCGTGCGCTTACTCCCTGTAACCTAGTTGCCCCCCGACTCCCCACATTAAAAGCAGAGTACTCCTTAAAAAAAAAAAAAAAGCAAGCCAGGCGCTCTGATTAATAGATAACGTATCGAGCGCATTCTTTCCCGATGAGTTAAGATGCAGAGAACTTGCACTTGGGCAAATCTTAATTCAGAGCCACCTTGGGGAAAGGTCGTAGTCAAAAAAAGCAAAGCGTGGCAAAACACGCAAATTAAGTTGGCGATGCGCTTTGGCAATATCGGTAAATGGTTGAACTCAATAATAAAGCAGTGCGAGTGATTTCCATCGTTAGAGATTGTTGTACAGTACTGTATTGTGTTGCCCATTTATGGTTCAACCCTATATGCTTACTCAGAAGCAAGCCCATACTGTTCAGTGGAAAACACTCCTAGGTAGGGTTGTATATCTCATAGGATTGTATATCTCATAACATAAGTAATTTCCTTGAAATACTTATGAGCTCTTGTAAGTTTGAGGTACTAAGCCATGCTTTATGTCTTAACCACCACATTCCACTTATAGACTGTCTACTCACTTTAAACCTCCCTGTGTGTGATTCGAATATTACAACCTTATAATGGATAGGTAGCCTGTGAATTTATAACGCCTACAGCATTTCTGTTCACAGTCTTTTTTGCAGGGTGATAAACAGTCAAAACTCAGTGTAGTAGGACCTTAGGCATTTTGTTGGAGGAAACTTTGCTTTTCCTTGAAGTAGACTAGTCCACAAAACCTTAGTGCCGGAATGATATTGTGAGTCTTTAAGGTGCCATAAGACTCTTCGGAGTTGTTGTTGTTGTTTTGCTACACTGCTCTGAAATAAAGAAAGATGGTTACTCTTGAGCAGGGGTCAGCAAACATTTTCATCAGGGGTCTACTCTCCTTCAAACCTTGTGGAGGGCCGGACTATTTTTTTTTGGGGGGGGGAGAATGGATTCCTATGCCCCACAAATAACCCAGAGATGCATTTTAAATAAAAGGACACATTCTACTAATGTAAAAACACGCTGATTCCTGGACCGTCCGTGGGCCAGATTTAGAAAGCGATTGGGCCAGATCCGGCCCCTGGGCCTTAGTTTGCCTACCCATGCTCTTGAGGCTAGGAACCTGTTTTGGGAAAGAATTAAGGCAGTAAACTACCCAGATTAACACTTCAAGCCTATTATGAAGTGCTGCCGATTCACAGATCCTAGAAGGATGAATGGTGGTTGCATGGAACAAAACACATTTTCTTAAAAGAAAAACATTTCCTTGTATCATGTATTCATTCTGCCTATCTGTGGGAATTACCGTATATTTATAGGAACACGAATATGTAGGTTTCTTCATCTGTTACAATATATAGGCTTCTAAGCATCAGTTCAGTTTGTTATAACGTGATAACTTGCCCATATAGGCAAGAATGAAAATTCTAATGTTTGCATTGTTTTTCAGGTTGCCACCAAGTACTAACCAGATAGTGCTTGTGATCTGCAACATAAACCGCTATGAAATATGTATATGTATGAACATTAATTACTATACTGATTAATTAATTTTAGGCATGGTTTGGACAAACTTTGAAAATTTTGTATTAGTAGAAGTTCTCTTTTGGGAACTCCTACAATGTGCTTAAACTCGGCATAAGCTTGCCTTGTATTGCAGCCGTGATGTTTGTTAATGGGGTTGGTTGTTGAGACTCTTCATTGCCCTATCCCCTTAGTTGAAGGAATAATTTTTAATGATTTAATAATCTTGTTAGCGGTGAAATCTGGTGGTGGCTCGGAAAACATTTATGGTGCAACCTGTTGTCTTGTGATGATGTGCAACGAGGTATTGTAACAACACATTCATACACGGCTTTGATGCTGTGTGTGTCCTTTTTGCTTCTGGTGTCAGCCTTGGGACGCCCTTGGCTCCTGAAGTCCCAATGGAGAGCATTTTCAGTGGGTTTGGGGGGAAAGAAGTTATTGGTGCTGCACAACCTAAGTATTTTCCTGGTCCCTGTCATTTCACCATTGGCAGCAAATAAGTAATGAATGGGAAGCTAAGGATGGAAGGAACATGGGAGTCCACAGTCACTTGTGTTGCATTCACCTACAGTACAACCTGTTTTTCATTTGTTTGGTGGTATTAGTTTTCTAAGGACCTTTTAATAGTATTGGGCTTGGGCAGAGGATTACATTAACTTCTGACCCTATTCCAACCTTACAGTTTATCTTTCCAAATATAAACGTGACTTAAATCTTGGCAGCCTCACATCTCTTAGAGATCTGTGCTCCCATCGATAAACCATTTGGAAGTAGTGCTGACATCAGTGCCTCTTTACAGCAGAAGCCTCAAACAAAGAACAAGTCCCTGTCTCAAAGAGCTTTCAGCCTAAAGTTTGATGGCAACTGTGCAGCAGGTTAGCAGTGCTTCTGAAACAGATAACTGTTCAGTGTACTGTATCAGTTGTGGATTTTATACTTCTGTGTTTTAAATTCACTTGTACTTAACTTTGTATGTAGAGAAATAGCATTCTGATTTCAGACTGTGGTAAATGGGCAGTGTGGGAAAAGGAAGTCGGTGAAAGCGAAAATTGGACGTAGCGCTGATGAAAGACCATATTTCCATTAATTATCTCATCCTTCACTTGTACACACCAGCTTGTTTCATTCATATGTTTGCATTCTTCCATTATCCCACTGTTTCTGCGCAATAAGGTGCACACATTTTATTGATATATATTTTATGCAGAGTTTAATTAGTTTATTTCCTTGGGCTAGGGAAATGTAAAAGTCTGTGAGGTGGATTGCTGCTTCCACTGAATACAGGGAATGGAAGTGGAAGACCAAAGTACATGTTACATGGGAGGTCTGTGATTGGATATCCCAATATATTTTTCTTTACAGTGGTACCTCGGGTTACATACGCTTCAGGTTACAGACTCCGCTAACCCAGAAATAGTACCTCAGGTTAAGAACTTTGCTTCAGGATGAGAACAGAAATCGTGCTCTGGTGGTGCGGCGGCAGCAGGCGGCCCCGTTAGCTAAAGTGGTGCTTCAGGTTAAGAACAGACCTCTGGAACAAATTAAGTACTTAACCCGAGGTACCACTGTACTTCGAAACTTCCAGGGTGCGTGTGTTCCTAATGTGATCCGGGAAATGGTACTGGTAGTATTTAACCCTTCCCTAGTACCATTTTGTCAATGTAAACCCCATCGCTCAAACTATTAGCCAAATTGTGGGGGAAGACCTCTTGTCACTGCCCCCCCATAGGGTAATAGCATCTCTGTGTGGTTAAATTGAAGGGTTAAACACACCTTCCCTAGTGGTTCCCAACCTTTTTGGGGGACTATGCCCCACCTAAGTATCTCTAAAATCCTGATCCCCCCCCCCCGGTGACATATAATTCTTATTACTCAAAAAGTGAACTCCTATTCACTTGGAGGAAGCCTAAAAGGCCATTAATTTGGTCTACACAAGCTTCCAAATCCCCCCCAAAAAAATATCAAATTGCACCCCTGTGGGGCATGTGCCCCACTTCGGGAACCATGGCCCTGGAGCTATTGCCCTGATCAAATGAAGAACCCTCCTCAATAAGGAGTGGCTGCTTTGAAGTAAACGAAAAGTATAGCAGAGCTTCCTCATCTCTTCTACTTTGGCTCTGAGGTGCATTTTTTTTAAAACAAGGACAGCTCAGTAAGTTCATGGCTAAGCTGTGAGTCCAGGTTTCCAACTCCAGATCCTACCTCTCTTTGCTGAGCCAAATGTCCCTCATAACCTCCAGCATCACTTAACAAACTGAGGAACCTTCAGGGCTGTTGTTGGTGTTATGTACTGAAGTTCTCACCCTGGGCCAGCAGGGGGATACTGTAGATAGTTTTCACTCAGGTCTGCATATGCAAATAAGGAATTGAAAGTGACGTTCAGTGATTGGATAGTTACAGAAAGTTGTTACTGTTGCCATGTAGTTGAGCTCCATATAAGCAGGTTGGCTGAACCGTTCAGCCCTGTTCTGTGCTGGCCTGTGAATAAACAAGAGCTGTCTGAAGAATTGCTGTGTCGTCTGATATGTTCACCCACAACTTAACAGTTGGCACCTGTCTTGTTAATGTCTTGCAGTTAGGCTGATAAACTGTGTGTAGAGTTGCTAGAACAGACATGCAGTCAGAACAGTGCATGTTGAGGGGAGAATAGGGGATTGGCGCCATAAGAACCTTTCATCAAACATTATGATTTAAAATAGAGCAGAAGGCCCAGACCTGTAGTTATTCTAGCAGCTGAAAAACAGACTAGTCATTTCTAAAAACTGTTCTAAGAAAGGGAGACATTGCCTGAAATGATGTTTTCTAACCACTGTGTAGCATATACCGTATTTTTCGCTCTATAAGACACACCAGACCATAAGACGCACCTAGTTTTTGGAGGAGGAAAACAAGAGAAAAAAATTTCTGAATCCCAGAAGCCAGAACAGCAAGAGGGATCGCTGCGCAGTGAAAGCAATGATCCCTCTTGCTGTTCTGGCTTCTGGGATAGCTGTGCAGCCTGCATTCGCTCCATGAGACGCACACACATTTCTCCTTACTTTTTAGGAGGGAAAAAGTGCGTCTTATAGAGCGAAAAATATGGTAGTTGGTGCCTGAAACATCACTGTTAAGGACTGTTTCTCATGTCAGTGCAAACGGAACTCCCTTCTGATGGAAGGACCAGGTCTTGTTGTGATGACAGCTAGGTATGCTGAGTCAATACAGTAGTAATTTACCACCTAGTATGGTCTTTTTGTTTATTAAAAACAAGTTACCATCTGAATTACTGGTATAAGCTTTTTGCTACTCTGCGGTTGTCTGCCAGATGGTAAGGCTCTCTGCATGGTGAGTTGGTTGTTGCTGGATAAAGAGCAAAAATGACAGTGGCATTCCCCTGAGCTGGGTGGCAAACATTCAAGTATATTCTTCTTCAGGTATTGCTAATCTTCCGTATCTTTTCTTGGTGGCATATCAATTTTTGTTATTTCCAAGTTCTGTTGCCGTTTGAAGTGACTTTACCTTTCTGAGTTGCAATTTAGAAGATTTTTGTGTGCTTAAGCCCCCCCCTCCCCCCAGATATCACTCTCGGTGTGTCTGAAGTTGTAATTTTAGCAAGTGTAGATAGGAGTGTCATAGGACAGATCTTTACTATACATTGTAAGTGCATCCGGCACACATAGTGCTTAGAATTGTAGATCTGTAGGGGGGGAACTAGAGTTCCCAGGATTCTTGGGGAGGGGGGGAGTCATG
This sequence comes from Podarcis liolepis, assembly GCF_965112155.1. Taxonomy (NCBI): domain Eukaryota; kingdom Metazoa; phylum Chordata; class Lepidosauria; order Squamata; family Lacertidae; genus Podarcis; species Podarcis liolepis. Next base: position 36,189,264 of record NC_139571.1, read on the forward strand.
TGCCTTAAATGTGCATTTGATGTGCTTTAAAAATATTGTCTGTTCATATTTCATCTTACTATTTATATTGTTTAATAAACAGTGGTAGTTTTCAGTATTTGATTTGGCTTTGAAAAACTCTGCTATGGAGCTAGTTTACACATAGGCGTGAGCAATCTAATTGAATCCAAATTGTGAATGCAGTTGTACCTTGATACTCGAACAGCTTGGGTCCCGAACAAATCGGCTTCCGAACGCTACAAACCCAGAAGTGATGTTCCAGTTTGCGAACATTTTTCGGAAGCTGAATGTCCAACATGGCTTCAGTCGGAAGCTGTGCCTTGGTTTCCGAATGGTTTTGGGAGTCGAGTGGACTCCCAGAATGGATTAAGTTTGAGAACCAAGGTACCGCTGTAATGTATGATTACACAGTGCGGTAAGGAACCTAGCTATGGTGACCCATATTATGCATATCTTTTTGGCTGGATCAGAAAACTTTGGCATGAAGTGGGTGCACATTTCAGACAGCTAGTCTAGGTCAGTGTAGGATTTGCATTCAGGACCTTCACATTCTCTGTAGGTCTTGTTGACTTTTTTCTTCAAAGTAGGCAATCCACTTTTTAAAAAAAGTCAACAAGACCTACAGAGTTCCAGATGTGGATTTCATAGCAAGCTAAAATGGTGATGATAATGCAATCATCCTATCTCTGCTGTGTTAATTAACACCTGTTCATGGGACGTGAAACCGTTGTCTTGAATCAAGCTTAAACAAAAAGAATCAAATCTCTTGATAAGTTCTGGATGATTTGTGTTTATTACCAATTAATGCTGTTGTGAAAGGTCACGGTATTTACCTTCTGTATTTACAGTATATTACGTAGAATTATTGCAAGCTGTACTATTCACATTTCATAGCCATTTGACCTCCCTGTTTTTCTGTTTATACCTCTGTAATATATGCATGTATGTATACGCTCTCTCCCCTGGGCCATGGGAGGATTATCTTTCATGAATCGGATGAAATGAACTCTGTTCATGAGAGCTTGTTCTCAGACTCTTCCTCCCCTTTTAGATGCCTTTTTCTTCTTTTCAGCTCATTGCTCAACAACAGGATCTTCGTGAACATACATTTTCATATTTATTTAACTGCTGTAGTTATTAAAAAATATTTACAGGCTTCCATTCATCTATTCACATACCAGATGGGATACAAAACATAAAAAACACACAACAATAAAAACCCACCATTCAAAATACACAAAAGCAGATAAAAGCAACAGATCAGGCTAAACAGCCATTAAAATGCCTGGGCAAATAATTGAGTGAAAGGCATTCCACATTCCCGGTGCCACCACCAAAAAGGCTGTATTCCTCACCGTGGGCTCACCCGCAGCAGTCAAATGCAGAGAAAAGCCTTTTAAGACATCATAGTTACAGGCAGCTTAGCATAAGGGAAAGGTGTTCCTTTGGGTATTTTCATCCCAAGCCTTTTCAGGCTTTAGATGCATGTTCCAGCACTTTAAATTAGATTTGGAAGAGAATAGAATCAGTGTGATAAGATTCCACCCAGCTGCACCATTTGAACATTTCCAGGTGGTCTTCAGTGGCAGCCCCATGTACAGTGCATTGCAGCAATTCTCTTGGGAGGTTACTAGAATGTGGGTCACTGTGAACAAACTGTTCACTGTCAAGGAGCAACTGCAGCTGGCAATGCAGCCGGCTCTGGGAAGAAGCACTCTCTGCCACTGAGGCCACCTGTATTAATGGTGACAATGCTGGATCCAGGAATACCTGCACACGGTGTACCTTTTCCTTTAAGGTGAGTACAACCCTATCTGGAAAAAGCTGCCTGCCTGATTCCACAGACATGAGAACCACTTACTCCTTCTCATGATTCATTGTCAGTTTATTGGCTTTCATCCAGCCCATCACTAAATACAAACCCTAGTTCAGAAACCGCATAGCTTCACTTAACTAAGGTGACAGATGGAAATAGAGTTAGGTTCCATCTGCATCGTTAGTGGTCTTGTTCAAGGCTCCAGAAGCCTTGCTTCTGGCAAGGGACACCTTCCCCCCCTTTCCTACTCTCCTGAAATCTTCCACAACTGCGCTGCTTGGTGCTAAACAGCTCAGGATTGGTGCTGGCTCACAGCCCCTGAATCTGAATGCTTTATTTTTGAACAGTAGGGCAGGAGTTCCCAAACTGTGGTCTGAAAGATCACTGCTTCACAAGGTGGCTTGCAGCATGTCTGTGAAGAAGCATTTGACTTCTGTGGATTTCAAACTGCAGTACAATAAAATACATACAATGTAAGAAATCAAGGAAGCAATAAAAATACGATTGAAAGTCACACAACTTCTAGCACAGCACATTACAATTGCTGCAGCAGGCTCAAGAATCATCAAGAGGTCTGCTAAGACCATCAGCAATTTTCAGTAGCGGGAGAAGTATAGTACAGTGGTACCTTGGGTTAAGTACTTAATTCATTCCGGAGGTCCGTTCTTAAGCTGAAACTGTTCTTAACCTGAAGTACCACTTTAGCTAATGGGGCCTCCTGCTGTCGCCGCGCAGCTGGAGCACGATTTCTGTTCTCATCCTGAAGCAAAGTTCTTAACCTGAAGCACTATTTCTGGGTTAGCAGAGTCTGTAACCTGAAGCATATGTAACCTGAAGCGTATGTAACCTGAGGTACCACTGTATGGGGAAGAGAGGAGGATTTTTTATTTTGGTGCACACCATTCCCCTGACGCTTAATGTTCAACTTCTAGGATACTGTTATAGCAGGACTAGGGGACCTTTTTGACTTTGTAGGCCAAATCCTTGTGGGCCAAATTTGACAGATGTGTGAGGGGAGGGACGATCCTGCTTAATGTTGGGTTTGGTTTTGTGAGAGAACTCTCACATTCACCTGGACCAAGCAAATTCACTTTCCCTTCACATCAGCTGAGGCCCTGTGTATCTGAAGGAGTGTCTCCACCCACATTGTTCAGCCCAGACACGGAGGTCCAGTTCCGAGGGCCTTCTGGCAGTTTGCTCACTGTGAAAAATAAAGTTACAGAGAACCAGGCAAAGGGCCTTCTTGGTAGTTGTGCCCGCCCTGTGGAACACATTCCCGTCAGATGCCATCATTCCCTATTACAGTGCCTATCAACTTGGAAACAAAATGGAAGATCTCCAAAACCAGGTAATGGTTTCTACTCCATTGAAGGCTCTGCTGTTAAATGCTAGATAGGTGATATTTTAAATAAAAAAACCCAGTCATCTCAGAATCTTACCTTCTCTGGCTTTGGGACATAGAAATGAGATGTTATAATTCATCAGAATGGCTGCTGGGTTTGAGAGTTAAGAGTCTAAGAATTTTAATAATAATAATAATAATAATAATAATAATAATAATAATAATAATAATAATAATATGCAAAGCAGGGGGATGAGTTGAGTTATGTTCTGTTACAGGGGCTGTTACAAAGATGAAGGGAGCAGGCAACATTATATCAACGTACTGGTCATCTGTTTAACTGAGGTATATGTTTGTGTTTTGGTGCTTGTACAATTTTGAAACTATATGTATATAAATCAGTTCATTTCTTCAATGGCGGTTATGCGGTAAACATGACCTGCATGATTCCTATATTCTCGAAGCTGAGAAATTATGTATGGAAATTCATCCATCTGAGTTTGAACACTAAAAGCAACAACAACCTCTTACAACTTCAGCACAGGCCTGTAAAATTGCTGCAGGCCTCTGGCAAGTTACAAGCCTCTCTGAATGGGAGAAAGTTTGATAAGTCAGACAAGTATCAGTCCTCCCTACCCCATCAATTAACATGCCCCAAATTGCCAACATAGATTGGGCATGGGCAATTTGGGGAAGTGTTTTCTTTTTTTCAAAGCCTGGAAATATTGTATGCTTCTTCTTTTTTTGCCGTGTTGCACCAATCTGAAATATGTTCCAGATATGGATTATAGGGCACAAGGATATTAAAAGGAAGGGAAATTGCATTCCTACTCCACCAGACTTAATTGTTCATTTAAAGCATGGTTGTTGGCATTGTGGATTTTAGTGCCCCCCCCCCCCCGCGCAGTGGCACGTCTAGAGGTCAGTAGTATTATTATTTTTTGTAAGACCTTTGGCTGCGATAAATATTGGTTGTGCCCACTTTTTGGTAAGGAAAATAGCATGGAGATCTTTTGAGTTAAGACTTTCAGACCCAAAATGCTTCACTTTAGTGATGTTTTCATGATTCTGTATGTGTCTGTTGGGAAGCAAGCCCCACCGAGTTCAGCGGACTTTTACAGTGGTACCTCATGTTACATACGCTTCAGGTTACATACTCCGCTAACCCAGAAATAGTGCTTCAGGTTAAGAACTTTGCTTCAGGATAAGAACAGAAATCGTGCTCCGGCGGCGACAGGAGGCCCCATTAGCTAAAGTGGTGCTTCAGGTTAAGAACAGTTTCAGGTTAAGAATGGACCTCCGGAACGAATTAAGTACTTAACCCGAGGTACCACTGTACTCCCGAGGAAGTGACAATATGACAAACTACAGAACGGCTTGTCTGAGCTGTTCAGGGAGCAAGAGAGAGGCATTTTCATGATGGCACCATGGTTAAGGTAGGCTGCTGTGACATGTGAATTAGGCAGCTTAATATGTACCGTATTTTTTGCACCATAACACTCACTTTTTTCCTCCTAGAAAGTAAGGGGAAATGTCTGTGCGTGTTATGGAGAGAATGCCTGTGGGTGGCGGGGGAGATCTGCTGCAGTCGTGAGCAGAGGATCCATGGTTCCCCTTCCTTCCCTCCTCCGTGGTTACAAAGCATGAATCCACATGGATCCTCAGGATTTTTGCATTGGGCTACTCCAAACTCACTGTCAGATCACATGTCTGTGGCCACAGCATGAACCACAAAAATCATATATCCACTATTACGTTTAGAATATTTTTTTCCCTTGTCTTCCTCCTCTAAAAACTACGTGTGAGTTATGGTCTGGTGCGTGTTATAGAGCGAAAAATACGGTACATTTGAATTGACTATGAGGGGTGTCATTGTACCTCCACATAAAGTGAAGTAACTGGCTTGGGTTTCAGGTCTTGGATACTCTTACAGAAGACAGGGTGGAAAATTGACGCAGCTGTCTAGTGAGATATGCTCCTCAAGGCGCATTGAAATGAATGGGAGCAGCTCAAAATCTAGCAAGAATGCTATTAGCTGCAAGATATAGCTTGGTGTGTATGTGCAGTGCTGAAAGCTCCAACTTAAAAGACCCAAGAGACTGCTTTATTTTTTATTACATAATAGAGCTATAATTTTAAAATATGGTTCTTAATGACTTTTTGGTTTTGGCAGAGCTACAGATCTGAATGTTCAAAGCTAGGAAGTAACAGAAGCATGTCAGTGACTTAAAACTCCATAAGAATCTTCCGCTTGTGGAACCAATAAATCATAAAGAAACGTGCGTTTTATTGCAATGGTAATGTGTTAATCTTGTGACTGGATTTTTAATGACAGATCTAGGGTTGCCATGCGCCCAGAATTTCCTGGACATAGCTGGGATTTGGCCATAAGAAACAATGTCTGGATTTTCACTTTTTGAAATATGGCAACCCTAGAGAAATTGGTGAATTCTAGGTCTTTAAGAGATAATTTCTGTGTAGTTGGGAAACTGTACGCTTTCATTTTTGTGGAACTCTATACCCAGCTAACTATTGGGAAAAACATATTTATTATGTTTGTAATTATTTTAATGCCTTAAAATTACCTTGATGGGCCATGCATTTTACATTTAAACCTTATGGGGTGCTATGGAAACACGATTCCACATGTGTGCTTTTCTTCTGCATCCATGTTCCAAAGAGTTGATGCTTTTCTTGGTCAAACCTGTAGATGGAAGGAGTTCATTTAATGGAAGGCCCATATAAGATCAGCGTACACAGTTGGGTCTGATGAGCATTTACTGTTCCCAACCCAAATCCTGCAGAAAGCCATCTAATTCAGATTTTATTTTTATCCTGACTTGTTTTTAAGAGGTGATTTAATTATTGTCTGATTTTATATCAATTTTTTTTGATGTTAGCCGCCCTGAGCCCGGTCTCGGCTGGGGAGGGTGGGATACAAATAAAAATTTAAAATAAAAAAGTTCATTATTCAGTTCATTAAAAAAATGAACTGGCTTGGTTGGTAGTAATCTGGGCTCTAGATGGCATTAGATTACTTCTGTAGTTGGTATGTATTGCTGTTGAATGATAAGCTAATGCTGCAGGTTAACAAAATTCCAGAGATAAGACGTAAGCTTCCCCTCTGAACCCAAAGAAATCTGAAAGTTTGCTTTGCACTTGCCATGTGTATTGAAGCTTTCATTTACTTTGGATGGTTGTAGAGGAAACAGCCATTGACCAGGAATTCCAAATCAGAAACATTTAATGGTTTACACAGGGTGACATTTTCAAGCTGCAGAACAGCAGATAGCAAGAAGAAGGAGAAGGAGAAGAAGGAGAAGGAGAAGGAGAAGGAGAAGAAGAAGAAGAAGAAGAAGAAGAAGAAGAAGAAGAAGAAGAAGAAGAAGCAGAAGAAGAAGAAGAAGAAGAAGTTATTTATACCCCACCCATCTGGCTGGGTTTCCCCAGCCACTCTAGGTGGCTTCCAACAAAATATTAAAATACAATAGTCTATTAAACATTAAAAGCTTCCCTAAACAGGGCTGCCTTCAGATGTCTTTAGATAGTACTTTAGTAAGGACTTGTATCTTTTTTTGCCACGCAATAGTATTCAGAGTTACAAAACAAGAGTAAAAGAAAACTTCATTGTTGAAGTAATCTAATCTAAATCAGTTTCATTCTACCCAGTCTCTTTGGTAGACAAAAACCAGTTAAAAGATCCAAAACTACTTCAGTGGTAGTGCTGTATATGAAGTAGACTCCAACAGGATGTTCCTAACGGAAGGTGACCAGTAGGAGATCTGTCAGACCTCCTCATCCTTTTTCTGCTCTAAAACGAGGCTGTTTCGCCATTGAGCATTTAACTTTTGGGTTAGTGATAGATATAAATATGTTATGATGCTGTATAAAATGAGTATAATCTCTGTATTGGAGAAGGAGGAGCTGAGCCTAAATGAACTGTAGCTTGCCTCTTAAGAGTGCCTAGTGAGATATGACTGAGGTGAGATTTGAACTGGAGGATTTCTAGCTCACACCCTTTGGCTGCAATCCTACACTTTCCTGTGAGTAAGTCCCATATACATCAGCGGGGCAATGAACTCAACGGAGTTTACTTATGAGCAGATATGTATAGGATTTTATCCCACGTCGCTCCACCACCATGAATAAAATATAGGTGGCTGTGTGTTCTCTAAGCGGAAGTTCATTCGCTCCGTCTATTTTAATTTTTAAAATAAAAGCAGCTAGGAAAAGTATTTGTAACTTAAGTTTATCTCTTGTTTATAAAAGTAAATTTATCACTTGAACCAGCTCCAAGTTTCCAAAGGCTTGTCGTACATTCTAAGAAGGTATTCTAATCCACAGCAAAAACAAGAGGGAAAACATGAAGGGGGAAGTTCAGAAGATGGGAGATTAACCCCCCCCCCCCAATGTCTCGAAGCTGTTTAGAGTGAACAGAAAAACAGACAGTGAACAGAAATAATTCCTGGAAATTCTGAAAATAATCTGGAGAAGCAACTGCAAAACTCAAGAGTGCAGCAGGCAAAAACCCTTGCCTCCTTCATTGCTTCTTGGATATTTCCTCTCTTGATTTGTTCTTAATACAGCCCCTGTGCAATCCTGTGTACACTTGAGCACAGAGGTGCTTATTTCTGGATAGACACGTGTCTAGGTTTCTGGCTGTTGTTAATGCAGCCACTCAAGACTTCACTGCTAGACCAGAACTGGAAAAACCCAAGATTATCATCCTGGGATTTAGCTCCTGACGTGCAATGCCCTTCCAGTTTCTTTCTTTTGGCTTAAATGATCATAGATAAATAGAATGGCAGGTGGGGAAGGCTATAAACCCATACCACATTGCAGAGTGGCCCCACTGAACTCCTTGGGACTGACTGACTGTTAAGTAGACACGCATAAAGGTAAAGGGACCCCCAACCATTAGGTCCAGTTATGACCGGCTCTGGGATTGCGGCGCTCATCTCGCTTTATTATGACAGCTTCCGGGTCATGTGGCCAGCATGACTAAGCGCTTGTGGCGAACCAGAGCCGAGCACGGAAACGCCGTTTACCTTCCTGCCAGAACGGTACCTATTTATCTACTTGCACTTTGACGTGCTTTCAAACTGCTAGGTTGGCAGGAGCAGGGACCGAGCAACGGGAGCTCACCCTGTCATGGGGATCTGAACCACCGACCTTCTGATCGGCAAGTCCTAGGCTCTGTGGTTTAACCCACAGCGCCACCCGCGTCCTTTAGACACGCACAGAACTGTGCTACTAATCTACCACTTTCTCCCCCACCCCTCGGTTTGTGGACAAATACTGGAAATAGAATGGGGGCTAGTTAAATTTGTAGAGGGGCATGTGCATGTATTGAAAAAGAGACTTAAATGTAGTCTGAAATCTGGCCTCTTGTGGTAGCATTTCAGTTGTGTCATGATGACGTCTTAAAAATCTACCAAGACTGTGGAGGTTTTTCTTTTTCTTTTTCTTTTTTTCTGGTACCCGTCTGTCTTGAGAGATGATGGAGTGTTACCGACTGGCTAAACCAGGTGAGGGTAGTCGATGGGTCTCAACCCCTTGATGAGTTAGGGACTTCCCCTGTGTGTGAAGACAGTCTCCAGTGGATTGAGGGGACGAGACAAATAGTGGGTCAGATGGTCAAGAAGACGGTTTCAGCACGTGCTGCAGAGGGATCCAATAATTATTAAACAAACAATTAAGAAAAATGTATTTTAAAGCTCATACCAATAAAATAGTTCCATAAAACTCAACTTCAGAGCAGCCTAATCATATCAGCACATGTCAGAATATCCATATCATTAAAAAAAGATACCTCCTTTGAATTCTATAAATTGAAATTAATATGTTGGAAATGGAAACTGATTTTTGACCTTCTTTTCCTGTCCCTTTCCCGGTCCTTGAATAAGCTAAGAATACATTTCCCCGCTCACCCACCCCCTTTAAATTTTTCCAAACCCTACAAAGGCAGGAACTGGGAATAATTGTTTTTAAAACTTGGATGATTGTTTGGGTACCAGACATCTGTAGCCTTGGTGACTATATGGTAGAGACCCAGAAACGAGGCTTGTGATGATGACATTATGTTGGAGGGCCTGTTAAGGTCATTGGCTGAAAGTTTTTGTTTGCTTCAAGTGGGCTTGTGGGATTCCAGCAACCATAAACAGAGCCTGATAATCTAAACCAAGAAGGGGGGGGGGAGGTACAAGTCCTCCATTAATGGAGTTCGTTTTTATGTGGACTTGTTCCAAGAGAGACGGAATGTACCCTACTTGAAAAAAGCAGTGACACACAGAGAGCTATTTGCCTCTTCTGTTTTGGTATGTTGTATGTTGTTTAGCTGTTGTGGTAAAATTGCATTTTCCTCAAGGAGAAGGAAGACTGCAGTCTTAAATTATTGTAAACCCATGTTGCTTGCCAACATTTCCTTTTAAAATTTTGGAGACTTTTATCTTTCACTCCCTTCAACCCCAATCATACATTTTTTGTCATGTTCTAGACATAATACTTCCTCCTACTTGTGTTTATAAGTTTGTTTTAGTGGCGTGTCTACAGGCCCGCTGTTTGTGCGTCCCAGGTGGTTACTGCCTTTGCAATGCTTGCTTGGAAAGTTCTGGTGCTAGGTAAGGAAGAAGAAGAAGAGTTTGGATTTGATATCCCGCTTTATCACTACCCGAAGGAGTCTCAAAGTGGCTAACAGTCTCCTTTCCCTTCCTCCCCCACAACAAACACTCTGTGAGGTGAGTGAGACTGAGAGACTTCAGAGAAGTGTGACTGGCCCAAGGTCACCCAGCAGCTGCATGTGGAGCAGCGGGGAAGCGAACCCGGTTCCCCAGATTACGAGTCTACCACTCTTAACCACTACACCACACTGGCTGAAAGAATGGGAGAGAAGAGGTAAAGGTGATGTAGGATGAGTGAAAGAAAACATAGTTAGGCGTGGTTTCATTTGAAGATAAGAACTTGTCTCATTCACTTTAGAGGAAATAAACCAGGTACAGTTAATATTGATGAAGTGACAAGCCAAGTAAATTCCGTTTCTAAAGTTCTGTGTTCTGCAAACGCTATTCCAATGTGACATGGTGACTATTTTTAGGCTGTAGCCATGGAAGTCCCCAGAGATCCACAAATACTTTCACTAGAGTGCTTGCGTTTAATTCTGGCATCCAGAACCCAAATCCTCTAGTGTACTGTGGCACAGAAGCAGAAACACATTAAGAGAGCCCCTCTTTCAAAATGGCGCCAGGCTTGTTGCTTCTACAGGAACATGGTGTCACTGCCATAGGTTGGAGGGGAGTGGTAGCTGCCCCCACACCAGCTATCTGCCTCTTCTCCCATATTAAACCTCCTTGCTGGGCAGTAGATACAAAAAAAGGAGCATGTTTCCTTCTATGGATCAGGAAGCAAGAGCCCATATTAGTGGCACCCTGCAGTCACCCTTTTAACCTACTAATAGAAAATTAAGAAAACTCTGTTGAGCATGTGTGTGAGGAAGAGTTCTGTTTATGTCTGTCTGAGCCCTGGGTTATTTTTTTAATAAAAAGCACTTGGTGAATTGCAATCTCTCACACAATGCGTCTGAATGTTTTAAGTTTAGTAGTTTTGTTAGGGAATGTTGAGTAAGCGAGGCCTCTTAACCATATCTTCCTCCTTGTGTTGCAAGTCTTCTAAAAGTGATGAACTCGCAAATCCTTGACAAGAATGTGTACAGCAAACTGAAAACAGGTATTCTCTTGGGTTTCTGAAAACTGCAGAGTAGCTAGGGAGAAGGGAGTTTTCGTTGGGTCAATCAGGTGTCAAATGTTTGCCAAGGACACTAGTGTAGTTGCTTATTTTTGACTTGGAATGTGCTGAGGAAAGCTCTGATAGCAAGGAGACTGGGTGCTTGCAGCCGCAGAACCTTCCTGAAGCCTGAGGTGTAAATCTGACCAATGCAACTATGATTAATGCTTGCACATTCATCGTGTGGTGATAGCAATATCAAGTGATAAGTTTCATGTGTAAATCAGCTATTGCAGAACTTTTGTATTGCCTCAGACCAGGATGCTCTTCTGTGGAGTCAGTTCACACATAGGACTAATCAGTGAGGGAACTTGTATGTTTTATTTTGGATTGTTTTATTTGACGTTTTAATGTGTTGCAAACCACTCTGAGACTTTTTCTTTTTCTTTACCTTATATACAGTGGTACCTTGGGTTAATACTTAATTCATTCCGGAGGTCCGTTCTTAACCTGAAACTGTTCTTAACCTGAAGCACCACTTTAGCTAATGGAGCCTCCTGCTGCTGCCGCCGCGCTGCTGCTGCACGATTTAGGTTGCGCGTCAAGGTCCCCCAGGCCACCCCAATAACTCACACTTCACACATCAATTTTTGTTTAAGGTTTTTGGCATGAATTTGGCCACAACTTTATTTAAATACACACACGTGAGTGGTTGCTTAGGCATTGGTTACGACTATCTGTCCTTGCCCCGGGGACAGCACGGACCTCCGGATTCCAGCGGAAGCCAGTGAGGGAAACAATTTTTGGGGAGAAAATGAAGCTGGGCCTCAGTCCCTCACTTCTCACCCTCATGCTCCTGGTGGCTTGCACAGCCCAAGTCCGATGCCAGGGACAAGGATGAAAAGAATGGCAAGCCCCTGGATTCCTTTAACGGAATTCCCTTTCAGCACCACCATGGGAGGGGTAGGCACTTACCCCTCCACCAACCAATTTGAACCAATGCCTAACCGCCAACCTTACAAGTTGTGACGAGTTGCTACGCAGTAGGCAAAAACCAAATGGCAACAGCCAATCAGCCAAATGGACAAAATTCCTACCAGGCCCCTGCCTCTAAGCAGATGACCCCATGACAGGCATAGCACGGTCAGAGTACAATGAAACACCCCCCCCCCTTTTCAGGGAGGGTGGGCGGGTGATCCGTTGCACGCAGCCCAAGAGAAAGCCCCAGGCTGCAAGCCCTGTATTTAAGACCTCTGACCTCTCCCACACTTTAGCAACATAACACTCTCCCCAGCAACACTCCTTGCCCAATCACAGCATGTGGCCAATTTGCCCAACAACAGTGGGGTGGCCTTTTTGGCCCCCACCACAACACGTGCTCTCTGTTATGGAGAACACGCTTTCTCATCCTGAAGCAAAGTTCTTAATCTGAGGTAATATTTCTGGGTTAGCAGAGTCTGTAACCTGAAGCGTATGTAACCCGAGGTACCACTGTATCTGAGTTTCTAACACCGGCCAAAGGGACCTCAGCTTCTAGGAACTGGCTCCAATGATTCACGTTGATCTAGCGCCCTTGAGAAAACGATATTTCCCAGCAGCTCTTTGTAGCCTAGTGAACTGGTGACCAGAAGCAGAGGAAGGAGAAGAGCGAGAAAGCGATTGACCCTTCCTTCCTCCTTTATGCCTATGCTAGTGGAACACCAACCGGGTCAGTGGAGGGGATTGAGGGGTGGGTGTGAGGTATGGTTTTATGGGCTGCCTGGGTGAGAGAAGGCTTGGAAGATAACTGTTCTGTTGCTTGGATTAAAATCTGAACCAGGAAAGTACAGTGGTACCTCTTGTTGCGAACGGGATCCGTTCCGGGGCCCCGTTCACAACCTGAGCAGAACGCAACCCGCGTCTGCGGGTCGCAATTCACCACTTCTGTGCATGCGCATGACGTCATTTTGAGCGTCTGCGCATGCGCGAGTGGCAAAACCCGGAAGTAACCTGTTCCTTTTCTTCCGGGTTGCCACGGGACACAACCTGAAAAGATTTAACCTGAAGCAAACATAACAAGAGGTATGACTGTACAGTGGTACCTCGGGTTACGTACTTAATTCTTTCCAGAGGTCCGTTCTTAACCTGAAACTGTTCTAAATCTGAAGCACCACTTTAGCTAATGGGGCCTCCTGCTGCCACCGCGCTGCCAGAGCACGATTTCTGTTCTCATCCTGAAGCAAAGTTCTTAACCCGAGGTACTATTTCTGGGTTAATGGAGTCTATAACCTGAAGCTTATGTAACCCGAGGTACCACTGTATTTCGAGGGCTGTAATCCCTAGCCTTGTATTTGAGGTTAGCATTACGAGCCTCGGGAGACTCATGTTTCTGAGCCTAGAAATACAAGTGTCAGATATATCACTGATGACATTCTGTCCTGATTTGCGAATAAATGACAGGTTATTAGCAGAAGCTTCAGTGTGTGATTAGCAAAAAATATTACCTTTATCTACCTGACATAAGCTGCTGCCCATAAGGGACTGGGCAAATATTTCAAGGAAAACGGAATAGCCAAGAACTGTTTTCTACTCCCCACATCAGTGGGTTTCTTGCTAACCTTGAGTCATATGCATCTGTGACCCAGTTAGTGCTGCCCCATTTTGCTTACAAATGTTCTTGTCTCTAGGGCCACCTCCCTCTGACCCTACGTAGAGTTCCTTTCCATCATGAAAATGTTGCTTCCTTTTCTGTTGAGTGACTGGAATCTGGGGTCCTGTGTTTCTTCTGTCTCCTTCCTGCCTTGACCCCATAGATGTTGCACTTCTTGTGAGATGGCAAGGGGAGATTTGGGCTCAGGCTGCATTAAAAAAAGAAAAGAGCAATAAAAACCTGACTGTATGTAAACAAAATGGGTGGGATTCAACAGGAGAATTTCCCCTTGTGTGATGGAACCTGTTCTCCACCTGCTCCTTTTCCTGCCCCCCCCCCAAAAAAAATGGATTGGGGATCAGGAGAACCCTTTCTGGCGAGCTGAAATGTTTGTGCTGACATAACGCGAGGTTGAATTCTTCCCAGTGTTTTCAAAACAAGATGCCAACTCATTTCAAACTAGAATTCTTTTTTTAGAAAGATGGAAAGTTCTTCGTTTAGTTTAAAATAAGCTTTGAATTTCACTGTTCAAGAAGCTATCCATATATTTCTTGCACTTTCAATAATCCTTTTACACGAAGGGTGCTCTTTTTAAGAGTTTGAAGCACATTGTTTTGAAAAAAAATGCATATGCACTTTTTTTCTCCGCTGTTTTCGCATTTGGCGTAATGCCCTCCTGCTAAGAGACATCGGTTTTGTTATGTACTGAAGTTCCCACCCTGGGCCAGCAGGGGGATACTGTAGATAGTTCAGGTCCACATATGCAAATAAAGGATTGAAAGTGACCTTCAGTGATTGGATAGTTATAGAAAGTTGTTACTGTTGCTTTGTGGTTGAGCTCTATATAAGCAGGCTGGCTGAACCCTTCAGTTCTGTTCTGTTCTGGCCTGTGAATAAACAAGAGCTGTTTGAAGAATTGCTGTGTCGTCTGATATGTTCACCCACAACTTAACAAGTTTATCTGCCTGGCATGTGGGAGAGCAAAATAAAGTTAGCACTGAGGCTGAATATACCCTGCAGAGTATATCTTTGTGACTGATTATGGAGTAGGACGGTGTATGTTTTTTGTGCTTGTAAGTTGTTTCTGTTTTTAACATTGTGTTTTAAGTGCTGCAACCTGCCCTGGGATCTTAGGGTGAAGGATGGCAAATTATTATTATTATTACTAATGTATTTGCATTCTCAGTGCACATATGCGCATCCTACATATGGAGTCACACATGTGTCCCACTTTCCAAACACAATGTGATCCCAGGAAACTTCATTAGGCAAACAAGTTGATGATTTCCATTATTTCCTATGGGAACATTGCTATTCTGTGATCTCCTCCCCTCCCTCCATGGTTTCTTCCTAAAATGGCTTCAGCATCTCTTTGGAAAAAGCAGAAGCATAGGTATAGACTTGTGGAGCTTTGGTCCACGTTCTCTCTGCTGCTGAATCCTTGCAAAGGTCTGCACCAGTGTGGGAAAGCAGAAACTGGCTTCCAGGCTAGAGGCTGTGGTTTTTGTGTTTACTTCTGGTTTGCTAGAATCTGAGTTGGAGAAAAAGTTATCCTTACAATGCTTATTTATCTCTTTATTATCTTTTAAAATAGGGACTTGGGTGGCGCTGTGGGTTAAACCACAGAGCCTAGGACTTGCCGATCAGAAGGTCGGCGGTTCGAATCCCCGTGACGGGGTGAGCTCCCGTTGCTCGGTCCCTGCTCCTGCCAACCTAGCAGTTTGAAAGCACGTCAAAGCACAAGTAGATAAATAGGTACTGCTCTGGTGGGAAGGTAAACGATGAGCGCCGCAACCCCAGAGTCAGCCATGACTGGACCTAATGGTCAGGGGTCCCTTTACCTTTACCTATCTTTTAAAATGCTTATTGGTTCACGATCACTGTGCTCTATTTCCTCATTTTAATATATAGAACAATACTCCTTGGCCACCATTCATCTGTTCACGGCTAGCAAGAGCTCCTTGCACGTCTCTGATTCCCATTGTTGTGTTTCTGTATCTTGAGGGCTTCAGAAAATACAGACAGGCTCGCTTCAGCCTGTGGCTCCGCCAGAATAAGCATTGAGACCTTTATTAAACGAGGAGTTATATAGTTCGTTCGTATCCCCTTTTGTGCAATACTCCTGATCTCAGGAACTAAAAATAGAACTTTTCTTTCAATATAGAAGCCAAATAAGAAGATCCTTGGGGGAAGAAAAGAGTAGAATGCCCTCTCCCATCTCATGCCCCAGCTCACCATTGACTTGACGAAAAGAGCAATAATGTTTTATGGTTTGAAAGTTGGCTGACCTGAGATTCAACTTTTAAGAAAACAAGAATAATTGCTAAGGAGATGACAGTTCTCTTTGAGGCTTGTTTTCAGCTCACATCTCAGAGCACTTACGTTCGGTACCTGTGATCTCACGGTCAAACATTCTCATCTCTCTCCCTCTCCCCCCATTATTAATTGTTATTATTTAAATTTGGTTATTGAGTTTCATAATAAAGTATACTCTTGTAGGGCTTTTCGTCTTGACACTTGGAAATTTTAATCGAAAACCATGACAGTGTTTTGCAGTTTGGAAATAGGGTACAGATGTTCTAGAGCCGTGCTGCGTGGTCAACAGAGTCATGTGGTTCATCGCTTTAGTCTGCAGGCAGCACGCAGTTTGTATGTCTGAACGACTTCTGCCTCTAAACACATCTTCCTCCTCATGGAGAACTAGTATGTCAGGCAGAAGGCTAAGCTTAAGAGCCCTCCTGTTATATTCACTCTATATTTATCCATCACCCCTCACTCAGACGCTTCTCAGAGCAGCGATAGATATTTCAAAATATACTAGGCAGAGCTATTGCTACAAGGTCTCAGAGCCCCTTTTCATCACTGGACCCTTCCGCTGGGCTTCCATTTGTTGTTGTTTAGTCATTTAGTCGTGTCCGACTCTTTGTGACCCCATGGACCAGAGCACGCCAGGCACTCCTGTCTTCCACTGCCTCCCGCAGTTTGGTCAAACTCATGCTGGTGGCTTCGAGAACACTATCCAACCACCTCGTCCTCTGTCGTCCCCTTCTCCTTGTGCCCTCCATCTTTTCCAACATCAGGGTCTTTTCCAGGGAGTCTTCTCTTCTCATGAGCTGGCCAAAGTATTGGAGCCTCAGCTTCATGATCTGTCCTTCCAGTGAGCACTCAGGGCTGATTTCCTTAAGAATGGATAGGTTTGATCTTCTTGCAGTCCATGGGACTCTCAAGAGTCTTCCATTAGGGCTGTGCAATAAATCGCCATATCGTTGAATACCAGTATTGAAATAACATCATGGTAAGTGTTTCAACAAGGCAATATACCTGTGAACAAGACTTGACACCTTCCCAGGAGTTAGCTCAGCTGAACCCATACTTTACAGATACTTTGCAGATAATTTGTTTGCTCTCTCCCTCCTTCCTCCTAAGTAAGAAATGAGGATAAGCCCTCACACAAACCAGTAAACTCACCTCCACCAGTGAAAAAAAGAGTGGGGAAGAATTTTCGTTTTATTTTCTGATGGTGTTTATGTTGTTGGTTCCCCCTAAATAGCTTTCCTCCATATTAAAAAGGAAGGAAGGATTTATCTATTTATTTAAAGGAGACTTATCTTTTTGCTTGCTTTCCCCCCCTCCATTTGATAAAAAGGGAGAGATTGGTGGGATGAGGGCTTTTAGGGGGGCCCTTCTGGGGGGAGTGATGGAGGGGAGAAGATTTAGCTTGCCTTATTCTGAAATGGGAGGTTGGGTACTATGTGAAAATGATGGGGAGGGTGTTTGTTGGTAAGCAGTGCAAGCAAATGTGTGTCTACTCACAAGCAAGCCCTACTGAGATCAACGAGGCTTACTCCCAGGAAAGTAGAAGTAAGTTTAGTTGAACTCAGTGGGGTTTGTGCATGCATAGATTCCAATTAGACCCTCTGCCACGGTGTGTGTGTGTGTGTGTGTTTGTGTGTGCATCAAGACCCTCTGCTCCTGTGGGGAAGCACAGTGCACCCTTTGCTGCTGCAGGGAGGTATGGAGGAATCCTCTGCCACTGCAGGGGAGGCCCAGCAAGGCCCTCCACCAACGCATATATATTTCGTCATATAACAAAATTCCATGATATTTAGCTGGTGATATATCGTGTTGTTGAAAACCAGGTATCGTCCAGTCCTAAGGTAAAGGGACCCCTAACCATTAGGCCCAGTCGTGGCCGACTCTGGGGTTGCGGCGCTCATCTCGCTTTATTGGCCGAGGGAGACGGCGTACAGATTCCGGGTCATGGGGCCAGCACGACTAAGCCGCTTCTGGCGAACCAGAGAAGCGCACGGAAATGCCGTTTACCTTCCCACCGGAGCGGTACCTATTTATTGCACTTTGACGTGCTTTCGAACTGCTAGGTTGGCAGGAGCAGGGACCGAGCAACGGGAGCTCACCCCGTCGTGGGGATTCGAACCGCCGACCTTCTGATCGGCAAGTCCTAGGCTCTGTGGTTTAACCCACAGCGCCACCCGCGTCCCTATCGTCCAGTCCTAGCTTACACCAATTTCTTCTTACAGACTTGCCATTAGGACTCTGACTCAAATACCTGTGTTTCTTGTTGCCTTCTTATGTGCTCAGAGTGTTAAGGCTCCATCTGCATTCTTTTTCACCTCTGACCTTTTTCTTTGGACACTGTTTTAGCAGGCTCTAGCCTCTGTTCCCTTGAACTCCTCACTCTGAGCATGGGATGGAATGCATATTGATGATTCCCCTCCTGCTTCTCTCAGCTTTCCTCTTTCTGATTCCTCCTCAAGCCCTTGCCTCAGCGGTTCTGTTTTATCTCTGCACCCTGTGAGGAGAGGCGTGACTTCCACCCTGACCTGATTTATTGCTCCATGGCTTCCTGCAAAGACTTAACACATTCACAGCAGCAGCAGTGCTGCTTCCTCCTAACACCTTCCTGCCAACAGTCTAGGGGCCAAACTGCATATGACATTAAATGGGTCAGTTGTGTGACTCTGTTTTAAAAACTATAAATAGCAGCCACTGGAGGGCCTAACCAAGACCGTGAGTGTAGGGGAGAAACCTGTCAGGAAAGTTCCCAATCATCCCAGTGGCACTTTTCCTTTCAGGGCTAATAGCAACTTGGGTGTGTATTTGATATTCCTTCTCCTGGCACTATGGCCTGGGAATGAAGACTTAATCCCACTCTCGTCACACCCTCGGTTCCGATCAGGCTCTCCATAGTCTGCTCATGGTTTTTAAAAGATTTGTCAGGCAATTGCAACTGATGTATTTTAGCTGCAGGTCTCTCTGCGCATAGTTCTTACAATATAAAGGAGAGCATTTGAGCATGTCTAAAGGGGCGCAGTGGGACGTGGGTGGTGCTGTGGGTTAAACCACAGAGCCTAGGACTTGCCGATCAGAAGGTTGGCAGTTCGAATCCCCGCGACGGGGTGAGCTCCCGTTGCTCAGTCCCTGCTCCTGCCAACCTAGCAAAAGCACGTCAGAGCGCAAGTAGATAAATAGGTAGCACTCTGGCGGGAAGGTAAACGGCGTTTCCGTGCGCTGTTCTGGTTCGCCAGAAGCAGCTTAGTCATGCTGGCCACATGACCCGGAGGCTGTACGCTAGCTCCCTCGGCCAATAAAGTGAGATGTGTGCCGCAGCCCCAGAGTCGGTCACGACTGGACCTAATGGTCAGGGGTCCCTTTCCCTTTACCTAAAATGGTGCAGGGAAGAGCTGCAAGAAAAGAGAACACAGTTGTAAAAAGAGGACATGTTATAGTAGTCCAGTATGGATTTTTCCAGAGCATAAATAATGCTGGGGAGGTCAGGAGTAGCCGGGTCCTCCAGGTGTTCCTGGATCCGCAACAGCATGATCAATGGCCAAAGGTGGTGGATATTGTAGTCCAACACTCATCTGTAGGGCACCTCACTTGGTGGAAGGATCTTTGTGCCATTGATGCCCATTTGATATCCAAGTTGCGAACCTGATTCTTTAAGGGGGAGTGTAAGCCCTTTCAGAACAGGTTGAACACCACCTTTCCAGTCCACTAAATCACCTACCAGCACTTTATCTGCCTTGTCTGGATTTGCTTTTCCATTCCATTCCTTATTGGGTCCATTTCTGATTCAGATACCAGTTTGCCGCATTCACAGCCTCACTTGGCTCAATGAACACTTTTCTTTCTTATATCTACATGCCACCCTTTCGTCAAAGGCGCTCAAGGTGGTGTATATGCCTCTTCTCTTCTGCCTTTTATTCCCGCAGGAGATAACTAGAACATGTACCACTCTGGTGAGACAGGGCGCAGGCAGGTAAGGTCTCAGCTGATGAACCAGATGGAGTTGGTCGACAGCCACCCTGGACACAGAGTTGACCTGTGCCTCCACGGACAGCTGTCAGTCCAAAATGACTCCAAGGCTGTTCAGCTGGTCACAGTGTTGCACTTTTGTATGATAGTCCTGGCTCACTTTATAGGGTTGTTGTAAGTTGTCTACTCTGCCCCATCCCACCCAAACACATTCTGTAGAGCTTTAAATGGGCAGAGTGAGACCTCTGGCTTAACCCCCATTCCCTTTCTTCTGCAGATGTTTTTGCCCGTGTTTCAAGCACCTGGTCAGAGCAACCACTGGACTTGCTGTGTTCCTGAGGTACCCAACACAGTGTCCCTGGGATGTTGTTGGAACATAGCTCCCATCAGCCCCTGCCTTCATGGCTGGGGGTCAAGAATGATGGAAGTTATATGTCAGTTGCCCCTGCCATATGGCTTTAGCATGTTTGCAGAGTGGCAAACAGTCTCTTAAAAATGGCTTGTGAATAGTCACTTGTGCAGTTTATCTGTGATGTGAATGTTAGCACATTTCCTGCAGGCAACTGGGAAAAGATAACTTTGGAGTCACAAATGGTTATGTGTAGGCAGCCAGGCTATGAAATATTTTTGTGGTCCTTTCTTTATAAGACAGTCCTGCAAGCATTCATTAAACAGAAGGGAGGGTTAATGTTTTGCTTGCACACTGATTTCAGGTGTGTAAAAACTGTGTCTGGTATGCCGAGTCTATAGTAGGCTTTTTCTCTATTTTTATATAGAAAGTTGGCTGCTTTTCAGTTTGGGAAGTTCGCAACGCAAAGCTTTCTGTCAAGTACTGTGCAGAGGCCATTAAGGGAATTGTTTGCAAACAGAACTTTTCATGTCCATAGAGCACCAGTGGAAATAGAAGCCACATCTAAATATTGCAAATAAACAGAGGCCCCAGGCATTGCATGTCACAGTGTCGGGTATCTGATGTGAATTTGGAATGCAGGTTAAAATGACTTGGCCCTGTGCTCATAACCCTTGGAAACTCAACATCTCAGATTAGTGCTGATATACAGATGCGCTGGCATCGGCTCCTTTCTCCATTTATGGGGATTTTGACATCTTGTCCTAAAGTTCTGGTCCCTGGCCAAAGAAATTATAAGAGATTACATGGCTCCAGCTTCTCTTAGTCCCAGGAATCTCTAGGCTAGGGGTTTGTTTCCACTGTCCCCTGGTGAACTTTCATGGAGATCTTTGCAACCAGCTCATTCCGGCAGTGTGCGGTACAGATTCTGCCATGTGCTAGTGCAAGTTTTCTTGTGCCCTTTTCCCTTTTTTGGCTCATAAGTTTATTGTTCTAGCCAAAGGCCATGACAAACTTAGTACCTGCTTGCTTGTGTGAACAAAGATTTCAGAAAGCAATCTCTTGAGTCTCTATATAAGGGGCAGACTAATGAGTGATGTCTTCACCTGAGCTTGACCACAAATACAAAGTCTTCTGTGTACGGGACTCTGTTGTAGTGTCCATCCAAGATTGCACTGGAGCTAGTTCAAGCAGTTTTGTAGCTTACTGTTATACTCATGTAATGCTTTTGACTAAACTTTACGAAGAGAACAGTACCCAGTAATTCTGGAGAAGCAAAAAAATGCAATGCATATCTAGACTACAAATACGTTGGTTCTATATACAGTGGTGCCTCGCAAGACGAAATTAATTCGTTCCGCGAGTTTTTTCGTCTAGCGAATTTTTCGTCTTGCGAAGCACGGTGTTGGAAAAGTTTTGGAAAAGCTTCAAAAATCACCAAAAACCTCAAAAAAGGCTACCACACCACGTTCTATGAGTTGCTCCTCAAAGTCAAGTCGCAACTGTATTAGCGGTGTTAAGAAAAAGGAAACAAACTTGCAAGACGTTTTCGTCTTGCAAAGCAAGCCCATAGGGAAATTCGTCTTGCGAAACAGCTCAAAAACCGCAAAACCCTTTCGTCTAGCGAGTTTTTCATCTTGCGAGGCATTCGTCTTGCGGGGCACCACTGTAATAATATTTTGTACCTACATAGCACTTCAGAACATTCAGAGCACACACTTTTATAGCTGTTTGCAGCGCAGATGGTCAGTGTTAGAAACTGGGATAGAAAAGCTAGGAGCCAAATGGCTCCTGGGACTTGGGTTTGGGCGCCAAAACAGAATGTCTAGTCGCCATGTTGGGGGGAAGGAGTGTTGGCCAGCAACACTTTTTATTTATGATTTTGATAAGCATGAACTAATACGCAATTCACATAAGTGACACATTGTTAATATCACATTTTTAACCGAAATAGTTAATATATGTTTAATTTAGTGTTGACAATAAAAATATTGGCACCATACTTCAGTTTTCAAAACACTCTACTCTTCACTATATTGTTAAACTCCTTAAGTTATTGTCTATCCTTATCATATACTTTGAGGCTTCAAAGCACACACATTTCAGTAATCCTTGAGTGTCAGCCAGGCACAAAAAATGGCACCCAGACTTTTTGAGGTGCTCGTAAATGGAGAATCTTTAGGTGCAAAATGTGCCTGGCAACCTGCTAATTTTGAACCCTGAATATGGTATGGTCCCCGCTCCAGCTTTTAAGGCAGTTACAGTGGTGCCCCGCAAGACGAAATTAATTCGTTCCGCAATTTTTGTCGTCTAGCGAATTTTTCGTCTTGCGAAGCACGAAATCCCATAGGAATGCATTGAAAATCAATTAATGCGTTCCTATGGTCAAAAAAAGTCCAAACAAAGCCAAATTTGGTACAACAACAGTTTATTAACTGCTCTTTAAAGTCACACATACTGTAAAGAGCAGTTCAAAAATTTAAGGGAAAATAAATTAACTTTATAAACAAAACATGTCTTTGTTTTTAGTCAAAGAAAAAAAGTCGCGAGACGTTTTCGTCTTGCGAAGCAAGCCCATAGGGGAAATTCGTCTTGCGAGGCAAATCGCGAACGGAAAAACCTTTCGTCTAGCGAGTTTTTTGTATTGCGAGGCATTCGTCTTGCGGGGCACCACTGTACAAAGAAGGATAGTTGCTTGTGATGTTTATTCTTACCCCATGTTTCACAATGGTACATGGAGTTGGGGACACAAAGTGTGTTGTGATGCAACTGCTCTCAAGCCACTTTGAGCTCCCTTTTTAGGCACTCATACATGACCTTGGTATCATTACAACCTTAACTTAGTTGGTCTTTAAGGTGCTACTGGAAGGAATTTTTTTATTTTGAACTTAATCCGTTCCAGGAGTCTGTTCAACTCGTGGAACCGTTCGAAAACCAAGGTGAGGCTTCTGATTGGCTGCAGGAGCTTTCTGTACTCAATCGGAAGCCGCGTCGGACGTTCGGCTTCTGAAAAATGTTCGCAAACCGGAACACTTACTTCTGGGGTTGTGGCATTCAGGAGCCGATTGTTCAGGAGCCAAGCTGTCCGACAACCAAGGTACCACTGTACCGGGGCTTGTGCATGTGGAAAGTTATCATATAATTGGAACTAGCTACTTGCTGGCTTTCATTTGGCTCTTGTGTGGACTTCAGCAGAACACAACCTCTTAAGATGTTTGACTCCATTGCGATAAGGGTATATCAGATACCTCTGAAGAGGACCAAACTAAGAGGAAGCCATTGAGCCTTTTGCTCATGTAGGGTTATTTAGACTTGCTGATAGCTGTTAATTATTGACGAGGGTTTAGAGATTAGCTGCCTTGTTTTGAATTGGAGTAAATCATTGAACTGAAGAGAATCTCTTAATAAACCTCCAAAACCAATGTTATTTACTAACATTAACTTACTCTGCCAAGTTGTATGTGTTCTTCATTTTAACTTTATTATTCGGTATAATACATTACATTTGGTGGAGTCGAAAAAGTTGAATAAGTGGAATATGAGGCCGCTTGATGCTGTAGTGTACAAGATCCTAGGCAACATCTGAACTCATACTTTATACAAAATAGGCCAGACAAAAGGCAAATTCTTGGTTTCTCAGTGAAAATCTATTGGAAAACAAGAACTCGTCTTTTTATTTAAAAATAATAATAACAAAAAAGTCATTGCAAACAGCCAAAGGCATTTGAAGTCTTTGTTTCTGTCTCTGTTGTACTTCTGGCAGATGTCTAAGGACAATGGAACATTATACTTTGCTTTCTAGAAAATAACACATGTCTGGAAAAGCTAGATTTAGGGGGCAGCTTTGCCCTTGGCCAGAATACCTCATTAATACCAGAAAGAATAATAAGAGATGAGGGAGGGTAGAGGGTGAAGAACCAAAAAATGCACTTGTAGGAAAAAAATGTATTATTTTTAGAAGGCTTTGAAATTCCTTGTGTACGCCTTCACAAAATTGAGGAATCTTGATAGGCTCAGGCACTGGAACGTTGCTGTGTTTAACACTCAGGAATGAGTTGGGGAAAGGGGGGAAACAGTTCATGTGGTCGGTTTCAGTTGCTGGACTGCCTCTGGCTGCAGTTTGAAATGTGTGTTTTTGGGATAGCAAAGATAGGCTAATTCAAGTGAGGGACACTTTAGGATGTAGAAGGAGACTTCTGAACCATGTGTCTTGATTCAGTCTGTAGTGTGGGAGAAATGGATCTTGCAGAACCATACCTGTGGCTGGGCGATATCTGGTTTTCAACATCATGATATATCGCCAGCTAAACATTACGGTATACAGCTATATAAAGGTGGAGCTATATAGAGGCATTGGCTGGCTTCGTGGTTTTTACCGCATTGTGATTTTTGAATAGCACACACCTAGGCATCATGATTCACAGTATATCGCCAGGTCAAAAATTATGAAACTGATAGATATCATGATATGGACTTCGAACTGGTTTTGGATGATATATCACATAGCCCTATCTGTGATGTGCTCCTTCACACGATGGGTAATTAACTTACGGACATGAGAACCACAGTCTGAGATGGGCTTAAAAAGTTAAAGGTAAAGGTACTCCTGGGGTTGCGCGCACATCTCACTCTATAGGCTGAGGGAGCTGGCGTTTGTCCGCAGACAGCTTCTGGGTCATGTGGCCAGTATAACTAAGCCGCTTCTGGCGAACCAGAGCAGCACATGGAAACGGCGTTTACCTTCCCGCCGGAGTGGTACCTATTTATCTACTTGCACTTTGATGTGCTTTCAAACTGCTAGGTGGGCAGGAGCAGGGACTGAGCAAAGGGAGCTCACCCCGTCGCGGGGATTCGAACCGCCGGCCTTCTGATTGGCAAGCCCTAGGCTCTGTGGTTTAGACTACAGTGCCACCCGTGTCCCTTGAGATAGGCTTAGTGGTGGGTAATTTTAAGGCAAATTCATGGAGGAAAGGTCTGTCAGTGAAAATTATCCTTCATGATAACTAATGGAGCCTCAGTGTAGGGAGACGGCATAGTCCTGAAGACCAGGTTCTGGGAGCCAATAATGGAGGGCCCTAATTTTAAACTTTGTGAAAGCCCGTGGGTGGCTCTTGTTGGCGATGGAATGCCCGATGACATGGTTCCTTGACTTGAGCCAGCAGAGCTGGATCCTTACTGCATATAAGAATGCTTACACAAGTATAGCTGTGTGGGAGTCTATCCCTACCCCCTTGACTAAAAGGCTATTAATTGCTGATCTCATCTCTCTTTGGTGTTCTTCCATTGAACACGCCGCTAGACTTTTGCTTCTAAAGAGCAATGGAGCTTGAATTTCACCTTTGCACTGTATAATTTATTTACAGAGAAGAGAACTTGGGTCACTTACTATTTGGACCATGATTACATCAAGCCAGAAGAGACCCTTTGTTGCTCAGTTTTAAGTGCTCTGTATATTCGCTGACTGAAACTGTAGGCTCAAGTTAAATGTAAATACCCTGCTTAACTAGCACAGAAAAGAGAGAAGACAAATGAAAACAAAAGTCCTCACCTTCTGTCGGGAGCCTCCCCTCTTTTGAGCAAACCTGTTTTGGTCTGTTGTTTGCATATTACCCTGATGAAGGAATTGCATAAGGCAGGAGATGGGGGACAGTCTTCTCTTGCTGATGATCAAACAAGGTGTTAAAGGGGGGGGGGGGAGGACTGAATGTACAAATACTTACCAAACCTATCTTCACAGAGGTAAAAGTGGAAACAGTATTGTTATAGATTGGGGGGACCCGCCTAAATCATATAAATTAGGCATGATTTTTGATTATTTGGGATGTGAAGGGAGAAATAAAAGCTGCAGAAGAATTCCTGAGCTAGCCAAAAAGACCTGGCCAAGCTCGGGCCATTAAGAAACAATACAGGGCCATTGGCATTGCAAGAGAACTGTCCCCCCCCCCTTTGCCTTGAGGTATGAACAGAGGCTGGGGTTTGGGAAGGTTGCCAGGGTAACTGGATGTGAGGTGACAGGAAAAGAGAAGGTTTTTTTAGCAAGGTGTTCTGGGAAGAAGAAGGGGGGAGAAGAAGGACTGAGATCCATCTTTGGCAGGCTGGCTGAAGGCTGACTGGGAGAGATGCCTTGGACTCTGTGGCTGCAGCGCTGAGGGGTACAATCCCCTCTTGGAATGCTGTAAGATCTGGACTCCCTTCATGCAGACTGAAGGTGTAAATAGGCGAACAAACCTTATTTCTTAAAGCTACAACAGTCCCTGCCATGTCTCAATTCTGCAAAGGAACCCAGACCCTGGGTGAGTTCCTGGAACCCCCTGGGCACTTGCCACCGCTCGTCGGAGAGAGGGGGAGGCACCCAGCTTTTGTAACAGTATACACACCACTAGCAGCATTCGCTCTATCGAACTGCCTTCAGACGTCTGGGATGACAAAATCCTTTGCCTCTAGCCATCAAAGTGCCTTTCTGTGAGGTCTCTTTTATGTCCTAGCTAGTGAATCCTCAATGATTATCTTTATAGTTGGCAAAAGGCAGAGTCTCAGGACAGCTGGTGATGTCTGTTTAGAGAGGTATGTGTATGTTGGAGAGAGAGAGAGGGATGTTGGGGTCAGAATCTATATTATCCTGGTCAGAGGGACAAGGGTGGTGCTGTGGTCTAAACCACTGAGCCTCTTGGGCGTGCCGATTGGAAGGTTGGCGGTTCGAATCAGCGCGATGGGATGAGCTCCCATTGCTCTGTCCCAGTTTCTGCCAACCTAGCAGTTCGAAAGCATACCAGTGCAAGTAGATAAATAGGTACCGCTGTGGCAGGAAGATAAACTGTTTCCATGCGCTCTGGCACTTGTCATGGTGTCTCATTGCGCCAGAAGCGGTTTAGTTATGCTGGCCACATGACCTGGAAAGCTGTCTGTGGACAAACGCCAGCTCCCTTGGCCTGAAAGCCAAGATGAGCAACACACCCCATAGTCACCTTTGACTGGACTTAACTGTCCAGGGGTCCCTTACCTTTATGTTATCCTGGTCAGTAAACTTTCTTTGGCCAACTTTTGATTGGTTGGGGTAGATGGTAGAGTCTCTTTCTGCCCCGGAACATATTAGAAAAAGAGTAGCTGTTAACCTCTCCTCCTCTTCCTACTATGAGATGTGAAAAAAATAGGGTGGAAGGCTATGGAGTGGGCACTCATTTCATATTTGCTGAATCAAAAGCAGCACATTACTTTGGGGCAAACTGGTACTGATTTCCTCACGAAGCTGAAGCAAACACATATCTCTTAATGGGAAACAGTACCAGCCAGGCTGAAACATTCTGCCTAATGTGCCGATCAGTGCCTTCCTAATCCTTCAGGACCTCTGACACACTTCAGAAAATTAATGTTTGGTTTGGTGAAGCATAGGGGTGGACAAACAACAGTTGGGCACTTTTATCTTGCATAGTCAGATATGAGCAGCTCTTTATGAGTCTGGAATAAACTTGCATTTCTAACTTAAGGGAGATCGTACAGTAGATTCCAAACACTGGTTGCAACCCGTGGAAATTATAACACCAGGAAACAGGCTGGGAGTACTTTTTGATGACAGAGCCCTAAACAGAGGACTCGTTTGACAGCCGGCTTTTTTCTTAAACAACAGCAGGTCCTTTGTGCAAGTGATAGAGTAGAAACATTGCAAAACACTGTGACTTGGCATAGGAAGCTTTCATTATTTATCTATAAAAACGTATGAGAGCCTTGCAAAGAAAAGTAGAACTCAAGGTGATTTGCAGCCAGTGCTATTTTTCTAGGAGGTGCTGGAGCTCACCACGAGCCAGTGTGGTGTAGTGGTTAAGAGCGATGGGCTCGTAATCTGGTGAACCGGGTTTGATTCCCCGCTCCTCCACATGCAGCTGCTGGGTGACCTTGGACTAGTCACACTTCTCTGAAGTCTCTCAGCCCCACTCACCTCACAGAGTGTTTGTTGTGGGGGAGGAAGGGAAAGGAGATTGTTAGCCGCTTTGAGACTCCTTAGGGTAGTGATAAAGCGGGATATCAAATCCAAACTCTTCTTCTTCTTCTCCCTTGTTCTCTTAGAATGGCACCAACCTGAGTGGTGCCGGAGCTAAGCTCTGGTGAGGTCCCGCTGAAAAAAAGCCCTGTGTGTAGCCAAAAAAGGAACATCGTATTAAATTCTAGTTTAAAATGCTTTCTTGATATTTCCAAAGCCAGAAGAAATGTAGTAACTCCAATGCAAGTAAGTCCAAAAGAACTTAACAAGGTTAGATGAGGTAGGGGGAGAGAAAAAGAAATGAAAATGCAGGACCTCAGGGGTGTATGGGAATCTGTTCATTAGGGCCAGACATGAATGAAGAGGTTCTGGCTCAGTTGTGCCTGAAAAATGTATTTTGAAAGGAGCAGCTTATGCGTTATTTAACAAGCTTATGGACCTGAAGTTACTTAGTTGTTTGAAGCCTGATAGAATAGGTAGATTTTCACCAGGCCTCTGAGTGCTAAGAAGGATAACCTGGCAAGCCTTCCTGGAGAGGACATGAAGCAGTTCTTGGCACCACAATTAAGAGTCCTATCTCAGGAGCCCATAAACTGACATCATAAAGAGCTGTATGCAGAACAGGGTCTCCCAGATGTTCTTTGGCTAGAGAGAGGTTTCTGTGGGAGATGTTTTCAAAGATACTCTTGAGCTAAGGCCGTTTCTGAAGCAGAGTACATGATTGCAGCATACATTTTCTTCTTGCATAGCATTATTAAGTAACTTTGCATGCGGATATAGACATTGGTAGAGCATTTTACATTGCTACGGGTATAAATTTTCCGGATTTGCAGAACTCTGCGTTACTTCATATGCAAGGAAGCCAACACTTGGCGATAGTTTTTAAGTCATCTGCTTAAAGCTGGGTGGGGGGTTAATGCTGCTTTAATGGGTAAACATTTATTTATTTCTGGCTAAATAATTGTTGAGAGAAGCTTGAAGTGATGACTGCAGCGAAATATGGCTGTGATCCACCAGCACTCACTTTCCAGTGCAGAAGAAACTGCTTTAGTATCAGTGTAATTCTGTTGGTGTTTTTTTAATGTTGCAGGATGTGCAGGAGTTATTACCGTATTTTTTGCACCATAACACTCACTTTTTTCCTCCTAAAAAGTAAGGGGAAATGTCTGTGCGTGTTATGGAGGGAATGCCTACGGGTGGCATGCCTACAGATTTTCCTCCTCTAAAAACTATGTGCGTGTTATGGTCGGGTGCGTGTTATAGAGCGAAAAATACGGTATTTGAAATTAACAAACAGGGCTGGGGAAATGAAACATTGCCATCGGATGACTTTGAAGCCATTTTCGTATTTGTGTTTATAAGGAAGGTTTAGACCTTCCAGGTTACCTGCAGTAAGTAAGAATCCCTTGTGCTCAGAGATGGGAAGCTTTTATAAATTAAGAGTTCAGCTCACTCTCCACAGACTTCCTCTTGATTTGTCATATACAGCTAACAAGATATGTTTGGGCAGGTAGGCTAGTCATTTTTGTGAACAGACTTTAAAGGTTGAAGAAACTACTATTTGGAACTTCTTCATTTTTTTTTATAAAAAAAGAAGGTTAAGTTGCCTTAATATTCTTGACGTGTGCCCTTTTCACTTTTGTTTTTGTTAAAGGTACGAACGCTATTTGTCAGCGGCCTGCCTCTGGACATCAAGCCCCGGGAACTCTATTTGTTGTTCAGACCATTCAAGGTACCCTGCTATTGAACTTGGAACTGAAGTGCCAGTGTCCTTGTTTGCGTAAATACTTGTGGTTCGTTTCCTGTTTGTCATAAATGGTAAATCGGCGCAATAATATGTAATTGCCGCTTCTGGAGTAGCAGACAGAAATTCAGACGATGCTCCTCAGTATCTGGATTTTGAAAAAGGTTGGGATGCAGTCTATCATGATATCTTATTTCAAATAAAAACTTGGCTACAATGACTTTCCCATGAAGTGAAAGTTGGCCAAGAGCCCATGAATAGAATGATTATAAATAGCATACTGGTGTGATCAGGGTTTAAAGTTGTGAATGCTAACCTCTAATGATGGTAGGGATTTGGAGTAAGGATTCATAAGCATGCGTATTCCTGGTTGCTTCTTGGAAGTCCTCCAGCTCCCAGTCCAGGCAACAGAATTCCCGCAGCCCAGCCTGGTTTATTTTCTGTTGCAGTGCTGGTTTCTCTTAGGAAATAAACCCCATCTTCCAAGTTTTAACTACTGGATGTAAAAATGTCCCAACTCCAGACTTCCTTAGTACACATTAGTGTCTTGGCATTATGTATGTTGCAAACTGAATCTGGCTAGCTAATGCTGAAGTACCTCCTGCTTCCCAGCAGGTGGCGTGTCTTGGGGTACAACTACTTTTATGTTTCCTTCTGTATCAAAGTCAAAACGTGCACGTGTCCCATTTTCAGACAGAAAATGAATTGGACTATAGATTCACTAGAAGGGAGGCGGGTGGCGCTGTGGGTTAAACCACAGAGCCTAGGACTTGCCGATCAGAAGGTCGGCGGTTCGAATCCCTGCGACGGGGTGAGCTCCCATTGCTCGGTCCCTGCTCCTGCCAACTTAACAGTTTGAAAGCACGTCAAGTGCAAGTAGATAAATAGGTACCGCTCCGGAGGGACGGTAAACGGCGTTTCCGTGCGCTGCTCTGGTTCGCCAGAAGCGGCTTCGTCATGCTGGCCACACGACCTGGAAGCTGTACGCCAGCTCCCTCGGCCAATAAAGCGAGATGAGCGCCGCAACCCCAGAGTCGTCTGTGACTGGACGGTCGGGGGTCCCTTTACCTTTATAGATCTACTAAATTTGAGTTTCTGAGTCTTACAGACATAATCTGTAATGATTTTAACATCCCATAAGTATTATTTTTGCTTCCAGGGAACACCGCAAATGTCCCATCACTGCAGACTTTGCATGCAAGGATAGCCCTGATTCCCGCTGCTTTAAGAAAACCACCAGTGGCTTTGTGACCTGTTACTCTTATCCCCACCTGTCAGGGAACTGACATCGGAGCCAGAGGCGGAGGGAAGGCTCTCAAGTGATGCTGGAGAGGGACCCAGCAGGGAGAGAGGCAGCTCAGCTGGGGAAGGAAATCAGCGCAACACCAGGGATAAAGGGGGGCAGATGGAGGAATCGGCGAGAGGGCTCCAGGACTCTTCGCTGGACACCAGCGGGGAGAGCACGGGTCCTCCGCTACCCACACCCTCCCTGCGCAGAAGACTTCTGCGCAGGGAGAGTAGGAGGAGACTTGGCGTCAAACAACTTTTATGCTGGAAAAGGTTTAAGAAACGCCCACTGACGGATTCTGCTAGCGACTGAGGCAGCCACGAAGTGAAGGGCTGTCCAGACAGGAAAGGTTTAACAAGCCAACTTAGCCAGGAGTGGCGGTAACTTACTCACAAGCAACCCATATTCATTACACCACCCTTCTGTCAGACCTGTTTGCATGCCTAAGAAGCATACCTCACATTTAGAAAGGGGGGAAAGCCTGAAGCCTGCCATGCTCAACAGGCCTGGAAGCGAACAGGTCAAGAACGAATTTGAGCAGGACCTACCATAACTAGTGTCTGAAATTGAAAATGGAGAGGCAGCATGGGATTTTTGGGAGCAGAGACAGAGGGAAAGGCATCCCAAGGGCAAGAGAAGATGTAGAGCCCCATGAGAAGAACAAAGCCACCTGGATAGGGAATCTGGGACAGGAACTTGCCCCACCTTTCTCAGCTTCTGCCTATCCTCATGGTTACTACACACACACACACACACACACACACACACACACACAAACACACACTTTGGTATGCATCTCACTAGATGCTTAAGATTTGCATCATTAGCTTTCCTAGTAAAGCTATTTGAAGATTCCCTTCCACAAGCATTCCCTTTAACCTGCTTTTGCAAATTATCCACTATGTTCGTTTTATTGCTAGCAGAGCAGGGATATAAATTTTCCTCATCTTTTACATGAAATCCTCAAACACCCATATTTACTTGGGCAGAGTGGACACCTCTTAGACCTGGGGTAGCTAACCTTTTTTGGCCTTCTCTCTGTCTCTTACACCCACGACGCACAAACTCCTATTTGATCACCCCTATTTTATACCATCCCAGAATCTGTATCACCCTTTATTTACATCTGCAAGTAGACACTAGACTTGAATGTTGACGCTCTTTTAAGGAGTTTTTTTTAAAAAATCAAAGAACTTCTCTAAACATCCAGTGTAGTCATATAGTAAGCCTGGATTTAAGAATGCAGATATGTTACGTTTGAATGTTCCACCAACTGTGTATGTGTATATATTTTTAAACCACCCTCCTTGCACATGTGATGTCAGGGCAGAGAGTTCTAGGTTCTCGTCTTCTGCCTTGTGTGCAAATTTGCCATATTCATTTGTTCCCTGAGGCATCTGATTGGTCACTGTGTTTATATGAGAAGGGGGGCATTCAGATGTGTGGTGATCCCAGTTGCAGTGGAAAAGCTTGTACCCAAGCAACAAAACCACAGCCATACTGAAGTACTACTGTAAAATTCTGGATATTCTAATAATTCACAGTTTGGATGGGTTTTACAATGCAAAGCTTCACATGTTTACTCAGAAGGAAGCCCTACTGTGCTTAGAATCAGTCAATCATTTTATTTGCATGCTCCCTTTCCAAAGTTAAAACCATGTTTAAGGCAGCTTACAACATAAAAAGTTACATAACTACAAACATAACCAAAGTAGTCATAAACAATAAAACATCAAAAGGTACACAACCAAACTGAACAATTTCCACATAACTTGTAACAAGATCTTTAAAAAAAGATACAAAAATTAATATCAATAACAGCAAAAAACTCCAAATAGACTCCAAAGAGTCTGTTCAGCAGCCTCAGCTTTTGTAGCTGGAGTCAGTCCGGGCCCTGCCCTCCCAGACCAGTTGGAAAAATAACTGCAAGGCAAGGAGCAGGTCTTCCAGGACTTACGGCCAAGATGGTCTCTCAAAAGGGCTTATTTCTAAGTAAATGTGCAAAGGTTTTCAGGCTTGCTATTTTTGTTTAATGCTTCTTTCTCAAACAAGAACAGTAGGCAACATGTATTTCCAGCAAGAATAAGCGCCCTTAAACCATGCTGTTAAGCCCACCTTTAGGAGTTGGGATAGAGAAGGAGAGTTCAGCTCCTACTGTTCATAAGACTTCTGCCTTGGAGCCAAATGAAATATCTTGCATCTTTCCCACAAACCTTCCTCTTAAAGTTTGCTGTTTCTAAGTATAGCCAAATAACAAGTCACTCAGGGGAAAATGTACTGTATCCTGTTTTTATATATTCACATTTATTTATCTAGCATTGATCTTAAATTTTATCTTGGCCAGACTGTAATTTTTATTTCTTCCTGCAGGGTTATGAAGGCTCTCTTATTAAACTCACATCTAAGCAGGTAAGCCTAATACACAGTGAAATCGTTAACATAAATGTCAGCGGTGTATGGTTAACATGAGAAATTCTAAACTAAGGAGATGGTATGAATTTTTGGCACAAAGTTTCAAGCACCATAAATCTCCTGATTGTATTCAGTCTAGATTCACCTTGGCTGTCTTGTGGGCTATTAAACATTATTTGGGTTTATGTGGAGTTCAGCAAAGATTTTCAAAAGCATCATACAGTAACGTTATAGAACTGCCAACAGGTTGAAGATAATAAAGTGTGTGCCTTTTAACCGAAGGAAAACTAAACCTTAATGTGTTCATTTCCTTTTAACACAAAATAGCCATAAAAACCAGGCAATTATACCTTGTACTTCCAAGCTCACCACTTAAAACTGATAATCACCAATGTTCTGTTTGATTAATCTTTTAATTCAGTGGATTACAGTAGCTGCAGCAGTATGTAACTTTTTAATCACTGAAGTGTGAATATTCCTATCCCTGGGTTCTTTATTCATCCTTCAACAATAATTCCCCACCCCTAACCTCTGATTTTCTCTTTTTCTTTCAGCCGGTGGGCTTCGTTAGTTTCGACAGTCGCTCAGAAGCAGAAGCTGCTAAGAATGCTTTGAATGTGAGTATTGGTGCCGCATGAAAAGCTTCTGGGTTGTGTTACAGCAGAGCTGCAGTAGCAGCAGAACAGTGTGGTGGAAGGTCTCCTGGCCGTGTAGCACTTGAGACTGCAGATGGGGATCCTTAAATACTCACTCATGTGAAGAACAGGGCATAGGAATTTAAGAGAGTGGTGGGGACGACAACGAACAAAACACGAGGCAAAGCTGTGCAGAGTATTGTTACGAAGCCGTTCCCGACATAATAAAATCGCACCACGTTTTAAAACTGGAATCGTCCAAAATTAACAGCAGCAGCAGCAACTATAGTGCAGGCAATCCTTAAACCCAGAGCAAGCTTAACCCAAGACCTCAAAATACATGTCTTTTAGTTAGGTGATGGAAGCCCATCAAGGATGTGGACATCTGTACCACGGTTGTTAGAATGATTGGACTTAGCTGAGATGGCAGAGTTGGCTGTAGCTGGTAAATTGTCTGTAGCTGGAAATAGACAATCCTTGCCATTGATGCCACCAGGGTTTTCAGTGGCACCCTGACTGCATACCTGCTCTTTCATGGAGAGTGCTGCTCCACCCAGGACAGGCTGAATGCCTGGTTCCCATAACTGAGATACACCCACCAACAAGACCAGATCTGTCTTAGTGCTGAAACCAGGCCTTAACCAGAAAGGGTCAAGAGAGTGAGGAAGTGCTGTACAGTGGTGCCTCGCAAGACGAAATTAATCCCTTCCGCGAGTCTCTTCGTCTAGCGGTTTTTTCGTCTTGTGAAGCAACCCTATTAGCGGCTTAGCGGATTAGCGCTATTAGCGGTTTAGCGGCTATTAAAGGCTTAGCGGCTATTAAAGTCTTAGCGGATTAGCGGCTAGAAGGCTATTAGCGGCTTAGCGGCTTAGAAAAAGTGGGGGGAGCGAAAAAAAATCGGAACACTTGCAAGACGTTTTCGTCTTGCAAAGCAAGCCCATAGGGAAAATCGTCTTGCGAAGCAGCTCAAAAACGGAAAACCCTTTCGTCTAGCGGGTCTTCCGTCTTGCGGGGCACCACTGTACATACAGGGGCCACCTCAGTTTTCAGAGGCCTCATTGCGTTGTGTGGAATGAAGCAAACAGGCTGCAAGTGTAAGCCACAGTTGAGAAGGGATGAAACATCACCTCAGACACTGCTTTGCCAAAAACAGGAGGGAGCAGTATCCCTGAGTGTTTGTGCTTTAATTTCACCTGTGTAGATGGGGAGAAATGCCGTATTTTTTGCTCTATAAGACTCACTTTTTCCCCCCTAAAAAGTAAGGGGAAATGTGTGTGCGTCTTATGGAGTGAATGCAGGCTGCGCAGCTATCCCAGAAGCCAAAACAGCAAGACAGATTGCTGCTTTCACTGTGTAGCGATCCCTCTTGCTGTTCTGGCTTCTGAGATTCAGAATATTTTTTTTCTTGTTTTCCTCCTCCAAAAACTAGGTGCGTCTTGTGGTCTGGTGCGTCTTATAGAGCGAAAAATATGATAGAATATTGCATTAGTATTTTGACTTAATAGCTTAATCCCCAGTGAGAGGGATTTTGCAAGAAAGTAAAAACTTTCCTGCATTTTGTGCTACCATCCTCTATCCATCATAGTAAAGGGCAATTTTCTTATTATTAGTCATGGATTATACAGGGCAGAAAATAGCCCTTCTATGCGAGGGTTGAGGAGCAGGAATATTACGCTATTGTGTGATTTTTCTGAATGCCTTCGTCTTCCTTCAGGTGGCATTAGGTGGAGCAGATGTTCCCTTTTGTGTTCTGCCAGTGAGATTGCTCTGATATTGTTGAGTGCAAACAAAGTTCAGCCAAGTTTAATGTACCTTTAAAATGTGTTGGAAAGAGACAGGGCTTTTAAAAGTTCTCAATACAGGAGGATGGAAATTAGTTCAGAAGAGGACTAACATAGCTTAAGAACCCAATTTGTTATATCTGTAGTAAGGAGGTATCTCTCTTTATAGGAGATTTGACTGGATATCTTACAGTCACACCTTAAGTACAGAATCCTAATAAACAATTTTGGGGTTCTGTTTGCCAGTCCATATGCAAAATGCTAAAGCATACCTCTGATCCCTGCTGGCAGTGCTTTTCCCCCTAGAAAAGTAGGTGCCGGTATTCACCATGAAGTTATCACACTTTTTAACAACAACAACAACAACAACAAAAAGGTATACCCTTGAGTACCCCCTGGAAAAAAAACACACTGCCTGGAGGTATTTTGCCTGAAATTTACAGTCTTTTGACTGAACTTGCAGTCCTGTAGAATGAATTCTCCACCTGAGTAAGCAGGCAGGGATATGTCGATCTTGATTTCAGATGGCTCTGAATTAGTCTGTCTGCAGGTTTGCATAACTAAAGGTGCATGCCTTGTACATTGAACAGAAACAAATACAGTGGTACCTCGGGTTACATATGCTTCAGGTTACACGCGCTTTGGGTTACAGACTCCGCTAATCCAGAAATAGTGCTTCAGGTTAAGAACTTTGTTTCAGGATGAGAACAGAAATCGTGCTCCAGCTGCGTGGCGACAGCAGGAGGCCCCATTAGCTAAAGTGGTGCTTCAGGTTAAGAACAGTTTCAGGTTAAGAACAGACCTCCAGAACGAATTAAATACTTAACCTGAGGTACCACTGTAGAGTGCAAAGGTAATACAAACTTTTCAGTCTGCATACGGCTTGCAAACTAAGTAAGCTTCCATGCATTTCCTTTTATTTTATTACGTACCTCTGCTACTTGTGAAATAGTTGCAAACCATTCTGCAAGGCAGAAGAAGCCCCAGCCCATCTCCATTGCAGGTCTGCTATAGTGGTTAAGAGTGTTGGACTAGGACCTGGGTCCTAGACATGGGTTCAGCTTCCTGCTCAGCCATGGAGCTCCCTAGGTGACCTTGGGCTGTCACCTTCTCTTAGCCTAATCTACCTCACAGGGTTTTGTGAGGATAAAATGTGACAGGAGAGAGCCTTGTTTTCTTTAGTACAACCAACTCCCTCTGATGCCGGCTCTCCATGTCTGTCTCTCT
Source organism: Podarcis liolepis (assembly GCF_965112155.1). Lineage (NCBI taxonomy): Eukaryota > Metazoa > Chordata > Lepidosauria > Squamata > Lacertidae > Podarcis > Podarcis liolepis. Next base: position 36,226,457 of record NC_139571.1, read on the forward strand.
GCAGCCTCTCTGGCCCTTCGTCCAATGCACTCTTTCCTGTCTCTCTCTTTTCTACCTCACCTCCTCCCAGGCTGACAGGCTATTCATGGTGACAACCAGGACTTTTTTTCCAGCTGGAACTCACAGGAACTCTGTTCTGGCACCTCTCAGGTAGCGCCATTGCCATTATAAGAGAACAAGGGAGGCGTTCTGGCACCTCTTTTTCTGGAAAAATAGCACCGGTGAGGACTCCCCAACACAAGTATACTACTAGCTTGCCCATGCTCTTGAGTTTGATAGAGGAGCCCTTCTCTGCGTCCCAACTGTAGTGGAAGCTCAGTTGATGGAGACTAGCGAAAGCTGTGCTTTTGTTCTAGAAAAGAAGGTGCTGGTACTGTGTATCCTTGAGTACTCCCAGAAAAAAAGCATCGAGAGAAAGGAACTTGCTCTGTGTCCACACCTAAATTGGGGAACTCTGCTTGGTGAGAATAAAAAAATTCCTTCCTGTAGCACCTTAAAGACCAACTAAGTTAGTTCTTGGTATAAGCTTTCGTGTGCATGCACACTTCTTCAGATACACATGCTTGGTGAGGTTTGTCAGGCCCTCTGTTATTTTTGTGCTTGTTTAGGCTAGCTTTTTTCTGAAAGGTCAGATTTTTATTTCTTGGTTTTGTTTAACTGATGTGCATGTCTCTGTCTTAAGCATATTATATTGTTTTATAGCTGAATTTAATAGTTGTTAGTTGCCTTGAGTAGTGCCGTGAGCGCTGAGATTATAAGGAAAGGCTGCTGGATCAGGCCAGTGTGCCCATCTAGTCCAGCAACCAGGGGCCGCCACTGGCCAGATGTCCATGGGGAACTGCAAGAAGGACCCAAACGCAGCAGCACTCTCCCCTCCTGCAGTCTCTTGCAACTGGTGGACTAGATATATATAGCCATTGGGGTTTGTAGCCATTATTGGCCCTATCCTTCATGAACTTGTATAATCCTCCTTTGGGCCGGATCCGGCCCCCGGGCCTTAGTTTGCCTACCCATGGACTAGGAGGATGGGATGCCAATGCTAGTATAAATAAATACATTCAGTAGAAGATGGGGGATGTCTTTGCTACGTGACTGACTTCAGACCCATTGATTTTAGTAAATCTTATACATGACTAAGCTTTCTGCGGCTCTGGGTCACTGAATGAGAAGCGCAGATGGCTTTAGGTTTGTGAAACTGCTCCAAGTTATTCTTTTAAATGTTCCTGCGTAGGCTACCTCGTAGGAATTTTGCCTGATAATGGAGTTGAAAACAATGCAGCTCATTGATCTTGTCAACATCAGGTTATGGATGAATACAGACAGATTTCTAAAATGTAGCTGCCCTGTGCTTGGGGGGGGGGGGGGAACCCATCCATGCCGGATGTGACAGATGTGAAGATAATCTCTTGCTGTCGTTGCTGTCAAGTGATGACAACTCATATGTGAGTTTTCTCTACACATTGGCAATCCTTAAGTTGTACCCAGTACTCAGGAAAGCAGTATTATAAAGAAGTGTATCTCCAAGCATATGAGGAATGAGTTTCCCTCAAAACTGATCTCCCCCAGCAACACCTTGTTACTGGGGAGAAGCATTCCTGAAGAGTACAATGTCTTCGCTTTGACACTGATTTTTGTTCATTTTAAAGTACTGTTTCTTTGTCTTGTGTGGGGTGGGAGGGGAGTTAGCTGCCGCGAAATATAGTTATGTTCTGTGTGTACAGAGTTAACCTCATTATTGATGACCCTCAAGAGCAAAAATATCTTGAGTGCAGGGAACAATTTTTCAGACTAGGATAAAAAGCATGCAGCAAGTACTCTGGTTCCCTAGTCTGTTTTCCTGTCTTCATTTTTTATGTACAATGTCTTCTTGGCTCTGCTAATCTCCGGGGATAAGAGTGAAGCAGAGCAGGATACAGACTGCCTTATATGGTGCTGATACTAAAGATGTTTTAGGAATGTGACTTGCTCTAAAGCCTATGGCCCCAGTTTTTGCTGCCAAACAAATTAGGTCATTTAAACTTCTGAGGTTTTAAAAGGACGTTGGAACTTTAATTTGGAACAAGAAACTGATGTTTTTTTGTTGAATAGCTCAGACTCCCAGGGAGTCTAGGTTTGTAATTTTTTGTCAAGCTTCTTGACTCTTACTTGCTGGTACAAGGTTTTCCCCCCTGGTTTAAAGTGAACAGGGAAACTTTTAAGGCAGGGGTCAGCAAACTTTTTCAGCAGGGGGCCGGTCCACTGTCCCTCAGACCTTGTGGGGGGCTGGACTATATTTTGGGGGGGGAATGAACGAATTCCTATGCCCCACAAATAACCCAGAGATGCATTTTAAATAAAAGGACACATTCTACACACTGATTCCCAGACTGTCTGCGGGCCGGATTTAGGAGGCGATTGGGCCAGATCCAGCCTCCGGGCCTTAGTTTGCCCACCCATGTTTTAAGGCCTGCTAAAAAAAATATACGTACTTCAGTTTGCATTAAAATAATATTGGTCCTAGAATACAACACATGTGAGCCTCACAGCTTCACTGGGCATGAACAATGCATCTTGCGGTAAGGTGAAGTTGTACTGTGAAAAGTTAATGTTCTATCACAGTTGGCTCAGGCCTCTTTTCTATGACGGAAGGGTTGCCACATTCAGCCAAATCAAGAAGCAACCACGCTTTTCCTTGGACTGTACCATTTCACGCTGTTATGTAGGAATGCTTCCTTGTGGTGGTGGTGGTGGTGAGCTCTTTAGAAAACCAGCACATCTCTCTGGGCTGATAGCCACTGGATTGAGAGGTGAGGCAGTGACGCCCACTTCACCAGCCTGGTTTGGGATCTATTGCCCCTGGACTCCTCCCTCCCAGATCTCCATTGGTGACCATTCCATGTGTTAATGTATGTAATTTGATTGTACTTGTTGCCGTCTTCTTTCTGTGGCATCTGTCATCTTGAATCTTTTCAGAAGCAGGACCCAAGATCCTCCTTAAACAGAGCACAATAGGACCACCTTTTAATCCCAAACTGCCACATGGGACACATTTCAAGCCCACATTTCTGTTGTAAATGTTGTCTGTCTTCAGGAGAGGAAGAGAGAGTTTGGATTTGAATTTGATATCCCGCTTTATCACTACCCTAAGGAGTCTCAAAGCGGCTTCCAATCTCCTTTCCCTTCCTCCCCCCCAACAAACACTCTGTGAGGTGAGTGAGGCTGAGAGACTTCAGAGAAGTGTGACTAGCCCAAGGTCACCCAGCAGCTGCATGTGGAGGAGCGGAGATGCGAACCCGGTTCACCAGATTACGAGTCCACCGCTCTTAACCACTACACCACACTGGCTCTCGGAAGGAAGCAGCTGTGGGGAGACAGTTCCAGGGGGGAAAGTGGTGTCGCCTTCTCTCATTCGCAATTTCTGCCCTCCTGATGTTGCTTTTAAATACTTTTAAAGGCTGAAGCTGATGTTAATCTGTATTGTAGAATTAATTAGCTAGGGCCCCGGGTGAAGTCTCCAGAGGGGCGCCATTGAGGTTCCCAGCCTATGTGTGTTTGTACTCAAATGCACATGAGTGTGTGTGCGCCAAACTGGGTCTTTGACCCAGGTGAAATAAAGCTTAGTGTCCCTTGGTGAATGCCAAGAGAGAGTTGAGCAACATGTTGCTAGATGTTGCCTCATTATAGCTAATTAGAGGGTACCATGGGTGATGGGTTATTGGGTTTTAGACCCAACATGAAATCTCATTTAGCAGTACACATTCAAGGAGGAGCTCTGTCCTTGGACTTACACATCCTATGGTCCTCACATGCATTGTCTGCTAGTAGGCAGCCAAAATCCCAGAAATGAGTCACTGTTTGTCCATACAACGCCAGCATTGCTTCTCCTGACTGGGAGCATCTATCTGTGGTCGAGGTCTTGGAGATGCCCAGGAATGGAGCTGCAAACTTGGCATGCAAAGCATTGCTTTACCATGGAGATATGGCCCCTCCTTATGTTGCCCTCCCTGGCACAATACTTTGGAAGCATCTCTTGCTGGGGCAGTCAGCTCTGCAAATCTACTGTTGTAGGGCTAGTTCTCTTTCAGGCGGGTAAACCTGTATCTGACCTGTATGCCTGCAAGTGGGGAAATCACATGATTGAATTCTGTACGCTATAAAAAAAATGCCTTTGGTAGGAGTTGGGTGTGGGTTGTATTTTAAATCACACTAAGTGTCTGCCTCACTGTTGTAGTTATGATTTATTCATCAGGGACCCTTTGCTATCTATTACTACAATGGGCAGATTGGGTTCAGAGGTTTCCAGATTTCCAGGTTTCCAGAGGTTTCTGGGGTACAGATACATGGGATTTCCATACTGAGCTTTGGTGGCGGAACTGTTCCTGCCTCTTTTCCTCCGTTCAGCGTAATGGAACACCAAAGCTTACAGCTGCTTGTTTTTCCCCACAACCTTAATGGACTCTTTATTTTTGTCTGTAGCTTATTTCAAGAATTTGCAAGCCCAGCTAACATAATTGTGTGTGCCTTTAATTAAAAATGAGAGTGAAGATGTCAGACTTTATTTATTGCCTCATCCCACAAGTTTTCTCTCAATATTTAATTTCCCAGAGTCCGTCTCCCTAAAGATTCACATTTTCGTAGGCCTTGTTTATCTTCTCCCACTTCTCTTGTTGTTAATTGAATTCATGACATCAGTCTTATCCACCCACGTCAAGTTGCAGCGTTCTGTTGGCAATGTTGTAGTGATGCATAGAAAAATTAGGTTCAAACAGTAGTGTCCTGTTTCTAAGACCAACAAAAATAAAATTTGGAAAGCATAGGGTGTGTCGTTTCCTTCTGAGTCTTATGTTTGGGGCAGTCATACAGAGAACAGCTTGCAGCTCTGATTCTATCCTGGACAGCACACCATATGGAGGTGCACTTAATTTTTTTTTTGTCAATGCACTAAACAAACAATTAGTTCATCTCCAGTTTTAATAAACATTCAGAATGTTTGGAGTTGCCTGTATAGGATAGCAATGCTTATAGGATATTGGACAGACTTATGAAATTATTATTGAATTATTGTTGTCATCCCCCACTCAGAGTGGCTGGAGAAACTCAGCCAGATGAATGGGGTGTAAATATTATCATTAGCATTATCCTGTTGAAACCTACTTCCTCAAAAGACTAGAAGTGTCTTTACCCAATATTTTATTGAAAGTCTCCAAAGGAAAATATTGTACACCTTCATTATGGATCTTTATATATTTTCCTGATGGGTAACATAAGTGAATGTCTCTCTGCATTTGTACACCCTTTTAGACAGGGAGAAAAGTTGGTCTTGATCTCTGATAGGCTAACACATCTTAATTTCTTCAGCCTTTTAGTACAGTGGTGCCTCGCAAGACGAAATTAATCCGTTCTGCGAGTCTCTTCGTCTAGCGGTTTTTTCATCTTGCGAAGCAACCCGCTTAGTGCTATTAGTGGTTTAGCGGCTATTAGCGGTTTAGCGGCTATTAAAGGATTAGCGGATTAGCGGCTAAAAGGCTATTAGCGGCTTAGCAGCTTAGAAAAGGGGGGGTGGGAAAAAATCGGAACACTCGCAAGACGTTTTCGTCTTGCAAAGCAAGCCCATAGGGAAAATCGTCTTGCGAAGCAGCTCAAAAACGGAAAACCCTTTCGTCTAGCGGGTTTTCCGTCTTGCGAGGCATTCGTCTTGCGGGGCACCACTGTAATGGATTTGTTTCCTAGGCCATCTACGCCCATAAATTTCTCGTGAATCAGTTTGTCACAATCCTCCTTGAAATTGTGGCGGGTTAAACTGAAGAAATGCTACTTCTTAACCGAATCATTTTCTCTTACGGAGCCTTTTGAATGCCTCCTCCCACCCCATTCTGTCGTATGCCTATTTAAGGCAGCGGCTTTGGGTTTGCATTTCTCAGGAGGATGTTATGCAGACTTGGCACCATGTTTGAGGGTGCCCTGGGCAAAGTGCCCTGGTACACACACACACCCCAGTAAAACTTATCAGGTGGTGGGCCAGGAACATTTTGTTCTTTTTTTATATATAAAAAGCTTCTTTTACTAGGGCAGACTGTGAAGTGACGTGCTGGCTGAAGCTGCCCACCGCTTCCACTTTCCCGGAATACTTCTGGGTCCTGCTATGTCATGCCTGGTGCTGATTTCAGACCTGATGCCACGCTCCTCTTTCTGGATTTATTTGCTTTGTATGATGCTGCTTCTATTGTATTCTCATGCCGTATGCAGTCTTGTCTGTTACTTTTCAAAAAAAATATTGCATATAATATTTTATTCAAACATTTTCACAATAACCATCAAATACCATATTTTTCCGTGTATAAGACTAGGTTTCCACCCTAAAAAATAATGTCCAAAATTTGGGGGCGTCTTATACATGGGGGCCATCTCTCCCCATTTTCTTAAACTGGAGGCCCCAAAAATAGGGGGCATCTTATACATGGGGCATCTTATAGATGGAAAAATACAGAAATTACATTGTTTCATAAGCTGACTTACTTCCCTCCACTCTACATTGTTTTTACTCACACCTCCCCCCCCCCCCGCATTATGTCTTTTATCTATTACAAAAGGTTTCTCTATTACAGTCTGTTACTTTCAGTGCAACCGTGATATCGCTGCAGGAAGAACTAACTCTCGTTCTTTCTCTTTCCGCAAAAAGGGAATCCGCTTTGACCCAGAAATTCCCCAGACGCTCCGGCTAGAGTTCGCCAAGGCCAACACGAAGATGGCCAAGAGCAAATTAGTGGGGACACCAAATCCAAGCACTCCTGCCACCCCCAACACTTTACCTCAGTTCATTACCAGGGAGCCATGTAAGTATGTGAGTGTGTGTGTGTGTCTGTGCTTCACCATAAAAGAGCAAGCAGTGGTATGTGCCTTAGATAGGAATGCTCGATTTGTTTGCAAATTCCTATATGACCTGTCCTGATCTCCACCTCCTGGACTAATGTGTGGATTGGAGCGTAGTAGTTCTTTGGATTTTGCAGTTTTCACCTGTGGCAAAACAGGAAGTGCCTGTGCTGCCCACCTCTGGTATTGGAATCAACTTTGAGTGAGATCTTGCCCAAAATTGGTGCCAATTCTGGCAGCAGGGCAGGCAGGGTACTCTTGGGGACTTCCGCCGCCCGAGGCAGCGGCCTCACCCTGCCTAATGGCTGTGCTGGCCCTGCACTTCTCTGAATTTTTGGCAAGTTTATCTACAATATTTAGGGAGCATTTTTTAGGGTGCTGTGGCAACAGTCTCTGTCTTAGAACATTGGTTGCACCAAGCAGATATAAAGTGGAGACAGGGGAAATTTCAAGCAAAGCAAAAGGGGTGTGCAGGTGTGTGAGTTTTGAGCCCCTTCTCCCCAAAGAATGCTCCCTCTCCCCTTCTCCCAAGTTGCTTTCCCCCTAGCCAGACCCGAAGGCTGTAAATCAGGACTCCATAGGGATATCTGGAAGGTGGAACGTATTTGAACTTCCAAAACGCTTTTGATAAAAGTGCCTTGCCATGGGCTCCTGAAGACATCTGGCAGTCATGGAATAAGAGAGCAGGTCCACATAAGGCAAAGTCACTGATAATAGGAAGCAGAGGGCAGAATTTTATGTACAGTTGTCTTAGTGTGTGTGTGTGGGGGGGATAAGCAGTGAGATCCCTGCCAAGCATGTGAACTGGCACTATTTAACTTGTTCATGAACGATCTGGAGTTGGGGCAGCAGTGAAGTTGGCAGATGGACACCAAATTATTGAACATCTGGCAAAGCCTGAGTGTGTCTTAAAATTAGGCGAATGGGTAACCAAATGGCAAATGAGAATTTAGTGAAAGTAATAAGTGCAGGGAAAAAAAATACAAAGCAACTTTTCTGTCTGAAACCTATTATTTCTACTTTTCCACTTCAACCGGCAACAGAGTTGCACTCAGTGCAGGTCAGTGTCATTCCCGTTTTCCACAAAATGGCCCCAGGAGAATGGAATACTGTTGTTCCCATTGAGCCATTTTGCGTCAAAAGGTTTGGGCTATTATGCTGTTTCTCCTTATTTACACATGAGTCATTTCCTGAATATCTTGGGAGCACTCCATCTATTCAGAAACATCTGAGGTGGCCCTGATTTGCTGCTGCTCAGCTAGGTAGGGGTTGCCAAATTTGCTATTAGATAAACTCACGGTGCGTCTCACGTGTGTCATCCCATTTGTGCCTCGGCTTGCTCTTTGCTGGAATACGACTGTCACGATTACGTGACAGACCTGATGTCCTCATTTTCGAGAGCGCAAGGTAAAACTGCCTGAGAGAGAAAAGCAACATAAATGTGTAACATAATTTTGTATTTTATTTTCTCTATACGTTTGCTAGAATCATGAAAAAGTAGCTTGAATAAGCATAGGAAACGGAACACATTTGGGATTCCCAATTTTGGTAAAGACTGGTCCAGTTCATACGTCACATTAAACTGTAATTTACAGCAAACCATAGTTTAATGTGACTGAGCATTATGTGAACAACCCAAAGCAAACTGGTTACTGCTTGTGTAGTTTCAAGGAAGCAAACTGTGAGCCCAGGCTTGGACAACATGCCTTCCAGACGGGCTTGTCTTGCGCACTGTGTGGAGCGTGCATCGGGAAGCTGCTTAGTTACAGGGGTCAGCAGACTTTTTCAGCAGGGGGCCGGTCCACAATCCCTCAGACCTTGTGGGGGCCGGACGATATTTTGAAAAAATAATAATGAACGAATTCCTATGCCCCACAAAAAACCCAGAGATGCATTTTAAATAAAAGCACACATTCTACTCACGTAAAAACACGCTGATTCCCAAACAGTCCGCGGGCCGGATTTAGAAGGCGATTGGGCCGAATCCAGGCCGGGGCCTTAGTTTGCCTACCCATGCATGCTATGGTTTGATGTGATATGCAGATCACTCCTGTATACAGTGGTACCTCGGGTTACATATACGCTTCAGGTTACATACGCTTCAGGTTACAGACACCCCTAACCCAGAAATAGTACCTCGGGTTAAGAACTTTGCTTCAGGATGAAGGCAGAAATCACGCAGCAGCGGCGCGGCAGCAGCAGGAGGCCCCATTAGCTAAAGTGGTGCTTCAGGTTAAGAACAGTTTCAGGTTAAGAACGGACCTCCGGAACGAATTAAGTACTTAACCCGAGGTACCACTGTATCTCAAAGACTGAGCAAATGGTCATAACTGTAACACTCTGGCTCATGTTGTGTATGCTTGGAGGCTTGTTCATTTTTGGCTCCAGTATTGTTCCTGGTTCAACAGAGGTTTGCAGTACATTTTAATACTTGAAGAACCTGCAAAAATCAGTCTTACTGGAGACAGTGGTAGGGTGAAGAAAACAACAAAAACACACGTGTAGACACCACTACCAATAACGATTGTCTTCAACTCTCTTTGAAATAGTTGTCAGTCTCCCAGAGTATTCATGTGGTGTGACATTATTACACCCGATGTGTCATATTGCTCATAGAAGGGTAGTTTTGTAGCTGAGCCAATGCGACTTTTTGTTGTTTTGCCTGGCTCGACCCTTTGTTTCCCATTATACATTTCACATGTTGGGAAATGGCCCCTGGGACGCCCAACGATGATAGCATTCCATCTGAACACGTGACACTTCATAGTCCCTGACCCCAAGGAGCTTGCAACCGAAATGTCAACAGAGAGAAGAGAACAGGAAGAGGATGAAATGCCAGAGGCGCAAAGGGAAACGAAGGGTATGTGTGGCTGCAAGTGCCCTTTCTGCAATTTCCAGCAGAGCAACTTCCGAAAAGAGGGGCCCAGGTTACATGGCAGCGTCCCTTAGTGTTGCATTCTTGCTAAACTCCTCCTGGCTCACATATTTCGGGGAAGGTTCGGGAGCTCTTGTGTGTATTTATAGGCTTGTTGCTCTCTGCTCGAGAATGACCACAAAGCTTAGGAATGAATGGCGGAAGGGAACGTTGTTAACATTAGCCCTTGCCAACTTTTCACTGTTTATCTTGCTTTTAAAACCAACAGGACAAACACTTAATCTCTGCTGTAATTAAAGTGCATCCCTGTCAGCTCCCACTGGGGCTTTGCTTGGATGTTCTCTGCCATGGCGTCTTGCGGGTGGAAGAAGAGGATTTCTTTAAAGCTGAGGGTAGTGCGGATGGCTCAAGACGCCTTCAGTGAGATTCCAACCTTCCCTGATGCTTTGCCCACCTCATCTCATACCTGGAAGGAAGCTCAGGGCACGTGGGCAAAGCAAATCGTGATAGGAGGAGAAGTACTGTATTTTTTGCTCCATAAGGCGCACCTACTTTTTTTGGGGGGGGGGAGAGAATTCAAGGGAAAAAAATATGCGGCTCTTGGGGGCCTTTGCGGGAGGTGGGGGAAGGGACAGAGCCTTGCTCTGCCCCTTCCCCCACCTCCCACAAAAGCCAGGAATAGCCACGCGAAGCCCCCCAGGGCAGCGGGATGAAGGCTCCCTGCTGCCCTGCGGAGGCTTCGCGGGCTACCCCAGAGCTGCTCGACCCGAAGACCCATAGGCGCGCAACCTCAGCCTTCCCGCTGATCCCCGGCGCTGGCGGTGGTGGAAGCACAGCTTTCCCCCACCGCCAGCCCCACAAGCTTGGGGAGCAGCCTTTCTGCTGCTCCCTGACCTGCTCTTTGGGGAAAGCCACCGCCAGCCCCAAAGAGCAGGTCGGGGAGCAGCGGAAAGGCTGCGCACAGCCTTCCCGCTGCTCCCAGAGCTTGTCGGGGCTGGCGAGGGAAGCCCGGGTCCCCCCCCCAGTCCCAGGGACCACACATTCGCTCCATAAGATGCACAGACATTTCCCCTTGGATTTTAAGAGGAAAAAGTGCATCTTATGGAGCGAAAAACACGGTAATAGGTTGATAGTTGCCAACTCTACCCTCGGGTTGCTGCTGTCAAAACAGCTGGGGAGGGGAGCAGTCCTAGCAGAGGATCACATCCTCTTCTTCTGGGTGGGAGTGAGGGGACAATAAGCCACCCACTTCTCCCTGACCGGTGTGGCACCAGCAGTTGGTTTTAGGGGGCTTTTTTTGGTGGTGGGAGGGGGGCAAAAAGAGAGAGGTTGAGTTGATGCTGGGCTTGTAACGAAGACGCAGTTCAACTGTTTTGGAAGAAATGGATCAAGCCTATTCTAACCTCAGAAATAATAATTATTATTTATTAAATTTCCATGCCACCCGTCATCCAAAGATCGCAGGGTGGTTTACAATATAAAAACACAAAAACACATACCACAATAACAAATGGAAACAATAACATGCACACACCCCAGGCCATAGATTGTTTAATTAAACAAAGGTCTGGGAGAAGAGAAATGTATTTGCCTGGTGCCTAAAGGTGTATAATGAAGGCGCCAGGCGAGCTTCCCTGGCTAGAGCATTCCACAGATGGGGAGCCACTGCAGAAAAGGCCCTTCCTCGTGTTGCCGCCCTCCAGACCTCTCATGGAGGAAACACACATAAATCGTTTTGAAATGAAGCCAATTAAGATTGAGATGCATCTTTCATCACTACCCACTAGATTAAGAAAAGTGGTAGCTTGTTCACAAGCTCTCAGAGAAGACAGGGAGCTGCACTCATGCAGCATGGCATGCGGATTCTGCTGTTATGGAAACGTTTGGTTCTTGGATGTGTCATATGCAGAATGGTGAAGTCTAAGCTGGCTCAATGGATATTTCAGCTCTGGCATGGTGGTGCTTATGAAAAATTCAAGTTCGGTGCAAGGCATTGTTAGGGAAAAGACTGAAAATAAAAAACTGCCTGTATGATAATTGGCACTTTGGTAGGATTGCATTTGAAGTGTGTACTTTTCAGGTGACCTGTCTCAAAAGGTGATCTGGAAAAGGCACAGGAAACGGCAACCAAAACTGTCAGTGGATAATTGCACCTTTCTTTTTGCAAAGCAAGGATGGAGCTGAAATTATGAGTAGTTATCCTGGTTGCCCTAGATTCGTCTAAACTCTTCAGGGACGGGTGACTAGTGGAGGTAGGGAGAAGCACTAGGTAGGAGGCCTTCATGAGTGGTGCCAAAGGAAAGAGGAGGAATATGCTGGTATTGTAACTTAAATAAGGTACCTGAACCACTGATATGTTGTTGTACTGCTGTGAAAGGGTAGAAGAAAAGCTTCATTATCATATAGACTCTTTATTTTGATCTGTGCAGAGTGGCATTCTGTGTGCCCCCTCTCCCTCCCATTCTTAAGATGACTGGATTGTTTTTCATTGGGGAGACAAATGTAGTGGGGTAGCTGAGACTAACCTCTGAGTTAGGAAGTCCTGAGTTCAAATCTTGACTATGATTGGCATGCCAAGAACAACCTTGGCTTCACATTGTGGTTTGAAGCAAGCTATGGTCCCTGGTTTAGATGTAACAGGGTACCGTGGTTTGTTGCCTATGCTCACACCAGGGGAAGAGCGAAGCGGGAGCCACTAGGACATCCACGGTAAACAGTTAACTATGGCTTACTATGATGTGTATCTGGATCAGGATGCAAAGTGCCACAGCCATAAGAGTTCATTCGCCCAGAATCTGTATTCTTTCATCAGAATACTTTTGAGTGGCTCACTTGCCGCCTCTTAACAACAGCTGTAGACTGCCTTGCGTTTCTTTCTCCAGCCGACAAAACACCCAGTTTCCTTTCGGACAATAACCCTGTTCCTTAACGTAAGTTGCAGACTTTGGTGCCCTAACTCAGAGCAGAATTTTTGTACCTGCTCTTCAGATTCCGTTTCCTAAGGAGAAGGCAGAGGGAGTTGGAGGGACCTCCTTGAGCTCCACTCTTGTGTTTGCCGTTTTGTTTCCTGCATTTGCTGTTTTTATAACCATGAACTCTCCTTATTCTTCTCTTGCAGATGAGCTCACAGTGCCTGCACTTTACCCCAGTAGCCCTGAAGTGTGGGCGCCGTACCCTCTCTACCCAGCGGAGTTAGCACCTGCTCTTCCCCCGCCTGCTTTCACCTACCCTGCTTCACTGCATGCCCAGGTAATTTATACCAATCAGTCACACCTTCACCCACGTTATACCACCTGATCCTCTCCAGTGCACCCCGAACGACTAACACCTGTCTGGCTAACAGGCACCCCAGAGAGATATTAATGATCACATCTCGATCAAGCTGACGCATTCTCCTTGGGACTACTGGGGAACGGACTTAGGAAAAATTGACAGCACCCCACTGCCTGATAGAACCGTGAACACCTTTCTCTCCTCGAGTAATTTCACTTCCGTTCACACGAGGCAGCGAGAAATACCTGCCGGGTCTTTGCACACATATATACCCCCTTGTATATATGGACTCTGCTTCCCAGGCTTGCCTTTGCCACAGTTTTGCTTCAAAGTTCCAAGGCTAAATTGTCTTTACAACGGATAAGGGGAAGGTGTGCAAGAGCGTGTTTATGTACACGTGTGTTTCTAAAGCCAGAGAGAAGGGAGGTAGATGGGGCAAAAGTCTGGCCTCTTAAGTCACATGGGGGAATTTGCATTGTGAGCAGTTACCGTATTTTTTGCTCTATAAGACGCACCAGACCACAAGGTGCACCTAGTTTTTGGAGGAGGAAAACAAGAAAAATATTCTGAATCTCAGAAGCCAGAACATCAAGAGGGATTGCTGTGCAGTGAAAGCAGCAATCCTTCTTGCTGTTCTGGCTTCTGGGATAGCTGCGCAGCCTGCATTCGCTCCATAAGACGCACACACAGTTCCCCTTACTTTTTAGGAGGGAAAAAGTGAGTCTTATAGAGCAAAAAATGCGGTACTTCATACACGTTCTGAACTGTAGCAAAACGAAGTTGCCGAGTGAAAACTTAACTGTGATGTGCATATGACCGCTTGTAATCCAGTTGCCTGAATTGTTCTCCGTTCCCAGCGAGTCAGAGAAAATCCTGAATTGTTGCTTGGACATGATGTTGGCCTACAGAAGATCTAATGAACCAGCACTTAACCCAGATAAAACGAGATGCTGACAATAGGCCTGTTGAGCTGGGAAGGAGCGTTCAGGCTGTTTTTCGATGCGGGTCACACTCCGGCAGGAAAAGCGGGTTTATAGCTTATTCCCTTTGATCCTGATTTTGTTACTTGATACTCAGAGGTCATTGGCAGCAAGGAGTGCCTTTTTTCGAGCTCCATGTTGGCTAGCTGTTCTCTTTTCTAGTGGCTAAAGAAATAAGTCATGGGGCGTTCTTGCAGGCTTGGATATTGCAGTGTGCTCTATGCTCTTTTGATAAATGTCTGAAAGTTACAGCTGCAGTAAATAGGCTCTTGTCCAGGAGTGGAGATTATTACACCCATTAAAGAGCTCCAAATATTTCTCGGTATGTGGCCCATTTCAGAGTGCCGGTACTGACCTTCCGAAGCCTTAAAGAGCCTGGATATTCAGAGGTTTGCACAGCCTGCATATCTTAAGACATGATGGGGAAACATACAGATGTACAACTGAGATACTGCTTTGTGAACCTAGTTAGTGGAGGCGTGGGCGATGGCAGTGAGATTTCGAGTCTGCCTTGGGAGGCCTGCGCGGCTGACACTGCCCTTTCCCAGCTTTTAGGAAACATGTTAAGGTCTTCCTGTTTGGGCGGCCCTTTTTGGTTCTCTGGAGTTGGAGGAAGAAGTTGCTTTTGTTTCTTTGCAGTTCTGCTTGGTTGGTTTCAGGCTCTGTTGTTGCTGTGGGGTGTTCTGTGTTCACTGAAGTGATGATTTCATTGCCACTTCAAGAGGCCGACAGGGCTGATTAAGCAGAGTATACATTTTTAAATATATCTCTGTGCCAAGAGCTTTGAATTTTACTGCATGGTTTCACCCAGTCAGAAATCTAGGAAGGAAAACCCCCTTGCCTCTTGGCAAGCTAGTCTTTGTAACATTCTTTTGAGGGATCTTATGTACACTTTGTTAAATTCCCACCTGGCGAATGGCTTTCCAGCTATTGGGGGGCAGCTCATAACCTCCCTCTCCCCCTTTTGGCAAATGCTGAAATAAACATGTTCAGAAGTAAACTGAAAATTCTGAAGAAGTGTGCATGCACACGAAAGCTTATACCCAGAACAAACTTAGTTGGTCTCTAATGCGCTACTGGACAATTTTTTAATTTATTTTGACTGCATCAGACCAGCACGGCTACCTACCTGACTGTGGGATAACGTAACACATGATGCATTAACACAAGGATCAGACATATTTTAGAGTTGGTATATGGGTCAATTGAACACTTGATGGTAAGGAGATCCATTTTCCTGCCTGTAACTCAGTACCATCTTGGTTCTTGTTCCGGAAGTCCATTCAAGTTCTGTAAACGTTCACAAACCAAGGCTTCCTGCACTCAATTGGAAGCTGCAGAAGCAGTGTCAAACGTTTGGGTTCCAAAGAACGTTTGCAAACCGGAACACTCACTTCCGGGTTTGCGGCATTTGGGAACCAAAACGTTCGAGTCGCAAGGCGGTCAACAACCAAGGTACGACTGCAGTTTTAAATTCTAATAGGAGGATGTTAGGACAGTTTAGTGAGGACTGAACACAACATAACCACTAGGTTAGGTTTGAGGGGTGGGGTGGGCAGGGAGCAGGTTTTTACATAGAGATGAAATACGGTTCTAAAACAGAGAACTTTAGGAAACCTCAAGTAAATATCTCATCCTCCAAGTCCCGGCTAGGTGTTGTGTTTATGCCAGCCTCAGGAATAATGATCAAGTCCTAGTGTTTACAGCTTGATGAGACCTCTTATCTTCTTTAGTGCCTGGATTCATAGACCTTGGTAAATTCTGTGGCTACATGGACCATAGTTAAGATAGCCTGACTTCATTCTGTATGGTGAAGCATGATAATATCATCTGATGCTGCTTTAATCCAGGCCATATCTCTTCTTAAAGTCCATCACTGGTAATCAGCCTGAATGCACCCAGTGCTATATAGCATTGTTGAAACTTAAGTGACCTGACTTGGGAGGCCAGTGCAAGCTGCTCAGCGCTCTTGTAAAGAAGTATGCAGTGTGCATTATTAAAAGACAGGAATAAAGGTTTGGCCAGGCTAGCTTATGCCATGATTGATTGACTGATGTTGCAATGTGCATAATTTCTGGCCTTACCTGTAAAGATTACAAGGAGATAATACAACTTTAAATCTTTCGAATGGAATGCCTTCTGGCAGTTTTTTTGTCTCCCATGAATATTGTCTGTGGCTAAACCAGTTCATCCTACACGAGTGCAAAAGGGCAGGTCCCTACCTCTGTAATTTGTCATGAGGAAACCACAGAGGAAGGGGGGAAAGTGGAGACAGGAGTTAACAAGGGGAAGAATGTGTCTTATTCCAATGGCGAAGCCTTGGGCTTAGTTACAGTGGCATGTGAGGACCAGGGGTTTCCTGAAGCTTTCTCTGGAACACAAGTTCTGAACTAGGGCATTTAGGCAAGGGCTTAGCTTTGAAGGCACATGAAGCGATTGCTAATCAGTTGTGTGTGTGTGGTTAAAAAAAGAATCTTACAGCAGTGGTCAAACCTATTTGAAGATAGGCACCATCATTCTGCTTTGCTTGTTTCTCCTAGAACAGGGGCGGCCAACTCTCAAAAGACTGCGATCTACTCACAGAATTAAAAATTGGCAGTGATCTACCCCCTTTTGGGGGGTTCAGGTCAAAGTTGTTGAGCCTTTTTTACCAGTAGATCACGATCGACCTATTGGACATCTCTGTCATAGAACACTACATTTTCTTACCTTAATTGAAAATCTAGTGGAAGACAAGATGCTTGAAAATGTCCCTTTCCTAAAATTTCCCCACTCTGAAGCCTGAGTCTCTCTTCTTGGTTAACAGTAGCAAGCACCCTTTTTATTTTTTGAGAGGCACTTTCGTTGCTGGAGGCAGCCACCTAGGAGGCCATTAGGGTTCTCTGAGTGGTCCTTGGCCCACGGTTTATAGCTAAACCAGCTCATCCTACAAAAGGGCAGGTCCTGAACCTGCAATATACACACCAAGAAGCAGATATCTTATTCTTTTCTGGCACATTAGATAGGTCAGGTTCTTGTGTCAGCTGGCTGGGCTGGAAGTCACAGGGCAAGTCTTGCAACCCTCATTTTCAGGGATGGCCCCAGCTTTGCGGAGGCGGGGATGGTGTGTATTCTCCTCTGCAATTTTCCAGCCAGGTTGTGCTAACGTAATACACAAAACTGAACATGAAGACGGGAGTATGATGGCATTCTGGAGCAAATGAGACCTTTGCCCAAGCCACAGCCTTCCTCCTCTTAAAAGGGAATAAAAGTTACAGGCTGAAAACTTGGGGAAAGAATAAATGAGAACGTAGCCAGAGCTTGAGGAAAACAGTTTCTGACATGGAGGGAAAGGGGAAATAAGCTTCAAATGGAACACTATCTTTTATTCACGACCTGCAGTGGGGCGGACTGCGAGCGCACGACTGAAAATAACCCCCCCAAGCTCCACACCTCTCTGGCAAAGTGGGAGGCAAGAATGCCAAGTAATGTATGTTCTGTCACAAGGACTTTTTCTGCTCGCTGAACCTTGCTGCCTGGGACTCCTAATGGCCCCTGAGAGCCGGCGCACTCTAGTTAAAAATTAACAAACAAAGGGAGGGAAAAGTAATTAAATATGGATGGCGGTAATCGCTGAGGAGCATGTCTGGCCCGAACGGCTGCACGCTTGAGCGCTCCCGTGCAGCTCGGCACATCCTGCAAGTTTAGAAGAACCCTGCGGTGAGCTTCCTGGGAAGATTTGCCCATTAAATCTTCGGGGAGGGGCGGCTGCGCTAGGAGGGGATGGGTGAGAGCGCAAGACTTTCAGGCAGACACAATGGGAGACCTGTGGCACCAGCTTGAGGAGTGATGGAATGGCGGCCAGGGAGGAATTTAAAAGGGCAGGTCCTTCTTGGCATCATCTTTCCTCAAAATAAAAGGCTTTCCGTAAGGTGTTGCAGATCCCTTGCATTGCATTGTAAGGGCATTCAAGAAGGACACTGACAAACTGGAACGTGTCCAGAGGAGGGCAACCAAAATGGTCAAAGGCCTGGAAACGATGCCTTATGAGGAACGGCTAAGGGAGCTGGGCATGTTTAGCCTGGAGAAGAGGAGGTTAAGGGGTGATATGATAGCCATGTTCAAATATATAAAAGGATGTCACATAGAGGAGGGAGAAAGGTTGTTTTCTGCTGCTCCAGAGAAGCGGACACGGAGCAATGGATCCAAACTACAAGAAAGAAGATTCCACCTAAACATTAGGAAGAACTTCCTGACAGTAAGAGCTGTTTGACAGTGGAATTTGCTGCCAAGGAGTGTGGTGGAGTCTCCTACTTTGGAGGTCTTTAAGCAGAGGCTTGACAACCATATGTCAGGAGGTCTCTGATGGTGTTTCCTGCTTGGCAGGGGGTTGGACTCGATGGCCCTTGTGGTCTCTTCCAACTCTATGATTCTATGATTCTATGCAGAGTCAACATGCATTGCAAAGCTGGGTGTGTGAGTGTTTATTGTGGATCGCCTTGCTGCAAACTTCTTGTCTTTATCAGATTTGGTTTGTTCTTCCTCCTCCTGGAAGTATTCCATTACTGAAGGATTTGTCTCTTCTCAAGCCCACCACTTTCCAATCTCTCTTTTTACTCTTTCCCTTCTGCCTTCTCCATTCCACACTTTATTTTTTTACATGCGTGAACTTCCTCTACCCCACGCCATCCCTTAATGCACAACTTTTGAGCTGCTCTAGGCAGCAAAACAAACTAATCCATAACTTGCACGTTCTAAGAGCTCTGAACGTTCAGGAGACAAGGCATGCAGTTTGTAGTGCTTCTCATTTCCACACGCCAGGCCATATTAGGGTACTTTGAACTGTGATCTCCCTCCACCACAGGCCCCACTGACGACAAAGATTCTAGCTGGGTGGTTTCCTGCCTGTGCTGAGAATGGGAGCTTGGGATTGCTTGGGAAGAGAACACTTCTCACTTCCTGGGTAGACAGCAGTTTTAGCACCTAATGCACTTTCCCCAACACTTGAGATTTTTGCAGGTAGCTGTGTGTCATTTGCATTTTACCTTTACCCTGTAGCAATAGTGAGGCTTAGCATCACAGCTGTCAGTCTTCCACCCAAGCTGGGCTGTTAATGCATCAAGTACAAGATGTATTGACAGCCTGTGCTGGATATGAAATTGAATTCACAGTGAAGTCCAAATCAGAAATATGTAATCGTGTCATTTGCATGTTGCTGGTAGATCTAAATGTACATATTGTAGAGTTGCTGAGATTTCTTCATAGATTTAAAACTGGAATAGTACTATCCAAATTACTGTACATTGCACACTTGATATGTTCCTGCTTTGTTTTCTTTCTGTTTTTAGCCGTACCGACACAGGTGGATTCTGTGGGTTAAACCACAGAGCCTAGGACTTGCCGATCAGAAGGTCGGCGCTTCAAATCCCTGCGACGGGGTGAGCTCCTGTTGCTCGGTCCCTGCTCTTGCCAACCTAGCAGTTCAAAAGCACGTCAAAGTGCAAGTAGATAAATAGGTACCACTCTGGCGGAAAGGTAAACAGCGTTTCCGTGCGCTGCTCTGGTTTGCCAAAAGCGGCTTAGTCATGCTGGCCACATGACCCGGAAGCTGTACGCCGGCTCCTTTGGCCAATAAAGCGAGATGAGGGCTTCAACCCCAGAGTCGGCCACGACTGGACCTAATGGTCAGGGGTCCCGTTTACCTTTACCTAACTTACAAGGATGTAAATTTGGCTTGAATATTAGGAGAAACTTGCTGATGGTAAGAGCAGCTAAAAATCGAAACTTCTTAGAAGTCAGGGGGCAGGGCTCTTCCTTGCTTGAGGTTTTAAAACAAGCTGGATGGTCATTGGCTGGGGATGCTTCCCCCCAGTTGTACTGCAGGGTTGGAGTGGGATTCAAATGGTGCTGTTTAAGGACAGATGAGCATTCAAATTCACACTCGTTCCATATCTTCTGTCTCCTTTCCTCCCCACTCTCCCTGCCTCTCAAGTACTGGGTTTGTAATATTGTTAATCAGGCAGATTAATCTATTTTTAAAACTTTTGATCAAGTAACAAGGTTCCCTGATTAACTAGGCAAATGTAAGTGTATTTAATTTTTTTAAAAAACCACACACACCATTTTAGGAAAGTTGTTCACCGTTTTCTTGAACACACGAGGAGGTGCCTCTTCGATTAATTAAGGATGGTGCTTGCTGCTTCATCTAAAAGCATAAAAATAACTATTTTTATCCCTTTGCTCATGTGGGCACATTTAATTCTCATTGGATTCCTTCAAGTTGGTGACAAGCCCTGTCAGATGTACAGATCGTACAGTATTGACTGGCCCAACAGACCTAGAGGCAGAAAACTCTGTAAGTAAAGGCCTCCGCATAATGTTTTTTTCCCTCCCTTTGCATTTCTTCAGTGAAACTGAGTTGGAAAAGGGTCAGCTGGTGGTTCAGGATACTGTAGCAGTTTGTGCCAGGACTGCTTTGCACGCCGCACCATTAAGCATAGCCTTTAAGACTTCTGAAGCATGAACGAGACAAGCAAATGTTTTGAAAAGACTTGTGTGTCACGCAGAACTAGCTCGCTTCCCTGTCAAATGTACATGTGGGTCTGTTCCTGGGTGTAGTGGGGAATAGCCCCAAGGAATTATTGGAGTTACTTGGGTTCTGTACAACCTCTTGGTCAGAGACTTTAGGGATACGGCTTGCGTCAAGGTGTAAAGAAGCCCCCTTTTCCCCACCATTTCACTTGCATACACGACCTCCCACACCAACACCACTGTTCAGTTAAATAGGTGGCTGTTCTTCTAAACTAGCCTGCCGCTTGCCTTGTCTTACCAAGCAGAAAAATCATGGAACTTACTCATGGTAGTTACAAAGGTGTGAGAGAGGGGGGTGTAGGTGCTGGTGGAGGAACTACATTCGTGTTCTTTCTCTGAGGTGTAGCTGCCAGAGAAAGACGCATGTTGGGTGGGAGCAGAACAGAAGGGGTACCATGTTCAGAACTCTTTCCCTAGGCATGTTTGCATGGCACAGTCATAACAATTTTTAGGGCCCAGGTGAATGCCTCTTCCTATCTGAAGAAGTGTGCATGCACACGAAAGCTCATACCAAGAACTAACTTAGTTGGTCTTTAAGGTGCTACTGGAAGGAATTTTTTATTAAGATCCTTGTGGACTTTTGCTATTTTTGTGTTGCAGCAGCAACTAGGACCACTCCATTTGCTTGTTACATTGCATTGCTGTTGCAGTGAAGTAATGCTTTTGTCCCAGAAGTCTTTTTTTGTTTGTTTGTTTGTTTGCTTGTTTGAAACGAGAGACAGAGATAGTTTAAAGGTTCACTTGTCTTTCTCCACTGCATTTGTACATGACCCATATCTTTGAGAAAAGAATCATCTGCACAAGTCTTAGGTTGCAATCCTACACGCTCCTGAGATTGAATTCCAGTGTTGAAGCCAGTGAGACATGCATCTGAATAGAAGGCGCACCTAAGATTTCACCGTGGGTGGGTTTGGAATTAGGTACCCAAACCATAGTATGGCTTTGAATTCATTAATAATAATACTTTAATTTTAATTTTTTTTATTTATACCCTGCCCATCTGGCTGGGTTGCCTCAGCCACTCTGGGTGGATTCCAACACATGTAAAAACGCCAAACATTAATGTTAACAATCTAATCCAGTATAAAAAGTCGCAATAACCTTAAACAGCTTATATCAAACAAAGCAACATTCAACAACCCACCAGAATCTAATAGTAAAACCGTAAAGTTAAACATCAGCACATAATAATCAGTTTACACTTATCAACCACAATAGAGAATTGCCAATCTATAATCAATAAAAATAACAGCAAATTGCTATGCATAAAATGCCACAAAACATACAAAACCACGTAAAAGGGTAAAATTGAGGGACAAGGACACACAGCTTTTAAAACTATTTTTTAAAAAATATACCTGAACTCCTCTCCTCAGCTGCTGCAAGGAGGTAATTGGACTTGTCATCTAGGCATAGACTTGTAGGGCAGGAGCTCTTTCTTGGTCCTGTTTAGGGGTCTTGTAGGGTTTGCTTAAGGGACGCGGGTGGCGGTGTGGGTTAAACCACAGAGCCTAGGACTTGCTGATCAGAAGGTTGGCGGTTCGAATCCCCGCGACGGGGTGAGCTCCCGTTGCTCAGTCCTTGCTCCTGCCAACCTAGCAGTTTGAAAGCACGTCAAAATGCAAATAGATAAATAGGTACCACTCTGGTGGGAAGGTAAACAGTGTTTCCGTGTGCTGCTCTGGTTCGCCAGAAGCGGCTTAGTCATGCTGGCCACATGACTGTACGCCGGCTCCCTCGGCCAATAAAGCAAGATGAGCGCCGCAACCCCAGAGTCGTTCACAACTGGACCTAATGGTCAGGGGTCCCTTTACCTTCACTAGGGTTTGCTTCCGGTAAGGCACCCCCTTTCCCAGAGTCCTTATGAGTCTTCTTCCCCCACCAACTTCCTTGTCTGGTAGTTGAGAATCTTCAGAGTATACTATTGAAAAGATAGTGGTAGTCAGACTGGATGTTTAAGTATATGTAACTGCTTTCATCCCCCCCCCCCCCAAAAAAAAATATCACACATGAGAATTGCTAAGGGTCTTGCTAGACCACTTCCTTTTGTAGCAATTGCAATACACTGTGCTAGATGCTGTTTGGTTTTAATTTTATTTCTATTGCTTCTTATATTTTGTATCTTGCTGCATTACCATTTGAATTCCATAGCTTCCCAAGTGTAATAAAATAAGAGACAAGTGGTAAAATACAACGAAAAACCAGTGCAAATTAATGTGATAGTTGATGTGCCATCTCCTGCCTTCAGCCACAAATCCACAGATTTGTCGTGGACCACCTGAACGATGCTTGTGGACAACTGGTGGTCCGTGGGCCAGTTTGGCAGCCCTTCCACTATATGATCTCGGTGAAACTTTCAGTAGATGGACTCATACAAATAAAAATGAATGTGCCTGTTCTGTTTAAAATAAGGAGGCAAGGCATATTGCATGCCCACAAATTTTATAATGGAACATTTGTTTTCTTAAAAATCCTTGCTTCTGGAAATGTTTGTGTGTACACATGCGATAGAGAATATATATATATCACACTCTGAAATTAGCATAGCTCTACTGACACCACCAGCACAACTTGAAGGCATTGATTCATTTTGGCTGCTTTCTCACTTAATGCAACACTTGCATCTGTTTTGATGGGATGGCTGGTGTCAATTGCCAGGAAATGTCTAAATTTATAAGTATTGTTGGGGTCTGGATGGGGCGGGTATAGCATCCGAAGAATGTTTGGTCTAGTTCAGCTCTCAAATCCACTCTGATTTCCTGATAGCGACCCAGGGACTAGAGGTGTTTTGCTGCAAAACCTGACAACTTTCCACGGGTGGTGTGGCTTGGGAATAGAGTTGGTGTTGTCTTTTTTCAGTTTATACTAATTTTGTATCTCTCTTTTGGGGTTTTGTATATAAAATGTAGAAAAAAATTCTCCTATAATAATTTAAAGCTATTTTGCTGTATGAGTGGAACTGTGGGTGCCTGTTGTGCCCTATCTTGATTTGAAAACTTAATTAGGAACTCTCCTGCGGCACTTGGGGACCTGTGATCTTTGTCTCCATTCTAGAAAATATTGAGAGGGGCATGTTCTTGCATGTGCCCAGTGATCTTCCATCTGGTCCCACTAGAACAGACTTCCTCAACCTGGTGTCTTCCAGTTGTTGCTGGACTCCAACTCCCACCAGCCTCAGCCAGCATGGCCAATGGTCAGGAACGATGGGAGCTGTTGCCCAACAACATTGGAGGGCACCAGGTTGTGGGGAAGCTGCTTAAGGTAAGAGGCACAGTACGAAAATGGGTCATGTCAGGAGAGACACCTGCCATTTCCCTTGAGCTTCTAATGGTATTGGGTTGCTCTTGATTGCATCTGTTCAGTTTTAAAGCTACAATAGTGTGTGTGTGTGTATTTTTATTATAAGAGATAAAAAGGAAACACACACACACACACACAAAGTAACTGCCAAAAGCAAACAGTGGAGACATCAAAATGAACTTTTAGGTTGCTGGGGAAACAAAGACAGATGGACGGGGTATTGATATGATATGATATAATATGATATAATATAATGATGATGATGATGATGATGTCGTCGTCCTCAGGACACTGGGACACGATCGAATAACACCAAAAATTGCAGACAAAATAAAGGCTTAGAAAAGGATAAATGATAAAAAAGACTTTACATAATTACAAGGGTGAAAATAATAATAATTACAGAACACCCGTGTACAAGGCTTCTTCCGTCTCCGGATTTACGATGTCCCCTGATGCTCTAGAGGCATGTATAAAACTTACAGAATCCATGTATTCTGTATGAACAGGTGCCTTTCTAATCTCGCATTATCATAGTGGAAAGTCCAGTAGTTAATAAAACAAATAGCTCAAGTCTGCTCCTTCGTCCTTCCCTCCTCTTTACTAGGTCTGTCAGTTTATTCATAAGGTCAGTGTGATACATTTTGTTAACGTTCTGTTGTTGTTATGGTATTCTGGAGTTAATCTTCTTGCTTTGGTTAGCTGCATTGGGGCATCTGCAAAAAGGTGGGATGTAAATTTCAAATTAATTTAGATGCAAGAACGCGTTGCTTGAGATTTAAAGGTGAGTCCTGCATCTGAGGAGGCTGAGGGCAGCTCTTATAAATGCCTTCCAAGTCTTGTCTCTCACTTTTTTGATTTTTTCTCTCTCTTCAGATGCGCTGGCTCCCTCCCTCAGAGGCTACTTCTCAGGGCTGGAAGTCCCGTCAGTTCTGCTGAATACTGTGTAAGTGGATGAGAAAGACCTTGTGAAAATGCTCCAGATTAGCACAAGAGGGAGCACGAGCGCTGTGTTGTTTTTGTTTTCTTCACTTCCTCTGCCTCATATGGATTGGTGGGAGGCTAGTGGCTATTTTCATTCTCTGCTTGTCATGCAGTCTTGGGTCTGAAATTGGTCCTTCTGTACTGGTTGCAGGTAGTCTCCCTCCGTGCCGCCACCCCCCTACTCCCTGCAATCTCCTTTCTGAGAAAAAATATTCAACTTTTTTAGAATGAAAGGGAGCTGGTTCATGCTGTTGACCAAACTCTTTTATCGTTTTCTGTACCCCTTTCTCCCACAAACACATTTAAAAGAGTATAGGATGTCAGTCAGCCCAAGGCCTGGTTGAAGACGAACATTTTTGCCTGGCTCCTAAAGGTATATAATGAAGGTGCCAGCCGAACCTCCCTGGGGAGAGCATTCCACAAACAGGGAGCCACTGCAGAGAAGGCCCCGTTTTCGTGTTGCCACCCTCCAGACCACTCAAGGAGGAGGCGCATGAAGAAGGGCCTCAGAAGATGATATCAGGGGCTGGATAGGTTCACATGGAGATAGGCAGTCCTTGACGTATTGTAGTCCTGAGCCATTTAAGGTGTTCTACGTCAAATACAGCAATTTGAATCAACGTTCTCCTTGCCTTGGGTGGCAGAGATTAGTGTCTGCATAGTCACACATCACCCACCTCTGCCATTTCTTTCAGGGGCATAAATAATACCTTAAGTGTAGATGAAGAAGAGTTTGGATTTGATACCCCGCTTTATCACCACCCAAAGGAGTCTCAAAGCGGCTAACAATCTCCTTTCCCTTCCTCCCCCACAACAAACACTCTGTGAGGTGAGTGGGGCTGAGAGACTTCAAAGAAGTGTGACTGGCCCAAGGTCACCCAGCAGCTGCATGTGGAGGAGCGGGGAAGCGAACCCAGTTCACCAGATTACGAATCTGCCGCTCTTAACCCCACCACACTGCATTTATTTGTTACTTTCCTCCTGCGATATGTGGGAGGGATCCTCAAGAGTCTGGGACTGACCCCAGAGTCTGATTGGCTAGCTGAGTTCACGGGGGAAAAACACTGCATGGGGTTTGTGTCCAAAACACAAAAAAACTCCTTTGACCCTCTGAAGATAAAAGCAACCAACATGTAGCCTCTCTGTCTCCTCCTGCTTTTTTGTAAAGCAGCAGAGAGCAATAGACCAATAATCTTCTCTCCCTGTTTTTCGTCCCATTTCAGCCAAAGAAAACAAATCTGTTCTTAAAAATTAATGAAAACTTCACTGGCTGCGCATCAAAGTTGGAGAGCTATAAATCAATGGGGTTATTAAAGGACATGAGATTTGAGGGTGAAAGATGCATGCGGAGCTGCATGCTGCAAATAGGTTGGGATGACTTAAAAACTGAACCAGCAAGGACAGAAAGTAGTGAGGCCGAACTGATGGGAGAGAACTGCAAAATTTGTTCCCTTACAGAATGCTGGTTCCAGAATCTCAGAAAGCACTTCATACCCCAAAGTTCTGGTTGCTCTAGAACAGTGTTCTTCAAACCTATTGGCAGAGAACACTTTCCGTATCAGCTGGACTCTGGGGCATGTCCTAAGTACACCGTCCATTCAGCCAGAGTACTAGCTATATACCTATTGGGCTTCATTGTCACACATTCTCAGCAGAATATACATGAGATCTCTCCCAACACACTCGTTATCTGTTCATTCAAGGGAATATGAGCAGCGAAGGGCAAGCAGTATGTGATGCCAATAAAGGTTTGATGATGGCGGCAAGCAGTGTTCAGTGAAACTTCTCGTCTTATATTCTGATTTATTAGCTCAAGAAATACATACCCAACTGCCACCCCGGAAAGTTTTGAAATTGTTCAGCATCACAGGACAAAAGGTGCCTGCTTTAACATAGATACCAACTATTGTACTGTGATGCTGAATAATTTCAAAATTCTGTCTCACAAATCCATTTAATCTTCTGACATTTGAAAACCCAAACCTCATTGTGTTTGGTTAGCAGTACAATGCGCTGCTGTTTTCCTTTAAGAATAAACTCAGCAAATGGCCTTTCCCTAATATAGTGATTTTATCTTCCAAAGCCCAAATTTATCTAGGATTATTGGATTGTGGCGGTTGTTGTTTTTCCCCCCTAGAGAGAGGGAGCCAATGAGTTGTTTTCATACCAGCGTATCATAGTGAGCAAGAGATGCATGCAAAAAACGAGGCTTGAGTTTTTGTGGATTGTTCTCCCCCTTCCAGATGCACGCACAGCCATATTTGGGAACAGTTCCCTCAGCTGCAAATTGGCTGCTGCAATAGGAAAGCCTCAGTGAAGAAAGAGTTCACCTCCAATGATTTTGCATGTTATGTGAACAATAAGAGAAGACAAAAGGGTTCTATTTTAAGAAGTGCTGAGACTGATGTAACAAGTCAAGCACCTGCCTCTCTAAGCATTATTAACATGTTTCAACATGTATACATGATGCACTTGCTCCCTTGCATGTAGCATTAGTACACTAGAGACGCAGGTGTCCTCAGCGGCTACGAGTGTCTTTTACCAGCTTCACCTGGTAAGGCAGATGCAGCCATTCCTGGAGGACAGCTGGACCTCAGTTGTCTGTTATTGGAAACCTCAAGGTTGGATTACTGCAGTGCTCTTGGGGGGCGGGAGGCTACCCTAGAGGCTGCAGTTTCAGTTAGGCTGCTTACGGGAGCAAACCTACTGCCAGCAGCCAATCCTGCTACTGAACCAAGTTCAAGACCGAGGCTACCTTTTTTCATACATACCAAGTAGGTCACTGTGTTCCACAGGGTAGTTTTTCCTCAAAGTCCCCCAAATATCAGAAACTTTCTGCACAGTAACTGAAAGGAAGGCTTTCAGTGGGGCTGCCCTTGTTTTGTGACAGGAGCATACTTAACCTGTACTTTACAGAAACAGTAGAAGACCTTGTTTTGTTTTGACAAGCTTATCCATTCAGATGAAAAGGTCTCTGCTTTAGATTTAAAAACCATGCAAAATGGACATCTGCCTTTAGCTGTTGTTTTTGTACTGTTGTTCAAACGATTTTTAGCCGTGTTTTACGGCATGTTCGTAAATTGCCTTTAGACAAATGCAAAAGGAGACTGGCAAATAAATAAATTACCATAACCTCACCCAAAAGGCATTCAGTAGAAAGAGCGGCCATTGAGTGGCCTATCCTTTGGTTAATTTATTGGCTATACTAGCCAAATATAATGATCGTCTCTTGATGTGCAGAGGTAGACTTCCAAAATCCAGATACTGAGGGAAGAAAGGAGGAATAGCCACGGTGTGTTGCTTGTGACCTTCTCAGACGTATCGAGCTACCCTTTTTATTTAAAACAATGTTTTGGGTGTTGGAGCTGGGGTGCTGGTCAGATTGGGTGAAGGGAGGCTTCTCATGGCCTTTGAAAAACAGGTCAAGCTTCAGCAAAAAAGGGGCACCTTAAGAAAACATAGTTAATAAAGCTGCTGTGCAACTGGGAACACCGGATGGAGGAAGGATTCGATGGGAGTCCAGCTTAGTTGTGGCTTTGGCTGCATAGGAGCATTCTAACCCTGTCCCTAAGCTGGACTCTTGTTATTGTGTCATTTGCAAAAGTGTGGCTTTTCAAGCTAGAAAAAAATTGAATACTGCTGAGGTTGTCATAGAAAAGAAAAAAACAAGGGAGGGAAAAGAAGCAAAGGGCCAAATGTGGTGTTGTTAGTGTACAGTCAGCATTGTTTGAAAGTCGTTGTCAAGAGTAAAGGCTCAGTAGGTTTTCACCCTGAAATTATAATTCCTCATGCACATAGCACAGTGGATCCAGGGCAAACCGCTGCTTATATTCTTGATGTCTAATTAGTTCGGCTACAGCTGTTGTGGTTTAGCAGATTTGTATGTTGCGGTTGTGCTGAGAACTCTCTCCAATCTCCTGCACTATTATAAATGGATTTTCCTAGATAGAGGCAATCTTCAGATTTCACTATTAAACACAGAAGCTAAGGTGTCCAGTCTCTGTCATTTGTCCAGTCAGTGTACTCACTGGGAAAGAAGGCCCTATGTATTTTATATAATTATATCTAAGGGCCCATGCAGTGCTATTTTTTTTAGAAAAAGAGGTGTTGGAACTCACTCATTCTCTTAGAATGGCAATGGTGCCCATCTGAGAGGTGCCAGAACTGATTTCTGGTGAGTTCCCCCTGAAAAAAAAGCCCTGGCTATGTATTGTGTATTTTCCTTTATTGTAAATCGCTTGGAGAGCTTTGGGTGACAAGCAGCTATTAAGTTTAAACAATCAAGTTTAAACAAATAAACAATCAATCCTATAATGCAGCAACTTTTTTCAATAAAGAGATATTCATATTAAGAATCCATTATGGGGAATAATACCAACTGTCCCACAGGTGAATATAATGCTAAAGTTTTAAGATAATGATTGTGGCAGTATTTCTGGTAACGCAACTCTTTGTGTGTTGTGCATCTACTCTCTTGCATTTTGAAGACATGATTTCATATCTCCTTTTAACAGATGGTCCTTGTCATATTACCCATTTCATTCTAAAGAAGCATTAATGTTTCTGACAGTGCATGTACCTTTCTGTTGTGCAGGTACCAGGTGTGTGATGGCGGCTACAATCTGTCTTGTGGGTATTAATGCGTTCTTCCTAAGTCGCTACTGGTATCTTACCTCCATCTTCAAATTTGCGGTGTGGTGGGTAAGTGAAGACCTGGTTGTGAAAATATGCTTTAATTTGATGGGCCAAACAGTTTAAGCAGTGCAGCCAAAAGCCTTAGACCCTCCATTTTCATCTTGGATCATCTTGACTTTGAGCCAAGAGACTCTGCTGAATAAATGCTGTTTATATGCATCTTCCCTGGCGTATACCCAAGCTGGCAGTGCTAGCTGGAAATAACCTTGCACTGAAAAACCACCAGTTGGCTGCTGCTGGGTGATCAGTATATAGCAGGGGTTGGCAACCTAAGGCCCATGGGCCCCCGCTGCCTGCTCAGTCGACTCCCATGCGCTGCATTAAACCAGCACGGAGCAGAGTGGGGACCGCCTTCTGCAACGCTGGCCCGCTTCCCATTGGCTGCAGGAAGCTCCTGCAGCCAATGGGAAGCTGTGCACGCCTCCTCTGCGCCAGAAGGAAATAGCGTTTGTGCATGCGTGCGTGCACACTCCGGCCCACCATAGCACATAGCTGTCAACTTACAGATTTGAAAATAAGAGACCAGCAGCCTCAAAAAATAAGGAATCAGCAGCCAAAATAAGGGATTTTCAAAGCACGGGTATGTTCAACTTCTGAGCCCCTCCAAGCCAAGGGCAGAAAGCCCAGCCAGCAGCCAAACGAAGCCTCAAGCGGTGGTTCCCACAGCGCAGCAACCCGGCAAAGGGGATGCAGCAAGGAAAACCACCGTCACCTCTCCGCTGGGAAGCACTGAGCAAAGGCAAGTCCCCAGGCAACGCGGCCGATTTGATCGGCACAAGGCATGCAAGCTCCACCCCCCCAGTCGTTCTTAGACTCCTTATTGGGTGAGCAACGCAGCCAAGCAACACAGTTGGAGCCTCCCTCCTCCCTGGCTGGCAGGCAGGGAGGGAGAGGAGCTGCTTCCTTTGAAACTCTGGAAATTTAAGGGACATCATCAATAAGGGACAGCAGCGGGACACGGTGCTGGGATAAGGGACTTTCCCGCCAAATAGGGGATGGTTGACAGCTATGCCGTAGCGTCTGCGGGACCGTGAACCAGCTCAAGCCACAAAAACTTTGCCGATCCCTGATATATAGCATAGCTTCAGAAGGCAAAGCTTTTGTTCATCCAAGAGCTCTGTTTTGCGTTTGGCTGCACTGAAGCTTTCTTTGAGATAGCAGTTTGCAAATTCAATTGGCTTGAGCTCAGAAGTCACACTTGGTGTTGCTTTCCCTTTTGGAATCGGTCAGAAGCATGCCTCTCTCACTGCCAAGGAGTGAGAAATGCTTTCACAGGAAGAGGCACCCTCAGAGCCCATGCATACAGTGGTGGTTCTGACAGTGAAATCAGTGTGCAAATCCAAACAGAGGGTCTTACGACACAAGAAAGTTTAAGAATTTCTGTACATAATTTAATCCACCCTCACCTTCTTTTTTCTTTCTCCTCCTGTGATGAGGCTGCATTTTAGTATTTTAATGTTTCAATATTTTAATGTTGTATTTTAATCTTGTTTTTAAGTTGTATTCATTCAGCTTGTTTTTATTATTGCTTGTTAGCCGCCCTGAGCCCGGCCTTGGCTGGGGAGGGCGGGGTATAAATAAAAATGATTATTATTATTCTGTTGTGCCCTGTGCTCACACATTATTCTTTGAGTGCTAAAGGTTCTGTTCTGCTCTTAAGAGAAGGTCTTGAGCAGAACTGTCAATTTCTCCACTAGCAGATTCCATAGAGGGGAGGGGGTATCCTACTTTTCAGCCCTGCATCTGTTTCAGCAAGGTGCTCCCTATGTTTTTATTGAGAGGCCCTGTGCCTTGTGCCTGAAACCCCCTGGCCTAGAGGTCAAAGTGTCTATATATACGTGAACACCCACAGACTCTTCCACTTTCTCATTGTTCCAAGATTGTGATTGCCTTTTTCTAACGGATGCATCTTGCCTTTCTTACAGGCTTGAAAAAACCTCACACAAGGTTGGATTCCTTCAAGACTTTGCCACAGCCTCTATCACACATCTGCTCTTTTAGAAGTAAAGTAAAAATACTGAGTAATAATAATGTTTTCCTCTTCTATGCTGTATAAAATTGTAAGGAAGAGTGCGAATTCTAAAAAGCATGGCTGAACATCTGTTTGAAAAAGTTATTTTCAAACAAAGCAACAAAGAGAACCAAGTATTTTTATACTAAGCATTTTAAGTAGAAAGATCTTACGCTGGGTTGGATCACTGATTACATTCTTGACTTTTTGAATGCGTGTAATTGAAATTTCTCTTTCCTTGTCCTTTTAAGCTGCATGTTCAAGGCATGTTTTTAAATCTTGTTCAAATTTTTAAAAAGTGTATTGTTAAATTGTATAGACTCTCTGGCTATCCTGACGGGGAGCCTGAGAGGATGTGTGTTGAACATATGAAGTATTCCTGTGGTACGTGCTTCTCCCAGTTGTGCCAAATTATATCAAGCAAGACAATCAGATATGCAAATGTCTTTGTAACTTTGGGATATATTACCGTGTGCTGAACAGTATACTGGCAGTTCTGACAGCTGGTTTATGCTGTATTTTATCTGTGGTCACATATTTTGATATAAAACTATATGGGGGAGGTGTGCTTTTTTTCTATGGCTTTCTACTGTGCACTAAGACCATTTTCATAATTATGACAGCTAGAAAAAGTGCAGTCATCACAATAAAATGACTGCAGCTACCTCTGCATACTGTATTCATTCAGACACATAGTTCCCAACATGCCGTTGTGTAACCAGTAGGATTCCTTGGTAAAAGAGCAAAGGAAAAGCATCTAGTTGGGCTATGGAAACCAGTCTTGAATGGCAGAGCCACGGAGGAAATGTCTTCTGTAAAGTAGGTTCATAGCATTCCTAGTCTACTTGTTTTAAAAGAAATAAGGGTACATTTGCATGCCTTTGCAGGAAGGATTGGTTCTGCTAAGGCGGTGGTGGTTGTTAGCCGGTAATGCTGCTGTCTGTGAAGCTGACTGAAACATTGAGCAGTAAAGCTTAAGTTCATTTCATGCCATTATCCCATATGCATGCAGAAAACCAAAGGCCTTCTCTTTCACTGGATCCGGATCTAAGGCTCTTCTTCTGTACAGATTTTCTAGGCAGTGCCAAACTTGGATACAACAGTTGACCTTCCAATGTCTCCACTAATATCCTCCATTGTGTGCAAGGCTGCCAGTTTGTGTGAAACTCACATAAAAAGAGCCAACTCGGTGCCATTGTTCTATTAGTTTGATGTCTGCCCTCTGTCTATACACAGACATTTCTGGGATAGAGGAATTCAGCAGCCCCTGTGTACCTACATTTGTATAAAGTGTTGCTCCACCAGTGCCAAGATGAATGCCAGGATCCCTTGAGGTATTGGGAGAGAGTACCAGCTTGATTTTGCACGTGATCGTTTCTCTCTTACTGAAGAGCTACTTGGATTGCTTGTGCCGTCAACTGGGGCGTGGACACAATGGATTCGATTAGTCATCTGCCTTCTCAAGCCTGATTCATGCCACCATTTTCAGGTGTGAAATGTGGGTTGAGTGAATGCAGCTTGTATGCTGTGTCCTCTGACCTGCTAATGAAGTTGGTTACATGATTTAGGCACCATTGGACAACCTGCCTGTAAATCAGTCAATCAGGATATCTGTCTATAGTGATGTAACAAAAACAGTTGCTTCACAAAAGGCAGAGAAGTAAAATAGAAAATTAGAATTGACCTTGTCGTCAAAAGATGATTATGTGAACCAGTCCCTCTGAGGACCATGATGATGTGGAGAGAAGGCCAGGGCTCCTGGATCATTTATTGGTGTAGAAGACAAAACTTTCAACAGATGAGTTTCCTTCTTTCCTGAATGATACGCTCCACATGCCAGATTCTTGCTTCCTATCCTCCTTTGCAATCTAGTCATGGTACAGCTATACAGTTACTTCCATAACAATACTGGTAGTTCTGACTAAACAAAGAAACTGTTTTAATATGGTTAAATCTTTCCAAATGGGCTTCCCCAAGTATTGTTAATTCTCCTGAGAACAAATGACTTCATTGTCTTAAAGAGAATGCAGTATTTTGCAGGGAATACAAGTGACAAATGTCAAGCAGTCGGAGGCTTTAAAATTGCAGGGGAAAGGGGGGGTAGGTAAAAACCTATTCTTAAAACTAAATGGAAGACTTGAGAACAGAATTAAAATGTGACAGCGGGTGGCTGAATAACAGAATTGTGTCAGACTTTGTCAGCAAAAACTTGATTTTTCCATATCTCCTCCTATTGGCAATAGCAGAAACAGAAGATGCTTCCAATTTATGGTTTTGTTTTTTAAAAAAAATGTTGTTAAAGGTACTTTTCTATTGTAATTTTCTAAAAATAAAGAAACAATGATTATAACTTATGCCTAAATAACAGTGGCCTCTGTTACAGTGTCTCCTTATCTGATTACCTGTTTGAGGAAATACAAGTTGCCTATGAGAATAAATTGCTTTCTAGGTGTGTTGATCCTGTGAGTGATCTCTGTGTGTGGTCAGGGTGTGTAACCTCTCATAGTATCAAGGAAACAGGATTTAAAACATCTCTGGCCTGGATCATGCAGGTATGTGCAATACATTGCCATCCTTTCACTTGGTAGTTCCCACATTCTGCAGTGTTGAGTAAACTGTTTTAAAAACTAATTATTTGAGCAGACACCAGGTAAGAATAAACCTAATTCTCAGGTCTGTGGTGGCTCATTTACACTTGCAAGTTATCATGCAAAGCATGGCACGTGCCAAAGGGAGAGATGTCCCTTTGTCAAGAATAATTCCAGTTCAGTTGTATTATTATTATTAAAATTATCATCTATACTTCACCCATCTGGCTGGGTTGCCCGGGCCACTCTGGGGGGCTTCCAAGCCACATAAATACATAACTTCCTGACACATGGCTGCCTTCTAAAAGTTGTCTTCAGCCCTCTGCCTGAAATAATCTCTTGTCCAGCTTCAAAGCATGAGGAATCCTGGATAATAAACAATTCTTGTCTCTCATCTCAGGTTTTTCTTGGAGTAACTGCTTATGTTAAACATGGTCCATCTTAGGCATGCAAAAGTAGCTGGAAATCCAGTTAGCATGAGCACAGATTGGGGAATGGTGCAAGATACTGAGAACAGGGTAACTACTTTTCAGACTCCTGCCATGAAAAAACAGTATGTTTATTATTCATTCAGATAGGTCTGATTAAGTCACTAAGGCTTGTATTGTTAAGATCTTTTATAAAGGAGCTCTTTAAATCAATGGAACTGAAGACACAACTATGGGTTATTGGATGGTCTTACCACTATTCTAAACTCTTTATCCAGATTTATATACATTGATGGCCAGTTGTTGGTTTTTTTTGGTGTATAAGAATTAATCATCTGCTTCAATATTTCTTGGCAATAAGGCTTGTGTGCTACAGAAACCAGGGCTATACAACCTATGAGCTCAACCCAAGCAAATATTCAGCTGTTTTATCTCCCCATCCCCATATGCTCCCTGGTCACACATGTTGTAAACGAAGACTGCAATCCTGTATTTACTTACCTAGGAGTACCTATGTCTACTCAGAGGTATTGGGTGATCCTTTTAAGGCTTCTGGTCATGGCAAGGGCTATTTGGTGAAGCCAAGTAAAGGCAAATAGAACTCAGGCCCACTTAAAGTTCCCACTAAGAATGAAGGAGCCAAGATCATGAGAACAGCATCCTTAGAATGCCATGCTGTTAAAACACTTGGCCATCCACAAATGGAGAAATCATTATTTCCAGCAAAAATGTCAGGACTGCATTGCATGTTAATAAATTGGTGAAATGTTCACCACAGTCAAGGGGGAAGTGAGCATGGCTCATAGTACAGGGGGAAATGAATAACTTAAATGGAAAAGCCTACTGATAACTGGAGCTCATGGAAACAAATGAGTGCAGAATAGGCATCCAATAGATATGTGAAGCCACACAAAACCTGCTAAATAAGCAGGAATCGTCACAGGGCAGTATCCTAAGATCTGAAAACACCCAAACAGGGCTCTATGAACCACCACTTTGGATGAAATGAGCTGCAATGCACATGTGCAATGCTTGAGTCTCCATTATTAATCTCCATGTACAGTTAGTGTTCTGTGCCATGAGATATCAAAACTTGCATCACAGTTGTCACCAGCACTTCATCTTAGCCAGTGATACTTGTCTGTTGTCATAAATTTCTCTCAATAAGCAGTTAAGTGCCTGTTTCATTTTTACTTCATATTTTACTTTTATGCTTTTTTATTGCCTTTTTAAACTGAATAATGCCCTCGATAGTGGAGTTCTCCATCCTGTGTCGGAGTCAATATGCCTCTTGGATACCAATTACTGGGAATTGCAGGTGAGGAGGGTGTTGTTGCACTCAGGCCCTGTTTAGGGGTTTCCTATAGTCATCCGGCAACTGAGAACAGAATGCTAAACTCTTATTTCCTTTAATATATATATATAATAGTAAGTTATCTCCCCTATGCAGAAAAATCGCTCACCTCTACAATTTCCTTTCACCCCCTTTCATTCATGGTGGGCACCAGCATGATCTTATCAACTCAAGGCTCTCAACAGCTTTCTGCCTAGGTATCATTGTCAAACTATACTGCAGAATCATCAATAGGAAGCAGTGCCTGAATCTCTCATGAACTAGTCTGATTTTACATCTCTCAACCGTGAGACTTCATGGAGGCCACATTTAGTTTGGTGGGTCACAAATGCAGGAAGCCAGCCTAATGGAACTTGGAACAAGTCAATAGTGGTGCTGTGCTGGCATAGCTGAAGTCAACCACCTCATCTCCCACCTTCCAACACACCTATTTCACTCCCTTGATGTGTTGCAGATGTTACATAAGCTCCCCTCCTAAAGCAGTTTAAGAGGCTGGGAGCTAGCTGAGGAATGAGCATTCCTTACACATACGCCACTTCCTTCTCTCAGGAGTGAATTTTCTCTTCCCATCTTAATAATAGTTACTGTTAATAAAACTTCCAATTTCTCGCTTCTGAAACCAAGAGGTAACCTGTTGTACCAGGCACTGCTAATAGTAGAAAGAAGAATTCTAACTTGACTGAAGGCATCTGTTGGTGAAAAACACCTATTTTTAATCAAGCCAAGGATATGCCTGCTGCTAGTCTCTAGGCAACAGCACACCAAGGAATCTGATCCAGCATATTAGCAGCTACCTCCGTGTGAGCCATGCAGCTGTAAGTAATTGGATGTCACTGCCATCACTATCTCCATGGTTATCCCTAACCTCGAATCCCTTTCCATCAGCAAGCAGCAAGAGCTTGCCACTCCCCTGTGTCATACCACCATCTGCCTGCACTTATAGAAAGTGACAGGGAAAGCCAAATGGGCATTCTTTACACAATTTGTCTAAGCTCACTTGCCTTTTTCTCCTCCGTTCTCTAAAAGCCTGGAAGGATTGTGATGAATTATAGATCAAATGCATTACAAACTACTTCATGTCAGTTCTCTCAGGCAACCATGCAAAATCCTGCTGCTACTTCCTTTTTATTCTGTTTCCCCCCCCCCTTCCCTTGCCTATAGTTATAAATATCAGGGGAGGAAATAAAATTACCCTTCTGTTACACCAATTTGTAGAGCAGCATCAAACAGATCTGTATTTGTATTGCCAACCCAATACACTTCCAAAATCACACTCTCAATTTGGGATGCCTAAGCTTTTAAGGGTGGCTAGGGACAGACAGCAAGTTGAATGTATGATTGGTTGTAGACCTCTAGGCCCAGTTCTTAACATTCAAAGCTAATTGGATTGGGCCCTTGGACCTTGAAGAATATATGCCGGATACAAGCCTCTCCTTTACCGTAAGTTCATTTGAAGAGGCATTACTGCATGTGACAATTCCTTATCTAAGGTCAGAACTGGCAGTGGCACTATCCTCAATCTCAACTGCAAACACCATTGCAAGAACAGAGTCTTTGCCTCACTGTCTTGCAGGTTTTCTAGATTGGGACACACACACTTTATTCATTTTAATTATGTAAATTAGGGCGGAGGATTAAGCAAAATGCTCTTACCTTCATTTATTTCTGTTTCCCACACAGCCAACAGGCAGAAAAGGCAAGATGTTCCTGATCACTCCATAACTGCTGTAGGTCAGATGATTAGGTAGAGAAGAGACCAAGCTCTTCTGAGAAATAATTCAGTTTTAAACTGCAAATAATACAGAGCTAAGGAACAGACTTTCATTAAATTAGTATATTGGTTGTCAAAACAGGAGGATGCCTGCTCTCTGAAGAGTGTACAAAATTGCTAGAGAAGGCAAGAATACCTGATTCCTCACCTTCCGTACACACAGTTTTTATTTGAGTCCTGAGGTGGATCAATGATTTTTTTAGAAAAAGAAAAAGAATGCCACCATGTCCCATTCTTTTTGCAGTACAGTTAAGATGGAAGGAGGAGGCTGGAGCTTGAGCCATGAAGCTCTCCAGGTGATTTTGGCCCAGTCAGTCTCTTAGCCCAACCTATCTCGCAGGTTTGTTATGTGGATAAAATAAGGATAAGAAGAACCATAATTCTTCACACTGAGCTCCTTGGAGGAAATGTAAGATATAAATGTAGGAAACAAATAAAAAGACGTAAAAACCTATTATTAGCATGGATATAGCATGCTAGACAAAATGATTTTGGGGACTGGTTTTGCCTGGCATATGAGATGCAGCTTTCCAACACAGGCTGAACTGTATAAATGACTCAACCCAGTAAACTGCTTACCCTCCATAATCTGAGTGGAGCTGCTGGCACAGGTGACCAATTGAAACTCTGTACTAAAAATTAATGGAGGTTTCCAGGGTCTTTGTGAAATAATAAATAAGGAGAATGACCCATGAAAACAATACGTTGTGAACATGGAGGACCATTTTAAATTGTATCCTAACACTTCCACCCCCACTCATTTTTATTTCCGCAAGATAGAAAGCATCAGCTTTTATTGTAGTTCAGTTAACAGGCAAGAAAATTTACCCCAAAAGAAATGCCTTGTCTTTCTAGTATTTTATTATAAACATGTTTCCTTGAGAGATAAAACAAACACTCCATTTTATCTCTAAGTCAACCCCGATGAATAAAAGAAAATACCCACGGAACCTCCAAAAAATTCAAAGAAGACTTAAATGGTGAATACGAACCTTGGCACTACATGCTGAATATATTTAACTCCAATACCAGAGGTCTATTGACAGTGAACAGCTCTGATCCAAGTTCATATTAGCCAATAAGATAAATATAGATGAACAGTTCATCCTTTATCTCAAGAGCTGGTTCTTCTCGGCTGCTGCAGGACTGGGAGGGGGTAGAACCACTTAACATTATACACAGGACACTCGTCCCTCAGAGCTACTGAGCATCTGCATCAAAGCTCACAACTGTTCCTTCCAGAAGGTCCTCTACTTGCCCGGAACCACATCAGAGTAATCCTTCAAAACTCCAGCCAAATGGTCATTGTGAGTCTTGAACCTCCGTTTCTTCTGAGAAGCAGGCTTCTTTCTCCTTTGAATTGGAGCCTAAAAGGAAAAATAAGGAATAATCATAATCCTGTTAAAACATTTTCTGCAAACAGCCTTGCAGGATCAGACCAAAAGCCTATCTAACCCAGCATCCTCTCTTGCCAGCAGTGGCCAGATGGCGACCTCTAAGAAGCTCACAAACAGGGCATGACAGTAATACTTATCTCTGATGGATGCCCTGGCTCCTGATAACCAGAAACATAATCACTGAACATGACATTTTCTTTTTACCTATCATGGCTAATGGAAGTTGAAATATCAATTCTCCATGAATTTGATTGCCTGAGAAACACACCAACACTAAACCATGACTTAGTGCAGGAGTGGGGAACTTCTGGACTGCAGACCAATCGTGGCTCTCCAGGCTACCCCCTATTTGGCTGTGGAGGCCATTTTGGGGGAGTCGCACCCACACCACCCCTGATGTCATACATCAGCTAGTGGGCGGGTGGGACCGCGTCTTCAAATTCCCTGCACTTCTTCAGACCTCCGTGATTTGAAGGAAAAGTGCTAAGGGGAGGGGATGCATGAAGGTGTGCTGAGAGGTGGTACAAGTGTGTGCTCTGCTCCAAGTTTATGAACACACTCCCTTCATTATTTCTCCTTTAAACCTCCATGTATGTACATGGTAACATAGTCATAATAAATGATTTTGAATAAAATGACCACTCTGTACATGGATGAAAGAAATGCTACATTTTGACCCGGGTATAGTGAAATAGGGAACAGCCTTGAAAAGTTCCCAGCACTAATCTTATAATCCAGCCTAACCCTAATGTCATGGCACCATGCAAAAAGAATGAAGTTTACTGAGTCCATAAAGGGATCAAATTGCTGTAACCATTTGCCAGATCTCAGGCAAGCATTCCTGGTAGGAGAAGGGCAAAGAGGCCTGGGGAGAAGAAGAGGAAGACAACTACCTCATTTATTAGTTGCAAGACAAATACTGATTGTTGTCCTGTAACCTGATTATTTTAAGGGTAATAAAGCATTAATTCTGTCCAGATTAAGTTCCCCTTAACTGACTCAACACTAGAGCAAAGCATGGAAAAATGGCAATATTCTTACTATTTTCTTTGGTCCAGCCTCCTGCATGGAAGAAATTCCCTGGCGTTTCAGATACTCTTCTATCTTCTCTTCATCCATGGAATCCACAGGAACACTCCTCCACAGTTTCTGAAATTCTAAAATGTCAAAATAAGAATACTTAATTTGACACAGAACTGGATAAACAAACAGGAAATGTTTCTCATTGCATTCACAATTCAAAAGTTGCAGAGTTTTAAGCAGTGTGAAAAACTGCTTTGCCAGATTGTCAATGACACGGCAGACAAACCATAAGGTTTTAAATTACAGTAGTGAATTGAAAGGTCAATGATGAACACTCCTGGAAGCTGGTTAGAGGGTCACTTCAGCACAACTGCTTTCAGAAAAGTCTCCCAACCTTTTCGGGATTTCTTTTTCCTTATAAGAAATGCATATGCACTTAGGCTTAGTGAGTATCAGTTCAGTACATTCTAATGATTGGTACCATACGTTTTTCTTTAATGTACGTGTTCTTAAAACTAGACAGCTGCTGCACCAGCATTTCCTCCCACTGACTTCCCAGTAACTTCAAGTGAAAGGTAAATGATGTGAAGCCATTGCATTTGGTGCCTCCACATCTCCCACAATGAGGTGGAGTGGAGGCAGAGCGCACTGTTCTCATGTGTTTTCCTTCCGTAGGTACAGCAGGGGAGAGATGGGTTGGCAGCAGACACACGTTTCCTATAACAACTAGTTTGAGCCTAAAGGAACTGATTAACAAATCAAAAGATACATCATGCTTCTATCCAAGTCTCATTAGTGTGTTTTTTTAACACACTTTTAAAACCAAAAAGCTATCTTGGCCTATGGGTCACAGAAAATGAAGAAGAGGCCCAAAGCTTCAAAGAGCAGCAACGGTCTGATAACCTGCATGCAACCTGCTTCTATATATCGTTTTAAGTGCTTTCCTGGAATGCCTTTATCAAGGCTGTGACTGGTACAATTCCACTTCCCTTCATTCCATGGTAATTAACTTCGATAGTGCCTGTCAACAGACCCAGTGCACAACCCATCAATAAAACCCTAAAACATGAGTCAGAAACCATTTCAGGTATTCCCACATATACCAAGCATTCATGTTTTTGATGTGATGCTAACCAAGGAAATCCTCTGTGACTTTTCCTCCTTTAGATTTAATATGAAAGAAATGGAACTGGTTGGAGATTAACAAACTGAGGCTTAATCGAGAAAAGGCAGCAGTACTCAGCAGTGTAGGGGGGGTGTCTTCCGGGGCAATTACCCTGGGCGCATTGAGGGGTGCTGCTGACACTGCCCTCCTTGAGCAAGCCCTGCGCCCGTGTCACTTTGGTGGCTGGTGTCAGGAGGCTCCTTTGCCTTCCGTGCCCGGCCCCTGGTGAGGGCACACGTGTCTGACCCAGAGTACTGTTGCTTAAGGTTTCTGTTGATCTTGGATCAGCTGTACAACCTGTACTTGATGGGGCTACACTCCCCCTTAGTGATCAAGTTAGTAGCTAAGGGGAGCAGCCGTAAGCTCAGCAGCTCTGCCTGGTGAATCAGCCAATCAGTATGTGAATGTTTGTGTAACTGAGGTGACTGTGAGACATGTGAACGGAGTGTGCAAGTAGTTTACAGAGTGTATTAAACTGAGTAAGGAAAAGGTAGAAGAGAAAGTATTTGAAATGAATACATTTTCAAGTTTTTGCATTTCTTCACTTGTTTTATATTATTTTGATCAGCAATCTTGGGCTGAGAGGAGTGTGGTAGGTTTTGCACACCCAAACAGTTGCAGAGATTTTGTAAACACAAAGACGGGCATTATGTGGGATGAGATGGATGACCTCATGAGCTGGCATAATAAAAATGAAATTCAACAATGCACTGTATAAGGTCTCACAGCTGCTAAGACAGTAAATGCAATTCTTGTGTTTGCTGAGACATTTGTAATATAGGAAATGAAATACTGGTATTCTGGGCATTGAAAAAGAAACAGGGAACAAGCCTACCAGAAGACAGAACTCTTACAACTCAGAAATACAGCATTGTTGAAAACACTTGAATAACTTTGCCTAAAAAAAAAGAAGCACTTCCATAAAACATATTAACATGATCTGGGAGAGGACAGATCACAGATCATAACATGGAATAATGAATTAAAAACCTTTGGGACACTTATGCAAAAATCTAACCTTCCTCCTGTAGCCGCCTAGCAATTCTGAGAATTCAAGCAAAATCTTGCCCAGATGCACTGAGTGCAACCATATCATCTGCAAACAGCATACCTTCACATTTGAGAAAACTCAATTAAGTGCTTATACACATTAATATGTCACACATTAAGCCTCAATCTAAACCCAATTAGACACAAGCGGAACAAAGAAATAGAAGCCCACCTAACACCTGCACAGTGGGGAAAAGTCCTATGTACAGTGGCATTAACCTATTCACCCATGACATTGGACTGAGATTACACCCATGGATGACTGCTGGAGAAGTAAGCAGCCCACCTAACCCACCAACTATGGAGCTACCCAATAATCAAACCCTCCTGGGAATGGAATTAATTTGGTCCTGGCCAAATTCCTGATAATAGGAGGTACCAACATCCTAATCAGCTACATACCTGGGGATTATTGAAAATACAGAAAAGATGGTTCCACTAAGTCACACAGGCAGCAAAATGCATAACCCTCCAACACTGAAAAGGCTGGATCACACCAAATATGGAAAACTGAATACAAGACCTCCTCTCCTACAGCTAGCTTGCCTGTGAGAAAATGCTGCTCTATAAACTACATAAAAAGTCTAGTTTCCAAGAGAATTGGGAGCACAGCTTTGGAACCTTTCACAGAAAAATACTCACAACCTGAAGAAGTGGGAGCACAACACAGGGATGGAAACTTCTCTAACTGAACAAGTGTTAATCTGGGGCCCCA
Source organism: Podarcis liolepis (assembly GCF_965112155.1). Taxonomy (NCBI): domain Eukaryota; kingdom Metazoa; phylum Chordata; class Lepidosauria; order Squamata; family Lacertidae; genus Podarcis; species Podarcis liolepis. Next base: position 36,269,485 of record NC_139571.1, read on the forward strand.
AACATCACTGACATTTATTGGCCTATATCCATATCTGAACCTGTAAACCTGAACATTGTGTGTAACACACCAAACAACTGAATGTCAGAAATGGAAATGCTGTAACTGAAAAAGCACAAAAGCAAAGGGAGGAACAGTGGAGAACTGGGGGTAGAGGGGGCAGGGATAAGGGACTGTCTTGCTTTATTGTATTAACATGAAAACCCTAATAACAACAGAAATAATAAAAAAGGAATTCTGAGAAAGCCCTGCCTTCCCTAAAAAAGGCAGGAAGATGCATGCAGATCTAGAGAAAAGTCCCAGCTGTTCAGAAAATGCTTATTAGCCCTGATTTTCTGATTCCCAGAACCATACGCCCTCCTATCTATAAGGAGAAAATAGCTCACTACAAAGTTATCATTCACATGTGGCATTATATCAAGTAAGCACTAGTATTAAAGAATTGGGTATGCCAACTTGATATATATTTTGTAATGGTCTAAAACAGTGGTTCCCAATTGGTGGTCCATGAACCCCAAGGAGTCTGTGTAACCCACCCAGCAGGTTTGCAACACCACTCACATAACAAAAACTACTATACAGATATAAATATTTTCAAAAGTAGGGGGTTCATGGTCTGGCTTTTGAAAAACAGAGGGTCCACAGTACTGAGCTAATTGGGAACCACTGTTCTAAAATAAAGCCTGTAACAGGTTATCCTATGATAGCCGTTGCTGACTATTCATATCTGAAAGAAAAAGTATAGTATCTTTTTAGCAGAGTTTAAGCTTTAAAAAATCAGATAAATGATAAAATCACAGGTCACAAAAACACACTGTTAATGTACCATGACAGATTCCAAAACAAAATTTATACACAATTATTTCCATAACAGAGCAAACTACAAATGTGAGATTATGCTGCCATCTACAGATCACATTATGAAGACTCTAACCTTTCACAAACATTTTACACAGCTATGCATTCATCCTATCATGTGATATTAAATTTAAAAATTAAGCTAACAATTACAATTTTGTTATCTTAAAATAAACATAAAGCCTTAAAAATCAACCATGTTTCAAATTACTGACACCCCAAATTGCAAAGGAATTGGGATTAAATAGACTGAACATCAGGTAGAAGTGCAACACTGACTATATTTAGATAATTCATAAATAAAATATGATAATGGTGATGACAATGCAGCACATAATGGACAAAAATGACATCATCATCAAACAGTACATAAAAATAGTACATTACTACATATGCCGGATGGCTTCTATGCTTTCTCTAAAGCATTCAGAAAACAGAACAATCCCACTTTATTCATAGCTTAGCTATATCTACAATTATTTTCTCTCATATTCTTCTAAAATAAATTTTTGAAGGAGAGAAAAAAGGCTTTATGAAAAGCCTACCAACCACTCCTATATTTAGGGAACAGTCTTATCATCTGCGTATTCCCAGCAGTTATCTGAAAACTTGCCCCTCTCCCAGGAGGTCCAATTTGGCCTGCAAGGCTATTTCCCCCAATGCACACACACACACACACACACACACACACCCCAGGTGGCATCACTGGTGATGTCCGCTGATGGACAGGAGGACAGGGTTTAATTCTACACTGGCTGCACAATCCTGTTCCCGTATTCCTCCCTTAAGATTGCCTTAACAAAAAATCCCAACCACTTTTAACTTTCCTCATAGAAGGTGTTCGAATCTCTTGATTATTGTTTTTTTTTCTGGAATATAGAATTTTTAAGTAATGGCTCATACTTGCCTCCTCTCAATTCGTTATTTCCTATGAATAAACTAACAAGTTTACATGTACCAGATTAATCTCTGCCTGCATGTTTCCCTTTCATAAGAGGACAGGGGGACTATGTGGCTGTATGCAAGGGAGCCTAAAAGGCCCTAGAGCAGTGTTTCCAAACCTTGGCTCGCCAGCTGTTTTTGGACTACAACTCCCATCATCCCTAACTAGCAGGATCAGTGGTCAGGGATGATGGGAATTGTAGTCCAGAAACAGCTGGAGACCCAAGGTTGGGAAACCCTGCCCTAGACCATGGTGCCTGCTTTCAAGGGTCTCCAACATCCAGCACACTGATAAGATTAGTGTGTTCAGTATTTTAGGCTCTGGAATTTATATATTAGATGTATTAGAATTCAGGTTCAAGTTGTACAACATCAGATGAAGTAAGACACGCGAGTGACATTTTAACATTTGACACCACAAGTGTGGCATCAGGTTTGGTGAACTCCAGCTCTCATCAGCCCCAGACAACGGCCACTTGTCTGTGATAATGAAAGTTGTAGTCTAGCAACATCTGCTGGACCAAATGTCTCACAGCCCAGTAACAAACTATTCTAAACCCATATCTAGAATATGCTTTCCCTAGACATACATATTTTTACAGATGTAATTAGAAAACCAACCTTCATCCACTGTAAACTGACAGCTCTTATCATTGTAGAAAAGAATTTTCTTCTTATCAGGACGTGTAACAAAGATGATCTGGTCCCCTAAAGCCTCAAATGTAAACACAGAAACATAAGTGTACTTAAGCACTGATAATTCCAGTACTTTTGAGATCCTCAACAACTGAATCTGTTAAGAGATATGGGTGGATGCTCAACACTGGAACGCAGTTAGAATAAATATGAGACGGATCCTTGCATTAATTTCACCTATGACATAAACAATTACCAAAATTTGCAAGCATTTTGTGAATGGGCAAAACATCTTGTAACTCACATAACATCAGATTTTTGAAAGATACAAATTATTTATCCCCACAGGATTCACTTTTATAAACAAGGGAAAGGTGAATAATCCTAAATTCTAATGTGTCTTATGGTTTGTTGACTTATGGTTGTAGAAGCAAGAGGAAGAACATTCTAATTCTAGTCACTAATTCAATGAATTATGAGGGGGAGTTAGCCCATCTCTATCATATATATTAATAAACAAAGCATACATATACATATATTCTGGAAAGCTGCTGGAAGCCAGCTTTTCACTCAGAATGTTACTGCTAGGTAAAAATCTAGCCGCAATGATCACATGAGCACACATAACTGCAGGCAGCTGTCAAAACACCTGTCATTAGGGTAAGAGCTGTTTGAAAGTATGCTCCCTCCATGAGAGGTCCAGAGGGTGGAAACACAAGAACGGGTCTTTTCTACAGTGGCTCCCCATTTGTGGAATGCTCTCCCCAAGAAGGCTCATTTGGCACCTTCATTGCATATCTTCAGGAGCCAGGCGAAAATATTTCTCAATGAACAGGCCTCTGGCGGATCTATGGCCTTTTAAATGTGTTGGGGGAGACAGTTATTGGTTTGTTTGTTTTTTATGTATTTTGTGTTCTCATGTTGTATTTTTATGCTGCAAAACACCCTGTGATCTTCGGAGAAAGGGTGGTATACAAATTTATTAATAATTAAATGTGTTCATGTTAATGGAATTTTCAGAAAAAGTGATTTATTAGGTGGTCCTCTAGGTGTTGTGTCGTAAGATGTTTGGAGTCTTTAAGATGGCAGGTGGTCTAAAATCAGTGATCTAAACAAATACCAAAATCTTTTGCCATGATTCAGTTACTTAATGTAGTTTTGTGAATAAAAGAGTGTGTATTAAGCTTTTGACTTAGCATTAAAAGCACTAACATGGTTCTTAAAAAGGAAGTCCAGAATTCAAAAGCATTCTCAACCACAAGTTGAACTGATGAGGACCCTAAGGAACTCACTCTCTGTCAGCATCAATTCCTCATTTGTAAAACTGGTATATTTAGGGTGGAATCCTATACAGACTTACCTGGGAGTAAGTCTCATTGAACTCCCCCCCCCCCCATCAACACTGCAAAGGCCCTTTTATACTGATTTGTAGCATGAGTAAGACAACGGCTATAATTCAGAGGGTTGACCTCTAATTTTTATTTTTATTTTAAATTCTACCAGAAGCTGTCCACAATGAATTGCCAAACTGTTCTTTGAACTCTGCAGTTCAAAAAGAAGGGTGGATGTTTTCCACCAGTTCGTTTAAAAAGAAAAAATGGTGCTGTGTACACTACTTTCTTCCATCTTCTCCTTTAAGCAGCGTTTGTAAGAACTCAGAGGAGCTGAAAGAACTTGGGGGAGGGGAGGGATTGTCGAGGCAGCTTCTGAGCATCTCTCAGAAAAAAAATAGATCCTTGCCCAGATAGTGCACACAAGTTGTTATGAACTGCGGCGTATTATTGAAAAGTAAAAGCAATTAACAAGTTTGCTTTTGCAGAATAAGAAAAACAAATTCCTAACATGAAACTAGGGAGTGTTGCTTACCTTTATGGCTTTCTGTGCATTAGGCAGTCCTTCTTCAATATCTTCTAGAAGTATTCCTCCTAGCCCTCGCTGGTCATGTTTATCCAAGAGCCGAAGCAGGGCCTTTTTATCTTTCAAATTGTACTTAGGTTTGAAAGCATATTTTCCATCTATAACATCTATTTTGGGATTGTTGACAAGGGCCTGTAACATAAATACATGTTTTCAGCTTTTTACAGAAGATGCCATGTATTTGCTTTGTATACATTTTGTTAAAACAGTAATTCCTAAATTATGTACCAGGAAATACTGCCTACCACAATAAAACTGCATATTGAAGAGCCACAATAAATTAAAGGCCCAAAGTAGGAACTTCATGTTGCATGCCTGTATTACTCACCTGATCAGCCTCTTTCCACCCAATGATTATGTGAATTGCATGATGTCTTGGCATCACGAGCAACTGGAATATTCAGTCACTGTCGGTGCAGAAATCAAGCAGAATTATGTGCCTGTCCAGGAGGCTGCCTGGTGTGTCTCTGAATGAGCCATCACTCTGCCCTTGCCACTTTCCAGGACTTCTTGAAGGAAAGTTATTCTGCAGTATCTCTGCTTCTCAGCATGGGTGTTGTGCAATATGAATTTGAGGTGGGTAGGACTGTGTCTGCTTGTAAACTCTAAAATATACTAGGAAAACACTCTCACCACTACCCCAATGAAATTGGCTCGGGGGGGGGGGTTGGGAGAACCCCTAGAACAGCTCGTGGGGGGGACGGGACACACACATGTTGTTTCATATGTCAAGCTGAATGGTTGAGTCTCTCAGAAAACTGTATCTTGGTAACTCACTCACGGGTAGGGATGGCTGAAGTGCTCATAAGCCTGGGGATGAAGGTGCTTGGCGATTGTCCCAGGAGACATTGACCTCTTTTGCCCAACTGTGGGAGCTCCCCTCCAAGCACCACTATTTTCCCTGCCCAAAGCAAGGCCCACTCTGGCCAAGTCAAATTGCTACTGAATAGTACTGATGGTGACCTGCAGACCCTGGTTCACTCAGAATGTCCCTGCTGGAAGAAGAGCATGAAGCTGAACAGCTTGCAAACTCTGTTGGAACCAATAGGGCAAGGCAGGTGTTTCAGAATAGGTGGGTGGAGGTGTGTTATATGGCAACAAGCCGCAGTTTTATTTTGCTAGCACATGTCTAGTCATGGATTCTATGAAGACTGGGGGCTTCAGGGTGCTCTTTTCCCCAAGAACAGATTATGTTTAGACTTTGCTAAACATTTAATTACTGTTTAAAAGTGATGGCATCTTGTACAGCCAAAGGGAAATATTATTAGAGTATGTGAAAGTAAAATATGCCTGCAATTGTAACATTTGAGAATCCACATTTAAATAAATGCAGATCTTTTAAGCTTTTATTACTATAAAGCACTCAACATTAAAACTATTCCACAATTAGCATACACACAATATGAACTGGAAATTTATGTTAACGAATGTATATGCTTTGAAGAGTGCCACACCTTTTTAAACGTGATGCATTCACATTAGATAGCATTTAGATATCAGGTTTTTAGGGGAAATGTAATATTAAACATTACAGAAAATATATTCACAATAACTTGAACCAGTATTTACCAAATAGTAATTTAACAACTTGCTAAGTTTGTCTCTTTTGATAGCTCATTAAAGCTCTGTATGACAGCTGAACAATATGAGTTAATATTTGATAAAAATGCTTATTGGAACTGGCCTTATCTCAGAAGTCTGAATAGTTGCTTTCATTACCTCACTCATTAACCATTGTTTCTGCTTCAGTCCAATATCTAGGTGCTGTGTTTCATCCAATATTTCTTCCAAAGTTAATGGGTGTGTATCACCACGCTGGTGCCGCGTCTAGGGAAAGAAATCATAACTACTTTGAGTTGCTATTAATTTTTTTAAGTAAAACATTAAGAGTACATAAACTATGTGCTGAAGTTGGGTAGCAACGAAATGCAATTTCTTTTAGTTAAAGAACTGAGACACTATTCACAGATTCAGCTCCAGTAATTTACCTCTCTTTATTTATTCTTATCCTGCATGTGTTACAATCAAATCTATTATTTTTTTTAAATATCGACATATAAATGCTCAGAATGCTGTGTACCAACAAATAGGCCAGTGTTGTATCACAAATGTGTTACAACAGCGTTTCAGCAACACTGCATTGCTATTACAGGAATTCAGGTTTTGGATCTTTATTGATAGCCCTTCTAAAATTTGAAATGGTACCTATGCTCATAGGAAAGGAAACCAGCATCTAGGTAACAGGTGGGTGAAATCTCAAGATCAAGGGCACATTGATCTACAGCTTGGCTCTTACCCCAACCAGCCTGTACCAGGTAGCTCTCCTGCTTTGCAACATGGGCAGGGTTGTCAAAACTGAGTTTGGTTAACTCTTATCAAAATGCACATTGGGGAAAGAAGCTCCAATCAATGTAAGTTGTAATAATATCATACTGCACAATGTAGTTAGACCTTCTACCAAATGAGAACAGAACTGCAGAGTTTGACATAGCTCTATTCACTTTCACCAGCAGATCCAAATGCAATAAATGTAATCTTACTCTGTCCACAAAATTACAACTGGACCAGCAGGTCTAATAAACCATTGGACTACAGCCACTCACCCATTTTTTTATTGTATGAACTAAGGTATATATATTAATTCAGATGAATAATGTCCTTACTGTAGCTACAGTGAAAATTAACTTGTACAAAATTATTATTCCAAGCCAGGTGTTAGCCACAATAATACTTTTTATACTTTTTAGCTCATTGCTGCAAACAATGAAATCACAAGAGTTTATATTTTAATGCCTGTGGTTACATAAAAATATAGTTACTTCTTGGTTAGTCACAGATATGTCGTGTACTGCTATGCAAATGAAGAAAAGACTAAATCCTTACTTCAGTGTCTCACATTTCCCTTATGCCTACTTATTCCCTATTAAAACTAGCACTTTTAACCCGGGGTTTAAATAGTCTGTGAGAGACCTATAAACAAAATTGCACCTCTTAATTTCTATAGTCATTTCCGCACAGGAAACAAGGTTTCCAGGATACCAACTGTCAGAGGAAATCAATCAGCTTGTGGTTGTTGTGTGCTGCTAGGTATGGTCATATTTGTGCTTAAATCAGAAGCCTTCAAGGCAGAGCTTAGCTGATACCCTACTCCCATTTCCCACTCTTAAGGATTAAGCAGGAAATGATAGACCTCAGTTGGCAGGCAGAATAGTATCCTCCCCAAAAGCAGCAGAGTTATGCCTGAAAGATATATGCCACTTTTTTGCATCTAGCCATTTTCCTTGTCACATACATTTAATATTGCTGCTGAGATTAAGGAAATTATACTAGAAGGTGCACACTTTATTGTTCTAAATATCTGGAAACAAATGATTATACCTTCATATAATTCACTATTTTTGCAAGGACTCCAAACTTGTAGCCAGATCCACCAGAAAGGGCTTTCAAGTTAAAAGATCCATTGCTGTGATCTGCAAAGGAAAAACATGTTCTCATTTAGGCTAAATATACCCTTCTGTTACCATAACCACAAAGAAAAAGCTACGAGCAAGACCTAGCAGTTCTCATATGCATTACAGTATTTTCAGAAACAGCACTTATTACATGTTTGGAGAAACAAAGATTTTCAAAGCACAGTTCATTATCATAGGAGTAATCTTTATCAATAAACTGTTTGTGACATTTTTAAAGCAGAGTATCTCTTTACAAATTGTGTTACACTGGGAGTTTTGCAAAACTTGGCAGCCTTGGTGTTAACGATATTTACAGATTACCAGCAATGAGCCTCAAGCCTTCCACACAGCATGAATGAGGTTCCCTGCACATGAAACTCTGCAGAAGACATACAGTGGTGCCCCGCAAGACGAATGCCTTGCAAGACAAAAAACTCGCTAGACGAAAGGTTTTTTTGTTCGTGATTTGCCTCGCAAGACGAATTCCCCTATGGGCTTGCTTCGCAAGACGAAAACGTCTTGCGACTTTGTTAAACCGTTTAAACCGTGCTTCGCAAGACGAAAAATTCGCTAGACGGCAAAAATTGCGGAACGAATTAATTTCGTCTTGCGGGGCACCACTGTATTCCCATGGAGTGATCCCACAATGATAAAAAGCATGTAAAGTAAAGCAGTAACACAGGTAGGGCCAAATGGTTATTTATCAGACACTTAAGTGGCATGGTGACTGCATGTGAAGGGGGCTGGAGACAATAAATGCTTCAACCAACTAGTAAATTATTACAGTGGTACCTCGGATTAAATGGGACGCGGGTGGCGCTGTGGGTAAAACCTCAGTGCCTAGGACTTGCTGATCGTAAGGTCGGCGGTTCAAATCCCTGCGGCGGGGTGAGCTCCCGCCGTTCGGTCCCAGCTCCTGCCCACCTAGCAGTTCGAAAGCACCCCTAAGTGCAAGTAGATAGCGGGAAGGTAAACAGCGTTTCTGTATGCGGCACTGGTTCTGGCTCGCCAGTTGCAGCTTCGTCACGCTGGCCACGTGACCCGGAAGTGTCTTCAGACGGCGCCGGCTCCCGGCCTCTTGAGCGAGATGAGCGCGCAACCCTAGAGTCGGACACGACTGGCCCGTACGGGCAGGGGTACCTTTTACCTCGGATTAAGTACTTAATTCGTTCTGGAGGTCCGTTCTTAACCTGAAACTGTTCTTAACCTGAAGCACCACTTTAGCTAATGGGGCCTCCTGCTGCTGCCGCATGATTTCTGTTCTTATCCTGAAGCAAAGTTCTTAACCCGAGGTACTATTTCTGGGTTAGCAGAGTCTATAAGCTGAAGCGAATGTAACCCGAGGTACCACTGTATTACCATATTTTATTGATTGCCTTCTAAACAACCATCTCTAGGTGAAGCACATGAAAGATAATTAAAAACAGTTAAAAGCACAAGAACTGAAACTGTATTATCCGATTGTGTTCATTAGCACTGGCAATTCCTCTTCTGAGTCCTCATGCCTTCAGAAATGAAGCAGGGGAGCATGAGAAACCAGGCCTTTTCAAGCGCAACAGCACACTTAAGGAATTGTCTTCCAATGTATAGCCTCCACAAGCAATGAAAACCTATTCTGGATAGCTTTTGAATACTGATGCTTTTATTCTGATACTGCTTTTTAATGTATTATTCTGCTACTTTTTTACCTTATGTGATTGGATTCATATATTGTTTATTGCATCTTTTTGGAGGGGAACCCCAACCCCCTGGGATCAGATGGTGGGAGAGACAAGAGGACGAAAGAAGAAGTCCTGTTGCGCAAGCAGAATTCCTTACACTAACTAGACAACTTTATTAGGGACAACCATCTGTCTATAAGGCAGCTGAGGGTCCACCAGACCCAGAAATAGCAGGATATGAGATGACATACAGTAATAAATAAAATCTCCCTAATTGTCCCATGTCTTACAGACTGTAAATAGAAATTAAACTGCCTCCCAATTTCTCTAGCACTAACCAAGCCAAATAAGCATATATTTTAGATCCCACATGCAAGAAAAGGCCACTGAATTCTTTAGGCTCTGAAAAGTTGCCAGCTCTCTCAAATCCTTCCCAGTAACATTCATTCTAGTACCACAAGTCCATTGGCCCTGGGTTTCCAACAGCAAAACCATTTGTTGAACTAGAGTTGCCATATTTCAAAAAGTGAAAATCCGGACACAAAAATAAAATAAAACAAAAATTTAGTTTTGGAATTATTTTAAAGGAAATTTGCAAAAAAAAACCCCAACACTTCCGACATAGGTTGGCATACGTCCAGATTTTCCTGGACACTCAAGAGATTTCTGCCCAAGCGCTGTTACAGATGGCAAAATCCCAGCTGTGTCCGGTAAATTTCGAACATGTGGCAATCTTATCTGGATTCATGTGCCAGAAAAGACCATTAACTAAAAATAATTTTACCACATCTGACCCAGTGGAAAGTCTCTGCAATTACTGTATCAAACAAAGTGGTCGAGTGAACTGGATAAATGTATTTTAGACTGACTTAGGGTAAAAATCAGACTCCTGGCAATGAATGAAAATTTGAGATTTATCTCAGTTATTATGCAGTATAACAATTCACAGGCTGATTTTCTCTACACACTGTACCCAAGGAATCTCATAATAGTAAAATACAATAAAAACAAAACTACAAGCAAAACCATCAGTAAATTATTAAAATAATGTGAACAGACTATAACAAAGGCAGTAGTTAATTAAAAGAATGCTACAGTGAAACAGTCTTCTGTTCTTATGGAAAGGCAACCAGTGATTGGGTCAGGAATACCTCCATAAGGAGACGGTTCCATAATCCCTTCCCACAGCCAAGAAGATTATATTTTCTCATGCCCCCTCACCATACTTCTGATGGTACAGAGTTCTTGAATGTATTTGTATAGTTGAAAGCAAATTTAGTAACCCCATTCCCAAGCCATTAAGCTGTTGTTGTTGTTTTGCTTTATTTCAGATTGGCCTAGCTTTGCTCTTTTTTTAAATTTAATAAATGGATTTATTAAAGGATTTTCATAGTTAACAATGTCTCTGTTTTTAATTCATAGAGTCAGTTATATTAAAATGAAATATTGTTTTAACTGGAATTGATAGTTTCTCTTCCTTGGTGTACTCCTACTGAAAAAGTAAAGGAAAATGTACACCCAAAACTACTTAGCATGATGGCTTTTTAATCACTTTTATACAAGTAGTCAAAGTGATAACAAATTCAGTTTTCTTTCCTAAGTGGTAATACGAATCCATTGAAACAGAACACTGGCATTATTTTCAGATATATTTTGTGGAAAACAAAAACCTAAATTTCTAATTTTCCAGAGGTTATTCTGTTTTTGGCTTATTTCTTTTTTGTTGTTAATAATAATCTCTGGTATTTTGCTAGCTGCCTTAAGATGCTAGAAAAACAGCCTACAATATTTTAAAGAAAGACAGAATAACAAATTTGGACACATTTTGAAGAATTCAAAACACATTGTAATTCTCATAACTATCACCTGGTCTTCCCTGTCTATTTCAGCTATAGAAACGGGTCAGAAAGCAACAAAAGAAAAAAGGTAAATATTACGGATACAATTCACAAACTACGATGTAGTTTCAAATATTTCAATGCCTTTTACCATAAATGGTTGACAAAGCAGAAAAGACAAAATGTGTGTCTGTGTGAGTGTACATAATAATATAGGAAATTTAGATCAGGCAGTAAATCTCTTCTATTAAGATTCTGACTAGTTATGGATGGTTCGCACCAGCTTGGTATGTCATTAAAAGAGCAAAGAAACCTGAAGGCATTAACACAATAAGTGCCTTGCTCGGATCAAAGCAAAAGCACAAAAGGCCACATTATTTATAAATATATTTAATGGTTAAAGGAGCTTCTGGGGGAATGGCAAGGCAGGGGAAGAAGATCTAGACAGATACCCTCTACATTTCAGATTTATGAATGATTTCCTCCTCGAGTAGGGGTCTGATGCAAATGAGCATAAAGGAAGTTGTCAGCTGCGTTCTGCTTCAGCCAATAGCAGCAGAGCTCCATTTTAGCTGTACCCGAGGCTGTATTAAACAGCAGATCAGCACTGTTCCAGCATCCTTTCTAAAAAGAGGTAGGTTTATACCTTTTTTAAACTGTTGTACAATTATTATCTGAAGGCAAAACAGATTTTTTAAAATAAATCAAAGCATGCAAGACCCCTATCTACAATTTTTTTAAAAAAAATACAAACTGTTTACTTTCTCTTGCATCTAAAGCTGGATTATGTGCTGCTTAAATGCAGAGACGCTTCTCTTGTGCTAATAGAGAATCTTACCATCTGTGCATTCATGAAGAATTGATGACCATCCATCTTACAGAGAGAGCCCAACACACCCAGTAATATTCTGTGATCAAAATCCCTTTGAGGCAACGTGTGACCTACTAATTAATCTAATTTTGCCTGGTAAAAGCTACTGTTAAATAAATATGAAATAAGGCTGTGCTAGTAAGATTCTTTTGTCCTCAAATTTAAACTATCGCTAAACTGCACACAAAAAATGCTATTAACCAAACCCACTAAGCTGGAATCTTGGACTAGCCTTAACCCTTAGCACTTAGCTATTGTACCTCTTCCAAGATGGATCACTGACATGGGATTCTGCTAGTTCAAGTGTGAAGTGATTATTGTTTTGGGCTGAAATACTATATCCTCTAATTTGGGAGTAAGCCCCACTGAAACCAGAGGGGCTTCAGAGTAAACATGAGCTGTTAAGTTTTATGTTGTACTGGTTCATTTAACATTACAATTCCATGCATGTCTATTCAGATGTAAGCCCCACTGAGTTCAATGGGTCTTACTCTCAGATAAGTGGGTATAAGACTGCAGAGAAGATCGTCCTTAAAAACATGTTCTCGTATGTTTCCATACGGAACTTCTTTAAAATGACCTAGAGAACCTACTTTGCAAGTCATGTGCTTTTACTGCTTTCCATATGGCTAAGTAAAAATAAGTCAAGCAGAAAGTACATACAAATAATCATGAAATATTTAACTGTCATTTGATTGTGTGGGCACACAATGAAGTGCACACATACATATATATATATTTACCTTACTGTAAAACCAAACATTTTGTTTCAAAATTTTAATCTCAAGGTAGTAAAAGAAAGAACCCTTCCAAAGCATAATTGTCAGCATGTAAATACAAATGCCCATTCTTAAAACAATCAGTATTGGACAGTAATACATTTACTGATTTACTAAGCACCATCATGTCTTTATACCACATTCTATCAGGGCTAATCCTCCTGGCACAAGTACTATTTAAAAATAAAAGGCAGTCACTCCCTTGATAGCCATGTCTGAAGCTCTCTTAAATAGTTACATTTATATTTCACCCTTCCCCTAAATATTATTGAAATATGTTGTTTTTAAGTCTTTGTACAAACTTATAACAACATAATACCACCAGTAGCAATCATTAATCGGATTACAATCAGTTTTTTAAACCACTGTACTCTGCTTTTTCAACTAAAATGAAACACAGCCTCATACATTATTCACACACCCCAAAAATACGTCAGGTTGTTGATATTTAGGCCAAATAGATATATAGGATTCCTTTCATAGAAAAGCAATCAGTAGGCAACAATACCTTTATGACCTATGGACTCATCAGGCTTTTCTAATAATTTAGGCCATGCACTTTGTTCATAATTTTATATACTTCCCAAGCTCTGTTGCCTCTATTTACAGCAGTAAAATGTTGGATCCTATGTGTCAGTTGTGGCTAAACAGGAACCTTCAAAACATGGCCCAATCTCTTATCACTGCACTACCACCATTGGGCACAAGCACCTGCTAGAGGCACCGTGGGCAATTAGGTGTTTTGTTTTCTTTCCTGTATCTTGCGTTATTTGGCAGGATCAAAGTACAATAGGAATCCAAATGCTCTTTTTATTGTGGGTGTTTTGCTTCCTCTTCTCCCCTGCTCTTGATAATTTGGAGCACACTGTAGGTCCTGCTTCAAAATTAAACTGATCAAATTAAGCTCATGGCAGTTCTTTCCAGGAAATTCAATAAATCCCAACACTCTTAGCTTTTCATGTTCATATTTTCAACACACAGCTGGGCAGTCTATATACCAGTGGAGAGCTGGAAAGGAAAGCTGTTCTCACTAGTTAAGACTCTTGCCTATGTCTATGTAGTGTGTTACCAAAAGGGCTTTGTCTTTTTGTCTCCACTAAAACTGCCTTTGGAAGAAATGACAGAAGCTCTCCATAGCCAAGTCCAGCCATCTTTCTGTGACAAGTATTACCAGCTGCCAGGGTTCGAAATTAGCAGGGTGCCAGGCGCATTTTGTGCCTAAAGATTCTCTATTTGTGAGCACCTCAAAAAGTCTGGGTGCCGTTTTTCGTGCCTGGCTGACACTCAAGGATCACTGAAATGTATGTGCTTTGAAACCTCAAAGTATTTGATAAGGATAGACAATAAGTTAAGGAGTTTAACAATAAAGAGTAGAATATTTTGAAAACTGAAGTATGGTACCAATATTTTAATTCTAAACACCAATCTAAGCATGTATTAACAGTTTATGCTAAAAATGTGATCTTAACAATGTGTCACTTGTGTGAATTGCGTATTAGTTCATGCTTATCAAAATAATAAATAAAAAGTGTTGCCACCCCACCCCCTCAGTGACAGCTAGACGTTCTGTGTTGGAGCCCACAACCCATGTCCCAGAAGCCTTTTGGCTCCTAGCTTTTCTATCCAAGTTTGTAACACTGCCTGCTGCTCAATGATGCCATGTGAGGTCTAGTTACCTCTAAAACAGAAGAGCCTAGCTGTGGCTCTTACTTCCAAGACTGTTCTTCCATCATGCACTAACAAGCAGGCTCTTTTCTCTATGTTGATTTTTCTGATGGGGCAATTTTCCCAAATCCCCCCCCCCCCCCGCAAGGCAGAAAAATCCAGCAGACGGATGACTAGACTGGTGGGTGAACTGTAGTCTAGAACTGCTTACATCGAAGACACAAAGGCAGTATCGGTGCTCTCCCATTCTACAACAGGGATGGGGAATGGAGAACATTAGGTGTCCCCCCCCCCAACAAGATGATCAAGCTCCTCAAGCTTTGGGTGTGTAGCTCAAAGCTGTAGTCCAAAGCTCTCTTGCATTTACTACTGAGGCTTCATGTGAGTGGGGAGTGGGGCTGTCATGCAGCTTAAGAGACCATGTTGGCCAATACATTTCAATATTACTTTTCTGATCATTGTTGAGCAGGAGCCTAGAGGCTTGGGATCCATGGCATTCCCTGACTGTTAGGTGCACAGATAATAAAGCAGAGCTAGAACAGTTTTGGGAGTAGTCCTAATATTGAGATGGCGACCCCAATGGCCTCTAGTAGGTCTTCTCTTTTGGCGATAGTAGCTGTGGGTTGTGTGTGGAGGATGTCTCACAGCCAAAGGAGTGTGAGTGGGGGTTTGTCAGCTCCATCCAATTCCCCACCCCCATTTTGAGCTCTCTCACTGGGTTGTGTTGGTGTATGCTTGCAGGTGAGGAGTCCAACGGGAGCTTGCTTTCCATAAGCAGACAGGATTTCTCTCTCTCTCTCTCTCTCTCTCTCTCTCTCTCTCTCGATTTGACTGGGGAAGCCTCTTCTCAACCAAGTCAATCCAGAATTCTGTCTTCCAAGGCCCAGAGATGGAGACTTTCCCTGTGCCAATTACTATCTTTCTCTAGAGATCTCAAGAAGAAACTAAGATCTCATTTTTAAAAAGTTGTACTTCACATTGAGAGCCACTGGTTTAACTCTTATCTCATTAGCTCCTACAATTAGACCATAAAGAGTTCAACAATCTAAGCAAATAAAGAGAGAGGCACCATTATAAATGTGAGAGTACCAAACAAATAGCACACAATGCAAAGTTATTTGGACCTTATTGTGTTAATCAAACTCATTTAAAAATAGAACTGTGATTAATAGCACTAGCCTACATTTTACTCTTTAGGTAAAAACATGGGCTAGAAAAGGATTCTAGCATTTGTTTTGACCTCGAGAGTATGACTGTCATGGCAATTACAATTTTTGTTAAACTTCCAATAAATGTTATACATTCACAAAAGCAAGGTCTTCATTGATGCTCAGAGCCCTTTAAACAGCAATATATCCTTCTGATTTTGATGTCTGGCTGTTATTTGTACCAAAAGCTGCCATTTCAGAGAATTATATGAAGTGACCAACATTAATCTGTACTACTTGGATTACTATGACCCAGAAGACATATGGGCCTTGTTCAAATGATCAGATCTTAGCTTATTTGGCTGAAATATGTGCTAGCCTTTTGCCTGCACATGCTGCTCCTTCCTTTTCCTCTGTGCACTGTAATTAAACCCAGAAGTCTCTCATTGACCATAGTTCTAAACCAAGAAACTGTTGTTTTGGAGTTTTTGAACAAGGCATGGTAAGAAATTGATTTAACACCTTAGTTTGTTCTGAACCTGGGAATCAGAGAGCTAAAATCAACAATGCCTAAATGCAACCAGAATGGACATCTTGTGTACAATACAGCCCCAAATCTTCTCCAAAGGTCTGAGATACTATTAGTGCAGATTTGGAAGGGTATGCGGGAAGCAGAGGGGAATAAAGGGCATTTCCATTGTATGAGTAGACATTAATCTAGACACAAATCTTGGTGACCTTTAAAAAGTTCTCTAAAGCTGCAAACCTATGCTAATTTACTTGGGATGAAGCCCCATTGAACTTAGTGGGACTTACTTCTGCATAGAAATACACTGTGATGTGAATTATGACCAAAGAATTATATTCTAAACACTAGAACTTAATTCAAACAAAATGACTAAGTTTGGCATGCCAGTCAGCCAAGCAGTCAAATATGGCCAAATATTCCATGAAGTCAAGATTGTCATTGGCTGTGTTAGCATGTAATGCTAACTCATGATTTGTTTAAGCCACTGTATGTCCAACAAACCACAAACTGTCTCACAGATGGCCAAACATGGCTTGTTTCTCCAATGATTGGTTTGTTTTCCAACTGTTTTTGTCTCATGCCTCTATAGCTTACAGGGGTCAGCAAACTTTTTCAGCAGGGAGCTGGTCCACTGTCCATCAGACCTGGGGGGGGGGCAGACTGTATTTTGAAAAAAATAATGTATTCCTATGCCCCACAAATAACCCAGAGAAGCATTTTAAATAAAAGCACACATTCTACTCATGTAAAAAAGCCAGGCAGGCCCCACAAATAACCCAGAGATGCATTTTAAATAAAAGGACACATTCTACTCATGTAAAAACACGCTGATTCCCAGACCGTCTGCGGGCTGGATTTAGAAGGCGATTGGGCCGGAACTGGCCCCCGGGCCTTAGTTTGCCAACCCATGGCTTAGTGAGAGGGGTGGTCATATAAACTATGGCTAAGCAAGAATGCAGACATATCCAAGCAAAGTTAGTAAGCCAGCTTGTTAGCCAACAATAAACCGTGATTTTACATCACACTTTGTTGTGAGAAAACAAACCATAGTCAGTCTGCTGATCTAGGTTTGGACATTCAAACAAACCACACTGTGGCTAAATGAACCACGGTTTAGCATTATATATAAACTAGCCATTGTACAGCTGGCAATTTACCAATTTATTTCATCATGGTGTCATTCACTAGCAAGATCAAGAGTGAAGTCTGCTTGCTCCCTAGCCCTATAGCAGTCACAGAGAAAGCTTCTACTGCTGCTTATCCACAGGCAACTACTGCCTAGGACTTCATCTTGTTTACTGAAGGAACCAAAGAATTTATGGCCTGCACAAGTGCTTTTAAAAACTATTTTTTTGTTTTTCAATAGTTGCTGTTACTTGGCTTATCTTTCTGTTTTACTTTACTTTTTTTAAACAACAACAACAACAACAACAACAACAACTGTAGGCTGACCATGTTTCAGGATGAAACTGAGAGAACTGATCAGTAAATTGTTCACATTTATACAAACTTTACCCAACATTAAAAATGATAGCAATTACCATTTTGTAAGTTAATTGGGTTGGGGGGGGGAGAGGTTAACTTGTTTTTACAATTTGCAAAATGTCAAACCTGTTTTTTGTTCTAATAAAGTTGATTTCAAAATACATGAC
This sequence comes from Podarcis liolepis, assembly GCF_965112155.1. NCBI lineage: Eukaryota > Metazoa > Chordata > Lepidosauria > Squamata > Lacertidae > Podarcis > Podarcis liolepis. Next base: position 36,287,433 of record NC_139571.1, read on the forward strand.
CATTATTTGACAGTATCTGTCCAATCAAATGTCTAGTCCTACGCATGACTGATGCAGTCTTGCAATACAGTAAGAAACATAAAGTAAGCACTATGATCCAAAACTTTGCTTTATTTGAAATAAAACTGAATTAATGTACCTGCAGGTCAACACCGTTATATAAAACTATAGCAAGAAACATGAACAAACAATTAGCCGATTAAACAACACAACCTAGCTCAAACTATTTACATAGGAAGAAACAGTTCTATTTTGTTGGTGACAGGAAAAAGCATAAAAATTTAACAACAAAGGAAAATCACCAACTTTCCTGTTTGTATATTTCAACACACAGAGCTGGTGCAGAGACGGAAGTTGGAAGACTCTCTCAACATGGCAACATTCAACAATAGCCGTTGGAATGAAACTACATCCCTCTACCAATATCTTGGTTTTCAAGTGCAGAAGATTTATCCTTTCCATGACAACTGGAACACTGCCTGCTTTGTCATTTTGGTCATATTTATATTTACTGTAATATGTTTGGTGGTGCTAGCTTTCTTATATGAGCTGCTTGACTGCTGCTGCTGTGTGAAAAACAAAACTATGAAAGACTTGGAGAATGAACCAAACCCTGTTAGATCTATGATGGACAGCTTCAGGAAACGTGAAACAGAAGTGGTGTAGCAATGGACTGTTTTGCTAGCACCTGCAACAAAACCTATGTTCAATATTATAATAAAGCTGCTTGCAACTTTTGACCAAGCAAGTCAGATTCTGCTTAGCCTTAAATATCATTAGCACCATTTTTTGTTCACTGGTGGATAGAAACTTGAAGAGTTCACAAAATGCTTAATACTGGGATGATCAATCACAGTGTTATGTGAAAATGGATTTTATGTAAAAGTGGTTTCTTTGTTGGTTTTACAATGAAAACCTGTTGACTAGATTGGAGTAAAATTTTGTTCATCTGACCAATTATGTCTACTGCTTAATTTATTTAAAAAATAAATATTATTGTCATTCAATATTTCTTTCCCAAGGCAGGCAACAAGTAATAACATATAAAAAGACAAAGTAAAGTGTATAAAAACAGCAGAGTAAAAAATAGCACTAAGACTGATTCTATTTTTAAAGTATTTGTCATAGTCTGAAAGCTTATCAAACCCAAAGAAGTATAGTGTCAGGGAACTGCCATCAGAGCATCAGGTGGTGGAGGGACTCAGGCAGGATGAAAGAGACTCAACTGCTGAAGCAGGGACCAGCAGGGGGAGGAGTGGGTCTCTGAGGGAATGCGAGCAGGAGGGAGGGCTCAGGGAGGCTTCCAGCGAGAACAGTGGGGAGGTATCGGAGTCTCCCATAGGCAGACCCACGCCTCGCAGGAAACTGTCACGCCGTGAGTCCAGGAGACGCGTTTCCGTTAAGGAACTTCTTTGCTGGAAACGCTTCCGCAGACAGCCACTGTCGGACTCTACTAGTGACTAGAGCAGACATGTCTGAGGAGCTCCGTCACACACGGAGGTTTGTGGGGTCGCACAAACTCTGAGGGAGCACGTTTTCACGCACAAGCAGCTAATCAAACCCTCACAGCAGTCCGACAGTCTTTGTACGCTGCCTGTGCAAGAGAAGGCATCATGAGCGAACCAACCGGAACCGGAGGAGCAGGGGCTGGAGCTGGTCCAAGCTTGGAAGATAGATACCGAGCGTTGGAGGTTCAACTGGCCCTGCAGACGGCGAGGTTGGAGGAGAGAAGGGCTCAGGATGCAGACAAGAAGGGGAGAGCCACGCAATTCCCCAGAAAGGTACCAGGATTGGTGCAGAAATTTGGGGGGGACCCCAAGGACTACCATGCTTTTAGGACAGAGATGCAATATGCCCTTAATGTGCAGTTTGATGAGTTCCCTGATGAGGAATCGCGAGTTGCTTTTGTAATTGGGCATCTTGAGAAAGGGGCTAGAGACTGGGTTCGACCCCTAATGGCAACGCACAATGACATACTAAAGGACACAATGAAGTTCTTTCGTGCAATGGATCTCATGTTTTCCAGCGATATTGAGGAAGGGGTGGTGCGCAGACAGCTAATGGCTTGTAAGCAGGGAAGTCGATCGGTCCGTGAATATTGGACTGAGTTTACCATGCTGATTCACAGACTGAGTTGGGATTTATCGGCGGCTCCCGTTCAAATGCTATTTGAAGAAGGTCTTTCTTCGGGGGTGAAAGACGAGCTGGCACGGAGCCCCAGGGCGGAATCTATGGATCAGCTGACCAAATCTGCGCTGACCATAGGAGCGCGGCAGGAGGCAAGAGCCTTGGAGAGGCGGGAAGGGAGAGGGGAACGTTGGAAGGAGTTCCGCATTCCAGACATTCCTGAGCCAGCTTTCCCGCCGGCAGAGCCGATGGAAATCGGAACAGCGCGCGCGCGCGCATTTTCAAAAACCAGCGAGGGAGCTAAGAAGGAGGGAAAGGGCCCCCGGAAATGCTATCTCTGCCAACAGCCAGGCCACTTTGCCAGAGTCTGCCCCCAGAGGAAGGAATGGCAAGGGATGGTGGGAGCTGTTGAGGGGGGAGAAGAAGGGGGAGCGGAGCAGGTAAAAGCCAACGCCTGGTTGCCACAATTGGGGCACTGCAGCCAGGCCAAAGAGCAGTGAAAGTGCCCGTGCCAGAAGCTCCTCGACCTGCTCTAGTGATTGAAGTGTCGCTAGAGCTGCAGAATGGGCACCCCCTAAAAATAAAGGCGCTATTGGACTCAGGCAGCTCCTGCAATTTTATGAGCAAGGAGTTTGCTGCTGAACACCAGATACAGACCATCCCTTTAAGCAACCCCCTGCAGGTGACCACGATTGATGGCAGGGAGTTGTTGGGAGGAGGAGTCCGCTTGCAGACTGTCCCAATGATAATGAGGGTGGCAAGGCACACAGAACTGATAGCGTTTAATGTGGCCACCCTGGGAGGCGCTCCCATTATTTTGGGAATGAGCTGGCTAGCTCTACATGATCCGCTGGTTGGCTGGCATCAAAGAGTGGTGTCCTTTGGTTCAGCACATTGCCTAGAACACTGCAAAGGGGAGAAGGGTTCAGCAGGGGCCCAAGCCACCCTAGCAGGGACTGAAGTAATGGAGAAGGTGAAGGTACCACCACAGTATGCAGATCTCAGCGACGTGTTCAGCGAGAAGGAAGCTGACCAACTACCACCTCATAGACCCTTTGATTGTCAGATCAATTTACTCCCAGGAGCACAGCTTCCCGTGGGCAAGTTGTATGCCATGTCAGACAGGGAAATGCAGGAGTTGCGAGGGTTCATTGACAAGAACCTGAAGAGAGGCTTCATCAGAGAGTCCAAAGCAGCAGGGGGGAGCCCAGTGTTCTTTGTGGACAAAAAAAATGCGGACAAGCCGAGACTTGTATGTGATTTTAGGCGGCTGAATGCAGTGACTGAACCGGTGGCGTTCCCTATGCCCAGAATTGATGATATTTTGACCAGGGTGAGGAAGGGAAAGATTTTCACAAAGCTGGATCTAAGGGGGGCGTACAACCTGATACGCATAAGGAAAGGGGATGAATGGAAAACCACCATGTTTACCCCTTTGGGGGCGTTTGAATACCTCGTTATGCCATTTGGATTACAAGCAGGCTCCGCGTGTTTTCAATCTTTTATGAACCACGTGCTGGGCCCTTTGCTCTACAAGAATTGCGTTGCCTTTCTAGATGATGTGTTGGTGTATTCTGAGAATGAGGAGCAACATGTGAGAGACGTCAGAGAAGTGTTGAGCAGACTGCAAGCCAACAGGCTGTGGGTCAAACTGGAGAAGTGTCGGTTCCATACCAAGGAGGTGGAATTCCTGGGGTACCGCCTGTCAGACAAGGGATTGGCCATGGATCCCGGCAAGGTACAGGCAGTGCTGGAATGGAAAACACCCAAAACCAAGAAGGATGTGCAGAGGTTCCTAGGGTTTGGAAACTTTTATCGTAAGTTCATCCGCAACTTCGCCCATCTGACGGCGCCCATCACTGACTGTCTCAGCAGTAAAAAGAAGTTTGTATGGACGGCGGAGGCGGAGCGAGCGTTTGAGGAACTGAAAAGGGCCTTCGCCTCTGAAGAACAACTTCTGCATGTGGATTTACGAAAGAAGCTAAGGGTTGAAACAGACGCATCTGACAGAGCCATAGGGGCGGTGCTTCTTCTGCAGCCGGGGAAGGAGGAGTCAGAGTGGCGTCCGTGTGCCTTCTTCTCGCGGAAGCTGAACAAATCCGAGAGGAACTACACGGTGTACGACCGAGAACTGCTTGCTATTCATGAGGCGTTCCGGAGATGGAGGCATCTGCTAGTTGGTGCACAACATAAAGTGCAAGTGTGCACGGACCATAAAAATCTAGAGTACTGGAGAACGGCGCGAGTGCTCAACCAAAGGCAGTTGAGATGGGCCCAAGAGTTCTCCAAATTTAACTTTGAGATTTGTTATGTGCCAGGCCCAGAGAATGTTAGGGCGGACGCTCTCTCACGCAAACCTGAATATTTGGAGGGGGAGGGAGCACCCGAAGAAACCCATATCATTCCAGAGGACCGCTGGGTGTGTGGGGCGACTTTGGTGGGGCAAAGGGAATTGGTAGAGGGTACGGTGCAGGATGCATACGCCCAGGGGAAACTCAGGGATCTCAGAGGGGAGGAAGACAAATCCGGTGGTTTTGAGGAGAGAAATGGGGCATTGTATTATAAGGGAGCGTTATATATACCTGAAGGGGAATTGAGGGAGAAGGTACTCAAGCAGCTGCACGATAGCCCCACAGCAGGGCACTTTGGGCAACACAAAACCATGTGGCTGGTTACCAGGGAATTTTGGTGGCCCAAGGTCAGGGAAGATGTGCGGGAGTATGTGAGAGGGTGTGAACAATGCCAAAGAGCCAAGGGGGAGAGGCGGGCGCCGGCTGGTTTATTAGAACCACTGCCCACACCTGAGAGACCGTGGGAAGCAGTGGCAATAGATTTCATGACTGATCTGCCAAGGTCTAGAGGGAAAACAGCCATCATGGTTGTAGTAGACCTGTTAACTAAAATGGCCCACTTCATAGCCTGCTCACATGCGGTTACAGCAGAAGAAACCGCCAAATTGTTTGTAGAGAATGTGTTTAGGTTGCATGGCGCCCCCTTGAGGGTGGTTTCAGACCGAGGGAAACAATTTACTTCCAGGTTCTGGAGGAAGCTCATGAGCTTACTGCATGTAGAGGTTAATTTCTCGACGGCCCGTCATCCTGAAACCAACGGGCAGGCGGAAAGAGCAAATGGGGTTCTCCAACAATATTTGAGGTGTTATGTTAATGACAGAGAGAATGATTGGGTGGAGAAGTTGGCGTTGGCAGAATTTGCCTACAACAATGCAGAGAACGTGTCCACGGGGATGAGCCCCTTTTTGGCTAATCACGGGTGCCATCCCAGAGCCTTCCCAGGGGGGGAGGGGGAGAACTGGAGCGTTCCAGCTGCAGAACAGTTCGTGGAAGAAATGGAAGCGATCCATCGCCAGCTCCAACTCAATTTAAACAGGGCTAAGGAGGAATATAAGAGGCAGGCAGACAAAAACAGAAGGGAAGGCGAAAGCATCAGGGTGGGGGACCAGGTGTGGCTGTCAACCCAAGGGTTGCCATTCAAAGGAGGTTGTAAGAAATTAAGACCCAAAAGGCTGGGTCCGTTTGAAGTCATACAGCAGGTCAATCCAGTGGCTTTCAGGCTCCGGTTACCGAACCACATGAAGCTGCACCCAGTTTTTCACAGGTCGTTGCTGTCACCGTATAGAGGAGACAGTGAGGGGAGGGCCACTAGGGGACCAGCAATGGAGGAGAAGGAACACAGCTACCATGTAGCGGAGATCCTCGATTCCAGGTGGAAGGGAGATCAAGTAGAGTATTTGGTAATGTGGGAAGGGGAACCGGAGTCGGAAAACACCTGGGTTAGGGCAGAGGATGTCAATGACGAGGTTTTAATAGAGACTTTTCATCAGAGGTTCCCACGTAAACCTCAGCCGGTAGCGAGGTTCCGAAGGGAATACTTTGCCACCACCGACGAGGAAGAGGAGTTGGAGGGGTTCCCAGATTCTGAAGAGGAAGAGGATTCAGCTGGCCAGGACGACGATCGATGGAGAGAATTGTTCGAGACGTCAGAAGATGAGGAAGATTCGTTTCGGGGTTTTAGCCCTTCACCTCCCAGGGGGGAGGAATTGGGAGGGGGTGAGGGGGGCCCTGGAGGGGAGGTGGATGTCAGGGAACTGCCATCAGAGCATCAGGTGGTGGAGGGACTCAGGCAGGATGAAAGAGACTCAACTGCTGAAGCAGGGACCAGCAGGGGGAGGAGTGGGTCTCTGAGGGAATGCGAGCAGGAGGGAGGGCTCAGGGAGGCTTCCAGCGAGAACAGTGGGGAGGTATCGGAGTCTCCCATAGGCAGACCCACGCCTCGCAGGAAACTGTCACGCCGTGAGTCCAGGAGACGCGTTTCCGTTAAGGAACTTCTTTGCTGGAAACGCTTCCGCAGACAGCCACTGTCGGACTCTACTAGTGACTAGAGCAGACATGTCTGAGGAGCTCCGTCACACACGGAGGTTTGTGGGGTCGCACAAACTCTGAGGGAGCACGTTTTCACGCACAAGCAGCTAATCAAACCCTCACATATAGCAACACAGAACCATTTTAGAATTCTGCACATCTGAAGGTATTAGATGAGCAAACAACATTTTTTTAATCATTTATGTAGAACATTTCAAATATTTAAAGTTATTCACATATTCATTATGGTATAAGCATTCCATCAGAGAATGAGTATAGGAGTGGCTAACATTTGGGAGTCCAGATGGTGCTGTCCTACAATTCCTGTCATCCCTGACCATTGGCCTTGTTGGCTGGGGCTGATGGGAGTTGAGAGCACAACAACAACTGGAGAACCGCTGGTTAGCTGTCCTGGTGCAGAGAGAGAAAATTATGTTAGCAGGGAGGTCAAAAGAAAATGAAATGCATGAAGTACTGACAGTAAAATTTTTTAGCTGTATGTAAAATAATTGTAGAGACCATTCAACAAGTCGTTCTTACATTGGTAAATTAATTACGATCTGTAACTTACCAACTCAATGACATTTATCAACATTACTGCAGTTAATTACTGCTGTTGGCATTTTTTGTATTCCATCTCCTCTGACCTTACTGCTAACATGTTTTTCTTTAGACACCACAATATATATAAAATATTCTGGCAATCCAGGGTAACATTCCATGCATCTGATGAAAGCATTATGCCATGAAAGCTAGCCTTATGCCAATACATGAGTTTGAAAGCATACCAGCGCGACTATTGACCGTATTGCATATTTGTCAACCCTGCATCTACACAGTAGGGCTGACAACTTTGTTAAAAAACATGAAAAACCCAATAGTATGTGCTGTGTTTTCTTTTATATTTGGAACAGTCAGGCAAGGAAGGAACTCTGTTAATATGAAAACAGCATTGTTTCCTGCTCTTGACTTTGAGAGGATTTAAGCCTTACAAGAAAAGCAAGGCTGGCACCAAATCTAAGTAGCCCTATGTTGGGTTCCCACTTCCACCAAAATCTGTACAACACAAAGTACAACTTGATGCCATGATATCATTACACTATGAGGTCTCATTGCTGCCATCAAATTATGCAGAGCACGGGAACACAGCATGGTGATGACAGGACAAGCAATTCTTGGCAGCAGGCTCATGTAACATTTAGTTCTACAATCTGGTTTAATGAGGTGAGGGGAGGAAACGACTGAACTGATTCTGCCATGGGGTGAGTGGTACAGCAGTCTTTTTCTAACCACAAGCAAGTCTCAGTGAATTCTAAGCAATACTCAACACTGCGAGTTACAACTGCTTAGCTGGCTGATAGGACTCTACATCAACAGCAGCACCAACTTTGCAATTCTTAATATTGGCCCTGAAAGTGTATGATCATTGACTTGAGGAAGGAAGTCTGGAGGAAAGAAAGAATGGCAATCATGCAACAGGAGCTGGCCGAATGATGAGGCTTGCTTTATTAGAGCATAGTGTTACTCTATTCCTTTGTCCAGCTGCTAGTGCCCAGCAAGTCTCCTTACCTTACTGCTCCTAACTTGCCTGCATGGGCTCCTATCACCAGCTGCAAAAAAACCTGCCACTCAAACAGAAATCTCAATATAAGCCAGGGTTAATTCCATCTCTCACATTTCTAGGCTATGATATAACATAAAGGCCCAGAAATGGGATACTGGAATCTTAACTGATGATTTAATTTTTTCTTTTAAGAGTAGAAATACACAGTAGCCTCACTCATGTAACTGGAAACTGTATTAAAAAAACTATAAACACTAACAAAATACTATCATGAGAGCTAGAATCACTTTAGCAACACAGCTCTGCAGCATGAAAGTTCAGATAATATTACTTCTCTCTTGAAGGAGCACCACAAACCGAGAAAAACAGTCCCTCAGCTCCATTTCTGTTATGTCAATTATTATTAGTAGTAGTATTTTTTGAGAAAAGGTTTATAGTCCAACTTCTCCATCCCCAAGTCATTAACTGATCTAAATTGTTCCCGACCCCCCACCACAAAACATACAAGGTGCCCTGGTTTGCACATTATCTATTTATTTATTTATTAAATTTATATCCTGTTCTTTCTTCCAAAGAAGCCCAGAGCAGCAAAAAACAAGTGATAAAACATCTTAAAAACATTAAGCCACAATTAAACTATGGTTTAATGTAAAAGAACAGTGAGCTTGTGAATGCTACTAAAACTGCAGGCATTTCACTCCTCCCCTACTCCTGCCAGGAAACAAACCATAGTTTGGCTTGTCCAAACCTAGGCTTATGGTTTGTTTTTCTCCATGAATCAAGAAACCAATGGAGACCAAAGTTTATTCCTGGCTTGTCACTTGTGGTTTGCTTGGAGAGAAATCAGCCACAAATCTGGGTGTGGCAGTGCGGCAGTAGTAAGGCATAAAACATTCAAGATTTCAGTAGCATATACCAGCACAATGCACATTCACATTTATTTCAGCTGTGGTTCATTGTGACACGTTAATCAGATCGTTATGTATACATAAAGCTCAATGTGCTGGAAGCATAGGACATAAGAATAGTTTCTGCTTAAACTCCAAAAGCAGAACCCACGAACCTGCATTCTGTTTTGAGCTTGATGATCCACCCTGCTCTACCTTTTTCTTCTTCTTAGAAGATGAGGAATCAGAAGAGGGTGCTGGACGTTTTTCTACAGCCGGAGTACAGAGCGCTCGCTTTTTGAAAAGTTCTCGTTCTCTTAGCAAGCTTGGATCCATAATTCTGTCAAAAAAGTGAAATCCTAGTGAGAATGTGTTGTATTTATACAGAACTTTACATCATACATAATAGTTGCGTTCAGACATTGTCAGCCACTAACATGGGAAGAGTTGTCTTCACCATGGGTTGAACATGATCTAGCTAGTCAGTCCCACTCTATTTCCCTCAGACGACATCAGTGGGAACTGTAGTAGGCAGAGGCTGAAGGGCAACACCATGGAAGACTAAGAATGAGGGCAGAAAATGCCCCCTGAATAATCATAGTACCATGGGATTGCCACATTATTTCTGTTCCTAATACACTTGAATTTGATTTTTATTGTTGGAATATTTTGTATGCCACTTTGAAAGTTTCTATGAGTTATAAAGCAGGATAGAAGTACTGTAAATAAAGAAAACTAAATTATAGTTTAACACTACAGGGAAGCGTCTGGGTGAACTTCCAGCCTGTGTGCTCACTTCTCCCTCCAAAAGCATTAGCTCCTATTTTCAACTAATCTTGGTTACTTACTATGTGTGAACACAGATAAATTGTGGTTGTGTTAAGCATGTTTTAGGAACCAAGCTTTATGATCCTGGCTCAGTCTCCTAAACCATATGAAACCCTAACAATAGTTCTTGGTTCAGATATAGCATGTAATCACAATTACTTGAAAATGGAAGCCAAATCTTCTTATGTTTTCCTCACGAACCACAGGAAGGTGAACGCTCAGCTCAAAGCAGCTGCTCAAAGCACTATTTCACTACTTCTTGGCTTAAATCCATGCCATAAAGCTCATAAGCGTTATCTTCAAACAGCAGATGTAAGGCTGAAGAAAACATCTTGCCCAAGACCATCTAGTAGGTTTTCAGCAGAGGCAGTATGTGAATTGTGGATTTCCTGTATCACATATTTAGCCACTATAATACACTAACTTTCCTGGTCATGAGGGTTCCACAGTTTTAGGTAACTGGCAAGTGTGTGCTCATAAGCACAAAACTTTTTATTGACTATGTCTTGCTCAGCCCTGAAGGACCACTTCAAGACTTGGAGCCTCCCAAGACTGCTAATTCCAAGGCAACATCCTGTTTTTATTCTATGTTCAAAAGGGAAATGGGCAGCTGAAGAGTTGTGAGTCAGCTTTCCCCTGATGGCCTTGCAGACAATTATTCTCTCAGCCTGAGACCTCTTGCAATGTGAAGCAATAGCACCGCCTACGTTACAGGGGTATTAAGCATTACCCAGCCAGCTCCTATTTCTGCGAAGAGTTTTGAAAACATATGGGTCACACACCTACTCTATGGAGTGCCTATGGAACTTGCTGGCGGTATTTATCCTTGAGGAACCCTGGAAATCGTGCGACCACAGAGCAAGGTTTCTGAGGGTTCCTCGAGGAAGGGAACGGCAGTCCTGTGGGGCGGATGACGGTGCCTCTGAAACGTAAGGCGGCCGCGAGAGAAATTTCCCTCAAAAGCGGGGGCCACTTTTCACTTTTTCTCAACTTCCGCACGGCAACCGTATGTCGGGTTCGACTACCCAGGCTTCCCCCAAAGGGACTCCAAGGAGGACCTGGCAGTTTGAAGAAGCCGCTCCGAGCTCCCTCAGTTAAGAGGTCAGCCGCCCTGCGCGCGCCCCTCCTCACAACCGCCCCTCAGTTCAAAAACCACAGTGTTAGCGTTGTTGTCGTCGTTGTTGCTTCAACCGCTGTGAGGAGGGGCGCGCGCAGGGCGGCTGACCTCTTAACTGAGGGGGTTCGGAGCGGCTTCTTCAAACTGCCAGGTCCTCCTTAGCGGAGTCCCTTTGAGGGAAGCCTGGGTAGTCGAACCCGGACATACGGTTGCCGTGCGGAAGCTGAGGAAAAAGTGACCCCCGCTTCTGAGGGAAATTTCTCTCGTGGTCGCCTTACGCTTCCCCATGCCCGGAATATTCCCGCTTCCCACAAGGGGGTTGGAAGGAAAGGGGGATGCCCTGCTGACTCCGCCCGGGGAAGTGGGCTGCCGGGCTGCCCCCTCACCTTCTCCCGAGCCCGCCCCCCACGAGGCAAACCAGAGTCGCCGTAGCAGCCGCCAATCCCATCCCGGGGTGCCGCTGAGCGCGCGCGCGCCCCCGCGCGCCAAACCACTCACCTCGCGCACGAGACTACCCCAACAGCGGGAGTGGGGTGGGCGGGAGACGGGTAGAGTGTTTGTGAGGGGGGGGGCGGGTTTGGGAAACCAACTTGAGCCCTGCGGCTCGTGCTGCTTCCCTATTGGCTCAGCTTCCTAGCGCGCAGGTCTTCCGCCGACATTTCCCATCCTGCTCGCGAGGCGCGACGTGACGTCACCGCAGCGATGCTCTTTCTTTTTTATAATATGAACCCGGAAGTACATCCCTTCGTTGCTCCGGCAACGGGGAAGGTGGGAGGATTATTTGAAAGGCGCATGCGCGGACCAAAAGGTTTCCTCTCCCCTCCCACTCCTATTACTGGGTGCTAAAGTAGAGAAAGCGTATTGGTTGGCATGCAAGGTGAGGGGTGGGATTAAGGCGTGTCTTGGGGGAGTGAAACTTAATTTTTTGCAGGGGTCTTAAAAGTACTTTGGGGGCGTGAGGAATTCAAATCTGCTATCATTTTTGTGTTTGGAGAACATTTGGCTTCGGAAGGCTGCGTTTGATGAAGCACATAAACTGGAGAAAGAGCTTTTGCTGGCTCCTAAATTTTGGAACTTCCTCCCAAAGAAAGACCCCTTTATTGCCTGGAGACCCTTTTATTCTCACTTAGGTGTCAGACGAAAAGAAATTCTGTTTCTTTAGGCTCTTAATATTTAAATACTTCAAATACATTAATTATCCATGAATTCTGGAGAGTAAGGAGATAAAAAGTCAAATTTTGTGTGTATGCATAGGAAGGGGTGGTGGGTTTTGGTACTTAAGGAGTAAGGGTTAAATTATTTTAGGTGGCAATTCATTAGAAAATACCTATAATTCTTCAGCATGGATTTTAAAAATAATTTTTAAACTTCTGTCTACTTCTCACCATCAACCTTCATAACTGGACAAAACAGAATAACTTTTAATGAAAAACAAGTTTTATTTATAAGAAAGTGCCCAAAATAGTGGAAGTTATAGAAAATAATATATTAACAATTTAACAGTATTCTTAACGGTTAAGTAATCAGACAACCACTTAGTTATGCACCACAATATACTGCTGTTGGGTTACATTTTTGCCTTCCTTAAAGAAATGGTCACAAAAATAAAAAAATGTGGGATTGCCCATTTTATGCAGCAATAATCCTACTGATATTACTAACAGGGCAGCTGGAGAAGACAGGTGCTACATGCACTGTTCCCAGGCTTCAACTGTTCCCCCAAAGTTACTGAAACTCTTCAGCATTCCAATATTCAGTGGTACACAGAGGTGCAAGCCTTGCAACACTGTATAATCTGATTTAATCCACTGCTGTTTTCTTCTTCACCTCAAGGTTCAGAACCTGGTAAGCCCGGCATGTGAACCAACTCAATAATTGGGGCTAATTTTAAGCCCATCCAGTCATAGGTTCGTGTGGTAAAAAATGAACAGAGTTTTTCCTCTCAATGTTCTGTATTTTGAAAAAGAGATATTCATAAATGTCTCACTGAGTCAGACTGAGTGAAGAAAAGTGAATGAAGTATAAAATTTTGATCCAGTTTTTATATCTAAACATAGTTTTATGATATCTCCATGTTCAACCAAAGAGCCCTTTGCTTCCTCCAGCCTTAGATTTCTTGGGAGTTTTACGAGGAACAGTTTCTCCTGAAGTCCTAATCCATCCTGGTAACTTCCTCTTTGAAGGCTGAGACAATGTCTAGAAAAGAAAAGAAGAAATCAAAAACATTTCCCCCCACTATTGCATACCACTATTTACACATACTGTCAACTGCCTGTGTTCCTACCAGCCTGCCTGTTGAAGTGGATATAAAGATACATTACTCCACACTTCTATCAAGTTCCTTGGAGTGTCCCACAACTTTTGGTTTTGCACTTTAACCTCTGTTACCTTGGCAGGCAGCCCTTCACTAGGGGATGCTGACATTTCAATCTGCTATCTTACTTTCCAGTTCCCAAAACATGTCAAAGAGCTTCAAGGACAGGTGCTGGATTAACATCCCAGTGCTAAATCAAAACAGACATAGCAAAATATTCTGGCTGGCCATGTCATTTGTGCCTCTCTGAGGTCAGATAAGGAGATGGAATGCAGCCTATGAGAATCACAAAATGCAGGCACACAAAAATCAAGCCTAATGCTTTCTATCTAAAACGGGCCGGCAAAGTTTTTGTGGCTTGGGCCAGTTCACGGTCCTGCAGACGCCACGGTGGGCATGTGCAAACGCTATTTCCGGCGCTCCTTCCGGCTCAGAGGAGGCGTGCGCAGCTTCCCATTGGCTGCAGGAGCTTCCTGCAGCCAATGGGAATCCGGCCAGCATCGCAGAAGGCGGTCCTCACTCTGCTCCGTGCCAGTTTAGCACAGCGCACGGGAGCCAACCAAGCAGGCGGTGGGGGTCCATGGGCCGCTTAAACGACCCCCAAGGGCTGCTTGTGGCCCATGGGCCTTAGGTTGCCGACCCCTGATCTAAAAAGTTAAATGTAAATAATATTGGGACAGTTAGAACAAAATCTGTATATTGAATATCTAATTTTCAATCAAATATCACAATTTTTACATCACTACTTTCTCCAGAAACCTAATCAAATCTATGCATGATTAAGGGCTGCCCCTCCCCATCTGCATTGACCAGGACCCTGCAATCAACATCTGAGGCCCTTCTGTGTGTGTGTCCTTTATGAGAGGTCTGGAGGGTGGCAACACGAGAACAGGCCTTTTCTGCAGTGGCTCCATATTTGTGGAATGCCCTCCCCAGGGAGGCTTGCCTGGCGCCTTCATTACATATCTTTAGGTACCAGGCGAAAACATTTCTCTTTAACCAGGTGTTCAGCTGATTATTCTATGGCTTTTTAAATGTGTTTGTGGGAGAGGGGTTATTGGTTTGTTTTTGTTTTATTATTTATTCTGCATTGGCATTTTGTGTTTTTCTGTTGTGAACTGCCCTGGGATCTCTGGGTGAAGGGTGATATACAAATTTAATTAATTAATTAATAAAGATGATGATGATTTCAGCTATGGTTTGGGATTTCGCATTTGTTTGGGTTCCTCACTTCTACCTTTGTGTGAGAGGGAATGGTGGAACTTTGAATTCTGAGCTCCTGAGGGCAGGGAAAGCCAGGAATTTGGCTAAAAGAGAATTTGGGAAAGGCTGCCTTCCTAGATTGCTGTAGGCTATACCCACAAATCCATTCAACAGGGTGGGGGACAAGATGCTAAGCTACAGGGGCTACACAGGGATGGAAGAGAGACGACAAGCAATTCCTTGTGCGGTTTTAATGAACCAGGTCTCTACAGGAAACTGAGATTGCTGTTACAGCGGTACCTTGGCTTACATATGCTTCAGGTTACATACACGTCAGGTTACAGACTCCGCTAACCCAGAAATAGTGCTTCAGGTTAAGAACTTTGCTTCAGGATAAGAACAGAAATCGGGCTCCGGCGGCACAGCGGCAGCAGGAGGCCCCATTAGCTAAAGTGGTGCTTCAGGCTAAGAACAGTTTCAGGTTAAGTACGGACCTCTGGAATGAATTAAGTACTTAACCCGAGATACCACTGTATTCTCTTGGTTCTGTAATTTATTTAAAGGTGTTCCCTCACTTGGGTAAGAACATGTGGTGCAGAAGTAAATTATTACCACAGTAGTTACAAATGTAAATATGATATATTGACCACATTACCTGTGACTGGGAATCAGTAAAGAGATCTTCTTCTTCAGCATTGAGTGAAGTCTGATTCCATGAGGCCAATTTGATAGCGCTCTGATGGCTCTGGACATTTGGTTTAGCGCCAAGAATTTGCTCTTCATTATTGCTTTTCGCCTTTGAAAGAAAAACCATGACAAACATTCCGTTGGCTACTGAACGAAAACACCGAAATAGAAAATGATTTAACATGAAAATCAGTCACAGTATAATGCTGTGCACGTAACACTTTCTACTGTTCATTTGGTAATTTGTATGACCAAACACTCATAGTTTACTGAAAGATTGGATATTGCTTTTAAGGAACAAAAACCTACATTGCAGGGGCTTCATCTTATCATTAAACAATGAGCCCCATGTACACTGTAATGCTTTCCACTTTCTTCAACTATGCTAAAACAATTAGTTGCCGAAAAGAAAGCAGACAACCAAATCCTGTGGGAAAGCTGTTCTACGCAAGGAAAATATATTCATGGATGGAACACAAGAATCAAAGGGGAAACCAAAAGAGAGGGAAAAGAAAATACAAAAATAAAATTAAATCAACCCGGGGCGGGGGGGGGGGTGTTGGATTCCAAAACAGTTAACAGACACATAAAGAATGGTAGGATTTTATTACATGGGGTTTTTTATGGATACTTAGGTTTCCTGGAATTCTATGCCATACAAAATTATAATGTCAGAGGTGATTACCCAAAATGAAGAATCTGCAAGTTCCTTGAAGAAAACCAAGAAGTGTATCAATACACTGGTATAATTTAATTGTTGTTAAAATGTACTAGATAAAAAGTGCAAAATAGGGTCTCATCAAAAGGAAGAGGAAATCCTTAAAACTGATCATTCCAGTCCCTTTGCGTCATAATTTTGACCCAAATTGGTTCCTCAATGCAATGCATTCACGATCTCAACCCTATTTTCACATTTCCAACCTTGTTTCCAAAGCAGCTTCTCTATCCCATTCGGCAGCTCTGCTTTGCGCTGATTTTACCATCAACCTCCATGTCCTCCCATCACAGAATCATCGAATTGGAAGGGACTCTGAGAATCATCTAGTCTGGAATGCAGGAATATTCTGCTGTCCCATACGGGAATTGAACCTGCAACCTTGGTGTTATCAGCACCATGCTCTAACCAACTGAACTATCCAAGCACATGCAACCCTGGCTTGCATGTATGAACCCTCCCGTCCCATCCCATGGTACAAAGTACCCTTTTCGCCTGGAGTTCTCCCTTGCTCCCACTAGGTGCAGCTGTGGAGCCATGCTTCTAAAAGAAAACAGTATTATTACATTTTCATTTCAAAGAGCTCAGGAGGCAATTAGTCCCCCCCCTCTCTCTCTCCTTCAGACCCTTGTGAAGCAGTGGATACCCTGAAGAAGTGCAGTAGTACCTCAGGTTAAGAACTTAATTTGTTCTGGAGGTCCGTTCTTAACTTTAAACTGTTAACCTGAGGTACCACTTTAGCTAATGGAGCCTCCCACTGCTGCCGCGCCGCCAGAGCATGATTTCTGTTCTCATCTTGAAGCAAAGTTCTTAACCTGAGGTACTATTTCTGGGTTAGCGAAGTCTGTAACTTGAAGTGTCTGTAACCTGAAGCCTCTGTAACCCAAGGTACCACTGTACTTGGGAGTGAATGATGGGCTTGGATGAGGGCTAACAAATTGAACCACCAGAGCTGTCTGGCGAACCAAGGATGTGGTGTTTTGACCCCTTCCAGAGCAGGCGGTGCTCCCCTTTAAGGACCTGGTAGCGGCAGGGCCACCACACAGCTTGAGGGCATCAGTAGCTCACAATGCCTCGTACTAGCTCAAGCACAGGCAAACTTGGTTCTCCAGATTTTTTGGGACTACAACTCCCATCATCTCTGACCACTGGTCCTGTTAGCTAGGGATGATGGGAGTTGTAGTCCCAAAAACATCTGGAGGGCCAAGTTTGCCTATGCCTGTACTAGCTTCAGCTCAGGGTGGCCTCTATGCCCCTTCTTGGAGTGAGATGACCTAGCCAGTGACATAGTGTCAGCTGCCGACATCCCAGGGCGCACACCGGGAAGGGGGCACACATGTGCACGGGGTGGCATGTGTCCCAGGTGTGGGGGTGCCAGCCCAGCCAATGCCACCAGAGTGGCCCCACCCCCACCAGAGCAATGTCGGGCTGTGCTGAGCTGCCTGCCCACCTGTGCAAGGGGCAGCCTGGCCAGCCAATACAGTCCTTGGCGGGCAGAGGAGCACTGGACCGAACCATCACCTGCTGCATGGAGGCACCTAGTTTGTGCCCCTTCAAAAACTGGGCGCCCAGCGCCACAGCCCCCCTAACGCCCCCCCCCATGCTATGCCCCTGGACCTGGCCACAAGTGCTCGTCTTCTAGTTACATCCAGACTCTTGCAATGCATGTACACGGGACTGTCTGTATAAAGTGTCCAGAAACTACTTTTCCTCCAACATGCAGGAGCCAGACAACTGGGATTGACTGCTGTGAACATATTACCCAATTACTAAGGGAGCTTCAAGGAGCTGGTTTGGCTTTCAAAGCTGTACATGGCCACTAATCCCATCACCTCCTGGCAAATAGAAGGGGAAGAAATGGAGGCAGTGAGAGATTATACTTTCTTGGGCTCCATGATCACTGCAGATGGTGACAGGAGCCACGAAATTAAAAGACGCCTGCTGCTTGTGAGAAAAGCAATGACAAACCTAGACAGCATCTTAAAAAGCAGAGACATCACCTTGCCAACAAAGGTTCATATAGTTAAAGCTATGGTTTTCCCAGTAGTGATGTATGGAAGTGAGAGCTGGACCATAAAGAAGGCTGATCGCCGAAGAATTGATGCTTTTGAATTCTGGTGCTGGAGGAGACTCTTGAGAGTCCCATGGACTGCAAGAAGATCCAACCTATCCATTCTTAAGGAAATCAGCCCTGAGTGCTCACTGGAAGGACAGATCCTGAAGCTGAGGCTCCAATACTTTGGCCACCTCATGAGAAGAGAAGACTCCCTGGAAAAGACCCTGACGTTGGGAAAGATGGAGGGCACAAGGAGAAGCGGACGACAGAGGACGAGATGGTGGGACAGTGTTCTTGAAGCTACCAGCATGAGTTTGACCAAACTGCGGGAGGCAGTGGAAGACAGGAGTGCCTGGCATGCTCTGGTCCAGGGGGTCATGAAAGTCGGACACGACTAAACAACAACAACAAACATGTTGTCCAGACCCAGGCCCGTGCTTAAGCTTTCTCCCTCCTAACTACAAGTTTGTGGGGGGGGGGGAGGTCTTGCTAAGCCATGGTTTGGCTTACCGTGTCCTGCAAAGGCCACTGTGACTGACACAGGCACAGAGTTGTGCCTGACACTGGGGGGTGGGGCCTGACGTAACCCATGCAGTGTGTGTGACGACACATGCATTGCGCATTGCGTGCATGACTGTTGCATTGAGGGAGGCCAGCCAGGCCTCCTCTCATTGTGACTTTCACCCGCAAGGCCGTATTGGTCCATGCACCATCAGGAAATACCACATGGCCCAGGGCGACTTCCTGCCAGGCTGCAAAGCGTCAGGAGATGCCCTGCAGCCAGGGGCAACATCCCACCAGGCTATGCAGCATCCCATATTGCTGCAAAAATATGGGGAAACAGAACTGAAATTCTGTCCATTGCTAGGCAATGAAACAACTGCAAGTGCAGTTGGGTGCAAAGGGACAATGGATATAAATGAAAAGACCACTGACGCCAAACCACTTTTTGTTTCTTTCTTGCATTAATTAGTTTGACAGTGTCTTTCTCTATTTCTTTGTATAACTTTGTTTACAAACCTTTGTTTTAATCCACGTAATTTTCTCCCCATCCTTCTGTGAGGATACTGTTGTCGTCTGTAGACATGAAGGTTCTCCAGCCTGTCCTTGCTTTTCTGAATCGTCCTCCTGTCCCAGCTGCCGACTTCTGTACCCTTTCTTCAGCAGTGCAATGGTCATTCTTATAAGATACGGTTCAATATCTGCAGGGACTAGTGTTCTAATGGCTTTCATTTGTGTTACATCTTGGAAAGGGGAAAAAACATCAATGCAATAATTATTATTTGGTAAGAGAAAAAAACCCACTGTGAAGAACTGCTCAAATTTCCACAAAGTCATATTTAGGTTTGCATCCAAAGCCTGTCATACTCAGAAAAGATCTGTTGGATAGGATGCAATGAGTGAGTCCCATCAGCAGGTTTCAACTATTGAGTCCCATTCCTCCCATGAAAATTAATGGACGTGACTAACTTAGGTCCACCAATGTCAATGGTAAAATTTAGTTGGATACAACCAAAAAAAACCTCTATATACAGAGCAGGCAAATTACTTTTTTTTTTTTAAAGGTCCAGGGAATGTTGAACTTTGGATAGAACAATATAGAATAATGGGGATTTCCAATCATTTTTGCACATGCCAACCCCAATTCTGTAAAGCGAAAACCTCATAAATGTAGATTATCTTAATAAGCATTCACAAATTCATCTCAGAAACACCAATGAAAACAAAAGCTATTATCTTCTCTACATCTTCCCTCTGAATTTGCAAAGTTGTGCAGATGGGACCATTTTCTTTTTTCCAGTTTAAACTCTACGTGTTTTGATGAAACACTGGCAGTTTCATTATGAGGTGCCCTATTCATATCACAATTACCGTATTTTTCGCTCTATAACACGCACCCGACCATAACACGCACATAGTTTTTAGAGGAGGAAAATCCGTAGGCATGCCACCCATAGGCGTTCCCTCCATAACACGCACAGACATTTCCCCTTACTTTCTAGGAGGAAAAAAGTGAGTGTTATGGTGCAAAAAATACGGTAATTAGGCTCATCTTTGCCCAGGAATGGGCCATTTTCAAAGGTACTGAAGCTCTCATATTTTGTCCGTATCTCAAGAATATCATTTATTAGAGGCTGCAGTGCTTGGCTGAACTTTTCACCTGAGTTGATGAGAGGGTTTTGGATGACTTTCGTGATCATCTCTTGTATCTCAGGAGTGAGACCGGCACGTTGTAAATTGACTGGGTAGCCAGCTTGCAAGGCTTGGGATAGATGTGTGCCAACCACAGTAAGAGGCAAAGACCGTTGGTCACTTATACTCTCCTGAGGAAACAAGAAAGACAGCAATCAGAAGAGCTACATTAAGCCTGGCCATCAAAACTTTATAGCTGAAAATACATCTCCCCAGAAAGAGAAATAGTTCTTTAGCAATAGAGATAGTTCTTTGGCAATTTCTGGTTTGCTTCACTATACTTTGCTTGGGAGTAGGAAAGGGAAGATAACTTGACACAGGGCTGCCATCTTAGCACCCTAAATAGCCTGTTAATAATATCTGGCAACAGAGAAAGTGTATGAGACTCTTGTGTGGTGTAGTGGTTAAGAGCGGTAGTCATGTAATCTGGGAAACCGGGTTCGTGCCTCCACTCCTCCACATGCAGCTGCTGGGTGACCTTGGGCCAGTCACACTTCTGTGAAGTCTCTCAGCCCCACTCACCTCACAGAGTGTTTGTTGTGGGGGAGGAAGGGAAAGGAGACTGTTAGCCACTTTGAGACTCCTGAAGGGGAGTGAAAGGCGGGATATCAAATCCAAACTCTTCTTCTTCTTCTTCTTCTTCTTTGGGGGCTATAAAG
Organism: Podarcis liolepis; assembly: GCF_965112155.1. Lineage (NCBI taxonomy): Eukaryota > Metazoa > Chordata > Lepidosauria > Squamata > Lacertidae > Podarcis > Podarcis liolepis. The sequence continues at coordinate 36,308,162 of NC_139571.1, forward strand.
CGCAATGACGATTTTAACCACTACTGAATATATCAGGCCAATGACCCACCAAGCCAAACACACCACACCCAGATATATACAGTGGGCGCTCGGGTTGCGAACGTGATCTGTGCGGGAGGCACGTTCGCAACCCGCAGTGCCGCGTCTGCACACGCATGGGTTGCGATTCGGCGCTTCTGTGCATGCGCAAAGTGCAATTTTGTGCTTTTGCGCATGCGTGAGTGTCGAAACCCGGAAGTAACCTGTTCCGGTATTTCAGGGTTCGGCATAGTGCGCAACCCAAAAACGCGCAACCCGAAGCGTCTGTAACCCGAGGTATGACTGTATTGTGGTCTCTCCATACAGATATGTTTTGTGCTTGTGTTTTTACCGATTCAGGCAGGATGTGAAAAACCCCCAGGTTTGCTGAGCTACCAGTGATGGCTGAAGATCACAAGTTGCTTGCACCTAATAATGCTGGAATATTAAAAAAACAAAAACAACGCTGAATGTTGAACTTAATTGTGTAATTCTAGAGCAGCGATGGCCAAACTTGGCCCTCCAGCTGTTTGGGGACTACAATTCCCATCATCCCTGACCAGAGGTCCTGTTAGCTAGGGATGATGGGAGTTGTTGTCCCAAAACAACTGGAGGGCCAAGTTTGGCCATCACTGTTCTAGAGGGTAGATGCCTGTTGAAAAATTATTTGGGCTATAAGTGAAACTATACACTAGTAATAGCACTATTGAATATATTTAGATTCAGGTTAAAAAAGCAACACTACTTTTCAGTACTGAACATCCTAAGCAGCCGCTTATGCACCAACTATCTACACTTTGACAATTATATTCTTCCCATAAAGAGGACGGCTGTATGTTATGTTTGCTGACTTTCTCCCAGACAGGAGACACCAGGGTGCACCCCGTAATCAATGGTTATTTGATACAAGGCATCAAATTACCTAGTACTAATTGTATTATTGCTCCTTGTTAATTAGTCCTTGGGCATTTTAAATTGGTTGGCTATCTAACAAGGAACACTCCTGGGAGGAGGGAGTTGAGCAGGCAGCAAGCCCCCAGCATCATTGCACAGCAGCACTCTGTGACAAATAAGTGTAACAAAATAAGGTATAGGACTAAATAGGGGGAAGGTCATGTTCAATGACAATTTTCGGCAGTGGTGAAAAATGCATCCCATATTGATTTGTATGCTGTTGGTGGATTATTGTCATTGTCTTGTTGGGCTGTGTATGTGATAAAGGGGAGCCATACCGGGGTAAAGGCGTCTTCTTCTGTTTGTCCCCGTGTCAGTTTCAGTTTATTGGTTAATTTTTCTAGTAGGGCTGTTTCCCATACTATTTGGTACCATTGGTCCATGCTTACTCCTGACAGGTCTCTCCAGTGTCTGGCTATGGTGTTTCTGGCTGCTGAAAGTAGGCGGGTTATGAGTTCTTTGTGGTGTAAATGGGCATTGTTGTCTTGGAAGATGTTTAGTAGGGCCAATTCTGGGGTGATGTCTAATACTTGCTTAGTTATTTTACATATTTCTCATATCGTTGTTCACCCACCCACACACGAAAACAAAGACCACCACAGCCAATCACAAACAACCACACCCTAACTCCAACCTCTCTCACCACCAAAGGAACACAAGTGAACAGCAGAGAACCTGCACGAGCAACGCTGACACCAAACCCTACATACATTAAGCATAATAGAAACATTGCCACCCGACCCCACCCCCACCTATCTTCCCCCCTCCCCCTAATGTCTCAACAAATGAAACGGAATTGTAAAAATGTTACATGGAAAAAATGCTAGAGACATTACACATACTTCTGTAAAACAAGAAAATCTTTAATAAAAAAAATAATGCATCCCACTAGCTGCACTTTTTGGGGGGCGGGCAAGAGAGGTTACTCTGAAAAGAAGAAAATATGCTCTTCCCTTTAAAATGAGAACAATGCTGATCCTAGTAGAAATGTTCTAACTTATGCTCAGCAATGCTGCCCCATAACCAAATCTGTACAGCCACACGGCATCATGTCGCCACCTTCGTGGTCTGATTGCTAAATGGCTGGGATTGCACGCATAAGATTGTTCCCAGGAAGAAGGCAGCAAAATACCAGTAGAGAAGAAAACAACAACAGAGCAGTAAAGAAATGACAAAAAGAGAGTGGAGAATATAACATTATTTAGTGGGACTAGGGGAACAATTGCTTCCCTCCCCTTCAAAAACAAAGCAGATAAACATTTGGTGTGGCTTTAACAGAATACAGTGGTGCCCCGCAAGACGAATGCCTTGCAAGATGGAAAACTCGCTAGACGAAAGGGTTTTCCGTTTTGGAGGTGCTTCGCAAAACGAATCTCCTATGGGCTTGCTTCGCAAGACGATAATGTCTTGCGAGTTCCTGCGGGTTTTTTTTCCTCCCCCCCTTTTCTAAGCCGCTAAGCCGCTTATCAGCTGATCCGATCAGCAGATAAGCCGCTAAAAGCCGCTAATGGCGCTAAGCCGCTTATCGGCTGATCCGATCAGCAGATAAGCCGCTAAAAGCCTCTAAAAGCCGCTAATAGCGCTAATCCACTAATCCTTCAATGGGCTTGCTTTGCAAGACGAAAAAAACCGCTAGACGAAGAGAATCACAGAACGGATTCTTGCGAGGCACCACTGTATAGGTTTCAAACCCTTTTAAGAAACAGCAGTGAACAGTAAACACAACAAGAGTAGCACACTACCAAATGTATTTTGACACCCCTTAGAGGCAATTTTAGTTAAGTAGCATAGAAATTGTTGAATAAAATGAGGCCACACTCAACTTTGTAGACTGTATTAGTGGGCCTCAAATCAGAAAAGCTTATGCCACAATAAACATGTTAGCCTTCTTTAAGTCTACTTTATTGTTTCTGCTACAACCATTGAACAAGACTTGCCAAACATTAAATGGTGCACTTCAGCCATACAACCTAGGGTTTGTTATGGCTTTGTGCCTTTCTTTAAGTTGAGTAAAGCATTAATTGGTGAAGCTTTTCCTAATATGGAGTTTTAGTGTGAAGAAGTGCTTCACTAGTTAATTTCTGCCTGTTAAAGGTAAAGGGTCCCCTGACCATTAGGTCCAGTCGTGACCGACTCTGGGGTTGCGGCGCTCATCTCACTTTATTGGCCAAGGGAGCCAGCATACATCTTCCGGGTCATGTGGCCAGCATGACTAAGCCGCTTCTGGCGAACCAGAGCAGCGCACAGAAACGCCATTTACCTTCCCACCGGAGCGGTACCTATTTATCTACTTGCACTTTGACGTGCTTTCGAACTGCTAGGTTGGCAGGAGCAGGGACCGAGCGATGGGAGCTCACCCCGTCGCGGGGATTTGAACCGCTGACCTTCTGATTGGCAAGTCCTAGACTCTGTGGTTTAACCTACAGTGCCACCCGCGTTCTGCGTCTGCCTGTTAGGAAGTGATGAAAGGCAGAGATATTTTGCCTCCACAAAAAAAATGTGGCAATTCTAGGACTATCCTATTATAAGCCTGGTTTTTTAGAAAGTTACATTCCACTGACTTTGGTGGGACAACCCCTCTCTCCATGTGTGGGAGCCAATTCCTATGCAGCTGTGGTACATGTGGACTTATCACAACCAAGTTGGTGGGGCAGGTTGCATGGGTCTCCCTCATACAGCTGGCACCCTATCCAGTTCCAGTTTAAAGGCATGCATATACATCCAGATAAGCAGTGCTTAGAATTAAAACCTTGTTGAATCCTAACATTCTGCCACTCTGTTCCAAATACAGTGGTACCTCAGGTTACATAAGCTTCAGGTTACAGATTCCACTAACCTGGAAGTAGTACCTCGGGTTAAGAACTTTACCTCAGGATGAGAACAGAAATCGTGCTCTGGCAGCACGGCAGCAGCTGGAGGCCCCATTAGCTAAAGTGGTGCTTCAGGTTAAGAACAGTTTCAGGTTAAGTACGGACCTCCGGAACGAATTAAGTACATAACCAGAGGTACCACTGTAAGTGTTCTCCCCAAGCCACAGAGCTCACTTGTGGCTTGCACTATGCATCATCGGCAGCCTGTCTTACACCTTTCAATTTCACAAAATTAACCGAAATAGATCATAATCCTTCTAAAGCAGAGCAGCTATGAAACACAGCTGGATCTTCAGGAGCTTACCAATGACATGCTCTTTTCCTGAAACAATGTGTAAGTTGTGCGTTCCGATTCTGTTAGAGTGCTGCATCCACCATCCTTCTGAAGATCTCTTTCTGGCTGATCTCTGGATCCAGAACTCTTGAAGACATCAGTCTGTACAACAACAACAAGCAAGCTTTTATTATTTAAAAAAATCCTAAAACCTCAAGGAAAACCACTAACTAAGCAAATGATGTTGATGGCTGAACACCATCGGAAAGCTAACTATATCTTTCCAGATTAGACAATGTTTTACAGATAACCCAAAACAGTGACTAGGATTCAAAGAATTTTATGAAGCTATCTTCCACGTTACACTCTGCATTGGCTATATTCACATTTAAGAAATAATAATCACGAAAAAGGTACTTTTAGTGTCACTTTTGAGACTCCTTGAGCTAAGCAGTTCTATAATCCTGCAATGCTGATGGCTACCTATATGCCTCTGCAATGCCTGCATAAACTTCTTCCACATTCTATACTCATCTGGGACAGGACAAAAGGGAGAAAATACTACTTTGAAAAGCAGAGACTAGTGCCATGATGACTTTCAGGGCCCCAGAGGCCACAGCAGCAGCACCAACTCCCACCAATCGCTTGATTGTGTGGTGATGAGAGTCCAATGTCAGCCAGCTGTGGAAGGCGCAATGGGCCTAACCTTGCCCTAGAAATCTGCATGGCAGAGACATCAGTGAGTTTCTGCTGACAAGTCAAAACAATCCTTTTTAAAGCCCTTTTGAACCCTAAGGAAATAAATGCAGGGGAGGGAAACCAGATACAGTACATTAATTCAATTACATCTGACCTGTAAATCATTTGCCTGGCAGAACTCCTTGATTGTGACCAGGAGAGGAGCCAGCATGGTAGATTTCGCTTCCGAAACGCCATCAACTCTCTTAATGTTTTCCACAGTTGTAGGCCTGAAGGAAATATTGGAGACGTTCTGTAATTTAACGCCATGAGCTTCGATACATAAGGTGTATGTAGGTTAAGTCTGGATTTTAACAAATAAAACCCTACAAGCTACTACCATCACTGCTAATAATTTAGCCTCTGTAAGAGACCTTGACAAATTCCTGAAGACTGCTTTCCTCAAGAGAGTAAGAACATGTAAGAAGGTGCCAGGTTTTAAAAGAGGTAACGAAATCTTCTAGACCAGTGCCATTTCTAAGTCATGAACAATCTTCTGTGTTGATTTGCACATGTATGTTCATGATTTGATGACGCTGGAACACTTTACAACTCTCAACTGAATGTGTAAATACTTTATTTGCATATTACATAAAGATTATCTTAAGTTTGGCTGGTGTGGTTTGTGCACACATTCCCTGCTCCCTGTGTCCTAGCCTATTATGGTCTCTGGTCAAATAGATTCTGCTGGTTTTTGTAGCGCTTCAGCTCCGACTACTGTAAAGTGGGAAATGACAGCCCATCATATCATTCTCCCTGGAAAAGACTCGCCTTGCTGGCATAAATTATTAAGTCGTCAGACAAGGTTTATCTTCTTATTCAAACCAAAATAAAGGCTTACCTTATCACGCTCATATCAACCAGCACTTTATTTGTTGCTAGTACGGCTGGAGGAATGTCCTTCTCATTCGCCAGTTTCTGACGGGCTGTCACTAGCTTGCCATATAGCATTGTCTATTAAAGGCAAAAGACAACATGTGAAGGCTGTACTGTGATGCCTATGAGGGTCTCAGAGGACGAATGGGGATGTGTATGTCCTGAGTGAGTAAACCCAAAAGGTATGTGACTCTGAAGATAAACATGAAGATGAAGATAGGTAAAGTAAAGGTAAAGGTAAAGGGACCCCTGACCATTAGGTCCAGTCGTGACCAACTCTGGGGTTGCGGCACTTATCTCACTCTATAGGCCGAGGGAGCTGGCGTACAGCTTCCGGGTCATGTGGCCAGCATGACTAAGCCGTTTCTGGTGAACCAGAGCAGTGCACGGAAACGCCGTTTACCTTCCCGCTGGAGCGGTACCTATTTATCTACTTGCACTTGATGTGCTTTCAAACTGCTAGGTTGGCAGGAGCAGGGAACGAGCAACGGGAGCTCACCCCGTTGCGGGGATTCAAACCACCGACCTTCTGATAGGCAAGTCCTAGGCTCTGTGGTTTAACCCACAGCGCCACCCGCATCCCTAGCGTTGTAATACATAAACATTAATAGAAAAGGCAACACTACAATGGGAAGGGCATTCTGGTCTCATTCTCCACCCCTAAAAGCTTGTGCAAAAAGCTGCATCTTGACCCAGCGTCAAAATGTATAGAATGCTGAAGACAGATGCACATCAGACGAGAGGACATCTTCACTCCAGGAAACTTCATCATTATCTGCAACTCATAAAACTAATCCACTAAGATTTCTTTAATCAGCTGACAGCCCCAGTAAACATACCGTCATATAAGGAATCACTTCAGTTGACATACTCACCTGCAATTCCTTCTCTCTTAGAGATGCAGCAGATTCTGAAGGGGTCAGAAGCCGTGGCAACGGCGCTGTGGCACTATCAAAAGAAAGAAGGCAAGTGTCCTAACTTCAATTTAGCCCGTTTATCCAGCAACTGACACAAAAATCCCTGCACCTTTTCCTTGAAATATCCAGGAAATATCCTTGGAGATAGGCGATATATTGATATATTGCCCCAAACTGGTTTGAAGTCCATATGATGATCTCAGTTTCATAACTTCTGATGTGGCAATATACTGCGAATCAGGGTGTATGTGTGTGTGTTATGCAAAAATCACAATGTGGGGGAAACCGTGAAGCCAGCTAATGCTTCTCTCAATTCCTGCAGCTCCTGTTAACTCTTCCAGCTCAGCTCCCCCCGCCTGATGCAGGGGGCAGAGAATCGCAAGAGCAGGCGCTGTCAAAAATCACGAGGCAGGAAAAACCGTGAAGCCAGCCAATGCCTTTGTACAGCTCCATCCTTATTTCACACATCGTGATATATCAATCTGTTGCTATGTTTAGCTGGTGATATATCGTGATGTTGAAAACCAGATATTGCCCAGCCTTACTTGGAAGGTCTTACCAATGAGTGAATCCAGAACCTACTGTACTGTCATCCACGGACGACAAAGTTCCAGGACAGCTGCCACTAGCAGCAAAGGGAGGGGGTGTTTGTGGAACATGTGGACAGGAGCAGGAATGTCCATAATAAGCCTGACTTTGGTGTCAGTTCAGGCCTGGATGCCTATCTATGTATTTCATGGTTATGCAGCTATTTCCCCACCCAGCAGTCTACATGCAAGCGCAGGCAAAAGGGAGGTCGCCGGATGAATTGCAGTGGATTGCATGTTTCGGATTCCCAATCATTTAACAAGAGCAACAACCAAAAGGCTCCCCGACCCCCACCCCCAAAATAGTCTGTTAGAATCCCTGTTCCGTAGGAACTCAGATATGGTTAAAAAACCGTATCTTATATATGCAGATAATCCCAGTTCATGTGGTACAGTATGCAATTGGCCTCTTTACCCTTATTTTGCAGTTGGTGGATTTTGTAGTTCTCACACACACACACACACACACACACACACACACAATCTCTCACTAAGCTTAAGCGTGCCCACACTTACATTAAAACAACTATTGCACAAAAGGCTGTATTTTCATTAGAACTGAAGATTTAGTTATTTAATCAGTGATGATGACTGCCTGCAGACCTGCATGATGATGAGTTTTTAGGCCAAGTTGGTTCTGTTAGGCTGCTGTAATAGGAACTAAAAAAATATTGATTTTCCATCTAACGACGAGTGGGTTTTTGCTTATTCAACTGTATGTTGTCTTACACACCCTTCAGTCTTTCGCCAATGCATCTGTATTGTGCTTTGGCTATTGTGGTAATTTAGTCATCAGTTAATCATTTAAAGGGCGGATGATTAAAGAACCAAAAACTCTTGAAATGATTGACATTACTAATTGTAGCAACAAAGAAAAGTGCTTTTGTAACTGTATTGTCCCACTTACAGCGGCTGACCCAACCAACATTCTCTAAAGAGACCATAGGAAGACTAGATGGAAAAAGGAGATCTAAAAAGATATGGGGGGGGGGGGTAGAAGGTAGATAATCTTTGGAAGTATTACCTTTTAGCCGAGGATGAACTTTCTCTAGAGACTTTACTCGCTTCTCGATACGAAAACTTTTCATGCAAAGACATCTTCAGGAATACAAAATCCCAAAGCAGAAAATGAATACAAACGCAAAAATTTACTTTGAATAAATATTTATAGTAAAATACTCAAAATAATATCAGTAATTTGATAATGTGTTAACGGAATGCATCTCGTTTCAGAAAAATATTTTAGATTCCACTCCTGTAAACTCTCATGGAGATCTGAAGACAGGAGAATATAAAATGTATCCTGAGATGATTACGTGACTTCACCTGCCTAAGGTCTATTATGAATATATCTTATGTATTTATTTCAGTTGTGACTGATACACTTTTATTAAAGTCTTGGTATCTTACAGATAGGTAGCCGTGTTGGTCTGCCATAGTCAAAATAAAAAAATTCCTTCCAGTAGCGCCTTAAAGACCAACTAAGTTAGTTCTTGGTATGAGCTTTCGTGTGCATGCACACTGTGTATCTGAAGAAGTGTGCATGCACACGAAAGCTCATACCAAGAACTAACTTAGTTGGTCTTTAAGGTGCTACTGGAAGGAATTTTTTTATTTTGGTATCTTACTTTATTCTATTATAGTCTATGGACTAACGGAATAAACATTATTCAATCAATCAATCAATCTTTTAATTTTACAGGATCCAAGAAATCTTTAAAACAATATAGAATTCTAAGGCTTCATTTCCAAGTCCCTTTTGAAAGACCTTTCATGAGAGAAGGAATGCAGACACAGATCGCATTTGTGCATATTGCTAAGGGAAACCATGATTTGGTGCAAACATTCAGACAGGCGACAGCAGCTTAGCATGCCCTTCGAACCCATTTCTCTCTAACACAAACCGCAAGCTGAAAAATCAAAGGACAAACCTTGGTGGCAGCTCATGGCTTATCTGAAAGAGTTAAACCACACACCCAGATTCAGACAACATGCTAAGCGAAACCATATAGTTACCTAAGCTGTGTTTTGGAAGTGAGAATGGAATGTGTTATGGAAGTGAGAGCTGGACCATAAAGAAGGCTGATCGCCGAAGAATTGATGCTTTTGAATTATGGTGCTGAAGGAGACTCTTGAGAGTCCCATGGACTGCAAGAAAATCAAACCTATCCATTCTTAAGGAAATCAGCCCTGAGTGCTCACTGGAAGGACAGATCCTGAAGCTGAGGCTCCAATACTTTGGCCACCTCATGAGAAGAGAAGACTCCCTGGAAAAGACCCTGATGTTGGGAAAGATGGAGGGCACAAGGAGAAGGGGACGACAGAGGACGAGATGGTTGGACAGTGTTCTCGAAGCTACCAGCATGAGTTTGACCAAACTGCGGGAGGCAGTGGAAGACAGGAGGGCCTGGCGTGCTCTGGTGCAGGGGGTTACGAAGAGTCGGACACGACTAAACGACTCAACAACAACAACAAAGCTGTGTTTTGTCTGCCAGAGAACCATGCTTCGTAGAGCTGCTGCACTAACTTGAGAAGTCACCATAGAATATGCCCAACTTTTCATGGGGCTCCATATCAGTAGGAAAAATTAACAGTGGTATGCAAGCTCACTTTTAGCCAAGCTTGCATCCATCGCTGTGCAATCATCACGTGTACAGCAACTCCAGAGTAAGGAAATATGTGCCCAGGAACTGGGCAGCTAGGCTTGATCCTGCCACCCAATCATATATAGCAGGTGTGCTGAATCTGTAGTTCTCCAAATGTTGTTGGGACTCCAGCTCTCATTAGCCACAGCCAAGATAGTCAATAATCAGGAATGATGGGAGTTGCATTCCATTAACAACTGGAAGGCAACAGTTTGGCCATGCCTGACAGATAGCCTGACCAGATCACTGTCTTTGACTAGAAGGCAAGAAGCGATGCAAAAGTGCTGGTTTTTACCATACAGACCTGCTTTTCTGTTGTCAACTGAGGTGACGTTCTATAGGAGGAATTACTGGTGTTCGAAGAGGTCGGCTGATAGCTGGAAAGAGAAGGGAAATTATCTCAGCCTTACTGATAGCAAAAACCATTCCAACAGCAAGATGCACAGCCAAGTCTTACCGTAATTTTTGCTCTATAGGACTCACTTTTTCCCTCCTAAAAAGTAAGGGGAAATGTGTGTGCGTCTTATGGAGCGAATGCAGGCTGCACAGCTATCGCTGAAGCCAGAACAGCAAGAGGGATTGCTGCTTTCACTGCGCAGCGATCCCTCTTGCTGTTCTGGCTTCTGAGATTCAGAATATTTTTTTTCTTGTTTTTCTCCTCCAAAAACTAGGTGTGTCTTGTGGTCTGGTGCGTCTTATAGAGCGAAAAATACGGTACTTTTGCAGAATGCAAAGTCACAAATGTTAATGATTTCAAAGTGCAGCTTCTATTTACTTTCAGGCCAATCTCTAAGGCAGTGGAGTTCAACTCTCTGAAAACTGAGGCACTCCTGTAATATATCACCATATCCTGTGAAACCTAACCACTTTTCCCTGTCTGCCACCAACCTGCCATATTTTTTTCTTCACCACTTTGGTCTAATAGTAAGGTTAATCCTTACATTCTAGAAGACAATTGCAATACCTTTCCCCTGCCATACAAACCTGAACAAAACAAACAATGACACGTGCCCTTATTTTGTCAAACAGAGGACTCAATTTGAACAATCAGCACAGAAAGGTTTAAAGTGGGAGATGGCAACCTTAAATCGTGGTCACATTTGAAAACCGGAGAAACCGTCGTGGGTACCACACACAACATAACGTACTACCCTGATGCAACAGAAAACTCCATTCAAGCTCAACTTTTGGGGGGGGGGCTGCCAATAAAGGCCTCTGCGGATATATGTGTGCCCATGAGAGTTATGCTGGCACCTGCTAGTTTAGGGCCATGAGACTGCACAAGGCCGCACTAGCATTTGTCCTTTTTCTACACCAGTACCAACAATAGAGGGACGCAGGTGGCACTGTGGGTTAAACCACAGAGCCTAGGACTTGCCAATCAGAAGGTTGGCGGTTCGAATCCCCATAACGGGGTGAGCTCCCATTGCTCGGTCCCAGCTCCTGCCAACCTAGCAGTTCGAAAGCACATCAAAGTGCAAGTAGATAAATAGGTACCGCTCCAGCGGGAAGGTAAATGGTGTTTCCGTGTGCTGCTCTGGTTCTCCAGAAGCAGCTTAGTCATGCTGGCCACATGACCCGGAAGCTGTACGCCGGCTCCCTCAGCCAATAAAGCGAGATGAGCGCCGCAACCCCAGAGTCAGTCACGACTGGACCTAATGGTCAGGGGTCCCTTTTCCTTTACCAACAATAGAGTTCCATTTTGGTTTTTTTTTTTAAAATCATTTTTATTAATTTTCCAATAAAAACACCCAATTAAGATATCCAATCATAATATTCCAATTTAAATAAAATAAAAAACTAAAATAAAATATTTTTATTTATTATAATAGAGTTCCATTTTGAAGCTCCCAGGTGAAAGCTGGGAGGGTCCATCCCTTTCTGTGTGAGACAAGGGTTAGGATCTATCTTTGAGAGAGAACTTTGTATTTTCTTTCTTTCTTTCTTTCTTTCTTTCTTTCTTTCTTTCTTTCTTTCATTTTCATTTAGATTAGTTTTTTTTTTTTGTATTATGAAAAAGCTTCCATTTTTTTAATGAAAAAAAAACCAAAAAAAAACAATGTTCCATTTCAACAGGTGAGCTTTCAAAATGATCCAGACCTAATGTTTGGCAGCCTGGAAGCACTTGCACAAATAAGCATTGTTAACTTCAGTACTTAGACAGGCCATGGTTACCTTAAAGGAGACTTCATTAAGCGCAGTTCCTCATTAGGCTGAAGCAAAAGCTTCTGTCCTGATTCCTTTCTTGCTTTACAGAGCCAGTCTTTACCCTGAGACAGACGAAACAAATTATGGCTCAATATGGTGCTGCCAAAACAACCAATTAATAGAGCACCTTCTTTAGTTGCAAACTTACTGTCTGCGTCAGCTTGCACTTGGTTGTAAATTTGCGTTGGCCAGAAACCTCTGTAAGAAAGCCCTCTAAGATCAGTTGCCGGCCTAATGACTTCCACCAGTTCTCTGGCCAGTCCTTCCCACTTCCGAAGAGAGGATGACTTCGGTATTGTTCTGGGAGGCGTTCAGAATACTGAAATTAAAAAAGGAAGAAGCCAGAAATATAACTAAAATCTGAAGAACCGTTTCAAATGTTCCCTGGACTTCCCGTTCCTGCAGAGGACCACGACTTCAGAAGTACATTCACATCGTTCTCAAGTAGAAGATGCTCACATAAATGGCTGGGCGGTATCTGGTTTTCAACACTGAGCTATGTCACCAGATAAACATAGCAATATACCAATACATTGCAATGTCTGAAATAAGGATAGAGCGTTGGGTTGCTTCACGGTTTTCCCTGCATTGTGATTTTTGCATAATGTGTGGGTGCACACACTTTGATTTGCAATATATTGCCAGGTCAAAAATTATGAAACCAACATCGCGATATGGACTCCAAACAGGTTACGACAATATAGTGATATATTGCCCAGCTCTGCTTATGTAAAGACAGCTCTTTTCAGCATGGCTGCATTGTGCAGGAGGAAACCATTCTACTGGGATTGTATTGGGGTCGGAAAAACACATAGTAACACCTCATCAGACTGTATGTGACTGCAAGCTTATTTCCATCCACGAATATCATTTTTTTTATTGAAAAACAGGTGGTTCACTATAGGATTACTATGTCCACTTCCAGACTGTTGCTATCTTGTGGGTGGGGTTCAATCGCATGCCAACAAATCCAGATTGTGCAATTTAAGTGGATTTAATGTTCTTGTTGAACAGAGTAACTTTTGAAAAACGAACTTTTTGCAGTAAGGAAAGTAAAGGAATAAGAAAATGCACTGGAAAGAGCAGGATAACCATTGCTTAACACCTTGTTGTATAACCTCCCTGTAAACATATCAGAATCAATGATCAATAAGCAGCGGATGCTGCACAGCCTCCCGTTGTGCAAATGAATCAGGATGAATGTTCAACAAATACAAGTATATAGGCTTCTTCTGAAAAACCCAAGCCACACTTTTCAGTAAAGCACTTTTGCTGGAGATTATCTCATGGTGTTTGGGAGGCTGGTACAAATGCAAAACCGGCATGAGATTAGACATGCTTCCCCACATCTCCTCACTTTTGGAGCATGAAATCTCACCCACACTGCAAACCTAATTATAGGAATACAGTGTTGTTGCATTGACATTGGTGCTCTATGCTGTTTAGCACAGGGTCTGAGACTCTTATTTTCAGCCTTGGTTAGGAGATAGGAATAGGGGTTCTTTTTAAGTGCCAGCTCAAGTCTGTCATGTTTGTTTAGGCGTCTAGTGCACTTTTATCTGGTATTTAGTTGCTGTTTTGTTCTATTAAGCTGATCCCCATGACCTTATTTCATATTTTAATCTTCACCATGTTTTAAACTAACTTTTTTGTGAGACCTTGAAAGGGTCAACCACACATCCCTTAAATAAACAATCAATCTTGAGATTAAAATGCAAGAAAAAAATATTGCTGAAGTCTAACAAGCATCAAAATAACATCAGCCGCTATATTTTAAAGTTCCATACTTTTCTTTGTTTTAACAAGGGTAGTATAAGATTTCATTCAAGGCAACTTCTTAATTTGAAGATTCCCAGGAGGACTTGTTCACCACGGAAGACTGACTCAAATTTCAAACAACAGGTGAAATCTGATCTCTCTTGTGACCCACCTGAAACCTGTCTAGGAGCACACCTGTGCATATTGTTACCAAAAGAGTCTACCAGGCTGAACTAAACTGAGGATAACACAACTCTTCACAAACTATGGGTGAATGTTGTATAAGGTAAACAATGCATATTCATAAGGCGCGATTGGTAAAAGGTATTTCCAACCGTAAACACTTTTAAACCCAAAAAGCTGCTGAATTAAGCTTTACAACCAGAACAAAACCTGATTAGAATTAACATTCAGCTTTCACAACAAGCTCTGAAAATAAGCAAGAACAATTAGAGAACACAGACACCTGTCGCAAGAAGTCAATAAAAGAAGCCCCTTAGTGCAAGTGATGGGAAATTTTCTGATGCATTCTAAACTCAGTGTACAAATGTTAACTGCATAGAATCTTTTGAGGGCCCCCTCCTAAGGCATTTTCTGGTTTGCTGCTGAACTTTCTGCAGTCCACAGAAAACTAAAATAGCAGCCTGCAGAGGGAAAGTCTGGTCTTCCAGATTGAGTAGGTGGCAGAAGGAGAGACAGTTAAGCACTGGAAACTGCAAGGGGCGAGAATGTTGCTGCGCATGGGTTCTGCTTCCAAGCTTCCCACAGGTATCTCGTTGGCCACTGGAAGAACACGATGCTAGACTATATGGACCACTGGCCTGATCCAACAGGATCTTCTTTAAGGGGTGATATGATAGCCATGTTCAAATATATAAAAGGATGTCACATAGAGGAGGGAGAAAGGTTGTTTTCTGCTGCTCCAGAGAAGCAGACACGGAGCAATGGATCCAAACTACAAGAAAGAAGATTCCACCTAAACATTAGGAAGAACTTCCTGACAGTAAGAGCTGTTTGACAGTGGAATTTGCTGCCAAGGAGTGTGGTGGAGTCTCCTTCTTTGGAGGTCTTTAAGCAGAGGCTTGACAACCATATGTCAGGAGTGCTCTGATGGTGTTTCCTGCTTGGCAGGGGGTTGGACTCGATGGCCCTTGTGGTCTCTTCCAACTCTATGATTCTATGATTCTTTTGCTCTTAACTCTCGTGTAAAGATAAAGCCAACTGGAAGCACAACTCCCCCCACCCCGGCCACATAAAATGTACCTAGCATCCAAGGCACCCCTGCAGTCGTTTGTAATTGGTGTCCAAACCCCCACTCTCAGCAATGAAATGCTTTTTAGAAAAAAACACACAGTTAAAATCCACTCCAGTCCTCTTCAACTGGTGTAACCAAGTAAAAACAGAATTTATAATACAGGCAAAATGCTAATGTTTTCCCAACCCTATTTCGAAAACCTGTGGGGATAGAATGGACCCCATACAGCAGGGATGTCCAACTGGTCGACCGTGATTGACAGGTCAACCCCCGGGTGATAGCAGTCGGTCGCGGGCTCATTTTTGTCCACGGTGGAAAAAGAACTGTAGCCCCCCCGCTCTGTCCTTCATTCACGCAGGATAGGTAAAACAGAAGACGGAGTTATCGCTGCTCGTTTGATTTGTTGCTAAGTGATTTATGACCTGGCCCCCCTAAAACAGCTTAGGCGTACCCCCCTAAAAAAAAGCTTAACAACTCTGAACTCCCCCCCAAATGGGTAGACCACTACCAATTTTTTATTCTGGGAGTAGATCGCAGTCTCTTGGGAGTTTGACATCCCTGCCATATAGTTTAGGCAACTAATAGTTTCACTTTCTCATCCATTTCAGTGTTTCGAAACCCTGATAGATTGGTAAGTCAAACGAGCAGACTCTTAAAAGTGTTGAGAAGAGCTGAATAACAGTTTAACAGACTTTTTCAAACAGCTCCTGGGACCTAAAGTAACTACAGTGGTGCCCCGCAAGACGAATGCCTCGCAAGACGGAAAACTTGCTAGACGAAAGAGTTTTCCGTTTTGGAGGTGCTTCGCAAAACGAATTTCCTATGGGCTTGCTTCGCAAGACGACAATGTCTTGCGAGTTCCTGCTGGTTTTTTTCCTCCCCCCCCCTTTCTAAGCCGCTAAGCCGCTTATCAGCTGATCCGATCAGCAGATAAGCCGCTAAAAGCCGCTAAAAGCCGCTAATAGCGCTAATCCGCTAATCCTTCAATGGGCTTGCTTCGCAAGACAAAAAAACCGCTAGACGAAGAGAATCACAGAACGGATTCTTTTCGTCTTGCGAGGCACCACTGTACATTATCCCTCCTATGGTAATATTTCCCCTAAAACATACCAAACCTGCCTATATTGACATGTTATTATTAGTTTGGGTTTTTTTGCCTGCAGGGTGTATTCCCCCCCCCCCCCCCCCCGCAGAAGGGATTTAACACCCTGAACTAGTTCAGTCCAGGAAAAGCTTTACCACTTCATTCTGCTGCTAAATAAACTGGCCCTTATTATATTGAAGTCACAGGTGGGCAAGCTGAGGCAGAAAGGGGGGCTTGCTTTTAGGCACCTACAGCTGAGATTTGAACCAGGGAATTCTTGGCCCGCAGCTCACACTCTAACCACTGCACAAAAGCAGCTCTCCTACATGACACACGGTCCCCAGCAAAGCACACATAAGGGATTGTTGAGCGCTTCACAAATGCATCACCTTTAAAGCGAGAAATTACCGAATTTTTCCGTCTATAAGACGTCCCCATGTATAAAACGCCCCCTATTTTGGGGGACTCTGATTTTTAAAAATGGGGGAAGAGCTATCCGTGTTTAAGACGCCCCCAAATTTTGGACATTGTTTTTTAAGGGGAAAAAACCCTTATACATGGAAAAATACGGGAAGTCTTTCCTCCCAAAGTGCTGCACATCAGCCAGTTAAGATTCAGACCTTTCTTCCTACACATTTGTATCAAGGAATGTGTTCCTAACAGATTTGTTTCTAATTAGGTACTCCTTAAGAACAAAAGGTTTGAAGCGATATCTGGATGTAATAAGCAAACAATTAGAAGTCTACACACTGTCCCTTAAAAACAAATTCATAGCCTTTCAGTTTCTGTACAAAAGGACAGAGCTTCCTTTTCTTCAAGTTTGGGAGAAGTTCAATGAGAACCAGAAGGCACAGGAAAAACACCTCTCCCTCCTTCCCTCCTACACATACAGACAGCCAAGAGGATTAAAGAGCTGTTAACAAACCACCCCATAAGCTGTAACACTTACAGATCCTCTGAGAAACAGGACTGGGACACCCATGCCAAACCTCTCGTTTAAAGCACATACTGCAGACATCAACTGGTATGCTTGCCGGCCAAAATCCTGCAAACTGTCTTCTGCATTGACCACAGGAGTACGTTGAATGTTCCTAAAAGCACAGGAACAAAAATAAGGTTTGTGTGATATGTATAAAACAACAACAGAGGACAAAAAGTGTGTGTGTGTGTGTGTGTGTGTGTGCGTGTGTGTGTCCCATGAGAGCACACACAGAGAGCGAATTCTGGTGGGGAACCTGTGGCCTTCCAGATGTTACTGGTCTGCAACTCCCATCAGTACAGCCAGGACAGCCAATGGTGAGGCATGATGGGAACTGTAGTCCAGCAATATCGGGCCAGTCACCAGTTAACCACCGTTGCCAGTGTGGTGTAGTTAAGAGCGGTAGACTCGTAATCTGGTGAACCGGGTTCGCGTCTCTGCTCCTCCACATGCAGCTGCTGGGTGACCTTGGGCCAGTCACACTTCTCTGAAGTCTCTCAGCCTCACTCACCTCATAGAGTGTTTGTTGTGGGGGAGGAAGGGAAAGGAGATTGTTAGCCACTTTGAGACTCCATAAGGGGAGTGAAAGGCGGGATATCAAGTCCAAACATCACTTCTTCTTCTTGATCTAGGCCAGGCTTCCTCAAACTCGGCCCGCCAGATGTTTTGGGACTACAACTCCCATCATCCCTAGTTAACAGGACCAGTGGTCAGGGATGATGGGAACTGTAGTCTCAAAACATCTGGAGGACCAAGTTTGAGGAAGCCTGCTCTAGGCAGTGTTTCTCAAACTTGGGTGCCCAGCTGTTGCTGGACTACAACTCCCATCATCCCTGACTGCTGGTTTGCCCTCGCTTCCCCCAATCTCCCATGTCTCTGCTAACTGGCACGCAACAAAATGGATGCAGCACCTCTGTACATAAAGCTGTGTTCTTGGAATGTAAGCCCCCCCCCCATCGTAATGCCGATCGCCTGATAGGAATGATCAGTATCATTTCCCGCATGCCACGAGTGCTCAGGTCTGTGGCCCAGGTGTGAACCAACAGGGTTTGAAAAGAGGAATCACTACAGCAATGGAGATGTGAGCAGAGGCGTTGTCATCCTCGCTCCAAAAGGAACTTCCATCCCCTCTCCACAGCTCGCCTTAGACCACATGGTCAGGCAAACTTCAGATACTGCTGCAGAACAGGGGTGGGTGGGGGTAAAGTCCATAGATTTCTAGGGATGGGGAAAGTACAGTGGTGCCCCGCAAGACGAATGCCTCGCAAGACGGAAAACTCGCTAGACGAAAGGGTTTTCCGTTTTGGAGGTGCTTCGCAAAACAAATTTCCTACGGGCTTGCTTCGCAAGACGACAATGTCTTGCGAGTTCCTGCTGGTTTTTTTTCCTCCCCCCCCCTTTTTCTAAGCCGCTAAGCCGCTTATCAGCAGATCCGATCAGCAGATAAGCCGCTAAAAGCCGCTAATAGCGCTAATCCGCTAATCCTTCAATGGGCTTGCTTCGCAAGACGAAAAAACTGCTAGACGAAGAGAATCACAGAACGGATTCTTTTCGTCTTGCGAGGCACCACTGTACTTGCCAAAATGGGGCATGCAAGAACCGGATCTTTTGTGAGAAAAGGTACGATACAGAATATCATAAGGTCGGGCAATCTGTTGCCATGATGCAAATCCTTAGAGCGTTTGCATGTGGCTTAAAATATAATATTCCTACCGTTCAAGCTACATGACTGAGCAAATAAAGCAAAACAAAGAGGTTCAGCTCTCTGTGTAGCTTCTCCACCATTATACAGTTTTATTTATACAGTCAAAGCTCAGGTTGCGAACGCTGCGGGTTGCGCGTTTTTGGGTTACGGACCGTGCCGAACCCGGAAGTACTGGAACGGGTTACTTCTGGGTTTCGGTGCTCGCACAGAACCACTAAATCGCACTTTGCGCATGCACAGAAGCACGGCAGACGCGGCACAACAGGTTGCGAACGCTGCGGGTTGCGAATGCGCCTCCTGCAATGATCATGTTTGCAACCTGAGGTTCCACTGTAAATACAGATGGCTGGGGAGGGTGGGGAAAGAACAGCAATTAAAACACAGGCATGAAGCAAGGCAGGGGAGCCAACCTTTTATTGTAAAGGTAAAGATAAAGGGACCCCTGGCAGTTAGGTCCAGTCGTGGCCGACTCTGGGGTTGCGGTGCTCATCTCGCTTTATTGGCCGAGGGAGCTGGCGTACAGCTTCCGGGTCATGTGGCCAGCATGACTAAGCCGCTTCTGGTGAACCAGAGCAGCGCACGGAAACGCCGTTTACCTTCCCGCCAGAGCAGTACCTATTTATCTACTTGCACTTTGATGTGCTTTTGAACTGCTATTTTGGCAGGAGCAGGGACCGAGCGACGGGAGCTCACCCCGTCACGGGGATTCGAACTGCCGACCTTCTGATCGGCAAGTCCTAGGCTCTGTGGTTTAATCCACAGCGCCACCCGCGTCCCAACCTTTATTGTACATCAGCCATAAATCAAGTCCGAAGTATGAGCTAGTGATGCTTGGGTGTGCACAAGAGTACAGTACATAGCTCCTTCTCCTAAGATCCCTGGCAGTTGTGCCTCTAGTCTAAGGCCATGCGGCAGAAGGCCAGGGTGTGGGGGGACAGACAAGAAGCAGTATAAGCCTGTCTTTGTGTCATATTACCAGGCCTTCAGGCCCACCTGACTAGTGTCCAGATGTGGCCTTTGCCAGTGCAGGCTGGTCAACCATGAACTATGGAAGAGGCCCTGGTTAGGTCAAGGCATTTAGGATATAAGATTTACCGTATTTTTTGTTCTATAAGACGCACCAGACCACAAGACGCACCTAGTTTTTGGAGGAGGAAAACAAGAAAAAAAAATATTCTGAATCCCAGAAGCCAGAACAAGAGGGATCGCTGCACAGCGAAAGCAGCGATCCCTCTTGCTGTTCTGGCTTCTGGGATAGCTGCGCAGCCTGCATTCGCTCCATAAGACGCACACACATTTCCCCTTACTTTTTAGGAGGGAAAAAGTGAGTCTTATAGAGCAAAAAATACGGTAATATTTGCCTTCACAACTTGAGCTCAGTGCCCACAGTCGTTCTCCGATATAAATTCAAAGAAGACCTTTTCATTTTTATTACTTGGCTTTTTAAGGGTGGATTTTAAATTTGAAACTAAAGCCATAATCCTGCGAGTCAGCTTTTGATTGGGAATTGCAGGATGGCACCTTGCACCGTTTACCCTAAAAGTAACAACATTTGAAGAAAACTTCATTAACAGAGAGCCATTAGAGACCTATTGCTGCTTGTCATATAAGCTGTGGGAAGACAGTTCCAAACCTTTAATCTTTTGGGAGGAACATTTACCTGGATCTGCAATTATCGCAACATTTTTCTGTTCCCATGATACCCGATGAGGCCTTTCGGAGTTGTTTGTCTTCGAAATGTGACAAAATGATTCTACCCAAGAGAACATTGGGAATTAAATAAAAGAACAAGAATTTACATGTTAAATTCATTGAAGAAAACAATGAGCAGAAATCACCATCATTAATTAGTTCACCTGGGAGCTAATTTATCTTGCTTGAATTGTCCCGAGACGGGCATATATATTTTTTTCAAAGTATGAGCTTCAAGGTGCAAATACAAAAATGTACCAGAATGCAAGCGGCACTTTACAAAACTTTGAAAGATTTTCATTGAGCTGTGTTGACAGCTCCTGATTGTTACTTGCTAAAATATAAAGTATAACACGTACTTTCTCCTGCAGCTATTCAAGCTGAGGTATTTCTCAATCTTTGCCATCATCTTCAGTTTGTACAGGCGAAATTTTTCATTACGTATCTCACTGAGTAGGTGTCTTAAAAAGAAAGTGGGGGAGAGAAGGAGAAAATTAGAGATGAAACGTTCATTATCTCCCTGTCACCTTCCAAGAAAATATAAAATTTGCACAAACATCCTACACACATGCTTTTCATGCAATATAAATCGGTCATAGCTATAAACGGAGCAAGAAATGAAGAGCGAGGAAATGCACACTGAAATTTCATACAGTGGTGCCTCTCAAGACGAAAAGAATCCGTTCCGCGAGTCTCTTCATCCAGCGGTTTTTTCGTCTTGCGAAGCAACCCTATTAGCGGCTTAGCAGATTAGCGCTATTAGCAGTTTAGTGGCTATTAAAGGCTTAGCGGCTAAAAGGCTATTAGCGGCTTAGAAAAAGGGGGGGGAGCGAAAAAAATCGCAAGACGTTTTCGTCTTGCGAAGCAAGCCCATAGGGAAATTCGTCTTACGAAGCGCATCGAAAAACGGAAAACCCTTTCGTCTAGCGGGTTTTTCGTCTTGCGAGGCATTCGTCTTGCGGGGCACCACTGTATTGTCATCGTCCATATATTGCCATGTTGTCACGATTTCTCTAGTTATATGCAGATACAGTGGTGCCTCAGGTTACATACACTTCAGGTCACAGACGCTTCAGGTTACAGACTCTGCTAACCCAGAAATAGTGCTTCAGGTTAAGAACTTTGCTTCAGGATGAGAACAGAAATCGGGCTCCGGCAGCGCGGCAGCAGCAGGAGGCCCCATTAGCTAAAGTGGTGCTTCTGGTTAAGTACTTAACCTGATGTACCACTGTATTCTGTCTATATAAAACAGACTGACACCATAGACAGAAACTGCAGTCTGACTGGGCAAAGTAACATTAAAAACAATGATATCACAATTTTATAACACATCTCAAGCATATAAAGTATTTCACATACACTGGGTGGGATTCAACTATGTGTTGTGTGTGTGTGGAATTAGGCCCACTTGCCCAACAGGACTCCCCTCTCTCTCCTCCTCCCACGCACTCCCTAAATATGCTCTGGGGGTTGGGGGGGTGAATCCCAGAACAGGTTTAGGGGACACGTGAGGGGTGAAGGGGGGGGTGTCAGCAGACCTCATTCCTCGTGTGCATATCCCACTTAATGCTACACTGAGTTCCACCGACTACCTCAATGGTCATGTTCAGACATCACACTAAACCAGAGTTTAGAGTAACAAGAACAAGATGCAGTGAGCCTTGAGCTCTTGCATACTCCATGTTCTTCGGTGCCCATCAGAAGGAGTTCAGAAGCTTTTGCTTGAAAGTTAGTTAGCACGGGTCTAAACCACTGAGCCTCTTGGGCTTGCCGATCAGAAGGTCGGTGGTTCGAATCCCTGCGACGGGGTGAGCTCCCGTTGCTCGGTCCCAGCTCCTGCCAACCTAGCAGTTCGAAAGCACGTCAAAGTGCAAGTAGATAAATAGGTACCGCTCCAGCAGGAAGGTAAACGGCGTTTCTGTGCGCTGCTCTGGTTTCGCCAGAAGCGGCTTAGTCATGCTGGCCACATGACCCGGAAGCTGTCTGCAGACAAACGCCGGCTCCCTCAGCCTATAAAGCGAGATGAGCGCCACAACCCCAGTCGTCTGCGACTGGACTCAACTGCCAGGGATCCTTTACCTTTTTTTGTTTGTCTGTTATATTTATATATCATTTCACACTCTCAGAAGCATCCCAAAAAGATTTACAATAAAAGATTGTTTGGACCAACAGTAGCTTTTTGTGTTGCCCAAACCCAACAAACTGTGGTTGATCTTAACTATGGTTTGTTTGAAAAAGGTTACATTCAAACACTGGGTTATGAAATTGGCTTGTTAAGACAAACCATGGGTAAACATTGTTGTTGTTGTTGTTGTTTAGTCGTGTCCGACTCTTTGTGACCCCATGGACCAGAGCACGCCAGGCACTCCTGTCTTCCACTGCCTCCCGCAGTTTGGTCAGACTCATGTTTGTAGCTTCGAGAACACTGTCCAACCATCTCATCCTCTGTCGTCCCCTTCTCCTTGTGCCCTCCATCTTTCCCAACATCAGGGTCTTTTCCAGGGAGTCTTCTCTTCTCATGAGGTGGCCAAAGTATTGGAGTCTCAGCTTCAGGATCTATCCTTCCAGTGAGCACTCAGGGCTGATTTCCTTCAGAATGGAGAGGTTTGATCTTCTTGCAGTCCATGGGACTCTCAAGAGTCTCCTCCAGCAAACGTTAATAACATTTTAAACAATAACAGTTTAAGACTGGGCTGGCAAGTTAAAATGTGGTTCTCTGAAATCAGAAGCAAAAGCTTCCAAACTCCTCCTTGTAAGTACATGAGGAGAGAGGAAAGCATGGTAGGCCAGTAGTATTGGTTACCTGTTGAAACTCATGTCACCTGGCGTCCATAATACATAGCAAGAGGCAGGGAGCCCATCACGACCAGCCCTTCCAATTTCCTGATAATACGATTCCATTTCCTTTGGCGCTCCATAATGAATAATTGTCCGGATGTCTGCTTTATTGATGCCCATTCCAAAAGCTACAGTCGCTACTATACACTGAAAAACAACCACCATATCAGTTTTTAACTCCACTTTAATATTGATGCATGGAAAAAATTCGATGTGCTTACAACAGTTTAATGTGTCCAGCTACATAAAGTATATACTATGGCTATGTCTCCAGTTGCAAAGCACTCATTAAAGGCAGTGAAATCAAAGTACAGTAGTACCTCGGGTTATATACGCTTCAGGTCACATGCGCTTCAGGTTACACACTCCGCTAACCCAGAAATAGTGCTTCAGGTTAAGAACTTTGCTTCAGGATGAGAACAGAAATCGGGCTCTGGCGGCGCGGCAGCAGCAGGAGGCCCCATTAGCTAAAGTGGTGCTTCAGGTTAACAACAGTTTCAGGTTAAGAAGGGACCTCCGGAACGAATTAAGTACTTAACCTGAGGTACCACTGTAGCCAAACTGGAGCTATATTGGGCACAGCCCAGTAAAAGGTACTACCTGAAAGTCCAGTTTAAAGCAATAGAACAAGCCATGCAGCCAAATCCTATGAACATATAGTCAGAGGCAGGGGCTTACGAAGTGGGGGGGGGCGCCACTCTGGGGTGTGTGTGTGTGACAAGATGGCCCCTGCCTCCCCCCAGCTGTAGAGCAGTTGAGGGTGCACGCAGTCAGTATGGGTACCGCTCGCACAGCAACCGTACAACTCGCGTGAGTGGCACCCATACTGAGGAAGGCCATCTTGTCAACCCCCCCCCCGAGTGGCACCCAGGGCAGCCTACGTATGGATGTCGCGTGTGCATCACCGGGCTGGGCGTCCCGCCCCAGGTTCCTCTGCCACTGGTCAGAGGTATTGCTGAAATCAATTGGATTCACTCCCAGGTTAAGTGTGCATGGAATCACAACCTTAGTTGCAACCAGTTTAAATTTTATTGATGTCACTGGGACACAGTCAGAGCTAACTTATGCTGGATTGTGGCTGCTGAGCTTGGAAGGAAAGTGGGAGGTGGGACCTTGGGACATATTTAGCGACTATGATGCTTCCTCCTAATTTCCCCCTGTATATCCCACAAAATACAACCACATAGCACCTTATGACAAGCAAACAGCATTTCCTTCATACCTGAATTTCATCTCTCATGAATTTGTGGTGGATGTCTCTCCTTGCTGCGATTCCCATGCCAGCATGGTATGTTCCACAAACAATGTTTAATTTTGTCAGCTCTGCAGCTACCTGTTCAGTTGTCTTCCTTGATGGGCAGTAAACAATAGCGGGGCCTTCAAACTCATAACTAAATCTAAGAATTTAAAGAAGAAGAAAGCATCTGCATGTGACATAGATCATTAGGATATCCAAGGAACGAACAAAGAAAATACAGTGGTGCCTCGCAAGACGAAAAGAATCCGTTCCGCGAGTCTCTTCGTCTTGCGGTTTTTTTGTCTTGCGAAGCAAGCCCATTAGCGGCTTAGCGCTATTAGCGGCTTAGCGGGCTTAGCGGATCAGCTGATAAGCAGCTTAGTGGCTTAGCGGATCAGCTGATAAGCGGCTTAGCGGATCAGCTGTTAAGCGGCTTAGCGATCAGCTGTTAAGCGGCTTAGCAGATCAGCTGTTAAGCGGCTTAGCGGATCAGCTGATAAGCGGCTTAGCGGCTTGGGAAAAGGGGGGGGGAGGGAAAAAACCCTGCAGGAACTCGCAAGACATTTTCATCTTGCGAAGCAAGCCCATAGGAAATTCGTTTTGCGAAGCACCTCCAAAACGGAAAAACCTTTCGTCTAGCGGGTTTTCCGTCTTGCAAGGCATTCGTCTTGCGGGGCACCACTGTACGTTAGCCTTGTGACAAATCTTTCTTGTAGATTTTCTCCTCGAATACTGGCTCTATTAATCTCATAATAAACTTGGGGGGGGAAATACTGATCTACTGTTGCGGACTATCAACACATTTCAGAAGTTGGGGGAAAGTGTTATTGGAGTAGAAGAGCCTTTATTTTTTTAAAAAAAAAATTTAAATAAATATTTATAAACGTTTCTTTCCAGCGGTAACCTTGGAACACAAAATTTGCGGGCGAAGGAGGGACAAAACACACTAACTTGTCTTTTTTAACAAGGAACTGCTGTATGTCCACGATGATATTTCCAGTTTTCCTTACTACTTCTAAGTATAAATTAGGCCGGTCAAAGCTGGTACATGTGACCTGGGGAGTCTTAAGGTTCAGACAGTTTATGATGTCCTCTCTGACAGAAGGGCTTGCTGTTGCCGTTAATGCAACAATGGGAACCTGAAAAGAAAAAAGAAGCAGAAATCTGGGAAATGTAAAGGTGATGGATAAAAAGAAATCAAAGCATTAAACTCTTTTTATATCATAATCCAAAATTTAAGGAATAAAGTATAAGCGGGGACTCTGATTTAATTTACTCTAATTGGTGTGGAAAGTGTAAATATATGCAAAGCACATTGTTTTCAGTAGGGTCAGATTAAGTTTCCCAGAAGAATTCTAGGAGGAGTCTAGGAAATATCCATCATCACCTTCTCCTTCAATGTCAACATTTGCAGTTACAGTGAACATTCATACAGGTTATCATGATCCATATTCTGGCCTTCCTCCCACCACTTCCCTTCCTCCCCCGAAAGGTTGTGAGGCAACCTTTAAGAGTCCATGTGCATGTCATGCTCTCCAGACTGGGAGTGAGCTGCAGGATCATACACTCCCCTTTCCGCAGACCATTAATTTTTTCTTATAGCCCCAAAGCTCAATAGCACAATTCAGCCATCTTGCCAAACCAGGGTTAATTATGATTTAGTCTGTTGTCTGTTTTGGCAAACCATGGTTTGCGGCAGCCAGCACACCAGAATCAGAAGCCAAGGTTGGAAACCAGTTTGCATGTGCCTACTACAGTACAGCAAGGGACGCGGGTGGCGCTGTGGGTAAAAGCCTCAGCGCCTAGGGCTTGCCGATCGAAAGGTCGGCGGTTCGAATCCCCGTGGCGGGATGCGCTCCAGCTGCTCGGTCCCAGCGCCTGCCAACCTAGCAGTTCGAAAGCACCCCCAGGTGCAAGTAGATAAATAGGGACCGCTTACTGGCGGGAAGGTAAACGGCGTTTCCGTGTGCTGCGCTGGCTCGCCAGATGCAGCTTGTCACGCTGGCCACGTGACCCGGAAGTGTCTTCGGACAGCGCCGGCCCCCAGCCTCTTGAGTGAGATGGGCGCACAACCCCAGAGTCTGTCAAGACTGGCCCGTACGGGCAGGGGTACCTTTACCTTTACCTTTTTACTACAGTACAGCATGATGTACAGATTGGCAAAAGGGGATTGTGGCTGTTACTGCTCTTCCATTTTTATAGTGCTTCGGCCTCTGGGAGTGCCGAGTAGTTGGAAAACAAGAGCAGATAACCACAGCTAATATACCTGGAAGTTCAAACCATCTTTAGCATAATTTATGGTTGGCATGATTCTGAATTGAGCCTATGCTAGTATGCACATTAATGTGTAATCACAGAGGGAAGAGTATGTAGCGCAGGCATAGGCAACCTCGGCCCTCCAGATGTTTTTGGCCTACAACTCCCATGATCCCTAGCTAGCAGGACCAGTGGTCAGGTTTGATGGGAATTGTACTCCCAAAACATCTGGAGGGCTGAGGTTGCCTGTGCCTGATGTAGCAAGCTGCCCATCCGAAATGGAAACACAAGGAATGATCAAAAACTATACACAGCGCACAGAGATCAAACATTTGTTTTGTTAAAGTTGATCTATGTTCAAAAAAATTAAATCAGAAAAATTTCTTGCAATGACTATACTGTACCTTCGGAAGATGTTTCTTCAACAACCCCAAAGACCTGAAAGAATTCCTGAAGTCATGTCCCCATTCAGAAATACAGTGAGCTTCATCAACAGCTATCAGGGTGATGCCTAAGATGAGTTAAGACAGGCCCGATCATGTGGTTACAGAGCACTTACGACAGTATAGATTTCAGAGCCAATTGGTATATACGTTTTGCAAATTTAACCACTTATGCAAGTAGTCTACTTTGAATTAGCAGATGTCAGAAGCCAGAGTGACCCAGACCTCTGGGTGTACCTCATCTGAGGAAGAGGCCCAGGATGCTGCAGTAAGCCCTGACACACCTAAAGAACCCATTAAAGCAGCCCAACTAATCCAGTCTTACAGACACCTCATCTGGAGCAAACCTCTATATGCACTGTGGATCAGATTCTTTTCTGGACCTCTACAGTGGTACCTCTGGTTATGAACTTAATTCGTTCCAGAGGTCCATTCTTAACCTGAAACCGTTCTTAACCTGAGGTACCACTTTAGCTAATGGGGCCTCCCGCTGCTGCCACACTGCCGGTGCGTAGTTTCTGTTCTCATCCTGGGGCAAAGTTCTTAACCCAAGGCACTACTTCCAGGTTGAATGAATGAATGAACTTTATTACGGTCACAGACCAGGATTAAGAAAAGCATATAGATAAAATAGCAGTTGGGATTTTTGACCGATAATTGTTAGGGCAAATGAGGACAAGGAAACAGGCATAAAACATCTGAATAAAATACAAGATTAAACACAGATAATGGATAAATAAAAAACTAATAATTAAAACCGATAAGAGCTAAAAACCAACAAAGACACGCAGTTAAAACAGCTGTAAGAGCATAAAAACTAAAAAACTCGCAGATAAAACAACTAAGAGGCTGCAGAGTAG
Source organism: Podarcis liolepis (assembly GCF_965112155.1). Lineage (NCBI taxonomy): Eukaryota > Metazoa > Chordata > Lepidosauria > Squamata > Lacertidae > Podarcis > Podarcis liolepis. Next base: position 36,336,356 of record NC_139571.1, read on the forward strand.
AATCCTCTTAAATAGAGGACACTCACAACGTTAAAAACTGCTGTGCAAATATGGTTAAAACAGACAATTAAAACAATATACAACACTAAATTTAGAAAACCATGTGCAACAATAAACTGTCTCAGAATCACCCATGGAATCACCCATGGAACCGTGTTTGGGGCTTTTCATGCCGGACTATTTTGGGTTGGGCGATGGTCTGTGCCTACAGATCTGTAGACAGAATCTGGCGACCATCCAGGTCATCTTCTGATCTTTGCCCAACAGCAAAAGGTCAAATTTTTGCTTTTGCGGGAGGTGGGCGAGCCTCACCAGTAGGGGATCCATGATCTTACTACGTGCCTCTTTATAAAAGGGACATCTAAAGAACCCGCCTTCCTCTGCTTTCTCCCCACTTGAGAGAGTTCAATCCAGACTTCTCAGAGCTCTCCTCCAAGTCCCCAGATGTGTCTCAAACGCATGGGTTAGATTGGAAACGGGGATGATGAGAGTGGAGGCTAGCATCTGCCTAACATCAATTTACAAATGGCTGACACTGAACCTGCTCACCCGAGGGATAGCCCCATTGATCCTCTGTGACCAATTCCAGTCGGGCTGGCAGACTGCAGTCCTGAACACCCTCCGGAAATTGGGTTTTGCCCCTCAAGCCCTTCTAAGTCTGGGTTTGGACCAGGCAAAAGCTACGGTCAGGCAAAGAATATTAGACACCGAGAGACAGCAGGACTGTGCAAGGTGCCCCAACTACTTCCAGGTTAGCGGAGTGTGTAACCCGAAGTGTTTGTGACCCAAGGTACCACTGTATAGCTAAGACAAAGGTGGACCCCGTGAAAGACAATGAACCAGTAGAGAAGTGCTTGCCCTGCTGCAAGGAGGCTTCCAGATCCGAAGTCTACTCAGAAGAAACCTGCACTTGTAGCCCAGCCGATGTTCAGAAAGGCATGGATCTGGTTGAATTAGTATAATAAAACCTCTGTGTCTGCCTTTAAACTCCTGCCTAGATTTCTGTTTGTCTACAGTAGGGCAACTGGGTTGCTAATGAGCAAACTTGAACCCTGATTAGACGACCCAGTTAACATTTATGCCAGAAATTATTCTAGTAAGCTTTAATGCTGATTGGAACCTCAAATTAATCTGTGGACCTCCAGATGTCATGGAACTCCAACTACTCCCAACAGGTTAGCCACCTCTTTACTAAAGTTTTTTTAAAAAAAGCAGCTGTCACTTGGCAGAAATAAAACCCTACAACCTAATTGCAAACTTATGTTGACATTTTGCAGAAGAGAAAGGGAAAAAGAAAAATGTGCTCTCCACTGAACCTTCCCAATGCTCCCATAAGTCAAGGTCTACAAAAAGTTATCTTATCCTCGCACTCCTACATCCTTTCCCACATTAAGTTTCTTGCAATTCTCAGAAGTGGAGAAGTACAGAGCACAGACAAGAGGGACTTCAATTAACAGAAACCTTGGCTGACTGGATCAGAGCCAATGTAAACATCGGCGGAGCCCAGGTGGACAACCAAGAACATGCCATAAGTCATTTCTCTGATAAGAGCTTACTCTGTTTATCTAACCCTGAGGCAGATTCCATACAGTAGCTGGCCTTGAAGTTAAGGATGCAAAGCTGCAATTAACCAAGTCTCAACACTAGCTGGAAAGACCAAATATCCTTATCAGCTAAGGCCGTGCTCTCTTCCCAAGGTATTTTGGAGTACTTACAATCAACAACTTGGCCCAAATGAGAAGAAGAAAATTTGACCCTCCTTTTAGAACTTAAAGAAAGGGATTAAGCTTTCATAGTAATGGTTCTCCCAAAGATCTTTGTTTCTGTTCCAGACTTTGCCTATAGACAATCCTTCCTCTTCTCTGTGGCAATGGCAAAAATATTTGGTAGATTTCTGTCACTGGAATAAGAAAGTATGGCTGGGGATGGGGGCGGGTGGCAGTGAGTGTTGTTGTTGTTGAGTCGTTTAGTTGTGTCCGACTCTTCGTGACCCCATGGACCAGAGCACGCCAGGCACTCCTGTCCTCCACTGCCTCCCGCAGTTTAGTTAAACTCATGTTTGTAGCTTCGAGAACTCTGTCCAACCATCTCGTCCTCTGTCGTCCCCTTCTCCTTGTGCCCTCCATCTTTCCCAACATCAGGGTCTTTTCCAGGGAGTCTTCTCTTCTCATGAGGTGGCCAAAGTATTGGAGTCTCAGCTTCAGGATCCATCCTTCCAGTGAGCACTCAGGGCTGATTTCCTTAAGAATGGATAGGTTTGATCTTCTTGCAGTCCGTGGGACTCTCAAGAGTCTCCTCCAGCACCATAATTCAAAAGCATCAATTCTTCGGTGATCAGCCTTCTTTATGGTCCAGCTCCCACTTCCATACATCACTACTGGGAAAACCATAGCTTTAGCTATATGGACCTTTGTTGGCAAGGTGATGTCTCTGCTATTTAAGATGCTGTCTAGGTTTGTCATTGCTTTTCTCCCAAGAAGCAGGCGTCTTTTAATTTCATGGCTGCTGTCACCATCTGCAGTGATCATGGAGCCCAAGAAAGTAAAATCTCTCACTGCCTCCATTTCTTCCCCTTCTATTTGCCAGGAGGTGATGGGACCAGTGGCCATGATCTTTGTTTTTTTGATGGGTGGCAGCGAGTAACACGCAGTAAATCAAAGGTAGAGAGGTTGGGGATTCCCAGTCTCAGGTCATACTGTGTTGTTTGCTGGCAACAACAGTGCCTTAATTGCTAATAACGCTGAAATGATACACTGAAGAATAGCCTGCAATTTCCTCGATGGCAGGCACTCTATTTTGGTATGCTCTCCCTGGAAAATCCTTTATCAACCTTTAGAGTTAGGAGCTGCTGGTGCAAACATCTGTTCTCATTCCTTTATACAGTTCTAAATCGTCAAGACTGCATGTGTCTGAAAAGATATGCTCATTTCTAAAGTTGGAAGTGGGTGAGCATTAAAAGACTAAGAGGTTTGTTTCAAAATGGGAAACCACTGTTGGTAAGGACTAGAATGACAATCTCTGGAGGCTGGAAGACCTCTTCGGATGTCACCAGCCATATTTGGACATTTGAGTTATATGGCCAAGACCATGTAACACCGGTCCTGAAAGACCTACATTGGCTCCCAGTATGTTTTCAAGCACAATTCGAAGTGCTGGTGCTGACCTTTAAAGCCCTAAATGGCTTTGGCTCAGTATACCTGAAGGAGGATCTCCACCCCCATCATTCAGCTCAGACACTGAGGTCCTCCTCCAAGGGCCTTCTGGCAGTTCCCTCACTGCGAGAAGTGAGGTTACAGGGAACCAGGAAGATAAACAACTATCCGACTTTTAGAAGACATCTGAAGGCAGCCCTGTTTAGGGAAGTTTTTAAACCCAGCCAGATGGGCAGGGTAATGTAATGTAATGTAATGAAATGAAAATAATAATTCACCTTTTCAGAAAAATTGACTCAGTCTACAGAGCCCATGGGCATTCTAAAAAGCATTCTTTTGATACCACGTGTTTTTTGTTGTTATTTCTGTGAAAACTCATAGGTGTTTTATAAGAAACTAGACTCCAATACAGTTGTACCTATGGTTACGTACTTAATTTGTTCTGGAGGTCCGTTCTTAACCTGAAGACCACTTTAGCTAATGGGGCCTCCCGCTGCTGCCGCGTGATTTCTGTTCTCATCCTGAGGCAAAGTTCTTAACCCGAGGTACTATTTCTGGGTTAGCGGAGTCTGTAACCTGAAGCGTCTGTAACCTGAAGTGTATGTAACCTGAGGTACCACTGTAGATAAAACTCCTAGCAATTCCAAGAGCAGCAATCTCTTCTGAATTTTTTTAACACTATCAACTATTCCTACTTACCAATTGTTCTGTCAAGTTCCTCAAGCCATGGCAAGTTCCCCGAACAGAACTCTGGGGTAATGTAGACAACTCTATAGTGGCCCCTAGAAAAAAGAGGAGAAAACAGCTGTGAGCTCAAGTTCAGCTTTTTTATGTTTGAAATTGCTCTTTCATGTTTACTGTACTTTATAAAGTTCTTTAAAAGCAACTTTAGGACTCTGCCTAAGAAGAGGCACGTTATTTGCCTGACCACCCCAAAAAAAGAAGACAAGGCAAGGCTTACGCTTTGATTTCCCCTCTGACATTCTTTGACTGTGCTGATCCAAGTAGACAAGCTTGAATTCCTGACATCCTACAAGAAAACACCACAGTTTTTTTTATGATTTAGATTGTAATACCCATTGGCTAGAAACAGTAAAAATCTGTCTGACTGCACAGTGGCTGTTCTCTAAGCAGGGCTTTCACTAATTCGCCATAAAAAGTAAGATACATTTTACGTTTTCACTTCCCATCTATCACTTTGCCTTCTAGAGTAGTATTACAGTGGTGCCTCGGGTTAAGTACTTAATTTGTTCTGGAAGTCCGTTGTGGTGATCACAAAGGGTCCCTGGACGTTTGACGGTCTATTGATCCCTGTGCCACCACTGTGATTGCTTCCCCGCTGCCACCATCCCGTTTCTCTTCAGGTAAACACGGAGTCCAAACAGTTATTAACATCAAACCAAATAAACAAGTTTATTTTATAAGCATTAACAAGTTTATGGTTTCAGATCATTTTTCTTGTCAGTTTCTTAATCTTAGTTACTTTACCAGCCTATACCTTCCTAATAACTTCTAACTGATTATCCCAACTGCCTATCTGACTCCTCTTAACAGATTCTCTCACTCTCTCACATCAAACTATCCCAACCCACAGACTTATCCTCCCTCTCTCTTCTCTAACACCCAACTGACTTCTCAACAACTCCAACTCTAACTCCTCCCCTTGGGTTCCCACTTGCCAATCACTTCACACTCATTTAACCCTTTCCTTATGAGCCAGCATGATGTCACCTACCCAGGAGGGCAAACGCCACATCCGTTCTTAAGCTGAAACTGTTCTTAACCTGAGGTACCACTTTAGCTAATGGGGCCTCCCGCTGCCACTGCGCGATTTCTGTTCTCATCCTGAGGTAAAGTTCTTAACCCGAGGTACTATTTCTGGGTTGGCGGAGTCTGTAACCTGAAGCGTCTGTAACCCAAGGTACCACTGTATATGTAGAGGAACAATTGAACTTCCAACATGCATTCGGAAAAGGGATTTTGGTGCAGTGGGGTGGGAGATAAAGCTGGACATTTCTAGTTCAACACTACATTAAGGGTATGCTTCTCGGGGACATCCGATGCATGGTTGTCACATCGTATGTCTTAGAAAATGAAATTCTCCGCTACAGAAATATAAAATCTTCTAGTTCATTTCTTTTTATTAAAGAAGCTTTAAAAAAAAAATAGACCCAGGAACATCTCTTTTGCAATGAATAAAAGAAAAGCACCTTTAAGAGAGAAAAGGTGCTACATTTGTTTTGCGCTACACTTTTTTGATAGGTTTGGACATTTTGTGGATTACAGTTAAAAAAACCAGAGACAAACATATCCTCAAAGTTTGATGCGGCTGGGAAAAGACAACAGGTGTTCTGATTTATTGGTTTAAAATATGTTTTAGGCCACCTTTTAGTGCTGCTTTCATCACAAGGCTGCTTTCATCATATAGACACAGAATCACAATATATAAAATGAAGACAAGCCCATTTCTTCACGGCAGGCCTAGACTTACTCAAGTTGTAGTACTTGGTCTTCCATCAAAGAAATAAGGGGAGAGATTACTATTCCAATTCCTCTTGTATAAACTGGTGGAAATTGAAAGCACAAACTTTTCCCGTATCCTGAAATAATATATATTGAATGAACACATCTTGAATGATAAGGGAATCTCATTGGAAAACAACATTTCCTTTCCTCAACCTCCCTAGTTTGTTATCAGTCTTTATAGAGACACAGATGTATATAATGATATTAGTGGGTTTATCCTCATGTCTATGTCAGTACTAATAAGGACCTTCTACAACACTTCAAATTAAAATTTTACAGATGCAGAGAAAATCACAGCAAGGCTAAAACTGGCACAAAATTTAATGAACCAGCTTCAGTCCCCTTTGTTCCAGCGACCTCTAGATCAGAATAATAGAATAAGATGTACATGCGGCTACACAGCTGGTGCACAATGTGGCAGCAAGAATGCCAATAGGAACAAAGTGGTCTGAGCATATTAACACCAATTCTGGCACTATGTTGCCTAGTTAGCTAATAACTTAGTATTGTCTAAATCAGAGCTTTCCAAACTTTTCATGTTGGTGACACACTTTTTAAACATGCATCATTTCGCAACACAGTACCGTATTTTTCGCTCTATAGGACGCACCCGACCATAGGACGCACCTTGTTTTAGAGGGGGAGAACAAGGGGGGAAAATCCTCCCCTTCTCTGCTCAGCGTCCTTCAGCAAAGTGGGAGAAACGGAGCCCCTTCCATTTCAGCAAAAGGAACCTGAAGCCTTCGGAGTTCCCGCTGCACTCCGGAGGCTTCAGGCGGCTATCCCTGAAGCCTGAAGAGCGAGAGGGGTCAGTGTGCACCGACCTCTCTCGCTCTCCAGGCTTCAGTGAAAGCAACGCGAAGCCTCTGGAGCGCGGAGGGAGCGCTCCCTCTGCGCTTCGGAGGCTTCGTGTTGATATCGCTGAAGCCAAGGAGCCTGAATTCGCTCCATAGGACACACACACATTTCCACTTAATTTTTGGAGGGGGAAAAGTGTGTCCTATAGAGTGAAAAATATGGTAATTCAGTTTTACTAGCAAACTGGAGGTTAAACTAAACCCTTTCCAGCCCTGGGAGGAGCACAGGCAGCATTCGTGTGACACACCTACACAGTGCAGCCGACACACTAACGTGTCGCAACACACAGTTTGAAAAGCTCTGGTCTAAATACTGGAAGTATGATACTGTCCTAAAGGGGTGTGTGTGTGAAAATGTGGAGGCTGTAGAAAGAAGGGGAAATTGACCCGAAACAGGTACTTTAAACTTCCACCATGCCATACCAAAGGCTTCCTGACCTTTCAAAGATGGAGCAGTGAGGAACAGGTGTAGGAGAGAACATCAAAGTTCATGAGCTTCCTTAAAGTTGCAGTTCTTAAGACTCCAAACCATGGCATCCAAAAAGCTTACAGGCTCCCAACCCAAAGATATCCTTGGCATTTTATCCCAATGGGGCAACAACCGCTCATATCACTACACCCTAACACTCTCAGGAAGTCATCTTCATGGGTTTATCCCTTATACGACAACCTGTGGAAAAAATATATGCAGCTCACCAGTTGCCATGACAACAAGGTTGTCTCGTCTGTCTTGCAAAACCGAAGAGATCACTTTCCACTGGACCCTTGAAGTTAAGGAAAAACATGACACAAAAGGTTCAACTCTCATTTGAGTCTTATTCAGCAACTTAGCAGTCACTCTCTCATGTGCAACATAAAGGTAAAGGGACCATTAGGTCCAGTCGTAGCTGACTCTGGGGTTGCGGCGCTCATCTCGCTTTATTGGTCGAGGGAGCCGGTGTACTGCTTCCAGGTCATGTGGCCAGCATGACTAAGCCACTTCTGGCGAACCAGAGCAGCGCACGGAAACGCCGTTTACCTTCCCACCGGAGTGGTACCTACTTATCTACTTGCACTTTGGTGTGCTTTCGAACTGCTAGGTTGGCAGGAGCATGGACCGAGCAACGGGAGCTCACCCCGTCGTGGGGATTCGAACCGCCAACCTTCTGATCGGCAAGCCCTAGGCTCTGTGGTTTAACCCACAGTGCCACCTGCGTCCCCATGTGCAACATACAGGTTTCTTTTTACAGAAAGCTGAGTCTTCTATGCTCTATTGACTGAGCTATTTCAGCTAAGGAATTTGGAATAGAGCAGAGCTGCAGGAATTGTTCTCCTTGGTATCTCCCTTACTTTGCCTTCTATCACGAAAACATCCAGCCAGCCATGTCACCTTTGCAACAAGTCAATTCCTCATTGTCCCTGCCTACCTATGCATGCAGCTATTCCAGATGTCCACCTCCAAATGAGCCCATTGGTTCCTGTTCCACTGACCAAGCCACTATCATCTCATTTGCACCATGAGTGTGCCCTAGAAGACACCTAACACAACACTCCCCTGGCCCTGTGGGGGGATTGATAATTTGCCCACTGTTTTCAGGGAGCCCACTCCACCAGCACTGATCTCACCGTTGCAGAGCCCACCATATGTTCCAAGCAACACAGCTTAAAGACCACTGCACTCTGCATGCTGGTCGCAACCCATATGGTGAGCTCTATTCAGCAGTACAGCTGGGGCAAGGGACCTGTCCCAGGGATATATGTTTATGCAGTAAATACAAAGCACAGATCCCTTCCTATTGTTGTGTATAGGAAAGGAAAACAATAAAACTTACGGTTTAAAATTTGCATGTCCAAAATACATCTTTAGGCAAGCAATTTGTTTATCGTTGGGTCTAGGCAAGTAGGAATCTTTGAAAACACAGAAAACACAAGATTCAGAGCTAAAGAATGTACAAAATCTAGTGAAGTCATGAGAAGCAGTTCTTGTAGCTAGGTCTCCATTTTAACTTGTTATAGTGACTGGGGTCTAACTAACTATTGTAGGCATCCTCAGTGAGAATTCTGGTTTCCTCGCCACCCCTAAACAGCAGATTCCCCATGCTTTATTATAAATTGCTCTTGAAACTTGGAGGTTTGTCTAAGCTTCTCTTTGGAGAAATATAAGTTCCCTTTGAAGTGCAGAACTAGATAGGTGGTTCTTTGGATATATTTTAACAAACTTTTAAAGTGTTTTTTTTTATTAAAAAAAAAACTATTTACCCCAACTTTCCTCCTCTTCCTCAATGCCTTCATCTTCCTCATTATCATCTATAGTGAGTTCGTTTTGCCTCTTGGACTTATCCAGGGTCGAATCAGTGAAATCTTTATTCTGCTTGTCTATTTCTTCTAAGGACTGGAGAAGAGATTGGACAAGTTAAGACACTCTTAGATCAAAAGATGCAAATAAATCAGAGGTAGCTAAGATGCTGGAGTGAAGTTACATTTGATCGCACCTGTTTGGTTTGTTTTTTAATTTAGTTAATGAGCTCATAAACCCTATCAATAGAATGACTCTAGGCTGTAAAAATAATCTTCCATTACAAAGAAACTTGGCTGGTGGGAAAAGTTGCAAATAGTTCTATCACTTTATCTGCCCGTCAAGAAAAAGCTCCAGCTCCTTGATTTCTTCATATCAAGTTGCTGTTAAGGCACAGGAGAAGAGGCAGCATTTCATTTCGCTAAACTGCACCAGTATTTAAAAGTCTATTCTTGCTTGTCAAACATTTTCTCAATGGCTCCAGTCAAACATACTATACCAAATACAAACTTCTTCAGTAGAGGAAATACCTGGCAAAGCACATGACCAAGAGCTAGCACGCTCTCTCTCTCTCTATTTACAAAACCTCTCTCTCAATAACAACTTATTTATTCCAAAAAGCAACACATTTACAAAAACATGCTCGTACACGGAAAAAACAAACATCTGAAAGAAAAGTAAATTATTATTTTTAAACGTCAGCAGATATTATTATTTTGTAACAGACGCCGTGAGAAAATGGAAGAGGCTCAAGCCTCATCCCTGGGATTTCTAACTTTTCCCAGCCAAACTCAACACAATTATCTCTGTTATACCATGAATGGACAAGCAACCCAAATACATGATAGGGATGCTTAACAACCCATTCCAACCCTTGCTTCTTTATCGCAATATAACCAAGCTTCAGAGCATCTCTCTATGGTGGGTATTTAAATAAATAACTGAAAATTAAAATCTAACTAGCCAGAAAGAAACTAATTGGCTCAGGTAGGATCAGGAGAACCCCCTAGATACTCCGGGTAATTGATACTCAGCAAAACCGAGCCTTGACTGGGATCCCAATGATCCCAAGAATGCAAGGTGAGGCAGCCAGCAGCCAGAAAGTTAAAGCCCGGCAATGCAATTCCCACCCCATACACACACAAAAAAACTAATGTAGAAGAACCCTCTAGAAAAAAGACACAATTTTTATCCATCAAAAACAGGACCAGGGTGGGGTTGGACCTTTCCCTTATAGTTTTCCATGAATTTTACTGTCCATAAACAGTATTTTACTGTTCGTGTAAACCCTGAATTACCATAATCTCTCTGGGAGGGGGCAGCACGAGCAGCTGAGACCTTGTTGCATAAGTGGTTCCCCCATGCAGGGACCTTTGACACACAGCGCCGGTTCACCAAAACATGCTACGTTCTCACTTTCATTTAGGCAACCATAACTGCTTTTCTGTCTCTCTAATCAGAATGCCAATGCCTCCATGGGCCTTTATTAAAAGCAGCAAAAATGTGCACACAGTAAAATACTGTTCCCAGCCAGTGAGTTTTCCGGTTTGTAAGCGTTCACTGGAACCCAAAAGTCCGATGCGGCTTCCACGGCTTCCTGCAGCCAATCGGAAGCTGTACCTTGGTTTCTGAACGTTTCGGAAGTTGAACGGACTTCCGGAACGGATTCCGTTCGACTTCCGAGGTACCACTGTACTTATACCTGATATTTAACAGAAACATGATCAAATGCACTTTAAAAACTGATAAGTAGATTTTCAAACACCTACTTTAAGCATCTCCATTTCAAGTTCATCATCATCTTCAATGGTGCAAAGAGAATCCTCTTCATCCTCTAGATGGCTTGATTCCTAAAAGGAACGTTTCAAAGTGAGTGCAGTTTCTATTTTGCTGTTGCTTCTCTCTGTGAGCAAACATGACAGCGGCTGATGTTTGTGCCTTTCCCCCCATTGATAGGGCAACTGAGGTTGGGGGGGGGGCAAGGGGCATGTCCGTACCATTTTGTAGTTCTGTCTCTTTTTCTGTTCATTTAGATGTGACGGCCATTATGCCATCCCCCAAAGCAGCCACTTTGTGTTATGCCACGCCCCATAGTAGTCATGTGTGGCTCATGCTCACAGCACTTTCTCCCCAAAATGATGGAGACCCTTGTAACATGAGAAGGGTTATGCACAGCCTTATTATTGAGTTAGGAGAGGGGTTTAAAAGTCCGATATTTTGTCACAGGAGAAAACAGGGGTTTCTCAGATTTCGAGAAGCAAGCGGACCCCCGCCCACCTCTCATACAATACTGCTTCAGTTGTTGCAGCCCTACTGAAATCTGGGAGAAATATCTGGTTGTTAATAGATTAAACATTACAGTGGAACCTCGATGGTCGAACGTAATCTGTTCTGGAATAATAATAATAATAATAATAATAATAATAATAATAATAATAATTTATTATTTATACCCCACCCATCTGGCTGAGTTTCCCCAGCCACTCTGGGTGGCTCCCAATCAAGTGTTAAATACAGCGTTAAATATTAACAACTTTCCTAAACAGGGCTGCCTTCAGATGTCTTTTAAATATAGGATAGCTGCTTATTTCTTTCACATCTGAAGGGAGGGCGTTCCACAGGGCGGGCGCCACTACCAAGAAGGCCCTCTGCCTGGTTCCCTGTAACCTCACTTCTCGCAATGAGGGAACCGCCAGAAGGCCCTCGGTGCTGGACCTCAGTGTCCGGGCTGAACGATGGGGGTGGAGACGCTCCTTCAGGTATACAGGACCAAGGCCGTTTAGGGCTTTAAACGTCAGCACCAACACTTTGAATTGGAACCCTTTCTGGAAGACCGTTCGACAACCGAGGCGCAATTGCGGTTGGCAAAATCCATTGAAAAATGGGAGAAATGCAGCTCGGAAGGCATTCGACTTCCAAAAATCGTTGAGAAACAGAAGCATTCCCTTCCGGGCTGTCAACGTTCGGGTTCTGAATTGTTTGGCTTCTGAAGCGTTCGACAACCAAGGTTCCACTGTGCTACTTTTCTTAGACCCTTATCCAGATAGACTCACCTTAGACATACAAGCCATTTCACTTAGCAGCTCCTCCTCAGCCTGACGCTCCAACATTTGAAGTTCATATTCAGTTATATCTAGCGACATTAAGCATTCTCCCACCACAGCTTTAGGTCCACTGTCTGAAGCATCATCTGCGTGTTTTTTCTTATTAATTTCCGATTCACCTTCCATTAGGGCTTCCTTTTGGACTAGTTTGTGACCCACACGATCGACTGACTCAGACGTGACCTTGGAAGTCAAGTCTGATATTTCAGTTTTTTCTTTATTACCGCAGATCATTTCTGAATCTGTAGTATCTCCCAGCTCCATCTGGATGGTAGGCTCAACAAGCAGCTCTCTTCTGAAAGCCTTGAAGTTTTCTGACATGGCAGCCAAAATTTCTGCAGCTCTATTAAAGAATGTCAAAAAAGCAGAGCAAGCTTCAAAATGGGCTTGATGGATTTATCCAAAGAGGGTTAAAGCAAACTTGGATGTATTCTTGGTCTGATCTAAATGCACTCCCCTTTCTTAGTAGGATCCAGAAAACCATACATACAATCCAGTTATCTATTGCCCATATTTTAGCCCTTATTCAAAAGCACTTTTCAATTAAAAAACAAAGGTTATTCAATTACATTTAAAAAATAGATCTTAAAAGACACAGTTAAATCCAAGAAGGAAAAGGGATCATTAAAAATAATCAACAAGCTAAAGGAGAATGGAAATTTAGCTCAGACTAGGTCAGACAAAATTAAGATGTTTTCACAGTTCAGAAGAGGCGGGAGTACAACTCTTATAATCTGGGTACCACAATTTAAAAAAACTTGTCCTGCAATCCAGGCAAGCACACCTTAAAAGGCAACTACACATGAAATATTTCTTGATGCGCTATAAAATACATTCAGGGGGTCTCCGGACATTCTTAAAAAGATTTTTTAAGGAGTAAACGGAAATGCAGTAAGAAATAAGGCCCAAAAAGCTACGGTGCAAGTACAGACGTCCTGGTGCAAGTACAGTGGTGCCTCGCAAGACGAAAAGAATCCGTTCTGTGATTCTCTTCGTCTAGCGGTTTTTTCGTCTTGCGAAGCAAGCCCATTGACGGATTAGCGCTATTAGTGGCTTTTAGCGGCTTATCTGCTGATCGGATCAGCTGATAAGCGGCTTAGAAAAAGGGGGGGGGGAAGGGAAAAAACCAGCAGGAACTCACAAGACATTGTCGTCTTGCGAAGCAAGCCCATAGGAAATTCGTTTTGCAAAGCACCTCCAAAACGGAAAACTCTTTCGTCTAGCGAGTTTTCCGTCTTGCGAGGCATTCGTCTTACGGGGCACCACTGTAAAGAAGGCCTGTCTTTGGTTTTGTCTTATCAAGCCTACTTAACTTATATGATTTCATAAACATACAAATAGTGCACTCACTGAATTAGATCATTAATGTTCTGAGAAAGAACACAATACCATTAATTTGTACCAATAAAGCAAACAACACCTAACCTTTGAACGTTTGTAGATTGTCCAAAAGTGCCAGGAAGATTATTTGCTAAATCCACCATCTCCTCTAATAAAGATGCGAATTCCTTCTTCATTTCACTTGCCAATAGGGCCCCATCTGTTTGTTTTTAGGGGAGGGAAGGTCAATGTGAACATTATTTTTACCAAGCACTATGTGCTCTTTTCCAGTTACCTGGCTTTGAAACAACAACAACAAAGTAAAATTCATTGTTTTAATAGCTATTTACTTCTCTTAAAATGTCAGGCCTGCTCGCAAAATAAGGGATATTGCAATGATTACTTTTAAATGGGCTTCCACTGGGCTTTTTCAGAGAGGCAAAGAATTCTCCTAACATGTTTCATATGCATGCTTAAATCTTTCTGGTCATTCTTAAATCACCATATCCTTGCTATGAAATGAGTCTACCACCTAAATCCTAATTATTAATAAATAATAATAATAATAATGAAGTGTTAACCTTTATGTTGAGTTACTACAATGTTGCCTACATGTAGCCGTTTCCAAAGAATGCACAGAAACTGCAACTCATCCAACATGCAGTTGTGGGTCCATTACTTGCCAGTCTGTTTCATGGACCCAATTCAATGTGTTGGTGCCTTGCAATTTTTTTCATTAAAGATGGAAGATGAAGGCGAAGTACAGTGGTACCTCGGGTTAAGTACTTAATTCGTTCCGGAGGTCTGTTCTTAACCTGAAACTGTTCTTAACCTGAAGCACCACTTTAGCTAATGGGGCCTCCTTATGCTGCTGCGCCACCAGAGCACGATTTCTGTTCTCATCCTGAAGCAAAGTTCTTAACCCGAGGTACTATATCTGGGTTAGCGGAGTCTGTAACCTGAAGCGTATGTAACCCAAGGTGCTTCAGGTTAAGAACAGTTTCAGGTTAAGAACGGACCTCTGGAATGAATTAAGTTCTTAACCCGAGGTACCACTGTATACTTTGTTTTAGAAACAAGCTCTGCTGATTTCAGCAGTGCATTCCCCGGTAAGTACACAAGTTTGCAACCGAATTATCATATATATATTTACTTATTTAAATATTTGCAAACTGCACTTACCAGAATATATAACAATGTGGTGTGCAACATACGGACATAAAAATAGGATAACAACCAAAAGAACATCAGTGATGTATCAGTAAAAACCAATTGGTTCACACACACACACACACACACACACACACACACACACATATTTAAGAGGGATTTTAACAGGTGGCACAACATGTTTTATAGCAGGCACATCCAACTCCCAAGAGAATGCGATCTACTCCCCCTTTTGGAGGGAGACCCAAAGTTGTTGAGTTGCTGACCTTTGGGGGGGGCGAAGGCAAAGTTGTTTACCTTTTTTTAGGGGGGTAAGCAAAGCATGTTTAGCTTTATATTGGGGGGGGGGAGACATCGCTCACCTAAAACAACAATGCAGCAGTAACAACTGCTTTTGTTTTCTAACTCGTTGGCAAAACACCCATTTGACACAACAGAGGAAAAGAGCGACGGCGGCCAGGGACTTTCACTCCATTGCTTATCACTACCACCGATTGACCACGATCATCCGGGGATCGACCAGTCAATCACAGTCGACAGGTTGGACATCCCAGTTTTAAAGCATGAATTGGAAAAGCCCTCTCTGCTAGCTAGGGATGATGGGACTTGTAGTCCAACAGCAGCTGGGGATCCAAGTTTGAAACAGTAATTCATTGTTTAGTGCAATGTGGACAATCCAAGCGTCCTTCCAGGTTAGCAAATGAGGAGGTGCTTAGAAGCTTTCACTTCTGCTTCTAGTTAACCAAAGCTAGTCAACTAGAGCAGCTACGGTAGTTGGAAACAGTCACTCGCTCGGAGCTATCCCTGCTGCTGCAAACTCTCATCAGCGTCGCCTCATTATCTGTGGATCCACGTGGCAGAGGAACCAAATAAAAGCACTGAAATTAACCAGTAAAGCTATAAATGGCCTGAATTTGCGGTATCTGAAGGAAACGTGTGTAGAATGCATCCATGTACAGGGTCATAGTGTACCCCCTAGTCTTCCAATTGTATAGAAAAATGCAATGCCTTTTAAAAGACTCCCCCGTCCCCCATGCTTTTTGTAAAATACAGTCATTGGAAAGTCATGCTAGCAATCTTTCCAATCTAAAAGGGACACCTTTTGAGGTGTGCAAGGTATTACTATGTATACCAAACAGTTTGCGGTTTCATTCAAGTATATGACCACACCCACTCTATTTTCCCACAGCTCTGATAATACACACAGTATGAACTCGCAGTATGTTTCCGTGCACAATTCAAAGTGTTGGGGCTGACCTTTAAAGCCCTAAACAGCCTTGGTCCAGTATATCTGAAGGAGCGTTTCCACCCCCATCGTTCTACCCGGACACTGAGGTCCAGCACTGAGGGCCTTCTGGCGGTTCCCTCATTGCAAGAAGCCCAGGGAACCAGGCAGAGGGTGGCACCCACCCTGTGGAACGCCCTCCCACCAGATGTCAAAGAGAACAACAACTACCAGACTTTTAGAAGACATCTGAAGGCAGCCCTCTTTAGGGAAGCTTTTAGTGTTTGATGTATTGCAGTATTTTAATATTTTTTTGGAAGCCGCCCAGAGTGGCTGGGGAAGCCCAGCCAGATGGGCGGGGTATAAATAATAAATTATTATTATTATTAACTGTGTCTATCACGTTGCCCAATGCATTTTAGGAAAAGAGGAAAGACAACAGAAGTTGAAAGTGGGGATGGGTAGAACCTCATTATGGTTTACGTTGAAGCTCACCTTTTTCTACACTAATTTGCATCTGCTTAGAAGTACTCATATTCACCAGTTTTTCGTAAATGAGAAGGCTAGCCTGCAACATAAGAGCAAAGAGAACTTTTTAATGCAAAAGGTAATGCTTAACATTTTTTCTCAGTCCATATAATTTAAAACTACCTATCTCTCTCAAAAAATTTTTTGTTTTTATTAGCATCTTAACAGTGAACATTCTTTTGACACTGTGCTCAACTATTTTATATTTTTTTTAAAAAAGTCTGTTCCAACTCATGACAAGAATTTTCAAGGATGCATACCATTTAAAATAACAATAATGAACAATTTTAAAAATTATAAAACAACAGGGAAACAGCTTAATACAGTTTGAATAAAAAGTGGGACTAGGTGGGAATTCTCAGCGGACAGCAAAAAGGTAACTAGTCATTAAAAGCCCATGGAAATAAGGTCTTGGCCTGGCAGTTAGAATTCATTAGTCTAAGCATTAGGCAAGGAGCCCTGGGGAGATCATTTCAAAGTCAAGGCACCCCCCATGGAGAAAACCCCTTCCACAGATGCCACCTGCCTGATCTCTGACAACAGGGATAGTGAGAGAATGATGCCCTTAACTGGCAGGCAGCTTCATGCAAAATTAACGATGTGTGGTTAATGCAGAATTCTATGAAGTTAATTATGACCAGAAGCTTCCAGATTGGATCAGAAGCCATTTCTGTTTCCTTTTGGCAGCCCAGTCCTATGTAGCTGGGATGTCCTCCAAGAAATACTCTCTCTCTCTACCTTCTGAGTGGCTTAACACTTCTTTTAATCAGAGAATTGAGGGAGCCTGTAACATTGGCCAAAACCACTGATTCTCACCTGTATCAGTTGCTTCTACTTTTTAAAAGCAAAATGTTACGGTGCCAACAAATATCAAGGAACAACACTCAGCCCCATATCCCCCATGTGACTTTGCAATCCTGGGATATGGTTTATAGAAGTCAGAGGATGCTGCTCTCTACATAAGATCACTTCAGCACTACCAAGGGAAAGTGTCTTTGGTAGGATCAAACAGGAAACTATGCCTGGCAGTAGAGTTCTGGGTTAATTCACGGGACGCTGAGAAAGTAAGAGGGTAGGGGCTGTGTACTCAGACACAAGGCTCGTCCACATCTTGGCATATTAAGCCGATCATCATAACCAGGCCATAGTAAGCTTGCAAATTGCATACTGCCAGACGTCACCTAGAAAAATATAAGCTTCTTAGTACATACATAAGCATCGGTGGCAGCATACAGCTTTTGCTCTTCTGTAAGGGGAAACTGCTTCCAGTTACCACAACGGACCGATTTGTCTTTCAAAAGCTGTTTGTGGAACAGATGCTTCAGAAGGTTGTTCAGGCTCCAGATCTCTTTACATTTGAGCTAAACAAAATAAGTTGCAAACATTAAGCGCGAGCTGTTTTTGAAGCTACATCAGATAATAAGCGCACAGTGATATATTTCAGATAGAGATGGAATAAATCTAAATCGCAGCTTTAAAATGTGTTCGGAGAACACGCTAAATTTTAAAACAGAGGTTAAGGGGAGCAATAGGCTGTGAAAGAATTTCATGATACGAAACCTTAAATCAGCTACCTTTAACATGAGCCATGCTGCAATTAAGTGTGTGTATGGGAAATCCATCCAGAAGACAAAATGTTTATCAAAGAGTTAGTGATTCTAACATGGTTATCCTTCCTGCCTCTGTTCCTTCCCCCTCCCTCGCAGCTGTTAAGTTTTTGATGGTGTGAGAAGAGTTTTTGATGTCCTCCCTTGCAGCTGTTAAGCTTTTGATGGTGTGAGAACAGTTTTTGATGTCCTAATCAGTGGTGAGGAGGTGAAGCCCCACATACGCCTTAATCAGTCTGGGAGGATAGCGCTGGGAACCTTCTGTGATGTTGGAAATTGTTGTGGGAAAGTGGGGCATTGAGAGGAGATGGCTATCTATAACATCGGATGGCTTGGGCAGAGTTTTTCAGAAGTTTGTGCACGGAGTGACTGGCTGCAGGGCCGTGCAAACTGAGGCTACCTGGGGGAGTCACTTCGCCACATCTTGAGGGCTTCCAAGTTGCAGATAGAAGTGCATGCTTGGTATGTATATATTGCTCGTTTTTTAGGAATAAAACCTTCTTCTCACTCGTGTTTTGTATTGCTTCTGAATCTCTTTTAAAAGAACCACCTTGCATTTGGCAAGACAGTGTGCCACAATGAATAGATGTATTCTGGAGGCGGTTGGAGGATGGATGGTGGCTAATGGATTAAGGTTGAATCCTGACAAGACAGAAGTACTGTTTTTGGGGGACAGGGGGCAGGCAGTTGTGGAGGACTCCCTGGTCCTGAATGGGGTAACTGTGCCCCTGAAGGACCAGGTGCACAGCCTGGGAGTCATTTTGGACTCACAGCTGTCCATGGAGGCACAGGTCAATTCTGTATCCAGGGCAGCTGTCTACCAACTCCACCTGGTACGCAGGCTGAGACCCTACCTGCCCCCAGAGTGGTGCATGCTCTGGTTATCTCCCGCTTGGACTACTGCAATGCGCTCTACCTTTGAAGGTGACCCAGAAACTACAACTAATCCAGAATGCGGCAGCTAGACTGGTGACTGGGGGCGGCTGCCGAGAACACATAACACTGGTCTTGAAAGACCTATATTGGCTCCCAGTATGTTTCCGAGCACAATTCAAAGTGTTGGTGTTGACCTTGAAAGCCATAAATGGCCTCGGCCCAGTATACCTGAAGGAGCATCTCCACCCACATTGTTCTGCCCGGACACAGAGATCCAGCGCTGAGGGCCTTCTGGCGGTTCCCTCATTGCGAGAAGCAAAGCTACAGGGAACCAAGCAGAGGGCCTTCTCGGTAGTGGCGCCCGCCCTGTGGAACGCCCTCAGATGTCAAAGAGATAAACAACTACCTGACATTCAGAAGACATCTTAAGGAAGCCCTGTTCAGGGAAGTTTTTAATGTATGACATATTAGTGTATTTTTGGTCTTTGTGGAAGCCGCCCAGAGTGGCTGGGGAAACCCAGCCAGATGGGCGGGGTACAAATAATAAATTCTTATTATTATTATATCCGCTGAGTAAGAGTAAAGTTCTGTATCATTAGCTGAAAATATTCATCGCATAAGGCTTGGTGTGCCATAACTCAGTGACAGAGCCTCTGCCTTGCATGAAGACGGCCCAATCCCTGGCATCCCCAGGTAGGGCCGGGAGAGATCCCTGCTGGAAGCCCTGGAGAACTACTGACGGTCAGTGTAGACAATACTAAGCTAAATGGGCCATTGGTCTGACTCAGTATAAGGCAGCTTCCTATGTTCCTGTGTTTTGTGTCATTGGAGCAGGGAGTTCCAGAAACCCAACACATTACATGAGAATTCAGTGAACCCTGGCCAAACAATACTCAAGTGACAAGCAAGAAGGCTCACCCCAGATTTGTGGAAAGTGAAATTTCTAGCTACTGAGACGGTCCATTCTCAGTCTCTCTAAATTCCTATAGATTCATAGTCTGGGAAATGAATTCTTTGCACTAGGCTGATCTGAGGCCAGCAACCATAGTAGTTCCTCAATATTATTTATATTTTAAAAATCACAAAGTTTCATATAATGCAGAATGAAAATACAGTCCAATAAGCAAAAGCGAAGGAGAAGAAAGTATTTGGCACAATATGAACATTGATCCTAAAAGGATCTCATTATGGGATATCCATTTTCATTTTACCATGTTTTACATTTAAAATTTAAGATATCACTAGCTACAGGAGATTCATCCAGCAATGTTAGTCTAAATACACAGCATAGGGTTTCTCACCTACATAGCTGATCTTCTATAACTTCTCTGTTGAGTACCCACTCTAATAACAAAGAGTGAGTTATTATTACCTTTTCATTAGCAAGGTCACCCAGGTCCACAAGGCTCTCCAACTTGATTTCAAAATCACGCATCAGCTTCCATTTATCCCCTTCGATACCAACCCCAACTTTTTTAATAGTGTTACTTTCAAGCAATTTTTTTAGTGCCAAAGGAAAGTCTGAAAAGATCAAGTATGCACATTTTTAAAATAACCACTTAAGGAATGTATATCCTATCTATTTAATGTAACCTTAGGCTTTTCACAATGCTTTTTTTTTAAAAAAAAGAAAGAAGTAAATTATATGTTATTCTGGTCTCTATCACAGATGCACCACCTCAGCTATACATTAAATTACCTACCCACCAAAAAAAAGATATTTTCAACTAGAAGTGCTGAATAGACAACAGAATATTTCATTACATTTTTTTTACCCCACCCTTCCTTCCAAGAGAATTCTGATCATATTCACCAGCTGATCTAGAGATACAGCTCACAAATTCAAAAGAACACAGGTTCAGCCCAGAAAGATAGGAGACATGAATATTAGCTACAGAGTTGAAGTACTGTGTATGCATTGATACATAATGGATAGCACTGAATCTGAAGCACTGAGCTTTGGTTCACAGGCTCAGTGGGAGCAAAAGAAACGAGCGTGAAGAAACCAGTGTCACCTCCCCAAACAACCTGACTTAAGTGAGGAGAAGAAACACCAGCAGCTGAGGAATTGGTGTCCCCAAAAATCCCTTGCTAGGAACAGAAAGCTACAGCCAAAACAATTTCTTTCCGGTTCAGGAACAGCCACACAGGCTTTGGTCCCATGAGCACCCCGCATTTAAAGCACTACGATACCACTTTATACATTCATGGCGTCACCCAAAGAAACATGGGAAATATAGTTTGTCAAGAGTGCAGGGAGGAGTTAAAAAGGTAAAGGGACCCCTGACTGTTAGGTCCAGTCGTGGATGACTCTGGGGTTCTGGCGCTCATCTCGCTTTAGTGGCCAAGGGATCTGGCGTACAGCTTCCGGGTCATGTGGCCAGCATGACCAAGCCGCCTCTGGCGAACCAAAGCAGCACACAGAAACACCATTTACCTTCCCGCCAGAGTGGTACCTATTTATCTACTTGCACTTTGGCGTGCTTTCGAACTGCTAGGTTGGCAGGAGCAGGGATCGAGCAACGGGAGCTCACCCCGTCATGGGGATTCGAACTGCCGACCTTCTAATCGGCAAGTCCTAGCCTCTGTGGTTTAACCCACAGCGCCACCCGCGTCCCTCAAAGAGGAGTTAGAATACCCATATTGCCCTCAGAGAGCTACAATTCCCAGAGGTCCCTGGGAAGAAGGATTAATTTTTAAAGCACTCTCAACAAGTAGCTGCTATAATATTCTTTTTCTGCCCCCACTTTGGACCTGGAAGGCCCTGGAAACGAAGAAAAGCAGTAGCAGGAAATTTGAGCATGTCTTTCCCTACACAGCAGAAAAATACTGAATGCCCGTTCCCAGATATTGCTTCTTTTGGATCTGGGAAAGAAAAGTAGTGGAACTGTACAGGCAGAGATATGTTGTGACATGATAAATTCCAACTGTACTTCCTTCTGCACTAAGAATCCTACTCTCTCCTCCCTCAACAGAATGAAGCAATTTAAATTGTTGTGCTAAACTGACACCTCTGAACTTTCCAGTTTACACATCAATAAAAACAATATTTTGCCTGAAAAGAAATCTGATCAGATTTGCTACAAGAGAAAAGATTATCACACTAGGTATCATGGAGATCAGGATCCCTTCAGGTAGATATCACACTTGACATAGTGAGAACTTCCCTCCCTCCAGAACTGCAAAATACTCAGCATGAATCTGTACTATACATATGCAGTAGAACCGCATGGTACAGTTCTATAGAGTTATATATTTGACCGGTATTCCACTGTGGGAAGGATTACAGAACCTCCCTGAACACTGAAATCCACCAAGATGGTTCTCACATTGCATAAGTTAAGCAAGTCCAGCTTTTCTTGGTTACAGAGTTTGGACTGCCAGGGTACAAAACGTCCTACTATTATGAGAGCAGGCCTTCTGCTGCTTTACAAAATACCGTATTTTTTGCTCTATAAGACACACTTTTTCCCTCCTAAAAAGTAAGGGGAAATGTGTGTGAGTCTTATGGAGCAAATGCAGGCTGCGCAGCTATCCCAGAAGCCAGAACAGCAAGAGGAATCGTTGCACAGCGAAAGCAGCGATCCCTCTTGCTGTTCTGGCTTCTGGGATTCAAAATATTTTTTTTCTTGTTTTCCTCCTCCAGAAACTAGGTGCGTCTTATGGTCTGGTGCGTCTTATAGAGCAAAAAAAATGCGGTAGATTGTGTTCAACAAAGCAAACAAACTGAGCTACAGCTTAGATGAAAGGACAACTTAACAAGTACAATTTGTTGAGAGATTAACTACACAGTACTGACTTGACATAGAAGAGATGTGAAACAAATAGCACTTTTGTTCAGATCCGCAGAGTTGGACTAAAGCGACTTTGCCCTCCTTCCCTTTAGTGTAGCATGGCGGCCATTCAATGTCAAATCCTAATGCAGCTCCATAGGATAAGGTTGTACTAGAAGATAAAAGGTATTAACAGGATTAGTACAGTGCAATCCTGTGCAGGATTATTCAGAAGCAAGCCTTTCTAAACCTAGAGGGCATAGATTTGCACAGGTAATATTTGTTAGTGTCTTTTCTTCCTTCAAGAAATACTGCATGACTATTTTATCAGTTCTGTGCCAGACCTAGTACTTGCAAGGATCCTTAGTACTAACTTGACATGAAAGACTGTATAAATCTTTGCAAGGGGGGGGTGTCCTTCATTTTTTTAATGGATTGATTCATTGTGTGTGTGTATGTGTGTGTGTGTGTGTGTGTGAGAGAGAGAGAGAGAGAGAGAGAGAGAGAGAGAGAGAAATATTGAGGACATCATACCTCTTTCAATTAATGGCCCTTATTCCTAGATTTTGGAGGTGGCTCCCACATTTGGATCAGATTTGTCTATAACAGCCTAATGAACATAATTTTTTTTTTCAGCTTACAAAAATGAGATGCCATAGGGTTAGCAGTTTAAATTAAACTTTCAGTCACTTACACAATATCCTCTGAGAGTAAGGAACAATCGTTTGCATTATAGCTGTAAACAACGGAACCATGGAATTCTAAGAAGGGAAGGTTGTCTTCCAGGGCACTCCGGTGGACTGGATTATTCTGGTTCATAAAAATGCAAAAGAGAGCTTGTTGTAAAGGATGTTTAAGAAATGGTTTTCAGATCAATCATACTGGCACAGGTCACAGTGCGCTTGCCCTCTTGTCCAGGTTACAAAAGCATCACAACAATTTCTGTTGATAGGTAATTAGAGAAGTTAATGCATCCAATGCATACCAAGAAAACGCTTTGACCCACACATATATAAAACATATACATCTTCCAACACAGAGATTATTTGCTATGTCACCACATGCCATGTCATCAACTCAATCTCCACTACTCAACCTGCAAACCTTAAGGAGAGTCACTGATGACTGTTCCTTTGGAATACTTTTCAGGTCATGCAATCACAACACCCAGTCCTCATGAGCAATGGTATCAAGCTAACATCAACACTATACCTGAAGGAGCGTCTCCACCCCCATCGTTCTGCCTGGACGCTGAGGTCCAGCGCCGAGGGCCTTCTGGCGGTTCCCTCATTGCGAGAAGCAAAGCTACAGGGAACCAGGCAGAGGGCCTTCTCGGTAATGGCGCCCGCCCTGTGGAACGCCCTCCCATCAGATGTCAAAGCGATAAATAACTACCTGACATTTAGAAGACATCTTAAGGCAGCCCTGTTCAGGGAAGTTTTTAATCTGTGATATTTTACTGTATTTTTGGTTTCTATGGAAGCCGCCCAGAGTGGCTGGGGAAACCCAGCCAGATTGGCGGGGTACAAATAATAAATTATTATTATTATTATTATTATTATTATTATTATTATTATTATTATTTGGGACATAATAAATATAAGAAATGCAGCAGTTTTACATTTTTTCGTGCAACGGAAAAATTCTATGTGATTTGCTAATTAGAAACTGCACACAGAAGTACAATCAGTGCTGCATTTCAGAGTCTGCCACTTTTTACTGTTTTTTTCCTTCTTGTTCTCTTGTGTGAATCAAGCATATTCCCATTCCTTACCTTTTTGTCCCCTTTGGCCTGTTCAGTCATCCACTGAGGTAGTTTATTTGATGAAGAATCCATATTCTTATCAAATTTGTTTGGATTTGTATGTTAACTGGAATAAAAGAAAAAACAAGTATACAACTTGGCTCAGTCTAATCTGAAATGCTTTGTGTGGCATAAGTCAATCCATTCCAATCAGTTATTTGGGGGGAAATCAGAATATAAGTTTTCCACATAAGTAAATATAACCAGTAGTGATGTATGGAAGTGAGAGCTGGACCATAAAGAAGGCTGGTCACCAAAGAATTGATGCTTTTGAATTATGGTGCTGGAGGAGACTCTTGAGAGTCCCATGGACTGCAAGAAGATCAAACCTATCCATTCTGAAGGAAATCAGCCCTGAGTGCTCACTGGAAGGACAGATCCTGAAGCTGAGGCTCCAATACTTTGGCCACCTCATGAGAAGAGAAGACTCCCTGGAAAAGACCCTGATGTTGGGAAAGATGGAGGGCACAAGGAGATGACAAGGAGATGACAAAGGATGAGATGGTTGGATAGTGTTCTCGAAGCTACCAGCATGATTTTGACTAAACTGCGGGAGGCAGTGGAAGACAGGAGTGCCTGGCGTGCTCTGGTCCATGGGGTCACGAAGAGTCGGACATGACTAAATGACTAAACAACAACAACAAATAATATAAAGAAAATATATTGCTTAACCGTAAAATATTCAAAGGAGGAACTGTTAAATTGCAATCATAATCCCATTTATGTGGGAATAAGCCCCATTAAATTTAATAACACTTACTCCTAAGTAGACACGGTTAGGTTACAATAATAATATTATAATAATTTATAATTTATACCCTGCTATCTGGCTGAGTTTCCCCAGCTACTCTGGGCGGCTCCCAATCAAGTGTTAAAAACAATACAGCATTAAATATTAAAAACTTCCCTAAACAGGGTTGCCTTCAGATGTCTTTTAAGAGAAGATAGCTGCTTATTTCCTTCACATCTGAAGGGAGGGCGTTCCACAGGTTTCCATAGGTAAAAAGGTCTTATTCCACAGAAAGTGTGTTTAGGAATATTTGTAATGTTACAGCCTAATACAGTCAGAAGACAGCCCTGTTTAGGGAAGCTTTTAATGTTTGCTTAATTACTGTATTTTAGTATTTTGTTGAAAGCCGCCCAAAGTGGCTGGGGAAGCCCAGCCAAATGGGGGGGTATAAATAATAAATTTATTATTATTATTATTATTATTATTAAATATTATACACGTTTCCCCAGGAGTAAGCCCTCCTCCCGTTTTATAAAATATAACTTGCTGCCAGGTAAGTGCATAGGTGTACAGCCTAACAACATTGCAAACTGAAGTAACTATGCGAGTATGGAACCAGTGCAGAGGGCCCAGAAGTTACACAATCAATTTCTGCGTGTACATACAACCTTCTTCAACCCAGTCACAGACATTGCCAGTCTGAATAAGGCTCGGCACTGGAAAACTCACCTGACCTAAGCCTTCCCTGGGATCCTCACCCCTCATCCTAGCAACCTTTCCCGCCAGACCCGCTAAATAGCCGTCAAAAGCCGCCGACGCTACTGTCGCAACCGAATGACGTCGTTTACCGCGCCTCTCCAGCCCATCCCTTCGCCCTCCCTCCCTTTTCCGCAGCTGTCAACTCTAGAAGGTGAAATGAGGTGAGACGCATGCGCGTAGCGCTTTCCGCGCCCGCCGGCCTCTGGCGCCCGCGCGGCATTCTGGGGCTTGTAGTTTGCGGTTCTGTGAGGGGAGGCGGGAGAGGAGACCGGTAGGCTTTGGCGACGGGAAACGAACCCCCGGGCCCCTCGCCCCGCTCGTCGCCCTGCTCCTTCAGTCCACTGGCGCGGAGAGCGGGCTCCGTCCCGGCTTCCCGGCGGAGGAAACGGACCTGAGGCGGCGGCGGGAGGCGAGCCGGGCGGGCGGTAGGACCTGCCCGGCCGGGGATGCTCCTCTCCGGCTCCCTGCGGGCGGCAGCGCGGGGAAGGCGAGCGCTGCGGGGGCCAGCGGCGGCTGACTGGCTAGCTGGCGAGCGAGGAAGGAAGGAAGGAAGGAAGGAGGCGAGGAGCGGCTGACGAGATGGAGTAAGTATCCCCTCGCCCGGCTCCCTCCTCGCCCGCCTCGCCTGCGTGTCATGGCGGCGGGTGATCCTTCCCTCCCCATCCCCCCCCCCACAGCACGGAGAGCGCCGTGTCTGTCGGCCTGAGGAGACGAGGGGGTGTCCGTGGGAACAGTCACCTGCTGTGTCAGGTGGAGGGGTGGGGGTTGCTCCCGAAGGTAGAAAAAGCGGGGTTGGCTTTGACCCTGGGAGGCTGTTGCCGAGGGCGGCGGGGGGGGGGAGAGACAGCCGAGCAGTTAGAAAGGCTTGTGGTGGCGGGAAGGCCCGTAATCGGGAAGGGTGGCAATATTTATTTATTTTTTGCAGGCCTTTATTCCAGGGGTTTCCCCTTCCCCTTATCCTGCATCCCCAACAAAGGGCATGCTACCTTCTGCCTTGAACGGCGGCGGCGGCAGCAGCAGCACATGCAGAAATTTCAGAAGAGGGGCGCTGGTATAGGGTTACCTTTTCTTTCATTCTTTGCTGGCCCTGATCCTGTATCCTAGAATCATAGAGAGCTGGAAGGGACGACGAGGATCATCCTAGTCCCGCCATCCTGCGATGCAGGAATATTTTGCCCAACGTGGGGCTCGAACCCACCACCCTGAAACTCTTGACCCTGAGATTCAGAGCCTCGTGCTGTGCCAGCTGAGCTATCCCAGTCCTGACATGCTGAAATTCAGCATATGAAGGCTTTTCTATCATATATTATTATTATTAATAATAATACCTGTCCCATCTGGCTGGGTTTCCCCCAGCCACTCTGGACGGCTTACAAAACATGTAAAAAACATAGTGAAATGTCAAACATTAAAAACTTCCCAATACAGGGCTGCTATCAGATGTCTTCTAAATAATAGTCCTTTCGCCAGGAAAAGCTGGCGAAAGTTTCTATATGTCGGGAAGCTATTTAAGGCACAAGCAGGGCCAGGGAAGGTGGGCAGGGGGATGGCGACCCTACATCACCGCTTTTCTCTTTTAAGATTTATGCTCTCTCTTTAACATTATTAATAACCTTCAGAAATTTTGCATGTGAAGCTTTTACCACAATGTATCCCTGTCAGGAAAGGCTCCAAATCCCTCCCTGCCCCTTGTAACATCCATAGCTATTATGGGTTGAACGGGCTCTGTTTCTCTCTCCCTAGCTCCCCACAGTACTGTGGGTTGGAATAAAAGGCAAGAGGCGTGTTACAGGAGCAACTTTCTAGTGAAATTAATTATGTACAGAGAGGCTATTGCCGGGAAAGCAGAATAGGCATGCTGGATGTCTATGGTGTTATGCATCTTTGTCATATATTTGTTGTTTTCAGTTGATTGGTAAAGATGGAGAGAGGCAGAGGAGGAGGAGGAGGAAGGAGTGTGGGGGGCTCTGGCCTACACAGGAGCATTTACTCCCAGTCCCAGCAGCAGTATCATTATCCTGCCTCCTCTTCTCAGGCGGGCTGCATGGAGATCCAGGAGCTGGCCTCCAAAAGAGTGGACATCCAAAAAAAGAGGTTTTATTTGGATGTGAAACAGAGTTCCCGAGGCCGCTTTCTGAAGATAGCAGAAGTCTGGATAGGAAGAGGCAGGCAGGACAATATCAGGAAAAGCAAGCTGACTCTCTCCTTGTCAGTAGCTTCTGAGCTAAAGGATTGTCTGGGAGATTTCATAGAGCACTATGCCCATTTGGGCCTAAAAGGCAGCCAGAGTCATCGGAATGATCACGGTAATGGCAAAGAGCAAGATTCAAGAAGACGGCAACACCATCACCCACCATCACCTCCAGCATCAGTTGGCTCAGAAGAGCATCTTCACAGCGTCTTAAAAACTGAGTATATTGAAAGAGACAATAGGAAGTATTACCTAGACCTGAAGGAGAACCAACGTGGACGTTTCTTACGGATTAGACAAACCTTGATTAGAGGACCAGGCATGATAGGATATTTTGGTCACAGTTTGGGACAGGAACAAACTATTGTCCTTCCAGCACAGGGGATGATTGAGTTCAGGGATGCTTTGGTCCAGCTCATTGAAGAGTATGGTGAAGGAGACATAGAAGAAAGGAGGAGCGGAGGTGATGAGCCTCCTGAACTCCCAGAAGGGACCTCCTTCAGGGTAGACAACAAAAGGTTCTACTTTGATGTGGGGTCCAACAGGTACGGTATTTTTTTGAAGGTAAGTGAAGTGAGGCCTCCCTACCGTAACACCATCACTGTCCCATTCAAAGCATGGACAAGATTTGGGGAAAACTTTATCAAGTATGAAGAGGAGATGAGGAGAATTTACAATGGCCATAAAGAGAAAAGAATGGATACAAGAGGGGACAGTGGTGAAGAACAAGAGGGTCTTGATTAGAATGTATTTCAACTGGCCAAGAAACAAAATAGAAAATTGGCTACAGATACTGATACGTTGTTGGAAGAAGATGCCTTTCTTTTTGTAAGTTCTTCCCTGTTGTTAGATAACACCAATATATAAAATATTACAAGGGTTTGGTTGTCATATTAAATTATACCCAGTAATATCTCTGTGATTTCTATCAGAATAGTTGAGAATAGTTAACCACCCAATGATTCTGAAAATTCCAATAATTTCATGGTCTTCAAAGACTACTTGTGTATAATAGCGCTAAATCTCTTATTACGACCTTTAAAATAATCTGTACCAGGTTTGTGTTGCAGTGTAACATGATACAGTACAAGTAAGGCAGATCGAATTAATGTCTTCTAATACTAACCATAGAGCATTTATGACCAAAACTGATCTTTAAATTTTAAATACTTGTATTGGGAAAGGTATCTTTGAATAACTATCTGCTGGTCACTTTATGGTAAAAATCTTGGAAGCGTGGGGGAGGGGGGATCAAACCTCTATAGTGTATTGGCCAGTAATTTCATGGTTACCCAATTTTATGATAACCTATTAATTTTAAGTGTCCCAACAATATAAATCCATGTTTGATTGAGAGTAATGTTTATCATGAATCATCCATTTGTATGGACTGCTTACATCAAGTGAGGAGAGTTTTATTTAAATAATGTTGCAACATTTCAAAAGCTATTTTTGTATTTGTGGTGTTAAGGGGCTCCAGCAAGTTGCTGTGATGTGGGAATTTAGTAGGTGGTTACAGTTGGAATTAAAATTCAAAATAAGGAGGTTAAATATGTGATGTGGAAAAGTAGTAGAATAATGTTGTTTTTATCTTTATACTTTATGAAAATGCTTTGAGAGATTTTGGTGCATCACTTAACTGGTACAAAACAGATCTCTGATTTCACACTGATGCAGTTGAAGCATTCAATAACAGCTATCAGCACTTCCCTTAAATCTTACATTTCAAATCTATATTATTATTGCAGGCCACAATCTGCACTTCTTCTTTTGTTAAATCGTTAACCCATGATCCTCCAGCTTAATGCTGTAGAGTTACATCTTGATCTGTAGAGGGATATCTAGAGACAAGAGTTCCAATCATGAGAAGATTTTTTTAAAAATACCAAGATGATGAATGGAGAATTCTGTGTTGATTATTGATAAAGAAAAGAAAAAAGTGAACTTGCACCAAAATCACCAAAGGAACTTTAGAAATGTGTGTTACAGTTGTGACAGAGAAGGGGGGAAAGATGTATGGACTTTAATTTCACTGTTTTAGGTGAGTTTCCCAATATATAAAAAGTGGACCTATTCAGTGTTTGGTCTAGTTTCAGAAATAACAATTAATGAGTAATGTCAAACCTAAAACTAAGATTTCCAATTTGGTTATTTTAATTAGTAGTGGCCTACTGGGCCATGATATCATTGAAATGTTATACATTCATCTTAGTATAAAAGTATACTAAGAGATGTTCTGGGGGGTGGAAATTAGACATCTGAATGAAAGAGTTCTATGTACTGTTTGTGATGTTTTAAAATTATAGTGAGTTGTCTAAGCCTAAATTACCATATTGCTGATTTGGTGCTGCACGTCCCAATGCCTATAGTAATGGTAGTATTATTGGATTCCAAAATACAGGATCCATGAATGTAGAAACTCCTGATGCTCACATTCTCACAACTCTCGTCTCACTATGAGGAACTTTCCCTTCCCCCTCAGTACGCAACATGTTTAATTCTTATATCAGTCAATACGTTTTTATTGGAATTTTACGGGAACTTTATCCTATCCTGTTAAATATGGTTCACTGAAATATCCTGCATTCTTCATATAAACTTTTAATTGATAAAAGTATACAAATTGTCTAACTGGTTGTCAAAAAAAGGCATTTCCCCTGTTTTAAAAAAGGAAATAGCTGTGAAGTGGTATCTTTACGCTTCAGTCAGAATTTATATTTGTTTATACACTGGCATGTGCAATTTTGCATCATTGTATCTAAATCCTGTTTTCTGGATTTTGCCATGGATTCTGTACTCAACCCCACTCCAAATTTCTCTTTCCCCATTTTCATCTGTTTACAGGGGCAGGTTGTTGTCTTCTTCAGATCAACTATGCCCTTAATTAAATGCAGTGCTTTTTTTCTTGGGGAACACAGGGGGACTCATAACCCTAAACATTTTGTGAATCTTTGTACTTTCGTCTATTTACTGTATTTATTTCCCCCAATTTAAACTATAAAATGGTGATTTTCTTGAGTCAGAATGAGAGTACCCCTAAACATTTTTTAAGGAAAAAAAGCACTGATGAAATGCACATGTGAGCATCTGAGACTGACTACACATGAGCTGTAAAGTGGCCATCTACTATATACAGTATACAGTGATTTTGGCTTATCCATTGGAAGCAACTGCTTCTTTCATATTGTCATATCCAAGGGTTATATAGTCAATTTACAAAGCTCGGAGCTTAAATGGTAATTTGGGAAATAGATTCTTTTTACACCTGGCAGTACACCCCCATCTTTGGAGAGTGGCAATAACATGTAGTGTTTGCAGAAGGGTCTGTTATAATGTAAAGAACTATTCTTTGCACCCCAAAAATGCCATGTCCCTTAAACTTGAGAAAAACACAAGCTTATTTGCACTAAAAAGCGTGGCCAAAAACAAATCTAGGAGGGCCGGGTGGATAAAATCAATTTGTACCTCTTGAATTATCTGTTCTCATGAGAGAATTTTACAGTAAAGCCCTGACCTCTCTTTTAAAACTATGGTCCAGACAGAAAGTCTGTCAGTTTTGTGATTTTGATAATAATGCACTTTATATTTTATAAATAATAGAAGCACATTTCTGCTACAGGTCTGGTACAGTGTGTTTCAATATTATACTCTAAATCAGTATAAAAATGGCTTTCTGCATATATGTCTGTCAGTGATCTATTTTATGGATTAGATCAAATTACACTGGCATGATTGAGTAGAACAGGCACCACTTTGAAATTAATTTCAAAATATTAGTGGCCTGTTTTTTTTCAGAAATATTGAGTACATTTCTCACTGGATTTGAATAATCAATATTTCTGAAACTCAGATACTTCAATAGATTTTAAAGTAACTTATTACTGCAGCTGCTGCAGATGTGGGTTAAATAACTTTGTCCTATCTGTAGTTTTGCAGTGTTGTCACATAATTCCTCTTCCTTCCATCAAGAGTCCTTTTTGGGGACTAAATGTTATGTGGTTTACACCAGGTTGGTAGTAGGTGACGTGTGCTGGCTATATCTCATATAATGTAGCCTCTCTTTTGCTGAAGTACAAACCTAGAAAGTTGTTATCACAAAACAGTTGTACAAGTGAGTTCCGCAGGACAGTTAAAATGGCTGTACTTTGTACCAATTCTGTGAAAATCTATAGCACATTACACTAACTGAAAAGCAAGTAAGTTTGATGAAAAAAGATGCAGAAAAACCATTCTTATTCCTATACTTAAAAGAGTGGGATAAAAGATATCTAATGTGTCAAAACCAGACAGATTTAAAAACTAGAAATGAAGATGGAGATACTATTTCATAGTGACATCATATGTGTATCTCAATATTAAAACTTATTTTTTCTTAAGAATCTGCTGTTCTAAGGACCAGTTTCTCTCTGCCCATTTCTCTCACACATGAGTAGTGTTACTGTTGTAGTAGCTTAAAAGTATCGGGTAAATAGACTACGGTAATTCTCCAATCGTGTTCCAAGGAAATTTTCTTAACATTTTCAATTTAGTTAAATTTGCAATTAATATGTTATGGGCAGTGTTATTTTTCTAGAAAAAAATGGTGCCGGAACTCACCATGAACGCTTCCCTTGTTCTCATAATGGCAATGAAGCCCACCTAAGAGGTGCCAGAACTGAGTTCCGGCTGAAAAAAAGCCCTGTTTAAGGGGACCATATCGTTAAAATATGAGAATCACATGCTTTGTGTTTGCACACAAATTATAGCACATTCCATCTTCCATTCATCAGCAGCACGCCCTTCCACGTCAAAACGAACAAAGTCTCTTCTTTAACATTGCTAAACCTAGGTTTAGATTTCTGTGAACAGGCTGATGATAGTCGCACCTTACCCATCCTTATCTAGATGCCAGCCCAAACTCACAAGAGGAAAAGTAACATATATGTTCCGATAATAAACCAACAAGGCTAGGTTATTTTGGACATAACAAAACCTTTTCTCCCCGAGCAAACACAACAACATGAATCACTCTTGACTATATCTGTGGAATACTTGTTTACAGCACATTTCCCCACATAAGTGTTTACCCCAGAGCAGTTTGTAAGCTCTTGCATAAAGGGGAAAAAGGACAGTGTGAATCGGTTCTAAGATTTAGGGTGGTACCCAGTGTTGCACAAGCAGAATTTCCCCTATCCTCCCTATTGCACCCCCTCAGGTCCCACTTCAGATCTGCTCCAAAGCCTCTCCCAACCCTTGGAAGCGGATTTGGTGAATATCTGGGGGTCTGCCAGGTATGAGAGAAAAGGAAATTCTGTTCAGCTAGCGGTCAGACACAATTGGAATATCACCCTTAATATATCTAATAAGATATTTGCAGTGATTACCATATGCATGTTGGCTGATATCCAATGTTAATCAAACTCAAAGTAAACCTATTGATTTCAGTTGGTCTGGTCTCAGAATGATGGTTGAGTATCACCCATTATTATATATTAAGCCTTTGACCCTGAAATCTCTATCTGAATTTCTGAATTTAAAAATAGGATCTAAAATTCAACTTTTGTACAAACAGAATTTTCAGGCAAATGTTTAGCTCACCAAACTGTTTAATTTATGAGTTACCCCATATTTTCAAAAGAAAACATTTTTTTAAAAAAACACAGGGAGGCAGGCCTCTCAGTAGAGTTGAAAGAAAAATAGCAGCAAAAATGCTTCTTAAAATATAAGATGAGGTTGTAAAGTGCAGAGTGAAGGTGTAATATTGGGTGCTATAGTGTAGCCTTCCTCAACCTGATGCCCTCCAGGTGTTTTTAGGCTACAGTTTCTGTCATCCTTGACCACTGGCATAGCTGCTTAGAACTGATGGGAGCTGTAGAGCGAAGCTTTAGGGAGGAATACCATAGTGTTTCATGTAATAGTTGAACTGCAAGTCTCAAAATAGTGCTGATATTTAAGAACGATCCAAAATACTATATCCGTATGGGGCAACATCAGTGATAAACACCCATTTGCACAATGGAAAGCTGCTCATGCAGTAGGACTTTTGGTTTTTCTTCTCCCCTCTCCATCCACAGCCTGCCCCCTAAATCTGTTCCAGAGGATCCTTCAACCATATGGAACAAGTTTTAGGGGCACACAGAGGGGCTAATGGAGGAAGAGGGGGGGGGAACCCACTGCATGAGTGGATGCCTGTTCTCACCCATGATATTTTATTTGGATGCAGATTGGTAGGAGCTTTTAACATTATATGCTTGTTAGTGAACTTTTGTGCATTTTTAAATTGTTTAATAAAGTGGCTTAAAAACTCCATAGGGAAGAGAACCAGCAAGGTTCAGGAAGGACCGATGATCATTTATTGATAACCATGTTAATTGAAACTATAGCAATTTGTGTAGTAGCAATATATTTAGTTTATTATTTAGCTTTTGCTGTAGATTAGCTGCAGTTTGATTAAATTAAGCTCTTTATAATCGCAACATACTGGTTCAAATTCATTTGTATGTGCACATAAAACATTTTCATCATCATCTTTGTTGCAATGTCCAAAATGAAATTTGCTTTTTCCATTTCATTGTTTTCAGAATCACTTTTATTTCCTAAATACATTTTGTAATAGTAAAGAACTGGAGTAAATATTTTATTTGGTTGAAGTGGAATGAAAACATGTGACATGCCATACCTAGGTATTTTCTGTTTTTTTAAGCTATAAAAACGCCCTTCTGATATTATGCTAGCTGAAGAATCTCTAGGCTTCTCTCTCTAAGCAACTTTTTGCTGCTACAAATAAGCTTGGCTCAGATGTCATGTTTCCAATCGCCCAAACCAAAAAAGAGTCATATTGTTGGTGCACAACTCCTTTCAACCCTGAGCAACAATGGTTTATAGCAGGGATAGTTAACATTTGCCCCTGTAGATGTTGGACTACAACTGTCATCACCCTCAGCTATTGTCCATGCTGCCTGGGGCTGATGGAAGTTGGAGTCCAACAACTTCTGGGGGGCCACAGGTTAGCCACCTCTGCTGTACACTCTATCCTCCCTTTTCATGATCAGTTTGAAGAGTAAAATTCTGGTTTTCAGCTGGAGGTTTTATCATTAATTGTGAGTTTGTGCATAGTATAGCTCTCTGGTTCGGATGCTCCAGCATGATGTACGGTAGCTTGCCCTAACCAGGTAATTGTTTCTCTTTGTACTCTTGACTTAACTAGTGAGATAAGAGAGTGCATGAGCAGAGGACTTATTCCCAGTCATCCAAAACATAATTTAGAACAGATCTAGTACAGCTGAACTTTTCCTGAGAATTATATACAAACCAATTCAAGCTAGTTTAACAGTTTTGGAATTTCCACTGACATAGTATGGTAATCGTCAAGTGGTTCAGTAAAGTTTGATGACATGGTAACAGACATTTTTTAGTGAATGTCCGCAAGTCATTATTTGAACCTGCATGTAAAGGAAGTGCAGGAGATTTTCTTAATACTGTATGTATATGAAAATTGCAATCCTGTCACTATTTTTTGAAATTATTTCATTTCCGCCATTGAGGATTTTTATGTGAGTGGGTTTTTGCTGTGGTTTTGCAAAACAAGGTTAATTTTGAGAGCAATCCTACGTGTAGGTTTTTACGCTAACACTACTTCCAGAGCCACTCTGAATCTTAAGTCTGTAGATCTGATAGATTCATTTATTATATTTCTCAATACTTTCAATGATTTGCTTAAACACAAATAAATATAGCTCTTGAGATAGCATTCATATGTTTCAAATGTAACATGATTGATAGCGATCAAAATCTCACTGCAGCCATAACTTTACTGATCTGACCATATTGAGATCAGGAGTGTGCTGTCGCATTGTGTACTCCCTCCTTGCATGAATCATCCCGTCTTTTCATAGTTTACATTAACTATTTTGTCATTTCAATCTGCATTGCTGCTAGTCATGCTGTAGGATGAAGCCTACATTGTGCTAAGGTTTGCAAAAGCACTTCAAACCCTGATTTCACAGAGCACCACTTTGGTTAACACATCATGGAGAGGGAGGAACTTGTATAGGAAAAGGCAGGACAACAAACAGGTCTTTAGTGCCATTTCTGCAGTACATGTTATCTGTGATTCTGGATTCCTTGATTTAGAAAGCAAGAGCAGAATATGGAGTTAAGATACTGCTCTGCCAGATGTAAGTTTGGGGGGCGGGTTACTGTTCTATTATTGTAACACTTGAAAATTTAATAAATGTACTTGAGATATTTAAAATGGTGAATTCATACTAACTTACAATTGCAAGATAACTGAAGCTTCACTGGGAAGCAAAAATACTAACCCTTAATTAGTTTTCTGCCCATCTTTGCCTCTGCTTCAAAAGTTTAAAAAACTGTAGAGCTGTGAAGTGAATGCAGGTTTCTGCTTCCTCAGTTTTTCCCATGTGCTCATTAAAGCAGACAGGGTTCCGGGTCAGAATAAATCTATCAATACTATAATGTACTAATGTTTTTTGTGGCAGCAATGAAGCCTCTGGCACTAATTTGCTGAGCTGTGCTGATGTTGCAGAGGCTGAGCAGCGATCATATTGCAAACTGAGCAGCAGAGGAGGCCTTAGAAAGAGCGAGCTTTGAGTCAGGGTTGCTGAAGAAAGGGAGGGAATGATAAAGAGGAGGCTGGGCAAAGGAGAAGCCAGGCATATTGAGACAGGCTATTTTAAGGAAAAATGATAAGCAGCAGCGAATAGGAGAGAAGGTGTCAGCAAGGTGCCACATTGAGAACCCTTTAGAGCGGATGTCTGCAGGACAAAAGAAAAGGGATTGGTGGAGTTCTGCACAGGGAGTAGGGAAAGAAGAGGGAAGGCTCTTATAAGCAGAGGGGAAGCAATGGCTTTATGAAAAGAGAAATGGAAGCAAGAATGGAGCACAGGAACATAAGGAAGTAGAGATTTTCTAAAGGAAAAGTCTGATGAGTGATTGACCTCAGCTGTGGCCTTGGGTCTCTAATTTAGACCTAGATTGATGGAAATAATCTACATTAAAAGTTGCTTGAGCTCTGGTTGTTCACTCAGTATTATGTATTCAAAGCGTTAAGATACTTCTACAACACATAGCTGAAGTTTAAGGTGGAGAGACTTTCTCTGCCCCCCCCCCATATACTAGCGGACATCAGAAGCAAACATTTTGCTATTTCTAATTTTATTTTGACCAAATACATAATCCTAATTGTAGAATTATACAGTTCTAGAGTGGTTGCTTCATTAGGCTACAATCACTCCTAGCCCTACTTACCTGAAAGTAAGCTCCACTTAGGAGTAGACATATTTAGGACAGCACTACAGCACAACCAACAGACATGTGACACCTTGAAAGGCTAACCAATTTGTTGTAGCAAAACATAGCTTACATTTTTTAAAATAATAAGCTCCAAACAGTTTAGCCTTGGGGCTAAACCCCTGATTATCTGGGTTGTCCTTTTCTATATGTTCCCCAGGTTTATGGTATTGATTTTAAGGTGAGGCAAAATGAACTGTAAAAGATTCCAAATGTGGCTTTACCATGGAGTTGTATGAAAGTATTACAATACCAGCAATTTTATTTTCATTCCTTTTCCTAATCCCTGAAATTTAATTTGCTTTTTTCACAATCACACAGTCTCTTCCCCAATTAGGTACTGCCAGTTCAGACCTCAAGTATGTCTGTGGACAGAATATTTTGGACCCTAGTGAGTATTGCCTTAGAATTACTTTCATTGAACCCAATTTCCTTGACCTTCATCAGTATTGGAGAACCCAATTTGCTTGACATTCAGCCTCTTAAGCCCCAGAGATAGACAAAAATGGAACAGTCTCCCCTCTGGTTTTCCATTGAACTGGCTGGCTAAGGAGCAGGGTGCTATTTTCATATAAACTTTTAATTTTAAAGGAAAACAGGTTAGTTAGAGCAACAACTGCCATAGCTAGCACTTTGTACTTTTCTGAAGTACCAAAACTACAGCCCTGTTGTATGGAGAATTATGGCCCTCTCCACAGTTAGAGAGATTTTAGAAGAGATGTAGTGAGCCAATGGTGCATGTTCAGGCTATATTACTACCAGTTCACATATGCACCTTCATTATTTAAATTATTTTTGACTGGCAGCTGAACATGTAAATTTACGCCATTGAAAAGCACTGCTAAAGTGATGGGAAGAGATACAAAACTTCCATCTAAGATGCTATATGTCAGATGACCCATTCACACATCATCTTATGAGCAAACCTCCCATTAACGGGATGACCATACAAGGGCAAGATATGTATTTCTGCATTAATAATCACCAGAAGTGCAGATAGCTAAACTGTTAGTTTCTGCATTTTTAAAATGCAAAGCTGAGTATTGTTACGTTTCACCCAAAAGTTCAGGAGGTTCCTTTTTTAGGATGCAGTTTTCTCGTCTTTAAAGGCTTATATAGGTGTATTAAATTTCTCTTCCCGAGTTGGTTTATTGAATGTTCAGGGTTGGGCATTTTATAGTCAAGATGTTACACACTACACATTTCACTCTTTGATCTGAATATACCTGAATATATATATATATATATATATATATATATATATATATATATATTGTGTAATATAACTGAGATGCGTAATAGGCATACTATACTCAGTCACAAAAACAATAAATTTAGCATCCCAGGCAATGCTAGAAAGGTTCTCAAGGATGCCCCGCTCACCTGGACTACAAGGGCAGGGCCGATCCATTCTGCATGTTTTCAGCACACCAAGAAATTAGTTTCTAGTGGGCTTCAATGTGCTGGATCCAGTAGCAGCTCTCCTTTTTCTTATCCTGTCTCTGTTGCACCATGGTGGAGTGGGATGCCGTTTTCAGCGTCCCAAAAGATGTGACAATAAGACCATGGAGCTTCAAGCTAACAGCATGATATATTTAGAATATTTCATTGCCAGCACTTGGCTCCCTGATGCCTTCAAATAGCTTCATTATTTTTTTCTGTGCATTTTAGAGTCTCATGCCTTTGTGGCATGGGAGACAGAAAGTGTATGAATGAAAATAACATCAAGTTCACTAACAATGCATTCCTAACCTAAGGCTGCAATCCTTACCCCAGTTACCAGGCAGTAAGACCCACTGAATTCAGTAGGACTTATGTCTGAGTACACATGGTTAGTAATCCATTAGTGTTCTTTCTTTTTCTTTTTTGCTCTTGATGTGTAGAGAGAGATTATGTAAGTATAGCCGTGAGTCTCTTCTTTATAAAGCAAACTCGCATGTGGAAGCATGGATGAAGCCAAGCTTTGCCTCATGCTAATGTTTGGCAGGCTCTTCAGGGAGACTTCAGATAGACTTCTGGTTTCAGGTAGCAGACACTTCAGAAATACTTGTTCTGGAAGACGCGTAAGAAGTATTGGTACTTTTGCTTTTCAAATTGTCTTCTGCCGATTAAGTCTATGGACTTGTATTATAATGTAAAGCTATTATACAATGTAAGTTGTTTGTACATAGTTGCAATCTGGACAATAGCACTGCATATTTCTTTAAACATAGCAAATTGTAATGTGGAGCACATTTGCCATGGCATGTGCAGCACCTGTGCTCTCCGCTCTTACTTTACTCTCTTAAGTAATGTGACAGTATAATTAGGTTTGGGATACTAACCTAAACCATGATCAAAGCTAGCACTTTAAGTACTTGTAGTCACTTTTCTTCTTACTATATGGAGCACCGCACTTTTATAAATACTAGTAGCACTGAGTTTCAAACTTTTTTTGCCCCCATATTTGTGTAGTCTTTACAGGGTGTATGTTTAACAAAGGGTAATGGCTGTATGAAAATAGATTTTCATGAATGTGGCCACTGCCTGGTGCCTAACTTTTATTTTATGTTTTAAAATATTATAAACTGCTGAAAAGGGGGATGAGATCCAGACTATGTGTTGTAACTGTAAATGGAACCATCCCAAATTGCTGACATCTAGACAAATCTGATTTAAAAAGCCAACCCAAAAAATGTGCATATGTACACCCGCAGGAGCACAGGCTTTCAAAAACATCAAAACTTTTTAAATACCGTAAGAACAGCACAAGAGCTTGTGTTCTAAACTTTGCATTATATTGACAGAGTATGAAGTAATTAATTTGGTTTTAAATGTAGAGTTCTGTAGACATAGCGCTTGGTAATGGAAGTTTTTAGCATGGGGAATTACCTTGGATAGGCAAGAGTCACTCACAGCTATAGTTCACTGTGTGCATAAGCATTGCTTAAGCAGTTAGGAAAAAAATATGTACTGTTTCTGTAAATTAGTTTGACTTATACTGTATTGTATTTTCGACCGTAAAACAATTTCCCCCCCCAGCAAGGTAGAACTACAGTGCATTAGAAGAAACTGTCACTAGTTATGCTGTTGCATTTGTGGAATGCTCTTAGCTTACAGAAAGTTTACTAAGGTTGGGTGGAAGTTTCTACACAATCATTAAATTTCTGTTGGTTACAAATAAAAACATCAGGATCTTTCTTCTACTTATAGAAGAAACTGACCTTAAAAAAAATGCATTGTCTAATTTATATCCTTACCATCAACAAACGTGCTAGCTCTACATTATATGAAACCCTTAAATTTGCTGTTCCAGGTTTACTTCATGTTGCTAAATACCTTAAGAACTTGGAAATAAATTAACTTTGAAGGCCTGGGCAGCTTACAAAAAATTGAACCATTTTGTGCAAATATTTTTTTTTCTTCTGAATACAACTATTTTCTAGATATCACTCAATAAATGCTAGGGAGATTCTTTCTAAAGAGCCCAAAGTATTCATACTCTTTAATGTTCTCATGTGCTCTCATGCAGCTGGCACAATGCAATTACTGAAGCTAGCCTCTGAGGATTAGAAACTATACACAAACAGTTGTTAAGTGCACTATTTATGGTGGCGTCCAGATGTTGAGACTGCATATACAGTTCCCGTTACTCTCTCCTCATGAAGAACCAGAAATGCAGCCCTAATAAAATGATTAGTGTCAGCAGAACCCATTGTTTGTTCAAGGATGAGGAAGGTCCAGACACAAGGCCTATTTGATTAGGAACAGACACAGCTTGATTGGGACCTTAGTCTTAAAGTGCCCTGCGATGTGTTACCAGTCTCGACTAATTAATTGAATATTGCACAGTCCACTTTCATATCAGTAATAATCCTGACTGAGTTTTAGGAACCCGCGTGATTTTATTACGATATAGTGACTATTATCAGTCATGTTGATTCTGCCACATCAGTGATATCTGTCTAATCAACTCTTAAAACGTAATGATTCATTCCAAATTCAGAGCATTATATTATAAGAATGTCACTCTTTACACTGACCTAACCTAAATATATTTAACTAGAATAGTCAGTATATTTAGTCCCTTTGCTAGTTGTGATTAAAATTACGTGAAAGAGCTTCTATAGTCAAATGGAAAATTGTGTAAAATGTACTAAAAATCTAGCAATGTCCCCTTTTCTAAGCTAATATACAATAAAATATTACAATATGATCCACAGATAGCTGAAGCATTAGATATAAAGGGTAGGATTCAAAGAACCATGCATGGTATTGCTCCCCTACCCCCCGGTCCTGCCAGCCTGCTACAGCTCCCTTACAAAGCTATTCCCAGAGTTGGGGAGCCTATGCAGAGCTGCACTCAATATTGTGCCTGGGGTTGCATCTGGAAAGGTGCATGTATGGACCTCTTTGGATCCCATCCATTGTAGTTTTAATCCAGACAAATTTGCCAGGCTAGTTTTGTGGATCGTGTCTACAGTAGGCTAAACGGTTTGCAAGGTGTGTGTATATATATATATATATATATATATATATATATATATATATATACACTTATACAGATTTAGGGGAAGAGAAACTATAAAATTGGTGGTCCCCTTCAACTAGACCTCTATTTTCCCAATGTTCTTTTCTTAGCCTGAAGATAAAATGTTCATGTAAAAATATTTCTAAGGAATAATGAGCTGCTTTTTTAAAAAAGATAAAAACATTGTAATGGCACACAGGCAGTGTTTAACCTTAGTCGGTGGTGGGTTTGTTTTTCTTTTCAACAGCATGTGTAGTCATTTTAATTATCATTTTAGTATTCCTCCATAAGTGTAACGGTAATTTTGCAGCTGCACCTATAATCAGAATATGGCATTACAACAGTCAAGTTACTCAAAATCATGTGCATAGCAGGTAGCGGTTTACTCTGTGTGTGTATTCTTCCCCAATGGTACTATTCTTCAGTAGGATATTCTTAACCAAAAGGTGTGTTAAAGTCATGGCATGAAAAATTGTAAATGTAAACGAGTACATGTAATGCTAATTTAAAAGAATTTTCTTAAATTTATGTGATGCTTAATATTTCCTTAGAAAATTTGTTTTAAAGGTAGATCACTGTTCTGAAGGATGTTGGTCCTAATGGAATAGAAATAATGGAAATAAAATGCATGTGTTACAATTGTAGACATGGTAAAGAATTAAATGTGAACTTACTGTACGATACCGACTCTGTTTTCAAACAATCTGTTTTGCTGTTCTATTGTTAACATATATTTAAAAAGCAAATGTACTGTAACTTAGCACTTTTTTTCCTATGTGCCCTGTTCTCACTATACTAGAGGTATAAAATGGCATAGGTGTGGAACATGTAATCATGCCTGCATGTATATTTCAGGGTTTTTGCTTTTCTTGATGTACAAGACTGGTCTCTGCAGACATCATCTTAAGTGCAAAACCCTCTCTATCTATTGACTTATACTGTTAACAGTTCCAGAAATGTTTTTAAAGCAACTTAAGTTCAGGGTCTCTTTACATGATCTCTTTTCTGAAAGACAAGCGTTGGCCATTAAAGAGTAGACCTTGGGGATAATTCGTTTGAGCTCCTAAACACCTAGCTGAGGATGTAATCACATATGCCTTTAACAGGATGACATTTAAAGTTTTTGAATGTGGCATCCCCACACTTGCCATCAAGCAAGTACAGATTTGAAAGGGATGTACTGTATACTGCAAAACCCAGAGAGAGATCATGCCAGCAAGAAATGGCCAGAAATGACCACTTTGCTTGTATGTCTATATGCATGGAGTGGGGAGCAAAAAAGAAAAGAAAAGTGGAATTGAGTATTAAGGGCATATGCAAATCTATCCTGAGACAGCACCACATTTAGTTGTCACAATAAATTTGCTTAATTTCATTACAAGCATTGCAGAACATCAGAAAATGAGGAAGACTGTACCCTTGTGAAGAGACCTCAAGCAGGATACAGTAACAGGCTAACAATTAAATTCCGTATTTTGCTATCGCTTCTTGTTTGGGTGAAAGAATTAAGACTCGGGGTCCTGTTCACTTGAGGTACTTACAAAAATGAAAAGGGAGGCATTCAAGTACATGAATACGAGCCATTGTTTATTGAAGGAGGGTATATTTTTTCCAGAGCAATGTGTTGAGTACGGACAGGTAAAGGGTCTTAGTGAGAGAAAGGATGCTTGAAAAGGAAGGAATACAAATTATTTTGGTTGTGCTGCAATCAAAACAAGCCTTAGGATAGATAAACACACACACACACACACACACACACTCTGAATGACACATTTCAGAGCAAGGTTGAATATTCTCTCACATTTAAAGAAAATCTGTGTGGCTCTAGAACGCTAGCATGACAGAGAAAAATGGTTCTAAGACAGCCTTTTTCTGATATGCTGATTTTTCTGTACAGGAGTTTGTAATATGGAAAAGCTTTAAGTCTTGTGGTCCCTTGTCTTCTGAAG
This sequence comes from Podarcis liolepis, assembly GCF_965112155.1. Taxonomy (NCBI): domain Eukaryota; kingdom Metazoa; phylum Chordata; class Lepidosauria; order Squamata; family Lacertidae; genus Podarcis; species Podarcis liolepis. Next base: position 36,380,003 of record NC_139571.1, read on the forward strand.
TAGCACAGTCCTGGCAGGACTATACTGCATGCATTTTCTGAACATGTGGGTGAACTCTCAGCTAGTCAGCACATGACGACACACAGCTTGAATGTGTGATCCACTTCCATTGAAGGATTATGTAGGATGAGAGAGCTCCGATTACCTATTCAAACACATATATATATATATATATATATATATATATATATATATGTCATCATTTTAATCAGTGTGATAAACATCAATGCATGAACTTCTTCAAGTAATTAAAAAGCTCTGCTTTTTAACTAGGCTGGGATTGAGAAGGCACTGAATTTTTGCTGAGAGATGTCAGTAAACCAGGATCAGATGGGAAGCGGGGAAGTAAGGCTTATCTGTAGATCAGTATGTGCTGTAAAGCATCAAGCTCAAAACTAAGCAGCCAGGAGTCAGAAAACAAAGATCACAACCAAATGTACATGGATACTATGGGGCTCTATTCAGAGGAAGAGGGATTCAAAAAGGCAAGGTAAGATTGAAATAGTAATCAAGTTGCTTTAAATCTTACAGAGGTGATGAGTGAAATAGTAATCAAGTTGCTTTAAAGCTTACAGAGGAGATAGGCTTCAAAATCCATGTTAAAGGGAAGACAGGAGATAAGGGTGTTTAGGTGGTGGCAGGGTTTTAGTAGTGAAAAATAGACATATCAAATGAGATATAAGTGGCCATAATGGATGGCAGAGATATGTACAAAACCAATGGCAGGCGCAGAGTTAAAAAAAATGTCCACAATCAGAAGACAGGTGTTGTTCCTGGGAGCAAAGGGGGAGATAAATGGAGTCAAAACTTTGTATGGAGGAAATGGAACTAGGAGGCTTAGTGATGATAGTCAATGAGGTAGAATCATTGTGGCTTGTTACATTCCAAGGCCACTGCTATGTGCAGGGAGAAGATTTGTAAAAAGGGAGTATTCTAAAGATTTCCACCCTGTTAGCAGTTTTTAGCTCTGTCAGAGCACAGGGCTAAAAGCTTGGTAGCACCCAAATCTTAAACTATCCCGTGGTCTACTGTAAGTTTATTCATAGACTGATTACTGCTTCCAGGCTATTCTCTAATTATTCTACAGCATTTCTTCACATCGGACTGTTAAAGGTAAACACAAGATGAAGCTTAGATTAAAAATGAGTACCTAGAGCTCTAAGTTTAAACTACTTAATAGTTTATCTCACTTTGAATTTTTTAAAAAGTTGAATCATTTGCCACCGATTCCAGCTACCCGTACAATGCTTCATTAGTTTGGTTTTTGAGGCCATGTAAATACCCGACCCTGAAATTCAGACTAAGTAAGCCTATCAGCAAACTCCCTGTGTTACACTCAAGATTTGCTTCTAAAATCTTCAGCATACTCTAGTATTAACGGGGTGTTCAGATGTGACTTGTCATGTACTGTACTCAAAGGTTCATTGATCAGTGACTGTATTGTACTGTATGAATAATCATAAATTGCCTTGTATTGTTTATAATAAGACTGTACTAAGTACCACACAGATTTCCATGTTCCAAGTTTGTCAGCAATGCATGTGGGCAGTTAGGTCCTGAAACTATGTGGTGCTAACTCTTCCATATCTAATGGTGCTTTTGTGGATGCTAACTGCTGACATGCTGAGGAGAAAAAAAAAGCTTGAAGTTGAAAAGTGTCTCATCCGTTCGTAAAAGTAAAAAACAACCATGATTTAAACTTGAATTGTTTCACAGTACCATTGACAATCCGGTGTTTTATATGTGTGTACTTTTTATTGGGTTTTCAGACGATTCTTCAAAAAGCAGCTCTCCCATTTCTCCTATAAATGGATTTGTATTTGACCCAGGCAATAGCCTTTTCATGTTGACTGCTTATCCCAGCATCTCTGTTTGAATCCGGTGAATATTCAGCCTGCTTATGTATTTTCAGGGGGGTGGGCAGGGGAAGTCACATGAGATGTTCTTATTCACACAATCATTCCAGAAGAGTAAGACAGTTTCTTCTTAAAAAACACTTACACTGAGGCCGGATCATATATATTCTAGAACACTAACCTTTGGGTTAGATCACCCTGCTTATTATGAACCATAAAACTGTTTCATACATTATAGTCAAATATGACTGAATAAATGGAAGGGAAGCTGAACCCAATCATGGCTAGTGTACCTGTATTACATGTTTATTTGCTGCAATCACATGTAACATTTTTAGATGTACATATGAAGTGTACATCTTAAAATGTGCCTGCAAGTAGAAGTGGAATGATGATAAAAGTGAATCAAACCAAAGTTTTCAGAGGTTGAGAGTTTAATGAATAATAAAATCATGTCTCTAGAGGTCTAATGAAGGCAAAATGGAGCAAAGCTTAATTTTCACATCAAACGACGTGCTTTAATGCTGCTCTGTATCCATTTATGTGAAAAGCTGCACATACCTGTAGTGGTGTTCAAACATCTATGAAGGGGGGAGCATAATTCTGTTTCCCACATGATCTTATTTCACACAAGAATGGGAATTGCTTGATGACATGAATTGGCCTGTTGGTGATCGTTATATAGGCTCTACAATTTATAGAATCCTGGCAAATCAAAATACTGTAGTTCTGTTCTTTTACAGTTCACCTACACTTTGAAGAGATGGGAATATTCCTTGTCTGCCAGCAGTGTACTTACTACTTTTTAAATAAAATGAATAGAATTGCTCAAATACTCAAATCTCAAATACTATAAGGGAGATTGCAACACGATAAAAACCAAACAACTCTCACAGCTCTGGAATAAAATTCCAATTTTAACCCACTCCGGACTCCAAGTTTAAATGACCATCAATTGGACATACTATTGTACAACTGTTTCCAAGTGTCATTAAGGGGGGTGGGGTAGGCAGCACAAAGCATTGTGAATGTGGATTCAGCAAAGTGGCAGAGAAGTAATATCCCTAGATTGTGTGAGGGGGGAAGAGAGGAGGTAATGGCCAAACCCTGGTGCAAATATAATGGCATCAAGTTAACTTCAGAAATACTTAAAACGCCTCTAAAAGTACAGTAGTATATGCCATCCGTAATGTAGACTAAATTCTGCACTGTACCATTTCAGACAGGAGGTAAAAGGTACCGTATTTTTTGCACCATAACACACACTTTTTTCCTCCTAAAAAGTAAGGGGAAATGTCTGTGCGTGTTATGGAGGGAATGCCTACGGGTGGCATGCCTATGGATTTTCCTCCTCTAAAAACTACGGGCGTGTTATGGTCGGGTGCGTGTTATAGAGCGAAAAATACGGTAAGTTGCTTTTTTTTTAATGCTACCTCGTGTAAAAAAAACAACTCCCTGGTAACTTGTCTTGCCAAGGAGAAAGGCATGCTGTATGCTACATGTAGGAAGTTGCCTTTGTAAAAAAATTCATATTTTTTATTTACTCATACAGGGGAGCATTCAAAGATACATTTCTCCCCACCTGTTGTCTTCAACTGGTACCGTCCAGAAATAAAGCACCACATTCTGCATCGTATGTAAAAAAACCCACATTCCTTACTCTATGAAAAATGATGCCCAGTTATACACGTCTCCTGATGAGGTGTCTGGATAGGTACCCAAAGGAAGAAAACTCATCACTTAAAAAACCAAAAAAAACCCCAAAGTGTTTCATGCCTCCATTGCCACTGCTCTTCCTTGCAAACATCTTTGTCATACCGGATTTCCTAAATTTTTTGCTAGAATAATTTTTAAAAAATACTGAGCTGCTTTTTGGAGGAATATTCATATATATATATATATTTGTCAGTTTGACAAGTCTATTTGCCCCATTATCAACTGAATTTACATGTTGTTTGCCACTGTTTGTTCTGTCTTACAATAAATTGCTTACTTGTGTAGTCTTACACATTTATTCTGTTTTTAAGCTAATATTGAATATATCAGCTTCACTGAAATTTGTAGAAGTATACTTATCCCTGATGTTGCTATATATTTAGCTCAAACACTTGCACAAACGTGTATTTTAACTATGAGAAGAGAGGATCTCACAGCCTAAAAGCCTGCTTCTTTGTATCCATTTGATTATTCCAAAGAGCTGCCAGAATGTTTTATTTTAGCGATAATACCCCAGTAAACGGGAAGCACCACTCCTCAGAAGCTTAGTGGCTTATGAAGATAAAAGTGCAGTTGGTCTTCTAAACTAAAGTAGTGATCTTTAACTGAATAGGAAAAAGAAGAAGAAGAAGAAGAGTTTGGATTTGATATCCTGCTTTATCACTACCCTAAGGAGTCTCAAAGCGGCTAACATTCTCCTTTCCCTTCCTCCCCCACAACAAACACTCTGTGAGGTGAGTGGGGCTGAGAGACTTCAGAGAAGTGTGACTGGCTCAAGGTCACCCAGCAGCTGCATGTGGAGGAGCGGAGACGCGAACCCGGTTCCCCAGATTACGAGTCTACCGCTTTTAACCACTACACCACACTGGCTCTCAGGAAATCGTAAGTACAGTGGTACCTTGGTTTGCATACGTTTTGGATTACAAACACGTCAAATCCAGAAGTGCGTGTCCCGGTTTGCAACCTTTTTTTGGGATTACACCCCAATTTTGGGGGAGTACAACCCAATCTTTTTCGGAGGCCCCATTAGCGAAAGCACTCCTTGGGTTACAACCTGTTTTGGTTTACAAATGGACCTCCGGAACGGATTATGGTTGTAAACCAAGGTACCACTGTACAGTCACATTAGAACCTGCTATTCACGGTGCAAAACCATACTGGTAAATGTCATGTAAGTCAACAATGCTGAACTGCAGCAGAAGATGGAAGTAACTGACCCTAAGGGGTTATAGACTCATAATTGTTAATTGTTTGTCATACCAAATTGTTGTTAACAATTGTTAATTGTTGATGAGCAAAAAAATCTCCAAGGCTGATCTTCTAGTATTAATGAAGGGCTTCATGCAACGTTCATAGGTTTGAGTTAACCCGTAGCTCATCTGTAGCCTTCGAGTTGTGATGTCAAATGCTCCAGCTCCTATGGAAGGAGGGGTAACAGGCCTAATTCAGACATTACTACTGCAGCATGAGAGCGGCTTTCATGTGGGGTGATCCCAAGTTACACTGGTTGGATATGGAAAAAGATTCATATTGGTTGGGAAAGTTAGTGGTTCCTTCTCATATTAATGTCACAGCAGCTCCTGGGAGAAGTAGGCAGAAATTGCATTCACCTATTATTACATAGATCTGTCCTTATTTCTCCTCAACTCCCCTTCCCCCAGACCATTTTTCTCATAGCTGAGCTTCATTTCCAGTTTTGAAGCCTGGCTGGGAAACAAGGACCAGCCAGGAGGAGGTTGCTGAGAAGAATGGCAGAAAGCCATGGAAACATTTGGCACTTAGTCTGCTCCTCCATCACTTGAAATTCATACACCCTCCTGCCATCTTACCTAAAACCTAAAGGAAATTCTGTTTGTTCTCCTGCCTAATATAAGCTGCATAGAAATTATATGTGGGATACTTTCAAACACACAGTCTCCCAACTGCAGTCCAGCTCGAACTTTACCAAACAATATTGTTGACCATGTAACAGAAGAGATGGGCAGACCAGAATCTGGGCTGATATAAAAAGCGCACCCACCCACAGACTGACACATCACAGCTTGACCCAGTGATGTAAGGGGGGAAATTGGCCCACCTCCATGCTTTGAATGTGTGCGCAACATTTCTCCACCCCCATCGTTTAGCCCGGACACTGAGATCCAGCGCCAAGGGCCTTCTGGTGGTTCCCTAATTGTGAGAAGTGAGGTTACAGGGAACCAGACAGAGGGCCTTCTCGGTAGTGGTGCCCACCCTGTGGAACACCCTCCCTTCAGATGTGAAGGAAATAAGCAGTTATCCTATCTTTAAAAGACATCTGAAGGCAGCCCTGTTTAGGGAAGTTTTTAATATCTAATGCTGTATTGTTTTTAACATTTGATTGGGAGCTGCCCAGAGTGGCTGGGGAGACTCAGCCAGATGGGTGGGGTATAAATAATAAATTATTATTATTATTGTACAGTCATGACAGACCACATGATCTGAGCCGACTTGCATACACTACTATGCACATGTTTGGTTAACACGTAGAGGCTAAGCATTCAGAGAAAGTGGTGCCTTCTATTGTATTCATAATCCCTAGCATTACAGCAGGGAGAGAAAAACAGTACAGGTATACAGAAAGCATCTACATTCGAGAACTAACAGACTTAATCTAATTTCAGAAAATAACTAGTCTGTTTTCAACGTCAGGAAAGAAACGTTTATCCTGATTCTGGCTTCTACTGCTTATATCCCCCCCCCCCCAATTTTTGGCCTCATTCTATCATGCATCTACTGCAACTACATGATAAGCCAGGGAAAGGGGGCTGAAATGTTCTTAGAAACAAAAAAAAAAAAAACTTCCAAGTACAGAATCCAAATTCTGCTACAGAAAGAAACTGCAAATTAAATGGATAAGGTAAGACAAGGTCAGTATGCTTTCCAAACCCACCATTACATACCAAAAATAATATGAAGGCTTTCTTTCAAGATTGACTGACATCGAAAGGACATTAAAAGCTGTGGACCCATATATGGTCAAAACTATATACAAAAATACTACTTACAGGTGGGTTTTCCTTGGCTCGTTGAATCTATTCTGCATCTTCATTTGCAACTAACTACAGTCAGAGGAGAACCATGTCTGCTGGAGACTGTTTTGGGGGTTCCTCACTGGAGAGGACTCTGTATACACCATATGTCAAATGCACACACATGAAAAATAATGCTGGAAACTGTAGTCGTCCCCCCCAGGATCTTTAACAAAACTACAATTCCCAGGAAAGATTATGTGTTCTTACCAGTTGGTGAGCTTCAGAGCAAGACTTGTATCTCAAGTCTCTGGCTTTAAAATGCCAGAGAGGATGCTCAGGAACAATTGTGTCGGCCTCCCATTTCACCTTGCCATTCAATACTGAGACCAGAGCTTTGCTGGGGTCATCAGCTTTCTCCACTGCCAAGTCCCCTAAGGCATTTAAAAACACATCAAGTTCCATCAGTCTCTGATGGTGAACCACCCAAACGGGCCCCCCACCCTTACGGGGGGGGGGAGTGTCCCTGTTGGACCAAACTTGACCAGATACTGGTGTGACCTAACAAGGGAATGCATTGCACTCTCTCATATCACCTGGAGCAAATATTACATCAAGGGTGTGCCATGCTGGGGTGCTGGACCAATGACCATTTGAGAATGACCTATAGTTGTCATAGAGACAATGAAGTCTCAAGTTGGCCTGACAGCAGCCTCCCCATGGATATTTAAGTCACCCATAATTCTCGTTTTAGGGTCTTCCAACAATACCACAGAGACCACCACAGCCAGCCAGATCAGAGGTGCTGCCAGGCAACAGGACAGTTGGTAGACCAGCAGCAACCCCATTCTCTCTGACCAGGTGCAGACCCTCTAAGCCCATCCCAAGATTAAGAGACTTCCTAGACAAGGAGATGGTGCTCTTATAGGCAATAGCAGCACCCCTACCTCAGCCTCCCAGTCTAGTCTGGTGCAGCACAGCTGGGTAAGAACATGCCCGCCCAGCTCACTCACCCAAGTATTGGTAATGCAACCCAAATCATCTTATCCACAATCAAGTTGTGGGTGAACATTGCTTTTTTACAGACTGATCTGGCATTCCGCAACAGCACCACCAGACCAGAGGGCTTAGTAGATATGCTACCAGTGACATCCAGTCAGGTGAGAGGACCTGAACAAGGAACAGAGGTCAAACACTTAGGTCTCTGCCCCAGATGGTAGTCAGCCCTGCCTTCCAGCTGTGCCTTCCCCTGCCTACTACCACTGGAATTGGGGCAGCATCTCAACCACTCCCTGCTACCTGCCCACCCAGGAACATTCATGCACCACCATTCACACCATAAGCAGATGGGTTTGCCTTGAGACAGTCTTTAAACCTCTTTTGTTGACCACCAGCATTATGCTTTCCATTTTTAAGTTCTCAATAAGTAATACAGTGGTACCTCAGGTTAAGCGCACATTGAACATTTTCCTCACCACTATCAAGAGTTGGAGCAAGAACGTAAATCATATCACTACCAAATATTGCCACCACCAAACAAAACCAAAGTGACAATAACAGCATTTACTTTATAACCTCAGCGATGTCGAGAAACAAGCGGGCTTCGCGGGGATTGGGGGAATGAACAGGGTCCAGATCCACCGGGGAGCGGGGAAAACTACTCTCACACCGACGGCCGGCGCAAAGTTAAATGTGCCCAATTCGGTTCCGCAGAAGGGCATACAAGTAACCACTAACACAGACGGCACCCTTTTATATAGATATATATAAAAGGGTGCCGTCTATGTTAGTGGTCACGAATTTCGCAGCATCCTTTTACAGTGGTACCTCGGGTTAAGTACTTAATTCGTTCCGGAGGTCCGTACTTAACCTGAAACTGTTCTTAACCTGAAGCACCACTTTAGCTAATGGGGCCTCCTGCTGCCACATCGCTGGAGCACGATTTCTGTTCTCATCCTGAAGCAAAGTTCTTAACCTGAAGCACTATTTCTGGGTTAGCGGAGTCTGTAACCTGAAGCATATGTAACCTGAAGTGTAACCCGAGGTACCACTGTAGCTATAAGCAGTGCTTTTTCAAAAAAGATCTGTTTAGGGGTACTCTCCTTTTGACTCAAGAAAACCACCATTTTATAGTTCAAATCAGGAAAAATAAATACAGTAAATGGACAAAAGTAGAAAGATTCACAAAATGTTTAGCACCGGCTATAAGCAGCACGGGATGCGAGTGGCGCTGTGGGTTAACCCCAGAGCCTAGGACTTGCCGATCAGAAGGTCGGTGGTTCGAATCCCCGCGACGGGGTGAGCTCCCATTGCTTGGTCCCTGCTCCTGCCCACCTAGCAGTTCAAAAGCACATCAAAGTGCAAGTAGAAAAACAGGCACCGCTCCAGCGGGAAGGTAAATGGCATTTCCATGCGCTGCTCTGGTTCGCCAGAAGCGGCTTAGTCATGCTGGCCACATGACCCGGAAGCTGTACGCTGGCTCCCTCAGCCAGTAAAGCGAGATGAGCGCCGCAACCCCAGAGTCGGCCACGACTGGACCTAATGGTCAGGGGTCCCTTTACCCTTTACCTATGCTCATGGCCTAGCTCAGTGACCTGATAAGAAAGCAAATGTTCTGCCCTCTAGCAATCAGATCATTCATTTGATGAGCAGGGAGCAGTAATAGCTCCTTTTAAGCTGATCTGTACAGCTCAGCTGAGGAGGGTGAATGCAGCACCCAAACCAAAACTGGTTTGCCACCCTTGAGCTAAAGGAGCATCCAGGGCACATGCATGATGATCAGGGAAATATTCCACAGAAGTGAAAATAAATAGAAACAGCAAGGTGTATGTTGAAGATATTAGCAGGGCCGTCTTACTCATAGGTGGGTGGCGCTGTGGGTTAAACCACAGAGCCTAGGACTTGCCGATCAGATGGTTGGCAGTTCAAATCCCCGTGACAGGGTGAGCTCCTGTTGCTCGGACCCTGCTCCTGCCAACCTAGCAGTTCGAAAGCACGTCAAAGTGCAAGTAGATAAATAGGTACCACTCCAGCGGGAAGGTAAACGGCGTTTCCGTGCGCTGCTCTGGTTCGCCAGAAGCGGCTTCGTCATGCTGGCCACATGACCCGGAAGCTGTACGCCGGTTCCCTCAGCCAGTAAAGCGAGATGAGCGCCACAACCCCAGAGTCGGCCACGACTGGACCTAATGGTTAGGGGTCCCTTTACCTTTTCACAAGCAGCACAAGCACTCTTGCCTGCAACCAGATATTTCACAGGTCAAACTATTGTAGCACAAAATTACACAAACACCTGCTGGCTGAGACAGCAGGATAGGCAAGGGCCAAGCTGCTGCAAAGTCAGCTCCTCACTGTTTTACTGTGCTCTAGGAGGGAAAGGGCAGCAGGGCTTTTATATTAAGGCAGGTCCTGGAGCACACTCCCCACCCCAGCTGCTTTCAATTAGCCAGCACTTAAACAATAACCCTTCTTTCGAAGTTTAATCTTCTGATGTCAGGTGACTTGCAGGAGGTAAAAAGTGGCTGCTTAGTATGGGCCAGTTCCAGCAGAAGGAAAAGGAGGAATGGCAAGTAAAGTTATTTGAATATACCTGTGTACAGCTAGCTAAAAAGACAGAAACAATTAGGAATAGAACAAGCCAAACGTTTCTTAAGGAATGGGAGTGTTATAAAAACTATCTAGAAAAACCTTGTTCTCAAATTATGCCTTTATTACGCTTTGATTAATTTTTGCAAAAGACAAAACAGCTATTATAACCAAGAAAGTTAATACCAAGAAAGTGGAAACATTTAGAGAAGGCAGTTAAGGAAAGGAAAAATTGATTCAAATTGAAGTAGTAGACGGAAGTCAAATAAAATTTTAGAATTTATAAGGTTTGATAAACACAACAAATATGGATTACGGGTGGTGGCAAATATATTAAGTGGTTATGTTATTTTGTTTTCTCTTATGTATTTGCTTATTCTTAGGCTAGGCCTGAATTATGGATGGAAAATGTATATGGATGTATGCAAACAAAATGTAATATAAATTTAATTAATAGCAGAAACTATGGAAACACTTGGCAACTGGTGGCTCCCTTTCATAACTCTTTGGATGTTTTTTCCAACCTCAGAACAAAATTTTACAAATGCTGGTACCCAATCACTCCTTCAAAGTTAGCTCCCAACATTATGCCATATTTTGCTGTAGCCAAGACGTTTGCAGATACAGACTGCCTCAGTTCTCAAAAGCTCCTAATCAAAGTATGTGCCATAATTCCTATTTCCCTACAGCCCATCAAGTTGTGAAATAATTCTAAGTTTCCAGTTGATAACAGCAATAAAAATTCAGCTATCAAATGTAGGGCAATGGGACCAGATCCTGTCCGAAGCATAGGCAAAGCATGTGAAGCAAGGCCAATGGCAGCAAGTAAGGAAACAAACACATCACACACACATCCCAAAAAAGTAGTAGAATAACTATTTTAAAAAAATAGTATGCCTTTTCTAATAATCAGCAGTGGGCCCAGGGGATATGGCCTTTCCATCAAAATTTTCTACCAATTTTACTGCTCGTATGTGTAAGGTAAAGGGACCCCTGACCATTAGGTCCAGTCGTGGCCAACTCTGGGGTTGCGCGCTCCTCTCGCTCTATAGGCCGGTGTTTGTCCGCAGGCAGCTTCCGGGTCATGTGGCCAGCATGACTAAGCTGCTTCTGGCGAACCAGAGCAGAACACGGAAACGCCGTTTACCTTCCCGCCGGAGCGGTATCTATTTATCTACTTGCACTCTGACGTGCTTTCGAACTGCTAGGTTGGCAAGAGCAGGGACCGAGCAACGGGAGCTCACCCCGTCGCGGGGATTCAAACCGCCGACCTTCTGATCGGCAAATCCTAGGCTCTGTGGTTTAACCCACAGCACCACCCGTGTCCCAATGCTCGTATGTGTGGACCCACATAAAATGAATTGCCATAATCCATTGGGGGGGGGGATGAGCAATTTGGACCAATGTTGTATAAGCAGCTCCCCATGCATGGATCCCCATGTGGACACACTTCCAGCATTGCTTTCCCATCACGTTATGCTCTCGCTTTTGTTCAGGCCCGTTACGTATCCGGCGTATCAGAGTTTGAGTGTGCAAGGGCACCCGTCACGGCAAGTGTTGGTGAATATTACAAATTTATAAATGGTAGAATTTGGATAATATTTTGAGTATTGAAGGGAAGCTGCCAAGCCAGGGCCTCACCTGGGATAGAAGTTGTGAAGAATGACAAAAAGTCATTAACCTATGGTCGCCAATTTGTTTCAATGAATCGGGGGACATTCTTTATTTTTTTTGAAGATGAGTAGCAACAGGGAGTCAGTAGTGGGGATGGTGAGGCAAAAGACCCTGGGCCCCAAGCACACATGCATATTGTAGAAAGGTGCAAAGCCCTTTTTTCACACCCTGTGAAACATAAATGTGCAGAGTTTTTAAAAAACTGGCAACCACCAAACGGCATTCACCACAGAGCCCACCACCAAATAGCACCCAGCACATGATGGCAGAAACATGATCCTTAATCCAAAGAGGATCCCAGACCCAAGTGAAAGATCAGTTTGTAAACAGAACAAGCCTGGATACAGGAGAGTAGATTTTCCCTTTAGCTAGTCAGGGCTGAGAGAGCCTATTCCCCCCCCCCCAAGCAATAGAGGGCCTGGAAGCAAGAAGATCCCACAGCTGCTTGCTAAGTGGGTTTCTTTCTGCAGAGTCACTGTGACCCTGACCAAACTTGCAGCACACTTTCTATAAAGGTGGCGAATTCGGCTAGCTGGCTGGAACTTTCTTTTCCTCAGCAAGACTGCATCTAGAATCCTAAGTAAAAAGCCATTAAAATGAAATAAATAAATTGGCATTTATTTACACCTCGGATATTTCTACTGTGCCATTGAAAACTCTCCATACCTCAAATAGCTTCATCTGCTGGTTTCTGCACATCACTATTGTACTCAGAAACCTGGGGCTTTTTTTCAATGAAGAACCTGGACTGAGGCTTAGAGTAAGCGAAGAGATTTGTTTAAAAGTTTATTACAGGTGTTCTTCCTTCCAGGATTCTCTGTAAGTCTGGGGCTGGACTTGTCTGTGCCTCTCCCAGCGCATTCTGAAATTCTGGCCTGCATCAAGGAATAAGTCAGCATAGACCTTACACAGTCTAGGGCTGCCATACGTCCTGATTTTCCATGACATGTCCTGGAATTCGCCTCCGAAAATGGCATCCTGGAATATTTATCGGATAAATCTCCGTCAAAGAGGGTTAAATTATGCAGGAAATGCCAAAAAAAAAAGCTCCAAAATTCAAAATTTGTTGTAGCTTCTACTATAAAAAGCTCAACAACTTATGAGGTGTCCTGGTTTGTAGTTTTTTTTAAATATGGCAACCCGTTACATAGGAAAATCAGAAGCTGACTTTATACAGGACAAAGTCAGACCATTAGTCCACCTAGCTCAGTATTGTCTGCAGCAACTTCCCAGGGTTTCAGCTAGGCGTCTACACTAGCTTTACCTGATGTTAAGGAGTGAACTTGTAAGCTTTTGTCTGCTGTTACCACAAAACCTGTAGAGATGGGAAACCTGGTGTAGAAATAACCCGCTATTCACCCTGAGGTCCCAGGGCGGGTTGCAAGTTTGCAGATTTGCTGGAGCTATTTTTTAAAAAGTGGAGGATCCATGAGGATCCGTGTAGATCCGCCTTTAACCCAGACCCCACGTATGCAACCATTTTAAAAATGGTTAGGCACAACTTGCAATTACAAAATGCAACCACGCACATAAAAAAAAACCAGCGTGGGTCCTGGAAACACGCATCTCAAGACCAGGGCAAAGCGATGTGTCTAGTTACGTTATTTTTCTACCCTTCTTTTTGACCAGTCTCCAAATTGTCATGAAATTCAGCTTCCGTAAGAACTTTGCAATTGCACAGGCTTCAAGCCACAGATCTGTGAGGGAAAAAATGGGAGAAAGAACGAATGGGGTGGGGAGCTTTTAAAATATTGGAACTGAAAACAAGACAGAAAGTGTTTTCTAGGTCCTAGAATATCCGACGGCTTCTAACGTGCTGCCTTGAACTGTACTAATCTCGGGAATTTCCAATCTGCTTGAACAGTGTGCGTTTTTGTGGTGAAGTTTTCTCACTTGTTTATGCCATTATTCAGTGTGGTTGGGGTTTATTATGGCTGGGCAAACCAACCGTCCTTGGGCTCGCTCTACGCCTTGGAGGCGAAAAATAAAATAAAATATGTTTGCCATCGGCTTCGGGGGGCGGGGCGCCGGAGAGCGGTTATTTCGGAGCGCGAGAACCTCCGTCCCTTGGCTCCTCCCCTCCCTCGCACCGCGCGCTGCACGTGGCGGGGGCGGAGTTTATAAAATCCGCTGCGGGAGCCGGCGCTCTCCATTCGCCCACCGGCCGCCGCGATGGTGGCGGTCGCGCGGCAGCAGCGGACCGAAGCCGGGCACGCTGTGGCGACAGCCGGCGTCGCCGGCGCCCTGAAAAGCTCGCATTCGAAGCGCAAGCCGGAGGGATGCTTGAAGCCGACGGGACGCGACGAAGGAGCGGGGAAAAGGGACGGCGGCTGTGGAGACGAGAAAGTGAGTGACCGGCCGACAGGTTGCTTCGCGGGGGTCGGCTAACGGCTTCGCGCGGTTTCCCATATATCAGACTTCCGCGCCCCCCTGCGGGCTTCTCTGGCCCTCCTCGGGTCTCCTGCTGGCCCCTCAGCCCGAGCGAAACCTCGGGTTTTCCGTTGAAATCAACGGCGAAGTCGCTCACGATTAGCTAACTTGCGTTGTTATCAGCGGGTCGACGCTTGCACTTCTGGATCCGTCTGGCCCGGAGTCCCGTTTCTAATAGCCGAGGGCAAGAAGGGCTTGAGGGAAAACCGCCCAAGCCCTCCTCACGTTTCTTGTTGCTCAGCAACGGGGTAATGCGCCTGCAAACTGCTCCTGAACCTGGAGGTTCCATTTTACTGCCCGGGCTAAAAGCCGTGGACGCGAGTCCCCTGGCCACGAATTTCGCAGCGCCCTTTTATCTACAGTGGTACCTCGGGTTACTGACGCTTCAGGTTACAGACTCCGCTGACCCAGAAATAGTGCTTCAGGTTAAGAACTTTGCTTCAGGATGAGAACAGAAATCGTGCTCTGGCGGCGCGGCAGCAGTGGGAGGCCCCATTAGCTAAAGTGGTGCTTCAGGTTAAGAACAGTTTCAGGTTAAGAACGGACCTCCGGAACGAATTAAGTACTTAACCCGAGGTACCACTGCAAAAGGGTGCTGCGAAATTCGTGACCACTAACATAGACGGCACCCTTTTACATATATAAAAGGGTGCCGTCTGTGTTAGTGGTTACTTGTATGCCCTTCTGCGGAACCGAATTGGGCACATTTAACTTTGCGCCGTCCGTCCGTGTGAGAGTGGTTCCCCCCCCTCCCCGGTGGATCTGGACCCTGTTCATTTCCCCAATCCCCGCGAAGCCCTCTTGTTTCTCGACATCGCTGGGGTTATAAAGTAAATGCAGTAAATGCACTTCGGTTTTGTTTGGTGGTGTTAAGATTTAGGTTCTTGCTCCAACTCTTGATAGTGGTGAGGAAAATGTTCAACGTGCGCAGCAGGTTTTGGATTTCGTGTCTCTTGTCAGTGGTAGGGCTGGGAATGAAGGAAGAATAAAGGACGGTGCTCCTGAGTATTATTGTGGGAGTTCGCAGTTACAAGTTGTGGAACTTAAGCCTAGTCATCTGTCTCTAGAAAGCAGAAATGCAGTTCTGAAATTGAGAGTTGGAACGTGTGTGTATGTGTGTGGTTGGTCTGTCTGTCTGTGTTTGAAGTGAGAGTAGTTAGTCCAGTTTGCATTTTGGGTCCTTTTAAATAGTATCAATTAAAAAACCCTTCTAGGTACCCATGTTATTAAATTTAGAATAAATGCTTTGCCTTTGGTTCTGAGCACGCACACCATGCCCTCAGTTCACTCAAATTAAAACCTACATGTTGCCCATACATATATGTTGAAATTAGTGGGAGGAATTACCCATTTACCTTGATAAATATATTTAAGGTGATTAAATGATTTTAAGGGCTAACTTAACGTGATGTGTTATTTACACAGTGCACCCCCTGTTTGTTTCTTGTTTTATTGCTGAACTGCTCCCACTACTGTTTGGAAGAGTATGTAGGGCCATCACAATTTACTGAAAATTAAGTTTAAGAGGTTGAAGATCACAGCCTGATTTGCTGTAATGCTGTCCCCTCTGGTAACACTTTGAAAATGATTATTGAGAGCATTCAGATACTCGCTGAAGTTCATAAGGTACCGTATTTTTCGCTCTATAACACGCACTCGACCATAACACGCACGTAGTTTTTAGAGGAGGAAAATCCGTAGGCATGCCACCTGTAGGCATTCCCTCCATAACACGCACAGACATTTCCCCTTACTTTTAGGAGGAAAAAAGTGAGTGTTATGGTGCAAAAAATACAGTAAAAGTGATCACTAGGTGAGCCTATTCCTTACTATGATAGTTTATTCTCTCGTATCCAGCTAGTTACTTTACCTGTGTAAAGCATTTTCAGAAATTTGTTGCTGATTGATATTGTTTTTACTTTTAAAAAAAAAATCTGCTTTATTGGGTTTTCTAAAATTACAATGAAGAAGTGCAAAGTTCCCACTCTGTCCTTGTTCATAAAGGTAAATCAAATAGCTAAAACAGAGTAAGTGCATGACTTAAATGAACCCTGAACATGTTAAGAAGAAAATCCTTTTTAACAATCTGTGGGGTTTCTGAAGTTTGATTGAGTTTTAGATCTTTTTGGAAACTTTTACTTTAAACTAGCATTGTGTTGTGGTCTGTGTTTGTTACCATAATGGACAAATATAGTCTAAAAAGGTTAAAAAACAACTATATTATGACAGTTTGGTTTGATTCATTGTTGATGTAGTGTTTAATTTGCCGTAGAGTTAAGTAACTTCCAATCCAGATTTTTTTTAAAAAAATCTTTCCATGAAAGGAAGTATTGAAAATCCTTTCCAAGAAACGAAAATCTTCCCAAATAATTGGTTGAAAAGGTAATTTTAAGCAACATATCTCTGCTTGGTTTTGGTTTTCATAACTTGCATATTTTAATTGTAATATTTCAAAACTGTCCAGCTACTCCTGAAAGTAAGGGATGGGGGGTAATTAGTGTAGCAAATGGAGGAATAATATTTACCATAATATACCCTTAGTTCAAATATTCTGTAGAAAATGTTATAAAGTTAACAGACACAAAATACACCACTTTTCTTACTAGCATTTTCAAGTGCTGATATTTGGATGTTTTATCTTGCCGCCCAGAAAAGAATTAAAGTACATAAATGAGATTACGTTTAAGAATTCTACACTTTTATAGAATGCTTAGCTTTTAAACTGTGTGATTTGTTAGGGTAATATCATAAGGGAATCTTGTTGTGTCTACATGCTATACCTTTAAATCACATTCAAAACACTCCCCCCCCCCCCGTCCAAGTTCTAGGTATTGTAGTTTGTTAATGGTTGCTTGGAATTGTAACTCTGTGAGGGGTAAACTACAGTGCTGAGAATTCTTTTGAGGGGGAAATGCATTGTAAGTGTGTAGGAAGGTTAATATTAAACTACTGAAAAGTTATTAGGGGCAAAACATAGAATATGTCAACTGTCCTTAATTGCAGCAAAGTGAACACCACATCAAACGAGATTAATAGATTTGCAAAACGCAGCAAAAGTAATTGAATATGTTGTGTAGATAATAAGGCAGACTTACTTCTGCATGGCTTTCAGAAACATGATTCTCCTTACCAGGAGATATGTCAAAAATTGAATTAGTTTCTATTTTCAAGCTACATGGATATGACTATATTTATACATGATCTATGAAATGTGTATCCTGTTTTTAAATCTGATTTTGATTAGATTGTATATTATAGGGAGTATTTTTATATATTCTACTGTATTAACTAGCCATTATAATGCTGTAGCATGTGGTGGAGGAGTGGTACTTGTGAGTTCTCATCTTCAGCATTGTTGTGGCTTATTGAGAAGAGAGCTGAGGTTGGTATCGAGCACATGCACCAGCAGGAACGCTGGGTGAACTCCACTGGTGCATTTGCACCATATTACCACCTTGTTCCTCTCCTCCCAGTAAGCTGCAGACTGGAGGTCAGGACAGTGCTGCCACATCAGCAGCTGCTACTGTGGTAACTCAGTGTGAGGAAATAATTGAACAGAGCAAAAGCATAACAGACATGTCAAAAATATAAAAAGTATGGACACTGTGATTGGCAGTTCTTAAAGAGAAATCAGAATTTTGTTTGCTCTAGCAGGTTTGGTAAGATCGGTACATAGGCAATGGTTTAGTATTGTGCCATGCAATATGGTGTAACTAGTCTGCCTTTTTTATTCTGTATTGAAATGCATATTCTTTCTTCCTAGAAATATAAAAAATAAACTAAGCTTGATTTCAGAAATTCATTACTGTAAAAAACAACTGTTCTGGGATGCCTTGTGCCCAATGTTAATTGCACAGTTCATAGCCCTCTAAACATAAGGGTACATTTTAGGAGAAACTCCCAAACAAACCTCCTTTGTCACAGATCTATAATTTTTTTAATACTCTTCAAAAAGTAGAAAACTTTATTAGTAGTTTCTCAGTACAGTGTGCTAAATCTGACCTTTTAGTATCAAATATCAACATTCTTACAGGTGATCTTAATCTGCATACTCTCAACGATGGTTTTGAATCAGAGTTTAGGAAGATAGCATGTCAAGAAAACTGCAGTGTCCTGGAGGGTGAGAATTAGGGTTTGGCTGGGTGCATGCTGAGAAGCTGAAAAATTCCGGAATTCTCTCTTTGCCTGTATGCTATTAGCTATTGAATGTTCAGGGTTGGGGCTAGAAGCCCTGTAGCACTATGCAGCACAGCAAGAGTTTGGGGGAGGCAGGAGTCCCATTTATTTCTTTAGCACATCTGATCTCCCCCCACCCCATCCTGCCAGCCTGAATAGACATCAGATTGGCCATTCTGGAAACAGAATGATAGACTCCTGGACTGGTACTGTGAAATGATCCAACAAGGTTCTTCATGTTTTCTTGATCTTAGTTTTTTTGTACAGTGGTTCCTCGCAAGACGAAAAGAATCCGTTCTGTGATTCTCTTCGTCTAGCGGTTTTTTCGTCTTGCGAAGCAAGCCCATTGACGGATTAGCGCTATTAGCGGCTTTTAGCGGCTTATCGGATCAGCTGATAAGCGGCTTAGAAAAAGGGGAAAGGAAAAAAACCCCGCAGGAACTCGCAAGACATTTTCGTCTTGCGAAGCAAGCCCATAGGAGATTCGTTTTGCGAAGCACCTCCAAAACGGAAAACTCTCTCGTCTAGCGAGTTTTCCGTCTTGCGAGGCATTCGTCTTGCGGGGCACCACTGTAATGCTCATTGATAGTATGCATCCCACAAATAATCTCTGGGCCACCACAAATCATACACCCACACCTCCAGAAAAACTTTATCTATAAGATCGCATTGAATCTTGGCCAGGGCCACACTGAGCAGAAGGCACTGATAAGTGCATGTACCCAAGCCCTTTACAGTATCTTGCACCAAAAGTATTTGGTCATATGTCAATCAGTGTCATCTCATAGAGGGTGTTTGGGGTTGCCCAAATATTATTTTTTGTAATGGTCATATAACTGTTTTGATTGGAGGAAATTAGTGTTGACCTTGAAAGCTATAGCCATCCAATCATGGATATGCTTGTTTTGGAGGTTCAAGGACAGACTTTGATTGGTTGAGCTGTATTTTGATCTTCCAGAGAAACAAAGAACTAAAACTTGTAACCACAGTAATTCAGTGTGCCCACACACTTTTCTTTACCCTCACCCCCATAGACTGCATGACACTGTGATAAATACTGGTTGTGCAAATTTTCTGCAGTTGTATTGATATTCAAAACGTTACATATTGCTGGAGATGCCTTTGGTGCTAATAGACCTCCATGAATAGTTTATGGTCCCTGGAATACAAGCATCCTTGGAATACAATTTTGTAGAGAATGAAAATAATAATGTTGGAGACTTATATGCCATTGTTTTGGCTGGGAAACATGTACTGTATCTCCCTCTAGTGCCTAGTTCATAAATAACAGCCCACCATAATTCATTCCCTTAGCTCAAGAGTTACTGCTGTAAAAACCACTCAGAACTGCTTCTGAAATACTAATAACAGTATTTGGTTGATTATTTTACCTTATAGAGTTGCATTCAACACCAGTCAAAGTATACCCATTGAAATCAATGGATAAGACTAACCTAAGTTCCTGCCAACCTAGCAGTTTGAAAGCACACCAAGAAAAGTGCAGGTAGATAAACAGGTACCGCTCCGGCAGGAAGGTAAACGGTGTTTCCATGCACTGCTCTGGTTTTGGTGTTTCGTTGCGCCAGAAGCGGCTTAGTCATGTTGGCCACATGACCTGGAAAAACTGACTGTGGACAAACACCAGCTCCCTCGGCCTGTAAAGCAAGATGAGCACCGCAACCCCAGAATCATCTGCGACTGGACTTAACTGTCAGGGGTCCTTTACCTTTTACCTTTTTAGGTTCAGTGGGTCTACTCTGTAGAACTTAGGATACAAACCACAGTTGTGAAATGTGATACTTCAGATAAAAGTGCAAGAATAAAAGCAGTTGCAATTTTTAATGTACTTACATTTAATATGCTTACACATATTTTAAATTTCTACTTGAGTGTCTCATTTAAATATGTTAAATATGTTCTTCAGTGCAAAACAAAAGTAACAACTGATAACGCAATTTAATTGCAGTTACCATAGGCAGTTACTCAGCCTAGTGGTATTGGGGGGGGGAGCCTTAACTTGCCCGCACTGAAATGCATTCTTTTATTATTAAACTTTTGGGGTGGAAACGAGGCATTCTTGCTTCAGAGTTAATAGGGAATTTGAACATCCAGGTGCAGTAGGAATTAAAAACAGAAACGGAATGGGTAATGATGGAAGATATTTAGAGACAATAAAGTAATTGTGTAGAAAGCTACTACTACTACTACGGTTATTGGCATTTTTATCACTTTTCAGTCCACAAGAGTTCCCAGAGTGGTGTACAAATTTCAGTGAGGACACTCCCTGCATTCAGGCTCAAGATTTATGGGACAAAAGAAAAAGATACTGGGAGGAAGTAAGAAAAAGCAAGTTAAAGTTTTAATAACAGTTTCTGCAATTCATTATTGATTCAGGTTGA
The DNA here is from genome assembly GCF_965112155.1 of Podarcis liolepis. Lineage (NCBI taxonomy): Eukaryota > Metazoa > Chordata > Lepidosauria > Squamata > Lacertidae > Podarcis > Podarcis liolepis. The sequence continues at coordinate 36,400,826 of NC_139571.1, forward strand.
AGACAAAATAGAAAAGGAATCAAAGATGGAAGTGATACAGAAAAACATAACGTCAAATACAAAGGGTATATTTTTGCCAGATCAAAGTCGTTTGAAAAAATTTACCATCCCTAAAAGAGCTCCTGATAAAGGTACAGTAGACAAATAGCAAAATACTCAATTTTGATCATGTGTTATAGATCTGCCATAATTTAATAAGCAAAGAAACAATGTGATACGTGATAGAAATTGTGTCATTTTCAAACAGTTCATGTCATTGTACTTCAGAAATGTATGCTTTCCCAGGTCAGTTGTATCCTGACAGTTTCTGATGTTTATAATAGGAATTGACACTACCTCTGCCTTTTCGTCTCTCCTCTTCTGAAGAGTTTCCTCATATGGTAGCATCCCTGTCTGAAAGAAGTAAAGTTATTGGTTCCATAGGACAGAGCTTTCTGCCATAGCACCAAGGTTATGGATTGTTATCCCTAAAATGAGTTGCTTGACTTTGTCACTACAGTTCTAGTCAACAAATCCAAACTTTTTTTTTTGTGCCAGGCCCTCAGATTTTAGGTTTAGCTTTTGTCTGTGCTGGATTTATCCTTGTTTTCAACGTTTTTATTCTAGTTCAGCCCATCTTCAGCCTTTTTATTCAATAATACTATTCTGTGAACTCCAACAGAGATGTACCTGCGTTAGCCATTATAATCTTTCAATAAAGATTGATCGAATTATTATTTTTTGTAAATTATTCTGTATCAGATTCAAAATTAAGTCACATTTCCAAAGAGAATCTTAATGGTATACTTGTGTTTAAGCATCCTTGCCAGTTGTGGGAAGTGGCAGATGCTAATACTATTATCATTATTATTAAATTTAAATCCTGCCCTTCCTCCCAAGGAGCCTAGGATGTCAGATTCTTCTGAGTACAGTAGAACCTCTACTTACGACCGGCTCTACTTGGGCCCAATCCAAGTTGTGACCGCAGCAAACTCGGAAGTAAATACTGGGCTTGCCGCGATTCATGCACGTGCGGAAGCGGCTTCTGCCATTTGTGCACACACAGAAGCGGCTGCCGCCATCTGCACATGCGCAGAAGTGTGCTGCCGCTGAATGCACCTGTGCACAACAGCGCTTCTACCAGTGACCTAGATCAATTTACAGACAGACCTCCGGAACTGAGTACGTCTGTAAGTAGAGGTTCCGCTGTCGTTCTTCCTGCAAGGATTCCCACCTTCTGCTTTAAATATTGTCCTCCACTATGATGTGCTACCACTTCCTGAGTAATTGTACGGAGAAAAAGGGCTGCTCCCGTTAGGGATGCACAAACATGCTTCAATCTGTTCCAATATTTATCTGCACTTTCATCTGATATTTTCTCTTCCACTGCAGTTGATTCATTTTGCACAAGTCTATGTTCCGTTTTATCTACTAACGCAGAAACATATGTAGCTTTTATAGAGCACGTAGACATGCATGACTCAACCACCAACAGATATTTACAAATTTGTTACCTCTGTGTATTGCCTTTCAATTTTAATTAATTTCTACAGGGAATGCCCTGTTAGTCTTTTTCAGCAAAACAACAAAGGGCTTAAAAATCAAAGTTAATGAAGTGCCTAATTGACCATCATAATGCTATCCATGGTTGCAAACTTAGTCCCATTGTATTCAGAGGGGCTTACTTCCAGGTAAATGGGGTTAGGATTGCAGCTGCTCTTGCTACCTTGATTTTGCCAGCCCACCACTATAAACGTGCCATCCTATCTCCTTTCCGTCACCCAGGCATCAGCTACATTTCATTTAGTAGTTTAGTTAAAAGTCAAGAAAATCTGAAGGATGAGGGAAAGGAAGATAATTTTAAATTTAATGTCACTTTTAAAGCAGAAAGTTAAGGTGGTCAGTAATGGGTAGTCAGAGCCAGATGATTCTACTTTGACAAAGGGACCTCTTTCCATAGGGAAAGAACAGCATGAAATGATGCATTCAAATGAGTTTGAAAATGTAGCAGATTAAGGCTAAATCCTAACCCCATTTACCTGGCAGTAAGCCTCACTGAAGTTCACTGAGATTTACTTCTGAGTAAATATGGTCATGATTGTAGTCTTGGTTGTAGCAAAAAATAATTATGAGCAAGAAAAGTAAAGAGGCACTTGTATACCTCAATAAATATGCAAAAACTGTATGATGCAAAGCAATTGACTTACATATTTATAACATGTGCATGTTAAAAGGTTAGTTGTCAAGAACAAAGGTGAAAGCTTTCACAGGAAGACTCCTTGCCACAGTTGGGGGTATGCATGAAAAATGGTTTACAAAGGGACATGAACCATCTTAATTCTCTCAATCTCTACTTATATTCTTTCAAATAAAGGTTGACTTAAAGCCTGCAGTCAAATTAGCTTAAATCAGTATGTGAACTTCATCCCATATCCCTGTTTTTGCTCCTTTTTGCTTCCTTAGTTTTGCAAGGTCACAATGCTACCATGACAGTAGAAGCCATAACTAGCATAATTCCTCTGACTAAGCAACCATATTCTTTGAAGTGTTGACCAGCCTTCCTATAAATCCTGTCTGTCTCCCAACCTTCCATAACACCTGTTCTTATGCACTGTGAATTTTCTTCAAAGCTTTCTTTCTGATTACCATTCTTGCCTGAGTCTCCTTTCTCTTCCTTTTCTGTTTATTTTTACCACATAGAGGAGGACGCCATTCCTAATAGGGATGACTCCTACTGGAGAAAGGCAGGGTCTTCAACTTGCAACGTCCTCTCCAGAGGGACAGTTAGGTCTTCATGTCTCTGTGTGTGTAGAGAAATGCTTGCTTGAGTGGTTGTTTTGTGTAGATTTCCCCTTTATCTAGTCCTTCCTTCATCATGTTTGCTAGATCATCTGAGTAAGTTTTTTCATCTGAGTAAGTTTTCCTGGTTGGCTGCCCCCCTTCTTCATTTCTTTATTTTAAAGTTTTGTTCTCGCCCTCCACCCTTCCATCCCACCCTCTCCATCTTGTATCCCACAGATTGGTGGAAACACAGACGTATATTGAGGGGCCAGGAGAGGAAATAGGAACCCCGTGGTTTCTTTATATCCTAGGACCACTTCTCAGTCCTTTCGCTGCCTCTGTGCAAATTTTAATCCAAGCCAAACTGGCAGCTTCCCTTTCCTTACAGAAGCTGGATTGGAAACTCCTTAGTACCTAAGCAGCAGGATGCTTCATGCCACCACACCAGTTCAACCAAGCAGTGTCACGTGTGTCCCTATATAACATAGATGCTACTTTAACTAGCAATGAATTAATTTCCATGACCTAATTTAAGCAAGATTTTCTCTCCTGAGATTTTTTACTAAACCTTGTAACTTGACAGTAATCTCTTTGGGAGATTCTTTTGCCTGTGACCATCACTGTTGCCAAAAATGTTGCTTAGTAATCCCCATGACTGTAATTCTAATAGATTTCTTAAAACTTTTTATTTATTTGTGTTTAGGTTTACTAACGGAGTGTTCCAATAATCAGAGAGACAGTAATGAGATTAAACAACGGCTGATTCAAAGTTGCCTTGACAAAGAATGTAACCTCGAGTCTTTGTGGCAGTTCAATAAGATAAAAATGGTTCACAATAAAGATCTGGAAGAAGAATTCGTCGCAAAGAGGTGAATTGTGCTTATATGAAGAGAAATTAATCCATTTTATTTTATCATATTTGTCTTCCATCCTTTCCATATTTGTCTTCCATCCTTTGTCTTCCATCCAGTGTGGTGTAGTGGTTAAGAGCGGTAGTCACGTAATCTGGGAAACCGGGTTCGAGTCTCCGCTCTTCCACATGCAGCTGCTGGGTGACCTTGGGCCAGTCACACTTCTGTGAAGTCTCTCAGCCCCACTCACCTCACAGAGTGTTTGTTGTGGGGGAGGAAGGGAAAGGAGAATGTTAGCCGCTTTGAGACTCCTGAAGGGGAGTGAAAGGCGGGATATCAAATCCAAACTCTTCTTCTTCTACTCCCAATAAGTTTATATGTGGTGTTTTCTCACTGTATTCTAAAAACAATTACATGAAAAAGAGAGAGAGACTGACTTGCCCAAACCCACGTAGTGAGCCCCTTCATGGCTGGGGTTTGAACCCATGTCTTCTCCATTCCAGATCCAACACGCTTGTCCATTACATGTGCAAAAGCTATAGGAGCCCTAACAGAAAAATCACACACACACACAACTAGCTATCCATAGTCATAATTGAACACAGATGCTGAAGTTTAGTTCTGGTTTCTCCTAGTCCCATGGGCTTAGGCAATTCCTTCTCCAGTCCTGATCCATACACATTGGACTGCGTGATGTGACTCTCTAGGCCACCTGCCTTCCCTTTTGTTTCACCCCCCGCATCCTGAACCACATATGCTAAGCTCCATTCTGCAGGAAATACATGCCCATTCATCCTGAATCATCCACCTCCTTGAAACTCACATGGTTCAATGGGTTGTAATAACAAGATTAACAGTATTACATTTTTTCAGTTTTAGAGATAGGCAGCAGCTTTACTCACCAGACCAGACTTTCTTGGATATAAAACAATCCGTGGCATGTAGAAGAGCCATCATACTAAAACAGCCAATTACAATGTACTAAAGAAAACCATCAACTATTAAGCAACCATCCATTTGCAATGTGGTCAGGGCCAGATTGTTACCTTTTCTTGCAAGTGGGTATAAAGAAAATCAAATACACCAGTATTATGAAATTGCTTATAATCTAAGAAAGTGAAGAAGCATTTATCTGAAATGTATATAATTATTTGGAAATGTGTATAATGTGTTATTTTTTATTGCTAGGACTAAGTTGCGTGAAGCAGGAAGGCAAGATAAAGAAACATCTAGCTTTTTACTTGTCTCTAACAAGGAAGTCTCAAACATTTGTCAGAATGGCCTGCACACTGGTCATTCCAAGAAAGAACAACTAAATCTTATGAAGCAACTTGGAAATCCTCAACTTGGCATATATTTATTCAGACACATTGATGTTGCTCTGAATTATGCATCCGAACACTCAATCCCGATAGAAAATATAATTGTTTTCAGGGTAAGTTTTATACAGAAATGGTAAATGCTAGGCAAGTGTTGTGTAGCATGAGGAGTCGTTGTTTTGTGTCCGAATCTTTTATCCCAATGATTATTTTTTTCTGACTATAATGCGTTTTTGTATGCAGAAGCCAAATTTAGGTTGCTAGGTAGGATGCTGAAAGTCGGGACCGTTCTCTGAAATGCTACTGGCTCCATGCGCAAGGCCAGCTAGACAGGTGCAGCTTTATAGTCTCAATGCGTGGGTCAGACGATGGTGTTGGGAGGAGCAGTTTGGATTTGTTAAGCGCTGAGTGTGTTCCAGTCACAACAAAGAGGTAATTACAGGCCATCTTCAAACTGAGTGAAAAAGTGGTCCTCATTCATAATCTAACACAGAAATACCATCAGATAATAGTGGTTAGTATACCTCGGATTCATATACATTTTTACTAAAATCTCAAGAATTTATATTTTCATTTCCTATGCAGGATTTAAATATCTTGCATTTGGAGAAGTGTTATGTCTACTACAGCTATTAAGTTTTTATACTGAAGCCTCTATGGTTGAGTGATAAGATCACATACTGTTTTTTTAAAGAAACCCTCCATCTGAAATCAGAATATAGGAGTGCATTCTTGATATTTGTCTGTGGTGTATATTTTATTTTCATGTTCGTTAACTCACAGTTCATTATTTTACATTGACTTTTTTTTTTTAAGTTATATGCTCTTAAGGGGAGTGGAACTTTTTCCTGTGTTTAAAAAGCACTTTGTTCAATATACTTCATAGGAAAAGATGTCCAGCTAGGTAACTGAATGCAATTATGTGAGCATTTTACTGAAAATAACTCTGTTTTCTTTTATTTAATCTGATAGGTTCTCTTAGGAAAAGTGAAAAAAATTCAGCCTCCTAAAGGCAAGAAGAAAGTTGCTTTGGATCCAACTCCAAAATTTGATTGCCACATGTCCAGAGTTCATCCTTCAGTTAAGGATTCATTGGAGGACCAGGCCATTGGTTCTTTGGTAGGGAATCCTTAACTTTTGCACATGCGACCTAATCAGATGTCATATTTCATTATGCTTGTTGTATTCTTGTTGTATTCTTGAAACTTTGTTCTTTTATTTTTAATTTTTATATTCTGTTATTAATTTATTATTTTGAGTGCAGAATACAACTTAAAAACAGTACAACTATCAGAGGCTGCTGCAAAACTAGAAAACTGTTTTGTAAAAGTTGTAAAACATGCTGGAACGCCCACCTTAATAAAGTCTTTGCCCAACACCCAAAAGACATGTTGACACCAAACTATCTTCTCTGAAAAGGGCACTCCATAGCAGACCCCATGACAGGGAAGGCCCCCTCTCTGGAGGAGGTCTTCAGCTGAAGAAGGAAGGAATGGTATTTATTGTTGCTATTGGGTTGTGATGGGATTTGAAATGTGAAAAAAACAGAGACTCTGACCTTACCATTTTGCAGCCATCGAAGTTTTGAAAGCAGACCCACAAAGATCACATCATAGTTTAAGGTGATAAAAAGCACTCCTGACCACAGTCTGCACTTGCTAGTATTAACTCTAGAAACACTACCAATCTGCAAACTTGGTGCTTTAGGGGGAGTGCATTTCCACCCATAGCATGTCTCCCAAACCACAGCGCCCTCATCTTCGAAGATTTAAGTATAAGATAGCCCTTTTTGCAGGTAGCACACTGCTTTTTTTCAGTGGACCTGCAGATCTCTATCCCCAAATTTATGACAATCATGTAGGTTTGCCTCTGAAGACAGTTTGGAAACTTTAGCTAGTGCAGAATTTGAAAGCAGGTTGCTCACCTGAGCAAGAGGGTTTGAGCATATTACACCGATCCTGGTCCAACTGCGCTGGCTACCAATTAGTTTCTGGGCCCTATTCAGAGTGCTGGTTTTGACCTATAAAGCCTTAAATGGCCCAGGACCGCAATACTTCAAGGACCGCCTCTTCCCATATGAACCTACCCAGACATCATCTTTTGAGGTCCTTCTTCATGTGCCTCCACAATAGATCCAGAGGGTGGCAACATGAGAGCAGGCATTTTTTGCAGTGGCTCCCTGTCAGGAATTCTCTCCCCAGCGAGGTTTGCCTAGCACCTTCATTATAAACCTTTAGGCGCCAGGCAAAAACAATCCTTTGACCAGGCCTTTGGTTGATTGACATCATATGCCTTTTAAATGTGTTGGGGGAGTATTGTGGTCTTGTTTTTATGCATTTTGTGGTTTTATATTCTAGTTTTATCCTAGGGGCCAGTATTAGAAACTGCATTATGAAAGCTAGGAGCTAAATGGCACCTTAAACCTAGGTTACGGGTGCAACAACAGAATGTCTAGGCACACTTTTTATAACAAGAATACAAAGCTGAAAATGAATGAACTGCAGCTAAAATATTATGCTCATTTTTCACATGATCTAGTCCTTCTGTTACTCACCCCCCTAATAGTCTAAAGAAGGTCTCTTCTCCAGAGAGTAGCTGGAAGTGGAGAGGCAGAAAAAGGGCCTCCTTTCCTTCCATGCTGCAGTTTCAGTCTGACATCTTGGGCGCAGTACTGCGCCCAGAGCTCAGAAACTGCTTGCGCTAATGAAATTCTCTGTCGCAAAATGCGCCTAGAACAATGGGAGTTTCAAACACTGCTGGGAACCGCCCTGAGACCTGTTGGTATAGAACAGTATGTAAATTTAATAAAATAAAATAAAATAATAGACTATTTTGGCCACTTGTACGGATACAAAGTTAACTAGCTGAAGTTGGGGGCAATGTCCATAGGGCATGGGCCAATATTCACCCACCACACAGACTGGCCGCTAAAATGGAAAAAGATGATGTACTTGGGTCTCCCCATTTCTGGGTAAAATTCAGTATGGAAGAAACACTTGTTAAAATATAGGCAGGCCTAGACCTAGAACACTGAGCCAGTCTAACAATAATCCTATGGACAATAAACATAATTAAAAAGAACATTCTGGCCAGACTGGTATATGTGCTTAGGGGCCTCCCACTTACCCCCCCCCCCCACGCACTGGAAATACTTCATTCCAACTGATGTATTTAAAAAATTGTGAGCTGCAAACAGACCTCATCTGGCATATACCAAACTGCAGCTCCCTATGACAGACTTATAAGTATTATCTAATTGCACAAGTTCCATAATGGCCACAAGAAGCAGATTATGAAATCCCACAGTAGGCAGATGGAACTAGATTTAGTCAGCTAAACAGCTGGGCAGCACTAGACTCTAAGCAACTGGGAAACTGCAACATAAACTCCCATCATAGCTGCTATCGCACAAGCCTGGCTCGCAATAGCAAACCAAGTGCACTTTGGCCCATTTGCCCACCTTGCCATCAGACTCAGTCCACATATAACAGCCAAAAATCTTGACTTAAGAAAAGCATGGGCAGAGTGAGTATCTCTCACAGAACATAATTTTTTTTGTATGGTGTCTTTTCACAGTTCAAGTCCATGCTCCAGGCAATGGGGGACTCTAACTCAAAACCGTGAGATTTAGTGTCTCGCACTCTACCAATTGAGCTAACATCAGAAAATGCACAACTAAGTGGAACAACTTCCACATAAATCACAAGATCTAAAGTAAAGATAATATAATAAAGATAATAAAATATATGAGCAAAATTTGGCCCAGATGCCCTGAGTGCAGCAGACACACCAGATCTCTTGCAAACACCACATACCATCACCTCAGGAAAACTCAGAAAGTCCCTATACACATTAGTATGTAATACACTAAGGCCAATTAGACATAACTGCACAGTTGGGAAAAGACCTGTGTTGTATCAAATCAGGTACCCATGACATTAGACTTAGAAAATATTCCTCCAGGCTTACAGGACATCAACACATCTTGGATGCATGGACCTAACATCCACAGATCATTGCTGTTGATGTAAATCATGGGTAGGCAAACTAAGGCCCGGATCCGGCCCAATCACCTTCTAAATCTGGCCCACAGATGGTCCACATGAGTAGAATGTGTCCTTTTATTTCAAATGCATCTCTGCCCTGTAATCAAACCCTTTGGGGCAGAAGTACAGACTAGAATTAACTTGGTTCCGGGCAAATCCCTGTTACATAGGAGGCACCAACATAATAATTGGCTACATACCTGCCAGGAAGGCAGGTTTCATTGAGCCATGCTCACAGCAAAATGAATAACCCTCCCAACATTGAAAGCCCAAGTCACACCAGGCACAGAGAACTGGATACAAGACCTACACAAGAGAAAATTCTCTTCTAAGAGATTTGGAGGACCATTTGAGAACTTTTCACCAAGTAGTACCTATAGCCAGAAGAAGTGGGAGACATAACAAAGAGATGGAAACTTGTGCAGTTCAACAGTTCATAATCTGGGACTCAGAGCATTGACACCCATTTATCGCCACCTTTATCTGAGCACATGAGCCTGAACAATGAATAACTTGCCAAACAACCAAACACCAGAAATTAAAAAGTCGTAAAAAGAATAACGAAGGGGTGGGTGTGTGTTTGTAACTGAAATCCAATGTGCAAATACCAGAATGGAAGGGGATTAGTTTGGGCCAGGCCATCATCTCTCACGGGATGTGGATGTCTGCATATGGCTAAAGAGTTTTGTGTGGTGATTGTAACAGCTTGGGGGTTGATTTCATTCTAACCAGCTTGCTTTTACAATAGCTTTTCATGGTAGCAATTGCTTTATAGCAGGGATGTCCAACCAGTAGATTGCGGGATCCTTGCCGTGTACAAAAAGTTACAAGGGGGGAGGGGAAGCTTATAAATCCACCCACCCCACACACGCTCCTCCCTCCAATGACAGTGGGTAGATCACTGCCAGTTTTTTTTTTATATACTGGGAGTGGATTGCAGTCTCTTGGGAGATGGACATGCCTGCTTTATAGTTTTGAATTCATACAGACGGGGATAATGCTTCTGTAATTGATTTAGTCGGACTCCTTTGTGGTGCTAGGTGCGCACAGCCCTCTTGCTTCTGGCAGGACTGACAACTGGGATGGGGGCAGTTCAGGAAACTGCTGCGGGAAGCAGGATGACTTACTATTTTGATTGCTATAATGCATTGTATATGGGACTGCCTTTGAAGGCGGTTCAGAAGTTTCAGTTGCTGCAGAATATGTTCCTTTTAGTATTAGAGCATTACAAGCACATGACAGTACTGTTCTCATCTTTACTGGCTACTAGTCTGTTTCATTTACCCATTCAAAGTGGTGCTGGTTATGACCATTTAAGCCTGTCAAGGCTTGAGAACTTGGTATATGAAGAATCAGCTCTTCACCTATGTGCTAACTAAAGGCTCTGGTGCTGAGTGCATTGCAAGCCCTACCTTTATAACCCCAGAGCGGACCTGACTGGGCCAAACCTTCACTCCGGTCAACTTGGGAGCCTGGAAGCCCAGTTTTATTGCTGATAGACTCCTGAGTTCTTGCGGGAATTTTGGCACAGGAAGACAGAGTTATGTCTTCTGTGTTTGAGGCCGGAAATGTTGGCTGTGCAGCTGAGCTGCAAAGACTGCTCTCAGTAAGATAGGGAACAGGTATATATAAATAAAAAAATTAAATTAAAAAAAAATCTACCCTTTTCAGAGTTTAAGGCAGCTTATAATCAAATATTGAAATTGCAATAAAATAACTAGTAATTCAAGCTCTTCCATTAAATATTTGAATGTTTCCATAATAACTATAGTGTTCGATTTTAGATTTTTTTCTTTTAGTTTTGTATTATGTTATAAATGGAAGGAGAGATATTTTTTTAAGTAGTGGATGTTTTACAAGTCAATTTTGCTGAAATATGACCAAAACCTAAAGTTATTTTAGCAGACTTTGTCTAGGATGCAATTCTACTAATCCTGCAAGTGATATTCTTGTGATATTTTTCATATTTGCAGATATATTTTTATGAATACAGTGAACATTCAAAACCAGTGGACAAGCCCAGGCAGTGCCTTCCATATGCAGTAATAGAAGTAAAACGCATTAATCAGAAAAATGCAACTGTCTCTGCTTCAACACCTTTGCAGTGCAGACCTCAAAAATTGCCTAAGCATGTGGGTAAGCTGATTTTATAAATGTGTATTTCATATTCTTAAATTAATACACATGCCTGTTTCCGCCCCCTCCCATTTTGTATGACCCTAACCCTAACCATGCTTTGTTCAGCCACTCTAGATGCTTCTCTATGCTACAGTGGCACTGGGCTTTGCTCACCTGTGAAACATCGCTTGTTTGTTTGTTTGTTTGTTATTGCCCTAAGGTCCCTGGGCAGGTTACAGCATTAAAATACAATATTGAAAACAATTCAAAACAGCTTATAGCCATAAAAATAAGATGGGCCCTGAAAACATACATATTTCGAGTGTCAAAAGCAAGGGTCTTCCGAATTCTCCGAAACCAGATGCACCTCCGTGGGGAGGGAGTTCCGCAGCTTAGGGCCCACTACAGATAATGCCCTCTACCGGCCTACCCGGACCCCGAGTCTTTGACAAACCATGGGTTAATGTGAATGCAGCTGTTTCCTCAAGTCTTTGTCTATTTAGATTGCCTTTTTTTTCTTGTGTCCTTCAGCTATTCTGTTTCTCTACCAATTCCCCCTGCCTGCCTAGCCCTGTACTCTTGTCTGTCGTCTCGCCTCTCTTTCTGGCAACAAGGTTTAGCTTTTTCTGTCCTTAGATCTAGAGTGGTCTTCAAAATAAAATTAAAAATCCCCTTTTATTGCTTTCACCTGTCTTCTCTTGCAATTCTTTCCTTTAGGCAGCAATCCTAAGTACACTTATTTGGGAGGAATTCCTATTGAAGCCATTGGAACTTACTTCTGAGTAAACATACATACATAACACACACCTTATTTTTGCCTCCTGGTATTCCTCCCTATTTATGATCCTGCTGCCTATTCCAGCCAAGGGAAACTTCTGGCATAATTAGGCTTGTCAGGCCTCCCCAGTTGGCTTGCAACACGGCTTTGGACAGGCCACACCCACCCGTCGCTAAACTGATGTATGTTGCCACGCATGGCACTGGTAAAGCCATGGCAGCAAGTGCTCCCAGTTGTGCCTTTGCAACCACAGCTTGAATTTGATGTTGTATAAATCTCTGGTGAAAGCAGCATGACTTGCATATGGTGCCAAATTAAAAAGGCAGAATGCAGGCCATGGCTACAGATGAATCATTGTGAGTGCACTCTTAAGTCATTCACTCCAGTTGTTCCTTTCCCATGCCTGATCTCAGATGCTCTCTAGCTTTTCTCCCCTTCTTCTCTTCCCATCTACTCTCCTTGTCCGTGTAGCTGTTCCTTCCTTAAAGTCGGTCTACGCAAAGTTATTTTCCATCCAGACTGACCTTTATCCTCACAGAATGTTGTGAATGTTCAGTTTGTTCTTTTTAAAAAGATTATTAATGGTTTGTTGAAGTGTTAGGCACATCAATTTGTCAAGTTTCAGTTGCTCAGTAGCCAATGCTTCGCAACTGTTCTTTGATGTCATAGGAAGCATCACTCCCAGAACCGCCACATTTTAACCTGAAGATACTGCACATAGTTTGGTCAAAAATACCTTCACAACCCTATACTTTAATCGGTTTCCTTGTATTTACAGGAAGAGGAAGAAGACTACCACTGGAAAACTGTACACGAGTGACAAGGATAGGCAAAAGCCAACTCATCTATGAACATTTCAGAAAGCCCACGATAGGCTGTGCAGTAAACTCAGAAAATAATGCATCTCCTTCATTTTCTGGAGGCCTACAGAACTGGAACAGCTCTATAGTTGAAACCCAAATAAAGCCCAAATCTACTGGAAGGTGGGATTCCCCACATATAGAAACAAAGGAAATTAATCTTCATTGTTCCCCTGATCTGGATGTCAGCAGAAATGTTAGAAGTGCCCATATTAAAAACTCTTCTTTGAAAACTCATCCTGAAGTTTCTCCTGCCTGTGATACCGGCTCAAGCACTGTAATTACTTCAAAACTGATTAAGGATCCAAGGTTAAAAAAGAGGGAACAAGTCCTAGAGAAGCAAAATGGAGAAGCAATCTTGGAGAAGCAATCTTCACAGTGTGAGAATGAGTTGGACTATAACTTGGAAATGAAAGTATCTGCTACTCTAAGCATGCCACATCCTGTAACTGAGAATTTTCTTCTTAACTCCAAGAATGTAGTTGATCAGAAGCAATATATGGAGAAAACATATTGGGAAGAAAATTTGGAAGGGACTATATTGCCATCTGTGTTAAACAGAAATAAAGATTCCCCAGTGAATGGTGAGCAAGGGTTAAGTAGTGTCAACAAAAACATTTTGGGTTCTCAGAATACTGATACAGATCACTGTTTGAAAACCTATGTAGGTGATAGTTCTTTAAAATCAAAGGTCTGCAAAACTAATAATTCAGACAGAACCCTTATGGAAGATGTAAGAGGAGAAAAAGGAACAAGACATTCAAAATTGCCCTCATTACACCTAAATCCTTCTAAAACATTGATTAATGAATGGAAATTTCCAGACCAAAATCCAGAAAGTGCAGCATTTGGCAATTATAAGATGGGAGGAGAAATGGAGAGCCAATTACAAGAAGATGATGCTTACATTTCTGAAATGCATTGCTCAACCAATTTGGATACAAAATGTGCTCAAAACAATTTTACTTCATCAGAGGAAGAACAGAATGATAGTGCTAACAGTTGTAGTCTCCAAGATTACACATTACAGTCTGAAGTTTGTAAAAAACTGCATATTTCTGAAAATGTTATGGGAGAAGTCTGGGATGAAGATCTCAGTGAGCAGTCTATAGAGAATCAAATGGATGCAAAGAATTTTGAACAAAATGGGTGCCATGCGGTGACAGAATTTGAAAAATTCAATAAGATTGAAGCACCTGTAATCATTAATAAACCAATATATACAGCATGTGAAGTAGCAAACAGCTCAGTAGGTGAAAAAGACTGCTGTACTATAGAGAAAGTAAAAGATAATTCTATTGGAGAGAGAATCGTGCATCCATCCCCAGCTTCCTGTGGAAGTGACATAGTAATGAGAGATTTTAATGGGAAAAGTGTGTGTCTTCCTGAGTCAGTTTCATTGGATAAAAATATTTTTAGAGATAGCAAAAAATGTCTTCTTTCCTCAGGAATATTTGTTGATGAACAAAGGAACTGTAAAACAAACACCGCAGCAAGTACCAGTGATTTTGATCAAATTTACACAAGCGAGTTGGAAGAAAAAGGTAAAAGAGATGCCCCTACAATGCAGATGCCTTCCTCAACAGAAAGTTCAGCAGAGGAAACATCAGAAAAAGAAGATTATGTCAAGGAGGACTGGATAAGTGATATAAAATGCTGTATAGAGACTTCAAGGAAGCCTGAAATTTTGGATTCAGAAAGCTCAGATTCTGACTTTAACTTCAGTGGTCAAGGTAGAGGCTCAACAACAGAAGGAAAGCTGATAAACAATAGCAAAGAAAAATGTGAAGACCTAGATAACCAAGCATTTCTAACTAAAGGTACGGACATGGTGACTTATCAAGAAAAACATTGCACTGCCTCTGTGATAAGTACCTCTGTTCCTGTACCTTTGGAGAATATAAAGGATATAGAATTAAAAAAACCTCAATCTCAGCCTGAGATTTCAGGTCTTTCAAATGCAAATTTTGAAGAGTTGAGCAGTAATTCCTCTTGTGAAGATGATAGTCTAGAAGTATTTGAACAGGATTTAGAGGTAAATGACCAGAACCTGAACGTTGTTAGTGACTTTGAAAATACATTAGGAGAGTGTAAAAAATGTAGCTCCACATCACAGAAGCCATGTAAAAATGGAAACTATTGGGAGAAAAAGGATGTGTATCATTATTTACAAGAGCGTATGGATTGGGATAGTCTCTTAGAAAAACCTAGTCAGAGTACAAAGGTTTCTGGAAAGCCCTCTGTGGAAGAGAATAAAAATGATTCGGAAGAAAAACCTGAATTGTTTGTATGTCCTGACCTGCAGATTACAATCACCAACATAATTCAGCCAAAACTGAATTCCCCTCATAGCTCTTTCAGAATGAAGACAGATATGGGGAAATGTTCAGGACATAAAAAGGATATGAAATGGTTGCAGGAGAAAAATACCAAACATCACAGAAGGAAAGAACAGAACAATTCAGAAGAGAAGTATATATTTTCTTCATCGTCCAAGGGACAAGTTGAAACATTTGTGCAGTCTGAAGAGTATATTAAGAATGTTTTGAATACTCTTAACACTCAAGCATTGTTATGTAAAAACAAACATCTTTCTCAAAAAATAGATGGAGCAATGTTTCACTTAAGAAAAGCACATCGAAGGGTTCAGAAATCTTTAAAAATATTAGCAAAAGCTGGAAGGAAAAAATCAAGTGAATCATCAAAATCATGTGAAGTCCTACAATGTGGATCCTCATCTAGCTGCGTTTCAGATATGCCTTGTAGCTGTGATAACATGAGAAATGCAAAACTAACTAAACTTCAAACAGCCTCCGAGAAATCTACTCGCTTAGATACCACGGAATTGAAAAGTACAAAGCCAAGCAGTGACAAACACATTATGAGCAATGAGCAGGAGATTCATTTAAATGTCATCTCTGGATATAATACCCAAGAAAATGTAAGTACCAGCATGGTAAGCACAGAGCACGACATCAGCTCTGAAGTTAATAGATGTACAAGCAAAGATAGTGCAAAACATTTGAATACAGCTGTTGAGAAAAAGGAGTCGTGTGTCAATCAAGAAGACAAAAGAAAAGATGAAAGGACTTGTGACTCTGATATCAAGGCAAGTGCAATTAAACTTGCTACGCCAGTTCAAGCGGCATTAGAATCTTCTGCAAAAGTGAACATTTTAAAACCAGATAATATTTCCATAAGGCTGGAAAATGTTTTTTCTGATGAAAACGAAGCTCTGGAAATAGCCCCAGCACCGCAAATAAAGATAAGTTTGAGTGCCAAAGCTTCATCCAATGATTATGAACTGTCTCCTGTGTCCTTGGAAAACAACTGTTTTTCAAATGAACCTTTTAATAACTGCAGAGACCTCAGTCATGACATCAAACATCCAGAAGTAGGATTTGAACAAAAATCCCTTGATTTTATCATTAAAATATCAGAGATCTTGAAAAAGGCAGATGAAACCACATCTTTGAATGTATTACTTGAACAACTTATATTTTGCAGAAGCGTTCTTCCCTCCTTTGTTAGAGCTTTTGAAAAAAAGCAGGAATGCTCTTCTGAACATGTCTTGGTTTCGAGGGAGATACTTGAGAGCACTGAAAGAAGGATGCAGACTATTAATAAATTGAAACCTTCCGCTATAGAATCCCTGATTGAACTACAGATTATAATGGAAACCATTGAATTCATTGAAAATAAGAAGAGACTTCTAGAAGGTGTACCAACCTTCCGAAGCTTGCTTTGGTATGATGATTCACTGTGTAGTGAGTTGTTTGGTGGGGAGTCAGGTTACCAACAACAATCAAATTTCTATCCTGCTTTTCAGAGAAGACTAGAATACAATGCTCTTAATGAGCTACAATCCCATCACAAACAATTAGTGGATGCCTTTAATAACACAAGATGGGAACATAATTCTTACTATTCCTTCTTGAAGTTGAGGCGAGAAATAGAGGAATGTGAACAAGCAATGAAAAGCAATTACAATTTCTCTGATTTTTTCCTTTCTGTCCCATATGTTTGTGGAGCTAACTTTGGAGATACTCTTGATGACTTAGAACATGCAAGAAAAAATACAGTAGATTTAATAAGCAAATCTAAAGCTCCTGGCATTAATCTGAGGGCAGAAAAGGAAGAGCATCTTTGGGTCATCATGGATATTATTGCTACAAAAGTAGAATTCATAAAAACCTGTGAAGATGTGAATATAAAAGCATCACTGTTTGGACTTGAGCACATATTTTTTGATGCTGCTAAAAGTCTTGCTTGGACAGAAAAAGTTAAGTTTATAAATGGAGATTTTAAAGGTGAGGAAAGACAAGCCATCAAAATAAATGAAGCTGACCTATCTAAGCTCTATGAGACTTACCAGCTTATGATAGAGGAGTTTGGAAGAAGAAACTTCAACGGTGCTGTTGAAGAACAGACTTTCAAGAAATCTTCAGTGGACTCTAGTAATTGTGAAATGGCAAGCAAGCAACAAGAGGCAAATTATTGTATTACAAAGTCCCTCATTGTACGCCAGGATATTGGTTGTATTGGTGAAATATTAGATGAAGTGCAGTCTTCAGATACTGAGAGATTACAACAGCTCTTGCGCAGATGTACAGAGCATATGGAAATGTTGAAACAGTATTTTCAGATTTTACAGGAAGAGAGTGACAGTGTTTTGATCACAAAAGAAAATGTGCTGGGATTCTTGAAAAGTGGTGGCATAAATCCTACAATTTTGAAACCAGAAGCTGTTGAAGTGTATGCTGAAATGACAATGGTCTATGAAACAGTTCTTTTTCTCCAAAACTCAATAGCAAGAAGAGTAGATAAACCAAGATTTCGAAGTTTATTATGGTTTGATACATCACTTACACCTGAACTTTTAAGATGTCAAGAAAAAATGGCTTCCTTCTCTTACCGGAAAGGCAACCTTATAGAAATTATAGACTCTTCCATCTCTGAACTTCAGAATGAGTGGAAAGCTATTCATGGCTTCTCAAAAAATTTGAATTGCTCGTATGCACTTCATCTTTTCTCAAGGGAGCTTAAAGAACTTTCAGAAACTAAAAACGTGCTACAAACATCGAAGTCCTTCAGTTCTATGTGCGTCAACTTGGTACCATATACTGTAAGTTTAAACTATGGAAGCACTGTGTCTGAACTAGAATACAACTACAATCAGTTTTCTTCACTTCTTGACAAATTGATGGTGTGTGAAAGGAAGGATTTAGGGAAAATGGCTCACGTTATGAAAATAATGAAGACTATTGAGCATATGAAGTTTATCTGTTCTAAACAGGAAAAGTCACCTTTGCCGCTGGTTATATATCAAATGGTTAAAAACTGGAGAAAATCTTGCGAGTTGAAAAGACAAGGTCTGGATACCACTGAAGAACATAGCACCAAACACAGTATGTGGAACAGTGGCCCACCAGCTTCCCAGGCCTCAGATTCCCAGTCTCAACACAAAAGGCCTGCCAGTATCGCTTCAGAAGATTGTTCCAGTTCATCTGAGGAGACGAGTGATTCCTCGCGTACGAAAAAGATAAAGGTAAAACCACTTGGCTCAACACTTCTGTTTTTAAAGAATGATATAGTGACAATGGTACATACTTTTATTTGGTTCTAAATAAATTCAATGTATTATTTTTGTTCACAAATGTGGTGATAGAATTCTTCAAAAATGCTGCAAGCATTACACATGGCTACTAGTCACAATGTACAGTGGTACCTTGGGTTAAGTACTTAATTTGTTCCAGAGGTCCGTTCTTAACCTGAAACTGTTCTTAACCTGAAGCACCACTTTAGCTAATGGGGCCTCCCACTGCTGCTGCGCCACCGGAGCACGATTTCTGTTCTCATCCTGAAGCAAAGTTCTTAACCTGAAGCACTATTTCTGGGTTAGCGGAGTCTGTAACCTGAAGCGTATGTAACCCGAGGTATCACTGTATGTATATTGCCCAGCATTTGCAATATTTCTTATAAACACTGCCTCTGATACTGGAAATTGTATTGTGGCGACTAGTGACCGCTTATGTCTTAACTAAGCTTTTTATGGGAAAATGGGTAGTATTAGTGGCATTCCAGAAACATTAAGGGCACATTAAATTACTAAATATTTCAAATAGGGATGTTGCAAATATTCAAACAGAGCTTGCCAAAAATGTAGGATTGATGGGAGCAGGGCTGTCCCAGCCTTCCCCACTGCCCAACACCAAAACTCCTTGTTGGGGCATGGAAAGGATGTAGGAAGTGGCAAACAATCCTCAGGTCCTGCCGGATTATCTTTTCCCACAAAGGACTGGGGGTACTGCAGTCTCGTTCCTCATGAGAAAAGATGTTATTTTAAGGTATCAAAAGTGCCCTCTACTGCCTGCCTGCTTTCCATGTTCCGCCCGACCCAAGGTATATTGTTAGACCCCTGGAGTGATGCAAGTCATCCTTTGTATCTTTCTGAGTGCATTCCAGGTCTTTGTGAGGATTTAAATAGAACAGTCTCAAAGAGGTCAAGCCTTTGGAAACATTTAGTCTGAATCTGTCTAAAAGTAATCCATAAACATCATCATCATCATAGGCCATGGCATCATTCAGAAAAATAACAAAAGGAAAAACAGCAATAACCATAAAAAGAAAAAGTAATCACATAGTGAATGAGTTTTGGTCTAGGCTCACCTGGATAGTAGAAGTGTGCACGGACACGAAAGCTCATACCAGTAACAAACTTGGTCTCTAAGGTGCTACTGGAAGGAATTTTTTTATCTGGATAGTAGAGCATTGGATCAATGTTGTGTAAGGTCACCATAAGGAACATTATTACGGTTTTGTAAAACCAAATAAGAAAATAATCTGGTGTTACAAACTAGCCCACATAATATTGCAGTTATGGAGGTTTGAAGAGGTTTCCCCCCAATAATAATCCTCCTGCCTTTAATTGTATGATTAATATACAATTAAACGCTTGTATCTGAAGATACTACTAAGGGAAATGTTTTTCCTCCCCCTTTTATTAAAGATTTTCTTGGGTTATAAAAGTACATGCCTCTCTATTTTCAGATCATAAAGTTCTTTTTCGGATCAGTTATATTCGATGTGAGAAATTGATATTGTATATAGTATAAGGTGGGGGGAGGAGGGGGTTAGTAAACTTTACTTCTTTTACATAGTGTATGTGCAAGGCTAAGGGAAATATATGCACAACTGGAATTAGCAAGGAAATTTACATCAGTGGTACCATTACTTCTAGTTAAGAAGTTTTGTTTTGCAGAACTGAAATAGAGAATATAATCATTCCTTTGTTTCATAAAAATAATACACCGCTTGTAGAAAGAAGAAAACAACCCTCAAAGTGATTTGTAAAATCAATAACAGTGTTTCCCAGACTTGGGTCTCCAGCTGTTTTTGGACTACAAATCCCATCCTCCCTAGCTAGCAGGGCCAGTGGTAAGGAATGATGGGAACAGAGTCTCATGATCCAATCTAAAAGTCTTGTCAAACAGCACAAAACGCTTTCCCATTGTTTTTACAATTTTATAGAACTTACAGAAAAGTGTTAAAAGAATTAACTTGCATAATATACTTACATCGGTTTGTTTTCCTATTTTAATTTATTAGATTGCTGATTCACTGATGACAACCACAGAAAAGATGAATGAAGATGAAAATAGCAGGAATTTAAGGTATACATAGTAAAACAGTAACAAAATACCAGTGCCTAGTGGACCTATTTGAAACGTGTTCCTTCTATAACTTTTCATACAAATTTTGTGGATCATGCCTTTCTCAGTGTTAGAACTTTATATAGAGGATTTCTATCGCACTGTTCAACCAAAAAGGCTCCCAGGCCTTTCATGCTATCAGCTGGAACTATATCACGTATGTTTGTAATCACCACTTGCAACAACAGCTTTCTAAGCCATCAATCAATATATGGAACTCTGGAAATTATCCTTTCGATTATATTAGATTGTTTAATTCCATCTGTTTACCTTATTTCTATGAGTTATACTTTTTATGTTTAGATTATTTTATTTTTTATTCTGTTTTGGTTTGTACTTGTATTTTGAAAACCCAATAAAAAATTACTTATTTATTGAATTTATAAACCACCCTATATCCAAGGTCTCAGGGCACTTTACAGAACAAAACCAGAATATAAAACCACAAAATATATAATCAAAATAAAACCCAATAAGCGCCCCCCCCAAACCTCGCTTTTTTAAAGGGCATAGGATTTAAAAATGATTTTAAAAAACAAAATGCCACCGGAAAGGCAACCAGGGTGGCTTACATAGAAACAATTAAACTAAGACAGTTCTTTCCCCCAGGCTTAAAATCTAAAAGACCAACCACAAAAGGAAAATGGGATAGGTAGGAGGAGGGGGTGAAGGAAAGCAAACTCAAGATACTGCACCTTAAAGCTAAATAGTACTTTTTTAAATAAAAAGCAGCTGGGACGGAAACAGTTCAGGGACAGGTCTTTCAGAGGTGAGGGAAAGTCCCTGTTTCTCATCTCTCCTACTGTGGCAGGGTACTGTAATGGCTGATTCTAGATGACTGTTGAAGGAAAGAAGAGAGTATTTGGCATATAATGTGCACATATCTAAAAAGACTTCTAATTAATGTTATTTGATACACATTTAGAACAGAATGTAAGCAGAGAGGTGGACATGAAATGCAGATGAGTATAGACAGTGGTATTTAAATTATTAACAGTGGCAATTCACAAAAATAGTTGTGTTGCTGATAGGACATCCTGGCATTGGAAAGCCAATTAATGCGTGCCTTACAGACAGTACATGTACGTACTGTCTCCCCACATGAACCCTGTGCCATCGCAGATTTGTTTCAAAGGGTTGAGGGAAATGCCAGAACAGATTTAGGGGGTACACACTGAGAGAAAAGAAAGTTCCTTTGCACAGTAAAAAGTCTTGCATTGATGGAACAAATGGGTTGATTTTCCCCTGCATTTTTGATGTGCCATATTTTTTTTAACCAGCTGCCAAAGTAGCCTTTCACGTGAAATTCCTTGTGGACCTTGGTTAAAATAAACTCCGTTATCCACGTTTATACAGCCAAGTTGTTCATTTGAATATCATCATATAGATCTGGTCAAGAAACAGCCTCCTTTGTTTTTTAAAAGTCATTCTCTTCATAAAACGTAACCTGAGAAAACATTATCTCTGAGGATTCATATGTTTTTCTTGAAAGAAATTTCATTCTTGAACAATCAGATAGATAACTTGAATTTTAAGCAAAATATTCACATTTTTGTTTCTGTTCTCCTGTTACATGATTTGCGTTCTCTTGTATGGAAGAAACTTGTGTTTGTGGGAAGGTCTGCTGAACAGTTTTGGATCTAGTATTAGATCTTCACGAAATCTAAAGTTGATGAAACATACTTCTGAGAGGTCTTTAGCCTGTCTTGTTTTTGCTTTTTACTTCTATAAATTCCATCTATTAAATGCCTTTTAAAACGTTTCCCTTATTTGGAGGTAGACATTCCCTACACCCTTTGAGGGATTAAGATTTGGGGATTGGACATAACATTTGAATATTCTGCACACGTAGGCCAATAGGTTTCTCTCACATACACCTTGAGTAAATTGTTCAGGGTCATTAAAGCAAAAAGAGATTGTGAAGAGCTCCAAAAGGACCCCTCCAAACTGAGTGAAAGGCCAGTAAAATTGCAAGTGTAATTGAATGTAAACAATTGTAAAGCAATAGATGTTGGGCGGGGGGAACACTTTATTTCTCATTTACACTGGCAGTGACAAATCAGGAACAAGAATTTGAGGTTGACCCAGTATGTAGCAGCAGCGAAAAAGTTAATTTCTATGATAGGGATCATTAAGAAAGGAATTAAATCTACTGATAATGTGATGTGATGTGATATGATATTATATTATATTATATAATGTGGTTATACAAATCTGGTGTGACCACTTTTGGAGTACTGTGTACTGTTCTATTCTGGTCACCTCACCTCAAAAAGCATATTGTAGAGTTGGGGAAGGTTCAGAAAAGTGCAACCCAAATCACCAAAGGGATGGAGCAACTCCCCTATGAAGAAAGGCTGCAGTATTTGGGGCTTTTTAGTTTGAGAAAAGGGGAGTAAGAGGTTATATGATGGAAGTTTTTAAAATAACGGCATGGAGAAATTGGATAGAGAAAAGTTTTTCTGTCTTGTACACAACACTAGAATTCATGGATATCTAATGAAGCTCTGTGTTTGAAAATTCAGGACAGATCAAAGACATTTATTCTCTGTGTAGTATGTTCACTCCCACAGGAGGCAGTGATGGCTACTAGATTGTTTGGCTATAAAAGGGAATCAGACAAATTCATGGAGAAGAGGGCTATGAAAGGCTACTAGCCATGATAGCTTTGTCTCCACAGTTGGAGGCAGCAATCTTTCTGAATACTAGTTGCTGGAAACCACAGGAGGGGAGAGTGCTTTTATGCTCAAATCTTACTTGCTGGTTTCCCACAGACGTCTAATTGGCCACTGTGTGTATAGGATGCTGGACTAGATTGACCATTGGTCTGAGCCAGCTGGCTTTTCTCATGTTTTTATCAAGCTAACACACGTTTTTATTTGATTATGATAACCCGTGTCCAGATCATTTGATGAATCTAGTAACCCACAAGATTAGCTACCCACACCTTTTCTTTTCCATTATTCACACTTAAGACAGCTGGAGAATAGTGATGCTCTGTTTCCACCTTGAAATGTTAGTATTGAAACAAAATATATTACAAGATTATAAAAATAGGGACCAAGCAAATGTTTAGAAATAAATACATAAACAATTTATGTTCTTGTGCATCGAGTAAATTCAGATCAGGTCCTAATTCTAATAGAACATTGATATTCTTGTGTTTAAAAAATCACTAAAAAAAAAAGTTTGATTTTTGTTTTGCAGAGTGAGTGGAAAATATAATTTCCCCAAAGAGAAAGAACTACAGTTAAGCATATCAACAGACAATATGTGGAATAAAAAACCTGGCAATTTGAGAGAGACAGCACCAATCTCACCTTCACAGTTAAAAGTTGCTTATCCCTGTGAAAGCATTCAATCGTCACCAAATGCCTCAGAACCAAAGTTCATTTGTTCAAACACATTAGCTGGTCAGCAGAATCTAGCAGATCTAAAAGATTTCAACAAGAGCGGCTGGAATGCAAAAGACCCTGACCAAGAATATATTGCATCCCACAATGAGGGAGGTGAAAGTCTTTCTTTACCTTCAGTGACAGTTGAGTTATTACAACAATCTCCTGAAAACTCTCCTACTAGAGATGATGCTAATTCTGTGTTGGGTACGCTAAATGAGCACCATAACTTAAAATCAGATGTCCTGAGAGATGCTTCACATTTAATGCCTGAATGCAGCACAGCTTTGAGTTCACCTCTAAAATCTGATCGAAACGAAGCAGAATGTGGACAGGAAAAAAATGTGACCCCCAACTGCACAACCCCATATAATTTAGATTCCACAGTGATGACAGAACTAAATAAAGCCATGGAATTGGAGCATTTGCAGATGGAACCATCGTACAGTGAAAATAACAAAACTAAATTTTCACCTTTAAATCAAAATGAACATATTGAGGAAACCTCTCAGTTGCAGAGTTCTCCTGTGCATATTTATGGTGCAGTTTATCCTTATTCCTCTTGGTACTTATACCAAAATCATTGCAATACTCACTCAGTAACTCAGACATACCAAGAATTAAATTCCTGTGAAATGAATCCCCTGACACATGGCATGTCCACAACTACAAGCATAGTGTATAACACAGAGTCTAGTATGTTTTGTTCACAGACCTTTAGTCATTACAGTGTTGGAGACTCACAAAGGTTTAACTTGGCCCAAACCTATCCAATGTATGGTTATTTTAGTTCTGCCGTGGCCTTTCCATATAGCAATTGGCAACAGCCATCATGGTATACAGAAAATCAGCCTTGGACACAAGTTGCTTTTCCTTATCCTTCCAATAATGGCTCAGAAGATTATGTAGGAACTACATAATAGGAACTACGTACATACAGTAGGAACTAAAGCAATTTTAAAAATGAGCGTGTGTGTTTTTTTAAAGTGGTATTTAGTTGCCCATTAGTATGTGTCTAGTAAAAATCTAGTAAGATCAACATGATACATTTGACATGAGTCAGATGCTTAAATACCTTTTTGTGAATCAACCACCATGTCCAGCAAGTAATATCGAGCCAGTGCAACGCATGCATGGTTCTGGGGGGCATTTCCATGTGAACCAGCCCTTGGAGGCATGTTGAACACCATAGCTGTTATTTTATCGTATTCCTTTAGCTTTCATTCCTTTAAAAGCAGACCTGACCTAGACCTTGGACTAATGTATCCTAGGAGAGTGGTTTAAGAATTTTTTTTAAGCCCTGAAGGAAATAAACTTTCTTTGAAAGTTAACAGACTGGTCATGTACTGGTTCATCATTTATAATTCAAGCAGATACTTGTGCCGTTATAGTAAGCATACCATCCAGAAATGAAACATCCATAGATGCCCCACATGCTATTTATTGCCAATACTGTGAAGTCATAACTGCTGAATCTGCCCTTTGGATGTTATGCAAGTAGTTACAGATATCGCTGCACTTTACAGCAGAGCAAAGGATTGTGATGTTACATATGGAACAAAGGCCAATACATTCATTATAATGGTTAAAGGTATAAATCCTGTTTTTATTTTCAGCTGCCTGACAGTAGTCCTCTTTCTATTCTTGGTTGAATCATTTGCATAGAATTTTTTTGTCCCTTCTTTTTTTACTTGATTAAAATACTTACTTATTTAAATTTGATATTAATAACTTAAAGGCTATTGCCTTGCCTTTTCAACCAAAATTAAAACTTAAGAAAAAGCCAAATCTGAATATTTCAGAATCTTTATAACTTAATACTGGGCAGTTTATTTGGAACGCAATTCTGCACAGTTTTACACAATCTAAATTGGGGTACAGGTGAAATTAGTAAAGCATAATAGTAATAATTAGACTCAAGTCACATTTTATTTCAGTGGGATATTTCATTTGTGATTCTGTTCCTGTGAAGCATCTCGCAAGTGATTTCACAATGCACTCTTATACACACACTGAACTTTGACGATGACACAATCCTTTGTGTGAAAACAGCAGGTAAAATGGGTGAGCAGAGGTATAATTTCTCTAGAGTAGTTCCTTACTGTAGTAGACATGTTGTTTGGTGAGCATGGACTTTGATGAACAGCTGTGTCATAACATTAACCCAGATAAGATTGGGACTGGTAGCTACACTGGACTTGCTGCAGTTCCTCTGCACTACTACCACTTTTTGGAAGAGACATGGGTTCATCTCTGCATTCCTCAGGAAAAATGTTCAGCCATATCTGTGTGGAAAAGAGAGGATAACTGCACTCAGCACTGTAACAAAGCCAAACTAGGGCTGTTAAAATCTCATCCTGAGACTTGTGCTAATTCCACAGAAAGTATTTTTTAAAGTCCAGAAGACTGCAGCCTGTATTCATGGTTTGGGGCATGACATTAGATAGCTGTTGGCACTGTGGGACCTGATGCTTAATTCTGCGAACTGCCCTGAGATCTTTTGATGAAGGGTGGTATATAAATTAAACAAAACAAGCAAACAAACAGTCTTCTGCAGTGATTGCACCTTTTCTGGGAGATGTGCTGACTTGCATTTGCATGGGCCTAACTTTGGTGCAGACCCCACAGCCAGCACAATTGCTTCTGAGCTGTATGCTTCATTTGGTGCTGAAGGTGCTCCTAAAACAGTTAAAACCAGTGCTTAAAAAAAAAAGAGCACACATTAAAATCATAGAACGTTATTAGAAACCGTGGCACTACTACTTAAAATTTCAGGACATTTAAAAGGCTGGAGTAAATAGTAAATTCACTGAATGTTCCAGAGAGTTGGTTTCAGGGAAGTCTTGGGACACAGGAAGAAGGATTTCAAATATGAGGCACCACCATAAAAATAAAAAGTCCAACTTGTTTAAAAACCAGCTTAACAGTATTTAACAGTGCTTGTAGTGGGCTCCTTCCCCAAACTGCACCCTTCAGGCTGTGGCGGACCTACAATTTTGGGGGCCCCAAGCCTGAATGGTCATGGGGGGGGGCATCTTCAATGCGGTTCTTCCATGTCAGATCACCACAGTTAAAAAAACATTTCAGATTTTGCTTAAAATTGCTGTACTCCACCTTCACAACATCTGTGCTCCTGACTCAAACTTCAGGATTATTGAAATACAACAACAAAACCCAATTTGAGTAGTGTGACTCAAATTGGATCTACCAGACACCCCCCCCCCCCAAAAAAGTGCAATAAAGCCGCTTCTGGGGGCCCTCGGGGATTAGGGTCCGTGAAGCTTAAGCTTCATTCATTTCATAGTAGATCCGCCCCTGCCTTCAGGTTTCGATCCCTTTTCCCCTCTCGCAGAGGCGAGCTAAGAGGGCACGTTCTGCCCTCCGGGCGATAGGTGGCGCTGCGGCCGGCCCGTTTCGCCGGAAGCGCCTCGACGTGAGGCGGAAGTGCGCAGCGCCGCCGCCGCCATTACACGGTGCCGGAGGGAGAGAGAGGGGGTGAGGGACTTGAGGGTGAGGCTTGGGCCTGTGTCGCGCGCGCGCTCTCTAGGCGGGCCGTTGGGCTTGTGACCGTTGGTCCGGGCCTCCCCCTCCCCTCCCCCTCTCTGCCCCCCCTCCTCAGTACCGTTGGCTTGTCTTTCTTTTTTTTCCCTTTCACCCCTTCCTTCCTTCCTTTTTTCTTCGTCTTTCCCTCCCTTTGGGCCGGTCCAGCCTGGACCACGCCGCCCTGGCCACGCCGCCCGGCGCTGCTCCCTTCTCCCACAACTGAGCGGGCGGCTGGCCAGAATGGAGGACAAGAGCTTCACCAAGGAGCTGGACCAATGGATCGAGCAGCTCAACGAGTGCAAGCAGCTGAGCGAGAGCCAAGTGCGGAGCCTCTGCGAGAAGGTGCGTGACCGGGGGGCGGGGGGGGGGCGGCGGCCCGGATCCTACCGAAATAAAACCCGTATGTTGATCCGAGAGGATCACTAGAGAGAGAGGAAGGAGGGGGGGGGGGAGCTGAAAATGACTCGGGCAAAAGGTTTGGACTTCTCCCTTTGCCAGTAAAACGGGTCCTGGGAAACCAAGGAGACCGTTTTGAGAAGGCTAAAGGTGGAGAGAGTTCTCTGGAAAGGGCTGCCAAGGCTGTGTAAAAGTACCCCCCCCCCCCAAAACACACACACACACACACACACACACATTTGCATATAGCAATTAGATTAAGAGCGAAGCTGACAGTCGACAAATGAAGCCGGTGGAGTATATCAATGTCATACTTTAAACCTAGGCTTTGCCTTTCTGTGGCTGTCTCAGCTCCCTGCGAATTTCTCTCCATCCTCATCATTCTTAGCACTGTTAAGATCTTGGTGCCTGGGGCCTGGTTTGAAACCTTGCTGTGTTCCTGGCAAAGGGCACTGTAAAATTGTAGGGAATGTTACGATTCACCCTCCTCCGTTGCAATTTACTCTTCCCCGCGCGCTCGTGGGGAGATGGGAGTGTTGCGAAGGGTGGGGGCCACAGACAGATGACTGCAACTGTATTGTTGCTTTTTCCCAACAACAACAAAACAAAAACCCACCATGCTCTCAGCACCGGATTTCCTGCAGTAAGAGGTTGCTTTTGCCACTTGTCATTTACACACGCAGAGTATGCGCCCACAGCAGTGGGTTCTGTTATAATCCAGGTATGAGCCACAGTACTGTATCACCCCAAGTACTCAGTGGATGATGCAGTGCTTATGTGGTCACTACATTTTGAATGTATGTATCAGACATTTTTTAGAGCGTTGTGCAAAATAGCACCACTTTGTTAAAGTGCTTTGTCACTTTGAAGAGGAAAAAATAGCTTTATGACACAGTTCTGCATATTCCTTTACCTCCATAGCTGTCAACGTTTCCCTTTTTTAAAGGGAAATTCCCTTATTCCAAATAGGATTCCTTGCAAGAAAAGGGAAAAGTTGACAGCTATGCTTTACCTCCAATGATGGAGTTATCCTCACTGTTTTTGCACACCCTGATCCAGGAAATTTTGGAACATTCTAGTTTCTTTATCCGAACTAGGTTACTTGCTTTTCCTTCCCCATACAAGGCTGAATACAAAGAAGCCTGATTGAATTTGACTTCTTTCAGAAGTTTTGGACAGCTTCCCTCGCAGAAGGCTTCTTTCATGGCTCTAGCTAGCCTATGAGAATATAGAGTTAACAGTGTGATCCTATACTTACCTGCTCAATGGGAATTACTCCCAGGCAGGTGTGTATAGGATTGCAGCCTAAACAGTACAAATAATGTTTACATTTTTCTTTTTGTTAGGAAAACAGCTGTACGTGCTTTCCACATATTTCAGTAATGTAAATTCTTGCAGTGCTCTGTATAATTGGATACAGAACTACCCCCACTTTTCAACTAAACATTCAACATCCATTGCACTTAGCATTATGGACGTAGTTGCCCAGCCACCAGGAGTGTGACTTTGAAAGCTATGTAGTTACAGCCAAGAGGGAGCCACAGGAATCCCATAGTTTTTTGCTTATTTCTTGAGTTTTATCATATCTTAGTTTATTGGTATGTCTTTGGAAATCAGAATTTTTAAAAATGCAGGGCTGAATATGTTTATGTAATCAGAAATATGCATAAATTAGTGCAAAAACATTGAAGCAATGGCTTCCTGAAGACCACATTTCTAGCACTTTTCCCACTAAAAATTATACATAAAGGAAGGATTTCCATGATTTATGGAATTGAAATGAGATTAATATTATTTAATCCATAGTAGATCATATATTTTAACTTCTTAATAATGTTTGCTGCTGGTAGTAATGATAGGTCTGGAAGTGGAGTGCACCTAGGATAATAGTTTTAAGAATATTGATTTTGTTTATCAATACAATTTTTCTTGGAGTTGATAAACACATCCTGAAGTGTCAAGCAAGTGCTTTTTGAACGTTGTAGGGCCTTGCAGTTGTTGAAGTAGGGGTTTGGGGTTTGGTTGGTGATACTTGCAAACGGGAGATAATAGGTAGTTCCTGAACACCTGGAAAATTCCTAAATGTTATGCCAGTTGTGACTGGTGCCCATTGGGACTTGTAGGGCAGACTTCAGGGAGGCAAACAGTAGGGTGGAGCCATAGCCAGTTACAGGCAGAGCTGGTTGATTCTAATTTTGCCCCCATCCTCTTTCCTGTTGAGTTCAACAAGGAACTCAGTTCAACGCTGAGATTAAGGACAGTCACTAGATCTTCTGTTGCAGCAGTTTTTATTTACATTTGCATAAAAAAACTGAATATAGTTTGTTTTCAAATCTGATTGGTTGTTTTTTTCTCATATTAGGCTAAAGAGATACTTACAAAAGAATCAAATGTTCAGGAAGTACGTTGTCCTGTTACAGTTTGTGGAGATGTCCATGGTCAATTTCATGACCTTATGGAGCTCTTTAGAATTGGCGGGAAATCACCAGACACAAACTATCTCTTCATGGGAGATTATGTTGACAGAGGCTACTACTCAGTGGAAACTGTGACTCTTCTTGTGGCATTAAAGGTAAGGTTTGTAGGTTCTGATTCCTGTGGTTTTAGATTAAAATATGCTTAGTAAACATTTTGCAATGAGATAAGCTCCATGCCACCTGGAGTATAATGGTGATACCAGCTGATGGATCATTACAACACGTGTTTGTTCTTTATGGCTAGGTGCGCTACCCAGAACGCATTACAATTCTGAGAGGCAATCATGAAAGCAGGCAAATTACACAAGTATATGGCTTCTATGATGAATGTCTACGGAAATACGGAAATGCCAATGTTTGGAAGTATTTCACAGATCTGTTTGACTATCTTCCACTTACAGCTCTAGTTGATGGACAGGTATGATACTATTATTTTTGTGATACTCATAAAAAGCTTGGCTTCAGTAAACCTGGAAACCATTACCAAGAATGATGCAGATTTGTGGAGGGGAAAGGGAACTCCTGACAGTCCAGCATTCCATCCCATATGTGGTTTTGCTTTCATATTTGGTGGTAATAGTACTGCCCTGTACTAATGACTTAAATTTCATGTCCTTAATTTGAATTGTTAGGTGTAAAATACATATTGTATTTTGCAGATAACGCTGCGAAGTGTGAAACATACTTGTGTATGGAGTTCAGAAACTCTAGTTTAAGAAATGTTGGTGCTTTTTGTTGATGTAGAAGAGAGAAAAAAGATTAGCCATTAAGTAAGCTACAGAACTTTTCACTGTGCAAAAAATTGATCGCTTACTGGTGCTATTTGAATTGGAATTTAAAATGAGTTTGGCTTGAGTATAAAAGTGCTTATGCAACAAAAGTTTTATTGGTTGAAGTGACCCTTCACTCTAGAACAAAGAAGCAATTTTAAAAAGCCCTAGGATTTTGATACCCTTTCTTTCCCTCCTCTAGATGATGCAGATAGAAGGGGATTGTTGAAATGCTATATCAACTATATTCACAGAGGAGGCGGAAATTGTTATTGTTACTCTTTGCGCTGTATTATGCGGGCTTAGATTTTAATGCATTTTGCCACATTTTTAGCATTGTGCTACTAAATTGATTGCTTTTGTGAAACTTGTTCGGGTTTACTGACAAACTATGGTTAATGGTGATCATGTGGCTGCTGATATATTATGATTATTATTAACCATAGTTAATTGAATCAAGGCAGCTTCATAAACTGGCTTTTTGTTGACTTGTTTCAACAAACCACTGTTAAGATTAATTATAGGTTGTCCAGATTTAATACAAGCTGTGTTTAGAGCAGAAGCAAAACTTCTAAACTCCTGGCAGCTGAAGAGGATGGGGGGGGGGGGACCTTGAGTTTGAGGCTCACTGCAGCTTATTATTGTAACTGTAAACAATGGTTTTAGTGTTGCGTCTAAAGTGGCCCAATGAAAAACCTGTTTCAGGTGATCACACAAGCTGGTGATTTTAATCTTCGGTAGAAATTTCTGTTCTCCCCTTGTGCAAAAACTGAGAAAGAAAGCAGCACACAAGGCTCATTGTCAAGTGCATGTTGCGACAGTAGCATAAGAATTGGTTCTTGGTATCAACAAATACCTCAAGCGAATGAAGAATACAACCTCTTGGCAGTGCAAATAATACATTTATTCTGGTTCTTATTCTTCTTCAGATATTTTGTCTCCATGGAGGTCTTTCCCCATCTATAGATACACTGGATCATATTAGAGCTCTTGATCGTCTGCAGGAAGTTCCACATGAGGTAATATCAATGAAAATACATTGTGACTCAGAGTATACATTGAATGGCAAATATATACATTAAATATAGAATAGGGTATGGTATCATATATTTGAACTGAATCAGGCAAATATAATAGCTAGACAAAAGGGTTGCAACATGCAGTTGATCAGTTAATTGATTAAAAAATGTGTTGGTTGCCTTAGTTTGCAGATCTTTAACCTTTAAAATTATTGTTCATTCTAGTATTAATAAAAATTGGATGCAGTACTAGTTATGTACCTGAGTAAGTTCTGTCGACCTTTGTGGGCCTTACTTCTGAGTAGACATGTATAAAATTGTACAGTATGAGGCATACCCTGTTGCATGTTTGTGTGGAAATACCTTTTAAAATTTTGCAAGCTCTGATCAATCTTAAAAACCAAGAGTTTTCTTCTACAGTACTATTTTTTATGTATGAATTTAATTGGATGGCTAGAAAATGAACAGACCAGAACTTCTACTTTATAGTTTACCATAATAGGGTCTGTAAGAACAAAACGTCTGCACAGCTTGGGTGTCATATCAAGCCCTGAATTGGTGGTATAGATACTTTGTTCCAATAATATTTTTTCAGCTCTCCCTAAATTCAAAGATCTCATGGTGGGTGACAATATTTAAAATGATAATAACACATCTAGTTACTTAAATAAAAGCAGGTAAAAATGGGGAATTACATTTCACAGTGTGAAATGTAGCAGTGGGCTAATATTCATAAATGCCCAGCCTAGTGTTGGAATGTCAAAAGCATTGGGGCCTGATTTATTTCCAGGAGGAAGGCATTTCATAGTCAGGATGCCACCACAGAAAAGGCCATGGACCACATATCTGCAGTACTTCTTGACACAGATGTTTCTCAAATGGTTTATTATGTGCACTCATGGCAGTGATACATGACTCATTCATTTGCACTGGATTTTAGTCAACACAGAATGCACTTGGATAACAACAGCTCCGTAGCAACTGGAGTTGGTCTCCTGTAACTTTACAAAGTGGCTAGTACATTGCTACAGCTGAAATATGTTTTAAAAGAGCAAGACTAGCTTTTTGAGGAGGTTGAGAATGTGTAGATAATAATAATAGTAATAATAAAATTTTATTTATATCCCGCCCTCCCCAGCCAAAGCCGGGCTCAGAGCAGCTAACAACAGTAAAATAATACAACATTCTAAAATCAATTCATTATAAAATCAGTTTAAATCAAATTAATGGCAACCATTGGGCTAGAGTTCTGTGAGGATTACCAGAGGAGGGGGTCAGGCTGTGGCTTGGCCAAAAGCCTGGTGGAACAGCTCTGTCTTGCAGGCCCTGTGGAAAGATGTCAAATCCCGCAGGGCCCTAGTCTCTTGTGACAGAGCGTTCCACCAGATCGGAGCCACAGCCGAAAAAGCCCTGGCTCTGGTTGAGATCTTCTCTAGAAGTTTATAGTTGGCTCCCCCTTTCCTAAAAGCACTTTGCATCAGGATTTAGCATCCGTATTCCAACATACGTAGGAAGCACAAGGATCCAGTCCCCAGCATCTCAGGCACACCCGGCTTTCTCAAGTTAAACGGGGAAATCTCAATGAGAATTCTAAACGTGCTTGAATAAGTGAGGATAGAAGCTCATTCAGACCTTAGTGGGGGTGGGTGTAGACAGAGTCATGCAGGGACCTTGGCAGACATGATGCCTGAATAGGGCTATTGTCTTGTATAAATTGAATTATTCTGGGCATTTCTAAATAATAATTTGGATGTCCATACATGAGTTGAAAACTGTGGTGTTAATTACTTTAGAAAGTTGAGATTATGCCTGTAACCTGGCTTTGAAAGTTTACCGCATGCCGGTGCACACACTTGGTTTATAATGCTTTACTATAATCAGTGCATAAAATTTCTGTAGCTCTGTTTTGTTTGAGCTGCAAGGTAGATCATGGCTCCTTTCTTCTGTTTGCACCACAATGACTAGGTAGTTTAAGAGAGACACAGACGTGCATCTACAGTGCTATATAGTTAGAAGGTACATTTTAAACTGATGCTGATGTCATGCAAAGTTTGCTAGATGAGTCAGTTCTGAGATTATGCAGAGCTTTCACATTGGAAGGGTGTAGACCCTTTAACGAAAACATTTCGTTTGTGTGCTTGAAGCTGGAATTATGCCCAGGTACTTTACATGCAAGAGCTGACCTTGCAGGATCCTGGCATCCCTCAGCTGTTCTTTTGGATTCTCCTTTGTTTAGCTGTCATCTGGTTTCCGTTCTTCCTTTTGGGAATTGCATTAGTTTTTCTCAGTGCCTTTACTGCCTCTGGTCCTTTCAACCTAGTTTTCATTTCAACTGAAATTACACTTTTTCTTTACCAATTTTCTCTCTAAACAGCACTGTGGCTTTTCTGTTCAACTTGATCTTTTGCCAGATACATGCGCAATAGTTCACATACTGGTGATGTTCAATTATATTTTCCTGTTTTTTCCTAGTATGCTTTTTTCTATTTATTGACTTATTTTTTTATCCTGCTTTTAGTTCTTCTGCTCCATGTGTGTTTGATTGTTGCTGGTATTAACTTTTCTTTTTGGCTTGGAACGTATTTTGTTTTGATGCTTTTACTTCATACACCTCTTTGTTTGGCAAACTCATCTGCTAAGTTTCTCATCACTTTTACAGGGGGGTTGGGTGATTTTTTTTCTATTGATACTGTTCACTTCTCTGATTTTCACACTTGTTTTCTCTAGATAGGTTTCATTTTCAAATTCCTGAAGACTGTAAGAAACAACTTTTCCTATTTCTCTGTAAAATGTTTTTATTATATAGAATATGCAATATACTTAAGAGATCCAGGAGCTTAACACTTTTTAGATTACCTTTTGCAATATTTCCCTCCTTATTTAACATACTGTACCATTTTCTTTGAACAGGGCCCAATGTGTGATCTGTTATGGTCAGATCCAGATGATCGTGGTGGCTGGGGGATTTCTCCACGTGGTGCTGGCTATACATTTGGTCAAGATATCTCTGAAACATTTAACCATGCCAATGGGCTTACATTGGTGTCTCGTGCTCACCAACTTGTAATGGAGGTATAATTACTCTGTTGCACCTAGCCACCTAAGGCTTAAAAATGGAAGTCTGTCTTTTTTAGAAAGAAGGTTGTATAGTCTCAGCATCTTGAATTTTTATGCTATGTAGTAGGCACCAAAAATGTTCTGTATCTTAGAAGGTGTAAATTAGTATAATATTCATCAAGAATTATCAGAACAATATTCAGAGTAAATAAAAATGTTTACACGTGTCACAAATATATGGTTCAGTTAACTTTATTTGCCAGTGTGCCAGTTAATCCTGTAATATTAATGTCTCTGTGACTGATTTTAGTTTATACTAAATTAATTTTAAGGGGACATTTCAAGTGAGCATCCCACATTTTCCAATTTGCTAGTGGCTAGGGTTTGATAATTCGCCACGAGTTACAGAGAACGTTTAAAGATGTAAAAATTGGCGTTTGCATTTGAACATAATTAGTATTCATTGAGATAGTGCAAAGCATGTTTGCTCTGACTCTGAAATAGTTTGTTTTGTACCAGTGGAAATATATAAAGCAAGGTAGGGTGCATTCCTAAGGTGATGGAGAGGGCGAGTCAAAGATGGCCCTGCTGGGCTTGTGCCAGCACTGTGAAAGGGAGGACAAAGGAGCAGTCTTATGCTACTCCGTCCTTTTCTTTTTATTTAAACTAGTTCCCTACCATTGGGACCAATGCAAGGGAGATAGAAAGGAAGAGTTTCCAGCTCCTGGGCTGTAGTTTTGTCCCTGGCGTGGGACTTGTCAGGGTACTGGGAAGGCACTAGATTAAAGTATTTTGGCCTATCCCCAGCATGTCTCTTTATCACCTCTGATCAGGGTAAAGCAAGAGTTGTGGAAGTTTCAGCTATGCGGAAGGGGAATTTAGCACCAGAGCTTGCTTTCTGCTGCCAGAGAAGGGAATTAGGTGCTTCCTGTGACCCCTGGATCTCCCTCCTAAGGGTCATGGGCTTTACACCTTTTAATCTAGTTACACCTTTTTAAGAAGAAATTGGTTGAGACTTTTCACTGAAAGCATTTTCTTCCTCCCACTGCAGGGTTACAACTGGTGTCATGATCGGAATGTGGTCACCATTTTCAGTGCACCCAATTACTGTTATCGTTGTGGGAACCAGGCTGCTATCATGGAACTAGATGACACTTTAAAATATTCCTTGTAAGAAACATGAGCTTGTTTTAACAATGGGGGTGGGGTTGCAAGGGGTAAAGTTCTCTGGCTTGTGTTAAGTGTTGATGAATTCTATAGAGTACACCATTTTTGCAGTATGAACTCTAAAGAATATCTCATGGGCCTAGTTTAGCTATCATGCTGGAAGCCTAGTTATGGTTTAGCACAAATATGTGGACTCGTGGAGAGAAGATTGCAGCCACTTTGCTCCTTTCCATTTGTTTTGCTGCTGCACTGAGCGGGACAAAGCTTGGTTCATCATGTTGTCGAAATCTGGGCTCAGGGATTAGCTCAACTGGACAAGCTACAAGCCATAACCCATAGGACAAACTTTGGTTACAGCTTGTGGTCAGGCTGCAGAGATCTAAACCACAAGCTTGAGTTTGGGTGACGTGAAGTTATGGCTTAGTTCAGTAGCAGGCCGGGGCAGGGGATGGACTGCTCACATTCCAAGGCTTAGTGTGATGTGCAAACTAGGCCTTAATGTTCAGAAAATGATAGCTAAAACATAAGTAATATTTTTGAAACTGTATGTTAAAGAATACTGCATTTTGTTTTTAACATCACTCAAGTTGAATTGCTACCTCGTCTAATTAAGGAATAGGACACATTAATTTGGGAATTACACCACAAAATAGTCACCTTCAATGTAGGGACAGAATTTTAAACAAATCATGATTAAAACACTGCTAAATGAGTCCATTTTTATTTCCTTGGAACATTTCCCACTCAAGCCCTAATAGAGAGTGAAAGTATGGGAAATGATGACTGAAATATTGATAACGTTTGTTGCAGTTAAGAAAAATACAATTTCCCTTTTTTGATTCAGTGTTGCATAACATTTAGTGAAATATGGGTAATTGTCTACCGTAGTCAAGCAAGCACAAACATTGTCCTTGAAATCCTAAACCTTGAAATATAATTTTCAGTTTTGGCAAACCTGAATGATCTTTATCGGCCTGGCATTCTGCAATAAAATAGCTTAAGAATGGAACTTGTGGAAATGAGAGTGGGGAGAGGACAGGTATGGGATTTAATTAATAAAAATGCAGCAGTTAATGCAACAAAGCACTTAATCAGCCTTTTCCTTTTAACAGCCTTCAATTTGATCCAGCGCCTCGCCGTGGAGAGCCTCATGTTACTCGGCGTACCCCAGACTACTTCCTATAAACATCTCTTCCTCAGCCTGACCTTGATCAGTAGTAGTACACCTGGCAATTTTTGAAAAGCAACAATTTGTGATAAGTTGAGGTCTGTCTCAGCGTAAAGCCTCTTCATGGACCAAACTGTGCCATAATGAGGATGACGAGCTTTTGAGCACAACTTCAGATGGACTTCAACGCACTAATCAATCCTTTATCAGCCAGTCCAACAGCCAGTTTGCCTGCTGTAACTATAGTAATTGTTTTCTTCTGGACTATTCAAAGAGGAAAGGTAACTAACAAACTCATCTCCCTGTCATGCTTACTTGTAAATTTTAGTTGTAGTGTTTAACTGGCATGTATTAACATTTTGAAGTTTAAGAAAAATGCACAAACTAACTTCCTTCTTACGCCTATCGCCCTCTATTTTATTGACATAAGTAACTTAACTGCAGAAGAAAGTTCCTCTTGGGAGTATGTTGTCATAAGCTTTCCCTCCATTTAAGCTAGATTACTGTTCTGTGTTGATCCTACCTTTTTTCTGTATATTTGTCAAAGTGCTTGCATCTTATTTGATGTATTTGAGCAAATAAACTTGCAGATCATTACTCCAATCAGATGGGTACACTGAAATGAAATAATTTCTCTTTCTCATTCATTATAGGGGATTTATCAGTTGTTGGAATACTGCTTCTTGGCATTAAATATCTGGCAGCTAAACATGTAGGACCAGGGCCACAAACATAGCATGAGACTGTTTGCACTCACTCTTCCTTTCACAGTAGTATAAAGGTAATAGCTAATAGTTTACTAGTTTATATCATTACTTCATGCTAACTAGTATCTGCAACTAAATATTTAGAACTCACATTTTGATATGCTGC
This sequence comes from Podarcis liolepis, assembly GCF_965112155.1. Lineage (NCBI taxonomy): Eukaryota > Metazoa > Chordata > Lepidosauria > Squamata > Lacertidae > Podarcis > Podarcis liolepis. Next base: position 36,439,135 of record NC_139571.1, read on the forward strand.
ACAAGACGGTGGCTATATCCCTCATAATGAAGTAAAATGTTAACTTGTTCTGTTTACGTAAAATTATATTAGCTCAAATTCACATTCCAGATTTAACTTAACAAAGTGTGGGTGAAGATACTGCCTATTTTTCCTTATAGCTGGTACCTTTTATAAACTTAGTTCTTTTGCAAGTTGTAATTTCCCCTAACATTTACTCTCCCTCCACAACTTCGTTTACTGCAAAATGATCACTTAAAAAGCTTCTGTAAGAATTGAATGACAATTCCATCCCACAATGTTAAGATGATTTAAGGCAACTTTATTCTTTGAGTATTATTATTCCAGTGCTGCGTTTTCCAGGGTTTGTCGCTAGATGGGCAAAGATTTCATTTACAGTTCAGTTGCAGTAAGAAAAGACAAGTTAATCTTGTATTGAATTAAGAGGGGAGAACATGATTCTGTGAAGATTACATCTAGGCACCTTATAAAAAAAAAATCAACGAAGTGTAACAAGTTCTTCAGAAGATGTTGGGTGGATGGCCACTGTCTGGTCAAAATCTGCTTTTGTTGCTCCCATTTTGACAGCCACAGCAAAGCCTTGGAGCATTTCATCACATCCTAACCCTTGCATATGAAGGCCTACCACCTTAAAAACAAACAAACAAACAAACAAACATGTTAATTAAGGCTTTGGTTTTGCATTGGTGATTTAATACTATAATCAGACATCTCATTGACTCCCCAAACCAGCTTTCTTCATCAATAAAAATAGGCTTATATTTGCAGTGTTCTCCTTCTCCAATATTGCTCCATTTGCCAGTTCTGCACAAAGTAGAGCCATGTGTGGTGTCTAGATAAGTATAAACAGACTAGTTGCTCACAGAATCTTTGTTCTTCCCCGTTTTGCTCACCTTCTCCTGTTTAGTTGCACACACCAGTTTCATTACACACTTCGTTTTCCTTTTTGTTACAGCATGATACATTGGGATAAAAGAAGTTGTATAGGTTTTCACATTCTCGCTTCCATATGTAGTTCTGGCTTCCGCTGAAACAGACAAGCAGTAAGACAAAAATAAGCATATAGCCTACATAGCTAAGGAAGAAGAACCGCAAAGCAGAGCAATAATTACCTTGCTTTAAAAGCCAAAAGGCAGGCTAGACGTGTCCGAATTGCTATACTAAAGTTTTCGAAAGTACCGTATTTTGCGGCCCATAGGACGCACTGGCCCATAAGGTGCACCTTGTTTTTTTGGGGGGGGGGAATAAAGAAAAAAAAATTATCCCCCCCCCCCAGGCGCGGGGCTGGGTCAGGGGAAGCCCGAGCTTCCCCCGACCCCAGAACAGGCTGCTCTGTGCAAGCTGTGGGAGCCCTCCCGCGGCTTGCGCAGAGCTACCCGAAGCCCCGGCGCGACTGCTCAGTGCGCCGGGGCTTCCGGATAAGAGGCGGCTCTGCGCAAGCCGGGGGAGGGCTCCCGCGGCCTGCGCAGTTTCCTGAAGCCTGGAGAGCGAGAGGGGTCATGCTCACCAACCCCTCTCACTCTCCAGGCTTCAGCGAAAGCCTGCATTCGCCCCATAGGACGCACACACATTTCCCCTTCATTTTTGGAGGGGGGAAAGTGTGTCCTATAGGGAGAAAAATACGGTATTTGACATATGTCTAAATACAGATGTTATAAATCAAGAATTGGGAAATTGCAGCCCTTCAGCTGTTGTAGGTTGGGTGTGTGTGTGTGTGTGTGTGTGTGGACATCCACCAATACTTCCTATTGCACCTACAATACTTATTCATAAATATCACAATGCACAACACTTTTTCCTACTCAGTTGTCATTCACACTTGGCTGGCATCTCCTACATTGAAGCCACCTCTCAGGCGTGGCCACATTTCGGTGGAAGTCAAGATGGACACGCTTCCAGTTTTGAACAGATGAGATCTGCAAAGAGCGTCTCTCTGTCAGCAAATATGCAGTGGCTGGTGCAGGTTCCATCCCCTCCTCCATGTGCAGGACATGCCCACTGGCCCAAAAAAAGACTGGTGACCCCCTCCTGTAATCAAACAGCTCCCATAATCCCTAACCACTGGCCATGCAATATCTGAAGGCCCTCAGGTTCCCCATCCTGGTTTAGAGGGCCTGGGCTGCCAATTTTGCAACTCACAACTCTTAAACCTTCCACGTTCAGAGTTTAACAGTCCCAATTTTACATACTAATATAGTTTTTTATGCTTTGAACAAATTAAGAAAATGTCTTCTGCCCTGAAGTTCAGGAGGATCCTCCACCATAGTCAAGGGGAAATGGGAGAGGGGATGAAGCATTCAATTCTGCAGCCAGTCTCTAAATTCTAGTTAGCATCTGCAATGTGTTTACGTAGGCACAACCTTTTGTTCTTTATATAGCCTTGCCAAGCCACTGGCAGAAAATGTCCTAGAGCAAAGGATAAAATGGTATCGCATGTCACAAACGCTTAAGGTTACAGCGCCAATTCTTTTGCCCACTGAGCCATAGGAACTAGCAAGACAACAAGGCCTAAGATCCTACCTTCTGTTAGTCCCACCGTTCCAATAGGTGGGTGACTGAAGACCACGGTAGGAATGTTGGTGTAGTCAAGTTTAGAATCTTCTTTCTTGTCAAAAATCCTGTGTGCCAGTTTCCTTCCAGCAGCTATTGCAACTGTTAAGGATGAAATTTAGGCATGTCACCTGGCATAGTAGCAGGCAACTGTGTCCATTGCCACTCTCTAAGGGATGCATGCATTACAGGCAGGCCCCCCCACATGGCATAGGGTAGTAATGATAAAATGTGATATCTGCCCCAGTGCAGGCTTACACATGAAGTGATCCAGTGGATGCAGCTGCATGGAAGAAAGACAGTAAAGGTAAAGGGACCCCTGACCATTAGGTCCAGTCGCAGACGACTCTGGGGTTGCGGCGCTCATCTCTTTATTGGCCAAGGGAGCAGGCGTACAGCTTCCGGTCATGTGGCCAGCATGACGAACCAGAGCAGCGCACAGAAACTCCGTTTACCGTCCCGCTGGAGTGGTACATATTTATCTACTTGCACTTTGATGTGCTTTTGAACTGCTAGGTTGGCAGGAGCAGGGACCGAGCAACGGGAGCTCACCGCGTTGCGGGGATTCGAACCGCCAACCTTCTGATTGGCAAGTCCTAGGCTCTGTGGTTTAACCCACAGCGCCACCTGCGTCCCAGGAACTACAGACAGCCCCCCATTTACGCAGGGGTTACGTCACGAGGCACCACGAATATCGGTGAAATTGCATATAATTGAAACCCATTGAAAAAGCCTGCAGATACCCCTTTCCGTCCCCACCCTATTAGTGATGTCTTTATGATGTTTCCAGGTCAGTTCTGGGTTCAGCGCAATGCACGTATTCACAGTCGCACATGTATTGAACACGCGTAAACGGAGCTGCCTGTATTTACATCTCTCCATTGCACTGCCCATTTATTCCTACTCTTTGCTTTCTGATTTTTAACCAGTTACTGATCTGTAAGAGGGCATCTCACCTTATCCCACAATTGCTACATCTACTCAAGAGACTTTGTTGAAGAACTTTAACAAAAAGTCTCCTTGATTACCCCTATTCCCCATGCTTGTTATGCCTGAAGAACGTGTTGATATGCCTGAACAACCAGACCCAGTGATTTGTGAGTTTTTAATTTGCCAGGAATTGGGAACACTTGATCCTCCATACATTGCGGAACTACAAGGCCCATTGTCCATGCTGGCTAGGGCTGATGGGAGCTGGAGTCTAACAACATCTGGAGGGCCAAAGGTTTCCTGTCCCTGGCCTAGAACTTCATCTCATCTCCAGAATTTGCATCAATTATTCTCCATATGACAGGGAACTAAAAAGCTTATGTATTGTTTACTTGGTGTGGCAGATCTAAAGGCAAACCTGATAGACTTCTAACAAGTCACACTGCCACACAATTCTTTAATTTTCTGCTAGTGTTTCAGAAATCAGTGATAAGGGAGATGCTAAGAGGTCACACCCAGACCTTATTGATGCAGTAGATTTACTACGATCAAAAGGCAGTAGTAGTCTGTATAGAACCCAGAGAAGTTGATGAGCAGAAAAAGATCCCCAGGCAACCACTTGATTACTTCCCCGTCTTCCTCCCAGTTCTCTCCCACGCTATCTTTGGTGCAGCATGCACAGGTTCCCACATAACATTATAGAAGTCTTTTGAGCAAAATAGCATACTAATGTTACCTGGTGTAAGAAGAGCTTTCCCACATACATCTCCAACAGCGTAGATCCCCTTTCTGCTGGTATTTTGGAACTCATCAACAATAATATGACCCATAGAATCTACCTTAATATTCTAAAAAAGGAAAGGATAGTTTAAGTCAAACACGACATTCTGGGGAAAGAGTATCCAAGACAAACAGCAGTGATTCATCTCTTATTTCTAAGCTGTGTAACTTTTCAGAAAAATTATGTGAATAAGGGAAGGCAGGCCTTTTTCTTCCCACGTAGCCTCAGCACACAAAACACACGGAAGCATTTCAGAGGAGTCAGGCATGAGCTGTATGCTTAGTGACAGGAGCTATGTGGGATATTTTTTCCATAACATTTAAATGACATTTACTATGTTCAGAGCTTTACATGTATTATCTCAATAATCCTATGAAAAAAATGTAGGTTCGCATAAAGTATTTGCTGGTGGGTGGAAGAATTGTTACCTAATATGGTGGTCTGCTTTTTTATAAGTATTTCTATTCATTCTTTTTAATAGGCTAATCAGAACAGCTTTCTAACTGAACAAAATGAATTTTTAACTGACTAAATACTGCAGCTCTACTCATAACCACAACACGATGCCAACTCTCATATAATCCAGATTCTATATGCAATGTATCAAAATCCCACATTGTCTCAAAGAAATAAAATAATTCCTGCTCACCTGCTGGTCAAGATTTAGCCCCTCTGTGTTTGGCTTTCGACCAATGGCCCATAACAGACAATCAACATCCTCAATAGTTTTAAAGGTGGGTTTCTGACTTGGAGGAGAGGATGTTACAGTTACCGACAGCAGTCCTGAAGGTGACTTTGTGACCGACTTGACCTGTTGAGAAACAGGAGACTTGAGGACAAAGAGCAAAACTGCAAGGAAGGTGGATTTTAGGGCTCAACCCGATTTCCTGCTTCAAATTTGTTCTACAGTGGTACCTCCAGTTGCGGACGGGATCCGTTACGGAGCTCCAGTCGGATCCCAAAGTTTTCACAACCAGAGGTGCCTGTTCTGCGCATGTGCGCAGTGCAGTAGAGTGCTTCTGCGCGTGCACAGCAACACCCAGAAAAATACTTCCGGGTTTGCCGCATGCGTATCCCGAAGGATACGTAACCAGAGGTGCGCATAAGTAGCGGTACCACTGTATTTATTTCACAATTTGTTATAATATCTAAAAAAAACCTTTATTAGATTTGGCATGTCAAGTTATAGGCATGGCTATGTGCCTGCCACAATTCTGTAGAGAAAAACACAATTATGTTGCACCAGTACAGATACCAGCTTCCTTGGGATCTCTCAATTTCATTTGAAGAAAAACAACAAGGGCTGCTGGAATCTTGAGAAGTCGCAGCAATGGCCAATTATGTTTTCCAGTGATCGGAGGATGGGGTTGGAGTGTCTTGCATTGCTCCTGTGCTTCAAACATGCAGAATAAATTATGCAAAAGAAGTACTATGGGGGAAAGTATGCAAAATAATGTGTTTTTTAAAGTGTTATGTGAAAAACCTGCCCTAATTGTTCTTGGCCTTTTCCAGTTTTATATCAAATTTAAAATGTAAGGCCATTGGACAGGGCCTGTCTGTGTTTTCTGAACAGTGTCTTGTTTGTTTTTAGGGGAGGGAGCCCAGGACCTCTGTGCCACAGAGAGTCACTTTGGTGCTGCTAATGCAGCAGAAACAATGTTAGAGGCAGCAGTTACGAGTTTCTGGTTTCTGCGGCCACAGCAGGCGCTGCGATTATCCAGCAATTTGATTTCACCCCAGGAGACGCTCTTCATTGTCTCCCGAGACAGACAGATGCCACCTTCAAATAATATATTTAATGCAAGTTGCAGAATTCAACCATTCTTCATACAGAATGTGTGACTGACTGGTATCAGTACTCAGCCTTGATTTAAGGACAGCTGCAGCTTTCCCAAAATGTACCAACCAAGGTGCAATAAATAGGAGCTCTGTTTTTCTGCTTATGATCTGGCTACTAGCCCTATTAAAAGCAGCTATAAATACACCAATAAGAGAAGCAGCATGGGCAATAAGTTGAAGGAAAAGGAGGGTGGGGGAGTATTTTGTTACATGTTTGTGACTTCCTCTCATTAAGAATAATACCACTCATAGAAGAAATTAAAGCACTGGTGCTTAATAAACTGGTGCTTAATAAAAGGTATTAATCTGTTAAAACAAACAACATAGCAATACAAGATGGGAACATATCTGCATACTTTGCCCCGATAGAATCATTCAGCCCCACAAAAACAATAAAAAGTGCACATTTTTTATATTTTTAAATTAGCTTTATACAGCGCACTTCATCACAAGATCTCAGGGCGCTATACAGGATAAAATACAAAGGAAAAACACAAGTAAATAGTCAAAACAAAAATAACAAAACATTCCTAAATATAGGCACACAGATGATGAAAGTGATACAGTAAATAGATAATACCTGAGAATGTTTCCAGACTTCTACACCACCATGCTCCAGCTCCTGAGTACAGTTTGAGCTGATCATTGAATCAAAGTTTCTCAGTACCTGTCCAGGAAGAACATTAAATAAGACTGTGCAGACACACAGCATATCCACATAACTCATTCAAGAGAGCTAGTGTAGCAGTTACAGCTGTTTCTGAACGCTTGTGATTTCCATATCACTGCATTTTTATAAGAAATTCCTGTAAACCGCTTTGAGGTCCACGTGAAAAACAATATATAAATAGTTACCTAGCAAGGGCAACTCACAAAACCACAATTCTCTAAGCCTCTCCACCCCTCAGGATTTTTCTTTTGTAAATTTGGTTGTTTATATTTATCTATATATGTTTAAAGCAAAATAAAAATTACTTTTAAAAAAAAGAATGGAGTTCAGAAACTCTAGTTTAAGAAATGTTGATGCTGAACAAAATGTTGAACAAAAAAACAGTGCTTCCTTGCCCAGCCAATCAGTGCAAGGAATTAAAAGCGTGCACAACAGAACCCCAGCCTTGCTTTTTATTGCATTGGCCAATATACAGCAGAGCAGTCAGGACAAAGAAAAAGTGAGTGTGCCTTACCTCACCATAACGTATCAGTAAGGATGTCTTTGAACCCAGGGCTGAAAGAATGCCAGCTATCTCCACAGCTATGTATCCAGCACCGACGACAACACTGCGCCTGAAAGAATAATGGGTTTTGAGCCATATCACACACACACCCTATGAAGTTCCTGTTGGAAATATATTCTACTGCACCCTGAACTATGCTTTGCCTGAGTGCCTCATACTTGAGGCAGTAAGGATCTTCACTCAGCAGACCCTGCTGCTCAAAATATAGTGATAGTCATCCTTAAGTAAAGGTAAAGGGACCCCTGACCATTAGGTCCAGTCGTGGCCGACTCTGGGGTTGTGGTGCTCATCTCGCTTTATTGGCTGAGGGAGCCAACGTACAGCTTCCGGGTCATGTGGCCAGCATGACTAAGCCGCTTCTGGCGAACCAGAGCAGCGCACGGAAACTCCGTTTACCTTCCCGCCGGAGCGGTACCTATTTATCTGCTTGCACTTTGAGGTGCTTTTGAACTGCTAGGTTGGCAGGAGCTGGAACTGAGCAACGGGAGCTCACCCCGTCACGGGGATTCGAACCACCGACCTTCTGATCGGCAAGTCCTAGGCTCTGTGGTTTAACCCACATGTCATCCACTTAGATGGTCCTAAAAGGGAATTGGGCAAATGCATGGAGGGAGGACTATGCTATCAATAGCTACTAGTCATGAAATCTATATGCTACTTCCAGGATCAGAGACCTACCACTAGGTACCTGTCGCTGGGGAATAACAACAAGAGAGGGCTATCGCTCTCATGTTTCATCTGTGGGTTTCCTATAGACATCTGGGCAACTACACGTGTTCAGATGCAAGTAACCTCCTCCCATCTTCCAGAGTTCTGGCCAATGAGTGCAGAAGCACTAGCAAACATTTGGCTACGTGCTGTGTGCGTTTTATAAATGACCAAATAATTATATGAAACTTTGGTTAATTTTAATTAATGACTCAAATTGAGCATTTTGCTGCACTGATTTGCAAACCACACCACCACAAGCCTGCTAAACTTTTCTCAAAACACAAACAAAGCCAATACAGAGCAAACCGTGTCTCTGTGTGTGTGTGTGTGTGTGTGAACGAACAAGTCATTAGAAGGGATGAGGAGGAATGTTTTGCGCTGATATTCAACTGCTCCTAAACAAGAATTTTATAGGTTTCACGTATCTCCCCAAACCAATGTGTCAAACATCTATTTACAAGCCAGACATGAGACTTTGTGTTGATTCTTGCTATTCTGAGATGCAACCCAAAAAGCAGGATTGGGACAATCGAAAAGAACAGCTGTTGCATGAAGGAGCCTGAACTCTACAACCTCCAATTTTAGTACTACATAAAGCCAGCCAGTAAGGTAAACCTCCTTTAGGTGCAATTCAGCCACTGTTATACACTTGTGAACCCCATTGCTTTCAATGGAAGACTGGGTACAAACTTCTACCTACTTCCCTAATGGAAGCAAGCCTCACTTAATTCAATAGGACTTACTTCTGAAGAGACAAAGCATATAATGCACTGTTGGGTACATACTTAAGCCATCTTGCATTAAAATTAATTGTGTTTACAAGTGCTTTAATTTGTCTGGATTTTGCCCGCAGATTTTTCTCAGGCAACAAAAGAAACAAAGCCTCTAATCTAGCTCTAGACTAATGCCAGATACGCATCAGGACAGACCAGATGCTAAATGGGGCATCTTTAGCAATTCTGCAACTTGTAACAGTAAATACAGCACTATGGGGGAACTCACTAGCCTTTTTCCTGCACTTAAGATATTTATAGACATCTGAGGGATGTACGTGAGCCCCACCTCACCCCGCCTATTGCACAGTAACCCACATCCAGCATGCTCTATTTCTCAAATAATCTCCATTACGATGTGGAAACTGAGAACAGGTACACCCTAGATTGGCAACTTACTTGGGCAGCTCTTCAAGGTCAAAAAAACCATCACTAGTAATTCCCAAGCTGGCCCCTGCAAAGCAATGAGACACTACCCTGAATATCAAAGTCCACTTATGTATAAATAGATCTTAGCTATGCAAATATTCAACTTTTCTTACAGCTCATTCACTAATGCAGACCTGCTGCATACAATACAATTCAATACTGCAAGCAGGAAAAACAGGCTTCTCCTAAACTGGGGCGAAGATGGTAAACATCTAAAAAATGTGGTGAATACACTCCCACAATTATGTCCGCAGCAATACTGAAATTGTAAGTTCCTTGGGGCAGGGGTTGCCGGACTTTTCAAAAATTACCCCATGTACATTTATGACCCTTAATAATTGACAGGGAGAGGGGGAGAGGAGGAACATTCCTGAAAAATGCACGTATTCCCCAAAGATCAGCAAAACACAACGAGCAGCACAGGCGATGAGGGCAACAGCGTTTGCCAAGGATTAATGTTACAAAGTACAGAAAGTTATTGCTTAATCTTTTGAAGCAAGAAGCTCAACTGTCATATCAGCTTTTTTTGATCTTTCCTAATCACAGGACAGAGAGAGCTATTTCCATTTGCTTATCTCACCCTCCATCTAAGGAGCCTTCGTAAGGGAGCTGCTCCCAAGTAAAGTCTTGATGAGAATTCTTGCCTTTTAGAATAAAATGAGGGGAGGTAACAAGTAGGGCTGGGTGATATCTGGTTTTCAACATCACGATGCATCACCGGCTAAATATTGCAATATAATGATGTATCACGATGTCTGAAATAAGGATGGAACTATGTAGAGGTGAACAGCAGGGCAGGGTGATATCTGTTTTTCAACCTTGTGATATATCACCTGCAAAATATCATAACATATCTATATACCCGTATTTTTCGCTCTATAGGACGCACCTTGTTTTAGAGGGGGAGAACAAGAAAAAAATTCTCCCTCTCTCTGCTCAGCGCCCCTTCAGCGAAGCGAGAGGAGAAACGGAGCCCCTTCCATTTCTCCTCCCGCTTCACTGAAGGGGCGCTGTGCAGCTCTCCCTCTCTGCTGAAGCCAAGATAGTCTTGCTCTCCTGGCTTCAGCAAAAGTAACCCGAAGCCTTTGGAGCACAGGGCAAGTTCCCGCTGCGCTCCAAAGGCTTCAGGCGGCTATCCCTGAAGCCTGGAGAGCGAGAGGGGTCGGTGCGCACCGACCCCTCTCGCTCTCCAGGCTTCAGCGAAAGCAACGCGAAGCCTCCGGAGCGCGGAGGGAGCGCTCCCTCTGCGCTTCGGAGGCTTCGCGTTGCTATCACTGAAGCCAAGGAGCCTGCATTCGCTCCATAGGACGCACACACGTTTCCCCTTAATTTCTGGAGGGGAAAAGGTGTGTCCTATAGAGCAAAAAATACGGTATCACAATCTGTGAAATAAGGATGGAGCTATGTAGAGGCATTGGCAGACTTCACGGTTTTCCCCACATTGTGATTTTTGCATAGCACATGCACACACACCATGAGTCACAATATATTGCCAGGTCAAAAATTATGAAACCAATATCACAATATGGACTTTGTTTCGGACAATATATCAATACATCGATATATCTAGGAACAGGGCAATAATGATGATGATGTCATTAGGTTTGGGGCTATTTTTGGATGTGAAGTTACTGGATATTTCTATTTCTGAACTATATGCTCATTTAAACTTTGATGTACGTTAAATGAACTTTCAACCACTGAATTTTTAGCGTTACATTGTAGTGATATCATAATTTTCATTATGTATCGTTATTATTGGGATACTGTGCTTTGACAGTTAAAATGCTTTGGGAAACCATTATGCTTACAAAAAATGTGGCATGTAAATGACTTACCTGGCACCTCACTTTCACTGGGGACTGAAGGCTGCCCACCAGTTGCAATCAGGATATGGGGTGCTGTGTATTTTTTACCATCCACTTCAATCGTGCCTTTGCCATCAGGTGTGAACGAAGCATCACCACGAATAGTTTCTACATTGGACTAATGAAATTAGGTTGAAGATGAGCTGTCAATCTATACGTCAGTTCAAAGACCAGATAAAGAATTTCACAAGACATTTTAGCTATTCCCTATGTTGTCACAGTGCTACCTGGTTGGTGTTTGCCGATTTCTCTCATCTGTTGATTCTCTCAGGAATTTAAATAATTGATCAAGTCTGGGTTATCCAAAGCTCTCCTATATATTTTGTCATAAATTCAGAGAAACCTCTATACCAGGCTTCCTCAACCTCGGCCCTCCAGCTGTTTTTGGCCTACAGCTCCCATGATCCCTAGCTAGCAGGACGAGCGGTCAGGGATGATGGGAATTGTAGTCTCAAAACATCTGGAGGGCTGAGGTTGAGGAAGCCTGTTCTATACTGATAGAGCAGGTAGAATTAAGGGCATGTTTACAATACAGACTTAAATTCATTACTTCCTCTATCCAAACTTCTCTATGGGAATTGGGATCTCAAATGGATAATTCTTTGTACCCTCAGCATACAAACTATACTTCCCAGGGTTACTTAGAGAACCTATGACAGATAGAAAAAAAGACTGATATAAAATCAACATATATTAGCAATGTGGATAGGGCTAAGACATTCTCAGAGGCGGGGCTGAAAATCCTAAAGCATTTCCGGATTGGTGAGAGAGATTTTACAAAAGTGCTGTGCTCTGAAACTAAAAGGAATATATTTCCAAGAGCGAAGGATGGTTGTCTCAAAGGAATAAGCTGATAACCAGTAGAGCCCTCTAGATTCTATACTGTGAAACTCATCGTTAGCAGCTGGAGGAAAGAGGCTTAACGATCGGTTGAGGTGCAAAACAGGAACATTTACAAACCTTGTTCAAATTACTTTGATAGATATCATTCAGTCGTTTCACATAAGCATCGCGCTTTTCCTTAATTACTCTGTAATAAAATAAGTTTTGTGTGACAAAATTATCTCTCTCTTGCACTAGCAAAACTATGGCTCAAAAAAAACCCTAACCTTGTCCCTCCTTTCAAATCCCCATTCATTATTTGCTTTAGGAATTTACATCCCATCAAAAAAATCAAGAGGCAGGTATATTGGGTAGGCAGAACTGTTTATAAAGCCAATATCCAACTGTTTATAAAGCCAAAATAATAAAACCAGAAGATGAGCCAGTTTTTAAAAGCTTCAAACTTTTTTCTCCATTGACTGAGCTGCTTTGCTGTCAAAAGACAGCCTTGTGCATTTCAATGGGACAAGAATATAAATACCTCCTAGTAGATTGGAGGAAATCTGATGAATGGGGTACATTCAGCTACTATTAATGATGCTCCAAATATTTCGCACATCTTCCACTCAGTTCAGTGGGGCAAGCATATCAGAACCTCTTAGTAGATTGTACCCCACTCATCGCATTAGTCTGATGGTGCACATTTATTTCCAAAGAAAGGAATTTTAACCTGACTTACCGCCAGTTAAACTTCACATCGGATACTTCAAAACCATAATCTGCATGATCATGGATGAATTCAGAGTGGACAGCAGTGTTCCACATCACCTGTTTGGGGAGGGGAGGGTGCAGTGAGAACATCCAGGGTTTAATTTAAAAATAAATGAAAAACCAAACACCGCTATTTATTGTATAATTAAGGATAATGTGAATAAACATTTTGATATGTTGTGGGGGGGAGGTATAATGCATAAAGGATTTTACACTGGGACAGCGGTTTAGACATATCAGGCCCACACAACTTGCAACCCACCATGACAAATGTAACCCACTAGGCATGTACTGTAGTCTGCAAAATACTTCAAAAACTCAATTTTAAATTCACTCAGTCTTTCTCTAAAGCAGTTCCTCTCCTGATAACTACTAGCTTTTTTTTAAATCAAGAATAGTCTGAAAGATTCCCACTCACCCACAGAGGCAGTGGGACAGGAAACCTGTATCTTCAGTCAACCTGCCATTTACAACTCTGCTTTGCCCAAAGGATGGCTTCTAGGCAAAGGGCACGATCCAATTTGCCAGCCTCCCTCGGTTACTTGGAAGCATCCACTGTCTGCAGCGGATGGAGACACCAGCCTTCAATTTTCTATTAAACGACTATGATCCCAAGATTTCTTTTTCATTTTATTTTCCGCAAATGAGAATCATTGCATCAGGCGTGCATCAAAACACGCCAATGCAATTTCTTAAGTTCATATTTGAGCCTGTTCACGGAGAAGGCAAGAGAAAAACCAGTGACGTTTTCTTTCTAACAATAAAGGACGCTTGCTTCATACATTGCAATGTTGGCTTCTCAACCCTTCAGAACCGGATCAGCCAGAAGAGCCTTGGGAAATTAGGCACTTAGCAGGAGTAACAGCAATCCTGAATTAGACAGCGGAGAAGCGAAGCGATGGCTCCCGCCGGTGTATACGAAACCACAGCAGCTCACAATGGCCAAGGGTATAAAGACAGTTGTCTTTTTTCCCCCTTTCTTTTTCTGCAACAGCTCACGCCTGACATAGATGGGGAGTCCCCAAGGAAGGGTCCCTGGAGTGATCTACAAGGCTTAAGTCTAGCAGACCTCAAGCCTCTGGGACCCCCACAATTGGTAGGACAACCAGTGAAGTGGAAAGACACATGGTGTCTTTTACATGCCATCTAACACCCCCCAGCCATCTGATAGCATTTAGTTTATTATCTGGAATCTTGTCTTTATGTTGTATGTTATATGTTGTATGTTTGCGATTGTAAAATTTTAATTTGAAAAACTAAATAAACAATACAGTCATACCTCGGGTTACAGATGCTTCAGGTTGTGTTTTTGCAGGTTACGGACTGCTGAAACCTGGATGTACTGGAACAGGTTACTTCTGGGTTTCGGCAGTCACACATGCACTGAAGTGCTAAATTGTGCTTTGCGCATGTGCAGAAGCGCCGAATCGCAACCTGCGCGTGTGCAGACGTGCCACTGCGGGTTGCAAACATTTCGGGTTGTGAACGTGCATCCCACACGGATCACGTTCACAACCTGAGTGTCCACTGTATATGTATATGTATCAGCAAAAGTTGAACTGTGCCCTGAAATCTCTGCTTTGAAGAGTACGCTTTACCCTCAATGCAATCAAACTGAGACTCAGTATGGAAAATAAGAATGCCAAGTTTACTACAGTCAAACCTCAGTTGTTGAACGTAATCTGTTCCAGAAGCCCATTTGGCTTCCGAAACGTTTGACAAACGAAGTGAAGCTTCCGTTTGGTTGCAAGAGCTTCCTGCACTCAAGTGGAAGCCGTGGCGGACGTTCGGCTTCTGAAAAACGTTTGAAAATCGGAGCATTTACTTCCAGGTTTTCGGCGTTCGGGAGCCAAAAGGGAGCCTTTCAGGAACCGAGGTTTGATTGTATAGGAAATACATGTTGGATAGAAAAAAATCTACTTCAAACAAAACAAAAGAAAAAATGTCTCCTCCTCCAAGGTGGGACAAAGAAAAAGTAGAAACACCCTGAGAGTATCAGTGTAGCAACTGAGGAAAGGTCAGCACAGATTCATTCAGAAAGTCAAGTCTAGGAGGCTTGGCGGTTCCTGTCCACCTACTTTCTGCCCCTGGAAACCCAGCAGCCTTAATGCAACTGAGCTGCATCCCAGCACTTTCAGCAGCATCAACATCAGGGAGAGAGTTAATATAGCACTCTGATAACAGTTCCTTCTAGAAGAGAAGCAGAATGCCAGACCACACTGTGCCAAGTGCCTCTCCCGTACAAAATCACACATAAGCAAAAAGGCAGGTGTTTTTTGAGTGATCTGGCCATTTTCTTGTGTTCATCTGCATTTAGAAGACAACCGTCTCCTTGGGTAGCAATCTGACACATGAGGAGCCTAAGAATATATTTTAAAACCATTTCTAGCTGTTACTGCTGCTGAGTTTTCACTTCACACAATTTAAAAATAAAATAAAACAAGTTCATAGTGACACATTAAACGGTTTGTTTTTACCTTTTTAGGAACACATCCAACATTCACCTGAAAACGAAAAATAAACAGTGTCAAGCGCCAACGCTACTAAGCAAGTATTTAGCAAACATGCACAAACAGGTTACAAGATAATTTGTTATGGATAGCTTTTTATTATTTATTTATTACAGTAGTTCAGAGGCATACAGCCCTAATATACAGTCAACATGAGTGGTAGGCATTGCTATCTTTTATGCTCCATAAATTTGTCAAATCCCTTCTTAAAACCATTTAAGCTGGTGGGCATCCTTACATTTTGAGGTAGCAAATCCCATAGTTCAACAATGGACTGTGTGAAGGAAGTATTTTCCTTACCTGAATTTAATAAATATGGAGATTATAAGCGACCTGCCTTACTTGTAAGGTTCTTGACCTAGCCTCTTGTAAGGGTGACTGAGATCATGTATGTGAAGTACTGGATTCCAGCATCAGATTGAATTGCATTGCTGACTAACAAAACTATTTTAGATTTGGAATTTATTGTTGTCTTGTATAACATGTTACATACATGTCTTTGTATGAGTTAATTGCTTCCGAATCTTTGGTTACAATGTTGACTATACATTTCAGACACAAAGATGTGACTACAATAAATATGAGGTATTGCAATTTTAAATATAACAGTTGCCTCCTCCATTGTTGAAGTTCTGTAGAAAGCTCCTTGAAAGCAGATGTGCAATGATGGCTCCCTTATATTCAGTCGTGTGACCAAGAAACAGAACTCAGAATGGGGCAGAAAGAAACAAGACATGATTCTCAATTACTTGATTTTCAACAGAAGAGGATCTCAGAGGAAGAGAGCAAGTTTAGCACCACACTTTTTTGTGGTGTCACCCGACAGGGCCTGCTTCCATACTATTAAATGGTGACAGCCATTCATTCCAACTGGGAAAAAGAAATGGTGACACTTGGAAATATTACAAGAAGGTTAAAATGTACCCTGCATCACGGACAACTGGGTAACCTGGCCCTCACAAATCAAGAACCCAGAAAGGATGGCAACAAACACATGATTAAAAATTACATTTATATCATGGATTTCCTAAAAGGAGATCAAACTGATCTGTAGAAAGGACTCTGTGAACTGAAAGTAGATACACTGTATGTACTTTTGTAACCCAAGAAAATATTTAATAAAAACAAAGTTTTAAAAAGATACATGACTCCCCCCTCCCACCGTTTTATGCTCACAACAACCCTGTGAGGTAGATTAGGCTGAGAGGCAGAGATTGGTCCACAGTCCACCTGTGAGCTTCATAGCTGGGGGGGAGATTTAATCCTGGTCTTCCAGGGACTTTTTAACCACTACCCTAATAACTGACATGTCACACAGGCGTAGCCAGGATTTTTGTTAGGTAGGGCAGGACTGGGGGGGGGGGGAGCAGAACCAGCGTGATTGATCAGTTAGTTAAGTATTTCTGTTGTTTTACTTGATGGGGGCAGCTGCCTCCCCCCAGCTAAGCCCATGGACATGTGGTCCTTTTGCAAGGATGATGCACAACTTTGTGAAGTGTACCACATTTTGGGGGCATGGAAATAACGCTTGGCATGCAGAAAACAGTGAAAGCACTCTTTCAGTAATTCAAAGTTTCAGGTTTTTTGTTTCCTCTCCAATGAGTAGTGGCGTAGCGTGGGTTGTCAGCACCCGGGGCAAGGCAAGTAATTTGCGCCCCCTAACCCGTGGATTTGCGCCCCCTAACCCTAACCCCCGGATGTTGCGCCCGGTGCGGCCAGCCCCCCCTGCACCCCCCACGCTACGCCACTGCCAATGAGCCATTTGAAACATAAAACTACTAGGGCTGGCACATAAGGGTGGCGTATGGAACATCCTAAAATTTAAGCTGCAATTTCTGCATAAAGATCTAGACCCTTCTCTCTCTATCAAATGCATGCACACATTTCCTCTGTTCCTCCTTCGAAGTTCAGTGTGTGTGTCTGCATGCATGTGTGTGTGTGTGTGTGTGCACAAGGAAATAAAAAAGAGAAAACAGATTAATGTTCTTATTACAACTTTCCTGTGCTCCTGGTCATCCTTAAGTGTGGGGAGCGGGGCAATTAACACCTGAGAAATGCCCTCCTGGCTTGCACACAGGGAGGTCCCAGGGTTCAATCCCTAGGCAGGGGCTGGGAGAGACCCTGGAGAGCTGTTGTCAGTCCGTGTTGGCAATACCGAGCTAGAAGGACCACTGTTCAGCTTCTTATAATCATAGGCTTGTAGAGCTGGAAGGGGCTCCAAGGGTCATCTAGCCCAACCCGCTTCAATGCAAGAATCTCAGCTGGATTATGCACGACAGGCGGCCGCCCAACCTCCCTTTGCAGTGCGTTTCACAGAATAATAAAATTGGAAGGGCCTCCAAGGGTCATCTAGCCCAACCCGCTTCAATGCAAGCATCTCAGCTGGATTATGCACGACAGGCGGCCGTCCAACCTCCCTTTGCAGTGCGTTTCACAGAATAATAAAATTGGAAGGGGCTCCAAGGGTCATCTAGCCCAACCCGCTTCAATGCAAGAATCTCAGCTGGATTATGCACGACAGGCGGCCGCCCAACCTCCCTTTGCAGTGCGTTTCACAGAATAATAAAATTGGAAGGGCCTCCAAGGGTCATCTAGCCCAACCCGCTTCAATGCAAGCATCTCAGCTGAATTATACACGACAGGCGGCCGCCCAACCTCCCTTTGCAGTGCGTTTCACAGAATAATAAAATTGGAAGGGGCTCCAAGGGTCATCTAGCCCAACCCGCTTCAATGCAAGCATCTCAGCTGGATTATGCACGACAGGCGGCCGCCCAACCTCCCTTTGCAGTGCGTTTCACGGAATCACAGAGTTGGAAGGGACCCCCCCGGCCCCAGGGTCATCTAGTCCAACCCGCTGCAAGGCAGGACTCCCAACTCCACCATAAGCCACAGAGGGCCGCCCCACCTGTGTTTCCTCCAGGCCAAGTTTCCTAAGCGCCCGCCAACCCGCCTCCCGCCCCGGGACTCACGCAGGTGCCGCCGAGCCGCCCTCTCTCCACCACGGCCACCCGAGCGCCGAGCTCCGCCGCCCGCCGAGCGCTGGCCAGGCCGCCCGAGCCGCCTCCCAGCACCAGGTAGTCGAAGGCCGTCGAAGAGGAGGCGCGGAGCTGGGCCATGGCGGCGGCGGCGGCTGCAGCGCGACTAGCAGGAAGGAGGAAGGCCGCCACGGCCAGGGGAGACCGCATCCCGCCTCCTGTCCTGCCCCCGCAGCGGGCGAGGCGAGGCAGGCGGCGCCGGCGGGGAAGGCGGGCCAGGCAGGCCAGGCCGCGGCGCTGGAAGGCGCCCAGACGCGGCGCGGCGCCTCTGTTAGGTCGCCTCAGCGAGGGAAGGAGCCCCTGAGGGAGAAAGCGGGCCCTGGCGGATTTACCTATAAGCTAAACAAGCTATAGCTGAGGGCTGCACTCTCTTGGGCCTCCCCCCTCAAAAAAAATCAAAGGGAAAAAACCTGGATGTACATTTCCAAAATATAAGATATGAAACAAATAAAATAAGGCCTACATCCAGCAGCAGTGTTTTGTTTTTTTGTAGGCTCCTGTGATGTAAGTCATGGGCCCCACCTCCTCCCTAAAATATCACTGGTTTGCTCATTTCTACATATAGGGTGCCTACATTCTGCATGGACTGGTTGCACGGCAACATGTGCAAATGGCTTGAGATACCTATTGGGTCCATAAATGACAACATAGCATATATTCTGTAATAGGAATTTTGAGGTCTTAGATATATGGTAATATTCATAAGTGTACCAACCAAGCACATACATAGATCAGCACAGGAAGACCGACCTGGAACCATTTTGATTGCTAAACTGAGCAAATGTTTTCCCTGCAAGGTCAAAGTGGGAAACCGTCCATTGTCTTTTCCCTCACAAATCCTGTCTTAAGGGCACATTTAAGGGTGTGAGCCTGTGACCTGGCCCAGGAACTATTTATCATTACAAAAGACTGGCCAGGCTCCCCAGGAAATCCAATCAAGTAACCTGCCAGACAGGAGATAAACAAGGACAGGAGAAAAACAATATTCAAATTTCTGTTTTAGACCGCCTTTTCTGTGATGTAGGTGTGATGTATCTGAGGAGTGGTCTTAGGTTACACCCCTTCTGTGATGTATGTATGATATTTCTGGGGGTGGTCTTGATTACAGGGTGGCAATTTCAAAAATCTTTATAAGGCCTTGCACACCATTTTTCTGGGTCCTCCTTTCCTGTGTGTGAGGGGAGCACCCTGTTGCAACAGATGAATAAAGATCAGGCTTACTAGCTGCTTTGCTTCTCAATATTCTCTAGTTGGCCTCTGTTATCTTCTCCTACCAATAGGGAACCTATGTAAGGACTCTGTATGGGCTCTTGGATACCCCATAAGGGAAAAGGGCAATTTTTGTTTACAACAATTCAACACAAAAAACAGCGACAATTTGTTGTTGACAAAGGACATATCAAGGGCCCCATTACCTTCAGCAGCTTAGGGTCTCATCAAACCTCAATCTGGCCCTGCCTGCAACATTTCTTTTATATATATATATATAAATCTTTTTTATTGAGTTATGAGGCAGAACCACATTTCAAAACACAAGTCTTCTCCCGTCACATGTATAATAGATTTTGCGTGTGATGTAACCTTCAGTCTTCTATTAGCCCTTGTAAAAGGAAGAGGCCATTGGCAGGATGGTTAACAGCACTTGCTTACCGTATATCTCCTTGGTGTGCTGCCTGTTTAGTCCTTTGCTTGACCCCTGCCCTGTTTGGTGTATTTGCTTTTAGCTGCACTGAACCTTCTTCCTCCAGTTGTGCCACCCATTTTGCAGTTTTTCCCCCACCCCAACATTTGCCCGACTTCACCTCTAGGGTGCAGAATTAATCAGTGACAACCCAATAAAACCACATACAATTCTTTACAGACCAACATCTTTACTGACGATTTTGTCGCAGAACAACATTTACAAAAACAGAGTCCATTGCCTGTATTAGGGGGAGGTTATTGACAGAGGGAGACTGGGACTTCGACTTGATGCAGCCAGGGGGTGATCCAAACTTCAAAATAGCATCTGAATGTCTGAGAAGGGGGGAAAGGAGAAAGATGAATATTAAAATCAGCCCAGTGTCAAAATCTAGAAAGCTGACCTGTGTCATTATCCGATGGCTTGTTCAATATCCTGAGCAGGTATTTCAAAAAGGAGCTCACAGTTATTCCACCTTCCTCTTTGACAACCCCAAGGCAAGGAGATGTGGCCGCAGCTCCTGCAACATTCATGCGCAACTCCCTACTCTGGCCTCATGCCCAACGTGATAAAAGACAGAGGCCTCTTGCAATGCTCTGGCTTAGGAAACGACAGCCTTTATTGTAGTGCTTTCGCTATCTGATAAGCTCCATATATTACGTGGGGAAAGATTCTGCATCAGCAAGGGAAGAGTCTCTCGCTGCTCTCATGATGTCACCACTACTGCACGACTTCTCATGTTGCGCAGGGCTAGAGGTCCCAGGCCACAGGGGAGCAACGAAGGCCACGCTCCTTTGACAAAGTGCCTTCTGTGGCTTCGTTCCACTACATCAGTAGAACCTCCCCTGATTGACCACCAGCAGCAACCATTTCAAATTTTCCACAGTGCCCTTGTACAACTTTCTCCTACGCAGTCACCCCAGAGCATTGTGGGAAATCCATCATGGCCATTTGCAGCTGCTCACTGCTTGGTGGGTGGGGGTAGAGGCTCAGGGCAGGTGCCAGAAGGTGTCTAGTGCTGATATCAGGCCTGGGCGCAACATAACTAATGCAGAAATAGGATGGAGCAGGGCTTTTTAAAGCCAGAACTTGCTGGAACTCAGTTCTGACACCTCTTAGGTGGGCACCATTGCCGTTATAAAAGAACCAGAGAGTTCTGGAACCTCTTTTTCTAGGAAAAATAGCACTAGGAAGGAGCCATAGTATAGGTTCCTCTCATATTGCCCAGTGCTTCTTACATTACCTAAGGTATTCTGTGAAAGGTACAGGCGTATCTTGGTTCGCAAATGCCTTGCAAGTCGAACATTTTGGTCCCCAACGCCACAAACCTGGGAGTGAGAATTCTGGTTTGCAAACGTTCTTTGGAACCTGAACATCCGACGTGGCTTACGCGGCTTGGTTTCCGAATGTTTGGAAGTTGGACGGACTTCCGGAAAGGATTCCATTCGCATTCCAAGGTACCACTATATTTTTTAAAAAGCTCCCAGATTTGAAGGTGGAAGGTAATGTCAAGGCTCTCGGACATTAAGGTTCCCAACATGTAACAAAAATTGCACCATCAGGACCTTGGAGAGGTAAGAATCACAGCTGTCTCCCCAACATGAATTTAGCATGCGATACATTTATGCAATGAAACACATCCAGCCGCCTTGGCTTGCGTGCTGCATGAACCAATCATGTTCTCTGGCACTCTTTGCCATGTGTATGAGTTCTGCAGCACACCAGTCAATGTGAAAAGTGTTTCCTGAAGAGATAGAGAATTTGAAATCTACAGTATGGTTTTTTTACACGTGGCTTCCCTTATTAACTTATTGAATTATAACTGGGATGGGGAATCTGTGTCATCAACATCTGGAGAACAATAGGTTCTCCCCACTGCCCCATTTATCACTCCCGGGAGTAGGTATGTCAGTTTATTGCAGCAGCAAAAAC
Source organism: Podarcis liolepis (assembly GCF_965112155.1). Classification (NCBI taxonomy): domain Eukaryota; kingdom Metazoa; phylum Chordata; class Lepidosauria; order Squamata; family Lacertidae; genus Podarcis; species Podarcis liolepis. Next base: position 36,461,002 of record NC_139571.1, read on the forward strand.
AACAAATTATTGTGGCATCTTAAAAACCAGCAAATTTGGTTATGACATAAGCCGGCCTTCCCCAGCTTGCTGCCCTTCAGGGTTTTGGTTTTTTTCATTTTATATTGGTCACTATGCTTATTTTACCTACATTTAAGTTATAAATATAATGTTTGCACTTCTAGACTCATGGACATTGATAAAGATGGGCACAGCTAAGTCACCAGTGAAGAGATACCAATATGCATAGGAGTCCATTCCTAGGGGCCAAGGTCCCTTTGGCTCCCCTAATAAAATGTTTGAGGAGGCCAGGTCTCTCAAAGTTGATGGGCAGTGCCATTCAAATGATGTGTTGCACCACATAATGTGTTCAGTTATGTGGGGCAGGGCCTACCTCCCCCCGCCCCATTTTATTCAAGTTGGCCTCCCTGCAATATGGATAGCACATCAGATCCTGGCTGAATCTAGACACATGGGGGGGGGGTTCAGGAAAACGTGTTGTAAACCTCGTAATGTGAAATCACGTTGCCAAAAGGCAGAACTCCACAGCGCCATCTGGTGTCACAGTGTTCTAACGCATTTAAAACGCTTTTTCTTTACTAATGTAGCTGAGTCCCCCGTAACATTCCACGTTAGTCCATTAGGAAACCAATGAGAAATCGGAACACATCTTACTTGTCTCAGTGTCTTTTTCCTCTGGAAATCACATCTGTCCAAGTCGGGCTCGGGATGTATCCTTTTGCTGCATACTGTCCGGCAGATATCAACATCGATTTTGTATTTCACCCCTCTCACAACCTAGAGAGATCAAATTTCACTAAACCAGACATAGTAAGGCAAATTGAAGAGATAGAGGGAACTTTTTATATACCGGGGGAGCAGGAAGGGAAGATAACATTTTTTTCAAAGGCCTTATATTTCCACCCCACCCCACCCAAGTGGGAGGCATATTGCTAAGGCATGTTGGTGCCTGTTGCTTGTATATTCATCCTACTGTTATCTCTGATTATTGGTTTTGAAGGACAAAAACCTGTTAAACCTGTTTGACCAGAGACTACATTGGGAGAAGGTGATGAAACAGCGCGGTTACTAGCTGGGGTTCCATTTGGATCATATATAACCTCTTAAAACAGCTGCATTGGTTGCAGCCAGTTCTTCTCTGCACCTAATTCAATATGTTCATGTTAGTAACCGGTCTTGAAAGATCTACATTGGCTCCCAGTACGTTTCTGAGCACAATTCAAAGTGTTGGTGCTGACCTTTAAAGCCCTAAACGGCCTTGGTCCAGTATATCTGAAGGAGCGTCTCCACCCCCATCGTTCTACCCGGACACTGAGGTCCAGCACCGAGGGCCTTCTGGCGGTTCCCTCACTGCGAGAAGCCAAGTTACAGGGAACCAGGCAGAGGGCCTTCTCGGTAGTGGCGCCCTCCCTGTGGAACGCCCTCCCACCAGATGTCAAAGAGAACAACAACTCTGGTGTCAAGGTCAACAGAAGGGGCCTGCAGAAGCTCAGGGTGGTGGCAGCCCAGAAGATGGTGTTCTTTGTGGTTGCACGAGAAATGTAGACCTTCCAGAAGGGCTTATTTAGCCATCAGCAAAGCAGCAGCTGAACCAAGATGCAAGTCATAATAGCTCACTTCAACAGTGTGACTTTCAGACGCACTGCAGTGATATTTCCACCTGAGTGTGAGGTGACTTACGGGAATATTTCATCTCGCATTGGCACCAGAAAATGACAGGTTTCGTTTCATTGCTGAACTTGTTGCCATAACAGCCGGAGTTTCCTTACCTGCCTCATGGCTTTGTTTATGCGAAATTCTCTGAATAGAAAGATGTCATTTGAACTGTTGTTGTATCTGTAAACACCAAACCTAGCAGCTCTCTGAACTCCTGGGTCGTTGGTCTTGACAGTGATAGGAGATCCAGGTTTTATGGCTGAATTGGGCAAATGCCTCTTGCTACCTGTACAAGCAAAATTCACAAATAAATAATTATTTAGAAATTTTGTCCAGCTGACACATGGAAATAACCTTGTGACATATCAGCTAGGTTTGGAATTTCACACCTCCACCTCCCTATTTTGGAAATGTATTCATCATTTGAATGAAAGTGGGGGCAAATTTGACCACAACACAAATTACAATTGGAGTCAGCCCCTGCGAACCAGGCAAATAGTTTTGTGAGAGAAATGTGGCCCAGAGCTGTTTGTTTTGTTTTTAACTACACAGGGCTTTGTGGGTTTGCCCAAGGTGCTAGCTTGCCATTCATTTGAAATACAGTGGTACCTCGGGTTACAGACACTTCAGGTTACAGACGCTTCAGGTTACAGACTCCGCTAACCCAGAAATAGTACCACGGGTTAAGAACTTTGCTTCAGGATGAGAAAAGATATCGCGTGGCGGCGGCACGGCAGCAACGGGAGGCCCTGTTAGCTAAAGTGGTGCTTCAGGTTAAGAACAGTTTCAGGTTAAGCACAGACCTCCGGAACAAATTAAGTTCTTAACCCGAGGTACCTCTGTACAGGCAATGGCTAGTTTGATGTGCGACCGTGCGCACGTGCATTGCACCGACCCCAGAAGTGGACAGAAAAGGGGGCAGAGCGGGGGTAGAGGGCTCTCTGCTGATGCTCGCGGGGGTCAGCAACGCAACTCTCTTGCAAAATGGCCACCACCTGTAGTCCCAACACCACCAAAATCTACCTTTTGGTGCCTCCAACTTTACTGAAGAAGCTTGCTGTATGGCGAACTCAGACTGAAAAACTGACAGCTTTCAAAGCTGATGTCGTATGAGGAGGGGAACCAGCAGCTTCTTCCCTTCTCTCACAGTTAAAACCCACCCTGTGGTTTATCGTTACTCTGCAATCAGCAGTTGACTCACAGGACACGACAAGAGAGTGTCAAAACTGCAAACTTTCTCCAAAGGAAAGCTTGATACGGCAGTGCATTTAAACAATAGGTCAAGTTTCTGGCAGTGTAACTGGTGTGTAACACGGTGCAACCCACAAAGTCCTGGTTTTGCAACTGTGTGGTGAAAAAAAAGCAATTGTCTGGATTAATGCATGGTAAAAATTGTGCAGTTTCTCTCCCTTGAACAGTACGGGCCGGTTCATACGTTCATATTAACCACGTGATCACTGCAAGTACAGATTTATCACGGCTAAAGAAATTAGGTGATACATGCATGTGTAAAGGTAAAGGGACCCCTGACCGTTAGGTCCAGTCGTGACCAACTCTGGGGTTGCGGCGCTCATCTCGCTTTATTGGCCGAGGGAGCCGGCGTACAGCTTCCGGGTCATGTGGCCAGCATGACTAAGTCGCTTCTGGTGAACCAGAGCAGCGAACGGAAATGCTGGAGCGGTACCTATTTATCTGCTTGCACTTTGACGTGCTTTCGAACTTATAGGTTGGCAGGAGCTGGGACCGAGCAACAGGAGCTCACCCTGTTGCAGGGATTCGAACTGCCGACCTTCTGATCGGCAAGCCCTAGGCTCTGTGAACTAGCTGCACACAAAAGCAGGGACACACTGAGTAGCCTCAAACATGACACCACACATGCTGAGCAGCCCCTCCCTTGGCATCTGTGTGCACAATGCAAACATTTGTAGGGAGGGGTTTTTCAAATGTACAGGTGTATGTGCAAAGCCCCTTCCTCCAGACATTTGCCATGTGTCCATGAATGCCAGGAGGGGGGTCACTTAGCATGCACAGTATATGGGGGGGGGGGATACACACTCTTACGTTGCGCTATTCACTCAGCAAGTGTGTCTGAATGTTGCACGCTGTGAACATGTGTCCAAATCACTCAAGTGGAGACGTTTATCCCAGTCTGTATGTGCATTGGACTTGAATTTTTTTAAATTCTTGATGCTTTTATTGTTGCGTTGATTTGAGATTTGCTTGTAGAAAGCATTTCATAAATGGAATGAAATAAATAATCTACCGCACTTCAGAATGTGTGTATAGCTCTGTTAGGGATAGACAGAAATGCAATTGAGGAAGAGCAATAGAGGAAGTGTTTCCGAATTCCACGCACATTCCCAGCAGAGAAGGCTATATGCACATTGTAAAGAGCGAGAGGGGAAGTGGTTTGAAATTTCACACACATTCACAACATACTGAAGCCAACTGGATAACTGGATGCCTATGGGGAACTGAGAATGGCACATGAATGATGTGTTCATTCACAGTGGTCACTGTGATAGCAGCAGTTAGTTAGTAGGTCCATCTTCTTCCATGGTCTTCCATGGTCTTCTCTTTCTGTCCCCCTTTTCTTTTTCACTCTGAATGCCAAGCTGGACAATTTCTCAAATATTCCCACCCTTTGGCTGGCATCCCACTGCTAGTATTAAAAATACAGTTCCATGTACATCAGTGCAGCTCCTTCCAGAAATGTTGAAAACAGCTGCCTATTCATTTTACAGTAAATAGCCTTGAGAAACACCTAAAACAACACCCCCCCCACACACACCAGTGTTAATCAAATAACGGGAGGGGGGAAAACACCCTTAGCTTCTTCGCTACTCAGAATATAAACCACAATGGAAAAAGAGAGATTTCGGTTTATCTAACAGCAGGCATTTTGTGAGACTCTGCTTTTTCTGTGCATTCATGTCTGAATAAAGAGAGAACCTCATTATCATCATCATCAGTAGTATCCTGCCCTTCATCCAAAGATCACAGACCAATTCACAACATAAAAATGAAAATAAGAGAACACAAAATGCACAATAAAAACAAAAACAAACCAACACCCCCCCTCCCACTTAACATTAAGTTTTCAGCTCAGATCTTTAACCTTTAAGCGCAGCCTGGCATCCAGCTATTTAGCAAAAGAAGTTTTCCATGCATGGAAGATGTCATGGGCTTGGGAAGGGAGTTCTGCGTGCTGAACCTCTGTCTCAGAGGGTTTGCAAAGGAGCATCAGGTGGCGTCTGTAATCCCGTTTTCAGATAAAACACTGGAAAATCTAAAGTTGACCTAACTGCCACTAGGAAACCTTGCAACAGCCTCTCTTTCACAAGGGTGTTACAGTCCTTGATTCAATCGCACACACTCTCCACCCAGTGCAACCCTGTTTCTTAGACTTCAATAAAAAGTAGTGGTCTCAACTGATAATGGCTGCGTACACAACATACATTTAAAGTGCATGGCTTCCCCTAAGGAATCATGGGAACTGTAGCTTATCCACCACAGAGATGCAATTCCCAGCACCCTTAAGAAACTAAAGTTCCCATGATTATTGGGGGGGAAACCCATGTACAGCATTTTAAATGTGCTTTAAGTGCATTGTGTGTAAGCACCCAATATTGTACACACACCTGCAAATGCCATGGGAGAATACTAAAGCTGTTTTCTGATCTTACCAGCTGAAGTCCTGGCCACATTGCAGAGAAGAAGGCAGCAAAGAAAAACCATTTTCCTCCACCCAATGGACACCATTTCTACCTTCCAGCAAAGAGACGAGGGCTGCTTGACTCAAACACTTGCTTTTTTGCACCTAGCAGAGGAAGTGGGGTTTCCACTGTCTGTTCAGGAACTCTCATTGGTCAAGAAGAGCATACTGTATAAAAAAGCCTCGATCGCTATCTCCTGTCCCGCTCATTGGCCCTTGCAAAATCTATTAGCAAGTTTCTTTTTGAAGAACTCTGGGTGATGTTAGCACTTCGTGCAGAACAGGGTTTGTTTGTTTGTTTGTTTTTAAAAGGGAAGTCAGATCCAAAATGGGCAGGTAGAAGGAGTCAGAGGCAGTTCAGAAAGAACATCGGGGGGAGTTCAGTCATTCAAGCCATGCAAAAAGTTGTGCTATGTTAGGTAATAGAAAAGGGTGTAGCCAAGACCCTGATCAAGTATACCCATTTCTCTTTCGCCCTGCCAACGACCCTCCCTGCAGACTCCACTGCTCCGGGTATTCACCAATGCTTCTAGAACGAAGGAGATAGTTCTAGAACATGGTTCTAGTCCTGTGGTGTTGCGATAAGGGTGGGAAGCCAGAAATATCCAAGATGGCATTCATAACACGGACCTTACTGGAGCCAACACGGATGTGAAATATTTGTGTCCCAAATGCACAAAATTATTAAAGCAGTTTGGAAACAGAGCAGTCTTCCGTCTAGGTTCCTCACTAATGAGAGGCAGTCACAAGAGATACGAAGGAATTATGAGTTCTCAATGTTAAGTTGTGGGTGAACATATCAGACGACACAGCAATTCTTCAAACAGCTCTTGTTTATTCACAGGCCAGAACAGAACTGACTGAAGGGTTCAGCCAACCTGCTTATATAGAGCTCCACTACAAAGCAACAGTAACAACTTTCTGTAACTATCCAATCACTGAACGTCACTTTCTATTCCTTATTTGCATATGCGGACCTGAGTAAAAACTATCTACAGTATCCCCCTGCTGGCCCAGGGTGAGAACTTCAGTACATAACACTCAACTCTCCCAAGATCCCTCTTTCCTCAAAATCCCAGTCCTGAGGAGCTCCTCCCACTCTGCGTCGATTTCTAAAGGCCGTGGGATTTGACACTCACCAAGAAAGGATTATGCACACATGCAGAAAAGGCATAGGTGCATTGTAGCCACGCATGCTTTGAGCATGAATTATAATCACGTTGTTGTTGTTGTTTAGTCGTTTAGTTGTGTCCGACTCTTCGTGACCCCATGGACCAGAGCACACCAGGCACTTCTGTCTTCCACTGCCTCCCGCAGTTTGGTCAGACTCATGTTTGTAGATTCGAGAACACTGTCCAACCATCTCGTCCTTTATCGTCCCCTTCTCCTTGTGCCCTCCATCTTTCCCAACATCAGGGTCTTTTCCAGGGAGTCTTCTCTTCTCATGAGGTGGCCAAAGTATTGGAGCCTCAGCTTCAGGATCTGTCCTTCCAGTGAGCACTCAGGGCTGATTTCCTTCAGAATGGAGAGGTTTGATCTTCTTGCAGTCCATGGGACTCTCAAGAGTCTCCTCCAGCGCCATATAATCACATACCACTCGGCAATTGTAAATTTTCCTATAAGACCACTACTAGCGGTGGGCAAATCTGTCAATTTCTGTTTCTCTCACTCTCTCATTTTCCTATTCTTAAGTTCTCCACATTTCCACATCAGTTTGCAAATTGTTTTTTTCTCTCATTTTGAAAAAAATGATCAGTATTTTTGTGTGAATTTCTTTTACTGTGCACATTTCCCCCCAAATTCTCCAGCCAAGTAATGTGTACAAAAAAATGCAAATAATACGGTGAATTGTGCATGAAAATGCATATATTACTAGAGGCTCTCTTGCTGATCTTGAAAGAGTGACTCCCATGATCTATCTTATTATTACACTTATCTCTCTCCTCTACAAAGAATACAGGCAATTTTTCTGAAGCCGTACTGGCTCTCCTACAGGACAAGTGAAGCAAAACATTCTATGCTCAGTTGAGGCAAGCACAGTTCACCAGGGGGCACTGTTACCCTTCCTGAGAAACTTGATTCAGGACCATCCTTGGCCCAAAGTTCTTGCTCTGGGCTCTTGTGCACCGCTCCCCAAAAGCCACATTTTCCAAATCTGTTTTGTGCGTTGTGGCCCTCTAGGGTTCCATACCTATGGGAGTTGTTTGCTGTTCTTGCATTCCATTATATTTCAGATCAACTGGAAATAAATAAGTGTGCTTCAAACTGTTCCTTTCATCATCTTACTATTAAGGCAACTCCCTCACCATTTCATCTTGACCCACACTTGAATAAACCTGCAAACAGATGTGTGTTTACTCAGAAATTAGTCCTGGTATATTCTATGGGCCTTACACCTTCATGTTTTTAGGATTGCTGCTGAAGATGTTGGATTGGGGAGGCATGCGCATCACTTCTTGGCATTTATTAACCCATCACACTCTCAAGTGACCACCATGAAAAAGGGCTGAGGAAAAAGCTATGGGAAGGGGGGCTGGCTTGGGATCATGGGTCTAGCCAAGGGGGCAGGGGGCAGGTGCCCCCCTAAATCAATAAAAATACTTAACTGAGGTTAGTTAAGTCTGCCCCCCCCACAAAAATCCTGGCTACGCCCATGCCTGGGACTCAGGGGCCCCCATTGAATTCTATGGAACAAAATAAACAGGCTGCAATCTGGGGCACAGCTGAAAAGGACAACAGTTGCTTCTCACTCCAGACACTTGATACTGCATGCACACATTTTAGTCTAGAATCAATGGAGTCTGAATGCTGGTGTGTGTTTTTAAATGTACAGGCGACGACTATTTTACGTGCATCCGATTGAGGTGTGACCGTCAGACACTCATCTCTGTGGACCTGGAAGTGGCCCGAAAAGGGGGTGGAACGAGATGGGGACAGGGCAGGGTGGTGTGGGGTGGGGGGAACAGGGTCCGCCAACACGCGCGAAGTCCCTGAACGCAACCCCCATGCAAATGGGCAGTTGCCTGTAATCCACACGGTCTAGAGCTATTGCACATCTTTTGTCTGAAAAGTGCTTCTTGAGATTGTGTACACCCTTTGGGAGCAATTCAGTGTTGTGTTATTATTGAATGTTCTGTCAGCACAAGTTGTCCAACAGTCCCTCCTCTCTGAGACTGCATCCCAGCAAGCTTTTCCGGGGGTTCTCCTGACCCTCCCAGAGCCATTTGGGAGGAACACACAGGCAGGGGGCAGCGGGGAAGAGAAGGGAGGACACTCCATTTCACAAGCAAATCTCCATATGCAGGGTTTCTGCTGAAAGGACTCATTAGGTGACTCCCACCCTATACCTTTACAGGACATTCAAAACACATTACTTCCCTCAATCGATTCTGGACATGGCAATTTGTTAAGGGTCTCTGGGGTCAGTTTCAGGGTCAGTTCCATAACCTACGAGCTATGTAGCCATTTGTCCTCAGGTAGGGAAATCAGCTGATGCATGAATGAGCACATGATCTCCTTCTTTGTAGAGGTGCCCATTCATCCCCACTGCCCAGCAGAAGCAAATTTCCCTTTGCAATGGTGCGTTGATGGTGGTTGGAGCATGAAGGGCTTGGAAGGGGCTTGGAAGGAGAAGGAGAAGGAGAGTGTGATAATAATCTTTTTGGAAATTCTAACATTTTAATTGCATGGAGCTAGCAAAGCAGGCAACCAATAATGGTAGCATTTAAATAACAGTTGCAAATATTATACACGGCTTGCTTTTTAATTTTTGTTCTTGAGAATCCGTGTGGTAAAGTCGATGAGATCTGGGAGGAAAGCATATTCAATCCCTGCTCAATCATGAAGCTCACTAGGTATCCTTAGGCCAATTGCTCTCAACTTAGTTTACATTATAGGCTGATTGTGAAGACAAGATGGGAGAGTAGAGAAAATAATTCATTGGTGGGTATGTTAAGAATAAGTTTTTTTTAAAAAAGGTAAAGAATCCCTCGACGGTCAAGTCTAATCAAAGGCAACTGAGGTAGCAGTGCTCATCTCAGGCCAAGGGAGCTGGCGTTTGTCCACAGACAGCTTTCCAGGTCATGTGGCCAGCATGGCTAAACTGCTACAGGTGCAACGGGACACCGTGATGGAAACCAGAGTGCACGGAAACGCCCTTTAGCTTCCCACCACAGCGGTATCTATTTATCTACCTGCACTGGTGTGCTTTCGAACTACTAGGTTGGCAGGAGCTGGGACAGATCAACAGGAGCTCACTCCATCACAGGGATTCGAACTGCTGACCTTCCGATCAGCAAGCCCAAGAGGCTCAGTGGTTTAGACCACAACACCACCTGCTCTCCTATGTTAGGAATATAATGTAACTATCAAAACTCCTTTAACCCTCTGTTGAATAAATAAATAAATATAAACCTGGGATCAACTGCACCACAAAAAGTCTTATATATTTCTACCAGGTATTAAACATAACTCATTTGCAGATTAAAAATCATGCCTTTGCTGATAATTTTCCTTTTCCAGTAAAAATATATAAACTCAGATCAATGGGATCAACAACACCCCAGATGTAAGGAAGAACAAGTGGTTGATTAAAATTGGTGAAGTTTTGGTGGGTGGCAGATCGGGACTAAGTGCTGACAGTCTGCAAACGACCGGAGTTGTTCTAACAGGCTGCAGTTTTACAGAAGCCCTTTATTGTATTTTATTCAACTGTACAGTAGTTAAAAGCCACAGGAGCAGAAAGGAAAAAGGGGGAATGGCGCCCCTAGAGGTTACACGGATAACGACAAACTCCGCGGCTGTTTTTTTTTTCCCTTCAAGGAGTTAAATAGCCACTTCTGTGTTTTTATTGTCTTCCCGGAACCACGTGCGTTTCTCCCGGTTTTTTCTAAACGCCCCTTTGCACACTTACGATTTGCGGCATAGATAGGCTCGACCACGCGGTTGCCATTCTGTGAACACCTAAAAGTGGCGGGGAAGAGAGAGAGAGAGGTCTGTTGAACCCGGGGCGATTTGTTGCTTCGATGGGTGGGTATACCCTCTCCAGCAGGGGTGCCAAGTTGAAGAGCACATTTGGGGGTGGGGCAGGTAATCCCCGCGTAATTAAGCACATGACGCAGCATACACACACTTTTTGAATGCTAATGTCCATCAACTTGGGGGGGATGGCTCCCTCAAATAATTTATTGGGGGGGTGTTAGCTACTCATGGGGGGGGCGAAGGGACATCGGCCCCTAGGAACTCCTCAGAAATGGGCGTAGGCAAGGGGGGGCAAATCTAAATCGAGCAAATAAATCAAGGCACTTAACTAAAAGCAGAAATCGTAAAGTGGTTTGGACAGATTCTTCTGCGCCGTTGGAGTCAAAACAACATTTAAAACAACTTGTGGAGACATTTCTTTCCGAATTTGCTAGACAGAGGATGATGACAGGCAGTGGCGTAGCGTGGGTTGTCAGCACCGGGGGCAAGGCAAGTAATTTGCGCCCCCTAACCCGTGGATTTGCGGCCCCTAACCCGTGGATTTGCGCCTCCTAACCCTAACCCCCAGATGTTGCGCCCGGTGCGCCCTGCACCCCCACGCTACGCCACTGATGACAGGTGGGTGTCCTGCCCCCCCCAACATAAATCCTAGCTACGCCCATGCTCCCAGGTAACTGTATAAGAGGCGGATCTCGCCTCCCCGCCAGCGATCCACAGTGGAATCGCCCTCTCCAGGCTCTCCTTGCCTCTTCCCACCCCCGGTGGCTGGGAAGAAGATCCACCCTTCTTTCCTCGGTGGATCCTGCCTGCCAGCCAGCCAGTCGGTGGGGGTGGGCGGCCTTCCCCTTCCGCCATCCTCTGGGCCGCATGACTGACAGAGGCGGCGGGAGGAGCCCCCCCCCCGGGCTCTCCTTTCCTGCGCAACTTTAAGAGCGCGCCTGTCCCCGGCGCGCGTCTCGGCGGCAGTCGGCGCGCGTCTTCCTGGCGCACCGCTCGGCAGGGCCACGGCCTGGGAGGCGGCAGCAGGTACCGAGGCGGGCGGGGCGGGGTGTGGGGAGGCCTGGGGGCCCCCCTCCGGCTTGGGACACCCCCCGGACCCCACCTATGTCCGAGAGACCCGGCGGCAGCCCGCCAAGCCATATGTGGCCAAAACATCCCGCGGTCACCACCGGGGACCGGCCGGGCGCAGCAGCAGAGCGCCTATAAATAGCCGAGTCCTCCTCCCTGCCGCTGTTGCGTGGAGGGAGGGAGGGAGGAGGCGACGCCCCCCAACGCGTCGAATTCGGGAGCCCCTTGGCTCGTGCGAAAGCAGTGGGGCCCCTGACGCGTGTGTGGCAATGGCAAGACCAGGCTAGGTTTGGCTGGGGTGTAGCAGGGCGAGAGGCGCACCCGGACGGAGCCTGCCTGAAAGTGGGACCCTGGAATGACAATACCCTCCAACATTTCTCCGGTAAAAATAGGAACGTCCTATTAAATTTATTATTATTATTATTATTATTATTATTATTATTATTATTATTATTATTATTATTATTTTTATGTCCACCCATCTGGCAGGGTTTCTCCAGCCACTCTGGACAGCTTACAGCACTTATAAAAACTTATTAAGGCAACCTAGTAAGATGGGGAGGCTAATAATAATAATAATAATAATAATATGCCTGCCCATCTTAGTAGGTTGCCCCAGCGAGGATAATTTCTTATCTCCTTGGTCCGGGGGTCTCATAACCCCATAGCCTCTGACATTTCTCTGATGAAAATAGGGACGTTCTGGGATCAAATCAGATTCTGTAAATCCGGGGCTGTCCCTGGAAAATAGGGACACTCGGAGGGTCTGGAATGGTCTCCTTTCGGACATTTTATCCAAACTCCTCCTGGACCTCTTCAGGAAGCAACCTGGCGCCAAAGAGCTAGGCAGGTGACTCTCTTTCCCCCTCCCCAATTCCTCTTCTGACAGGGAGATAAGTGGGTTGGATGGGCGGTGGACCTTGCCACCTTAAAAGCTTTGGGCATTGCAAGAGACGAGCAAGCAGGGCCGGGAGGAAAGTTGTTGGCAACCCTTTGGGTGCCTCTGCCCAACTCAGTGCAAAGTTTCTCTCTCTGTGTGTGTAGAAGGGACGCTTCTAAATAAATCTCAGTGTCCTGACAATAAGCTGGCCAATAATAGTCTGTTAACGTACAGTAACAACATGCTTGAGAACTTGGGCGAGGGGACTCTGTAACTGCTTGGCATCCCAAAATGGGCAACGGACCATGCTGAATTGTATGTTTCCAGCAACTTGTCTTGAAGCATGTTTCAGGCTTTTAAATCTTGTTTATGCACAGTAGGCTAGTTGTGCCCAGAAACCATGTGGCTTTGTGATGCATGTGAGGTACACATCTTGGGGCCCATACAGCTACATTGGTACTGTTAAGTATGTTGCTTTGACCACTTCTGGATGCGGCAGCGAATCCTTGGTTTTGGAAACTGTGCTGTTTGATGGACTTTCATCCTATTTTTCCTGACCCAGGAAAAGAAGAACCTCCTGCTCTTTATGCCAGAATCAGAGACAGTTTCTCTTTGCCTTTTTAAAATTTATGCAATCCCCAATAACCTAAGACAGTGAGTCATGAAGTGGGTGGGTTGCCATGCTGCAAGAGGGAATGTTACGCAGTGAAATGGTTGGCAGGCCAGCATTGCCAGTTTTCTCAGATGTGCTCCTGTTCGTTGACAGTAACAACCAGAGCTGCCAGCTGACCAGAAGAAAACAGCCCAATTTGTTACTTTTGCAATAGATAAAGGGACCCCTGACCTTTAGGTCCAGTTGTGGCCGACTCTGGGGTTGCGGCGCTCATCTTGCTTTATTGGCCGAGGGAGCTGGCGTACAGCTTCCGAGTCATGTGGCCAGCATGACTAAGCTGCTTCTGGCAAACCAGAGCAGCACATGGAAATGCCGTTTACCTTCCCGCCGGAGCGGTACCTATTTATCTACTTGTACTTTGACATGCTTTCGAACTGCTAGGTTGGCAGGAGCAGGGACCAAGCAACGGGAACTCACCCCGTCGCGGGGATTCAAACCACCGACCTTCTGATCAGCAAGTCCTAAGCTCTGTGGTTTAACTCACAGCGGCATCCGCGTCCCAAAAAACACTTTTGCAATAGTGTTCCTTTAAAAAGGAGAACAGCAAGGGCGTAAGCATTCTTGCCAGTTAACGTCTCCCAGCTGACCAAAATAAAACAGCCTCGCTTGCTCCTATTCCTTTATATTATTCCAGTTTCTGGATGCCACAGGAGGGGAGAAAGCTCCTGTGCTCAGATCTTCCTTGTGGGTTTTCCATAGGTTGACCGCACGGTGCTGGACTAAATGGGTCATCGTTTTTTTTTAGCATTTGCTTCATTTGCAGAAATCAGCAAACCTTTGTTTTAGGGCATGAGCGTAAACATTCTCACCTGCTAATGGCTGCAAATCATGTTGCTGTTAAATGCATAGAAGCAGGACCTGGAAGAATGGTTGACAACCTTAACAGCAATCTAGTGCACAGGAATTATAACCAGGTGGAGTTTTTTCCTAATGTGTAGACAAGCAGCAGGAAAATACTGTATTTTTCGCTCTATAAGACGCACGAGACCATAAGACGCACCTAGTTTTTGGAGGAGGAAAACAAGGAGGAGGAAAACGGCTTTGGTCCGGTATTTTGGAAGGAGCGTCTCCACCCCCATCGTTCTACCCGGACACTGAGGTCCAGCTCCGAGGGCCTTCTGGCGGTTCCCTCACTGCGAGAAGCCAAGTTACAGGGAACCAGGCAGAGGGCCTTCTCGGTAGTGGCGCCCTCCCTGTGGAACACCCTCCCACCAGATGTCAAAGAGAACAACAACTACCAGGCTTTTAGAAGACATCTGAAGGCAGCCCTGTTTTGGGAAGCTTTCAATGTTTGATGTATTATAGTATTTTAATATTCTTTTGGAAGCCGCCCAGAGTGGCTGGGGGAGCCCAGCCAGATGGGCGGGGTATAAATAATAAATTATATTATTATTATTATTATTATTATTATAAGAAAAAATATATTCTGAATCTCAGAAGCCAGAACAACAAGAGGGATCGCTGCGCAGCGAAAGCAGTGATCCCTCCATTCGCTCCATAAGACGCACACACATTTCCCCTTACTTTTTAGGAGGGGAAAAGTGAGTCTTATAGAGCAAAAAATACGGTACTTCTTTGCTGATTGGGTGTGTGTCAAACTGCTCTTAATAGCACCAGGACTGATAAAAAGAGGGCAAGCAGCAAACTTTCTAGGAAGCACTTTGAGCCTTAAATAAAGACAAGGATCTCGGGGGGGGGGTGGCCTTGAGATGATGGAACCTTTCTTCACCTTCTCACTAGAAGGATTCTCAATGAGTGAGGAGGGGCATACTGTGCCACCTGAGCCTAGTGGTACAGGTGATCAGATGTCAAGCAGATGACAGAACCTCTCTTTTAATCTGTTGTAAATAAGAGATGTTCCAGGAGGTGCAACTGTATTGTGTAGGGACAGGGTGGATAAAAATCAATGATTAAAATAAAATAAAATTGGATTTTAAAAATTTAAATCAGATTTTTTTTATTTAAATCAGATTTTTAAAATAAAATGCTTTTGGAGGAAAAATCTTTCTAAAGATAGTTTTCTATTTAAGTTACATTACAAAGTTACATTACATTACAATAGCCAAAGGCTATTCATCAGGAAATAAGGATTTGTTTAAAGTTTTTCATGTGTGCTAAAACTCATGTGTGCTAAAAGTTTTTGTTTTTAAAAAATTGTTTAACCACATCAGTTAACAAACATGGATACATATGCTATAATGTCATTGTTTTAGTTAAATAAATTGTTATTAAGGAAATGGTTATTTTTCTCCTTCCAATAAAGTACAGCAGAAAAGTTGTCCAAATATAAACAGTTAACTTATTAAACCTCACAATAATTTCATAATCATCAGTCTATGTGTTTCTAATACTAGAACCAAATCAGTAATTTTTGATATAACTGTAAAAACTACTCTGAAAACATATTATATTCCAAAAAGGAAACCTTCATCTGGTTGTAAATATTAAGATGATACCAGGAAGAATGAGACTTTCGGGGGGGGGGGTGGAATGATTTGAATCAAGTCTTGCTGACTAGTGATTTAAATTGATTTGATTTAAATCAAATCCACCTTGTTTAGGGAGAACAAAATGTGCACCTGCCAGAGCTTCCTCTTCTACACAACTGTTTAACGGGACATGGTCCTTCCCACCTAAACTCCAGATTGTAGTAATAATGAGAGTGGGGAGAAATCCCCATTGTGACTGCAGCTACATGCCACCATTATGACATTTGCAGACGGTTTTATATATAAAACATGTGATGTTGTGGCTGAAAGGCTGGGGTGCAAACCAGAGAGGTCTCTGCATTCCTCTCTCCTCTTTCAAAAACTCGATTGGTGGCCTTAATCAAACCACTCCATCTTGCTTTGATATAGGAACAGTAATACTGGGCTATCTTGTTTACACTTTGGAAGTTAAAGGAGATTCCAACTAAATACCAGGAAGAACTTTCTGACAGTAAGAGCTGCTCAACAGTGGAATGGACTCCCTCAGAAGGTGGTGGACTCTCCTGCCTTGGAGGTTTTTGAGTAGGGATCGGATGGCCATCTGTCATGTATGATCTAATTGAGATTCCTGTACAGTGATGCCTTGGTTCTCAAACTTAATAGATCTGCATTGGCTCCCAGTACATTTCCGAGCACAATTCAAAGTGTTGGTGCTGACCTTAAAAGCCCTAAATGGCCTCGGTCCAGTATACCTGAAGGAGCGTCTCCACCCCCATCGTTCAGCCCAGACACTGAGGTCCAGCTCCAAGGGCCTTCTGGCGGTTCCCTCACTTCGAGAAGTGAGGTTGCAGGGAACCAGGCAAGAGGGCCTTCTCGGTAGTGGCACCCGCCCTGTGGAACGCCCTCCCATCAGATGTGAAGGAAATAAGCAGCTATCTTCCTTTTAAAAGACATCTGAAGGCAGCCCTGTTTAGGGAAGTTTTTAATATTTAATGCTGTATTGTTTTTAACACTTGATTGGAAGCCTCCCAGAGTGGCTGGGGAAATTCAGCCAGATGGGTATAAATAATAAATTATTATTATTATTATTATTATTATTATTATTATTATTATTATTATTATTTATTATCTGGAAGTCTGTTCCAAAACCAAAGTGTTCCAAAACCAAGGCGTGCTTTCCCATGGAAAGTAATGGAAAACGAATTAATCCATTCCAGACTTTTAAAAACAACCCCTAAAACAGCAATTTAACATGAATTTTACTATCTAACGAGACCATTGATCCATAAAATGAAAGCAATAATCAATGTACTGTACTATGAAATAAATAAGACAGTATTGTAGATGATACAAAATAAAATTCTTATTTTTCTTACCTGCACTGATGTTTGTCATTGTTTGGATTGGGGGGCTTTTATCCATTTCTGCAATCACACAATCAGTCAGTATCTGAACTGGGTTCCACACAGTCACAAAAACAAATGAACTGAAAAAGCCTCAAAAATGCAAAATAATAGCGAAAACAAAAGCACCAAGATTAATCCATTACGGAAGTCCACTTGACTTCTGAAATGTTCAAAAACCAAGGCGCAGCTTCTGATTGGTGCAGGCGGCCCGGAAACAATAGCCGACAACTGCATTGGGCGTTTGGCTTCCAAAAATCGTTCGAAAACTGAAGCACTTCCCGGTTTTCGGAGGTTGGGAACCAAAGCGTTTGAGAACCAAGGTACCACTGTATTGCAGGGGGTTGGACTAGATGACTCTCAGGGTTCCTTCCAACTCTACAATTCTATGCTTGAGTTCATGCTTGTTTAGGCTTGGATTAGCTGTGGGAGTTGTTTGGAGCCGGCTGCTCCAGAGGCACCTTCTGCCGTGCTTATGCTATCCGCTTGGCGGCAAACAGCGGACTGGATAGGATAAACTGATCTGAAAGGGAAGGACTAGTGCAGTCTTAGGGAAAGCGTGTTCTCCTTCATGGAGAGCACGTGTTGCGGTGGGGGCAAAGAAGACATCCCTCTGTTGCTGGGCGGGTTAGTTTGGATGGCCACAAATCTTATTGGGCACCTCTTGGTCGTTGGGGAGAATTTGATGTTGCAATTTATGATTGATGGCCAAGGGGCTATTTATTCCCTGCGCGCAGCGTTGAGCTGCGCCTTTCTTCGCTGCGCGCATCGGATCACCCCCCCACCCTCCCTTTATTTAGGGCTGTTTGCGTTGACCTTGCTATGCCTGTCATGGGGTCGTCTGCTTTGGGGCAGGGGCCTGGTAGGAATTTTTCCATTTGGCTGATTGGCCAGTGCCATTTGGTTTTTTTGCCTACTGCGTGGCAAATCATCACAACTTGTAAGGTTGCGATTAGGTAAAGGGACCCCTGACCATTAGGTCCAGTCGTGACGACTCTGGGGTTGCGCGCTCATCTCGCTCTATAGGCCGAGGGAGCCGGTGTTTGTGTGCAGACAGCTTCCGGGTCATGTGGCCAGCATGACTAAGCTGCTTCTGGCGAACCAGAGCAGCGCACGGAAATGCTGTTTACCTTCCCGCCGGAGCGGTACCTATTTATCTACTTGCACTTTGACGTGCTTTCGAACTGCTAGGTTGGCAGGAGCAGGGACCGAGCAACGGGAGCTCACCCCGTTGCGGGGATTCGAACCGCCGACCTTCTGATTGGCAAGTCCTAGGCTCTGTGGTTTAACCCACAGTGCCACCTGCGTCCCAGGTTGCGGTTAGGCATTGGTTAAATTTGGTTGGTGGAGGGGGTATGGTTGGCTGCCCCTCCAATGCTGCTGCTGCTGCTGCAAGAATATTCCGTTAAAGGAATCCAGGGGCTCGCCACGCTCTTGTCCGAACCCCTGTCAAGGGGCTAGGGCCATGCAAGAGCCCCTGGGAGCATTTGGGGAAAGGTGAGGGCCTGGCACCCAGCTCTATTGTCTCCCCAAAATGTTTTCCCTTATTGACTTTCGCAGGTTTGCGGATGTCAGTTCTGTTCCTACCTCTAGGTGGGAACAGATAGTCGCAAACCGATGCCTAAGCAACCACTCACATTCTGTAATCAATAAAGTTGTGGCCAAAAAATTATGCCAAAAACCTTAAACAAAAATTCTGTCTGAATTGTGTTTTATTTGAGGGTGGCTTGGGGACCTCGACACGCAACTGTTGCTGGACCACAACTCCCATTAGTTCCTTGAGTACAGTGGTGCCTCGCAAGATGAAATTAATCCGTTCCGCGAGTCTCTTCGTCTAGCGGTTTTTTCATCTTGCGAAGCAACCCTATTAGCGGCTTAGCGGCTATTTAAAGGCTTAGCAGATTAGCGGCTAAAAGGCTATTAGCGGCTTAGCGGCTTAGAAAAAGGGGGGGGAGCGAAAAAAAATCGGAACACTTGCAAGACGTTTTCGTCTTGCAAAGCAAGCCCATAGGGAAAATCGTCTTGCGAAGCAGCTCAAAAACGGAAAACCCTTTTGTCTAGCGGGTTTTCCGTCTTGCGAGGCATTCGTCTTGCGGGGCACCACTGTACCAGCCATGCTGCTGGGAGCCCAGCAACATCTGGAGGGCTACAGGTTGGCCCATCCCTTCTTGCGTGGGAGGGTGATACTATAGAGTTTCTTTTCTTTTCTTTTTTGCTTCAGGCAAGACTTAAGCTTCCTCTTCCCCCTGGTTGGTTGGTTCCCTTCATCTATTAATAAATAATAATAAGGAAAGGTGTTCAGGGTAAGAGAGAAAAGATCCTTTTACGATAACACTGAGCTTCTTGGAGCAGAGATTTTCAAACTGGTCTGCGGCCCAATGATTCAGGTATTTGGCAGAAAAGTTGTGAAATGGTTTCCTAGCTTACCTATCTATCTATTCTGATGGTGGAGATTGAGGTCGTTTTGACCAACAAGGTCTTGGTTTAGAACCATCTTCAAGAGTAGCCCCATATAAAGCACATTACAGTAGCCCTGATAGGAGGTCACTGGAACATGCAGAACAATGGTTTGGCACAATCGTTACCATTGAAGTGTGTGCTCATCTGGCAATCAGGTCTTGCAGGGTTTAAAATCTTACCAAACCTCTTTGATCACAGAGATAATGCTGGGACAAAATACAGTGGTGCCTCGCAAGACGAAAAGAATCCGTTCCGCGAGTCTCTTCGTCTTGCGGTTTTTTTGTCTTGCGAAGCAAGCCCATTGACGGATTAGCGCTATTAGCGGCTTAGTGGGTTTAGCGGCTTAGCGGATCAGCTGTTAAGCGGCTTAGCGGATCAGCTGATAAGTGGCTTAGCGGATCAGCTGTTAAGCGGCTTAGCGGATCAGCTGATAAGCGGCTTAGCGGATCAGCTGTTAAGCGGCTTAGCGGCTTAGGATCAGCTGATAAGCGGCTTGGGAAAAAGGGGGGTGGAGGGAAAAAACCCCGCAGGAACTCGCAAGACATTTTCATCTTGTGAAGCAAGCCCATAGGAAATTCGTTTTGCGAAGCACCTCCAAAACGGAAAACCCTTTCGTCTAGCGGGTTTTCCGTCTTGCGAGGCATTCGTCTTGCGGGGCACCACTGTAACTGCATGTGTGCGCCCAAGGAACAGCAGTGACTCTAGTTCGGCCTCAGTCCTGTATACCTGAAGGAGCGTCTCCACCCCCATCGTTCAGCCCAGACACTGAGATCCAGCGCCGAGGGCCTTCTGGCGGTTCCCTCATTGCGAGAAGTGAGGTTACAGGGAACCAGGCAGAGGGCCTTCTCGGTAGTGGCACCCGCTCTGTGGAGCACCCTCCCATCAGATGTCAATGAAATAAGCAGCTATCTTATCTTTAAAAGACATCTGAAGGCAGCCCTGTTTAGGGAAGTTTTTAATATTTAATGCTGTATTGTTTTTAACACTCGATTGGGAGCCGCCCAGAGTGGCTGGGGAAACTCAGCCAGATGGGCGGGGTATAAATAATAAATTATTATAATTATTTTTATATTCTGGGCAAATCACCTCCAGCTCTCTCCAAAGCCATTATTTGTCTTCAGCCTTTCTTTGGCTTGTCGTACAGTTTTGTTCCAGCCGGGAGAAAGGGGAGAAGCATTTGAAGCAGCTGCGACTCAGATGATTTATGAGATATTTGCACCATTTAAAAATCATTGCTCTGTAACTTACAACTTGTTTTTGCTGAACTTATGTGCCGGTGTAGTGCCCTGTAAATCAAACTGCTACACAGCGTTATGGAATGGCAATGCTGGGGTTTGGACAATTGAGCAGTAGAAGGACTTTTTTCTTTTCTTTTTTCATACATTCTGGCAGTTTAAAAACAACCCTCTTGGATTTGTTGGGATGCTTTTCTTTTCTTCTCATTTAAGCTCGAAAGCTGCTGCCCTCAATCAATGGAATGTTACATTTCTACATATAAGGCGTCTTGGTCAACTAAGACCTTCCTGGGGCGCAAGCCTGGGCAGCGTGTCTGGAGATCATGGGCTGCCTAGATTACAAGACCTCCATCTCATCCTCGCTGATGTAGTCCAAAAGAAAGCAGAGCAAAACGTTTGGCACCAGGTTGGCTGCAGGAGTTGCTGGAAGGAGGCCTTCAAGGCACCATCCAACCATCGTAGGGGCTCCATTCCAAATTACCGTATTTTTCGCACCATAGGACGCACTGGACAATAGGACACACTTTGTTTTAGAGGGGGTAGAACAAGAAAAAAAAATTCTCCCCCTCTCTGCCCAACGCCCCTTCAGTGAAGCGGCAGGAGGCGCTGCACAGAGAGGGGGAGAACTTTCCCCCTCTTGTTTTCCCGCTCTAAAACAAGGTGCGGTTTAAGGTGCGTTCAGGCGGCTACCTTGGAAGCCTGGAGAGCGAGAGGGGTCAGTGTGCACTGACCCATCTCGCTCTCCAGGCTTCAGGTTCCTTTCGACCTGCTCTTTGGGGCTGGCGGGGGGAAGCCCACCACCAGCCCCAAAGAGCAGGTCAGGGAGCAGCGGAAAGGCGCAGCGGAGAGGCTGCTGCGATAGCCGCGCGTCACCCCTCCAGCCGAGAGAGCGCGCACAGGGCTAAAGCAGCCCCCCGTGACCCTCTCCTGGCTGGAGAGGTGACGCGCGGCTATAGAGGCTCCTGCCATAGCCGCGCGTCACCTCTCCAGCCGGGAGAGGGTCACGGGGTGCTTCTTTTGCCCTGCGCGCGCTCTCCCGGCTGGAGAGGTGACACGGGGCTGTAGAGGCTCCTGCCATAGCCGCGCGTCACCTCTCCAGCCGGGAGAGGGTCACGGGGTGCTTCTTTTGCCCTGCGCGCGCTCTCCCGGCTGGAGAGGTGACACGGGGCTGTAGAGGCTCCTGCCATAGCCGCGCGTCACCTCTCCAGCTGGGAGAGGGTCGCGGGGCTATGGCGTCTTCGCTCCATAGGACGCACACACATTTTCCCTTCATTTTTGAAGGGGAAAAAGTGCGTCCTATAGAGCGAAAAATACGGTAGCCTTTTCTTCTCCCGAAGATATCCTGCAAGGCAGAAGAGGTTTAGGATTAAGGTTGGGCGATATCGGCCTTAACCAACCTTTCAAAATTGTGACGTATCAGCAGCCAAACATCATGATGTAGTGATAGATCACGATGTTGAAAAGCAGAGGGAGGAACAAGCTGTCTTGGCCCAGGCCTGTCCCTGCAAGATTGGGCTGATGCAGCCAGGGTACGTTTGATTTAAATCAAATCGATTCAAATCACGATTTAAATCACTAGTCAGTAAGCCTTGATTTAAATCACTAGTCAGTAACACTTGATTTATTTATTTTTATTTATTTACAGAAAGACTCATTCTTGCTGGTATCATCTTAATATTTACAACCAGATGAAGGTTTCCTCTTTGGAATATAATAAATTTTCAGAGTAGTTTTTACAGTTATATCAAAAATTACTGATTTAGTTCTAGTATTAGAAATACATATACGGATGATTATGAAATTATTGTGAGGTTTAATAAGTTAACTGTTTATATATGGACAACTTTTCTGCTGTGCTTTATTGGAAGGAGAAAAATAACCATTTCCTTAATAACAATTTATTTAACTAAAACAATAACATTATAGCATATGTACCCATGTTTGTAAACTGATGTGGTTAAACGATTTATTTTTTTAAAAAAACACAAAATCTTAGACTGAGTTTTAGCACACATGGAAGACCTAAAACAAATCCTTGTTTCCTGATGAATAGCCTTTGGACTATAATGTAACTGAAACAGAAACTATCTTTAGAAAGATTTTTCCTCCAAAAGCATTTTATTTTAAAAATCTGATTTAAATAAAAAAAAACTGATTTAATTCAAAAAAAATGATTTTTTTAAAAAAATCATTGATTTTTATCTACCCTGCCTCTTACAGAGTTACTTTTATCTGCATATAAAAAAATTAAGTCATGCCATGCTAAGGAAGATGTTTGGTTTTGATTGACCGTTTAAGAAATGAATTGGAGTTAACTTTTCTGCAGTGTTTCCAATAATTTTTTATACCAGAGGTCTGAACTTAGGTCAGCGGTAGCTTTTCCCTGTTGCAAAATATTCAGCCTGGTTGCAACCAGCGTAAATGTTATGAATTCTTTGGATTCTGGATTAATGTCTTTGAAAACAGATAATAAAAAATTCTTGGCATTTTTGGCAGTATTGTGTCCCCCCTTCCGTCTGGTTTAGAAGCAGGATAGAAACGTTTTGAATAAATGAATGTTTAAGAATGTGAACAGTTCAGCAATACAACCTCAAGTGATAGATGAGTGTTAAGTTAGATTAGTGATGATGACATTGGGTGGTATATTATTATTATTATTATTATTATTATTATTATTATTATTATTATTATTATGAATTAATATACCACCCTATACCCAGGGGTCCTAGGGTGGTTCACAGAATATAATCAAGATATAAAACCACAAAATACCTAAAAAATAGAAACAACAACCCAATAGGCGCCTCCCCCAAAAAACCACATTTTAAAAGGGCATAGGATGTAAATTGGATCAACCAAAGGCCTGGTTAAAAGGAATATTTTTGCCTGGTGTCTAAAAGTGTATAATGAAGGCGCCAGGCAAACTTCCCTGGGGAGTTACAGATAGGTAGCCGTGTTGGTCTGCCATAGTCAAAATAAAAAAATTCCTTCCAGTAGCACCTTAAAGACCAACTAACTTAGTTGGTCTTTAAGGTGCTACTGGAAGGAATTTTTTTATTTTCCCTGGGGAGAGCATTCCACAGGCGGGGGCCACTGCAGAGAAGGCCCCTTCTCGTGTTGCCACCCTCCTGACCTCTCAAGGAGGAGGCACACGAAGAAGGGCCTCAGAAGATGATCTCAGGGTCTGGGTAGGTTCATATGGAAAGAGGCAGGCCTTGAGGTATTGCGGTCCTGAACTGTTTTATTAAGCTCATTTTTACTCCAGGTAGACCTTTTGAAATTACTGGACCGACCTTAGTCATGTTAATTTATTTCAATGGATCTACTCTGAGTAACACTTAATCCAGGGGTCAGCAACCTTTTTCAACCGCGGGCCTGTCCACTGTCCCTCAGACCTTGTGGGGGGCCGGACTATATTTTTTTTTGGGGGGGGGGAATGAATTCCTATGCCCCACAAATAACCCAGAGGTGCATTTTAAATAAAAGCACACATTCTACTCAAGTAAAAATACGTGGATTCCCAGACCGTCCACAGGCCGGATTTAGAAGGCAGTTGGGCTGGATCCGGCCCCTGGGCCTTAGCTTGCCTACCCATGACTTAATTGAATACCACCAAATGAGTTTAGATGGCTATACTGTTTTATTGTTGTTAGCCGCCCTGAGCCCGGCTTCGGCTGGGGAGGGCGGGATATAAATAAAATTTATTATTATTATTATTATTATTATTCTTCATGTGCGTCCTCTGCAAGAGGTCTAGAGAGTAGCAACATGAGAGCAGGCCTTTCTGGCACTGGCTTTCCACTTATGCAATATTCTCCCTAGAGAGCAGGGCCAGATTTAGGTTTGATGAGGCCCTAAGATGCTGAAGGTAATGGGGCCCTTTATATGTCCAGCTGTCTTTTGTCAACAACAAACTGTCGCTGTTTTTTGTGTTGAATATATGCTATATAGTAATTTATGGACCTAATAGGTATCTAAAGCCATTTGCACAGAACAAATAGGAGCCTACACAACACAAAACGCTGTTGCTGTATGTAGGTTTTATTTTATTTGTTTTTTATCTTATACAGCATTTTGGAAATGTACATCCAGGTTTTTTCCTTTAAACTTTTTTGGGGCCCCCAAGAGAGTGGGGCCCTCAGCTATAGCTTGTTTAGCTTATACATTGATCCTGCACTGCTAGAGAGGCTTGTCTGGCACCTTCATTACAGATCTTTAAGCACCAGGCAAAAACATTTCTCTTCTCCCAGGCCTTTGGCTAGAGCCTAGGACTTGCCGATCAGAAGGTCGGCAGTTCGAATCCCTGTGACGGGGTGAGCTCCCATTGCTCGGTCCCTGCTCCTGCCAACCTAGCAGTTCAAAAGCACGTAAAAGTGCAAGTAGATAAATAGGTACCACTCCGGCGGGAAGGTAAACGGTGTTTCCATGCGCTGCTCTGGTTTGCCAGAAGTGGCTTAGTCATGCTGGCCACGTGACCAGCTGTACGCCAGCTCCCTTGGGCAATAAAGCGAGATGAGCGCCGCAACCCCAGAGTTGGTCACGACTGGACCTAATGGTCAGGGGTCCCTTTACCCTTTACCTTTTTATGGCCTTTAAAATGTGTGTGTGTGCTTTTGTGTTTTTATATTGTAAACCGCCCTGTGATTCTCGGATGAAGGGCAGTATAGAAATTAAATAAGTAAGTAAGTAAGATAGAATAAAAGACAACCAACAAAAGTTGGTTTGGAAGATAGGATTGCCCAACAGCCATTTGGCATGGGAACCAAATGAAAACTGCACATTCTGGGGCAGTATATCTCTTGAGTACAAGATGCTAGGAGGCAGGCAGTTGCGTTTAATGTCTTGCTTGTAAGTTTCCCAGATGTATCTGCCTGCCCACTGTTGGAAACATAACACTAGGCTCGGTGGACCTTTGGCCTGATTCAAAGTAGGCAGCTCTTAAGTGTTCATTATTGACAATGAAAGACCAATCTGTGGTTTTTATGGTTCCAAGACAGAAAATACATCTTCACCTGATTGTGCTCTTATTGCTTTGCATAGACCAGGTTAAGAAGCAATAGAGTTTTGCCTCTCAGCTTGCCTGTTGAACAACTCCCTTGGCTTATGTGGCAGGGCTTTTTTGAAGAACTTCAAAACTTACCTAGACTGTGGAAACACGGAAGAAGGCTCAATAGTTAAGTGTGTAAGCCTCTAGTCTAATCTGGCACTTTGAATAACGCCCAGGAGACTTCAGCGAGCAGAGCAATGTGCTTCTAGCATTCTACCCTGCAGGAATTGGGCTAAAATGGCCTGTCAGCTAAAACGGACTCTGTAGAGATTGGCTTGAGCCAAATCCAGCAACTCATCCTGAGACAGGATATTCTACTCCGAAAACACCCTCTGTCCATTTATTTATTTATTTTGAAAATGTCAAAGGTAAAAGATGTCACAATTCCCCGCGATGGCCTGCTCCACTGCTGAAATGCTATTGAGGTTCACGCATCTTCAGCAACGTTTCAACCAAGAACTTGTTTCTTGTAGCTTCCTACCTTGACTGCCGCCCAGAGAAGCGAAGACCTCCTGCCTCAACCCTTGCCTCTTTCAAACCCCGCCCCCATCACCTGCGCACTTCTTTACGTGGTCTTAAACTGCAGAGGCTCACCCTGGCAATAGATGTTGCAGCATCAGCTGATGGACACAAATGCATGGACCAGTTCAGTGCATCTGACTATACACTGGCTGTGCCCTTTGGCTGACATCCCATATGCTGGCAGTACTCTGCGGTGATTGGCTGAGTCTGAAGCAGGGCTGGTTCCTTACATTTCAACATGTTGGAAATCCTTTGTGCAATGAACTGGGCTCCCTTCATACTCGGCGAGTCTTTCGCTGGCCAGGGATATCTGGGTAATCAACCCCTAACCAATCTCTGTTTCATTCTTCTCTTCTTCCCATCCCCAAGCTAGCAAATAGAAGGGATAGGAAACGGGGTGTTTTCTTTGTTCATATTACATACCCCCATTTTATTTTTTTTATATATAATTTTTATTTAATTTTCAGTTTTACAGTGTAAAATGCTCATTTAAACATCCTTAAAATATCAATGACTTCCCTTCTTCTCTTTCCATGGTTCATTTTGCGTATCATAAATCCCTGCATATTGTACAAAACCTAAAACATTCAGAATTCCATTATGACATCCATCAAAACTTATTTGCACTGTTGAATTTATCTCAATGCTGCCAACATTTTCAAGTGTACACAATTCCCCCCATGTATTCAATAAACGTTTCCCACTCTTCTCTAAACGTATGTTCTCTTATTCTATATGTTAGGTCTGTAATCTGTGATTAAGTTGCCATTCTTCTTTAGTTGGAACCTCGCTCGTTTTCCACAAGTGTCCTGATTTCATAGGGACAATACTGGAATCACAGAAGCCATCCCAGGGTTTTATTTGATCCCAGAATAACCTGGTTTCCCTTTTTCCTCCCCTCCATCTCCTGGAGAACAATTAAAAGTGGTGTGTGTGGATAGGTGCAAAAACAGAGTCCTGTTTATACTGAAAATAAAATACCTGCACAAAAAGAATTTTACAAGGTGGGTGTGAGGGTTCCCCTGTTTCTCTGCACTTAAAAAAGTGTTGTAGTCTTGTGGCTTACCAACATCACCATGTTTTCCTAGAGTACCCATGCAATCCACATTGTAGGACATAATTTCTGTTGGCATTCCAGGATGTGTGATGCAGCTGAAAAGCAACAGAGACTCTCAGACTCTCTCATTTAAGTGCACAGAAAGTCATCCACATCCCTAAATTTCAGGAAACTTTGCCCATCCATCCCAGAGTCATTGGAGGTATCTTTGCCTCCCCCACAAATTGCCAAACGACAACAAACTCTTCTGAAAATTGCAGCGCAGGACTAATAACTGTAAGTTCATCAATCTATTGTTGATTCAATTCTTTAGTAGAGTTGAGCTCTGGCAACTGAACCAACTGCGAAACCAAAAACGGGCCGGATTCAGCTAAATAGTTATGCTAGCGGGAGTCAGTGCAATGAGTCCTCCTGTCCCCACACTTTCCCCAAAATTGGCTCTGAGGGAGGGGGTCAGGAAAACCACTAGAACAGTTCGGGGCGGGGTGTGTGTGGGTGTAAAAGATTGTTCCATTGGCCACTCAAGGCTTGCATTGGAAAGCACAATATTTAAATTCCATCTTGTATTTTGTACTTTCTTTATTAGAAACATACAGATTGTATATTAGAGAGAAGCTCTTGAGAGCAAGAATTCTCCAGGATGTCGTACCGAAAAGAACTAGAGAAATACCGAGATCTGGATGAAGATCAGATCCTTGGAGCGCTGACGGAAGAAGAGATCAAGATGTTAGAGGATGAACTGGTGGACCTAGACCCTGATGTAAGTGATTTTAAAGGACAGGTCATGTGATACTTCTTGAATTGTGTGAAAACATCTACGTCGGGCACGCTAAGCAATGAAATATAAAGAAATAGGGGACCCTTCTGCTACTCTTTGCGGTGTTAAACCATCTTTGGATCTGCTTGGGCTTTCCTTCGCCCTCTTTCCCTCCCGACTCTCCTTGGGCGTGAGCCAGGTTTGATACACAGTCTATTTTGGAATCTTACACCTTCACTGTCTGCTTAATTTGAAGCAGACTCTTGCCTGCAAATGTCGGCGCCGCGCTCTGTTTGGTGGTGTCAGGAGTACTAGAATTGCCCCCTTGGTTCAGATCATAGAGTCATAGAATCTTGTTTAGATTTTTCCTTGGCAGGCGCTCCTGGTAAAAAGATGCTTCGTTAATTCCTTTTGATGATTCTACTGTTGCTACTGGGAAACTGAGACATGGTTTAAATGTTATGTGAACGAGCCTTGGGCTCCCCTTTCCCGCTTCCCCTCCAGTACACCTGCGAGGAGAAGATTGGAAGTACAGTACAGTCGTACCTTGATTGTCAAACAGAATCCGTTCCAGAAGTCCATTCAACTTCCGAAACAAGTAAACCTGCCACCAGCTCCCCCTGTTCCAGTCAGCAGGTGCAAAGAGGTGTATTTGCCACGCAGACATTTATTCCAGTTCCTCTGTACTGAGAGGTCAGAACAGTGGCAACAGATTTACTCACAGATATTTATTATTATGTTTTGGGAAGCCATGGTGTGGCTCCCTGGCTGAAACTGCCTGGCATTCATGGTGGGAGATGCAAAACCAGTAAAGATGGGGGGGAATGGAATGATATGTTCTGGAAAAGGGTCATGGCTGGCTGTTTGGAACCCTGGAGAGGATCACTCCACGCTGCGACATTTTGTTGCAGATTCCACTTACCTCTTTAAAAAGAACTTACCTGGTCACCTTCCCTACACACTGTGGATACAGACAGATGGGCACAGTCCGTGTGCGGTGTTTCAGTGGTATCTTATATTTAAGAATATGGGCTGAAAAATGATGGTGATGGTGTGTTTTCCCTCCCCTTCTCCGAAATCTAGAATGCATTATTGCCTGCAGGAATGAGACAGAGAGATCAAACGAAGAAAACACCCACTGGCCCCTTTAAAAGAGATGACCTACTCGCCCATCTGGAGAAGCAGGCAAATGAGATTAAAGACCGAGAAGATCTGGTTCCTTTTACAGGGGAGAAAAGAGGTATGAGACAGTCAAGTAACTATGCCCGGGTGTTTCTCAAGTTTGGGGTATGTGTTCTCTGGATTTTCAGTTCGCCCCACTGAATGAATCAAGGTGATGTTGAAGGTTAAATCTCCTTTTTCATATACCATTCATTTCAGTAATGGTTGCTCAGGCCAACTTCCCATTGACTTGGCCTGGTTCGCACATCACATTAAACCATTGTTCTTAAAGCAAACCATGGTTTAATGTGAGTGTGCAGCCTGTTGGGGCGCACTGCTCAAAAGTTCTCGCAGCACTCCTCCCCTGCTCCTCCCATACTGTGGACAAAAGATAGCAGAGTGCAGCATGCCTTGTTATCCAGATGTTGGCTTCTGGTTTCTTTCCACCCAATAAACCCCGAGTGCTAAGCCACGGACAAACCTTGGTTGCCACTAACGGCACAAGCCAGACTCTTGACTTGCTCACTCACATTAAATCGTAAGTGTGTTTTAGGCCACTGTGACATGAGAGATGCATGTAGATTGACGTTCGTATTGGGTTTAGGAATGCAGAAAATCCATAACCCGTCTCCAAGATTATATCCACTAGTGGCCAAAACTGTGGAAACCTTTTGGGGGAAATGTATTTCCGAGGTTTGATGGCTCATAACACTCTTTCTTTTTGGAGTAATAGCATAAAATTATATATCAATGGGAAGATAATTTAATGGAGAATGTAATGCAACAAAGTTTGTTCAATTATCTGCATTCTATTAAAAGTTATAGCCAAATAACCAGAAAAAGGAAGCACAAGTTGCTTAGGTTGATATGCAGTAGCTTTCCTTCATTTGAATGTAGCCAGTGCTTTTTTTCGGGGGGGGGGGGCAGCGGTACGCATACCCCTAAACTTTTTGTGAATCTAAGTTTGGCCTCATTGAGGGGCAGTATTTCAATATGAGTAGGAAAATGAGAGTACCTCTGTCAGGGAACTGCCATCAGAGGCACGGGAGAAGGAAAGGGTCTCAGATTCTGCAGGGGAAGGTCCAAGCGCTA
This sequence comes from Podarcis liolepis, assembly GCF_965112155.1. Classification (NCBI taxonomy): domain Eukaryota; kingdom Metazoa; phylum Chordata; class Lepidosauria; order Squamata; family Lacertidae; genus Podarcis; species Podarcis liolepis. The sequence continues at coordinate 36,491,137 of NC_139571.1, forward strand.
GAGGGAGACTCAGCCGGGAAGAAGGGGAAGAGAATGAGTGTAACACCAGGGATCAGGGAGAGCAACAGGACAGGGAGGTGCAGGGGCTCCAAGACTCTTCGTTGGAAGTTAGCGAGGAGAGCCCAAGCACCCCGCTGCCCACGCCCACCCTGCGCAGGAGACTCCCGCGCAGTGAGAGGCGGAAACGATTGGGCGTCAAACAACTCTTATGTTGGCAACGCTTTAAGAAACGCCCACAGACAGATTCTACGAGTGACTAAGGGCAGCCACGCTAAGATGGGCTGCGCAGTCCGGAGGGTTTAACCAGGCAATCCGACGCTCAAACGGAGCAGGATTACGCACGAGTAACTCCCAACCACTACAACCTCTGAACATTTTTTAAGAAAAAAAGCACTGGATGTAGCCATTCTTCTGCTTGCACTCGGCAAGAGAGAAAGCCATGAGGCAGAGGGCTGATTTAGATGTTGTTCTCTCCATGTGGAGACTGTCAAAAGCCCTTCCCTACAGTGTTGGTCTGTGTGGGGCGAGTTGCATTTCAAAGGGCCTTGCCCAGTTTCGCACATCGCTGGCAACGCCACCGCTGGCATTTCCACTTCACAAACAATTGGCCAATCACTTGCTGCACTTGCTGCAGATCACTGCTGCTAGGAAGGGATTATAAAATGTACATGGGCCCACAGTAGTCGGAGTCATGGGGGTGCAGGTGGCGCTGTGGTCTAAACCACAGAGCCTCTTGGGCTTGCCGATCACAAGGTTGGCGGTTCTAATCCCCGCAACAGGGTGAGCTCCCGTTGCTTTATCCCAGCTCCTGCCAACCTAGCAGTTTGAAAGCACGCCAGTGCAAGTAGATAAATAGGTACCGCTGTGGCGGGAAGGTAAACGGCGTTTCCGTGTGCTCTGGTTTCTGCCACGTTGTGCCAGAAGCGGTTTAGTCATGCTGGCCACATGACCTGGAAAGCTGTCTATGGACAAACGCTGGCTCCCTTGGACTGAAAGCGAGATGAGAGCCACACCCCATAGTTGCCTTTGACTGGACTTAACCATCCAGGGGTCCTTTACCTTTTTATTTTTCTTTAGTCGGAGTCCCTACTCCTGTGAAAAGGCAGCATCCCATAAATGTTGAGTAGCCAGGATAAGCTGAATTACACGACCATGTTATGGCTGAGTCCAGGGAAGGCACAGCTGCCTTCACGCAAGGGCATCTCCTTGGCTATTGTGGTAAATGGGATGGTGGAGAGGATGAAACTTGTGTCTGATCCAGCAATGCTCTTATGTTTTAATTAGACATGCATGGTAGCAAAATTCCATACGCTTCAGGTTACATACGCTTCAGGTTACAGACTCCGCTAACCCAGAAATAGTGCTTCAGGTTAAGAACTTTGCTTCAGGATAAGAACAGAAATCATGCTCTGGCGGCGCATCGGCAGCGGGAGGCCCCATTAGCTAAAGTGGTGCTTCAGGTTAAGAACAGTTTCAGGTTAAGAACGGACCTCCGGAACGAATTAAGTACTTCACCCAAGGTACCACTGTATATGCTTTTTAAAATCTAAAGTGACTAGACAGGGCAGTACCATAAAGGATTTCAAAAATTATTTTTTCCTGATCTCGAGAGGCAACCAGGGAGCAGTTGGTTCTTTGTGAGGCCTAAATTTAGCCACGCTCAGCCTTCGAGCGGCTTTCGGGATAGCGTGGTCTTTGTTCTCTTCTCCATTCTGCGTCGCGGGGCAGCAAGGACAAAAATAGCCCCAGTGTCACATTCCATGCCTGGAGCAATGAGTAGGCTATCTCATTTACAGGCGTCTCCCAGATTCTTTTCTTTAAAAGTGCCTCTCTTTTTTTTCTTTCTTCAAGCTGCTCGTGTTTTCACTTTTGGTGTGAATCTTTAAAAATCCAGCTTTTATGGAACGTTTATTGAACTTCTCCCCCCCCCCCTTTTAGTGGAAAAATAACTAAACAGGTATTAAAAATAGATAAACTTTTCCCCTCTAACCAACACCACCTTGTGATCTATGTACCGTATTTTTCGCTCTATAACACGCACCAGACCATAACACGCACATAGTTTTTAGAGGAGGAAAACAAGAAAAAAATATTCTAAATGAAATAGTGGATATATGATTTTTGTGGTCCATGCTGTGGCCACAGACATGTGATCTGACAGTGAGTTTGGAGTAGCCCAATGCAAAAATCCTGAGGATCCATGTGGATCCATGCTTTGTAACCATGGAGGAGGGAAGGAAGGGGGACCATGGATCCTCTGCTCACGACTGCAGCAGATCCCCCCCGCCACCCGCAGGCATTCGCTCCATAACACGCACAGACATTTCCCCTTACTTCCTAGGAGGAAAAAAGTGAGTGTTATGGTGCAAAAAATACGGTATTTTTCCTTACAATATAGTGGTTGATTGTTCTATACTATTTTCAACCCTTTGTCCCTGCTCCTGTGTGTGTGTGTGTGTGTGTGTGTGTTTACTTTGAAGATTTTGCTGAAAGGACATCTGTAGGAGGTCCCTGGTTGTATCCAGAGCTGGTGAGGCTCATTTGACATAAGTAGGAAACCGAGCGTTCGGTACAATTGGCCCCCTCTTGTGGAATGCTCTTCCGATAGAGATTAAGCAGGCGCCTTCTGTACGAACTTTCAAACATTTGCTGAAAACTATTCTGTGCTGCCAGGCTTATGCAGACAATTAAGGAAAACATTCTTTGTAAAAGTCAGCTGCTGACCTTTAAATTTTTTCATAATTTGTTTGTCATTTTTAAAATTGTATTGTTCTTAGTTTTTTTTAAAAAAATTGCAGTGTACAATTATTTTTATAAATAAAATAGATACACAAGATTACATATCTCCTATCTATCTGTGCCATCGTTACTACTAAAAGCCCTGCTAAACAGTACAGTGGTACCTTGGTTTTTGAACACCTCTGTTGACGAACATTTCAGAACTTGAATGCCATAAACCCGAAAGTAAATGCTTCCGTTTTCGAACATGCCTCAGAAGTTGAACGGCTTCCGCTGAGTTTATATGTTATCTTTCTCAATTTTCTCTATTAAATTTGCAGAACGCCCTTTGCGCCTCGGTTTTCGAACATTTCGGAACTCAAACGGTCTTCCGGAACGGATTACGTTCGAAAACTGAGGTACCACTGTATTGGCTAACCCACTTTCTTTAACATTAAATTGGAGTTCTTATCAAACATCTCTTTCTTTCTTTTTTTCCAAATGACTTAATTGGGATTTAATTGTCCCCAGATTCAGATACTTTTTACAAGTGTAGGAGGTTTAAAGTTTTGAAAGTGAGGCGAGAAAAGCCATGGGCTGTTAACATAATAAGCAAAAATAAGATCATTTTGGTGAGAGGTAAGGATATACATAGCAAGAGTAATAAAAATAAATTGTTATTTAGGGGATTTGAATTTAATTCTATATTATATACCGGAAACATGGGAGATTACAAGGGGTCGAAAAAAAATATGGATGTACCGTGCCATATTGGAAGCAAAAAAACTTGTTTTGATGAATTGGAAGAGCTGCAAAAAGATCCCATTGAGCACATGGATTGACAATATGGACAGACTAGTTACATACGAACGAATTGCATATCGACGCAAATTAAGAATGGATAAATATGAAGAAATCTGGAAGGAATATTTAAGTGATAAGACGGACAGTGGTGGGAAGTAGGGGGAGGAGAGGTGGGGAAATATTGTTAAAAAGGTGGAGTTATAGGTATATCAGTACTCAAATCTGAATTGTTAAATTGTATTATTAGTGTTATTGTGGTTTTTGTTGTATGTGTTTTTTGTGGTTGCTGTTTGTATTGAAAAAATGATTAAATATTTTTTTAAAAAACAACATAATAAGCAAAACGGGAACAGTATAAAACCAGGGTTCTGGAGTTTGAGTGAAGATCAGACGAAACACAGTGTCCCTCGCTTGTGGGGTGAGCAGGGAGAGAAAGGCTGAGCGATGTCCCCACCTTATTTGGCAGATGAAGGCGGGTGGACGGCAGTAACAGTACCTACCCTGCCGGCCTTCACACAACAAAAGCCCCCTTAACTAGCCTACCTTGCGCCCCGTAAGCTAGCCTGCTCTCTGGTGGAAGTCCCTGTTGCCAGTTTTGAAGTATGATTCAGCTGTCAGCCCAGTCAGGCTCTGTACACAAAATGGTGAGGGGCCAGAGAGCGCCGTCCTGTCCGTTGCCTCAGGCACCAAAATGTCTTGAGACATCCCTGGGGGGTGAGCCTGGCTCCTTCTCAGCCTTGCAACTGAAACAAGAGATGTGCATACCAGCAAATCCAATGTTGGCACGGCTGTCAGACTTTGCCTCCTCGCGGCGTTGGGTACCTTTATTTTTTAAAGCACCACATAAAGTTCGTGAGTTTCTTCACCTTACAGATTTTTCAGTGCAAAACTGCTCAGAAGGTAAGAGAGGTTCCTTAATGCCGTCGCTAGGAGGTGGGCAGCAACCGACTTTTCCACTTCAGCCTTGAGGAAAGGTATTTTCGGAGAATTTGGCTGAATGCAAGGAGGGTGTTTCCAGAGTAGACCTGCTGCTCTGAAAATAGGTAAAAGGTAAAGGACCCCTGGTTCTCGAAGCTACAAACATGAGTCTGACCAAACTGCGGGAGGCAGTGGAAGACAGAAGTGCCTGGCGTGCTCTGGTCCATGGGGTCACGAAGAGTGGGACACGACTAAACGACTAAACAACAACAAAGGACCCCTGGATGGTTAAGTCCAGTCAAAGGCGACTATGGGGTTGGGGCGCTCATCTCGCTTTCAGGCTGAGGGAGCCAGCGTTTGTCCACAGACAGCTTTCTGGGTCATGTGGCCAGCATGACTAAACTGCTTCTGGTGCAACGGGACACTGTGACGGAAGTCAGAGTACACGGAAACGCCATTTACCTTCCCACCACAGCGGTACCTATTTATCTACAGTGGTGCCTCGCAAGACGAAATTAATTCGTTCCGCAAGTCTCTTCGTCTTGTGAGTTTTTTGTCTTGCGATGCATGGTTTCCCATAGGAATGCATTGAAAATCAATTAATGTGTTCCTAGGGAAACCGCCTTCAGACCAGGTCCGGGGACAGTCTGTCCCCGGACCTCTTCTAAAGGCTGGGGGGGGGGGACAAGGGCTTTTCTTCCCACCCCCAGCATTTTAAAAAACCCCGGGACAGCAGAGGACTTCTCCGCTGTCCGGGCGATCTTAAAATGCTGGCGGGCGGCATTTTAAAATCGCCCCGGGACAGCGGAGGACTTCTCCGCTGTCCGGGGCGATTTAAAAGCCCCTGGGAAGGCAGGCAGGGAGGACAAAGACTCGCCCCCCGCCTGCCTTCAGAAGAGGTCCTGGACCTCTTCTGAAGGCGGGCGGGGGGCGAAAGTCTTTGCTCCCCCCCATCTGCCTTCAAAAGCCCTCCGGGACAGGCAGGCAGGGGGGAGCAAAGACTTTCGCCCCCCCGCCCGCCTTCAGAAGGTGTTCCCTCCCCCCCGCCCGGCTTCGGAGCACCGTTCCGAAGCCGGGCGACGGCGGGAGGTGTTCCCTCCCCCCCGCCCGGCTTCGGAGCACCGTTCCGAAGCCGGGCGGCAGCGGGAGGTGTCCCCGCCCCGCCGCCAGGCTTCGGAGGAGGTCCGAGGACAGTGGGGAAGACGCGCTGCGCTTCCCCGCTGTCCCTGAGATTTCCCTATGGGCTGTCGTCTTGCGAAGCAAGCCCATAGGGAAATTCGTTTTTCGAAGCGCCTCCAAAACGGAAAACCCTTTCATCTAGCGGGTTTTCCGTCTTGCGAGGCGTTCGTCTTGCGGGGTACCACTGTACTTGCACTGGCGTGCTTTCAAAGTGCTTGGTTGGCAGGAGCTGGGACAGAGCAACAGGAGCTCACCCTGTCATGGGGATTCGAACCGCCGACCTTCTGATCAGCAAGCCCAAGAGGCTCAGTGGCTTAGACCACAGCACCCTCTGAAAATACTGCACTGCTTGTTACCCTTTGCTATCCAGTGATTATATATCCTGTCGTTTTATGTACTTTTGCTTAATCAAAACATACTTGCATCCCTGTCAGTAGGATCAAATTTTAACCTTTGGGTTGGGACACAGTAGCTGTTGTTCTTGGTGCTACATAATTCTGTTTACTAGGGTTTTGTTGCAAGGAAACTTAAATCCCTGTCGTTAAAGCAATTGCCACGAGACTGATGGCCCTTTTTGTATTTACAGGAAAAATTTGGGTCCCCAAGCAGAAGGCTATAGATCCTGTTTTGGAAAGCGTAACTCTGGAGCCAGAACTGGAGGAAGCACTAGCAAACGCCTCAGATGCTGAGCTCTGTGATATCGCTGGTAAGACACGAGACTGCCTACATTTGGCTTTCTTTGTAATTATCCTTATCGGTTTGGAAGCCACCTCACTACGTTCAGTCTGTATGTGCTGTTTCATCCTCCAGTTTTGAGTTTTTTTGGGTGGACTGTTCCCCCCAAAAAATGTAAAGGGGGGGAAACTGGATGTACATTTCCAAAATGTAAGATAAAAAACAAAATAAAAACTACATACAGCAACAGTGTTTTGTGTTGTGTAGGCTCCTATGATGTAAGTAATGGGCCCCGCCTCCTAGCCTGCTCCCTAAAATATCACTGGTTTGCTCCTTTCTATATCAATTACTTTTATAAAATACATATTTTGTTTTGTGCAAATGGCTTTAGATACCTATTAGGTCCTTAAATTACTACATAGCATATATTCAACACAAAAATTTGTTGTTGACAAAGGACAGCTGGACATATAAAGGGCCCTATTATCTTCAGTAGCTTAGGTCCTCATCAAACCTAAATCCGACCCTGGCTTTCCTTATATTCTTACTTTCCTGCATTGCAATGTCAGAGCGTTCTGCACTTTCATCTCTTCCTGCCCACCTTCCAGCAGCAGCAGCTGATGTGGTGCAGGGAACCATAGGGCTCTATGATGTGACAATACCGGTGAGTGATGCTTCCTTTTGCCATTGAGGAGAGGGAAGGTTACCGTGCAGCTGCCATTTTCAGCGTTGCGTCCAGTTTTGTCAGGGTTTGGACTCAAGAGGAGGAGGATTGGTGGAGATCACAAACGCCCTTCTCCTGACACTTCAGGAGGAGGAGAGGAAGACACCATTGATTTACACCAGGGGTTTGAGGAGTTTGAGGGAAGTCGCAGCTCAGAGACAGGCGAACAGAAGAGTTGGGAAGTATTAGAAGAAGGGTGGGGGGACTGCGGCAGGGCAGCCAGCTGACACTTTGTCACCGGAGAGTATTTCTGATTCCCCTTCCCCCAGAACTCGGCGTTCAGGAACAACGGAATCAGAGACATTTGACCCAGGTGGCCACCGTACGGGAAAAGGATGCTGCTAGGAAGGAGGGAGGTGGAGCTCTGTTTGGAGCAACACCATTGTTAAGGCTTGTTGCGTTCTTTTGTCTCTCGCTATTAGAATTGAATAAAACTCATTAAAAAGGACTCTACCTTGTTTTCTCTGCTCTTGCTGCAGCCGGGGGAGGAATAACTTTCCTGAAACCTTGACAAGTTTGGACCTAAGCTGAGGCGCTAATGCAGTCAACTCTCTAACCCCCTTTGCCCTCCAGATGTTGATGGACTACAACACCCAGTTTCTCATTGGCCTTCCTAGCTGGAGCTCATGGGAACTGGAGCCCAGCAGTATCTGAAAAGCACTTGCCTAGCGCAGACTGTCTTGGCTTATTTCCCAAGAGTTCGTATTAACACCCGACTCGCTCGTTTTGACTAAAATCCTCTTTCCCCCTCCGTTCATCTCATATTCATGCTCATTTACTGAATCCAACCCCTTCCTTCCTCCTTAAACTGTGTCTTGTTTTTTCCAGCTTGCTGTCTGTTCCTTCCCATATTCCCATGACATCATCCATCTCATTAGAAGCCGCAGAGGGACTGTAAGAGAACCTTGCTGGTGGCCTCGTGGCCCTGCTTAGGAATGCTTTGGTCCTGCTGCTCTGCCCTGCCGTCCAAAATGGTTTTGCTGCTTGGTCATTTTGTATTTGCAAAAAGCTGCCGGTCCGCACTGTCAGTTAGGGCTACCACCATAATAAGCCAGGTTACCATTTGCTTAGGTGCTTTCTTAATCACAGATGCAGATTGACAAGCTAATCAACTGAAGCTTGCAAAGACTCGAGAGGTTCAGGGCACCTTGTAAGAATCCAGGCGTGTGTCCCTGCGGCCTGTTCCCACCTCCTCAGGAGCAGGCGCAGTCGGTGGACCAGCTTAAACTTGGCAAAGACACTCCTGTTGTCCCATGACTGACACCCCGGCAAGCAGGAACGGTGCATTGTAAAAGCCCTATGTAATCATCTGCTAAAAGGCAGTCCCACATGTCTGCAAATGTGTACACGATCCATTTGGGGGCAAATAACGCTGACTTCCTCCTGCCTTTGAGTAGCATATACATCACGGATAAGATTGTACGGTTGTGGACTAAAGCCTGTGTTCCTTTCTTTTTAATTTCTGTACTTGAATAATGATGGCTGTGGGTAAGAAAATGAGTTTGCCTGAACCCTACTAACTGGATGTTTTACAATAAAAGTTTAACATGATATTCATTTCCAGCGCATGTTTATCTGGAAGTTAAGGCCAAGTGGGCTTATTTCCCTAAGAAGCCTATTTAGGATTGTATCCTTAGGCTTACCAGATTAGTTTATTTAAAATTATTTCAGCCATTTGAAACACTGCCCCTAATTGAGCGTATTTTTAAAAATGAATGTTTTAAAAAAGAGAGATGGTTGCAGGCACTATTTTTGAAGAGGCCTTTCCCTTTTTCTCCTATACTGAAGCAAAGGCCTCTTCAAGGAGATGCAACTAACTGACATGTCATACTCACAGAATGAATCCGTTGAGATCAGATTGCAGACATGGCAACGATAAATTCTAAGCTGCTCTCAGGTTTAAGGCTACACAGGATGTTGCATGTTGCCAGATCATTTGCCGGAGGAGAGATCCAGCTGTTACTGAATGTATTTCTGCCTGCTGCTGAGTGCATGTCATAGAGTGAATTACATGGACAAACTCTGAAATCAAGCCAAGTCCAAGTCTTCTCTGTTCTGACAGTAACAGGAAAACTTCACACATATTTTTTTTCAGGCCTTTGCAAGTTCTGTAGGTGGAACACATCCCAGACAAACTAGAGGCAAAGGGTGGCTACCATTTCCCTAACAGTCATTTGTTGCAGTGTGCATGCAACCCACTTGGCAGACTAGTCATTTATGGCATTTTGCCAAATGGTGAGGATAATTTTGCTCCTTCCTTTGCTGCTTCCACCAGATTTCCCTTTGATTTCTGAACCATTGCAGTAAAACTCTCCTTAACACTTGGCAGGATCGACTGTTCACCGAGTAGCAACTTGCTGATTTGTCTATAGCACGTAAGGTTTAGTGCAACTTGCATAAGCTGGAATGAGCCCAAGCAAAGCCACAGGCTCACAGCACCTTCTGCATGACTGGGGAAAAGACTAATGCAGAGTTTAGTTTCACTTTCCATGAATCCTGGTTTATCCCTACGTAAAACAAAACTGGATAAACAAACAGGATAAACATAACTGACCAGAGTTTTGTTTTAAATCACAATTTCTGGTTTGTATGTAGGGATAAAGCAGGATTCATGGAAAGCGATAAACCAGGACTCATGGAAAGAGGAGTAAAACTCTACAGAAACAAGTTGTGCAAGCAGAGTAGAGGGGGAAGCATACAAGCCTGAGGCTTTGCTTGTACAGTCGTACCTTGGAAGTCGAACGGAATCCGTTCTGGAAGTCCGTTTGACTTCCAAAATGTTTGAAAACAAAAGTGCAGCTTCTGATTGGCTGCAGGAACCTCCTGCAGCCAATCGGAAGCCCCATCAGACGTTCGGCTTCCAAACATAGTTCGCCATCCGGAACACACACTTCTGGGTTTGCGGCATTCAGGAGCCGAAACCGTTCAAGAACAAAGCTGTTTGAAAACCAAGGCACGACTGTACTCGTCCCAGTTCATGCATGTAGCACTAAACCACAGCTTAGCATTACAGTATAAGCGAACCAGTAAGTTGCTGCACGGTAAAAGATCATCTGTGGTCAACCAAAGTGACTGTTGAGAAACATGGAATCATATCCTCTCACAATTTTTATGTAAATTGTGTTGAGTCCCACCCAGCACATTGGATCTTCTTGCATTGTCCTCCGAGTCCACCCAAAATGTGAACAACATAATCGACTTGAATTCTGCTGTTTCGTGCTTTCCCCCCAGCCTTCTATGTATCTTGGCCAGATTCTCACTTTCCCAAGAAAGGAGTTTAGTTATTTTGCTTAACTTGTTTTGTTTTATTTCTCTCCTCTCTCATGTAGCTATTCTTGGCATGCATACCCTGATGAGTAACCAGCAATATTACGAAGCACTTGGAAGCACGACTATAGTCAACAAGGAAGGTTTGGATAGTAAGTAAGATTTGCAGCCGCATGATATATTCTGGACACCTGAGCCAATAGGTATAATGTTTCCGGTACTTGTTGAATGAATGCATATCCTTAAGGCGAATCATCACCAATGTATTTTCTTGGCTTTGTCCTTGAACGTTCTTCTCCGTGGTATTCTAGGAGGATTCGTTGTCTAGTGTTCCACTTCTAGGCTTTTTTTATGAGAGAGCAAATTCCTCTCTAAAGAATGGGTGGCCCAGGGATCATCAGGTCTGCTGGCTGGGAAGGACTTGTTATCACAAGAGGACCTTTAGGCCCTCCAGATGTTGCGGAACTACAACTCCCATCAGCCCCAGTGAGTATGTGAATGGTTGGGGATCATGGGAGTTGTAGCTCAGCAAAATCTGGTGGGCCAAAGTTTCCCCACACCTGCCCTTTCGGCAGGTCTACCGCTGAGTAAACATTCTCCTCTTTCCATTCAGGGAAGACCCATCTTCTGAGGAGGTTTTGGTTTTTCTTTCTTTGTTTGTTGCTTAGTTACATTTGTCTTTTAGGCGGTATAAAGGTGGCACCACCATTCAACAGTATTGGGGGGTATGGGACCCTGTTAGAATTCAAATTAGGGTGAAAATGCACAGGAAGAGGTACTGAGGTAAAGGTAAAGGGACCCCTGACCATTAGGTCCAGTCGTGGCCGACTCTGGGGTTGTGGTGCTCATCTCGCTTTATTGGCTGAGGGAGCCGGCGTACAGCTTCTGGGTCATGTGGCCAGCATGACTAAGCCGCTTCTGGCAAACCAGATCAGCTCATGGAAACACTGTTTACCTTTCTGCCGGAACAGTACCTATTTATCTACTTGCACTGGTGTGCTTTCGAACTGCTAGGTTGGCAGGAGCAGGGACCGAGCAATGGGAGCTCACCCCATTGCGGGGATTCAAACTGCCGACCTTCTGATCGGCAAGTCCTAGGCTCTGTGGTTTAACCCACAGCGCCACCCACATCCCTAAGAGATACTAAAGGAGGTACTAAATCTGGGTTGAGACTTGTGCTCCAGTGTAATGTAGGGCAGAGGTGGACCCAGCCAGCAGTCAGGAATGGCAGAAATTCTAGTACAGGCAGCAACATTGGGAGCGGCGCAGGATAGCCACCCCTGATTTAGGGGGAAAGTTGAAAGCTTTTCAGAAATACCTGCTTGTGCATAACCAAAGACAGAATCGAAAAACATTTCTCCCCAACTGCACTTAGTATGCTTTCGTGGTCATTTAGTGAGGCTTGTTGTGAGCACATTACACTGTTTGGTTATGTGCTAAAACTATCCCATGCCATTTCTGTGTAGATCCAATCTTTAAGCAGAGGCTTGACAACCATATGTCAGGAGTGCTCTGATGGTGTTTCCTGCTTGGCAGGGGGTTGGACTCGATGGCCCTTGTGGTCTATTCCAACTCTATGATTCTATGATTCAATATCAGAGAATCAGATTTCCTCTTTTATTCTCCAAATGAAATGAAAGCTGGTGAAACCAGTATGGTTACCAGGAATCAGAAGCTGCAGGGCTCAGATCTGGAGTCCTGAGACATGGGCACTAGCTTCTTTCTCACACTAGGGGAACTGGTTAGAGGAAGAGACATTGTAGGCCATTTCTTTGTTTATTTGTTATCCTTGTCACGCTACCCCTTCCCATGCAGGCATAATCAAGCCCACACAATATAAGCCAGTTCCTGATGAGCCCAATGCAACTGACGTAGAAGAAACCTTGCAAAGAGTGAAAAACAATGACCCAGACCTTGAAGAAGTTAATCTCAATAATATAAAGGTATGAATTCTTTCCATTCATCAAATAGCGGAATGAATGTAAGCTATGCAAGAGCATTATGGTAAAGGTAAAAAGGTAAAGGACCCCTGGTCAGTTAAGTCCAGTCAAAGGCGACTATGGGGTTGCGGCACTCATCTCGTTTTCAGGCCGAGGGACCGGTGTTTGTCCACAGACAGCTTTCCGGGTCATGTGGCCAGCATGTCTAAACCGCTTCTGGCGCAATGGGACACTGTGACGGAAACCAGAGTGTATAGAAACGCCGTTTACCTTCCCGCAGCAGCAGTACCTATTTATCTAATTGCACTGGCGTGCTCTTGAACTGCTAGGTTGGCAGGAACTGGGATAGAGCAATGGGAGCTCACTCCGTCGCAGGGATTTGAATAGGCTCAGTGGTTTAGACCACAGTGCCACCTGCAAGAGCATTACAGTGAAGCCTGTATAGGAGAAATACCCACAGATCATGTCACTGGCGTAGGCCTGGTCTACACAGACAGTAGAATGGACTGATCATGTTGTGTTTTCCTCAGTGTGTGTAGTTATGATGCCCCCCCCAACAAAATAGAACACACTGCCATTGACTGCTTGTTTGTCTTTTGAAGGACATTCCCATACCAACTTTAAAAGCCTATGCTGATGCTCTGAAGAACAACTCGTACGTGAAAAAGTTCAGCATAGTAGGAACCAGGAGCAATGACCCTGTCGCTTATGTAAGTATTAGGCAGATTATTTTCAGCTAATCTTCTCAGGGAAGTGTTTAATGGGACTGTCTCCTTTAAAGACAGCCTGCTGGATGAAGAAGTGTCAACATGCAAGTCCTGTGTCAAAGATCTCTTTCATAAACTGGAAATAAGGTTATGGCAGCAAGTGGAGTTAAGCACAAGGCCCTGGCCTTTTCGGGTCTGCAGTCATATATCGAAAAATTTCAGAAACTGTCCCAAGCACCACAGAATACCTGTTTCACTGGCCTGACAAGCTATTGCTTTGGTCTGATACAACAGCAGGAATCTTAAGTTCTTACAACAATAAAATAAGCTTTCTAGTTATTGATGATGATCTTATTACTTCTTTTGTTTATTATTCTTTATGGAAGGCATTGGCAGAAATGCTAAAAGTCAACGGTGTATTGAAGAGCTTAAATGTGGAATCAAATTTCATTTCTGGATCAGGAATTCTGGCACTCGCAGAAGCACTGCAGGACAACAGGACGCTAATCGAGCTCAAAATTGACAACCAGGTAACATAAAAATCCATGTCCGTTCTGTTATACAAGGAAGCACAAAATAAAAAGTTCTGCTTTATGCTCAGAAGAGGAACAGAAATGTTGCATGGGGAGAATTAAATAAGTGACACATATTTTGTAGATTGTATGCACAGGTGAGGGATGAGGCAAATTCATCCAGTGAAGGCAGGCCTAATGGCTGCATTTGCACTTAACGCTGAGCCAAAATAAGTGACACATCTTTTGTAGATTGTATGCACAGGTGAGGGATGAGGCAAATTCATCCAATGAAGACAGGCCTAATGGCTGCATTTGCACTTAACGCTGAGCCATGGTTTGTTTTAACCATGGTTGGTTCAACAAACCACGAGCCATCTCACATCTCGGCAAAGAAACCATGTTTTATTTCTCCTAAGCTTGGTTTGCTTTTCAGATGCTCTTGCTTCATGTCTTTGAAGCGTCTGGGTTGTATGACTGAGCAAACCATGGTTAAGCAAGGTTTTTGGCTTCAAATATGACCCCAAACCATGATTAGAACAAACCATGGTTTGTAAGCAAACAAGAAGCCATGGCTTCACATTCTGGTTTGTTGGCAGGAAACAAACCATGGTTAGTCTGGTAGGCTGAGTTCAAACATACCATTGTTAGGCTAAAGAATCACTTAGCAATAAATGCGAGTCACACCAATGTAAAACGAGAGCCCAGAATGACTCCCAGCTTTACAACTGAAATGACTTGCATGCATTTCATTCCAGTAACTGAAGCGCTGGCTCAGCGGTCTGTCTTGTGCCTTCTCTCATGCTTCACCAAAGCAGTTTACATATTGAATTATTACTGTTATAAAGTGCAGCCTGAGAGCATAGATCCATTCAGCCAGTTAAATGTTTATTATTTGTAGCCAGTGGCCGTTGCAGTATAAATCACAGAAAACAAACAAGGCAATCCATGAGTGAGTCAAAACATTTACCAATTTTCAGAACTGCAAATCATTAAAACTTAAAATTCTGTAATTCCACGAATCGTTTAGATTTTTTTCAAAAATCCTTTTGACCGTCAACCTTGTTTTGGGTAAAAGCAAGGAACCCATGACTTTCTTGCAGCTTGTGGATATAAGGGGGAAAGCATCACTATATCAACCAGCAATCACCTAATTTTGAAATCATCTGGCTGATCTTCCAAAAAGAATTTGCTAGGTGACATGTATAAATGGCAATACAGAATATAGCACACATTGTCTTCTGAACCACAAAGATAGCAATTGGTTGGCCTATTAAGGAAATTATTATTCAGTTTGAAATCTGAGCTGGGCCTAATTTCACTATGCTTGGGGTTCTCCATATATTCAAAGTCCATTTTGGCTGCATCAGCAAAAAATTCTTCACTGACCATCAGAAATGGTCAGAAACATCCCATAATAACATTACAAGGGAAATTGGGCAAGTTGACACCATTGTGCCCAGCCTTCTCTGTTCTGCAGGTCTAAAAAAAACATAGTTTTGCTCAGTGTTGTTCTGGTTTCACTAAGAGGTTTTCCCCCCAAGGATAGAATCATAGAACTGCAGGGCTGACCTGTCTGCTAAATGAATAAAAGCTTCTAACAAGGTGCCTACACATGAATATACTCACACAGTGAAAGTGTGATGGACTGTGAACTTTAATAGAAGCAGACTGGGGCAGCCTGCCTCAGTTGGCAGAACCCAAGGGGTGGAAAAGCAGTGGCAGCAGCTTCCGGGTTCTGGCGAGACCTCACAAGAGCCCAGTGAGATTGCCAGAACCTGGAAGCCACACCTGCTGAACCCCTGTAAGTGAGGTGAGGGGCAGGGGGAGGCATGTGTCTTGCAAAAAACAGCCCCTTCCCATTTTGCCTCAGGCAGAGAAATGGAGCTGAAGTAAGATCTAAAGTCAAGATCGAGTGGACGGGGAAGTTAAAGGTGAATGGGTTCCTGCTCTAACTCTTTTCCCTTTTCCTTTTTAAAATAAAGAGCCAGCCCCTAGGCAACAAGGTAGAAATGGAGATTGCGAGTATGTTAGAAAAGAACGAGTCCCTCTTGAAGTTTGGGTATCATTTCACTCAGCAAGGCCCCAGGCTTCGCGCATCCAATGCCATGATGAACAACAATGACCTTGGTGAGTTGCTTTCTCCAAGTGATGGGGCTCCATTTGTCTTATTTTCTTGGGTCTGTAAAAGCAGTTGAGCCCAGAGGTGGCACAAATTCCGGCCTCTGCCCCAGCCAATGCAGCGTTGATATATTGTCTCTTTAGCAGACAGAAGAGGTTGCTTTCCTCGTATCTGTAGCGGTACTAAAACACGTAATCCCAACACAATAGCAATCAACAAGTGCTGATCAAGAATTAATAATCAACCCCTCAGATGCCGTTGAATGCCTGGAAGTAAAGGAATATACCAACGTCAACACCGGGGAGTCCATATCTAAAATGGCCATCTCCCACATCGCCATCCTCCAGACTTCTCTGTGGGGGAGAGGGGAGCTCCAAATTCTGTTTGGCGCCCTCATTTCCCGTAGTTCCTGGTGCTTCAGTGCCATTTTTCTAACATTTTCCCCCCCCCCTTTCCTTTCTCATGGTTGATCCCAGCCAATTGGGGAACACATATCCTGAATAAACTGACTCCCTTGAAGCACTGCTGAATTATTTTGAAAGAGGGAGGGGGATGTTGCCAAAAGTATTGAAAAACACACCCTAAACATTGGGGTCAGCAGTGATTGTGGGTGATCAAACCTTTTTAAGCAGCTGCTGTGCAAAAGTTAGCTTGTCTATTGCAATATTTATTTTATATTGTGCTTCTGGTTGATGGTACCATTGGCTGAGTTGGTACAATTGCACAGATTAGTCCAACTTCACGTGGGACAAAGTTGTTACTAATCTAAGCTTTGTAGTCCAGTATTTGTGGGAAGAACAGTTGTCAGTTTGGCTGGGAACCGCTCAGAGTTTGCTTCCGTGGTGGCAGGAGCTGTGCAAAAGATATCTGACTCAGTTCTTATTTGCAGCTCGTATACATCGATGTGATGGCCTCTGGCATAACACCTCAGCCCCGGAACTGGAAGATGTATAAGTATAGATTCTTCCCTCACCCACTTTCCTCTTGGCAATCACTCTTTCTCGTTCGTGGGCTTCAACTCGCAGTGCCTTCCTGCGACTCCACTTGGATTTTACTGTCTCTTTTCAGCTTCTGTCATGGCTTTGCTATGGATATGTTTTATTCTTTAGAAATACCTTCATCTGCCCTGTTGCAGGGAGTGGGGTGTGGGGAGAGAGCCGCTCTTGCCTTCATTGTAACATGAATGTGACCTGTTCTTCTTCAACTTTTTCTTCTTCCCGGTCTTATTTATCAGAATGACTGAAAACTAACTCTTTTGGAAGCAAATACGTTTAAGAGGTAGAACATCAACAAAGGGTAGCCTGTGATTTCAAGGGGGGAAAACTTGTAGTGTGTGTGTTTTTAGAGGGATTCATTCATGAGGTGAGAGACGCTTATATCTTCATCTTTTTATATAAAGAAGCAGTAAACGTTCAAAGGATTGAATAAAGGTAAAGGGACCCCGGATCATTAGGTCCAGTCGTGGCCTAATGGTGGCTGGGGTTGCGGCACTCATCTCGCTTTATTGGCCGAGGGAGCCGGCATACAGCTTCTGGGTCATGTGGCCAGCATGACTAAGCCGCTTCTGGAGAACCGGAGCAGCGCATGGAAACGCCGTTTACCTTCCCGCTGGAGCAGTACCTATTTATCTACTTGCACTTTGACGTGCTTTTGAACTGCTAGGTTGGCAGGAGCAGGGAAAGAGCAATGGGAGCTCACCCCTTCGCGGGGATTCAAACCTCCAACCTTCTGATCGGCAAGTCCTAGGCTCTGTGGTTTAACCCACAGCGCCACCCGCATCCCTTACTGAATAAAGGTATGCCCATACAATTGATTAATGAATAAAGGTATGCCCATACAATTGCCGTTGGCACTCCCCACCTCAGGACAATGGGAAACATGCCCCCCAAAAGGACAAGAAACTCCACACAGACAAATGTCACCACAGATGAGTGTGCTTATACTAAGAGCTACCCATCTCAGCCACTAAGAAGCAGCTGTATGGCTGCTTCCCTTCTTTAGAGCACTTCTAGATTCAATTGAGCCAACATTTGCTGGGGACTGGATTGCTGGTGAACAGATTATGTTTTCAGGGGCCTTGAGAGTGATAGGAGGAGACATTACTGTCTACAGCTAGACTGATGACTGGGAGTGACCGCTGAGACCATATAACACCAGTCCTGAAAGACCTACATTGGCTCCCAGTATGTTTCTGGGCATGATTCAAAGTGTTGGTGCTGACCTTTAACGCCTTCAATGGCCTTAGCCCAGTAT
This sequence comes from Podarcis liolepis, assembly GCF_965112155.1. Classification (NCBI taxonomy): domain Eukaryota; kingdom Metazoa; phylum Chordata; class Lepidosauria; order Squamata; family Lacertidae; genus Podarcis; species Podarcis liolepis. The sequence continues at coordinate 36,508,956 of NC_139571.1, forward strand.
ACCTGAAGGAGCATTTCCACCCCCATCATTGAGGTCCAGCTCCAAGGGTCTTCTGGCAGTTCCTTCAGTGCAAGAAGTGAGGATACTGGGAACCAGGCAGAGGGCCTTCTCGGTAGTGGTGCCTGCCCTTCCATCAGATGTCAAGGAAATAAACTGTCTGACTTTTAAAAGACATATGAAGACTGCCCTGTTTAGGGAAGCTCTTAATGTCCGATGCTTTATCAGTTTATTAGTATAATTATTATCATCATCAATTCTGTTGGGAGCCACCCAGAGTGACTAGCGAAACCCAGCCAGATGGGCAGGGTAGTAATCATCATCAGGCATTTTTCACCCTTCAAGCATCCCTTTTCTAACAGCTTTGGGAGGTGTGTTTTTTAAAGGAAATAAAAACAGGAAGGCCTGTTTGGCCAATAAGCAGAGCAAAACAGAGAAGAGGGGAGAGAATGTGTGCATGTACCAAATAGCTTCACCATGCAGTTTTCAAACCTCGGAAAATCAATCATCCTTACGCAGCCTTAGATATACTGAAGATATACTCTTAGATATACTCTTCAAGCCCATGCACCTTAGAGCCAATTCTGGCAGTACAGTTCTGCCCTGTTGCAAGCACAGAGTTGATTAGAAAACTAAGTCCTGGAGGGTCAGGACTTGCAAGTCCTGAAGACCTGACGTGAGAATTCATTCTTGTGCAGCACCATCTAGCTCTGGCCAAAGTGTGGATCTGCAGGGAGACTAGGCCAGCCAGTAAGGAAGCCTCTCGACACTGGTCGTTGGCCAGAGCAGATCACTTCACCCGCCAAAAAAGTTTCCAGGTCAGGCTTGTTCACCAGCCTAGGCAACAAGAGGATTCTGTGGCTGTTCCTGAGAAAGGACTGCCTTCATTTTTGTCGTTTGTTCTGTATCATCTGACAGTCCCCAACTCGTCGTGTCACACAAAACTGCTAACAGGTATTTGCAGAGACCTGTTTTGACCCCTCTGCGATATACATGTGACTGGTTCTTCCTTCAGATGTCCCTCAACAATGGAAACGTGCAGATTTAGGCCTTAATGCAACAAAAGAAACTCCTGTCCCGTTACATTTTCAGACAACATATCTGTCTTCTGTGCCTTTTGCATTCCGTAATAGCACGTGGCTTAACTAGCAAGACTTCATCTCAAAGATTCCCAAGGCCTGTTCCGTGTCGGACCCGAGACCCCAGCCGAGACCCCAGCCCCTGCTCCTTTCACAGAATAGAACAACTTTCCAGGGCTTCTCAGCTGGGAGGCAAAAATCCTCACCAAAGACTACGCTGCCATCTTCGCCACACTTAGCTGGGAACAACCGCCACCAAAGTTTATTATAGAGATTCCTTCTGAGTAAACATTTACGGCAGGCACATCCAACAGGTAGATCGTGATCTACCGTTAGATCACTGGATGTCTGTGGTAGATCACTGGCAGATCACTGGCTCCCCCCAAAGAAGTTCAACAGGGCTATCCTCCCTAAAAAAAAGCTGAACAACTTTGATCTGAACCCGCCAAAATGGGATTGTTTTTAACTCTGTGAGTAGATCGCAGTCTCTTGGGAAGTTGGCCACCCCTGATTTATGGGATTGCACAGTGATGTGGCTTTGCGGTCATTCCTTGGAACTGTAATACAAGGGGCAGTGGTGGAGTATGGAATAGAATTCCTCAAATTAAGATTCCTAGGATTCTTGAGTGATGGAGAAAGGCAGTCTCGAGCCAATATAAATTTGTGGTGTAGAAAGGGCCTCGCATGGATGTCACTACGAAATGGCCGTCTTGGTTTAGATTGTTTCCAGAGGAGATTAGCTGGCTTATTACCACAGATTTTACGCACAAAACATTCTTGTGTGTGAAAAAAGTATTTGAGAATTTAGAACAGGCTTCCTCAACCTCGGCCCTCCAGATGTTTTTGGCCTACAGCTCCCATGATCCCTAGCTAGCAGGACCAGTGGTCAGGGATGATGGGAATTGTAGTCTCAAAACATCTGGAGGGCCGAGGTTGAGGAAGCCTGATTTAGAGTATCTCTGGAAACGCCCTGCCCCCAAACCAGACAGGCACATAGCAGCTCTTTTACCTCAACTGTATTTCTTTTTTTTTCAGTGAGGAAGAGGCGGCTTGAGGACCTGAACGGGCCCATTTTTCCCAAGTGCCGGACCGGAGTGTAGCTCTTGGCTGTGCCGATGGCACTGGATTGCGAAGTCTCGTGCTCGTACTGGATTGCAACGCTTTGGTGTGGAGCAAACAGTGCAGAGAATTTGTGGTGCCTGCTTTTTCTTTCTTCTTCATATGACATCCTTGCGCACTGAAGGTTTAAACGAAATAGTGATTGTAGGCAAAGACCCGTATTATCATTGTGTGGAGAATGACATCTTCTTGTTTGTTTGTTTGAGTAATCCCAGTTTGAGCCTGTTTACAGTAAGGTGCTAATTTTGGATTCTGACAAAATAACATCATAGCACAAAGATGGCTTCAGCTGATAGGCCCTAGCTTAATTTTGGTATGGAATTTTTGTGTGTGGTGTGATATGCATGAGTAGTTCACAGCAAGAAAAGGATGCAATGCTACTCTGCAAATGTAGCAGAAATGTTAAAAAAATACTTTTATTTTTATTTTGACAATCTCCAAGAATTAGAAAGAAGCTACTAGTTTGACAGCATTTCTATCAACCCAGTTTGCATTGCTATTTTTTTAAGGACTTGTGAATTGCAGTCGCCTAATATCCACAGCCCTGCATTGCAACCTAAGTTTATAAAGCATCTGTTAATAAGTCTCTACACCCCCACCCAACAGAAAGAATGTAAGGCCACTCTTCCCCCCCCCCCCAAGCAATAGTCACAAGAAGACAGCTGCCGACACGACTGGGGGTGTCGGTTGTTTCTCTCTTGCTGAAGAATCCAAGACCTTAAAACAGTGAATTTGCACATGTTGTTCTCTTAAAAAATGTCTTCTAATGAGCACAAGGAAGTGTCTGGACTCTTTATTCCTCTGAATGGCTGCTTTGTTCATTTGTCACACTTCTGTTTCAAGAACTGCCCTCACTATTGTTGCCTTTGATCAAATGCATCTTCTGACAAAGGAGAAGGTTGCTGCCTGCCTGGGTGCAAAATCTCCTTGGCGGTGTCACAATATGCCCCATGAAAGAATCCCCCAAAAATCAACAGGAAAGAGGGGCAGAGGTTGATGCTGCCCTTAAAAGCTCAGGGCACTATCAGGCCCTGAGGAGCAGAGATTGGCTCAGGGCCCTTTCAAACATGGCACAGCACCCTCTGTGGAACTTAATAAAATGAATGGCAGGTTCATTGCGGCACTGCCTGGTCTGTTGCAGCCAGCCGTGTAATGTTGCACTGCTTGTAAATTACCCCTTAATAAACCATTGCTCATAACAACAACCTCGGCTGAAAATAGATACTGGACCATTCCTGCTAGAAGAATCAAGAATCTGATTAGCGCCTTGTTAGGCTCTTTAAACCCTGCATCACAAATCTCAATTCTTTCCTCCTGCTTGCAGATCCAGGAGTCCAGAGGGGTCTGCCTCCTTTTGCAAGAAGGTGCTAATTGCAACTAGATGCACAGGCACTGTGCAGAAACGTATATTTGCAATATTCCCACCAGTTCTGTCTATACTTTGGGCAGTTGCCAGAGATACATCTTGATTAAGCCTGCCCTTCCTGGAAGCCACTGGACACCAAACTACGGGTCAGTTTTGCTGCATTTCCGAACAGCCTCCGCTTTTAAGCCAAGGTTGTGTGAATTTGGCTCCACCCGCAAATAAAAACTCCAAGAAAGGCCGATTTCTACAACCTGTGCATGTTATGCAAATATAATAACTTCTGTTCCCTTGCATAATTCTGCATCTCCTAAGCTGTATCCACACAGGAGTTTATCTTATTTCCTTAGCTGTTAATTTCCACATTATGTTTGAGCTTTCACATGAAGTAAAAGCCACTTCCAGAACATACAGTCGTACCTTGGAAGTCGAACGGAATCCGTTCTGGAAGTCCGTTTGACTTCCAAAACGTTTGAAAACCAAAGCGCGGCTTCTTATTGGCTACAGGAAGCTCACTTCCTGAACAGTCACTTCCGGGTTTCGATCATTCGGGAGCCAAAACGTTCGAGAACTAGGCTGTTTGACTTCCAAGGAATGACTGTATAGTGGAAGTTCCATGCTCACTTCCATGTAAATTGCTTACTGAGAAAAAAATCTGTTTGTAACCCATTAACCCAGAGCGAAGTGGTGGGATTTGGGGGAGTATGTCAAATTGCTTCACAGAGGTTTTGCCCCCCCTGTTTTGGAACCTGCTAACCACCTTTACTCATCTATATGTGCATTTTAAGGAACTTTTAAGTCCCCTTTCTGAGTCCTCTTGCAAACCTGTGGTCTCTGATGTCATTTACTATCTAAAACAGTGATGGCCAAACTTGGCCCTCCAGCTGTTTTGGGACTACAGTTCCCATCATCCCTGGCCACTGGTCACTGTGAGCTAGGGATGATGGGAGTTGGAGTTGCAAAACAGCTGGAGGGCCAAGTTTGGCCATCACTGATCTAATAGATCGTCAAGGATCTGGAAACCAGGCCTTCCAAGGAACTGTTGGAGGGAGTTGGGTATGTTTAGCCAGGATAAGAGGAGACTTGAGAGATGAACAATAGCCATCTTCAAATAACTAAAGGGCTGTCACAGGGTGGATGCAGCAAGCCTTTTTTCTCCTGCACTGGAGGACAGTACTTGAACCAATGACTTCAAGTTACAAGAAAGGAGTTTCCAACTAAACAGGAAAAAGTTTCTGATAGTGAGAGCCGTTCGAAATGGGAGAGAGTCCCTCAGAAGGCGGTGGCCTCTCCTTTCTTGGAAGTTTCTAAGAAGAGGATGGGCGGCCATCTTGTCATGGACGCTTTAGTTGAGATTCTTGCATTGTAGGGGGTTGAACTAGATGGCCCTTAAGATCCCTTCAAACTCTACAATTCTGATTATTTTGATTCTTCAGGTGCCCATGCAGCGGTGGGGATTCCACAAAAACTGGGAACCAGTGCAGTTTCCTACCCAAAATTCACCTTTTGGGAGGGAAGACTGGGAAACTTGCAGGCTGACTCACAGCCTATACCTACAAGCGCATCACTCAGAGAAGCATGTATAGGTGGCCCACATTTGCTGGAAGCCAGAGCACATTGTAGCCTCCCAATGCACATACACATGAGAGTCTACCTGTCGGTGGTGTGCTTTTCCTTTAATGGAAATCCTCTTTACACCTCACTGTGCCTTGTCGCTCTGTCGTCTTGCCCTGGTTCAGAGAAGCAGAGCAGTGAGGCTTTCTGTCAGTGCTCTGCGTCCCGCCCGAAGGGAAGGGGCGATCATCTCACACAAGGAAACGGTTGTGTAGCACCATGGGAGTTCTGTTGTGTGTACATGCTTGCACCATTAATTTAGTTCGGAGAGTTGCGATAGCGTTGCCATGAAGCCCTGATTAACTGCCTGAAACCGGAGGTCAGCAAAGCTGCCGAATGGAGCTGCTTGCCTCAAATCCCCTGAAAAGAGAGCTGGGATTTGGCCACCCCAAGCGGATGTCCAAGGAGGTGGGATCCTTGGTTAGATGCGCTCCACCGGCACCTGCCTCCGTGTGCCGGTGCACTCACACTCCTCCTTGAAGGAGAGTCCGGAAGGAGCTGAAGCCAGCGCCAGGCCTTTCTTCTGGCAGAGGGGGCAGCAGGCTGTGAACCCTTTCAGCTGGCACTGCGGGCATGCCAGGACAAGCTGGCGGCAGGGCTGGGTGGAGCAAAGTCGATACTGGTCCCAGAGCATCCCGCAGTAACGGCAGGCTGGAGGAAGAGAGGGAAGAGGGGGTTAAATCTCCGGCCAATAGCCGCTATTTGTGGTTGCCGCTGACCCCACCCTCCCCAAGTCCTCTGGCAGACCCTTCAGATCAGGCTTCCTCAACCTCGGCCTACAATGTTTTTGGCCTACAACTCCCGTGATCCCTAGCTAGCAGGACCAGTGGTCAGGGATGATGGGAATTGTAGTCTCAAAACATCTGGAGGGCCGAGGTTGAGGAAGCCTGCTCCAGATGAATTTTCTATTCTGCATTCATTGTAACTTCTGCTGAAGACACATCCAATCAATGCTTTTCCCCCTTAAAAATGTTTAGGGATACTCTCGTGTCCGCCTGAGACTGCCATTGGGGAGAGCAACGGAACTGATGATTCATAAAAAAATAGTTTCTTCTCCCATTCAATTCACAAAATGTTTAGGGGTATGCGTAGCCCTGCGTCCCCCCAGGAAAAAGAGCACTGCATTCAATCCACAAAAGCTGCCTCAATGCAAGAAGGAAAGGCACTCCTTAATCCCCACCCCCGCTCTATTCTGCAGCAGGCTGCCATCCTAATCCCACTTAAACCTTACGCACCATTAAATTCATGGTTAGGCTTGCCTAATATCGCAGAAAAGCAAAATCTTGAGCAGCCATTGGCTGAGGTGCTCAGATCCAAGATGGAGTCCTAAGCGCATCTGGCCCAAGGAGGATGAATGGCAGGTGGTTTGAGTCTTTATTGACAAAGCACAAGCATACAGTAGGTCCTGAGGTGCACCAAACATGCACAATACACTTCTGGTGTTTAGCAAACTGGTTCCCCTCTCTGGACCTGTGCTCCGAGCAATGGGTGGCCACACCTACCCCCCCAAAATTAAGCCCTCTTGTCTGACAGCACAGCACAAGCAACCTGTGACTTCTCCTACATGGAAGGTGTTACTGCGCCTGCTTTTTCAAGCCCCCTCCTGGTCCTGGGGGGCAGCAGCAGAGGGGAGGATTCTGCCAGCCCCCTCGCTTCAGGCACCATCTCTCCCTCAGCTCCTGGTGTGTCCTGTCCTCCCTCCACCGTTTCTGACTGTTCAGACCCCCTCCCCATCCTCCAGCTCTGGCTCCTGCCTTGCAGGGGGCACAGAACCCCATAAATCACTGTCCTCTTCCCCTAGATCAGCCTCTGGCACTGCCACCCCTTCCACCCCTCCTCAGAGTCCTGCCAGTCCCTGCCAGATAAAGGCAAAAGGGCCCAGGGAAGACGGGAGATGAGATGGGGATCCAGGGGAATGAGGCAGGGGATCTAAGAAAGGAGCAAGACAGGGATTATTATTATTATTATTATTATTATTATTATTATTATTATTTCCCCAGCCACTCTGGGGGGCTTACAGCATATATATAAACATAATAAAACATCAAACATTTAAAAACAGTACAGTGGTACCTCGGGTTAAGAACTTAATTCGTTCTGGAGGTCCGTTCTTAACCTAAAACTGTTCTTAACCTGAGGTACCACTTTAGCTAATGGGGCCTCCTGCTGCTGCGCGATTTCTGTTCTCATCCTGAAGCAAAGTTCTTAACCTGAGGTACTATTTCTGGTTTAGCAGAGTCTGTAACCTGAAGCGTCTGTAACCTGAAGTGACTGTAAGCCGAGGTACCACTGTATCTTATACAGACTATAAATAAACCAATAAATCAGTTAATAATAATAATAATAATAATAATAATAATAATAATTTACAGTTATACCTGAATGAAAATAACCGCAACCCCAACTACTGTGCCCAGTTATCTGCTTCCCTCTGCGGCATATGCAGAAACGACCTTCGTGACCATTGTAACCTCTATTGGTCTCATCCGCTCAATCTGCCAGAGCCTGTCTTCACATATAGGACAAGTCCCTAACTTACCAAGGATTTGAGATCCATTGACAACCTTCGCCAGGTTTAGGCGCCCAGTCAAAGCCATGTCCAGAGTGTGGACGCTGTTGCATTCTGATAGCTTCCAGGAGCCACAGATAAGAGCTGAGTGCTGGGTGGGAACCAAAGGAGGACAAACTACCCCAGAAGGAGCATGGCGTGTCCCCACCAGAGCTACTGCCCCTCCCCTAAAACCCCATACACCCCCATCCCTGGACTAAAGTTTACAAATAAGCCTAGGAAAGGGAAAAGGGTCAAATGTCAGAAAAGCCCCTCGGGAAAGGCGGCTCACCTACCTGAAATCACATCGCCGTTGGAGGAGATGCTATAACGTTCATCAAAGACAAAGAGCTTCCCTCGGTAGAACCCATCTGGGAATTCTTCCAGGTACTTGTGGATGCCACCCTTGAGGTGGTACACTCCTTTGCACACGCCCTGTTTCAGAACAGCCCCAAACCACCAAGAGTCACTATTAATTTCTGACCCAGAGGCAAAGACTTCTCTCCAGTCTGCAATTGGCTTGGTTATTGTTACCTGCACTACCTGCTTATTTTCTGAAGTGGGAGGGAACATCCTTGTACTGAATGTCCTGGCCCTCCTTGTAGGTAAGGTAAAGGACCCCTGGACGGTTAAGTCTAGCCAAAGGTGACTATGGGGTTGCGGCCCTCATCTCGCTTTCAGCCCAAGGGAGCTGGTGTTTGTCCATAGACAGCATTCCGGGGCATGTGGCCAGCATGACTAAATCGCTGCTGGCAGAACGAAACACAGTGACGGAAACCAGAACGCAGGGAAACACCGTTTACCTTTCCGCCGCAGTGGTACATATTTATCTACTTGCACTAGCCTACTTTCGAACTGCTAGGTTGGCAGGAGCTGGGACTGAGCAACGGGAGCTCACCCTGTCGCGGGGATTAGAACCGCCGACCTTCCGATCGGCAAGCCCAAGAAGTTCAGTGGTTTAGACCGCAGAGCCAGCCTCACCTTACCTTACCTTGCGCTCCACGTAAGCCCTCTTCACATGTTGCTCGGTGCTGAGTATATAATAAGCAAAGTGCCCCTGCTGCATCTGCTCCCACTGTTGCTGCTGTTGCATTCACAACTTGTGCATGAGGTAAAAGGTAAAGGTAAAGGGACCCCTGACCATTAGGTCCAGTCGTGACCGACTCTGGGGTTGCGGTGCTCATCTACTGGCTGAGGGAGCCAGCGTACAGCTTCCGGGTCATGTGGCCAGCATGACTAAGCCGCTTCTGGCGAACCAGAGCAGTGCACGGAAACGCCGTTTACCTTCCCGCCGGAGCGGTACCTATTTATCTACTTGTACTTTGACGTGCTTTCAAACTGCTAGGTTGGCAGGAGCAGGGACCGAGCAACAGGAGCTCACCCCGGATTTGAACCGCCGACCTTCTGATTGGCAAGTCCTAGGCTCTGTGGTTTAACCCACAGCGCCACCTGCATCCCTGTGCATGGGGAGTCTGCTCTATACATGCATAAGAAGACGCCCTGCACGACTCAGAACGCTGATCACGTAGGGAGCAGGGCTGCAACATAGGAAACTGAGGGAAACATGACCCATGTTCCTGAGGGAGGAACCAGGACGTTGCCAGCCAAAACACAGAAGCTCTGCTCCTTGACTGAAAAAGCTTTTTACGGGCACCCCCTGCCCATTTAGAAACGCATTTCCACTAAACATGAAGACGAGAAACCAGCTTTGCATTTATTTAAAACAAAAGCGAAGCGAGATGGGATTCTGTGCCAGGTAACTGTGAAATGACAGGAGACAGTTTGCTTCGGTTATCACGGCATGGCCTCAAGTGTAATATCTGTTGCCTCTAAGCTCAGTGAACTGCCTTGAAAGGACAAGCGTTAATCTCCGAATTAAAGGACCTTGTCTCTAGGGGGAGGTTTGCTAAAACACAGACAGCACAGGAAATAACAGGATGGCTTCTCCTGTCTGCTAATGGCTTGAGCAGTTACTCCTGGTGGCACCTGAAAGAGCTTTGTTTCTATAAGGAAAGAAATTAAATGTTTTGAAGAGATGTTGCAGCAGATTCTTTGCCTCCTCTAAGTTATACAGTGGTACCTCAGGTTAAGAACTTAATTTGTTCTGGAGGTCTGTTCATAGCTGTCAACTTACAGATTTGAAAATAAGGGACCAGCAGCCTCGAAAATAAGGGATCAGCAGCCAAAATAAGGGATTTTCCAGGCACAGGTATGTTCAACTTCTGAGCTCTTCCAAGCCAAAGGCAGAAAGCCCAGTGAGCAGCCAAACGAAGCCTCATCAATAAGGGACAGCAGCGGGACATGGCGCTGGGATAAGGGACTGTCCCGCCAAATAAGGGACGCTTGACAGCTATGGGTCTGTTCTTATCCTGAAACTGTTCTTAACCTGAAGCACCACTTTAGCTAATGGGGCCTCCTGCTGCTGCTCTGCCGGAGCACAATTTCTGTTCTCATCCCGAAGCAAAGTTCTTAACCCGAGGTAATATTTCTAGGTTAGTGGAGTTTGTAACCTGAAGCGTATGGAACCTGAAGCGTATGTAACCCGAGGTACCACTGTATTGGCTCATCAGCTAAGGGTGCTGCTACAGATGAGATAGCTCTAATCAGAGCATTTAGAGTAGATGAACTTTATGCCCTTTCCATTCCTTCTTAATAATTATTTCAAGTGCTGAATGCAAGTTTACCCGGTGCTGTCATCATTTTTTCTTCTTAAATTTGTGGACCTATATTTATTTACATTAGGTCCACAAATTTAAGAAGAAAAAATACTTAATTGGCTTAGGATTTTATTTATGTTAAGTGAGAATTAATATGTTTGATTTCATAAAGTGAAGATTTAAGGATGTTAATGTTTAAGTTAAATTTTATAAGAATTGTGACTTGGGAAACGGTTAAAAGGATATGCAATGAAATTCAACCAAGGGGAAGCGAGGAAGTCACTTAACAAAGTTAATAAGTGTAATTTTCAATAAGGCTGTGATTTATGTTTGTCTGTCTTATGTGTTTGTTTGTTTATAAAATTGTGAAAATCAATAAAAAGTTTTGAAAAAAATAAAATTAATAAATTTGTGGACCTATGTGTCAAACCAGCAAAGCTATGAACATTTGACTGATCTAGTCGTGCTCTGCAACACACAAATTCTCTCGGCCGAGTGCTTTCCCCTGAGGCAGCTGCTCACCTTGGACCTGAGGTAGGCTGAGCCCCGCTCACAACGGATTCCTCCCGTGCAATACATCAGGATCCTCTTTCCCCTGAAAAGATCCAGGTTCTCATCCACATAGGTGGGGAAGTAGCTGAATTTCCTGATGTCCGGAGCCAAAGAGCCTTGGAAATGTCCCTGGGGGCCAAAAGAAAGGCATGCCGCTTAACTTGAGTGTTTTGCAAAGTGGGGCCACTGAAACACTTCTGGAGAGTGGGACGTCTCATGTGGGGTTTCTGCATCAGTGTCCTATTTCTATTGAGAATGAAGAGGCACTTCCAGACTGCCACTATTTCCGGGGTGGGGATTCAATCACGTACTGGCAAATTCAGGCTACGCAGTTGGGAAGGATTGCACAAGAAACCACCCTACAAAGCAAGCATGAAGAATGCTCAATAAACAGGTCACCTAAAAGTGCCACAGGCAGGCTAAGGTAAAGGGACCCCTGACCATTAGGTCCAGTTGTGGCCGACTCTGGGGTTGCGGCGCTCATCTCGCTTTACTGGCCGAGGGATCTGGCATACAGCTTCCGGGTCATGTGGCCAGCATGACTAAGCCGCTTCTGGTGAACCAGAGCAACGCACGGAAACGCCGTTTACCTTCCCGCCAGAGTGGTACCTATTTATCTACTTGCACTTTGACGTGCTTTCAAACTGCTAGGTTGGCAGGAGCAGGGACCGAGCAACAGGAGCTCACCCCGCCGCGGGGATTCGAACCGCTGACCTTTTGATCGGCAAGTCCTAGGCTCTGTGGTTTAACCCACAGCGCCACCCGCGTCCCACAGGCAGGCTATAAATATTATAAATGAAATCATTTTTAAAACATGGCAGAAAGCAGATGGAATAGAATGGAGGAAGTGTTGTCCTTTTGGCAACTACTGATGATGACCTTCCTCTTTCAACAAATCTTTAAGCTGAAATCCTTCCCCAGGCTGCATCTGTTTTGGAATTGTTCTTAATATGCTTTTCTACTGTTTTATCAGATGTTATTTGCTGTCCTGGGTGGGATATAAATTAAAGAAAGACGAAATCTGCTTCCTTCAGACTTTCGAATCCCCGAGGAAGAAAATAAAAGCCAACTCAAAAGCCACCTACTATTTTACTTTCATAGAAGTTCCTGCAGTCCAGCAAAATGGTGTCTGCCTGCCCTTTGTTACCCTGAGAGAGATATTTCTCCACTTCTAGATGAAACTCCTTCGGAGTCAGACGGATCCCTACAAGCAATTGAAAATAGCTTACAAAGGTTCTAAAGGTATAAAAAACAAACTTGAATTCAGACTCAAACAGCATTCCTCTCTGCCCTTTGTGTGTGGGGAACCCTGCGTCAAAACAGGAAACCCCTTCCGATGAGACAGCTTTCGGTATAACATTAAAGTGTTTCAAATCCATACAGCAGCAACAATTTGGGTGCGTGAACTGGGACTGCCTGAAGTCTCCCTTTGCAATAGCAATTGGGTGAAGAGGTCCTGAAAACCAGGTTCTTCAAGGGCAGAGCAAGGGGAAGGAAACAGAGGCTGTGGCTTCAATTCAGCGGCCAGTTCCTTTTACAGTGTTCAGTCAATGCAGCTTGTCGATTAAGGCAAATGGGGCTCTGCTCTACCAACCTGCCCCCTACCTCCCTTCTAGTTTTTACAACTGGTCTGGGGCAGAGCTCTGGGTGTCAGCTACTTCCACCTTAGTCTCAGTAGAACTCAGCAGGAAGGAGGATAAAGGCAAAATTAGACTCAGTCGGCTCCGCCCATCCCTAGCTTTGGCTCCACCTTTCATTGATTTGGGCTCCCTGTCCTCTGCCCCACCTGCCCCCTGCCGTGTTTGGTGCACCATCAATTCCCAGGCCTTCTAAAGCCAAGAGATTTTGGCCTGGGCCCAGCATACCTGAAGGAGTGTCTCCACCCCCATCGTTCAGCCCGGACACTGAGGTCCAGCTCTGAGGGCCTTCTGGTGGTTCCCTCTTTGCAAGAAGTGAGGTTGCAGGGAACCAGTCAGAGAGCCTTCTTGGTAGTGGCGCCCACCCTGTGAAACGTCCTCCCCTCCCATCAGATGTCAAAGAAATAAAACAACTATCTGACTTTTAGACGACATCTGAAGGAAACCCAGATTAGGGAAGTTTTTAATGTTTGATTTTTTTTATTGTGTTTTTAATATTCTGTTGGGAGCCGCCCAGAGCAGCTGGGGGAACTCAGCCAGATGGGCGGGGTATAAATAATAAATTATTATTATATCATTATTCTCCACACCTGTTTCTTTGTAAGAGACTTTCTGCGGGTTGATTCCCATGGGCACAATTTCTTCAAAGACGCCAACCCGAAGGCCTGTGAAACAGTGGGCTCCTCCAGCGCTGGTCTGAGGAACAGGGAGAAAACCAACAAGAAACAGGTACCAATAGATCAAGTGGAGACGTTGTTGGACTCCAACTCTCATCAGCCCCAGCCAATGTGCTCTATGGTCAGGGATGATGGGAGTTGTAGTCCAGCAGCACCTGAAGTTCCCCATCCCTAGAAAATAGGCTGCATTGTTTCTCTATCGGCCCCTGGAGCTGAAGGCTATTGCCAGACTGTTGCTATAAGGCGGTTTATGTACTTGCTGAAGAGGGAAATGAGAAGATGAGGCTTGTCAACCTGGGAAGGTGGAATCATCGTTCTGCCCGGACACTGAGGTCCAGCGCCCAGGGTCTTCTGGTGGTTCCCTCATTGCGAGAAGCAAAGCTACAGGGAACCAGGCAGAGGGCCTTCTCGGTAGTGGCACCCGCCCTGTGGAACACCCTCCCATCCGATGTCAAAAAGATAAACAACTACAGTGGTACCTCTGGATACGAACGGGATCCGTTCCGGAGCCCCATTCGCATCCAGAAGCAAACGTATCTAGCGACGGCACGTCTGCGCACGCGCGTGTCGTTTTCGCAGCTTCTGCGCACGACGTCATTTTGAGCGTCTGCGCATGTGCAAGTGGCAAAACCCAGAAGTAATGCACTCCCGTTACTTCCAGGTTGCCGCGGAGCGCAACTCAAATGTGCTCAACCCAAAGCACATTCAGCCTGAGGTATGACTGTACCTGACATTCAGAGACATCTGAAGGCAGCCCTGTTCAGGGAAGTTTTTAATGTGTGATATTTTAATGTATTTTTAATCTTTGTTGGAAGCCGCCCAAAGTGGCTGGGGAAACCAGAGGTGCAAATTATTGTTGTTGTTGTTATATCCAGGAGAAGGAAAACTCTCCTAAACCTCTACTGGCCTTGCAGCATATCTTTGGGAAAAGAAAAGGCTCAGTAAATCTGGAGTGGAGCCTTGTACGTCTCCTTCCAGCGACTCCTGTAGCCAAGCTGGGGCCAAACATCTTGCCCTGCTTTCCTTCGGACCCCATCAGGCAAGCTGAGAGGAGGGTCTTGCCATCTGGGCAGCTTGAGGCCTCCATACACACTGCCCAGGCTTGCGCCCCAGAGAGGTCACTTTGGTGCTGCTAACACAGCAGTTTGACTTCACCCCCGGAGGCATACTCCATTGTCTCTCAAGACAGATAGATGCCAGCAACTACTATTTTGCAGATACGTTTCCGTCGTTCAGCAGCAAATTTAGGTTTGCCCATTTAAAGTGGATTTGACAGTCTCACGCTGCAAATCCATTCTTTTGGAGCTCTAGCTCTGCCTACGACTGGATTCTCTGCCTTCCACCCTAGAAGTGGGGAGGAAAGGGCACTTCAAGAAATGCGCGCTGTAGGACCAGGAATGGGCGCTTCCGCATCATGCCAACCAGATCAGGTCTCTCACCTTGAAATCCTCCCTCGTCAAAATGCCTTTAAAGAGGGGATGAGACAGCATCGCCTCCACGTAAAGGCTAGTAGCCATCTGGCTCCCACCAACGGTTCCGTTGATTCCTTCAGAAGCTATTCGCACCTGGAAACCAACCGAGAAGGAAAGGACAGGAGGCGAGATGTGAAACTCAGGCCTACCCAGAAGTAAAGTGCAACTGATTGGCTTACATCCAAGAAAGAATGCATTGGATTTGGGCCTTCCAGCCCAAACGACACATTGCGCACAGCTGCATGTAATTAATCCAAGGAAAAAGCTATCACCGGTTGTATAACGCCTTTGGTGGACTTACTCTCCAAAGGATTGGATTTCAGGAAAATTAGTTCCTCATTGGAACTAATGTGATTTATTTATGATTGAATCTATAGCCCACAATCCCTCCAAGGATCTCATGGTTCCTCCCTCCCCATTTTATCCTCACAACAACCCTGTGAGGTATTAGTGTTTCCCAACCTTGGGCCTCCAGCTGTTTTTGGACTACAACTCCCATCATCCCTAGCTAGCAAGACCAGTGGTCAGGGATGATGGGAATTGTAGTTCAAAAACAGCTGGAGGCCCAAGGTTGGGAAACACTGGAGGCTAAGAGACCAGTCAGCTTTGTGGCTGAGTGGGGATTTGAACCCCAGGTCCTAGTCCCCTAAGAGGTTTAAAGACTCTCTCAAGGCAAATCTTTTAAAAATGTAGTATAAACACCGACAACTGGGAAACACTGGCCTGCTACGAGTGCTCCAGTTGGAGAACAGCCTTTACCCAAGGTGTCATGGGCTTTGAAGACGCTCGAACTCAGGACGCAAGGGAGAAACGTGCTAAGAGGAAGGCACGCTTGGCAAACCCTTGCCGTGATCAGCTCCCACCCGGAAACCTATGTCCCCACTGTGGAAGGACGTGTGGATCCAGAATTGGCCTCCACAGTCCCTTACGAACTCCCTGCTAAGACCGTGTTTATGGAAGACAATCTTACTCGGCTATGAGTGATTGCCAAAGAAGAAGAAGGAAGTCTGACAAGCTATGCACATTCAAAGCACATTATTTCCCCTCAAAGAATTATGGGCATTACAGTTCCCCCCTCAAAGAGATACAATTCCCAGAAACCCTTAACAAACTACGGTGCCCAGAATTCATTGATGGGCAAGGGAAGGAACTTCCACTGTGCTTTAAAGGTACAGTGTGCTCAAAGCCTGACGCTATACTAGGGCTGGGCGATATCAGGTTTTCAGTGTTGAGACATATCACCAGCTAAATGCCGCGATGCACCAATACATCACGATGTCTGAAATAAGGATGGAACTCTGTAGAAGGGAAGAGGGACTCGGGTGGCGCTGTGGGTTAAACCACAAAGCCTAGGACTTGCCGATCAGAAGGTCGGCGGTTCAAATCCCCACGACGGGGTGAGCTCCCGTTGCTCGATCCCTGCTCCTGCCAACCTAGCAGTTCAAAAGCACAAAGTCAAAGTGCAAGTAGATAAATAGGTACCGCTCCAGTGGGAAGGTAAACAGCATTTTCGTGTGCTGCTCTGGTTCGCCAGAAGCGGCTTACTCATGCTGGCCACATGAACTGGAAGCTGTACGCTGGCTCCCTCGGCCAGTAAAGCGAGATGAGCACCGCAGCCCCAGAGTTGGTCATGACTGGACCTAATGGTCAGGGGTCCCTTTACCTTTTTATGTAGAAGGGAACAGCAGGACTGGGTGATATCTGGGTTTCAACTTTGTGATGTATCACCCGCGAAACATCACAATATACTGGTGTATCACAATGTCTGAAATCAGGATGGAGCTATGTAGAGTCATTAGCTGGCTTCGCAGTATGATTTTCGCATTGCAAATGCATCATGATTTGCACCCAGGCCTACACTAGGTAAACAGTAAAGGTAAAGGACCTCTGGATGGTTACACCCAGTCAAAGGCGACTATGGGGTTGTGGTGCTCATCTCACTTACAGGCCGAGGGAGCCGACGTTTGTCTACAGACAGCTTTCCGGATCATGTGGCCAGCATGACTAAAGAGTTTGGATTTGATATCCCGCTTTATCGCTACCCTAAGGAGTCTCAAAGTGGCTAACATTCTCCTTTCCCTTCCTCCCCCACAACAAACAGTCTGTGAGGTGAGTGCGGCTGAGAGACTTCAAAGAAGTGTGACTAGCCCAAGGTCACCCAGCAGCTGCATGTGGAGGTGCGGGGAATCGAACCCGGTTCACCAGATTATGAGTCTACCGCTCTTAACCACTACACCACACTGGCTCTCAAACCGCTTCTGGAACACTGTGACGGAAGCCAGAGTGCATGGAAACTCCGTTTACCTTCCTGCCACAGTGATACCTATTTATGTACTTGCACTGGCGTGATATGAATCGCTAGGTTGCCAGGAGCTGGGGCAGAGCAATGGGAGCTCATCCTGTCGCGGGGATTCAAACCGCGACCTTCTGATCGGTAAGCCCAAGAGGCTCAGTGGTTTAGACCACAGCGCCACCCGCGTCCCCTATCAGCCCTGCACTATATCACAGCGGCTCTTGTAAGGTGTCTGAACAGATAGGAGATTCCTGATATGGGAGGCGCCCCTAGCCTGCCAGGTCTGCTGGTGGGGATAGCTCTGGACAGCCAATCTGCTGCAACTCTTCGCCGTGTAGTGCGCTGAATTACTTACCTTGCCCGTGAGATGCAGGTGTTGGCACAAAGCCCTCTGCCAGTCACAGAGTCCCTGGGGATCTGCTACCTCACAGTAACAATAGTACAGCAAAACTTGGCCAGGCTCACCATCACTGTCAACAAACGGGGAGCAGGGAGAGGCTTACGTAAGAAAAACTATGTCTTCCGCAATGGCCATATAACACCTGAAAAGTTATTATCCAAATACAGTGGTGCCCCGCAAGACGAATGCCTCGCAAGACGGAAAACTCGCTAGACGAAAGAGTTTTCCGTTTTGGAGGTGCTTCGCAAAACGAATCTCCTATGGGCTTGCTTCGCAAGACGAAAATGTCTTGCGAGTTCCTGCGGGTTTTTTCCCCTTCCCCCCTTTTTCTAAGCCACTAAGCCGCTTATCAGCTGATCCGATCAGCAGATAAGCCGCTAAAAGCCGCTAAAAGCCGCTAATAGCGCTAATCCTCTAATCCATCAATGGTCTTGCTTCGCAAGACCAAAAAACCGCTAGACGAAGAGAATCACAGAACGGATTCTTTTCATCTTGCGAAGCACCACTGTATATAGACTGCTTTGCAGCACAAAGACATGGAAACTGTGCAGGGTCAGTAGTAAGGCTTAGGGGAGAAAACTGGCTTCGTCTTCACTTCCCAAAACAGAGGGCCAGACTCCTGCTAGTGGGATGGGGCTTTCTCCCATCTCCTCCCCACTGCGTGCCCCCCCACGCCTCCCCCAAATCCATGTTAGAGGGTCGGGAGAACCCGTGGAACAGTACGCAGGGGGAGGTAGGGAGATCAGTCCCCCTGGAAGCAGAAATGCTTGCACTGACATAACAACTGTGTCAGCTCAACGTTAAATTCCATCCAATACATGACCCAACATGCAGCTGTCCTTTGACTTTTGTATTTCACTGAATTTTCCTGTGTATTTCGCCAACCAAAAACTAGGGAAACCGCTCACATATATTAGTGAAAACAGCATACAAAAATGGATTCTATATGGGGAAATTGCTTGCAGAAGTGTCCGTAGAATCATAGAACTGTAGAGTTGGAAGGGACCCCGCGAGTCATCTAGATGTCTTCAGACACCTGAAGGCAGCCCTGTTTAGGGAAGCTTTTAATGTTTGATGTATTTTAATATTTTGTTGGGAGCCGCCCAGAGTGGCTGGGGAAGCTCAGTCAGATGGGCAGGGTATAAATAATAAATTATTATTATTATTATTATTAGTGCAACCCTTGCTATCCAGGAATCTCAGCTCGATCATACAGAGGGCCATCTATTTTTAGGCAAAATTGCACAGTATATTAGGAGAAATGCACACTAACAATGCTGACAAATTTTGGGGAGTGGCTGGGGCAACCCAGCCAGGTGGACGGGGTATAAATAATAATATGATTATTATCGGGTGACCTTATTTTTAAAAAACTGCAAACTGATGTAGAAAGTTGGAGATCTGAATTTAAGATGTAGGGGAGAGGATAAACTGGAATTTGCTGAACTGTGCATTCCCAGGTGCTGTTTGTGTCTGTTAAAAAACAAAAACAAAACAAAACAACCTCTTACCTTGTAATTTCATTTATATCGATATGGCTTGTGTCTGGAAGCTTCTGGAACATCTCTTGGCTTCTGTACAGGGGCCTGCTAGGCCTGGATGTTTCATCTGCTGACGAAACTGGGCTACTTGTGACACTGACACCGCGTGCCATCTGTTTCAGGATCACGGAGGTCTGCTGCCCCACAGCGCCCGAATGCTGAGCCGCTACATGCCTGTGAATGCCAGTCAGGTCTTTGAAAGTTTCTTGGCAGCATCTCCAGGAAATCACCCTTTGGCAAGCAGACATCGGGCAGCAAGTGTCAGCTACCACTTCCTTGGCTTTGACAAAGAGAGCAAAGGCCTGCGAAAATGACAAAGGGAGAATTTTGGGCACAGACCACCTTTCCACTGGAGAAAGCAAATACTGTGGTCATACTATGCACATTCGAACCACATTCCCCCCCCCCCCCGCGCTCAAAGAGCACTGACTCTCTGAATACGCTGACACCCTACTTTAATCCTCCTCCTAGGTCTCTAATGCTCTACAGAACAGATTTGATATGGGGAAAGTTGGGGAGGTTTAAATAATAATAGTAATTTATTATTTATACTCCGCCCATCTGGCTGGGTTTCCCCAGCTACACTGGGCAGCTCTCAACAGAATATTAAAAACACAATAAATCATCAAACATTAAAAACTGCCCTAAACAGGGCTGCCTTCAGATGTCTTCTAAAAGTCAGATAGTTGTTTATTTCCTTGACATCTGATGGGAGGGCATTCCACAGGGTGCGTGTCACCACCGAGAAGGCCCTCTGCCTGGTTGCCTGTAGCTTCACTTCTCGCAGCGAGGGAACCGCCAGAAGGCCCTCGGAGCTGGACCTCAGTGTTCAGGCTGAAAGATGGGGATGGAGATGCTCCTTCAGGTATACTGGGCTGAAGCCATTTAGGGCTTTAAAGGTCAGCACCAACACTTTGAATTGTGATCGGAAACGTCCTGGGAGCCAATGTAGGTCTTTCAGAACCAGTGTTATATTGTTTCGACGGCCAGTCGCCAGTCTAGCTGCCGCATTCTGGATTAATTGCAGTTTCTGAGGCACCTTCAAAGGTAGCCCCACATAGAGTGCATTGCAGTAGTCCAAGCGAGAGATAACCAGAGCATGCCCCACTCTGGCAAGACAGTCCGCAGGCAGGGAGGGTCTCAGCCTGCGTACCAGGTGGAGCTGGTAGACAGCTGCCCTGGACACAGAATTCACCTGCACCTCCATGGACAGCTGCGAGTCCAGAATGACTCCCAGGCTGCACACCTGGTCCTTCAGGGGCACAGTTACCCTATTCAGGACCAATACCAAGAAGCTGCCATCTGCACAACAATTTTCATATCACTAGATGGTTGCGTACGTTCTAGCTGTGTGAACCAGACACCAAATACCTTTTTCTTTGCAGACGCATACTTCTTTCGGGCCCTGGCATCTAATTCGGCTTTCAGGTGGCCCTCGGGTGGGGAAGGACCGTGATCTTTCAGCTCCAGGTCTGCAAATGTTAAAATGCAAAATTCCGCGGTACTGTCTCCATCAGGTAGCGACAAAGAAGAGGTCATTGCTACGTCACAGCAGCCGGGCATAAGTTCTTCTCTGGGACCTAAGAGAGATCATTCCAAAAGAGGAATATATAGTTAAACCACAGAGCCTAGGACTTGCTGATCAGAAGGTTGGCAGTTCAAATCCCCGTGACGGGTGAGCTCCCGTTGCTCGGTCCCTGCTCCTGCCAACCTAGCAGTCCGAAAGCATGTAAAAGTGCAAGTAGATAAATAGGTACCACTCCGGCAGGAAGGTAAACGGCGTTTCCGTGTGCTGCTCTGGTTCGCCAGAAGCGACTTAGTCATGCTGGCCACATGACTTGGAAGCTGTACGCCGGCTCCCTCGGCCAATAAAGCGAGATGGGCGTCGCAACCCCAGAGTCGGCCACAACTGGACCTAATGGTCAGGGGTCCCTTTACCTTTACTATATATATATATATATATATATATATATATATATATATATATGCAGAGGTGGAGCACAATATATGAAAATGTGAAAGCAAAGAGCAGAGGCAGGCATGATGTTTTAGGGCAGTGGGTCTATGTCTGAAAGCATCCTCATTGTGATCAGTCCAAATCATTCCTATTCCTTCCCAGGCTAATGTCTGAAATAGCCTCCTTGTTCACCATGGAAGCAACATGTGGCACTTAAAAACATAAAATAAAAAGGTAGAAAAAGTCCACCTGAAGCGTGGGGGAAGGGGGCAAGACTGATAACTTCACCTTGCAGCTGAGGAATATGCCGTGATCTCTCAGAATATGCCATGATCTCTCTTTCTTATTAAGCTCTGTCTTCACCTGTGGACAGTGTGATTCTGAATGACGGTGGAGGTACAAAATAGCCATTGTGGCAAGCAGACTTTGATAGCTATATTTGCCATGGATTTCTCTGGTTTTTTAAAACCATCCCAATTCCTGGCCATCCCTGCCTCTTGTTGGGAGCCAGTTCCACACTTTGTGCTGTGTGAAGAAGCTTGCCCATCTCTCAAGGGGTGGGTGGGCGTCTGTGGCAGGACACTATCCCCCAGAATCCGGCCCTCCCCACGCTTGCAATAAGCGCGTAAGAGTACCAGACTGCTTTACAGGGTTGTTGTAAAGGTGTTGCGAGATCGAAGTGCTTTAAAGCATCATTCCGTAAGCGAAAAAGACCCATGTTTACGGCAAGCAAGCTGGAGAGGTTGTCGGCTGCCAGAATTTGCCCCAAAAAAGTTCAGCTGCTTCCAAAAGTTGTGCTTCGCTCTTTCCACAGTCGTGTGAATGAGAGGAAGCAAAAGTGAGTAGTTCAAAGAAATCATCTGTGCCAGATGCTGGACCCACGTTTCTTGGCTAAATAGGCTTTGCCCCCTCTCCAGACTGCTGCAACTCATTGACCCGGTGTCCCACAGAATTCAATGGGAGCGATCATGAGCCAAGGCAGCACCACTCCTTTCCGGATTTTCTTTCTGCCTTGTTCTGTTTGCTGCAACCCAGCGCTCCTCTCCCTCCTTCCTGCTATTGCTCCATCGCCCCTTTTTACCTTGCAAAGCTCCCTGTGTCCCCAGGAGATCTCTGATCCAGCTGTTCTCTGAAGCGGCTCCTTCCCCTCCCGAGCAGGCAGCTGAATTTGCTGACTCTCTCTGCTAAGGGAAAGCATGTCTTTTCCCCTCCCACCCAACCCTCCACCCCGGCTCCTCCCTGGGAAAGCTGCACTTGAGGGACTCCTTGCAATTCACAGCCTTTTGCAACAAAGGTCCGTATAGTTAAAGCTATGGTTTTCCCAGTAGTGATGTATGGAAGTGAGAGCTGGACCACAAAGAAGGCTGATCCCCGAAGAATGGATGCTTTTGAATTATGGTGCTGGAGGAGACTCTTGAGAGTCCCATGGACTGCAAGAAGAGCAAACCTATCCATTCTGAAGGAAATCAGCCCTGAGTGCTCACTGGAAGGACAGATTTTTCAGAGCTAGCCGACCTAACTGGAAGAGGAGGAGTATCAGGAAGATTAGATCAAATTTAATAATGACTTAGTTACCCTAAATATGTTAAGTTAAACTAACTGAAAACAGCTTGCAGATACTTAATTGGCTTAGGATTTTATTTAAGTTAAGTGATGAATTAATATGTTTAATTTCATAATGTGAAGATCTAAGGATGTTAATGTTTAAGTTAAATTACTTTAAGTACTGTTATTTGGAAAACTGTTAGAAGGACATGCAATGAAATCCAACCAAGGGGAAGCGAGGAAGTCACTTAACAATGTTAGTAAGTGTAATTTTTAATAAGGTTATGATTTATGTTTGTTTGTTTTATGTGTTTGTTTGTCTATAATGTTGTGAAAACCAATAAAAACTTTTTGGGGGAAAACAAACTGCGGGATGCAGTGGAAGACAGGAGTGCCTGGCGTGCTCTGGTCCAGAGGGTCACGAAGAGGCGGACACGACTAAACGACTCAACAACAACAACTGTGGGGCTTGGTAAGCAAATTGCACCCTCTAAAACACACGATGTCTTTCAAGACCTATCTGCAAATAAGCCCTACAGAAATCAGTGGGGATTCCTTCTGAGTAAGGAAATCAGCCCTGAGTGCTCCCTGGAAGGACAGATCGTGAAGCTGATTCTGCAATACTTTGGCCACCTCATGAGAAGAGAAGACTCCCTGGAAAAGACCCTGATGTTGGGAAAGATTGAGGGCACAAGGAGAAGGGGACGACAGAGGACAAGATGGTTGGACAGTGTTCTCGAAGCTACCAGCATGAGTTTGACCAAACCCCGGGGGGCAGTGGAAGACAGGAGTGCCTGGTGTGCTCTGGTCCAGGGGGTCACGAAGAGTCGGACACGACTAAACGACTAAACAACAACAACAAGCCTGCAATGGCAAGAGGAGACAAAAGCTGGGTGGGGGTGGCACTCTCTCTGCAAGGGGAAAAGGTTAGCAGCCTGTAAGGACATCCTAACAGGCAAATCTCTGGAACCTGAAACCAGTATTTCCAAAATTTCTGATAGCAGAAGCAGCCTTTCCTTTAAAACAAGAACAAAACTGAATGAAAATTGGAGGCAGTGCCATCCTTCACTCTTCCACCGAAAGAGGTTTTATGTGCAAGGGGAGCCCACTCTCTGTGCTTGTCAGTTAGTTAGAGTGTGGTGCTGATAATGCCAAGGTTGCAGGTTCGAACCCTCTATGGGATAGACAGTGCCAAAGTTTTATTTATTTATTTAATTTTATTGACACCCCACCCTCCCACCCCGGCCAAGACCGGGTGCAGGGCAGCTAACATCTGGTATCAAAACAATTGATTAAAATACAACTTCAAAACAAGATTAAAATACTACTTAAAATGCAGCCTCTTTTCAGTGGAAGCCCAGATCAAAAACTGTTGGGGGGGGGGGGAACGTCAAATCTTCACCAAGGCCAACTATCCAGACTGGTCCTACGTGGGCCAGAAAAGCCCAAACAAGCTTATATAGCTTAGGGCCGCACTCTCTTGGGGGCCCCAAAAAAATTTAAAGGGGGGAAAAAACCTGGATGTACATTTCCAAAATATAAGATTAAAAAAACCCAAAATAAAACCTACATACAGCAACAGTGTTTTGTTTTGTTTTGTGTTGTGTAGGCTCCTATGATGTAAGTAATGGGCCCCGCCTGCTCCCTAAAATATCACTGGTCAGTGGCGTAGCGTGGGGGGTGCAGGGGGGCCCGGCCGCACCGGGCACAACATCTGGGGGTTAGGGTTAGGGGGCGCAAATCCACGGGTTAGGGGGCACAAATTACTTGCCTTGCCCCGGGTGCTGACAACCCACGCTACGCCACTGTCACTGCTTTGCTCATTTCTATATCAATTACTTTGATAAAATACATATTTTGTATTGTGCAAATGGCTTTAGATACCTATTAGGTCCATAAATGACCATATAGCATATATTCAATGCAAAAACAGCGAAAATTTATTGTTGACAAAGGACAGCTGGGCATATAAAGGACCCATTACCTTCAGTAGCTTAGGGCCTCATCAAACCTCAATCCGGCCCTGAGCTGCATAGTCTTGCTTTGCAGAGGGCTGGGGTAGATGATCCTTGGGTTCCTTCCAACTCTACAATTCTATGCTTCTGCATGAATTACTGTTCTTGGGGGTGTCTGCTTGGAAGGAGAGAAGCCCAGAGCAGAGGCTAAACTCATGTACAGTGGTGCCTCGCAAGACGAAAAGAATCCGTTCCGCGAGTCTCTTCGTCTTGCGGTTTTTTCGTCTTGCGAAGCAAGCCCATTAGCGGCTTAGCGGATCAACTGATAAGCGGTTTAGCGGATCAGCTGATAAGCGGCTTAGTGGATCAGCTGTTAAGCGGCTTAGCGGATCAGCTGATAAGCGGCTTCGCGGCTTGGGAAAAAGTGGGGAGAAAGGAAAAAAACCCCGCAGGAACTCGCAATACATTTTCGTCTTGCGAAGCAAGCCCATAGGAAATTCGTTTTGCGAAGCACCTCCAAAACGGAAAACCCTTTCGTCTAGCGGGTTTTCCGTCTTGCGAGGCATTCGTCTTGCAGGGCACCACTGTAGATGCAGCTGCCGGCCTCTTGGGAGTGGGTAATTCTGGCCAGTCTCCACTCAATCCCAGACAAACAGAGACACAACAGGATTGTCCATTAGATAGGAACACTCTGCACGCTGCAGGTCTCACTTGATAAAATGATGCAGACATTTTGCACTGCGCAGAAACTCAGTAAAACGTTCAATTAAGAGCAGAGTAGCGTGAAGCCGGTCAGAGAAATGCAGTTTGCTCATTATCGGGCAAACTCCACCTCAAAAGAATATTTTCCCAGTTTCCTATGAGATGGATTTTGCCTTATAATAGATTTGGCCAGTTTTACTGAGTATTTCCATATTGATATCGTTAAGCAGAACCTGCAGCAAAAGGTTAGAGAAACAAACCACGTACTTCAAATGACAAATTATGCTTCCAATGTGTAATAAATGGTTTATTTTGTAATTTTATGGATTAATAGAAAATGAAAGAAAGTGTATTTCAAATGATTTTTTAAAAAACCAATCATGGAGTCTTCATTATTAATTTTGAGTTTATCAGTTCACATATATCTGCTTTAAATTTTGTATAGATGAATGGATGAAAGAATCCTGGTGGATTTTTTTTCCAGGTGTCGTCTTCTGTGTATTTTAAGCTACGTTTGTCAACACCTGAATACTAAATTTTGTTGTGCTTGTCTCTTTAAGAATAAATATATATTTATTTTAAAATTGTTTTGATTTTAACATCTTTAATTAACAAATATATTTGAAATAGTTCACCAAACCCAAGAAAGGTGACAAGTGGAAATATAGCCTTTTTAAAAAATAATAATAATAATACAATCTCAACATTCGATAATTTGTTTTACACACACACACACACACACACACACACACACACAGTGTCCTTTTTTTAGACTATACTCAATGGTACGCAGTACTGGCACCTCTTCGTTGTTGTTAAAAGTGTGACACTTACTGTAACAACTTCATGGTGAATACCGGCACCTATTTTTCTAGAAAAATAGCATTGTGTGTGTGTGTGTAACATGGCGTCAAATCAAGAGAAAAAATACACAAAGAGCAGACACAATATTATAGCGCGATCTTAACCATGTCTACTTTTTAATAAACTGAATGTGCGTAAGAAAATTCTGAAATCCACACTTGAGTAATACCAGTATCAGATCCAAACGAAATGTCCACAGTATAGTGAGCAAGCTTCATTGGGCTGGGTATTACACAAAGTAAGGGAAAATTAAACAAGTGAAAAGCAGACACTGCTACCTCATAAAGGATATTTTTTTGGAGATGTGTGTATGTGATTTGTAGTGGCACAAATATGGGGACACTCAAGTCTACTCTTATTTGCATAGTCATACCCCGGACCTGGATTCTTGACCACAGCACACTGGGATTTTTAAAATTTTTGAACAGTAATGTGTCGTTTCCTATAAAGTTCAATGTGATGCTCCCAGGTGAGAGATAGCTCAGTTGGTAAAGCATGAGACTCTTCATCTCAGGGTTGTGGGTTAGAGGTCCATGTTGGGCAAAAGATTTCTGTATTGCAGCGGGTTGGACTAGATGACCCTTGGGGTCCCTTCCAACTCTATGATTCCATGATAAGAGTGCAGCCTTGGTCTGAGTTCAAGACCAAACCTGGAGATAGCTGCTGTTGAATTTAGAGCTTGTTTCCACCTTGCAGGTATGTTCTGATTTTGCAGCCTACACTGAAATGTTTGCCTTCTTTAAAAATCAAATAGCAGCAAAACGCCACCCGCTGTATCACGGGGTGAAGGATTATTTATAAATAATAGTTTTAAAATGAAACATGATTCCAAGAAAAAGAATACTTAAAATTGTAATATGAATTAAAATATGAAACCTGATTGCACATGAAAATAATAATTAAAATTGCAATATGAATTAAGACATGAAATACGATTCCAAAGAAAGATAATAATTAAAATTGCGGTACGAATTTAAAAAACGAAACACGATTCCCAAGAAAAATAATAATTAAAATTGTAATATGAATTAAAAAATCAAACATGATTCCCAAGAAAAATTAAATTGCAATATGAATTAAAAATTTGAACGATTCGAAAGAAAAATAATTAAAATTGCAATATGAATTAAAAAATGAAACAGGACTCCAAATAAAAATAATAATTAAAACTGCAATATGAATGAAAACATGGAACATGAGTCCAAAGAAGGCTGACATAAAAAACAACAACCGGTTCTGCGCGTTTCGTTCGTTCCCGAGGAAGGCCGACACTTTGCAGACCTTCCCTTACTCCTGGCTGCCCCGGAAGAGCTCCTGCTCGCTTCCTGTCCCGCCCCCTTCACCTCAGAGCCGAGCTGGTTCGCCCACAGTCTGCGGCTACCGGAAGAAGCCTGCGAGCGGCTACCGGAAGGGAGGGAGGCGAGGAGGACGGAGCTCTCCGCGCGCGGTTTCGGGGCGGGCGGCGTTGTGAGGCGGCGGCGGCGGCCGAGGCCTCCGGCGAGAGAGCGGCGGTTGCGAGTTCGCGGGACGCCCTCGGCAGAGCCTTCCCCGCGCCTGGACGCCGCTGGCGAGGCGGGAGCCGGGCCATGTCGCGCAGGCGGCACAGCGACGAGAACGATGGTGAGAGTCCGGGGGGGGGCGCTTCTTCCCTCCGCAGGGGACCCGCCGGGAGAGAGAGGCCCCCCTCCTTGGGGCACGTGCTTCGGGGAACAACGGCAGCCTCATCGCGCGCCTTCCCGCACGCCAACTTTTTGATTTTTTTAACAACACCGTGCCCATAAAATATATTTATTTTATTAAATTGAACTTGCACAGGAAGGCGCCACAGACCGAGTTCTGTCAGTACTCAATGCCAAGCCCAGTTGTGTCTGCTCTGGCTGGCAGCACTTGGCCAGCCCAGTTGTGTCTGCTCTGGCTGGCAGCACTTGGCCAGCCCAGTTGTGTCTGCTCTGGCTGGCAGCACTTGGCCAGCCCAGTTGTGTCTGCTCTGGCTGGCAGCACTTGGCCAGCCCAGTTGTGTCTGCTCTGGCTAGCAGCACTTGGCCAGCACAATTGTGTCTGGTCTGGCTGGCAGCACTTGGC
This sequence comes from Podarcis liolepis, assembly GCF_965112155.1. Classification (NCBI taxonomy): domain Eukaryota; kingdom Metazoa; phylum Chordata; class Lepidosauria; order Squamata; family Lacertidae; genus Podarcis; species Podarcis liolepis. Next base: position 36,537,010 of record NC_139571.1, read on the forward strand.
CAGCCAACTTTGTCAGCCGAGTTATGTCTGCTCTGGCTGGCAGCACTTGGCCAGCCCAGTTGTGTCTGCTCTGGCTGGCAGCACTTGGCCAGGTGCTGGGGGAAAGGGCTTCTTTCGATGCCCACCTGAGAGAGAGAGAGAGAGAGAGGGCCTGTGAACTACGGGCGCCAATGGCACAGGACCTCCTGCAAGAAGGAGTGGGGGGTTTAAAGGGTGTGGAGATCTGGGTTTCCCCAAACTTGGGTGTCGCACTGTTTTTGGACCACAATTCCCAGCATCCCTGACCGCTGGTCCTGCTAGCTAGGGATGGCGGGATTTGTAGTCTAAAAACAGCACGAGACACAAGTTTGGGAAACCCTGGTGTAGATTAATTTTATTTAGGGGAGACTGTGACCGAGCCCCCCCCCCAAGGTATGAGTATGTGTTGTTAACCCTAAAGATACCTTGGTTGCAACATAGAATCATATGCAGAGAGACGACTAGGGTCTCCAATTCAACCCCCTGCAATATTTTGCCCAGCCTGGGTGTCGAAACCCAGGACTCTGAGATTAAGAGTCTTGTGCTCTATCAAATGAACAATTCCAACCAAAGAATGTAAGACTAATGTATATATTTGACGAAAAGGGACTCGGAGGACAGGGAAGAAATGCAGTAGATGTGTGGTTTGTTTAATGGGTGGAAATGCTATTTAGGTTATTGCTGGGAGTGTTGTGGCTGCCCAGTACCAGCCCTGGGCCAAGACCCCTTTGTCCCAGGTCATGTGCATTTTCACCGTTTGCTGGTTGTAAAATAAAGTGACCATTTTCAAATATGAATAAACTATCTTCACAGGCGATTTCCATGCCATCTGTTGCTGACTCAAACGAAGTACTTTTTTATGCAGAGAGTGCACAATTTAGTGGCAGCCAAGTAAAGAGTAATCAAGTTGTATTATCAAGAAAAGAAAACTAACTGTAATTACCATTTGTGTTTCATTGGTGTCCTAGCACCATGTCACATATTGTGTAGTAGCAGCTCCCTCCTCTTCTGTGTCGTGGGAACATAGATATCATAGAAGGTACCATTGTTAAGTAATAAGATAATCCATTAGCAGTTCAATAAGCTTTGGCTTGTCCTCATTCAGTGTGAGCAGGAAGGAGTGGTAAAAGGAATGGTGGGAAGTTTTGTATGAGTATAGGATTTGGTTGGTGGGGTTTCCATAGAAGGAAGAAATGGAGTTTAGTGTTGAGCTTTGAAAAGAGTGTCTGATTTTCTTGTCTTACTCTTAATTTTGAGAGCTGAAAGCAGAAGGCATTTGGCAAAATAACTGAGGTGTTCAAAGCACCTTTGCAATCTGTCAGACTTGTCAGGCATTCTTTAGTTCATGGATAGGCAAACTAAGGCCCGGGGGCCAGATCCAGCACACTCGCCTTCTAAATCTGGCCCACAGATGGTCTGGGAATCAGCGTGTTTTTATATGAGTAGAATGTGTCCTTTTATTCAAAATGCATCTCTGGGTTATTTGTGGGGCCTGCCTGGTGTTTTTACATGAGTAGAATATGTTTTTTTATTTAAAATGCATCCCAGGGTTATTTGTGGGGCATAGGAATTCGTTCATTTTTAATTTTTTCAAAATATAGTCCGGCCTACCACATGGCCTGAGGGACGGTGGACCGGCCTATGGCTGAAAAAGGTTGCTGACCCCTGGTCTAGAACAAATTATTTCAACCTGGTCTGTGGAGACAGCCTATCGTCATTTCCTGCACAAAAATATTATGGCAAACAAACTTTCACATTATTATTTTTCCCTATAAGTGCAAAGCTGCTTGCAGTGTTGGGCCCAGTTAGTTTGCACGGATGCAGTACAGTGGTGCCTCGCAAGACGAACGCCTCGCAAAACGAAAAACTTGCAAGACGAAAGAGTTTTCCGTTTTTGAGTCGTTCTGCAAGACGAATTTCCCTATGGCCTTGCTTCGCAAGAAGAAAGCCCATAGGGAAATCTCCGGGGACCTCTTTTAAAATGCTGGCGGTCGGGAGCAAAGACTTTCGCCCACCGCCGGCCTTCAGAAGAGGTCCTGGACCTCTTCTGAAGGCCGGCGGGGGGCAAAAGTCTTTGCTCCCCCCCGCCTGCCTTCCCGGGACAGCGGAGACTTCTCCGCTGTCCCGGGCGATCTTAAAATGCTGGCGGGCGGCAACGAAGCCTTCGCTGCCGCCCGCCAACATTTTAAAATCGCCCCGGGACAGCGGAGGCTTCACTGCCGCCCGCCAGCATTTTTAAATCGCCCCGGGACAGCGGGGGCTTTTAAAATGCTGGCGGGCGGCAGCAAAGCCCTCCTGTCCCCGGAGCTTGCGGGGCGGGAGGTGGGGAGAAGGGCTTTTCTTCCCACCGCCAGCCTTCAGAACAGCCTTCTGAAGGCTGGCGGTGGGAAGAAAAGTCCTTGTCGTCCCCCCCAGCCTTCAGAAGAGGTCGGGGGACAGACTATCCCCGGACCTGGTCTGAAGGCGGTTTCCATAGGAACACATTGATTGATTTTCATTGCATTCCTATGGGAAACCGTGCTTCGCAAGACGAAAAACTCGCAAGAAGAAAAAACTTGCGGAACGAATTAATTTCGTCTTGCGAGGCACCACTGTAGTTGTATGGAACAGGCCTCCCTCAGGGCCAGTTCAAGCTGAACTTCACCCTAGAAGGTGCTCCATAGACCTTTCCTATGCTCAGGGGCTCCGTGATATATAGGTCAATACGGAAGGATTTATGGAGGGTAACTGGGTGGGAAACTGCTCTAGAGGCTTTCATCCAAATGTAGGATTATTCTGGTGTTGCTCAGTGTTTCTTCCTTTAGATTCAGAATTTGTAAGCAAAATAAGAATATTATGTTTCTCTGTCTGTTGGATAGCTTTTCTTCCCTTAACTAATCTTGTTAAAAGATGCTGATAAGCTTTGTTCATGGAACAGTTTCTTGCTGTTCTTTGGCATCACCCATTAAGATTGTTGCTATTTACAGATCAGCCATCACTTTAAGAGTCACTTAAACCTAGACTGCAATCCAAACCTTGCTTGCCTGGGAGTAAGCCCCATTGAATTAATTAGGACATGGTTAGGATTGTGTTGTAATTTAGACCGGTGCCACCTATTAAGTCATTTGAATACTACTATGCAAGTACATAGTACTTCTCAAAGCTACGAACATGAGTTTGACCAAACTGCGGGAGGCAGTGGAAGACAGGAGTGCTTGGTCCAGGGGGTCACGAAGAGTCGGACACGACTAAATGACTAAACAACAACATGCAAGTACAATGAGGTGGTAGTCTAAAACTATGTTGACAGCTAACATTTTCACTTCCGATTGGCGATGGAAAATGATTGGTTCATATACATGCATTTCAGTTTTGCATGCCTTGTTTAGCTCCTTGACCTTTGGAAATAAAAGGTTGATGGCTTACTCTCCTTTCCTTCAAGTCTTTAAAATGAGCCCTGCTATATTCTCAATAGGGGGTGGGGTTTTTTGGTCTTGCTTTCCTCCTGGCAGGGTCAGAGGCAGCATGGCCCACTCACATCAGCTTAGCTACAACTGCTATTTTGGCTGCTCCTCTCCCAGAACTTTTCCACGTAGGCATCAAACATTTTATATCTGCAAAGAGTTTTTGTCTGAGTTGGCTTGTTCTGTTTGATCTCCCTCCTTTTCTATTGTGTCTGCTAAGTTGTAAGCCTGTGGGCAGAGTGTCGGATGCTTTTCATCTTAGGACAGCAACTAGAAAATTCCAGGTGCTCTATAAATAATGGCTTGGATCCTGCATTTCTTTCTGCCAGCAGGAACATCATGTGGGTGGAGTTCCACTCATAGGACACTCAGAACAGTGGGGAGGGATGAAAGCGACTTTTCAGTGGCATTGTGGAGGAGGCATTAATCACCTCCTTGGCCCAGCCAGCTGTCCCCTCTTTGGTAGTTTTATCAGCCAAGGGTCCAGAGTTCAAGTAGTTGCCTTGACCGATCCAAGTACAGTGGTGCCCCGCAAGACGAATGCCTCGCAAGACGGAAAACTCGCTAGACGAAAGAGTTTTCCGTTTTGGAGGTGCTTCGCAAAACGAATCTCCTATGGGCTTGCTTCGCAAGACGACAATGTCTTGCGAGTTTCTGCTGGTTCCCCCCCTTTTTCTAAGCCGCTTATCAGCTGATCCGATCAGCAGATAAGCCGCTAAAAGCCTCTAATAGCGCTAATCCGCTAATCCTTCAATGGGCTTGCTTCGTAAGATGAAAAAAAACGCTAGACGAAGAGAATCACAGAACGGATTCTTTTTGTCTTGCGAGGCACCACTGTACCTTGTCCATGCCCTCAAGCCGTACCGACTGAAACTCATCCAACACAACAGGACCAGACAGTGCTATGGACCAGAGTTTGAAATTTGCCAGGCATGTTTTTGCTACTGGTGTGGGTCCAACTGCGACTACGTGGAGATTGTTGGGTGCCGGGTTGGTGGCTGACATCTCCATTGAGCCAGCTGACTCACATGCAGTTCTCTATCATCACATCAAGGAAAGTAAGTGCAGGGCTGAGTACAGATATATTTGACTGTGTTGCAGCCTGTCCACAAGCCACCCAAATGAATCTCACAGGCCACAGTTTAAAAACGTCTGCTTGGTCCATAGTTGATTCCATTTCCACTGTGTGTGTTTCTCCTTCTTGCATACTGGGACAAGTGAATTGTTGTAAGAGCAAGCTGCAGTCAAGCAGTGTAGCTGAGATCATAGAATTGTAGCACCGGAAAAGACCCCATCTGGTCCAACCCCCTGGCGAATAGACATTCTGTTGTGGCGATAGTAACTTAGGTTTAAGGTGCAGTTTGGTGCCTAGCTTCCATATCTGAGTTTCTAACACTGCTCTGGATACTCCTTGAGTGGATTCAGTATTCCAGTGGATGCAAGCAATTTTATTCTCAAAATGCTTAGCAAACAAGTCACAGTGAGATACCATCGGTTCTGCCACTTCCTTCAGGCCAGACTGTAAGAGGCCCTGCACGGCCTGCAAAAGCTTTGTAATGAAGGCAGCAAAGTATGCCGCCTTTGCTCCCTTCACTGCTCAAGGTTTGATTGCATTTGACCAGAGTTTTCCCCCGCTCACGTTCTAGCTGTCTCCCAGCTTGTTTCCTCCCTAAGCTCTGGAGTATACCAGGGGAGCCAAGCAGGCTCCACAAAACAGGAGAGAGCGCTCGGGCGAGCGTGTCAGTGACTCAAGCCATCCAGATTTTCCACAAGTCATGCAGGGCTTCAACAGGAGCACCAGTCATACCAGCTGGCAAATCCCCCAGGGCCATCTGGAATCCAGTTGGACCCATCAGTCTCATAGGTCCATCCATTCTTACAGGTCTCCCACCTGTAAAGACACTGAGGGCCTAAATCTCAACAGGAAGTGATCTGGTCATGACAAAGGACTTGTGTCAATATCCCCCACTCTCGGATCACCCTTTCCCTTCTCATTTGAGAAAACAAAGTCCAGAGTGTGACCTACCAAATGTGTTGAGCCAAAGGCATATTGGGACAGCTTCATGATTGTCATGGCAGCCATGAAATCCTGAGCCACCCCAGAGGTAACTGCTTTGGCATGGATGACCCCCAACAACAGCAGTCTGGGAGTCCTCAACACTGCCTCCGAGACCAACTCTGTCAGCTCAGGCAGGGGGACTGTTGGGCAGCAAGGCAGCCAGTAAACCAGAATTGGCCAACATCAGGGACAGGCACTCTGGGACCTCACTCAACTGGACAGAGAGTCTGAAAAGAAAGTTGGAATATCTGGACTATTGCAACTCCCCCTCCCTGACCCTCAAGTCTGCCCTGATGGTGTCCTGATACCCAGGTAGGCACAGCTGGGTAAGACCAACTCCACCCTGTTCACTTAGGTCTCAGTGATGCAAACGAAATCGGCCTCCTCATCCACAGTCAGATCATGGATGAGAGAGGCCTTCTTCAAAGCCAGTCTGGCATTCAACAGCAACAGGCACAGACTTGACAGCTGGATGATAGGACAATCACAATTCCCCAGGTTGGAGGGAGTGTGGCTGCCTGTCCGTTTGCTCCTTACCAGGCCTAGCCCACCCCCATACCATACCTCCCCACTGCTCTCCCCAGTTCCACTCTTCCCAGCCACAATTTACGTCCTTTAATTTAAAAAACCACCACAAAACCCCCAAATTTAAAAACACATTAAAAACCAGTTAAAACAGGATTTGAAACAATTAGAGCAAGGCTATCCCCAGAGAAAATGATGTTATGGCCCTTGCCTTTCCCTATGGTCGCTCCCCTTTGGGGGGGGGTGCCACCCCTATTGGATCAGGTCTTGATATAGCAAAACCCCCCCCCCCCGGTAGATTGAGCAGACTTCTCTCTGCTGACCAAAGGTGCAAAAAGACCGGCTTTCTCAAGAGATGGAGGAAGGCCAGATGAACAGCTCACCACCTCACTGATGGTCTCTGGCTGTTGCTACCTTTGAGAGTGAAGCATCAGCCTGGAAGATATTGTGGGCTGAGTTCTTCTCTGCTTTATCTCATTGATACAGGAGGGCAGCCACACAAGAGGAGGAGAACATCTGAGCCATCTGAAATTGAAGAGCGGCTGGAATCCTTAATATGCAGAGTAGGAGAAAAGGTATGAGGGGCTGCAGCTTTATACTGTTTTGCATGTGTGGTTTTAAAAGCTTTTAAATTGTGTATTGCAGTGCAAATACCTTTACACAGAGTTCTTCTTCTTCTAATCTCTCAGAGTACTTCTTCCTTGGAGAGTAACTTGGAAGGCCTGGCTGGGGTCTTGGAGGCAGATTTACCAAACTACAAAAGCAAGATACTAAGAATCCTTTGTACAGTGTATGTATGCAAAAGATTTATGGATCCAGGTGATAATGTATTACCTACACTAAATGCTTTTAAACATTCATAAGGTTACGTTGTATATTTGTGTGTGTGTATGTCATTAATTTTCTGTCCTAGATGTTTTCTGTCTTAGATGTTGAAACTGAGAGGAAATCTCAGGGAGGAAATGAACAAACTGAGTAAAACGAGTAGTCTGTTTACCTTAGGCAGAAAGTTTTTGAGCTGATAATCATTGCCTAGCCCTTCTGAGTAAATGTGCGTACGGTTCATGGTCAGAAATGGGAAAAAAGGACCTCAGGTTTTTATTAAAAGTGCACCACTTGCCAAATATTTTGAGGTGGTTGTTGGCAATGGGTGGCAATGATGAGGTGAGCAGTAGTGTGTTGGTACGTCTTTTTTTCACTGTATTGCCTTGTGTGTATGTGCGTGTGTGCTTTCTGGAGTGCTATTGCTGATCATTTAGCCACATACACCGCAATGCAAATGCCACAGTTGGTCTGTTGACTGCAGCAATCAACTGAGGCATGTTTTGTAGTTCCAGATTGCTGGGAGATATTTCAAGGTGCTCCAGGAAACTATAAGAACTTTGCCTCAGTTCTGCCTCCTGCTCTTTCTCCTGTTTCTTCTGCTCTTTTCAAGCAGTGCCCTGCAGTACAAGGAGAGACACTGCTACTCTACAGTGGAGCTGAACTAAAGGCCGGACTCAACTGCCCTGTTCTGCTAGCGGAAGACGGCACGAGGACTCCTGATATTGCAAAGGAGCTTCCTCCCCCAAATCTGCTCTGGAGGGTCAGGAGACCCCCCCCCCCAAATAATATGCAGGGAGAGGAGTGGGGAGATCGTTCCATTGGGCAAGCAGAAATACTTGCGCTGTGGTATGATCACCTTAGTGCTATGTTGAATTTCACCCTAAGAGGAAAAAACACAGTAGATCATGTTGCATGATTTATATGTATTTTATTCTAGTTTTCCAAGGAGAGTTTCAAAAATAAGGCAAATTCAAGCAGAGCCTTTTCTCACTTTGTTCTAGGATATAGATTCTTGAGTTCAAAAAATATCAGTATCCCACCTAACGGTTTGAATTTGCCATGTTGAAGAATGATAACACAATGTTTGCAATCTGAATTAATGCCTGGTGTTTGTGTCTCCTCCTTAATGGGAAAAAAAATCAGGGCACGTTTGTTACCCATAAAGCTGACGGTTTACACTACTCTAGTCGGCCTCCTGAACGCAAGGAACTACAATTTTGGCGGAGAGTTTGTAGAAGCCATGATACGTCAACTCAAAGAGTGTTTCAAAGTCAACATGTATAATGAAGCTGTGGTTTTAGTAAGTTTCTTTTGCATCTTACAGCCTTTATTTAGTTTCCTTTCCAGTGAATCTGAAGGGCTTACCTTTCATCTTGCAGGGTGCAGTTGTGGAAAACTCAATCTCGTTTTCTCCCCAATGCACCCATCCAAACCCACACTTGCCCACCTATTTGTAGCTTTACTACAGTGCTAGTGGCATGGCATGTTGTGTGATTTTAGTGCTCATTCAGAGAGCATCCTCGTGACACTGACGGCACACAAAGGATTAAGATCCAGCAGGTAGATTTTTTTCTTATTCACTGCGTCTTTTTAATACAGTCATACCTTGGTTGTCGAACGGAATCTGTTCCAAAAGTCTGTTCGGCTTCCGAAAACGTTCAACAACCAAGGCGCGGCTTCTGATTGGCTGCAGGAGCTTCCTGCAGCCAGTCGGAAGCCACGTCAGACATTCAGCTTCCAAAGAACGTTCACAAACCAGAACACTCACTTCTGGGTTTGCAGCGTTCAGGAGCCTAAACGTTCGACTCACAAGGCGTTCGGGATCCGAGGTACAACTGTAATTTACAACTCACAGGTGAAGCTTTTTCGTTTTCTGTCTTGCTGCTGACTTTTTAAGGGATTCCAGCCGATGACAAGGTTGGGCCTCGGTCTCGTGTGCTTCCTCGCCTGCTCCCTCACCAAGGGCAGAAGGTAGTGCAGTCACAGTGGGACTCTGACTTTTGGAGAGCCTCCTTTTCTCTATCGGCTGAGGGAGGATCCCAAAGCAGATTCCATTCTCGCCACAAGTAAACTCCCAGCTCCCCCTTCTCTTTCTCTAGGTCCGTTTTCTGTCTGATCTTGTGAATTGTCATGTAATAGCTGCCCCATCAATGGTGGCCATGTTTGAAAATTTCGTTGCTGTGACTCAGGAGGAGGACGTACCTCAGGTAAGCAAGGACATTCTTTTGTTCCATTGATGATTTTGCTTTTAAGATACCTGCCTTCGGAAGAAGAAAAAGCAGGCTTCCTCAACCTCGGCCCTCCTGATGTTTTTGGCCTACAACTCCCATGATCCCTAGCTAGCAGGACCAGTGGTTAGGGATGCTGGGAACTGTAGTCTCAAAACACCTGGAGGGCAGAGGTTGAGGAAGCCTGAGAAAAAGAATGCTGCAACACAGTCAGAAACTTTCCATCAGGATTTTTGAAGGATCTATAATTCTAACCTGCTAGAGCCAACCCTAATTCAGGGTTGGGATTTGAAGCTCCTTGAATAAAACAGACACTGAAATGTCAAATTGTCAGGGATAGGAATTTACCCTTTAGGAAGCCTGGACACAAACACGTGATCAGAGAACCCATCACTTATCACCAGAACATCCTGCTAGTGCCTCTACCAGAAACTCTGTTTATTCATATTAAAGTTTGCCTTAGGAGACCAAATAACACCAGGGTGCTGGATTTGGGTTGGGGGGCCACCAGTTGCTTACTTCTAAACTAGATCATCTTCCGCACACCCGCTGACATCTCTACAACAATATGGTATGTGCTCTGTCACTGAGCTATATGGCCTTTCTGTTCTCTGGCTTGATCATCTTCTGCGTATTTTCTGCAGCTGTTTTCATATTGGTATAGTTTTAGAATCAGTGTTTAAAATATCTAGATCTGTGGGGTGATTTCTGCCAACTGCCGGCAAGATTGGGCATTTTCCAGGCCACGGGTGATCTAGGGAAAGTGAGGGTACATCCTAAATAAAATTGGAGGAGAGATGTGGTCAATTAAAGCAGAACTTAAATAAATGCTTATGCAACCAGTATGATGCATGAACAACTTTTGAGAATTTGCCCTCTTTGTTTAGTAGTCTAGTTACAGAGATTTAGACAGCTGTTTATGGAAATTGGCCTGTTATGTTTTAGAGAGCCAGCATGGTGTAGTGGTTAACAGCGGTGGACTCGTAATCTGGTGAATTGGGTTCACTTCCCAGCTTTTCCACATGCAGCTGCTGGGTGACCTTGGGCTAGTCACACTTCTCTGAAGTCTCTCAGCCTCACTCACCTCACAGAGTGTTTGTTGTGGGGGAGGAAGGGAAAGGAGATCGTTAGCTGCTTTGAGACTCCTTAAGGGGAGTTAAAGGCAGGATATCAAGTCCAAACTCCTCCTCCTCCTCCTTCTTGATAATGATGATTTGTGCTTGAAGTATTATATCGGAATACAAGCCCCTTACCCTTGTTCCTTTTATGCGCCTGAACATTGTCATCACTTCTGTTTGCCACAGGTACGCTGTGACTGGTATGTGTATGCTTTTCTCTCATCCTTACCTTGGGTGGGGAAGGAGTTGTATGAGAAGAAGGATGCTGAGATGGACCGCATCTTGTCCCAGGTTGAAAGCTACCTGAAGTAAGAGAACAGTAACCAATCTGCTTTGCCTTATTAGATAGCAGAGTAGAAAAAAGTATTTATTTTGTCACAGTTTCTGTCCCTGCCCTCCTCTCCCCGTGCCCCCAAGAGGGGGGACACAGGACACATTACCGTGCAAAGTACTACAACTGTCATCACTCCTTATGTCCAACCAGTCTGGGACAGAAGATTACCAGACTGCACCAAGATTCAGAGGAAGAAAGAGCTAAGAAGCAGGCTCTCTGCTTCCTGAACCCCAGACAAAACACTTAAAACAGTAACAAGCAACCCATATGGTTACGAACTGGGTTCAGTACCATGCCACCACGTCCTCAAAGACAAATCCACAGACGTGTCGTAGGCCACCTGAACAAAGCTCACGGACCACAGTTTGGGAACCCAGGCCCTAGAACTTTATTAGATTTTGTTTTTTGAATTGTGCTGAAGTCATCATCGTTATCATGTAACTTTAAAAGTGTGTGCTCTTTTGACTTTTGACTTTCTTTTCAAAAGCCCCAAAAAAGAAAAAAAGGGGGGGGAAACTGAGCTGGGAATTGGATAATTGAAAATGCATACCTAACCATACTCTGGCAACAAGCCCACCCCTCTGTCAATCATACTTGCTTATCTGAGTAACTTTTATATCTCCTCTCACTCTATTTCAGACGGCGTCAAAAGATTCACGTACCAATGCTACAAGTTTGGTCTGCTGATAAACCACATCCACAAGAAGAGGTAAAACGTGGCCAGGAGTCTTGAGTACATGTCACCACATATATCTGAATAATTTTATTTAAAATATATTGTCCTTTGTAGAGCTTGTGGTGTGGTTTACAAGTCCAAGATAAAATACTAATTGAGCGCATTTTAAAAATTAATACATTATAAACCCTGGAAAAATATAAAAGATGTTTTTATCTGGCAACGAGAAGAAATGTTGGCACACAGTAGGCCTCAAATAAAGTCCTCGGTTTTTAAAAAAATAAAATTGTCATGTGGCACTGTGGGCTGCTGTTTTCAAATCCAAGTCATAACTTACCATATTTTTGGCTCTATAAGACGCACCAGGCCACAAGACACACCTAGTTTTTGGAGGAGGAAAACAACCCCCTGCTTGGCAGGGGGTTGGACTCGATGGCCCTTGTGGTCTCTTCCAACTCTATGATTCTATGATTCTATAAGAAAAAAAATATTCTGAATCTCAGAAGCCAGAACAGCAAGAGGGATCGCTGCACAGTGAAAGCAGCAATCCCTCTTGCTGTTCTGGCTTCTGGGATAGCTGTGCAGCCTGTATTCGCCCCATAAGACACACACACAGTTCCCCTTACTTTTTAGGAGGGAAAAAGTGAGTCTTATAGAGCAAATAATACGGTACTTAAGTGGTTCTTTAGATCAAGGGCGTGGCACTCCAGATGTTGCCAGACTACAAGTCCCATCACCCCTGGACATGGACTGTGTTGGCTGAGCCTGATGGGAGTTACAGTCAAACCAGTCCTGAAGCCCTACAGGCTAGCCACCTCTGCTTTCCTCCCTGAGGCACTAACAGCAGCAGAGGGCAAAAGGACGTTTGCGGGGATGGATGGAGAGTTGGCTTCCAAGTCGGGCAGTGGAGTGGACGGAAGAAGAAATGCCATTCTGTTGGCAGCGGGCGTCTTCCTGCATGATGGGCATTTTTGTTTTTCAGTACTTGGATTGCCTGTGGGCTCAGGTTCAGAAGCTGAAGAAAGACCGCTGGCAAGAAAGGCACATCCCAAGGCCATATCTTGCTTTTGACAACGTCCTCTGCGAGGCACTGCAGCACAATCTGCCTCCCTTCACTCCGCCACCTCACACCGAAGACTCCGTTTACCCGATGCCAAGAGTTATCTTCAGAATGTTTGACTACACTGATGATCCCGAGGTGAGTTGCGTGTACGTACGGATGGTGGTTAACGGATTGAGGCTGAATCACGACAAGACAGAAGCACTGTTTCTGGGGGACGGGGCAGACAGGTGTGGGGGCTCCCTGGTCCTGAATGGGGTAACTAAAGAACCAGGTGCACAGCCTTGGGGTCATTCTGGACTCACAGCTGTCCATGGAGGCGCAGGTCAATTCTGTGTCCAGCTCCCTCTGGTATGCCAGCTGAGATCCTATCTGCCCCAGATTAATCCTGCTTGGATTACTGCAATGTGCTCTACGTGGGGCTACCTTTGAAGGTGACTCAGAAACTACGACTAATCCAGAATGTGGCAACTAGACTGGTGACTGGGAGTGGCCGCTGAGACCATATGAAACCGGTCTTAAAGGGTCTACATTGGCTCCCAGTGCATTTCCCAGCACAATTCAGAGTGTTGGTGTTGATCTTTAAAGCCCTAAATGGCTTCAGCCCTGAATATCTGAAGGAACATCTCCATCCCCATCATTCAGCTCCCTGAGGGCCGCCTAGCGGTTCCCTCATTGCAAGAAGTGTAGTTACAGGGAACCAGGCAGAGGGCCTTCTTGGTAGTTGTGCCCGCCCTGTGGAATGCCCTCCCGGCAGATGTCAAAGAGATCAACTTTCCGTAGACATCTGAAGGTAGCCCTGTATCGGGAAGCTTTTAATGTCTGATGTTTTGTTGTGTTGTTTTCTATTCTGCTGGAAGCTAACTAGAGTGGTTGTGGCAACCCATTCAGATGGACAGGGTACAAGTAAATTATTATTAATTATTTGCAAGCATGAAGTGTGCCTCCAGTTTAAATCCCAGGGGGCAGGGGTGTTCATTTAATTCATTGCAGTCCCTGACTATAAGAAAGACACTTTATAATGGGGATACAAAGTATTGTCTTCTCTCCCTTCTAAAAATTTGGTTTTTGCGGTTTCTTTGGGTCCTGGACAGTTTTAGACAAAGAGTTGTGTAGACCAACAGTAGAGGCTTGCAGTAGTCAAGTGATTTCTTCAGGGCATAACCTGTCCCACCCTGCTCATAACAAACAAATATATTTTTGAGACTTTTGTTTCAGAAGTTGCTTTTTGGAGGACATAGGGGGCTACTAAAAAAAAAGAATAAAGAATCTAATGTTCCCTTGAGGTCATGGAACCGGTTTCACAGTTCTTCGAATCTTGACCTGTTTTTGACAGCAGCAAAATTTATTATGGGGGAAAAATACTTTTTAGCTTTTTGAAATTACTTGCAAATGTTAAATCCCCTAGAAACAATAAATTGTATTGTATTGTAACTATTGTCAAAGCTATAGTGCCAGTAATGCAGCCAAACTTTGTCATTTATTTTGTTTAAAATGGACTTTTATGTTATATCACTTCTGCCAATTCTTAATTCCTTCATCAGGGTCCTGTTATGCCTGGCAGTCATTCCGCTGAAAGATTTGTGATAGAGGAAAATCTTCACTGCATCATTAAATCACACTGGAAAGAAAGGAAGACATGGTAGGAGTTACTTTTCATGCAGGGCCACCATTAAGAGATCAAAAGACCTTTGTTTTCTACCTACCTGGCAGCACTGTTTTCTGAGTGTGGCTAAAGAGCATATTTGCTCGTGAGGTGAGGATGGCTGCAATTCACCAATTTATTTAAAAAGCAGCTTGCCTCTTCATCCAATTTCTATTGCGAAAACCTCAAAGAAACTCTTCAGCAGCATCTGCCTCAAATTTCTGCAAATTGCACTGATCTGGAAAAGTTATATTTCACAGTGTCTCCACACAACCTCTTGCCACCGCCTGAAACAGCCCTTTCACAAGTGCAGTATATTACAAACCTTTGATAAAAATAAGATCTATTATCTGATAAAGGGGGGAAAGGGTATCTTTCTGGTCTGGCAGACAGTGACCTACCAAAAACCCAAATGTCTTAAACTTTGAAATGAAACCCTATAAGGAATTCTTCGTAATGAGAAGTGATCAGGATAAAATATCTCCTGAAATAAAATTTTCAGTTGCCAAGTGGGTGTCTGAAAACAAACTGAGAAGAAAGGGCCTCTTGGGATACAGTCCCCTGAAAGGACAAAACACTTCTGGGGTTACTCCTTTTTGAGCCACCTCAGATTTAGGCTGGAAGGAGAACTGCCCCTCTAATTTTGACTGCTTTCAAATGCAAAGGTACAACTGAGGAACTGTAAAAATGGAGTGAGTCGCTGATGTATCCAGGAGGGAAATGATTTTAGAGTTGGGTAGCTGCAAAGGAATTGCTGCTTTCTACTTGGGCGCGAAATGCTCTTTATCAAATTGTGTCTTGACAATAAGTTCACAAAATAATGCTTTCAAAATCCAGACCTCTTTTCTTGCAGTTTCTGTAAATAATGGCACATGGATCTCTCATTCTAGTCAACCAAAGCTTATGGTGGGTTTTGAGGAGATATATACAGATACTTGGAGTCATCTTCAGTTTGCATAGTCCTTTTGCTATGCTTATGAGTCTTACTGTCACTTTAGTGCCAGCTGCATGTGAATGGATACACATGCATTTAACTGACAGTCTGTTCTTTAGCAAGGCTTCAGTTTGCTTCCTAACTGACCTTTTTCTGTATTTGCATTCTTTGAATCACTGAGTTTACCTTTTCCTCTAGTGCTGCTCAGTTACTGAGCTACCCAGGGAATAACAAGATCCCTCTGAACTACCACATAGTTGAGGTATGCATCTCTTTACCATATTTATCTTTTTCCTCTTTCAAAATGCCTTTACTTCCTATGCTGTAAACTCTGTTATAATTTACCCAGACTCATTTGCAAAAAACAACAACACCCAACTATGCAGAAAAGGAGGTTGAATCTGTGTCAAACCTCATATATAAATAGATATGTTAAATACTGATGACCTATATCTGGCTAAATTGTTGTTGTTTTATTTACATCTGGCTGGGTTTCCCCAGCCACACTGGGCAATTTATAGAATATATAAATGCTGAGGATAGTGGTTAGAGCAATTGACCTAAGGCTACTTTCAAGCCCCAACTCAGCCTTCTAGCTTATTGGGTGCCCTTGGGCTCAGTCCCTCTCGCTCAGCCTACCTTGCCTCAGAGGCCAGTGGTGAGGATAAAATGGGGGCCTTAGACCTTGGAGGAAAGGCAGGAAATAAATTTAATAAATATGCAAGTTTGTGCATATTTGTGCAAAGTGTTGGTGCTGACCTTTAAAGCCCTAAACGGCCTCGGCCCAGTATACCTGAAGGAGCGTCTCCACCCCCATCGTTCAGCCCACACTCAGAGGTCCGGCTCTGAGGGCCTTCTGGCAGGTCCTCACTGCGAGAAGTGAGGCTACAGGGAACCAGGCAGAGGGCCTTCTCAGTAGTGGCATCCTACCACCAGATGTTAAGGAAGTAAACAACTATCTGGCTTTTAGAAGACATCTGAAGGCAGCCCTGTGTCGGGAAGTTTTTAATGTTTGATGTTTTCCTGTGTTTGATGTTTTAATTTGCTGGAAGCCGCCCTGAGTGGCTGGGGCAAGCCAGTCAGATGGGCAGGATATCAATGAATTGTTATTGCTGCTGCTGCTGTTGTTCTTAGAGCATAAGACGGGTCATTTCACCACTATACAGTGGTGCCCCGCAAGACGAACACCTCGGAAGACGAAAAACTCGCTAGACGAAGGAGTTTTTCGTTTTCTTAGCCGCTTCTCAAGACGCATTTCCCTATGGGCTTGCTTCGCAAAACGAAGCTTGCCCTGCAAGCTCCGGGGATAGCGGGGAAGCACAGCGCGTCTTCCCCGCTGTCCCCGGACCTCTTTTGAAGCAAGGGGCGGCGGGGAGAAGATCGCTTCTCCCCGTTGCCAGCCCCGCAATCTCCGGGGACAGAGGGGAAGGCGTGCGCGCCTTCCCCTCTCTCCCCGGACCCCTTTTGAACCAAGGGGCGGCAACGGGGAGAAGCGATCTTCTCCCCTCCGCCCCTTGCTTCAAAGAGGGGACAGAGGGGAAGGCACGCGCGCCTTCCCCTCTCTCCCCGGACCCCTTTTGAACCAAGGGGCGGCAACAGGGAGGCAAGAAGAAAAAACTTGCAGAACGAATTAATTTTGTCTTGCGAGGCACCACTGTACCCCAACAGTTGCCAGACTTAATACTAATAATGCCTTCCAATATCAGTTCAGATAAGAGAGGTATACAGTTCATTGTATCTGTGTCATGTTTTTCCCCCCAGGTAATCTTTGCCGAGCTGTTTCAGCTTCCTATTCCACCACACACTGAGGTCATGTACACAACACTTCTTATTGAACTTTGCAAACTTCAGCCCGGCTCCTTACCCCAAGTTGTATCCTTTCTCCTCAACAACTCTGATATCAGTTAGCACATTTTTTGTAGGAAAAAATGTTAATGCATTATGTATAACTGTTCACAGCTGTATTAGACGTCGGTTGGTTGCCGATGCAGGTTATTTTGATTAATTGCTGAAATGAAAGTTGTGACTAAAAACCTTTTCATTGGTAACCAATCTTATTCATCAGGCAAAAAGAGGAAGGCTACTCAGAAGCGTAATGGTTGTAGCCTGCCCTGAGGCCTATGAGTGAAGGGCAGGTAATGAATGAAAATAACAATTATAATAATTCTACATGGCAAATAAAATATTGCCCTGCCTCTTAAAGTGTCTAAATCCAAGATACAGTGGAACCTCGGCTGTCAAACGTAATCCGTTCCAGAAGACCGTTCGACTTCCGAAACGTTCGACAACCGAGGCACAAAGGGCTGTCAGCAAATTCAGTTGAGAAAATTGAAAAACACGTGGCGGAAGTCATTCGACTTCCAAGGAGCGTTCGAAAACGGAAGCATTTACTTCCGGGTATTCGGCGTTCAGGTTCCCAAATATTCGTCAGCTGAGACGTTCGAGAACCGAAGTTCCACTGTACTTGATTTGAGTCTGATTCAGTAGCCTAGCGCCCTAGGTTTGGGCACACACAGTTTCTCTCTTAACAAAGGGAGAGTTAAAGGTTCGTCCATATTATTCCTTAAATGGAACCTTGCAGCTTGCACAAGCCACAGAAATGCTGTACATGCGCTTGGATACAATGAACACTACTTGCATAGACAGGTAAGCAAGTGCACCTACCTTTAGATTTCCAAGAAGTTTGTGAAGCAGGTTTCATCAGATGTCATGGAGCGGTTGGATGCAGAGGAACGGTGGGAGGAATCAGCCAAGGGAAGAAGGCTCAGAACCTGGGGTGGGGGGTCAACGGTGAGTGGTCAGAGGGAGAAGACTGGGAGGAAGAGGTATTGGAAGCTGAAGAGGTAACAGGGCTTAGTGATCTGGGAGAGCCTGGCAGGGGGGAGTCCAGAATCCGGCAGAAACTGAAGGAGGAGGAGGAAAGTGGAAAGAGGGAGGCCCAGAGGCAGAGATGAGTCAGGCTGGTGAAGAGTTATAGGTGCCTGCCCTCTCCCCGACTCCTAGAACCAGAAGAGGCATGAAAAGGGCAGAGGAGCAATTGGCTGCATGCTGATGCCGTCTCCGATCGCTTCGGGAAAGCACTGGAGAGCAGGAGACTTAAGACAGCTGTGAGAAGGCAGGACTTTCAGTCTTGGCAATTGATTGTCATGGAGGAAGGCCGCGGGGAATGAGCCGCTCTGCTCACTAGGCCTGAAACTCAACAAAGTCTGTGGAGATCGTGTTTTTGTGCTAATAAAAAGTTAACTCCATTTTTGAGCTGTGTGATTACTGATAGGTGGGTTTCTGTGGCATCAGCTTATTTGAACCGAATAAATTTATAGCTGCTGTTTCCTGTTTTATGGTCACAGTGATTATCAAAGAGTGGGGGTAGCCAAGTACATCTTAGCTTGGAAGACGAGCCAGGAACACCTGTAAATACGCTTCAAGTATTACATACAAAACTATTATCTGAAGCGTCCATATCTGAACTACAGTGATACCTCTAGTTGCAGACACGATCCATTCCGGGGCGCTATTTGCACCCCGAAAAGTCTGCAACTAGAATGGCGCTTCTGCGCAAGCGCGGAGTGTGATAGACCGCTTCTGCCCATGCGCATGTGGCGAAACCTGGAAATATACACTTCCGTGTTTGCCGCATTCGCAACCCGGAAAACCGCAATGTGAAGCAAATAATTAGCTTGTTTTACTAACTTCAAAGATAATTAGAACTTACAGAAGATCCAGTTATCTGACAGCTTTGGGCGTTCTGCACCTTAATGTTAATTTTTTAAGAGTTCTGTATTTACATGCGCTTCATAACCAGTATTTCCAAGAATCCATTTCAACAAAATGGGTAGTGACATTCTTTGTAACGGCTAGGATATAGTGTGAATAATGTCACTGTGAATGGCTGTGGTTTGGTCACCTGGGAGATAGTGAAAGTTTCCTTCTTTTTTCATGAAGGTTCATTAATTGGTTTTCCCACCATCTGAATAATTTTCAATTCCGTTGGAGCTGGGAAGACTGGTAAGTTTATTTCTTGTCAGTTTCTCAATTGCTTTCACATATACTTTTGTAATTTTTCAGTGATTCTTATTATCTCCTTCTGAAATATCCAAATGGTGCTAAATTCTGCAAATGTCAAATTACAAACGTGATATATTTTCAACGATTTCTGTGCAAGACTAGATAGCCCACAGGTATCTGTGGTTTAAAATGTCATTATGTGAAATTATGTAAGCTTTGCTGCCTTAAACTGTAATCCCCAGTACTGTATGAATTTGCTTCCTAGTGGCTCTGACACTGCAGAGAGCCAAAGAAGCACAACATTGAAGATTGAAGCTTCCCAAATCAGCGCATATTAGACAAATAAGCCTTTATATGCTTCTCTGGGTAATGGCAATTGCACAATTTTGTTCCAATGATAGGTCAGATTGTCTTTCTGAGGACCTTGACAAACCCAGACCTAAATTCGTAAGAGAAGTTTTGGAAAAATGTATGAGGTGAGTGAGGCATCAGAATTGCAGAAGGGGTAGTATTCTTAGCCTATTTTTCCAACTTAATGCAGTTGCTAAAGTGAGGAGGAAATAATATCAGCTCCCACTCCAAACCAATAGTATTTGCTTAGTCTTTGTATGTTTGTCCAGGAATAGGGCACTTACTCATTTTGAGTTAAGACATCATCTGGATGGTATTTGTCTCGCTAACAGGAGGGGGAACAGTAGTTGGAAGTATTCTGCTGGGAGAAAATTCAGTAAATAAAAATAGTGCTTTTGAATGAATTTTTAAAATTCTCTCTCCGAGTTTAGATCCCTCAGTTTAATTCCTTGTTTTGTAATGTCTAATGATCAAACAACAAAAACAAAATTGACTAAATGGAAAACAATTGAGCATACAAATAAATGAACCCAAATAGTTACCGGGAAGTAACTTCTATTCAGGTCAGTGGAGCTGACCTCTGTGTAAATATGTTCAGGAGCTGGGTGTTAGGGGCATAATTGTACTTTGGACTATTCCTTTCCTGTTTCAGTGTAAAGCATAGACTTTGATTTTGCCATATCTTGATTTATAATCTGCATTCACTGAGGTTGAGTAAGGGTTCATGCTTGGCTGGGTTTTGTCCATAGACCTGTATCGTGATAGGAGTATCACTTCTTCATCTTATGCAAAATCTTTTTTTCCTAGGCTTTCCTACCACCAACGAATAGTGGATATTGTTCCTGCTACGTTTTCAGTCCTAACTCCTGCAAATCCAGCATGTATTTATAAATACGGAGATGAAAGCAACAGTATGTATATGGGTTATGCACTTGCTGCAGTGTTTTCTTTCTATTTTTAAATAGTTGGACTAGTTTTGTTGAATCTGCCTTTGGGGAGCTGGTGTGTAGTCTAGTGGGTGAGAGGCTGAGCTATGGATTGAGGTGGGGTCCTGGTTCAAATTTGGCCCCTGCCATAGACTCAGCAGGCATTCTTGAGCAAGCAACTCTCTCAAAGCTACAACCTCCATCTGCAGTATGAGAATAAAGATGGAATGTTGTAAGGATTACAAGAGAACAAAGAAATTCTTTAGCACTGTTTGTTTTGTTATACTAATAGCCTGAGCTTCCTCTAAAACAGCCTTTCTCCACCTGTGGGTCCCCAGATGTTGTTGAACTACAACTCCCATCACCCCTAGCTAGCAAAGCCAGATCTCAGGGATGATGGGAGTTGTAGTCCAACAACATCTGGGGACCCACAGGTTGAGAACCGCTGCTCTAAAAGGTCCAGAACAGCCTACAAGCAGCTCCTAATCTACAGTCCAGGTCCACATCTGCTTTGCTTCAACAATATGATAGCAGAAGGTGCCCTTAAAGATGTACAGTCGTACCTTGGTTCTTAAACGTAGTCCATTCCGGAAGTCCGTTCGACTTCCAAAATGTTCAGAAACCAAGGCGCAGCTTCCAGTTGGCTGCAGGAGCTTCCTGCACGCAAGCAGAAGCCGCGTTGGATGTTCAGCTTCTGAAAAACTTTCGAAAACACTTCCGGGTTTTGGGCATTTGGGAGCCAAAACATCTAAGTACCAAGGCGTTTGTGAACCCAAGGTGCTACTGTATTTGCCAGTTTCCTGCATGGCAGTTCAGTTTTTATGTTTGGAGCTCCTCAAAAGAGTTCGAGGAGCCTGGCAAACTGCTGAGCAGAAAACCAGGCCAGCCTATTAGTGTGCAGGCACTCTGGAATGAACAGTGTGTTCATTCTCAACAAGTTTTAAAACTTAACATCTAGGCTGGTGGGAGAAAAAAGGATTGTGAAGTTTGACTTGGTTGTTCATTCTGGAAGTCTGCAAGATGATGGCGTTTCTGCTGTCTTGGCTTTTAGGAGGAAATAGGGCTTTAAAAATAAATAAATAAAGGTAACTTTGCTTCTTTGTTTATTTGTAGAGTCTCTTCCAGGATACAACGTTGCCCTCTGCTTAAACATCGCCATTAAAAACAAAGCGAGCAACGATGAGATTTTCACTATTTTGAAGGATGTGCCCAACCCTAATCAGGATGATGATGATGGTAAGAACTTCTGATAGCTGTAGTCAGGTGCTCCTAGTTCTTTCCGTATTTAAGCTTATTTCATCGTCCTGTAGAAGTGCTACTTTGCAACGTCATCTTCTCTGAATGCATAGATTTAAAATTAGTTTCCATCATTCAACAAGTGTACAAAATATTAAGGAAACTGGAAAAAGATGGGTCACTTGATATGGAATGACCCTCCCATGGAGAAAAATTGGGGAAGAAAATGGCTCCTCTTTGGTTTCATGTACACACGCTTGGGCTTAGTTAAACACACAGAGAGATCATACTTGCCTTTGTTACATAGGCATAGACCTTTTTTTATTAAAAAAAAAGGCAGAAAATGTGGGTGCTGAATCAAAGGCTGTACTGGAAGTACTGACTCAAATGTAACTTTTATTTTCCAGATGAAGGCTTCTCTTTTAATCCTTTAAAAATAGAGGTGTTTGTGCAGACGCTGCTGCATTTGGCCGCAAAGTCATTCAGTCACTCCTTCAGCGCTCTGGGAAGGTAAGTATAACCACAAAGTTGCCAGTGCTATCAATAGCACACTGCTACTGGCTCATATAACCAGTTTTAATTGTTTCTTACTTTATGAAGAGCCTGCCTGGACTTGATTCACAAGGCAGAAACTGCCAGGCGGTTTTGCGAAAACCTTCAATTAAAGTATTTAACATTATTGCTTACAGTGGTACCTCAGGTTACATACGCTTCAGGTGACATACGCTTCAGGTTACACACTCCGCTAACCCTGAAATAGTGCTTCAGGTTAAGAACTTTGCTTCAGGATGAGAACAGAAATCGTGCGGCGGCGGCAGGAGGCCCCATTAGCTAAAGTGATGCTTCAGGTTAAGAACAGCTTCAGGTTTAGAACGGACCTCCAGAACGAATTAAGTACTTAACCTGAGGTACCACTGTACTTGTATGGAGAGATGAGAGGCATATTTCTTTTTCTATCATACTATCAGTCAGCTGAACCTATGGGTGCCTTGGTTAGCAGTACTATCTGCCCTTGTGCGGTGCTCCTGGTAACAGACAAGCTATCACTGCTGCGCTATCTTATTTTACCTGTAACCAGCAGGTGGGCTGCGGAGGAGATGCTTGAGATGAGGTGGAGTGTTCCCCCAAATCACCTTGCTGGTTGACAACAGCAAGTGCATGTTGGATCCCTGTGGGAGACTGTCAGAGCTCAGAGTCCTTGCCTCCTCCCATTCTGAAAGAGACTCTGCTCTGTATGAATCAAAATGGAGGGGACAGAATCATCTAGCTTTCTTCTCACCCTCTCAGCCTTCCTTGCCACACAACAGCTGTAGGTCCAAAGTGAGCTGCATAGCTCCTTGTTCAGCAATCAGCTTTTGAATGTCAGGTCACAGCCGATGAAAGAGCAGGCAATATAACTTTACCCCTTAACGGCCTTTCGTTGCTATCTTTCCCTGTTCTGATAAGATTCCGCGAAGTCTTCAAAGCGCTGGCGGAAAGCGATGAAGGGAAGCTGCATGTGCTCAGAGTTACGTATGAAGTGTGGAAGAATCATCCACAGGTGAGAGTGAATGGACTTACAGGTTTCCTCCTTTTCCCACTCATCCAAAAAGTACATTTACATTCCATCGATTGATTTCAGTGTAAAGTCTGTGCTGCTGCACCGGGCCCTAAATCAGGCTTCCTCAACCTCGGCCCTCCAGCACTGGCAGAGGAAGAGGAGTGTGCAGCTGCCCCCTCAGGCAGCGCCCCCCCCCCCCAGTGCTGGAGCATGAAGCTCCGCCGCTGCCCTCCAGATGTTTTTGGCCTACAACTCCCATGATCCGTAACTAGCAGGACCACTGGTCATGGATGATGGGAATTGTAGTCTCGGAACATCTGGAGGGCCGAGGTTGAGAAAGCCTGCCCTAAATCCGTGGGAGATTATTTCAGTGTTGCCTTTCGCTTTCCGCTGCCCGTTTTGCAGTTCACTTTCTCTTGCAGGCTCTGCATTGATTGTACATTAGAATAGATCAATGATGCGTTTGGGATAAGATATATGGCTTGGGGAGCAGTGCACAAAGCGCCGGCCGGCCCCCATTCAGCGTGGTAGTGCCAGGAGGCAGGCCACACCCGCAAATAAGCCTTGAATTTTAAAGGTGCTGCTTATTTGCGGATGCGGCTTATAGTCGGGTCAATACAGTCATACCTTGGGTTGAAGTAGCTTTGGGATGGGTATTTTCGGGTTGCGCTGCAGCGACCCGGAAGTAACGGAGCGCGTTACTTCCGGGTTTCGCCGCTCGCGCATGCGCAGATGGTCAAAATGACATCATGCACACACGTGGAAGTGGGTTGTGTTCGCTTCAGGGTGTGAACGGGACTCCGGAACGGATTCCGTTCGCATCCAGAGGTACCACTGTACCTTTTTTGTAGGATTAAACAACATTCCACATGTATTTTCCCTGTAATCTTCACGATAGCTCATTATCACCGCATGCAGCAATGATTCCCAATCTTTGAATAATTAGACAAAGTGCCCTAGACACCTGTTTCTGTACAGCAATTAAGCTGGAATAAACCCTGCATGCAGATTTAACCATTAAAGGTACTATTTTGTTACTTGGAGTGTAGTTTCCTTTAGGTTTAAATTGCAGGCAGCAGGCATAACACAGCTAATATTGCCTCCCAATGCAGAGACTTCTCTCTTAAGTGACGCACCGTGAACTCTCTTTCGTGACTTGCACCAAAGCACAGGGGAGTAAGCTCATCTCACGGCTTTGGTTTTGAAACTTTTTTTTTTATTCTGAATTAAATTTCTAAAATAAAAAGTGTACCATAGCTTTCAAAAATTTAGGAAGCAGCATTAGATTATGCTTCCTGAGTTGTCACTACTATAAGATAGTTGAGCAGGAGAGACAGGGGTGTGCCCTTATTTTGCCTAATCTGTTCTTTTCAGTAGCAGATAAGCACCTGCTTTTGATAAGCTGATCCAGAAACCCTTTGCTTCCCTTTTCACGCAGATGATTGCTGTGCTGGTGGATAAGATGATTCGCACACAGATTGTGGATTGTGCTGCAGTAGCAAACTGGATTTTCTCTCCAGAGCTGGCTCATGATTTCACTAGGTAACTAGATGTAAATCTCCCTCTCCCCCCCCCTTTTTTTAATTGTTTGGGTTGTGATTTGAATGATGCTGGCAGCAGGTCACCTTTTAACTTTCTCAAAATACTTGCGTTGAGTTAACAGCCTTTCACTCAGCTTTTCAAAACTCACACGAAGAAATTACAGAATTTTTGGTAATTCAACCATTTCTGTTTATGGCAGGGAGCAAAATCCTGGTGCGTTGGGCCCAATTCACACACATTATGCTGCAACAAACCTGGATTTGCCAGAGTGTGTGAATGACAATAGGCCACAGCCAGTGCCAGTTCTTTCTCATGTACATCTACAATGCACTCCAGGTTGCAAACAGAATTGTTACATTCATGCTTGATACTTCAGGAGATGTGGTACAGTCAAACCTCATATCCCAAACACCGAAAACCCAGAAGTAAATGCTCCAGTTTTCAACCATTTTTTGGAAGCTGGACGTCCAACACGGCTTCCGCTTGAGTGCAGGAAGCTCCTGAAACCAATCAGAAGCCGCACCTCAGTTGTTGAACATTTCGGAAGCCGAATAGGCTTCCGGAACAGATTATGTTCGACAACCGAGGTTTTACTGCACGTCTAAGACATCATTTATGAAATGCCCTTTAAAATGAATTGTAGGGAAGATTCATTGATGGTACAGGATGCTTATTCCTAATCCACAGCCTCCTGTATCTTGCAGTTAATAGCCAGCTTTACAAGAGAGCATATACGATGTGTACATTAGCATTATGACTGAAACGAGCCAAAGTATATTGTATGAACTAGAGCATCTGTTTCTTTCTCTGCTAGGTTTTATATCTGGGAAATCTTACACTCAACAATCCGTAAGATGAACAAGCATGTGGTGATGATCCAAAAGGAGCTAGAGGAGGCCAAAGCGAGATTAGCCAAACAGCACAAACGTGTAGGTAACCATTTTCCAGGGCTGTGAAAAGAACGTTACTTGACGTCAAGATGTGTATAAACCAGCAGTACTGTAACTCTCTTCCACCAACAATAAAAACGAAAGAATTGCTATACTGTGTAAAAGTCCAACACTCTGTTTTCAGCAGCAGCCAGCCAGAGGCTTCTGTAAACCTCATTGTGTGTTTGTCTCCATCATCTGATACATTGCCTCTGAAAAATGGGGGAGAGCCTGGCAAATAGCCATTGGTAGACCTCTTTTCCATGGATGTGCCCATTCCTTTTTTTTAAAAGCCATTGAGCAAATAGCAATCACCACATCTTGACGTAATATGTTGATTATGAGTGTTATGTCTGGCAGACCAAAGGACCAAATTAGGCTGCTACTTTCATTGTGTAGCAAGCAGCTACATCTGAGCTTTTTCTTTATTTAATCGCAGGCACAATTGACTGATTGTGGATCAGGAACACATACAAAGAGGAGAGGTTTACCCCATTCCTTCCTAGCAGCGATCCTGGCTAAAATTGCTGCACCCTAGTCTAGCTATGAGGCTTACATGAGAAGTTCCCATCGATGCCAGTGCAAGCTTTTGTTTTCGTTAAGACTCCTGCCTTGCACACGCGGTTCCCGATGACATTGGCCACCTCTGCAGCTGCAGCATTGGGCAGTAGCCAAACCACTCGTTCCATCAGTGCAAGATTTATTTTTGCACAGTACACACATACACCTCTGGCACACTCTGTGCATTCTCCCAGATCTTCTCCATGGGGCTGGGGGAAACCCCAGAACAGAGTTAGGGGGCTCAAGGGGAGAGGAAGTTCTGTTGCCCAGCCAAAAGTCCTTGCACTGATAGAAGGTGTGCAGTGAATACTGGCCTAAATTATAGTTACAGATAGGTAGCCGTGTTGGTCTGCCATAGTCAAAAGAAAAAAATTCCTTCCAGTAGCACCTTAAAGACCAACTAAGTTAGTTCTTGGTATGAGCTTTTGTGTGCATGCACACTTCTTCAGATACACAGTGTATCTGAAGAAGTGTGTATCTGAAGAAGTGTGCATGCACACGAAAGCTCATACCAAGAACTAACTTAGTTGGTCTTTAAGGTGCTACTGGAAGGATTTTTTTTTATTTTGGCCTAAATTATGTTAGGAATCTAATAGGACATGCAGAGATCAGAAATGCTTGCAGTGACTTGAGTTTCTCATTGTATTGTTTACCACTGTGACACCCCCGGTCCTTTCCCTGAGAACCCCAGAGCAGCTTATATTGGGAATCCCAAGTGGTTTCCTGGGCTGGGCCAGCTTACCTTTACTGTAGATCAATATTTCATGGCTTCAGGCAACACATGCAGCAGTACCTTTTTGTTTTCTGATATCTTACACGTTGCATTTATTCTTTTAGTAAATGCTATAGATGCATGCTAAAACCATGACTGTAGCTCACTTCAAGCTGGAAGAGAGAAGCTTTCAGCACTTTGGTGGGACAGGTCTCTAGAAACTAAAAAAGGGAATGAACAGAATGTGCCCTAGCTGACCTTTTGGTCTCGGCGATCTTATGATCCCCCCCGTTAAATGTTAACTATTCCTCCCCAGCGAGACAGTGATGACGATGACTACGATGACGATCGAAGTAGTGACAGGGAAGATGGACCCCTTGAAGAGCAGATCGAACGCCTGCAAGAAAAAGTTGAATCGGCTCAAAGTGAACAAAAAAACCTCTTCCTTGTAATATTCCAGGTAAATATTCAGAAATATTCATTGGCTTTTAGAAAACGAGTTACCCTATTTTTCCGTGTATAACATGACCCTTATTTTGGGGGGCTGAAATTTATGAAAATGTGGGAAGACGACCCCCATTTAAAAAAAATTATTTTAGAGTAAAGAAAACCTAGTCTTATAGATGGAAAAGTATGGTAATAGAAGATGGACTGTTAAGTGTTGGGGAAGCTTTGAACCTCAGCTTTGCAAAACTTTATAATTTGTATTTTAACCCTTTAAGTTAACCAGTTTTACTGTGGGTGTTTTTGGTGTGAAATTGCTTGAGATATTTTAAGGGAAGCGATTCATAAATGGAACCAAAGAAATGATATGAAAAGTTTCAAGTAGAGGAAGCAATTCCAAGTATTTGGGAACTTGAGGAGGAATTCATTGCAGTGCTAAGTTAAAGTCCCTGAACTCTACTCCTAGTTGTACTAGCACAGGGGTCAGCAAGCATTTTCAGCAGGGGGCCAGTCCACTGTCCCTCAGACCTTGTGGGGGGCCGGACTATATTTTTTTTGGGGGGGGGGGGAATAAAAATGAACAAATTTCTATGCCCCACAAATAACCCAGAGATGCATTTTAAATAAAAGGGCACATTCTACTCATTTAAAAACGCGCTGATTCCTGGACTGTCCGCGGGCCGGATTTAGAAGGCGATTGGGCTGGATCCGGCCCCCGGGCCTTAGTTTGCCTACCCATGTACTAGCAGAATGGCTTGTGCTGGAGAAGCTCTGGAAGGCGGCAGCATGGTCTCATAGCTGTGGTTAAGCAACAGATTGCTGTAGCCTCATACTGTTACACAACCAGCTTCAAGAAGTGGAACTATTGTGCTGGCGTGTTCTCACGCTCGTTGAACCCAGGAAAAGATCTCCGGAAATTAGCAATGAATTCTGTGCTAAGTGGCGCTGTTCTGTCATGAAATTTCCATTCTTTAATTCAGAAATACTATTTCTCACATGTCCTCATTCTCTCATCTTGTCTGTGGACGTTGACTTCCCTGTATTTGAAAGATGTTGCTAATATTGCCCTTTCCAGCGCTTCATTATGATCCTCACGGAGCACTTAGTGCGCTGTGAAACGGGAGGCATTGATGTGATTACACCTTGGTACAAGAACTGCATAGAGAGGCTGCAGCAGATCTTCTTACAGGTAGGTCTCATTCCTTTCCAAAGTCACGAACGTGGTAACTAGAAATTGCATAGAAATGTGGTCACACAGAAATGATAATTCTGCATTTGCAAGTACTTGCTTGAGGAAAATGTTCAGGAGGAAGCTATACTCGGCTGATAGTCCGTATAAATGGGCTTTTTCAAAATCGTTTATACTAGAGGCCAATATAAACCTGAGGCAGGATTCACTTACTCTTTCTATAAAGAAGCACATCTTGCTTGTCTTAAACTGACTGGTTGTTCTTGTCACTGTTGTGATTAAGACCAGGGGTCAGCAAACTTTTTTAACAGGGGGCTGGTCCACTGTCCCTCAGACTTTGGTGGGGAGCTGGGCTATATTTTGAGGGGGGGGAATGAACAAATTCCTATGTCCCACAAATAACTCAGAGATGGATTTTAAATAAAAGGACACATTCTACTCATGTAAAAACACCAGGCAGGCCTCACAAATAACCCAGAGATGCATTTTAAATAAAAAGACACATTCTACACACTGATTCCTGGACCGTTCGCAGGCCAGATTGAGAAGGTGATTGGGCCGGATCCGGCACCTGGGCCTTAGTTTGCCTACCTGTGATTAAGACTGTCCAGCCCTTCAACCATTTTTTATACTATTCTTCTCCCTGTCTCTGGCTGCTCTTCTCGGGTTCTTTTTTTTGACCAGAATTGCAGGTGACATTCTTGGTGTATTTTATCCATTCATAATACGTTTCTGGTGTTCCTCAGCTGCCGAGTGAATGCGGGGGGAATGTGCTTTCTCTCACTATGTCCTGCCAAGACCAGTAATGAGTAACTGAGACGGCTCTTTTCTGTCTGCAGCATCACCAGATCATCCATCAGTACATGGTGACGTTGGAGAATCTTCTCTTCACAGCAGAATTGGATCATCATATATTGGCTGTATTTCAGCAGTTCTGTGCATTGCAGGCCTGAGAGACTTCGTTTTTGTACAGGACTTAATTGACTTCACCTTTTTAAAACAAAAATGGGAAAATTGATGAGGGAAGAGGAGGAAAGAAGCTTTTAATTGGAAAACAAGCTTGCCGTGCTGTCGTAGATAAGCTACTCGGCACTCAAACGGGGCAGTTCTTTTAGCAGTAGAGGCCTAACTCTTGTTTTACGACCGCTAGGTGACTGGGATGGAATAATGTGTGGATTTCTAATTTTGAAATGGTTTGAATGCTGGCTTCGTCGTGGCATTTGTTTTGTCCCCTTCTGTTGTTTGTATAAAAATAAAAATAGGGAATAAATAGGATTGGTTACCTTTGCTTGGCCCTTACATAAGAATGAATTCCCTCATTATAATAATGTGAAGCAAGCATCAAGACTTGTGAATCTGAAGAGCAGCTTCCCAATGAGTAAGATTAAACTCTCTGAGGGACAGGAGCATAGGACATGTGAAATGCTAAACAGGTGAAGCCTCCAGAGTAGCCTAGAGTATATGTTTGTTATCAAAATTAATTTTCATGGTTGTATGAAACATGGTTGAAATACAATCAGAATATGTTTTTTAAATCTGCCTATTGTACTTATTTTGGGTCGCAACGAATAGGTGAAACATCTATTTGGGTCGCAAACATCCTGTAAGAAATAACTACAATACATAACGATTTCTTAGTGCTTCACAATATGTTCTTGATGGAGAGTGGGGTGGGGGTTGGGACTCCTTTGACTTCATAACAGTGGGAAGTGTGGCGTTCACCTACTTAGCAGAAGTTGGCAGCCCAAGCTCCGGAATGTGTTCTGCTCCAGCCACCATTACAGGGTAACTTTCTGAAAAAAGCAAATTGACTGTGAGCTGGACTGGGAAGAACCTTGTCTCCAGACCATCTCACTTTGTGAAGAAGAAAGCAGCCTGGTCTGCTGTAAAATAATAATAATAATAATAAATTTTATAAAGCATCGATGCATGTTGTGCATCGTCCTAAATGCTCATTACTTGCTCAGGAATTTGGCCAGGATGAAGTGCTGACTTAGAAATGCCTTTGCAAGACATCTTGGTCACACCCCTCTTGGCTTAACTGTATTCCCACATGCCATGAACCTGTTTCTCTGCCCAAGGGCTGTGTGAAGAAGACTTGGTTTTTCTGAAGACCTCACATTCTGCAATTCAGTGATACTGTTGTATTTCTCACCTATATCATCTTTGCCATGAACAACTATAAAGGATAGGCAAAACTTGAGAGTGATAGTAAAGACTGGACAGGCTAGTGTCTCATATTAGAAAAGAGTATTTTAGCAGTCCTAAATTACGGGTCTAAATTAGCTTTTTCCTAATCTTTGACTAACTCAGGAATGGAGTCGGACAAATTAAGACAAGAAACAAAGTATTAGGCTGCATTGAAAAACTGACAGATTGCCAGATTCGGATGGTATCTTAAAGCAGTGTTTCCCAACCTTTTTTGGGCAAAGGCACACTTGTTTCATGAAAAAAATTACGAGACACACCACCATTACAGCCCCGTGACGTCAGCGCGCAGCGTCACGCTGGGAGGGACACACGAAAGTGCAAGTTTCAATTTTTTCCCCTCCCCCTTGCCTTCCTTCTGTGCCAACCGCCAAAAAGCCAAGAATCGCGGGACCGCCGGCGGAGGGGGGGAGGGTGAGCGGAGGCAGCGGCGAGCCCCGTTCCTCCCCATCCGCCCCATTCCATGCAAGGAGCGCGAACAGGTGTGAGAAGGGGGTCAAACCTGCGGGTCGGCGCCGGGGAACCTCCAAGCTTTGGGGGTGGGGGGGGAGGAGGCAGCAAAGCGAGGCAGGAAGGAGAGCGCGGCTTGGCTGGGTGAGCTTTGGCAGGGGCAGGGAATGAGAGCCGCGAGGCGGGCGCTGCGGACGGAGGTGCTGCCCGCCGAGCTCGCAGGCAGCCAGGCAGGCAGACGGCGAGAGCCCCGCGCTGGGCGGCCTCTCCTCGCCGCCGCCGCCCCGCCTCTCGCCGCCCAACTCGCCCGCCTCCCTCCAGGCAACATCTCGCGGCACACCAGGCAACATCTCGCGGCACACTAGTGTGCCGCGGAACAGTGGTTGAAAAACACTGTCTTAAAGGATTCAGAATGAATTTGTGATCTAACAAAATTATGTAACTTGTCTCAGAGGTTTGCCTCCTGAGGCATTCTCGCAGGAGTGTACATCAGTATTTGCAGTCCCAAGTGTTGCTAGATGTTCCTACCTTTCCTTGTTGCACAGAACCATTTCTCTCTGATTAATTTCCCCAAGCACTTAATTTGCATCTGGTTTCTCTACACACCTCGTTACTGAATGCCTTCACCATTTAAGTTGTTTCTTACTGAAAAGCTTGAGATTGTCTTGGCTTAAAAGCCCTTGCTGTGGTGGATATAAAATCACTGCTTTGTGTACGTATGTGAGATGCCACTGGATTCGCACTTGAGCTGCTGCTTCTCAGCTTTCATTTTAACTAATGAAAGTTACATGTACTTAAGTGTGCTAAGGACTGCTGGCTAAATAAGATCTCAAGTGGTTAAGGGAAGGGATCTGCTGGCTTTTCCTCTACAGCAAAACTAGAAACCATACACGTGCATAATTTAAGGGGGGCCACTTCCTGTAATTCCAACTTTTGTAGAGCATTACCAAGCCCTGGCGCTGTGGGTTAAACCACAGAGCCTAGGACTTGCCAATCAGAAGGTTGGCGGTTCGAATCCCGGCAACAGGGTGAGCTCCCGTTGCTTGGTCCCTGCTCCTGCCAACCTAGCAGTTCGAAAACATGTCAAAGTTCAAGTAGATAAATAGGTACCACTCTGGCGGGAAGGTAAACGGCGTTTCCGTGTCCTGCTCTGGTTCGCCAGAAGCGGCTTAGTCATGCTGGCCACATGACCCGGAAGCTGTACGCCGGCTCCCTCGGCCAATAAAGCGAGATGAGTGCTGCAACCCCAGAGTCTGCCACGACTGGACCTAATGGTCAGGGGTCCCTTTACCTTTACCTTACCATGCCCTAGTAAATTACTTCAGTAGCATCTTTAGTCCCAAATGAACAAAATGCTATTGGGATGTACACCCAGTGGAAGTCTTAACACTTTGTATCACGCTATTAGAATATCCAGCAGGAATTACTGAAGATAATGTGCAATGAAAGATAAAGGGATGAGAATACCATTGTTTTCACTTATTTTATTTTATTAGCAGTGATACACAATACAATTCAATGCTTACATGATTCAGCAGGCTGCACAGTTCTCCCATTAAATCAGATTTTTAACACTGCATTTCAATTGTGGATGAGGAAGACTGCGTGTAAAAAAAGTCGCTGAGAACTTAGTTCATTGGATTAAAAAAAATTACAAAAGGTACATTTTAATGTAACACTAAGAACATACTACATTTTTTCATATGTTAATTCATGACCACACGTCGTGCAGGTTTTCTTGTACAGGTCTTCATCTATCATTTCTTCAGCCCCGTAGTCATGTTGATGAATGCTTGTATCTTTTTTCCATACGCTACTCCTTACAGCTCGGCGCAGTTCTAATACAAAATGAAGAAGAAAATTATTCAAGGCAGACCAGAAGCCTCCAAGTTTCTCTTTTGTGTCCTGGAGATTGGCTCCTGCTTTCAACCAGGACCCCTGATTTGTATATTGTAATCCAGAATTTGTAGGGGCAGAAAAACTGCAGAAGTCTTCCCAACATTTCAAGTTCCAAAACAATTATACCAAACTGAAATATTCCAGAGGGCCAAATTAACAGAGAAACTATCCCATAGATGGGACTAACTCCCTCCCCGCCCCCCTGGTAGGTAAAAAGATAAAGGACCCCTGGGTGGTTAAGCCCAGTTAAAGGCAACTGGGGTGTGGCGCTCATCTCGCTTTCAGGCCGAGGGAGCTGGTGTTTGTCCACAGAAGGCTTTCCGGATAATGTGGCCAGCATGACTAAACAGTTTCTGGCTCAACAGGACACTGTGATGGAAACCAGAGTGCACGGAAACGCCGTTTACCTTTCCGCCACAGTGGTACCTATTTATCTACTTCCACTGGTGTGCTTTCAAACTGCTAGGTTGGCAGGAGCTGGGACAGGGCAATGGGAGCTCACTCCGTAGCGGGGATTCAAACTGCCGACCTTCTGATCAGCAAGCCCAAGAGGCTCAGTGGATTAGACCACAGTGCCACCCGCGTTGTCCAAGTACCCAGTAAGCCGTTCAGTGTGCTAGAAGATGAAGACACCTGTTGTTTAACTGGTAGGTTTGTGGGGTGGTGTGGTGAAGAGAATGCTCAATTCACACTCACCTTTAACTTTCTTATCAAACTTCTTTTGTTTCATCTTCTCTCTGTTGTCTTGTCTGCTTTCCTTCGCTTCTTCTAACGCTTCTTCGCTACCCCAGATTTCAAGAGAGCGCTTGATCACCTGCAGAATAAGACATTTGAACAAACAAAAAAGCGGTCTCGGAGTTTGATCTCTGTTGCAGCGCACTGTGGTCTACGCCCAGAGGCTTGATCTGTGTAGGCCTCAAGCCTGCATGGATCTGTTCCAAGGGAATTCCTCTGTTTCCCTCCACACTATAAAAATGCGACACAAAACTATGCAGATACCCACTCATTAGTTTCATTCATGTCGGTACAGAAGTAGTGTGACATTTAATAAACTAGACACATAACCTGTATCCAGCAAAGGCATTTATAACAATGCTGCCCTTCTGAATTAACATGTAGAAGGGATCCCTGCATGTGAAGGAGGGGATGCTGTGGAATGTACACAAGTGTTCAGAATAGGTAAAGGTAAAGGGACCCCTGACCATTAGGTCCAGTCGTGGCCGGCTCTGGGGTTGTGGCGCTCATCTCGCTTTACTGGCCGAGGGAGCCGGCGTACAGCTTCCGGGTCATGTGGCCAGCAGGACTAAGCCGCTTCTGGCGAACCAGAGCAGCACACGGAAACGCCGTTTACCTTCCCGCCGGAGCGGTACCTATTTATCTACTTGCACTTTGTGTGCTTTCAAACTGCTAGGTTGGCAGGAGCAGGGACCGAGCAACGGGAGCTCACCCCGTCGTGGGGATTCGAACCGCCAACCTTCTGATTGGCAAGTCCTAGGCTCTGTGGTTTAACCCACAGCACCACCCGTGTCCCTAAGTGTTCAGAATAGGGCTTGGCGATGGCAGCTTTTCAGCATTGTGATGTATCACCAGCCAAACACTGTGATGTTGAAAAGCAAAGTGAGGAACAAGCTGCAATGGGCCCAGTCCCGTGAAGCGCTGGGGTGAAACTGCCTCAGCTGCTTGGCAGGAGTATTGGCAATTTCATTCCAGTGAGCCAATGCATTTTGTTCCTCCACACGGGGCACCAGCGGCAGAGGGACTCGGTTTACCTTTCCGCCACAGTGGTACCTATTTATCTACTTCCACTGGTGCCCGGGCACTAAGGGAAAAACAAGCTGAATAGCTCCAGCACTTCGCAACTTGTTTTTCCCTCAGTTTGAGGACCAGAGCATGAGGGCAGCCTCACCTGGCGGTGTCTCGTGGGTGAAACCACCACTGCTCTTTCACTGCCAGGTACCCAATTACCTTTTCTGGAGGGTCACACCCTGCATTTTGTCTTCCCTACTGTAAATAAAAACTGGGTGTTTTTTTATAGAGAGATCACACATTATTGAAGAAAGTTCGGTACCTGTAGCTTTAAGTAAAGTTTCATGTCACCCCATCGCGGATTATGAGGGTTTTTCTTCAGAATAAATCTTAGCACCGGTTCTCTCTTGTCTAAATCGCAGTCTTTCAGAAGATACTCTTGCTTGGCTTCACTCCTTGTTATGAGTTTATGCTTTTCTTCAACATCTCTGAAACGAGGTCACAATTACTTGCACCCTGCCTATCTGACTGGGTTCCCCAGCCACGCTGGGTAGCTTACAACAGAATACAAAACAACACACTGAAACATCAGACATTAGAAACTTTCCAATACAAGGCTGCCTTCAGATGTCTTCTAAAGGTTGTATAGCAACTTATCTCCTTGACGTCTGATGGGAGGGCGTTCCACAGGGCAGGTGCCACTACCAAGAAGGCCCTCTGCCTGGTTCCCTGTAGCTTGACTTCTCGCATTGAGGGAACCACCAGAAGGCTCTCAGTACTGGATCTCAGTGTCCGGGCTGAATGATGGGGGTGGAGATGCTCCTGGACCGAGGCTGTTTAGGGCTTTAAAGGTCAGCATTGGATACAAGCCATTATTTCCCCCTTTCTTTGTTTGCTATATACCTGCAATTATCGCATGTTGCTAGATCAAAGTGGTTCATGAGGTAGGAATCCATGAATTCTTTACCACATTCTTCACAAATAATGTAATCAAATTCTAACACAGGCCCTGTTTAAAAAAAGAATAAACAACAACAGGGCGTTAGCTGTTAAAGTGCATTCAAGACAGCAAAAGTATTTTTTTAATTTTAAATTTATTTATTGATATTTATTCAGAGCTACACAAAAAATACCCATTGCAAAGTATCTTTTTATAATGCACTGATATAAAACAGCTACTTAGTCTAAAAAAGAACAAAGGCAGAAAGGAGAAAAGACAAGAAAAAGGAAAACCTGAAGAAAGAAAGAAAGAAGAATAAAAGGACTTCTGACTCTGTCCTGCAGCTAAATATAGTATTTATGCATGCAGCCTTCATATTCCTTTTAACATTCTTTACATTCCCAGCCCTGCAAGACCAGACTGTTAGATAATTATGAACTCATGCACAATACAGTGGTATCTCGGGTTAAAAACTTAATTTGTTATGGAGGTCCGTTCTTAAACTGAAACTGTTCTTAACCCGAGGTACCACTTTAGGTAATGGGGCCTCCCGCTACTGCCACACGATTTCTGTTCTCATCCTGAAGCAAAGTTCTTAACCCGAGGTACTATTTCTGGGTTAACAGAGGCTGTAACCTGAGGCGTCTGTAACCCAAGGTACCACTGTAATGTTCATCAGCTCTTCTAGAAGAACACATTGCAATGTGTGCTTGTACCAGCCTTTCAGACAAGTATTTTTATGTCTCTGCAAGTAAGGAATTTCGCTTTTGGCTCAGGTCCCATTTTCCCCTATCATGGCACCTTCCACTAACTACAACAGCAGCCATTTCCTCACTGCCATATTTACCAGGGAGATGCACAACTTTCTGTGCTGTGTTTTCCTCTTCCTCCTCCTCTTCAAGAAAGAATCCTCCCCCAGTATCGATTATCTTTGGGGGCGCTTTCACTTTGGAACTGCCTGCAGAGACAAACAACAAAAATAAACTTTGCAATCAGTACCTGACACTCATGTAATAAAGTCTATGGGTAGGTGAGGCAGCCATGTCTAACCTTGCTCAAATGTTAAGAAGCAGCCCACAATCCAAAAAAAAGGGAGTATCTATTGAAATCCAATACATTATTATTGCATTGCTTTAATATCCTATTATATCCTATATTTCATCCAAGGGTTCTCTCTCTCTCCATATTATCCTGACAACAACCCTGTGTGGTAGGTCAGGCTGAGGCTTGGTCACTGACCCAAGGCCAAGCTTCAAGGCCATTTGGGGATTTGAATCCTGGTCTCCTAGATCAGGATTTCCCAAATTTGGGTCTCCAACTGGGTTTTTTGGACTATCATAGCCCATCATCCATAGCTAGCAGGACCGGTAGTCAGGGATGATGGGAATTGTAGTCCAAAGGCCTATCCTAGATCCTAGTCTGACACTAACCACCATACCACACTGGCTCTCTATACATTTAGAGATCCCCATTCACTTTTAAGAAGGATTAGACTGCTAAAACTAACGAGGAAGATGGGCCTGAGGTCGCTGAAAGGACTCCTTTTGGGTTGTCGACATCAAGGATCACCCCAGGTATTTTCTATCCCTGGATCATAACTCCAAAGCTGGTGGCAACCACCTAAGATTTCTGCTTTGTAGCATTACCGATTGAAGGCTTTCCTTCTTGCTTGAATGTTTTTAAGGAGCACTGCATTAGCCTCCTTCAGGAGCTCACAGACTTCAGCATCACACAGCCACAAAGGAAACCCACAACTTCCCATCGTAATGTGCCTTTTACTTTCCAGTATACTTTTGCTAGCCATATGCACAATAGGGTGGTTCATAAAAAAAACTTTTTTTTGAAAATGCCTGCTCCAAAGGCCTGAAATTTCAAGAAAATAGCTGTTTACTTGGCCGTTTTCCTATGTCGTGAAGGCTGAAATTTCAATTCAGTGGAGCAGGGTCAAGATATTAACTGATGTGCGTGAAATTTCAGATCTGGCTATATAATCCCTAGTGTAGTAAGATAAGACCTTTGGAGCAGGCTTTTTTTTAAAAAAAGTTTTTTATGAACTGCCCTAAATTGCACAACTGGCTCAGACTGCAGAAGCCTCAGAGGCAAGCCCAAGGTCGAAAAGCATGAGAATTGGCCACAACATCAACCCTGTACTGCTGGGGTTTGACTAGATGAGCTTTGGAGGTCCCTTCGCATTCCAAAATTCTAAGATTTCCCTCTTCCCTATCCACATGCCTCTCTGACCAGCTGGAGGCTAACCTGCACAAGCTACCTGGACCATCGTGTATTACATTGCAGTGCCAAGCGAACCTTCGCCGGTAGGAGGGTAGGGCCTAGTTGCCAGCCTTGCTTGCCTCAGCATCAATGCCCGCTGGCGATTCCGCTCTATCTTTGCCCTCATCGCGGCAGAGAGTGCGGGTTTCTCCCCTTCAGGAGTAGAAGATTCCATGGCCGGATTCAGAGACGGAAACCTAGAAAGGTTAGTAATAATAATATAATAATAATATCTTTATGGTCATTGCCCCCTTCGGGGACAACGAAATTACTTGACTGCTCCATACCAGCAGGAATGCCTTTCTGTAAAAAAATCAAAATCAAATCAAGTCTTACTGAGTAGTGATTTAAATCATGATTTAAATCGATTTGATTTAAATCGAATCCACCCTGATTCAGTGGGACTTTCAGGTAGAAGAGGGTGTGGAATTGCACCGTGAAACGAGGCCTTTCCTAGCAATTGTCCCAACAGCAGATCTGAAAGCAAATGCTTGTTTTGCGCTTACCAAACCGGTAGATCATCATTTTATTCGTATAATTGAGGCCATGCACAAAGCAGCTTACAGCACGGGGGGGAATTACGCAATTACAAAAGCAAAGCAGTCACAAACAATAAGTACAACACATCGAAAAGTCCACAAAATGGAGCAATTGCCACGTAATAAGAGGTTAAAAATATTAATATCAAAATATTAATATCAAATAAAAGCATGATTTTTTATTTTTTTTAAAAAAAATATGCAAAATATGAATAACAGCAGAAACAACCACGAAACCCAACAAACCATACTCCAGCCCAGATCAAACTGCAGGGGGAAAGTGGACTTGCCTTTGCCAGCCGCTTTCAGCCCTTCTGCAAAAGCGAGAAGAAAACATCAACAGGACCGGAAAAAGGACCCTTACCTGCCCACACAAAGGCTTGGCTTCTTGAAGCTGTGTGCGCATGCTCCTGGAGGGAAGCCGTCCCTTTAGAAGCGCTCGGCTACTTCCGTGACTGTAGAAGTGCGAAAGTATAGAGGCGGCCGTCCCTAGAGACGCCACTTCCTCGTTTATACTCAGAGGCCTGTTTTGTGTGTGGTGTTTTTTTTTAAAATGTAAAAGACACCTGCTTCTTGGGAGAAAAGCACTGACAAACCTAGACAGCATCTTAAAAAGCAGAGGCATCACCTTGCCAACAAATGTCCGTATAGTTAAAGTTATGGTTTTCCCAGTAGTGATGTATGGAAGTGAGAGCTGGACCATAAAGAAGGCTGATCGCCGAAGAATGGATGCTTTTGAATTCTGGTGCTGGAGGAGACTCTTGAGAGTCCCATGGACTGCAAGAAGATCAAACCTCTCCATTCTGAAGGAAATCAGCCCTGAGTGCTCACTGGAAGGACAGATCCTGAAGCTGAGGCTCCAATACTTTGGCCACCTCATGAGAAGAGAAGACTCCCTGGAATAGACCCTGATGTTGGGAAAGATGGAGGGCACAAGGAGAAGGGGACGACAGAGGACGAGATGGTGGGACAGTGTTCTCGAAGCTACCAGCATGAGTTTGACCAAACTGTGGGAGGCAGTGGAAGACAGGAGTGCCTGGCATGCTCTGGTCCATGGGGTCACGAAGAGTCGGACACAACTAAACGACTAAACAACAACAACACTTTGAGGCACAAATGAGAGCCGTATCAATCAAGAGCATACCATGGCTGCGCTTGAGCAGCAGAAGGGCTCCACCGTCAAGAAAAGATGGTGCAGCAGTAAAAACTACTAGCACTTTTTGTAAAGCATGGTTTCAGATTGGATGGAGGGGTCGGACTAGATCAAGCATAGGCAAACTCAGCCCTCCAGATGTTTTGGGACTACAATTCCCATCATCCGTGACCACTGGTCCTGTTAGCTAGGGATGCTGGGAGTTGTAGTCCCAAAACATCTGGAGGGCCAAGTTTGCCTATGTCTGAGCTAGATGATCCTCGCTCGGGATCCCTTACAAGTCAACAGTCCTATGATTCTATGAAACACGGTCCATAGGTTGGATGGCCACCTTATAGTGCCGGATTTACGTATAAGCTAAATAAGCTATAGCTTAGGGCCCCACTCTCTTGGGGGCCCCCAAAAAATTTAAAGGGAAAAAACCTGAATGTACATTTCCAAAATATAAGATAAAAAAAACAAATAAAATAAAACCTACATACAGCAACGGTGTCTTGTGTTGTTTAGGCTCCCTTGATGTAAATAATGGGCCCCACCTGCTAGCCTGCTCCCTAAAATATCACTGGTTTGCTCATTTCTATACACAGTGGTACCTCGGGTTACAGACGCTTCAGGTTACAGACTCCGCTAACCCAGAAATAGTACCTCAGATTAAGAACTTTGCTACAGGATGAGAACAAATTGTGCGGCGGCAGCAGGAGGCCCCATTAACTAAAGTGGTACCTCAGGTTAAGAACAGTTTCAGGTTAAGAATGGACCCCCAGAACAAATTAAGTTCTTAACCCGAGGTACCACTGTATAGGATGCCTACATTATGTATGTGCAAATGGTGTTACATACCTATTAGGTCCATAAATTACCATATAGCATATATTAAACACAAAAAACAGCGACAATTTGTTGTTGACAAA
This sequence comes from Podarcis liolepis, assembly GCF_965112155.1. Lineage (NCBI taxonomy): Eukaryota > Metazoa > Chordata > Lepidosauria > Squamata > Lacertidae > Podarcis > Podarcis liolepis. The sequence goes on from NC_139571.1 coordinate 36,577,427, forward strand.
GGACAGCTGGACATATAAAGGGTCCCATTACCTTCAGTAGCTTAGGGCAAGGAAGGTAAAACAAATGTGTGGCACTCATGGCAACAGACAGCAGAGTGCGCTAAAAGCATTGTGGAATTGTACATCAGTTTTCATACAAATGTAGAATTGATGGTATAATAGCCTTAAACTACAACCCTGTGCCCATTTAGTTGGGAGTAAGTTTCACTGAGTTCAGGAGCAAAATTGGTGCTGGAATGGACAGCAATTGTATTTAGGACTGAAGTTTTTTGTTTGTTCTTGTTTGACCTGACGTGAGGTGAGAGGAAACACATTGTTTGACTAAACTGGAAGTTGAGAGTACTGAATTTAAAAGATCCAGACATAGGGATTCAAATGCAATGGGTCATAAGATCAGTACAGTATTCTAATACATGAATGCTTGTAATCAGACAGTGTTACTCGTGTACCTTAATGGTGATCATATACTAACCAGCAGTTCAATGTGAACTAAAATGATCCAGATTTTTAATGAAACCTCATTTATTCCCATTCAACATAATGGCATTTCTTTCTGGCTTCCAGAAAGGTACCGTATTTTTTGCTCTATAAGACCATAAGATGCACCTAGTTTTTGGAGGAGGAAAACAGTGATCCCTCTTGCTGTTCTGGCTTCTGGGATAGCTGCGCAGCCTGCATTCGCTCCATAAGACGCACACACATTTCCCCTTACTTTTTAGGAGGGAAAAAGTGAGTCTTATAGAGCAAAAAAAAGGTAATTTGGAAATTACTCTAATTGATGTCAATGGAACATGTTTTCAACTACAGTTTTTGGGTTCAGAGTGCAAATTGCCTTAAAAGTCCCAGCGTCACCAACATGTGGATTAAGTTATTTTGGAATTAATGACATAATTACATAATGTGTCATGTTTTTATATACATTGGAAGCCACCCAGAGTGGCTTGGGCAACCTAGTCAGATGGGGTACTACTACTACTACTACTCGTACTACTACTATTAATAATAACTTGGCCTGCCATATAGGGTTTCAGTAATTATTAGTCAGATTTTATGTGCCATTTGCACAGAGAAAACATTTAAAAAATTCTGTGAAATTGGGGGGGGAGGTTAAAAAAAATTAAATTAATAACAACAGCAGTTCAGAACCAGCAACTGGCAGAATTTTGAGTGGTTCTGCTCATCAGAGTTATACAGTATGGATTCTGCAGGATCTGTACTGATCGTTTATACAAGATATGACCAGAAAGTTTGGTGAATGGTCACAGAAATCGGACAGCGAGAAATATTCGAACATACAATCAACATCAGAAACCCACGAAATGCTCACATTTGTGTACAGAGATGAAGCTGTAACTTGAAAGACAGTGTATGAGTGCTTTAAGCGTTTCCGTGAAGGGGGGCAAACCATTGAAGATGACCCTCAATCTGGCAGACCGTTGACGAGCAGAACGGCGGCAAATGACGACAGAGTTCGTGAGTTATTGATGTGGGATCGGCGTTTGTCTATCTGAAAGATGGGGGAGGAATTGCGTTTTCCACGTGAAATCGTTACTAAGGTTATTGAGTTGTCCCACTCTCCATATTCTCCCAATCTGGCCCCACCAGATTTCTTTCTTTTCCAAAACTGAAATCTGCACTGAAAGGACACAGATTTTCCAACATTTCACACGTCACTGCTGTGATGAGGGAACTGAAAGCAGTACAAAAAGAGGACTTCTCCAGAATGTTTTCAACAGTTCTACGAACGTTGTCAATGCTGCATTGTATCAGAGGGGGCCTACTTTGAAGACCTGTAAGATATGTGTGTTCAAATATTTCTCGCTGTCCGATTTCTGTGACCATTCGCTGAACATTCTGGTCACACTTTGTATGCTCTTGAGCCCAATTCATTGTTAACTTACAAAGCCCTAAGTGACTTAGGAACCAAATACTTGAAATAGCATCTCTTCCTATAGCAGCCTGCCCACATATATAAAGATCTGCAGGGGAAGCCCTTCTTGATGTCCTGCCAGTGTGTGAAGACATGAGATAGGGCTTTCTCTGTGGTGGCACCTAATTTATCGAACTCCTTTCCCTTGGAGGTACAACTGGGATCACTGTCAATTTGGTGCCAGTTGAAGCCATACCTTTTCACCTGGGATTTTGGAAAAAGTCGATTTGACCTGGCCAGCTATAGATTGATAGAGGTCTGTTTTCTGGTATTGCTAAGATGACTTACTTTTAGTTATTGCTTTCATGTTATTTTATGGAAAGTTATTGTTTTAAGGCTGGTGCCTCTGCAGCAAACTGCCCTGTGATCACAGTTGACGAAGGATGGCTTAGAAATTGAATTAATAAGATAAATAAACGGTGCCTATTCCAATATATTTTGGCTTTGCTTGCCACCTGGTGGGAAGGCTCATTTTGTAGTCTTTCTGCTGTCTTTCTGCTTCATTTATCATCTCCCACCTATTGTCTGTGAACTTGGCTGATAGATGGGCAATTAAGGAAGCACGTCAAGTGTTGAAAGCTCCTGCAAAGCCGAGGTATGCGAGTAAAATTGAAGTGTAAATATTCAAGGGCAAAAAACCTGGCACTCTTCCCTGACAGGCAACCTTAATGCAAGTTTGTTATTTTTGTTATTATCACAGGAGACGACAGGAGGACATGGCAGGATGTGAGCATGCCTTGTGTCTTTTTTATAAAAAGAAAAAAACACCACTGTGTGGCTCGTCATTATTATTACTGTTATTCAACAGGGTTTTACATCCCAGCGTAATCACTTTCCAGTAGTTCAGGGGAGGTGCTTCGACATCTCTGGACAAGAAAGTGGCAGGAGGTTGAGTCAGGTAAAAGCTGGGATTCACTTGTACCGTTCCCTCCCTCTCCATCACACACACGAACCCTTGCGTCACTGCTTGCTGTTCTGCCACCAAAGTACTCAGCACGCTCTCCTTGTCAGCTGGTAATCCGGGAAGTAAGAAAGCTGTGATTTTCTAGTCGGATCGCTGCTGCCAAAGATTGCCTTTCAGTCTCCCTAGACCAAAACTCTTTGGGCACTGTGACAAAATGCCACACAGGTACTGAAATGCAGGCATTCTGCTAAAAAAACAAACAAAAACAACCCCATTCTACGCTTTTTCTATACCCCAAGGTCTAGGAGCTGACATCCACGTGCATCCACAGGATCCTGGCCCTCTCCCTAACATGATGTGTGAGTAGACCAGGCACACATCCGCAGTGGGAGGTTTTGTGTTATTGTTTTTTAGCAAGAGAGATAATTCAGACCTTTGGTCCCCTCTTGCAGTTGGTCGTGGTACAGTCCAGCAGAGACACCCAGGCCGATGGAACACAGCAACTCTTCGCAAGATCAGGACCAAGGGCATAAGCCATTCCTCTCTGTTTTTAGTGGCATCAAACACCATCATGAATGATGCGGCTTCTAATCAATTCCAGGCTTTATTTCTCAGAGTATTCTGTATGAATGAAATCTTTAGATTTCCAAATGAGCTTATACTTTAAGCTCATTTCTTTCAGAAATCACATATGTATACCCCAATGGCAGTTCCATGTGGGAATGTTCAGGGTTGCAGGAGAGGATATATTGTTTATTCATATCCTTCACAACTTCCTTTACTTAGCAGAGTGCATTCCCCTTTACACAGCAGGAAACTAGTTGCAAATTCGTGTGAGTTTCTTAAGACAACGTGCAATTCAATCTGGGTTGTCCAGATTGAATTGGGTTCTAATATTTTCCTGGCCCACCCACTAGTCACATGCAAGCAAGGATGTTCCAGGCCAGGAGGAACAGGAAGTTTTAACTGGCTGGACCAAACATTCCCTTGCATGTCCACTCTAGCAAAACAAGCAATGTTGTATTTGACTGCTCCCAGTGGATTACATCCCACATTCCAAAAGGAAACTTTTGGAAGGTAGCAGAAGCTTTTCTTTCTTTCTTTCTTTCTTTCTTTCTTTCTTTCTTTCTTTCTTTCTTTCTTTCTTTCTTTCTCCTTCCTTCCTTCCTTCCTTCCTTCCTTCCTTCCTTCCTTCCTTCCTTCCTTCCTTCCTTCCTTCTTTCTCCTTTCCTGAGGAACTGATCAAGTTAGAACACAAGTTTTCAGTTTGTGAGTTGGGATGTGGTCTACAGTGAAGCATGTCAACTGCATCACCTCCCATTCCTTTTCTTTAGGGTGTTCTTAAAGAAAGAAAAGTTGGGGAGAGACAAGCAAATGCAGTGGCAAAAATCTTAAATGTGGGTACTATGTACAAGTTTCGATAAAAGACAGGCCCCAAGTCTGAATAAGCTAAATACTATTCATAGAATCATAGTTGGAAGGGTGGAAGGGACCAAACCCCCTGCAATGCAGAATATGCCGTTGGATTGAACCTACAACCTTGGCATTATCAGCACCACATTCTAACCAACTCAGCTATCCATCAGCACAGAGCTATCCTGCAGCTCTTTGCAAGGGATGAGGAATTTCTGCTGCTCCAGATGTTGCTGTACTACAACTGGAGGATGATGGATTTCCGCATCCTTGCTCTTAGCAGACAGGAATACACTTATTCCTTTAATTAATACAAACATAAAATTAGGGGATAGCAATGCAGTGGTATCAACAGAACAGCGGATCAACAGAACCACGTTGATAATGTATGGGCTAAGCCAATAAGACCAGGAGGGGAGGTCTTACAGAAGCTGAGAAAAGCGACAGGCCATATTATCTGCTAACATCTTTTGGGCCTCTCCAACATATCAACACTGTCATGTGCAAAACACTGACTAGCAGTTTGTGGATTTGCTGAAGTGTGGCCTTTGTTTGCAATTCTGAAGAGTACAGCTGTGGCCTAACTTCAGAAAATAAATTAGTAGCTGGCTAATCTTACCCCATTCAAGTACTCCTTGGAAAAATGCCCCTCCCCGAATCTTGATGTAGGGTTTTGGGGGCTGGGTTATTTTTTTTGTCAACAGCATGAATAAGCAGAAAACTGAACTTTGCCACCAGTACAGGAATCTATTGTTTTATGAATGACAGATTGAAAGGAACATGAAAAAACAGCAGCCCAGAGGCTGTCAGTTGTGTGAAAGCATTCCTCCGTTTGACTCTGGGTGGTCCTCTCAGAGACTGCCATGATTTCAACGCACCTCATCACAAAAGAGGGTGCAGCATGTGTGTACAAAAGGAGAAACATTTAATTACATGACTCTGAAAAGCTAGGTTATTGACTACATGATTGGTCTGCGAGTTGTATGCATTTGATTGCTGAACTTTTATTTTAAACAAAATCAATTCAGCACATGTGGAAAACAAAAGAGCATGATCGCAATAATTATATCAGTGAAGTGACTAATAACTTGACAGGCTGTGTTTACTTTACCCTGTTCGTCCTGGCATTTGCCCATCCCTTGTTATACTTAACTCTTCCAATCCTATACTGCTCAGTAATTTGTCACTATTATCTTTTCCTTCCTTCCTCTATCCCTTTTTTGTCCTCCATTATTGAAATGTAGAATGCAAGCTTCTGGGGACAGATAATTTCTCTCCCCCCCCCCTTTTCCTTAAACGCTACTTATGATACAATATAAACAACAACAATTTTAAAGCATTTCCCCAAATGACAGAAGCATCACTTCTTTTCGGGATTCACTTCAGTTTACTCTGACACCAAAAGAGATCCGTGCGTGTATTTTCCAAATCTCACAGCAAAATGCTACCCTCTACGCAACAGAAATACAGTGGTACCTCGGTTTTTGACCATAATCCATTCCGGAAGCCCATTCAAGTTCTGAAACGTTCAAAAACCGAAAACCCAATAGCCAACAGCTAGGCTTGCACTCAACAGAAACTGCCTGGCATTGTTCGACTTCCGAGGCGTGTTTGAATACCAAAGCATTTAGTTCTGGGTTTATAGCGTTCGAAAACCAAAATGTTCATTAATGGAGACGTTCGAAAGCCAAGGTACCATTGTAGTCCAATTCCTATAGTCTCCCAGGGTCTTGCTCTTCCCTTTGCTTGATAGTCAAAAGGGGAATAGAGATGGGAGTGTGCTTTTCTTTTTTAAAACAACACCACTCATGCTTTTATTTTATATTTCTGTAACATAAAAAAAATTCAAATTAAAAACACAGAGTACAATTATGACTGTGGACCATTCAAAATGAAGTTGTTTAAATTACAGATTTCGCTACATTTTCTTGGTTTCTTTCTCTTTAGGAAGGACATTTTAGGTGTTACTTTGAATCAGTACTCTCCATAGCTTGACATGAGATGCTAGAGACAGTTCTTGTTAACATACAGGTGCTTCAAAAACAGCAAAACTGTCGCATCCGGCCCTGTCTTTTAGGACTTTGTTGTATTGCTGCAGAGTCTGCATCCCATATTACCAGTATCTCAAACCAGTCATGCCAAGAAAACTTGAGCATGCTGCTGCCACGAGAAGATGCAACACCAAGTCTTTGTGAACAATCTTGACTTCCTCAAGCCTTCCCATTGATAACAAAACAGCCTGGTTAGGGACTCCGCTTTTGTGAGTGTCGCCTCAGAGATTTTTTTAGTGTCCATCTGCTGTACCATGAGCTACACTTCTTCCCTCTCTCCTGTGGAATGACATCACTGCCCCAGTATTAGCAGAGGAAAAGGGGCACGGGTGGTGTTGTGGTCTAAACCACTGAGCCTTTTGGGCTTGGCGATCAGAAGGTTGGCGGTTCGAACCCCTGCGATGGGGTGAGAGCCTGTTGCTTTGTCCCAGCTCCTGCCAACCTAGCAATTTGAAAGCACACCACTGCAAGGAAATAAGTAGGTGCCACTGTGGCGGGAAGGTAAACAGCATTTCCGTGCGCTCTGGTTTCCGTCATGGTTTCTGTCATGCCAGAAGCAGTTTAGTCATGCTGGCCACACGACCCAGAAAGCTGTCTGTGGGCAGACACCAGCTCCCTCGGCCTGAAAGCGAGATGAGCGTTGCAACCCCAGAGTCACCTTTGACTGGACTTAACCGTCCAGGGGTCCTTTACCTTTTTTTTAACTATTAGCAGAGGTGAAACAGATTGATGCTGCACTTGATGATCTGAAAAAGTTGGCATAACCTCCAACATTTCTCTGGTGAAAACAGGGACATCCTTTTTAACAACAACAACAACAACAGCGTATTATTTATACCTCATTTATACCCCCGTCACTCTGGGCAGCTTCCAACATCTATAAAAGAATAATAAAACATTAAACATTTTAAAAATCCCTATACAGGGCTGCCTTCAGATGTCTTCTAAAGCAGTGTTTCCCAAACTTTTTTGGGCAACGGCACACCTGTTTACTGAAAAAAAATCTCGCGGCACACCACCATTAAAGCCCCGCCCCATGACGTCAGCGCGCAGCGTCACGCCGGGAGGGACGCACGAAAGTGAAAGTTTTTTCCCTCCCCCCTCAGTCCCTCGCTCGGAATTCAGCTCGTTTGGGGCATCGCTCCGGCTGCTCCCTCTCCCGCCGCGCAGGAGCGATGCCTCTCTCTGGCTCTCCCTCCGCGCAGGCTGAGGGAGGGAGGGAGGTGCGCGTGTGACCCGTCTCTGCTGGGAGACCAAACCCAGCGAGGCAGAGTCGCGCGGAGGCGCCCAGGCAGCGCTGCCGGCTGCGAGGAGGAGCGCCAGGCAGCAGCAGGAGGCGCGGCCTCTCCTCGCCGCCGCCGCCCCGCCTCTCGCCGCCCGACTCGCCCGCCTCCCTCCAGGCATCTCGCGGCACACCAGCCGATGTCTCACGGCACACTCGTGTGCCGCGGAACACCAGTTGGGAAACACTGTTCTAAAGGTTGCATAGTTACTTATCTCCTTGGCTCGGGGGTTGCATAATTCCATAGCCCCAACATTTTTTCTGATAAAAATAGGGATGTCTTAAGGAAAACATTCTGGGATCAAATCAGAAACTGGGATGGCTTCTGTAAATCTGGGGCCGTCCCTGGAAAATAAGGACACTTAGAGGGTCTGTGATAGTTTTTACTTGGACTTTGTTATTTTAATGCATGTGCAACTGCCCATTCTACGTGCCTATTTTATAGTTTTGTTTTTCATCTTTTAAATTTTGCCCATTTTTATAATTGTTATCTCTGTTTGTTATCTACCTTATAAAATATAATAATAATAATAATAATAATAATAATAATAATAATAATAATAAACCTGCTGCACAAGGCCTCTCCATTCTGATGGGCAAGTTCACTGTGGGCACATTCAAACCAAGGATTCCGTTTTTACATGATCAACACCCCAAAACAATCAGACTTAGCACCCATACAGATCCTCCTCTACCCCTCGCTACAAATTTCAGAGGTGAAACAGCATACGTTTGTGTATTATCCTCTGGGAAGCTAATAGCACCTTTGGGTGGGGAAATTTGAGTCTGGGAATACGTACAGAGAAGAGAGTTCACCTTCTCCTCTCTGCAAAAGGAGCATCTTATGCAAAATGGTGCCCATTTATGTGGTATGTCAACCATACACCCCGGATTCACAAATTGTTATAAGATTTTGCTGAACTACCCATTCCGGGACTTCCGGGTTTTGGCGGTCCATAACCCAAAAAACCTCAACCTAAGCGTCTGGAACCCAAGGTATGACTGTACATTGTTTATTGCTTTCATTTTATGGATCAATGGTCTCGTTAGATAGTAAAATTCATGTTAAAATGCTGTTTTGGGGGTCTGGAATGGATTAATCCATTTTGCATTACTTTCTGTGGGAAAGCGCGCCTTGGTTTTGGAACGCTTTGGTTTTGGAACGGACTTCCGGAACGGATAAAGTTGGAGAACGAAGGTGCCACTGTATAGATATAGATAGAGAATTCTTATCAAAAGGAAACTTCATTGAGTTCAATGGGGCTGGTATAGGATTGCCACGTTAGTCAACTGTTTTTCTAAATTAAGAAGTTCCAAGTGTTTTAGGCATCCTCGTGTGTGTGTGTGTGTGTGTGTGTGTGTGTGAAACAGATGCATTCCAGTGCCTTTATAGTTATAATTTCCCTTTCTGGTGCCTTTTCCAGCTTTTTTAGGTGGGTAGCTACATCTGGACCCACTATTCCAAAGGTGACTGAATTATAGTTTTAAAGCAAGACTGGCACATGTTCCATATCTGGCCTCCAAAGTCATTTTTAGAAGCCTCTATTCCTTACACACAATTGGTTGCTATGTCTGGGTATCTTTATTTTATTTTGACCCCCCCCCCACAATTCCCCCCCCCCCACAAACAAACAAAACATCAAGCTAGAAGCAAACACAGCCACAAAGGCAGGAAGAATAAAATTGCATGCTAGAAAAATAATAACTATCCTAATCACAGAAAGCTTAAACAAGAATGAGTGGTACAAAATACATTCCATAGTGCAATGCAAGGTTAATGTCGGTACCAAACGCACCAGACAATCATGAATGTTGCCAAATAAAGTCCTATTTAGTGGGAATGTGCCAACCATGAGATTGGTCATATAAGTCACAAACAGCCCCCAAGTGGAAGCAAAGTCAAAGGGCCATTTTTATTTTAATGTTGTTGTTGTTGTTGTTGCAAAGCAGCAGGTGGCGCTGATCAGGCCCACGGCTTCTGCTGCTTGTGAGCTGAGAGGCTTTAAGGCTGGCGGACGATGGGAATGCAATCGCCCCCTCTCATCTCTTCATCATCTGATCAGTCTGTAAAGCAGCCTTTGTCAACCAGGGCTGGCAGGAGGCTGATGGGAGCTGTAGTCCGAAACATCTGAAGGGTACTGGGTTGGTGACTGCGGCAAAGCAGGTGACAAAAGGGTGGGGTGTGCAACTTGGCAACCGCAAAAGAAGACTACACATGCACCCAGCACCAGCCCCTGATGCCGCAGTGTCAGGAGTGAGCCAGCAGCATAGCTGTCAACCGTCCTTTATTTGGTGGGAAAGTCCTTTATCCCAGCGCTGTGTCCCGCTGCTGTCCCTTATTGATGATGTCCCTTAAATTTCCCGGGTTTCAAAGGAAGCAGCTCCTCTCCCTCCCTCCCTGCCGGCTCCAACTGTGTTGCTTGGCTGCGTTGCTCACCCAATAAGGAGTCTAAGAACGACTGGGGGAGGGTGGAGCTTGCATGCCTTGTGCCGATCAAATCGGCCGCGTTGCCTGGGGACTCGCCTTTGCTCAGCGCTTCCCAGCGGAGAGGTGACGGTGGTTTCCCTTGCTGCATCCCCTTTGCCGGGGGAACCACCACTTGAAGTTTTGTTTGGCTGCTGGCTGGGCTTTCTGCCTTTGGCTCGGAGGGCTCAGAAGTTGAACATACCCGTGCTTGGAAAATCCCTTATTTTGGCTGCTGATCCCTTATTTTTGAGGCTGCTGGTCCCTTATTTTCAAATTTGTAAGTTGACAGCTATAGACAGCATTAAATACCAGGTTGCAAGTTGGAATTAACTCTTTATTAGCGAAAACACAATCGGCACAGGAGTGTTAGGCCTAATGAGCCCAGCAGCTCATCTCTGGCAGGTCTTGCGCCCATGAAGCGGATGCTGAGACTAGAGATCTCCCTGTCACTTTATTCATTTCTGCGTAGTCCATTCATTTTGTCTGCCGTTCTTCTTTTGTCTGCTTTTCTTCTTGCTTCCATTTCTGGGCCAACAATACTCTTGCTGCCGTTGTTGCGTATAAAGACAATTTAACATCCTGTCTATTAATATCCTCACTTATAATACCAAGTAAAAATGACAGGAAGGATTCGAAACCTGCGGGACCAGAGATTTACAGAACTATTTGAAGAGCAACTGTAATCAACAAATTATGCTAGTAGGACTACAAGAAGTTTTGTAAGGAGAAATATATGAAATATTGCAAAGAAGAGAAAGAAGAGAGACATTAGTTATGATATTTAAATGTAATAGTGAAAGTAAGAAATGTAACTTAAGTGAAAAGATTGGAAAATTTTAAGATGTGATTGATGGAAGTCAAAAATATTGTATAAGATATAAAAGTATGTTTAAGTATGTTTAATAATTGTTGAAAATGTTATGTTAAAAAAACTAATATATATATATATACACACACACACACACACACACACACACACACACACACACACACAGTGGTACCTCGGGTTACATACGCTTCAGGTTACATATGCTTCAGGTTACAGACTCCACTAACCCAGAAATATTACCTCGGGTTAAGAACTTTGCTTCAGGATGAGAACAGAAATCGTGCAGTGGTGGCACAGCAGCAGCAGGAGGCCCCATTAGCTAAAGTGGTGCTTCAGGTTAAGATAAATAATAATAATAATACTAATAATTTATTATTTATACCCCGCCCATCTGGCTGGGTTTCCCACAAAACTTCCAACAAAACACTAAAATACAATAACAAGAACAGTTTCAGGTTAAGAACAGACCTCCAGAATGAATTAAGTTCTTAACCCGAGGTACCACTGTATATAAAAGAAGACTGGAGATCTTCACTTCCCCACAGCTGCCTAAATCCACTCCTCTCCAGGGTTTCTTCCCCCACAACAATCGGAGACTGCGCCATGGTGTCGCTAATCTCTCCTCCGCCCTGTTCACGTCTCTTCTAGTTCTGGGATACAATGGGGATGGGGAGACACCTGTGACTCTTCATCAGCCAGACTCATCTCCATGGGTGCCAACTCGCCCTCAGGATTGTGGGTGCCGAAGGACCCATGGCCCCCTGGATTTGGCTCCTATGCTCGCCTCTTCTTCTTGGCCTCTCTCCTCCCGCGGCACCCCTGGCCATCATTCAAGGCACCCCAGGGTGCAACGGCGCACTGCTTGAAAGCCACTGCCTTTAGGGATGAGAGAGAATAATATTTTCTTAGCAACCAGGTGGTGCAAAGAGCTGGTATGCCATCGTGTCTACAGATCATATGCACACTTACCTGGAGATAAGCTCCCTCAGTGGAACTTACAGGTAATGGTAAAGGACCCCTGACCATTAGGTCCAGTCGTGGCCAACTCTGGGGTTGCGGCGCTCATCTCACTTTATTGCCCAAGGGAGCCGGTGTACAGCTTCCGGGTCATGTGGCCAGCATGACTAAGCCGCTTCTGGCGAACCAGAGCAGCGAACGGAAATGCCGTTTACCTTCCCACCAGAGCGGTACCTATTTATCTACTTGCACTTTGACGTGCTTTTGAACTGCTAGGTTGGCAGGAGCAGGGACTGAGGAATGGTTGCTCACCCCGTCGCAGGGATTCAAACCGCCAACCTTCTGATCAGCAAGTCCTAGGCTCTTTGGTTTAACCCGTGGAACTTAGGTCTGAGTAAACAGTGCAATATACTGACCCCTTCCTTTGATGCTTGTCTCTGCCATTAACTCACCAGGGGGCTTAAGTAAGTCAGTCATTTTCATCCTTAACCTCCCCAGCCCCAACCACGATGTGGGGATAATAATACTGACCTACCTTGAAGGATTGTTGTAAGGGTAGTACAGGGTATGCTTTGGACACTCAAACTTCGTGTAACTTGCTTCCAGTTATGATTTGATATACACTTTGTCATAAGTGTAATAAACGAAAATCTGCCCTTATTCCCTTATGGGGGACACAAGACCCCTTATAGAGTCCTTTGCAGGTTCTCCATCGGTCGGAGAAAATAGCAGAGGCCAACCAGAGAATATTGAGAAGCAAAGCAGCTAGTAAGCCTGATCTTTATTGAACTGTTGCAACAGGGTGCCCCCTTCACACGCAGGAGAAGGGGGAGGACCCTGAACGAAGGTGTGCCCGCCCTTATATAGACATTTTAAATTGCCCACCCTGGAGTCCAAGACCACCCCCAGAAACATCCAGCCTACATCACAGAAGGCGTGTAGCTCAACCCCCCCCCCGATAAATCATACCTACATCACAGAAAGGGCGGTCTACAACAGAAATCTGAGTGCATTGTTTACCTCCTGTCTGGCAGGTCACCTGTTAATGCTTACTTGATTGGATACCCTGGGGAGCCTGGCCAGTCTTTTGTAATGATAAATACTTAGTTCCTGAGCCAGGTCACAGGCTCACCCTATTCATACACAGACATACCCTTAAGACATGATTTGTGAATGAAAAGACAATGGGGAGGCTTTTCAATTTTCCTTGACTTTGCAGAGAAATCATTTGGTCAGTTTGGGAGTCAAAATGGTTTTCAGGGCTATTTTCCCGTGCTGCTTCAGACATGTGGTTTATATATTTATGTACGTGTTTGACTGGCACATTTATGAATATTTATTATACATATAAGACCTTCATTTTTTAATTTCATAAGCCACTCTGAAGGCATTAGTTGCCGCTGCCTTGAATGCCTTTAATGAAGCCTGTCTTATTAGGTGCAAAAGCTTGAAGTGATGGGGTTGTTTAATAAAAAAACTATAGCTGCTAAATTCAAATGCAGGTTTAATTTAATCACACACCCAGAGAAGGAAAAGTGTGAAACTCACCAGATCCAAGGTTCCTGATAAGTGCATGTACTGACTGGTTAGAGAGAGATTAGACATAGGCTTGTCTCTGAGACTTTTTTTGGCTGGGGGGGCAGGGGGGAGAGAAGGATCTAATTAGAGAGGGCTGTGGGGGAAATGGCTGCGCCTACATTTTTCTGTAGCCCTCTTGTTTCAGCTGTTGAAATGTAGGATACACATTTCTGTGTACTTAGTGAAGTCTGACTGACTCCAAATAAGTGCAGTGGTTCGGAACAGTGCCTTCTCTCGCAAGCATTTGATCAAACTGGTTTTATTTTATTTTTTAATCCTTGGAATGTAATTTCAGCTTGCAGAGCACACCAGGCAACTGCGCCACAAACATGGCATAAAATGAAGCACGTGGGTGCAGAATTGCTGCACCATTAGCCACTCGTTAAAGGAACTTGAGAACACACCAGTGGCGTAGCGTGGGTTGTCAGCATCCGGGGCAAGGCAAGTAATTTGCACCCCCTAACCCCTAACCTGCCACCGCTGCCAGCTTCTTCTTGCTGCTGCCTGGTCTGGTCTGGTGTGGTTCTCTCCCGTACTCAGCGCTGCGCTGGGCGGCCGCTGCACTGTCCCTCCCCCAGATAGTCCCTTGCTCTCTCTTTGCACCACACGCCTGGCACCCCCCCTCCACAGTGGGCGGCGACCCGGCGGCTTGGATCGGATTCGCACAGCCAGCACTGCAGTGAGAGAGAGTGAGTGAGCAGAGAGGGGCAGAGAGCTGCGAGTGGAGCGCCCCCCCCAGATGTTGCGCCCGGTGCGGCCGGCCCCCCCTGCACCCCCCACGCTACGCCACTGGAACACACGCTCCTGCTTTGTAAATTTAAATCACTTTGGCCAATCGGAAATTCTAGATAACATACTAGGTAGTGGAGTCAGCAGATGTTCCATAGCAGATGGAAGAAATTTGTTTTCAAGCCCTATTTTCAGTCCCTATTTTTCAGGGATAGTCTTGGATTTACAGAAGACACCCCAGTTTCTGATTTGATACGGAATGTCCTGCTTTTCCTTAGATTGTCCCTATTTTCATCAGAGAAATGGAGTTATCTGACCCCCAAGCCATGTGGAGGCAGCCCTGTATAGGGAAGTTGTTTAATGCTTAATGTTTTCTAATGTATTTATATACGTTGGAAGTCGCCCAGAGTGACTGGGTCAACCAAGTCATATGGACGGGGTATAAATAATAAAGTTGTTGTTGTTGTTGAATAGGACATTTCTATATTTAATGGGAACATGTTGGAGGGTATGGTAATATGCTGCTAGGCTCTTAGACAGCCACTGTATTTATAGTGCTATTCTTTGAAAGTGCGCTATTTCACTACGGTGGGCTTTGTTGAGTATTGATACTTATCTGTGTTCTTTATACCTGTATTTGTACTTAATACAATTTAAGGCTGTTAAAATCCACAGTCCTTAATGTGCATTTGTAAGGACTATTCCATTCTATTCAGAATAGCTTATACAGCACTGAAAGTCAGAAATCACAACAAACTTGCGTCACTGCAAAAACCTCTCCTCGAGCGGGAGGGAGTGTTCCTCAGACAACAGTCACACGATCAGTACATGTTTTGGGTTACTCAGTTTTTCAGACCTTGATTCATGCACGAAACTGTTAATAGCTCACTCAAGATGTTTGAAGTTTTGTTGCTGGTTTAAAAGAGATGTTATATCCTGAGTTACGGCACCCACTAACAAGGCTGTGCACAAAGATATAGAAAGAAACAGAGGCAAAAACCACTGCAGATTTTATTGGGCACTTCCAGTTTAAAGCTGAACTAATTTCCAATGCAAACTACATAGGGTTTTCCCTATAAAGATTTAGAGCGATGTCAGTTTACACTCATGAGGAATCACAGCAAAATACACCTTTTAGATTTTACTGGAAGTTTGGGTTGTCATTCTCAAATTATTCTGTCGCCACAGTTTTGACTCTGAGTAACAGAGGCTGTATACACACCATACATTGATGCCGAAATCCAGCATCGCCTGAGCTCTGCGAGTGCAGCTCTCTCCAGATTGAAGTGCAAAGTGTTTGAGGACAGGGACATTTGCAGGGAAACCAAACTGCTTGTTTACAAAGCTATTGTACTGCCAACATTACTGTATGCTTGTGAAACATGGATCACTTATAAACGCCATCTCCAACTCCTCGAAAGAGTCCATAAACAATGTCTCCGGAAAAAAATTACACATCACTTGGGAAGACAGGCGAACTAATGCCAGTATACTGGAAGAAGCAAAGATCACCAGCGTTGAAGCAATGATTCTTCAACATCAACTTCGTTGGACTGGTCATATTGCTCAGATGCCTGATTATCATCTTCCAAAGCAACTACTCTATTCCGAAAGTGTAATGCTGGTGGTCATCAAAAGAGGTTTAAAGACTCTCTCAAGGCAAAATTAAAAATGTAGCGTAAACACCGGCAATTGGGAAACACTGGCCTGCAAGCGTTCCAATTGGAGAACAGCCTTTACCAAAGGTGTCGTGGACTTTGAAGATGCTAAAACTCAGGACAAAAGGGAGGAATGTGCTTAGAGGAAGGCACATTTGGCAAACCTTCAGCATGATCAACTCCCACCTGGAAACCTATGATGTCCCCACTGTGGAAGGATGTGTGGATCCAGAACTGGCCTCCACAGTCACTTACGGACTCACTGTTAAGACTGTGTTCATGGAAGACAATCTTACTCAGCTACGAGTGATCGCCAAAGAAGAAGAAGAAGAAGATACATTTAAAGCACTCCATGCAAAAAATAATCTAGGGACTATAGTTTACTCATCACAGAGCTACAATTCCCAGCACCCTTAAGAAACTGCATTTCCCAAGGGTTGAGAGGGATGCTTTAAATGTATGATGCTGATGTAGCCTCTTTTTAAAAAGAAACAAGTAATGTTCCAAAATAACATCTGCAGCATAAATGAATCTGAAGAGTATAGCCATATGTGAGTTGTGGTGTGTGGTGTGGTGTGTTGTGTGTGTGCACAGTCTTTACAGAGGATGCTACTGTAGTCCCAAGTGAATAAACTTTATTCCACCAAGACTGAGCCTGGCAGGGAATAATGGTACCTGTCAGGGCCTCAGGGACAGAGGCACAGGGGAGAGAGGAAATGGAGAGCGAAGGGGAAGAATCTGAGGGCAGCGTAGGGGAGTATGACAGTGACCCGAGAGATTCCATGAGCTTCTCCAGCGAATCGGAAGATTCCCAGAAGGAGGCGCCGATGGTCAGGGCAAGGGGGGTCCCAGGGGGGACACACCAGAAACAAGGGGCCAGCGGGGACTCCCAAAGCAGCAGCGGGAGATCAGGACCAGCTTCCCCACCAGAGCGTAGTGGGGGGGAAGAGTCCCATGTGTCAGGGCCAGCGTCTCCTCCAGCAGGGAGAGAAGATGAGTCAGGGCTGACCACGCCTCTATTGGAGAGTGGGGGAACGGAGGGGAGGTCAGGTCCAGCTAGCCTCCCCGAAGGGGGAAGCAGTGACAGGAGCAGTGTAACGGTCAGGAGGAAGGTTACCGGCTGGGCACGCGCGCCAAGTTCAAATGTACAGGCGCGTGGGACAGCAGAAAACCCGGATTGGGAACCAGGTCCTAAAGCCCGCCGAAAGCGGGGGGAAGACTCAGGGGACTCAGCGTCAGAAGAGTCTAGGAAGGGCGAGACCCCAGCTGACAGGCGGAGCCAGAGGAGGAAAGAGCAAAGGAAGAGGTGGAGCAAGGCTAGAGTCTTAAACTGGTGTCTGGGGGGAGGAGATTCAGACGGAGCTTCAGCGGTCTAGAGTTTCAGACGTAGAGCTGCGCGCTGCGGCTGTGAAAGCGAAACTGAACTTCAATAAAGACTTTTGTATATAACAACGAACTGGCGTTGGTCCTTTGTGAGCTGGGACCTCGGGCAGCTCTGACAGTACCTATTACTGTACTTCCATGCCCTTGATGGCTTATTCGCCTGGGGCACAGCCAATCTGACGCTTACCTAGTAACTAAGGAGGGGGGGTAGTGTTGATGCATTTGGAGAACAGGCTAGTTGCCATACCCCATCCATAAGCCTCTGGGCAACCTTCTCCCTTGGATTTCCCCATCCTTCTGGCTGCCACCTCCTGTGATCCTTGAGCTGTTTTCCTCAACCTGGTGTTGCCCAGGTGTTTTGCACTATAACTCCCATCAGCTCCAGCCAGCACCTGCCAAGTATGGAATTAAAATATGCACTTAAAGTAAAATTTAGCTTATACAGTCCATGCCTCAAACCTAACAGGTGAAATCACCAGGCAAGTTGTTCTCTCTGACTATTGAAAGAGCATTTAATCAGTGCTAAGTTGTTGTTGTTCACTATAGTCACCAATAAAGGACTCTTTCAGCTAAGCAGCTGTTGGTTACTTGGGAGATTGTGCAGGAAGAGGTAGGGCCTATATGAATTTTGTGCATTAATAAAATGTGTAAATCACATCGAAAGGATTCAAGGAAGAGATGTGGTAATATAACTATCGGATTTTGTGGTGGCAATGTGGTCTGTAACAGTGATTGGCTGAGCTGCCTAACTGTCACAAAGGGGGTAGCAATCAGGAACGCCTTTGACACCAATTGGCTGAGTTCTTTCTTTAGATCTCTAGTTGCTATTGGCTAAACTCTTGTCATCTCAAATAATGATAATGGAAACTGCTACATTTAATTACAAGGAAATTCAGATGGAAGAGATCAGAGGAAGTCAAGTAATATGTTTATGAAGATGGATTTTAATTACCGTATTTTTCGCTCTATAACACGCACCAGACCATAACACGCACATAGTTTTTAGAGGAGGAAAACAAGGAAAAAAATATTCTAAACGAAATAGTGGATATATGATTTTTGTGGTTCATGCTGTGGCCACAGACATGTGATCTGACAGTGAGTTTGGAGTAGCCCAATGCAAAAATCCTGAGGATCCATGTGGATCCATGCTTTGTAACCACGGAGGAGGGAAGGAAGGGGAACCATGGATCCTCTGTTCACGACTGCAGCAGATCCCCACCACCACCACCCGCAGGCATTCGCTCCATAACACGCACAGACATTTCCCCTTACTTTCTAGGAGGAAAAAAGTGAGTGTTATGGTGCAAAAAATACGGTAACTACGGTAATTAAGTTTTAGTGTATGTGGTAGTATATGGGATGTGGGAAGTATTTTATGTTCCTTATTTTTTCTTTTTCTTTTATTATTGTTTATTCTCTTTTTTGTTATGTTACGCTTTTGTATGAAAATTAATAAACATTATTGTGAGGGGGGACTCTTGTCATCTCAACAGCTGCCAGTGGATGGACTGGTCCGACTTTAGAGAAGTAAAGGGCAGATAGAAGGTCCTAGGGAAATAAAAGCAGAAGAATCAGAGGCCTAGGAAAGGGAGGCTGGAAGAAAGTTTCCTCCATTCTGGGGCCTTCCAGGTGCTTTGGACTATAACTCCCACAGCCCCAGGCAACAGGGCCAGGCTGACTGGGGCAATGGGAGTTGTGGTCCAAAACGTCTGAAAAGTACCCAGGTTGAGGAAGACTGCTTTAGAGAAATAAGGAGAAGAGAGACAGCCCAAAACAAGCCGTCTAAGAGGGGTCAGTGCTATTTTTCTAGAAAAAGAGGTGGTGGAACTCACCACAAATGCCTCCCTTGTTCTCTTATAATGGCAGTAGTGCCCACCTGAGAGTTCCGGATAGTTCCGGCTAGAAAAAAGCCCCGAGAGGGGTGAACATGGCCAGGATCTGCAGAGATGTTGGGAAGGATAAAATGCCACTGGATTAAATATCTAGATCAGCCTGGTGCCCTCTAGACATGTTGGACTACAACTCCCATCAGCCCCAGAGAGCAGGATGTGCCGGCGCTGATGGGAGTTGTAGTCCAAAACATCTCGAGGGTGGCAGGTTGGGCAAAGGCTGACCTAGATGGACTTTTGCATGGTAGAGAAGACACTTTCCATCCCTTTTATCAAGAAACCAGAAGCCTTTCTTCTTGGAATAATAGGTTTGGAATTGCCCAAGAAAGATGTTAAATTATTTTTGTATGCCACAACTGCTGCTCGAATTTTATTAGCTAAGAATTGGAAAACACAAGAAGTACCAACAGTGGAAGATTGGCAGATAAAGATGATGGATTTTTCGGAGCTAGCCGACCTGACTGAAAGAGTCCATGACCAGAAGGAGGAGGATTACCAGGAAAAATGGATGAAATTTAAAGAATACTTAGTTACCATACGTTAAGTTAAATTAATTGGAGAAGCTTGCAAATACCAGATAGGCTTAGGATTTAAATATGTAATGTGATGAATTAATATGTTTAATGTTGAACTGGAAAGGGGAAAAAAAGATGTTAAGTGATTAAGTTAATTTTATAAGAATACTGGTTTTGAAAACCGTTAAAATGATATACACTGAAATTCAACCAGGGGGATATGAGGAAGTCACTTAACAATGTTACTAAGTTTGGTTTAAATACGGTTGAGATTTATGTTTGTTTAAAAATTTTTTGGAAAATCGTTAAAAAAAATTGAAGAAGAAAAAAGAGAGAAGACATTTTCCATCCCTAGAACTGCTTGGATTGATGTGGGGTGAACTCTGCGTGCCCTCCAAGTGTCCACGGGGCTTCTGCACGAGCCACGGCAATGAGGAGGACCTGTGGGCGGTGAACAGAGCCACACCCCACTCTCATCTCCCTGGCAGCAGCCAGGCAAGGAGAGGCTGTTCAGTTATCTAAGGGGTTAAGGCAAGGTCTTGAAACCTGTCCAGCCCATTCAGAGTGATGGGAAGGAGGGTGCTTCATTGGCTGTGCCGTCCGCCACAGGTATTTTAGGAGGATTATTCACCGAAGCGCTTTGTCCTGATGTCATGGAACAGGAACACCCAGGCAACCGAGAGAGTCAGATTGTTTTACTCTTGGAGTCTGAGAGCGCCAGTCCTAGTCCTCCATGCCATCTCCTCTTTGTCCTGACATAATGGGAGCATTAGAGCTCCCCTTTTCTGATGGACTGAGCCGTGTTTACTAACCATTGTCAGTGCATTTCCTGCAAGGTGCACCCGCCCTTTCTCTGATCCACAATGCATGAACTTTCTGACTCCCAGGGATACAATGGAGTGGATTTCTCTGCAGAGCTCGCGTGCATTTTTCTTCCTCTGGAAGGGAGGTTTAAGAAAGACGCACGTGGTTTTTCTTGTCATGTGTCACGCCGGGCATGTCACGGACAAGTTCAGGAACAGAGGAGACAGGCTTTTAAGGCTCGAAGAAACTTGACTTAGGGGAAGTGCTGGAGCTCAATGGTAAAGCCCTCTTTGTTTTCCACAGAGAAAAAGCAGCCTTTGGGGCTCCCATGGCCTTACTATCTGGCTGCTCTGTTGTCTCATCTCCCCACACCTTCCTCTCATTCAATCACCTCCAACTGCTGGCCAGAGTTCTCTGAGGGAATCATGACACTACAGCCAATGGCGAAGGATGATGGGAGTTTTAGTACGACAAAATCGGGATGGTTCAGTAGATAGAGCATGAGATTCCTAGGACCCTCGTACCTACGGGACCGCCTCTCCTGATATGTCCCACGGAGGACCTTACGGTCTTCAAACAAAAACATCTTGGAGGTCCCGGGCCACAGGGAGGTTAGGCTGGCCTCAACCAGAGCCAGGGCTTTTTTGGCTGTGGCCCCGATCTGGTCGAACGCTCTGTCACAAGAGACTAGGGCCCTGCGGGACTTGACATCTTTCCGCAGGGCCTGCAAGACAGAGCTGTTCCACCAGGACTTTGGCCAAGGCACAGCCTTTGGTAATTCTTCACAGAACTCTAGCCCAATGGTTGCCATTACGGTAATTTGATTTTGAATTGATTTTAGAATGAATTGATTTTAGAATGCTGTGTTAATTCTATTTTTGTTAGCCACTCTGAGACCGGCTTCAGCTGGGGAGGACGGGATTTAAATAAAAAATTATTATTATTATTATTATTATTATTATTATTATTAATCCCATGGTCATGGGTTTGAGCCCTACTTTGGGCAAAAGATTCCTGCATTGCGTGGGGTTGGACTAGATGACCCTCGTGGTCCCTTCCAACAGTTCTGTGATCTATGATTCTAGGAATGCACCGCAGGTATAGAATAGAGGTGAGGAGTCTCTGGCCCACACGGCTAATTAGGTCTGCCAGACTTTCCTATTTGGCCCGTGGAGCCATTTTGGCTGAGCCACACCCACCTGTTCTACACCTGTTGTCAGGTGTGGGGTAGGGAAGGGAAGGGCAGGGCTTGGCTTGGCTTGGCTGAAAGGCTTCTGGCACTGCCAGTCAACGGACATTCCTCTTAAAGCACCCACTTGCCCTACACTTTGAATGGGGCTTCTGAAGATCAGACAAGCTCCAAGATCCAACAACCCCCCCTTCCCAGTCTTAACATCAACAACAGTTACCCCAGTAAAAGGTCCAGGTTTTGTTTGAATGGAAAACCTCCTCTCTCTCACTTTCTCTCTGATTGCAGGTGGTTTTTGCACGTTTGAAAGAGCTGGCATTGAGGCACGGCTTTCCTTTAAGGGGAAAAGCCGCCTTCAGCTAAGTAAATAAACACTCTGGGTTGGAACATGAGCAGAATGTCGCTTTTTGAGGTCCCCGTTCTTTCCTAGAAAATGCTTGACGAATCCTGCAAAAACAAATATGAATCATCAGCCGAATTCCGCATAACTGAGAAGCCATTGCTTTCCCCAAAGAAATCAGCAACATTTACTTCCCCACCATGCTTGTTTAGACAGACCCAGGAGACAGTAAGCTAAAGAGGGGAAGGGGGAGTCACAGACCGGCATGTACGGGCAGTGCAAGGGAGAGATGCTTTGCCAGCGAGAAAGCTGTGATGCCTCAAAAATGTGGGTCAATGGGGGATTTCCTCCCAGTGCAGACTCCAGCTTCAGAGAAGGGGTTTTCCTTCAGGGCTAGAGGGAAAGAGGAAAAGCTCAAATTCCTTGGGCCTATTGGGATTCAAGCGCATATCGTAAATGTAAGTTTTCACAATGAAAGGAGATTAAATCATCCCAGGGCCTTAGCACCAAAGATCCACTTTTAAAAAGAAACTTTCCTTGCGGTTTTAAAAAGTGTGGGAGAAGAAATTGACCAACAGGAAAACATACAAATGCCTCACAAACATGAGAACACATGAATGCTCAATAAATAGGTCATCTGGAGGAGGCTTTTACAAAGGTCTCCACTATTTTATCTGTAAACTGCCTTCAGTCCCCATCTGGGGACAAGGCGGGCAGTGGCGTAGCGTGGGTTGTCAGCACCCGGGACAAGGCAAGTAATTTGTGCCCCCTAACCCACGGATTTGTGCCCCCTAACCCGTGGATTTGCGCCCCTAACCCTAACCCCCAGATGTTGCGCCCGGTGCGGTCGGCCCCCCCTGCACCCCCCCACGCTACGCCACTGAAGGTGGGATATCGGGTCCTCCCTTAAAGAGGGCATGTATTGCGGTGAGACCTGGAAAACCGACACCCTGTGTTGTGGATGGGTACGATTGGTCAGTCACAACACTCGGTTGATAGGTCCCTCGAAGCTGGGTACAGTCTGGGCCAATGCGATGCAGTCCAAACGGTTTGAGGGACCTATTTATGCCCATGCACGTGACCTTGAGCTTCCTCTTTCGGCGCGTGCATTCGGAACACCCGCCCACCTCTCCCTACTTTTAAGGCTTTGCGCTTGACCTTGCTATGCCGCCGTGTGTCATCTGTCATTGGGACAGGGGCACGGCAGGAATTTTCCCCACTTGGCTGATGCCATTTGGGTTTTGCCTGCCGCGTAGCAAATCGTCACAACTTGTAAGGTTGCGGATAGGCTCTGGTTCAGGTGATAGGGATGGGAGAACGCTCTCGCCATCCCTATGTGAAGAGAATTCCATTAAAGGAATCCAGGGACTTGATGGTTTGGTCAACCCCTGAGAGGGGATTGTGCCCCTGCCTAAGTCCAGGGGGACATTTGGGTGGCGGAGTCAGTGGTGTAGGGTGGGGAGTGCAGGGGGGGCCAGCCGCACCAGGCGTAACATCTGGGGGGCGCTCGCACTCTCAGCTCTCTGCCCCTACCTGGCTCACTCACTCTCTCTCACTGCAGTGCTGGCTGTGCGAATCCGATCCGAGCCGCCAGGTCGCCGCCCACTGTGGAGGGGGGGTGCCAGGCGTGCGGTGCGGAGAGAAAGCGAGGGACTATCTGGGGGAGGGACAGTGCAGCGGCCGCCCAGCGCAGCGCTGAGCGCGGGAGAGAACCACACCAGACCAGCCCAGGCAGCAGCAAGAAGAATCTGGCAGCGGCGGCAGGTTAGGGGTTAGGGGGCGCAAATTACTTGCCTTGCCCCGGGTTAGGGGGTGCAAATTACTTGCCTTGTCCCGGGTGCTGACAACCCACACTACGCCACTGGGCGGAGTTAGCCTGTTCCTGGCTTTCCACTTATCCAGGTGTTCACCCTTGGCTGACCTATCCTGGAACCCTGGGTCAGCGCTACCTGCACGGCAGGGAGCTAATTGAACCAGAGCCTATGCAACCACTCACTTTTTGTAATCAATAAAGTTGTGGTCTAAATTCTGCCAAAAACCAAACCAAAATTTTGAATCAAGTGTGAATTTATTTAGGGGGTAGGTTTCTGGGTCTGAACACGCAAATAAATATTGTTACAGGTCACCCCCATCTTTGCTGAGCAGTAAGAAGATTCTAGGTCTTGGCACTTAACTAGGGTTTGTGTTCCTTTGGAAGGAGGCACAGTGGAGATTAGTGTATTCAAGAAATATGGTTTATCTTACACGTATTTGCAACCTGGGCTTTGATAGAGAGTGCAGAACATTGCACCCTATGCTGTTCCTCCTATAGCTTCAGCAAGCTTGCGTCCTGAGCTGCAGCCAGCCATCTCTCCTGGTCTCTTGGTGCAGCCTCTCCTAGCCAGCAGGAACGAAGTTCTGGCCCCTCCTTCCCCAAAACCCTTGCTCCAAGCCCCTCAATTCAAAGGGACACCTTTTTCCTGCGGTGACATCACTCCCCTCCATTACCCTGGCAACCTCCCCCCCCCCATGCACAGGTCTTCTGCCTGGTTGGTGGCTCCCATTATCAAGCAAACCATTGTTCTTGTATTTACGTGAAAAGCAATAAAATTTATTGGGGGAAACCAACCAACCAACCAACCATTATAAGCTTTTTGTGTCTTCATTGACTCCTGCCCCCAGAAGGTATCGCCAGGCTGGCCTCACAAGGAAGGGATTTCTTTTGAGCCCTTGCTAAATTCATGAACTTATGAGTGTGTTCAAAATCTGACCCTTTGCTGAATGTAGAGATGGGGGGGCGCGGTGGGAAGCTTCACTTTGGAGGTTGGTATAGCTCAGTTGGATGTTGGGGGGGGGGTGTGTCTGCCCCCCACAACTCAAAATCATCATCATCAAACCATAACTCCCAGGATTTATTTATTTTGGGGGCGGGAGTGCTTTAAATATATGGTATACATGCAGCCAACAAAACAGACACATGATAAGCACCAGTGGCGTAGCGAGGGGGGTGCAGGGGGGGGGCGGCCGCACCGGCCGCAACATCTGGGGGTTAGGGTTAGGGGGCGCAAATCCACGGGTTAGGGGGCGCAAATCCATGGGTTAGGGGGCGCAAATTACTTGCCTTGCCCCGGGTGCTGACAACCCACGCTACGCCACTGATAAGCACTTGCTGATAGATCTTCCTACTAGTTGGGAAAATGGGGAGCCTTGCATGAAATTGACTCCTTGACTGCTGCAGCAAATTAAAATGGGTAGACAGCATAAACTTTGGCCTAAGAAACAGGCAAAGACAAAACGCAGAGTTAAGCACTCCATGCTCTGTTGTACAAGCAACTCTGCTGAAAAAGCCGGGAACTCTCAGAGCTTCACCACTCAGTGTATCTAATGACATCCTTTTGCTCCTGAAGTGCTCAGACTAGGCAGACGAAAGGCACTTAGCTGCCTAAGGGCTGCGAAGGTCTCAGCCCAGCCGTGTAGAGATTGACTGAAGAGAAGCAGAAGGTACAATGCCACCGCTTCTTACAACTTAAAAGCACTTAATGGCCCAGAGTGCCGAGTGTGGCAGACCATGGCAGTGTTGTTACAGGTAAGGGCTTTGAAGGACAGGTGAGGATGCAAAGAATAACAAGAAGAGGCAGGAAACCAGCAAACTCAAGCAGCCTCTCATTTCAGGAGACAGGCTCTTCAAAATGTTTGCATCCTTTGACTGTCGTGGCTGCAGGCCTTGGGAGAATGTTCATGTAAGCTTTTTATTAAGGTTTTCCATGCTACAACAAGAAATGCAAAACTAATGCAAATTAACAAAAACTACAAAAAACAAAAACAAAACCACAACGAACCGAATAAGTAAAATACAGAGTCCTCTCTTAAAGCTGGTTCTTAACCCATTACCACACACAGAAGGTAGCAGCCCCTACCAGCTTTCGTCTGGTATTTTTCCTTTCTCCTCACAGCTTTTCACTCTGAGAGAAGAACATTGTTAGCAACATGTCAGCCTGTCAGGGATGACAGGGATGTCAGCCTGTCAGGGATGACATGTCAGCCTGTCAGGGATGAACATTGTTAGCAACATGTCAGCCTGTCAGGGATGACAGAACCAGCTTGATGGCACCACACGGCCAATCACATTTAGCAATGTTCACACCACGAAGCCAATTCAGAGTGAGGGCAACAAGCATTGCCTTCACTCTGAATGGGCGTTGAGGAGAAAAGTGCACAGCAAAGCTGTTTGCCACTGCTCATAGCCACCACCATCCTGAAAAACTGATGGAAGGGGAGCTTTCTTTTAACAGAGAGTGAAAATGTCAAGGAGCAGACTTCTGCACATTTTAGCTTAGCCAGATTACATACAAATAAAGGGAGAGATTCATATTTTGCATATGGTTTGCCTACAATCTAAAATAAAAAAGGTAGAATTAAAGTGTGGAATATCGCTCCTAAATAAGCTGTCAACATAAACGCCTTTGATACCAATGACTTCATAACGCAAATGGAAGACCAGAAAAGTCACTTAGTCTTCAAGCATGTGTAATACAAAATGCAAAGGAAACCCAATATGTTGTTTGAATGCTTTGAGATCTTACAGTGGACCAGACGAGCCATTATTCTGTGGGTGGCTCCCTTCTTCTACATTTCCTTCCATTGTTCATTGATGTCAAAGAGATGACATGTGACTCACACACAGCAAACAACTCTCAGATGTCGATCCATTTTTACACATAACCTACCAAGAATCTTTCAGTAACGCTGGCGATATTCTGATCCGTGAGGGGATAATCCTCCAATGAATTTACAGTTTACCAAGAGCTTTTTTTACTTTCTTCCAAAATGCCTTGACAACTAACAAATATTTTCCTGATTCCTTTGACACCGGGCGCATTGGGAGGAGGAAGTAACCGGCGTGAGTATTACGCGGCAGGCTATTCAAGGTTGGGCAGCCGTGAAAAAGCAAGGTGCATTGCAGTGGATTTGATGATTCACAAACAAGTTTGAGGTATTTGAAAGACCCAGTTGTGAGGTAGCCAGCAACCCAGTGTGAAGCCAGATCCATCCAATCTCAATGGGGCCAACAGAAAGTGGGAAGTTAGAGCCCAAGGAATCACGTTGTTGTTTAGTCATTTAGTCGTGTCCGACTCTTCGCAACCCCATGGACCAGAGCACGCCAGGCACTCCTGTCTTCCACTGCCTCCCGCAGTTTGGTCAAACTCATGCTGGTAGCTTCGACAACACTGTCCAACCATCTCGTCTTCTGTCATCCCCTTCTCCTTGTGCCCTCCATCTTTCCCAACATCAGGGTCTTTTCCAGGGAGTCTTGTCTTCTCATGAGGTGGCCGAAGTATTGGAGCCTCAGCTTCAGGACCTGTCCTTCCAGTGAGCACTCAGGGCTGATTTCCTTCAGAATGGAGAGGTTTGATCTTCTTGCAGTCCATGGGACTCTCAAGAGTCTCCTCCAGCAATCATAATTCAGGGAATCATAGACCCATAGAATTTCAGAGCTGGAAGGGACTCTGTGGACAATCTAGTCCAACCCCATGCAATGCAAGAATATGCAGCTGTCCCATACTGGGATCGAACCAGCAACCTTGGCATTATCAGCACCATGCTCTAACCCAGTCTTCCTCAACTTCAGCCCTCCAGATGTTTTTGAGACTACAATTCCCATCATCCCTGACCACTGGTTCTGCTAGCTAGGGATCATGGGAGTTGTAGGCCAAAAACATCTGGAGGGCCAAGGCTGAGGAAGCCTGCTCTAACCAGCTGAGCTCTCCAGGTTGTCTCCAAACAATGAACCAGGGTGGGAACTATTTGAGAATTTTTTTGGGGTGTGTGTGTGTCCTCCAACAATGTATCCTCAGTGAACCCTCATGAACCTGCAAGAGACAAGGGACACAAATTAACCGTCCTCTCATGCCACCTACCAGCACACTGGTGCCTTTCAGGCAATTTTAGACTCTGCATGACAGGAGAATGCCCTTGCTGTCCCAGTTTCAGATTTGACCCTGGAATATCCATATCCCATTTTCCTTATGACGTCCCTCTTTTCATTTGAGAAATGTTGGAGGGTATGGAGTTATGCGACCCCCAAGCCAAGGAGATAAGTACAGTGGATATTCAGGTTACAGACGCTTCAGGTTACAGACTCCGCTAACCCAGAAATAGTACCTCGGGTTAAGAACTTTACCTCAGGATGAGAACAGAAATCGCGTGGCGGCAGCAGGAGGCCCCATTAGCTAAAGTGGTACCTCAGATTAAGAACATTTTCAGGTTAAGAAAGGACCTCCGGAACGAATTAAGCTCTTAACCTGAGGTAACCACTGTATCTATAAAACCTTTAGAAGACATCTGAAGGCAGCCCTGTATAGGGAAGGTTTTTTAAAAAAATGTTTAATGTTTTATTATGTGGTTTTATATGTTGGATGCCATCCAGAGTGGCTAGGGCAACCCAGTCAGATGGGTGGGGTATTCTTATTGTTGTTGTTGAATAGAATGTCCCTGTTTTCAATGGAGAAATGTTGGAGGGTATGGGGCCATTCATTCATGACACCCCTTCCCACTTTAAAATGATACAGCCCTAGCACCTCAGGAACTGGGCACCTCATTGCCACCCCATCCAATTGCATATATAGGCCACTCACTCAATGACTTAAATGAACATATTGATTATGAACAGTTGGTGTTCATGCTTTCTCTCATCATTGCTACGCTACAACTTGACAGTCTGACAGACAAGCCAATTAGGCAAATACCGTATTTTTTGCACCATAACACTCACTTTTTTCCTCCTAGAAAGTAAGGGGAAATGTCTGTGCGTGTTATGGAGCGAATGCCTGCGGGTGGCATGGGGGATCTGCTGCAGTCGTGAGCAGAGGATCCATGGTTCCCCTTCCTTCCCTCCTCCGTGGCTTCCTTTGAAACAGCAAAGCGGGAGAAGAACCGCTGAGTGGGGAGGAGAGAGGGACAGAGAGCCCGCTTGCTTTAAAGGAGCAAAGCGGGAGAGGAGAGGAGCCTTCTCCTCTTATACCCCTCTTCTGCATTATTAACAGCATCCTTCTCCACCCACCCCACGCGTGTTCCTTGTCCCTTGAGTACTTTTCCTTCCCTCCCCACTTAAAACGTGGTTACAAAGCATGGATCCACATGGATACTCAGGATTTTTGCATTGGGCTACCCCAAACTCACCGTCAGATCACATGTCTGTGGCCACAGCATGAACCACAAAAATCATACATCCGCTGTTTCGTTTAGAATATCTTTTTTCTTGTTTTCCCCCTCTAAAAACTACAGTATGTGCGTGTTATGGTTGGGTGCGTGTTATAGAGCAAAAAATACGGGACTTTCAAGGTGTGTTGCTCTTATGCACTCACCACTGATAAAATGTTTTGCAATGTGAGAATATGTTGTTGTTGTTGTTGTTGTTGTTGTTGTTGTTGTTGTTGTTGTTGTATTTATACCCTGTCCATCTCCGGGCAGCTTCCAGCAAAATATAAAAAATAATAAAATCTCAAACAGCAAAAACTTCCTGATACAGGACTGCCTTCAGATGTCTTCTAAAATTCATGCAGTTGTTTTATCTCCTTGACATCTGATGGGAGGGTGTTTCACAGGGTGGGTGCCACCACCGAGAAGGCCCTCTGCCTGCTTCCCTGTAACCTCACGTCTTGCAGGGAGGGAACCACCAGAAGGGTCTCGGAGCTGGACCTCAGTGTCCGGGCTGAATAATGGGGGAGGAGACGCTCCTTCAGGTATACTGGACCGAGGCCGTTTAGGGCTTTCAAGGTCAGCACCAACACTTTGAACTGTGCTCGGAAACATACTGGGAGCCAGTGAATAATCTATATCAGGGGTAGGCAACCTAAGGCCTGGGGGCCAGATCTGGCCCAATCGCCTTCTAAATCCGGCCCACGGATGGTCCAGGAATCGGCATATTTTTACATGAGTAGAATGTGTGCTTTTATTTAAAATGCATCTCTGGGTTATTTGTGGGGCATAGGAATTTGTTCATTATTTCCCCCAAAAAATATAGTCCAGCCCACGGCTGGAAAAGGCTGCTGACCCCTGATCTATATATTTTTAAAAGCACACTCAATTGTTTATACTTTATGTACCAATAGGTGGCACTCTTCAGATGCAGTCGCAATATTCCATTTCCGGCATTCACCCTGAAGCAAGGACGTTTGCCATTAATAATGCACACAGTTCCATTTTGTAAGCCACCCTTTGTTTTCTTTGATCAGAAAGCAATTTTATTTTGTAAAATGTAAAATATCACTGCCCTTTGAGGAAAAGGGGAGAGAATGTCTTGAACGTTCACTTAAATTTATTGTAAAAGGAAAGCCTTTTTGTAAAACTTCTGTAGATATTGTAGAACGTCATTTAACCATGGGACATGTTAAAATGTCTCAGATCGTCAAGTTCAGCTGTCTGTATCCCCCAATGTTGCAGCACAAAATTTCAATTATAAGGAAACACTGTAGATTGCATTGCAGATTTCGGTAATGTTTTACATATTTATCTCAATTTTAAGTTATTTAATTTATTTATTTCTATTTATTAAATGTATGCCTATCCTATGAAACACCTCAAAGCGATTTACCGAGAAGTCACTGGCAACTTCTGTGTCAACTTTTGAATGCATGCTGAAAACTTTTTTATTCTGCCAGATCTATATGCAGGCAGTTAAGTAGACATCCTTCCACATTATTAATCAATGACTGTTTTTAACTTTTTATGGTTTTGATTGTATCATTTTATGCCTTTTATTGTTGTAAATAATAAAAAATAATAAAGCCAGTGTGGTGTAGTGGTTAAGAACGGTAGACTCGTAATCTGGGGAACCGGGTTCGCGTCCCCGCTCCTCCACCTGCAGCTGCTGGGTGACCTTGGGCCGCTCACACTTCTCTGAAGTCTCTCAGTCTCACTCACCTCACAGAGTGTTTGTTGTGGGGGAGGAAGGGAAAGGAGAATTTTAGCCGCTTTGAGACTCCTTAAAGGGAGTGAAAGGTGGGATATCAAGTCCAAACACCTCTTCTTAGTCTTATTCTTCTTGGACTACTGCAATGCGCTCTATGTGGGGCTACCTTTGAAGGTGACCCGGAAACTACAACTAATCCAGAATGCGGCAGCTAGACTGGTGACTGGGGGTGGCTGCTGGGACCACATAACACCAGTCTTGAAAGACCTACATTGGCTCCCAGTACGTTTTCAAGCACAATTCAAAGTGTTGGTGTTGACCTTGAAAGCCCTAAACGGCCTTGGCCCAGTATACCTGAAGGAGCATCTCCACCCCCATCGTTCTGCCTGGATGCTGAGGTCCAGCGCCAAGGGCCTTTTGGCGGTTCCCTCATTGCGAGAAGCAAAGCTACAGGGAACCAGGCAGAGGGACTTCTCGGTAGTGGCGCCCGCCCTGTGGAACGCCCTCCCATCAGATGTCAAAGACAACAACAACTACCTGACATTCAGAAGACATCTGAAGGCAGCCCTGTTCAGGGAAGTTTTTAATGTATGACATATTAGTGTATTTTTGGTCTTTGTGGAAGCCGCCCAGAGTGGCTGGGGAAACCCAGCCAGATGGGCGGGGTACAAATAAATTATTATTATTATTAAACCAGGGGTCGGCAAGCTTTTTGGGGGGTGGGCCAGTTCACCGCACCACAAACCTCCTGGTGGGCTGGAGTGCGTGTGCGCACGTGCATGCACATGCGCACACGGTAGAGGGGGCTTCTCTCTCCCCCGTCCCCTCCCGTCCCGTCCCCCTGCCGACCTAGGGTGCTGCTGGAAATGCTCTTGGCCAGCTCAGCCCAGCCCCCTTTCTCCTCTTGGCCACATGCAGCCGCCGCTCGCCCATTGGCCAGGGCCTCAAACCTTAGCAGGCGATTGGCCGGCAATTTGCTGCACAAGGAGGAAGGAGGGAGGAAGTTCCGCCGTGGTGAGAAGGGGGGAATGTCGGCAAAAAAATGGTGCCCGCGCAGAGGAAAAAACACCATGGAATCCCCATGCCGATCCACAGAACCGGCCATGGATAGTTGCTGACCTCTGTTGTAAACTGCTTTGATATATTTTTATGACACAGTGCGTAGACAAATATTTTTATAAATAAAAAAATTAAAAGCATCAATTAAAAAAACAAACAAATGTGGGAAACAAGTTCCATATATAAAAACAACTTCAAATTCTATGAATAGATGCAGGCAGGCATAAAAATCTATGCTTAAAAGACTTTCTTCAGGTGTTCAATGTGGCTAACACGTTTAATAAAAGTACGTAAGTTGACGCTTGTTTGTTTGTTTTGCAAAAACTGAAATGCAAAAGCAGCCAGATATAACTCTTAATCTCTGGGCCGTGAGTTTACAAAAGATTCCTGCATTGCAAGGGTTTGGACTAGATCAGGGGTCAGCAAACTTTTTCAGCAGGCGGCCGGGTCCACTGTCCCTCAGACCTTGTCGGGGGCCGGACTATATTTTGAAAAAAATAAATAAATGAAGAAATTCCTATGCCTCACAAATAACCCAGAGATGCATTTTAAATAAAAACACACATTCTACTCATGTATAAAAACACCAGGCAGGCCCCACAAATAACTCAGAGATGCATTTTAAATAAAAGGACACATTCTACTCATGTAAAAACACGCTGATTCCGGACCGTCCATGGGCTGGAGTGAGAAGGCGTTTGGGCTAGATCCGGCCCCCAGGCCTTAGTTTGCCTACCCCTGGAGTAGACCCTTGGAGTCCCTTGTAGCGCTACAATTTTAAGACTTAATCTCACCCAGCGGTGTAGCTAGCCGCTCGGGTGCCTGGTGTGGGGGCTTGTCCTGCAGTTGGGGGGGGCGATCCGCCCGTGGGGGCGGGGTGAGCTGCCTGCGGGGGTGGATTGAGCCTCTCCAAAGCTTGGAGCCTCTCCGCTGCCTCCCCCTCAGTTATAGGGCGGCTGAGGGAGAGGCAGTAGGCAGACTCTGCCGTTTCAGGCAGCGTGGAACCAGCGTGGAACCTGCAGCCAACGCGTCACTCCTAAAAAGTTTCGGGAGCCCAATCTTATTTTATTTTTAACTCATTTTGTCACACACACACACACCCCAGTGATGACACCCGGGGCGGACCGCATCCCCCGCGCTCCCCCTTTCTCCCCCACTGATCTCACTTGCAATAACAGGAGCCGGAATAACAGCAGGAATCACAGCTGTGCACCATCAGAATGAACACACCCTATGGAATCCATATGGTGAGCCATATTCAATCTTTATGAGCATTGCGCAGAAGCAAAATCAATGTCTTTTGGAATATGAAGGTTCTGTGCAATATAAGTACACAGGGCAAACCTTTGTAAGACAAAGCGGCAAAAGCCAGCTTTTTGAAGAGAAGGAAATGGCCAGCAACCCCCACGCAGCTGCCATTTGGGAAACGATGGCATTTCCAAACTTGCCGTGGGCTGTGAATAAAATAAATAAATGAGTCATCTCCAACAAATCCACTTCCATTCTCCAAAAGGCAAGGCATCCAGAAAAGAATTCTAAATTCCCAGTGGGTGAGATAGTGAATGGAAAGAAGGAAGCTTTTGCTCTCTTGCAAAATCAGTAAGCCTCAAAGGACGAAGGCAATGTCTCTGTTAAGAAAGCAGGGCGCTCGGTTGCGACAGAGACAGTAGGAAACACGCTTGAGAAGTTCTGTCTCTCTGCAGTGACTGAAATCTCGTGAGGTCTCAAGCCCATGACTTAACCTGACTTTGCACTGGGAGACAGGGATCACTCAGGGACACGAACTCTCTAAGTAAAAAAATATAGCGCAAGAAATATTGCAAGGATATAAGAAAGGACATCAGTCAAACAGTTATTGGCCTTTTAGGCCAGCATTGTGGCCAGATGGACTGGTCATTTGCCCTCCTTCCTAGGGAAGCTGGCAGGGTGGGCTACCGCCCCAGAAACAGCCTCCTGGTGGCAGCAGCACTGAAAGTTGCCAGGGATGTCATAGGTCACAGTGTTACCTAAGCCACTTTTCCTTCTGGTGTGTCCGCACCATTCTGTCCTTGCTGCCATCCTGCCATAAAGGTAAAGGGACCCCTGACCATTAGGTCCAGTCGTGGACGACTCTGGGATTTTTTTTTTTAAATGATATTTATTGAGAATTTAAAATTACAGAGAAAAAAAGAAAAAGGAAAAAGAGAAACAAAAAAGGAATTAAATAATACAAGTCAATAAAAAGAAAAAAAGAGAACAAAACACACAATACATCAAAACCAAAAACAAAAGCAAACAAAAAATTAAAAACAAATCCAATATTCCCAAATCTTTATCTTTCGTTAACTTGTTTCATCGACCTCCTCGCACCTCCCTTTTTTGTATTCTAGTTATTAATTATCTCAGCAAATCCTTTCCATCTTTCACTATATTCTGTCATTAAATTGTCTTAATTTATTTTAACCTTATCTTACCATAAAAAGCCCTAAAACTTAAAACTTATTTGTACATAACTCCTTATAGCATTTCTACTAAAGCCAAATATTTTCAATCCAACATTTTTTCTAACACTCATTAATTTTACAATAATTCTCTAAATGAATTTTTAAACTTTCTTCCAATCTTCATCCACCATCTCTTCTTCCTGGTCTCGGGTTCTGTCAGTCCTTTCTATCCATTCCATCTAGTCCATCAACCTGGTGATCTTCTATCCGAGGCTCTTAACTCTTTTCCATGTCCCTTCTGCAGATCTTCTTCATATTTATACCTGCACTTTACTTTGTCTTCTGCTGATCTTGTTCTTAATTTCCTTCCTTTATCACCGAGGAGTAGATCTCGGGGAGACTCCAACCTAACAATGTCTTTATCCCTTCTCGACAGGTCAGCCCATTCTCCATAGTCAGCACTAAAATCCAAAAGGTATTTGAAGGCATGTTTCAAAGTCCCTCCAAAGTTAAAGGCCCCCACAACTCCAGACTCCCCCTGGCCCAA
Source organism: Podarcis liolepis (assembly GCF_965112155.1). Taxonomy (NCBI): domain Eukaryota; kingdom Metazoa; phylum Chordata; class Lepidosauria; order Squamata; family Lacertidae; genus Podarcis; species Podarcis liolepis. The sequence goes on from NC_139571.1 coordinate 36,612,267, forward strand.
AACCAGATCCCAGAAGCCAGAACATCCCTGCATAGGGGGATCTATCCAACTTCCCATCTCCAAACCAAATGAGACTCCATCTCTCCAAATCTGACTTTCTCCAGATTCAGTCATCAAAAACAACTGCTTATGTTCCTGCAAGGCCGCAGTGAGTACCCGTGTGGGGTTCCTGCATCTCTACACATTTGGCTGAACAGAGGCAGGAGTCACATGGCAAGGGGTAGCCAAGGGGATGATTTGCACAGCCACTTCCTTGTATAGCCGCACCCCCTGATTTGCCCAAGGTTCAAAATCCCAGCCACCACAAGAAAACACCAGAATTTTTGAAATCGCAAGTTCCACCAGCAGCAAAATGGACATATTTTTTGCTGCCTGCCTGGGACTGCAAAAACAGGAAAGCGAACAAGCACCGGAAGGAAGACCGCACTATGTAGCTGGTGGGCTGTATTAGTTGCGCAGGGCTCAGCTAAGCAGTTCGCTGCCACCACAATGACCTTTCGTCTCTCTGGAACCTCAAATACATATCCAGAGTTTAATGGAATTTCATGAAATGAGTTCCGATTCATTATTTCCGTGACCTCAGCTACTAAATTGGAGCCTTACAAATCACTAATTGCAAAAGGAGTATTGAAAAGTATTGTTATGAAAGGATTATGCTCCCACAATAGAATCTCCCCTTTTAACTACAGGAAACAAGTCTTGCTTCATACCAGAGACATTGCTTAGTGGAAGGCGTTGCCATGGGAAGTGGAGGCTCCTTCTAAGTTCAACCTCTTCTTCTTCTTCTTTCCTTCCAGCGTTGCATGAAGGGCACTTATAATTGATGGGGTTTGACAAATTCCGTTCGTGAAATATCCAACCCCTTGAGGTTTTGTAATTGCATGAAAGACACATCTATTCATTTCGTTCGTTTTTTCGTCAATATTGAGTAAGAGAAAGTGAGCAGATTTATATTGTTTAGGGAATGGCTTCTATGTTTATCTCAGTGTTGCCCAAGATTCTGACATTCATTTCATTTTCATTTATTAGACCTGAAGGTCTCCAGGCAACTTACAACAAAAAGATAGACAGTACATCATACCTGCGGGGGGGGTGAATGGGGGGAATCATATAATACATTAATATTTCATATAATGTTCTTTTTTCAATAATCTTTATTATACATCAATTTACATAAAACTTAACAAATACAATACAGTACAGTGGTGCCCCACAAGACGAATGCCTCGCAAGACGGAAAACTCGCTAGACGAAAGAGTTTTCCGTTTTGGAGGTGCTTCGCAAAACGAATTTCCTATGGGCTTGCTTCGCAAGACGACAATGTATTGCGAGTTCCTGCTGGTTTTTTTTCCTTCCCCCCCTTTTTCTAAGCCGCTAAGCCGCTTATCAGCTGATCCGATCAGCAGATAAGCCGCTAAAAGCCGCTAATAGCGCTAATAGCGCTAATCTGCTAATCCGTCATTGGGCTTGCTTCGCAAGACGAAAAAAACGCTAGACGAAGAGAATCACAGAACGGATTCTTTTCGTTTTGCGAGGCACCACTGTATACGTAATGTAATGTTGGGTATGTATTATAACATAACATTCTTATTTATTTATTTTTAAAAACCCATACTCAAACAATAGAAAAGCACAAACAGGATGACTTCGTTGGAGTGGCTGGGGAAACGCAGCCAGATGGGCAGGGTATAAATAATAAATCATTAATATTATTATTATTTTACAAACCTATGTCTTCCCTCCCATGTTCTAATGCTGACTACAAAACCTCATTGTAGCATCAGATAACATCAGTGATTTTAATAAGGTCATGAACCTGCCTGATGTTTAATCCTTCATGTAAACATTTGCATTTATGTGAATGCACGAAAATAAAAAGTAAAAATTAATAAAGTGAAGGAGTTCATTCTGGCCAAGAAATTAGTCACCATGATGTGGATTACTGTTGCTAACAGTGTCTAATTTGCAGAGACCACACGTTCGTCTATGGAATGTATATAGACAAGTGTGTTATTAGCCCACGTAATGAAATATGTCTATAAGATGCCTCTGTAACTGGGAGGAACAAAAGTCAGGTATGAGCTTTGCTATTCACAAGTTGACATCTTGGTTGCAAAATTCAGTTTGCAATTAAATGGTGCGTGGGCACAAATAGGGTTTACGCTGCAATTGCCTGTAGTCTTATATGACCTGGTCATGAACTGTATGGAACATGAATGATTCCATAAAAGCCTCCTGAGAACTAGAATGTTATCCCATCCCTAATCCTTTCTTTCACATTGTTGCTCAGATGGGAAAAGGTGACTCTTACATCCACTGGGGAACCAGTGCCAGAAAACCTACCAGGCAACTGCTTGGTGCAGAATTTTCAGAGAGATTCCAACATTTTATCTGGTTAGCTTAACTGGCAAATCCTAATTCGTTGTCAGCGTATCTTACTGAATGTTCAGTTAAGCTTTCCACTACGAAGACTATAATGTATAATCTGTATGATTTATGAAGAATGAAGAATTCACAAATTCTTATTTTTATACAGCTTGTGATTAGCAATGGGGGGGGGGAGGAATGTGACAGGCTCGTTGTTGTCATTTTGTATGTATATATCTCAGATATATTATGCATGCCCTAGAACCTATTGAAGCTGGAGAGCCAAAGGGGTGTGGAATACAAAGCTGGATTTCAAAGCCCAGCTCAGTCAAGGAGCTCATTGGGTGACATTAAGTGAGGCCAAAGTGTTGTGAGATCTCATGAAGTTCTCCATTTGCTAGGAACTGACTGTTAGGGAAGACCCCAGTGTTGCCTGTTTGGGGTCGAAAGCATAGCATTTAACATCCAGGTAACATAACTGAAGGTTGAAGACTTATGGAAAGTGAATAGCAAAAGTGCTTGAGTCTCCTTCATTCTGGTTCCTCACTCTGAGATTTTCCTTCTTCCCTGGAGACACAGTGAACAAGGCTAAACCCTTGAAACTTCCGTCAAACTCAGACCTGGCAAACCTACAGCCAAAGCTGTCAAAAATAGGGATGTTGTGGGGAAGAATTTGATGTGTGTTCTGCCATGACCTTCTTGGAGGAAAAGTGGAATATATAGATTAATTGAAATAAATAAGTTTTTCTTCACCATTGAGAGGTCAATGGCCAAGTAGTCTGTGAAAACAAAGTTCAAGCTGAGGAAGCCTGTGAAATCTACCAGCAAATGAGACATGTTTAACTTGGAGAATATACATAGCGTAGTGGCTAAAAACAGCTAGAAAGTCCTTATTTCGCATCTCACCTCAGCTGGGAATTCATTAGGAGGCAAGCAATACCCTCAGCCTAACTCCATCATCAGTGGTACGGGAATAATAGCACCATCCTACCTTATGTGGTTGCTCTAAGGATTTATCGGATGCTTTTGACTCTCAAAAAAAGCTGTAGATGGATGCTAGGCATCTTAAATAATATCTCTGGGAGTCTGTCTTCTCACAATTTGCTTTGCTGGTGGAGATAGCTCAGAGAGAGAGCAAAGCAATCCACTGTGGCGCTGGACACACTATGTGGAGATTGGAAGCACAGTCTGTCCCTCAAAGAATTCTGGGCACTGTAGTCTACCCCTTTGTTGTTGTTGTTGTTTAGTCGTTTAGTCGTGTCCGACTCTTCATGACCCCAATGGACCAGAGCACTCCAGGCACTCCTGTCTTCCACTGCCTCCAGCAGTTTGGTCAAACTCATGCTGGTAGCTTCGAGAACACTGTCCAACCATCTCGTCCTCTGTCTTCCCCTTCTCCTTGTGCCCTCCATCTTTCCCAACATCAGGGTCTTTTCCAGGAAGTCTTCTCTTCTCATGAGGTGGCCAAAGTCTTGGAGCCTCAGCTTCAGGATCTGTCCTTCCGGTGAGCACTCAGGGCTGATTTCCTTCAGAATGGATAGGTTTGATCTTCTTGCAGTCCATGGGACTCTCAAGAGTCTCCTCCAGCACCATAATTCAAAAGCATCAATTCTTCGGCGATCAGCCTTCTTTATGGTCCAGCTCTCACTTCCATACATCACTCCTGGGAAAACCATAGCTTTAACTATACGGACCTTTGTTGGCAAGGTGATGTATCCACCCCTTACAGATTTACAATTCCCAGCCGCCCCTAACAAACTGCAGTGCCCAGAATTCTTTCAGGGAAGGAAAAGTACTTTGAATGGTATAGTGTCATATGTATGCAGCCTGCACTTAGAGACCTGGAAACCTTGAAATGCTCATTCACTACTTCCCCCTGTTTCAGGAGCCATCGAAAGAAGCAGCTACAACCCCACTCGTCCTCATCTCAGACTCCCATGCCTTGTAACTAAAAGACAAAGACTGCCGGACTTAAGAAGCCTGGAAGCAAAGGGTCAATAATGAACGTGGGTACGAAACCAGAGAGTGTCACCATTCACTGTTTGATTAGCATTTTCCTACTTATTTATCTGAAGTCATATTTTTCTCCTCTCTTTTATATATATATATATATACCTTGATGAAACTATTATATTGCCCAAAATTGGTTTTTAAAAGAGCAGACAGACAGCATCTTGCTTTTCAGTCAGTGACAGACGGATCATTATCGCTAATTAGAAGCCTGTACGAACACAATCCTGTGCTGGAGGAGTCAGAACTTCGAGGAAGGTGCGGTTGCCAGGGCTTGTGTTTGACATGTACAGGTACAAAAGAAAAGTTGAGTGAGGCTTCCAGTTTCCACCCACTCATCTCTGGAACACGTTGATGGAAGAGAACAATGACAGGCCATGAGCTGGTTTCTAATATCCACACTGACAGCTCTTTGGAGATGCTGACGTTGAGTGCAGAAAAAGCTGGCAAGGGGAGGCCCCATGCAGCCAGATGGAAATGTTTAGGTTTTAAAATTGTAAGCCGCTTGCTTTGAGACAAATCTTTTGGTAGCGAGTATTAAATATACAGTGGTGCCCCGCAAGACGAATGCCTCGCAAGACGGAAAACTCGCTAGACGAAAGAGTTTTCCGTTTTGGAGGTGCTTCGCAAAACGAATCTCCTATGGGCTTGCTTAGCAAGACGAAAATGTCTTGCGAGTTCCTGCTGGTTTCCCCCCCTTCCCCCCTTTTTCTAAGCCGCTAAGCCGCTTATCAGCTGATCAGATCAGCAGATAAGCTGCTAAAAGCAGCTAAAAGCCGCTAATAGCGCTAATAGCGCTAAGCCGCTTATCAGCTGATCCGATCAGCAGATAAGCTGTTAAAAGCCGCTAATAGCGCTAATAGTGCTAAGCCGCTTATCAGCTGATCCGATCAGCAGATAAGCCGCTAAAAGCCTCTAAAAGCCGCTAATAGCGCTAATCCGCTAGTCCTTCGATGGGCTTGCTTCGCAAGACGGAAAAAACCGCTAGACGAAGAGAATCACAGAACGGATTCTTTTCGTCTTGCGAGGCACCACTGTAATAGCAACCACCACCACCACAACGATAATTTTAAAAAACAACATAGCATGTACTGTACAGTGGACACTCAGGTTGTGAACATGACCGGTGTAGGATGGACGTTCGCAACTCGCAGCGTTCGCAACCCGCGTCTGCACGCACGTGGGTTGCGATTCAGCACTTCTGCGTATGCGCAAAGTGCGATTTAGCGCCTCTGCGCATGCGCGACCGCCGAAACCCGGAAGTAACCCGTTCCAGTACTTCCAGGTTTCGGTGGTCCGTAACCTGAAAAAACACAACCTGAAGTGTCTGTAACCCGAGGTGTGACTGTATATGGCACATCTGATGCCCTTTTAAATGTGTTGTGGAAGAGGGGAGTTGTTGGGTTGTCTTTGTTTTTGTTTATATTGTGTATCTGTGGTTTTTTTGTATTGCAGTTTTATGCTGAGATCTATGGGTATGGGGTGGTACAGTCAACCCTCCGTTTTTGAACGTCTCGGCTGCCGAACATTTCGGAAGCCGAAGGCTGAAAACCCGGAAGTCAATGCTTCCGTTTTCGAACGCGCCTCGGAAGTCGTACAGCTTGTTTCTCCATTTCCCACACTGAGCTTGCTGACAGCCCTTCAATCCTTGGTTTTTGAACGTTTCGGAAGTCAAACAGACTTCCGGAACAGATTACGTTTGAAAACTGAGGTTCCGTGGTATACAAATTTAATAAAGAATAATTTAAAAAAAAAAACATATCAAGTATGCATTATTATTCTGATTGTGTGTGTGTGTGTGTGTGTAAAGTCCTAACTTGTTTAAGACCATGGCTGAGTTCAGATTTGAATCTGGGGCTTTTTTTTTACACGCTATATCTTTGAAGAAGTTACAATTCGATGCACAGTCTTTATATGTAACTTTGCCAAATCCCTGAGTATAGAGAATTTCACAGTAGCAGAAGAATATTGAATCCCTGACTGTCCATCCTGTCAGGCCATCCAGACTCAGTCAAACATGCTTGCCCTCTTTACTTCACTGTAGCTGTGAATTACATTTTGCAAGCAATGGCAAGCATCTTTTTCGTTTTTTGTTCCCGGTGATTATTGTAATACATGGGTGGTTCTCTGGTATTGTGTCCTCCATGCACCACCCAGACATTAGGATAATCGCCTAGAAAAGTCACCCCTCATTGTTTCTGGTTGTGTAAGCCCTATTTGGTTGTGTTTCGCTGTGCCAAGTGATGGAGGTGCTGTGCAGCCTTATTTGCCATAACCTAGACAGTTTTTCTTGGCTAAATACATCAATAGTTTCCAATTGCAGAGGCTAAAATATTCTATGCTTGCTGAAACAAAAACAGCACAAGCCTGTACAAGTCTACTCAAAAGTAAGTTCGATTAAGTTAAATGGGGCTTACTCCCAAGAAACTGCAGCCCAAATAGATAATGGTAGAAGGCTGGTTCCATTAATTTCCAAAGTGCATGCTGGGTCATGCTAGTGTATGGGGTCAGAGTTGCCTCTCCTCCAAATAAGCTTCCAGTGCATCTCTGCGCGAATCGGTGCTCTGGGCTTGCTTCTTTGTAGGCCAGGAACCATAATGCAGCTTTGAAATCCGCACCGCCTCAAATTTTGCGATGCAATTCTCCAACCAAATAAATGTGCGCTTTAAGAGAAAGTGTGCATTAAAAACACATAGGTTATCTAAAGTAGCATGTAAACACGTGCTATCTTTGGGGCAATTGGTTACCCAAAAAATGTATTTTGGGAGAAATGTTCAATAAAATTTCGTGAGGACTTTTGAAGAAATGTGTGTCGCAAACTGATGTGCACGTGCATCTAACTGAATTTAAGACTGGAATAACAAGAAGTCCACAGGAAGCTGACTGTCCACATTAAACATGGGTGAGCCCTCAGGTGAGAGGAGGGGAGAAGGAAATGGCAGCAGGGCTCCTTTCAAGGAACTTTCTGGAAGCCAAGTGGATTATGGGGCTTTTACAAGAGAAAGAGGGGTGCAGGAGGTGCTTATGGTGGGACCACACACACACACACACACACACACTGTACACGAGTTCTGAGAAACAGGGTTCAAAATTGATTAACCAGCCCATTATTTGGCTGCAAGCTTCTAGCCAAGTACTCCGAACCTACATGCACTACAAGGTGAGCAGCATAAGCTCATCTTGCTTGCCTCCTGCCAGTGATATGTGTGTCGAAGGCAGAGGTCACTTTCCACAGCACCAAATTGGCTTTGGAATCCATTGAGCTCCACCAGACCTGGCCCCCTTTTTCCCATTTGCTTTCCCCTCTTTGGACTGCTTTTGCTGTTAATTATATTTTAGCTGTTTTGAGTGGGCTCAAAAATCATAGAATTGTGGAGCTGGAAGGGTCATCTAGTCCAATCCCCTGCGATGCAGAAATCTCAACTAAAGAGTCCATGACAGATGGCCATCCAGCCTTTGCTTAAACACCTTCAAGGAAGGACAGCCCACCACCTTCTGAGGGAGTCCATTCCACAGTTGAACAGCAGCAACAACAACAACAATAATAATAATAATAATAATTTATACCCCACCCATCTGGCTGACTTTCCCCAGCCACTCTGGGTGGCTTCCAACAGAATATTAATACTACTAATAAAGCAACAAAACTTCAGACATTAAAAAATTCCCTAAACAGGGCTGCCTTCAGATGTCTTCTAAAAGTCAGATAGTTGTTTATTTCCTTGACATCTGATGGGAGGGCATTCCACAGGGCGGGCGCCACTACTGAGAAGGCCCTCTGCCTGGTTCCCTGTAACCTCGCGGTGATGGAACCGCCAGAAGGCCCTCAGAGCTGGACCTCAGTGTCCAGGCAGAATGATGGGGGTGGAGACCCTCCTTCAGGTATACTGGGCCGAGGCTGCTTAGGGCTTTAAAGGTCAGCACCAACACTTTGAATTGTGCTCCAAAATGTACTTGGAGCCAATGTAGGTCTTTCAGGACTGGGGTTATGTGGTCTCGGCGGCCATCCAAAAGTTCTTCCTGATGTTTAGCTGGTATCTCCTTTCTTGTAACTTGAAACTATTGATTCAGGTCCTAGCCTCCAGAGCAGGAGAAAGGAAGCTTGCTCCATTATCCACAAAACAGCCCTTTAGATATTTGGGTTCATAGCTCCTCTAAATCTTTTCTCTAGGCTAACCATACCCAACTCCCTCAACTGTTCCTCATAAAGCTTGGCTTCCAGACCCTTTATCATCTTGGTCGCCCTCATTAGTTGCTGTGTCTCCAAATAGTTGATCTCTGAGTATTTTATTGTATGTCTGTTTTGAGTTGCCTCGAAACAGGCAGCATATAAATATTTTAAACCAAGGGTAACCAAGAATATGGTGATCTCCCAATGTTGCGGAACTCCAACTCCCATCAACCCTGACTGTTGGCCATGCTGGCTGGGACTGATGGGAATTGGAGTCCAACACCATCTGGAAGGCACTGCGGCCTTGCACAGCCAGGTCTTAGGTTTCCTCTGCCTGCCTTTATATTGCGCACCATAAAGGCAGCCCAGAAAGAAGAGCAAAATGCACTCACCCCACTAATGGCAGGTGGAAGAGATCATTGCTGTTTTTTCTCTCCTCTTTTTTGCATAAAAAAAACCAGGAGCTATAGGCTGCCAAGCATTTGAATACAGCAATTTGTTGGTTTCTCCCACCCCCATTCTTTCGGCTGTGCGGCAGTTAAACTGTCATAAGCCAAGCCGCAAAACATCTGACTGCATTGTGGCAGCTGAACTTCTCATCTCCACCACCTCTTTCTGCCAATCCCAGAGCCGGAGTGACTCATTCCATCGGGATTAACTCTTCTTTCTCTGTCCTTCTATTTTGGTGTTGCCCAGACTAGTTTTTCGCTTTAAAAGACATAAAGCAACACTCCCCCACGTATAATGGAAGACTATTACAAATGACTTGAAGAGCTTCACGTCCCAAAGCTGGCAAAAGACCATATTTCTCTGCTTTTACGTCCTTCACTCGCCTACCTGGCCAGACTGACAGCATCTTATTTGCATGGCTTGAGTGTCTCTTTTGCATGGTGTTTATGGCATTGTTTCTTCAGAAGAGATTTCACCAATGGCAGTCAAAGCGGATCCCAGATGCACAGTGTCTGCTCCTGAAAGGTCCAAAAACGTACCTCCTTGGCCATGTTAGCCTGGAATCTGCTGCCTCCTCCCATCCCATTAGCTCAGGGGTCTGCAACCTTTAAGACAAAAAGAGCTACTTGGACCCGTTTCCGAAGGAAAAAAAACTGGGAGCCGCAAAACTCGTCATTATAAAAATAACTTTTTTGTCACTTTTTTATTATTTCTTTGTTTGACCCCTCAGAATTACTCCTCCTCATAGAAATAAACGTTAAATTAACAAGTTACCTTTTGTGTGTGTGTGTTCTTCACTCCCCTTCAAAACAGTGACCAGCGTACATGCCCCCTTTCAATGCAGTGACCAGCGTACATGCCCCTTGCAATGTAGCGGGCGGGCGGGAAGGTGACGTCAGGACGGTGCGTGACTAACGCATGCACCGCCCCCATGCGACGTCACAGCCAGTACAGCGCCCGCCACAGTGGGGAGTGTCGGGGCACACAATGCGCCTCCTCCCCTCGCTAGTATCTGCCCCGGAGCCACGGCAAAGGTGTAAAAGAGCCACATGTGGCTCCGGAGCCGCGGGTTGCAGACCCCTGCATTAGCTGATTTAACAGGAATTTCAGGGAATCAGTTTCCTAGTTATGACCTGTAAATGGCCCATCTGTATTCCAGGGAATCCCTTTTCCTTCTTTAAGTTCTAAGCAGGAACCTCTGGCTGTGTAGACACACCATACATTTAATCCTAGGATCTGTAGTATAACCCTTCACAGATTTACAAATCCCAGCACCCTTAACAAACTACACTTCCAGGGTCTGTGTGAGGAAGCCATATGCTTTAAATGTGGGCTGGATGCGGTTGAAATGTATGGTGTGTACACAGTCTCTGGCTCATCTTTTAGAAGCTCAAGCAGAGTCAGCTGGGAGGACACAACAAGGTCCACAAATGCCTTTACAGTACATACAAACAGGCAATGTGGTGTAGTGGTTAGACCCAGATCTCCCCACTTTAACTGTTAAGAGTATTGGACTGGGGCTGAGTACACAGCTTCAAGCACTGCTAGGTTGCTCTTTTCCTCAATTCGGATCAAAGCTGGTTTGGACAAAAACTTATCAAAATGCAGCATTTCGTAAGGAATGACAGGATAGACACAGGACAGATATGCATTGTTGCTAACATTATATTTACATGGCTTCTCAATCCAGCAGTGGGAGAACACTGGTTGCAAAATAAACAAGAGTGTATATACAGCCTGAGAAAGGGGGTGGGGGGGACATGTGCAAATCCCTACATAGGCCCCATCTGCACAAAACAGTTCCATCCCACTTTCAACAGTCCTGGCTTCACCCGAAGAATTCTGGGAACTATAGTTTGCTAACGTTGTTGAGAGTTGTTAGGAAACTCCTCTCCCCCCCCCCCCGAGGTAGTTCTCAGAGTTACCTGGGATTGATTGTTAAACTCCTCCAGGAATTGCAGGTCTGTGAGGGGAATAGGAATGTCCTATCAACTCTCAGAACCCATAATTACAGGGTTAACGTCCCAGGATCCTTCGGAATGATATTGCTTCAACATACCGTGGTACCTCGGATTACATACGCTTCAGGTTACAGACTCCGCTAACCCAGAAATATTACCTTGGTTTAAGAACTTTGCTTCAGGATGAGAACAGAAATCGTGTGACGGAGGCGCAGCAGCAGCGGAAGGCCCGTTAGCTAAAGTGGTGCTTCAGGTTAAGAACAGTTTCAGATTAAGAACAGACCTCCAGAACGAATTAAGTACTTAACCTGAGGTACCACTGTTTAGTGCAGGTGGGGACTTAGTAATGAAACTTCCTGGATAATCTTGGGCCAGTCACTATTTCTCAGTACGCGATGCGTGATAAATAAGAAGAAGATATACCGTATTTTTCGCACCATAACACTCACTTTTTTCCTCCTAGAAAGTAAGGGGAAATGTCTGTGCGTGTTATGGAGCGAATGCCTGTGGGTGGCGGGGGGGGGGGGATCTGCTGCAGTCGTGAGCAGAGGATCCATGGTTCCCCTTCCTTCCCTCCTCCGTGGTTACAAAGCATGGATCCACATGGATCCTCAGGATTTTTGCATTGGGCTACTCCAAACTCACTGTCAGATCACATGTCTGTGGCCACAGCATGAACCACAAAAATCATATATCCACTATTTCGTTTAGAATATTTTTTTCTTGTTTTCCTCCTCTAAAAACTACGTGCGTGTTATGGTCTGGTGCGTGTTATAGAGCGAAAAATACGGTACTTTCAAAGGTAGAGTGAAAACGGTACTGTTCTGCCTAGCTTTTAATTTATGAGCTTTGACTCGGTGACTGTAGGTTGTTGCTTTTAGCATCTATTGTTATGCTAATAGTTGCTTTTAGGGATAATTGTACTTAATTATGATTATAGAGATGCTTTAAAGACTTATTTATAATCATAGTGGTTGCTAATTTTTTACTGTCATTAAGTGCCTGGGGCATTTCAACAGCAATAGAGTAAGTTAAATTACACAGGAAGTGCAGAGGAAACACCACCTAGTGGGAAAAGTTTAATGTGGCAAAAGGGGTCTGTGAATCATGAAGGTTTCTTCACCCAAGGTGCGTAGCCCACAATCTTCCACACCTCCAAAATACTTCACATTCCTTCTTTGGATTCCCTAAGAAGGAGGAAGGTTCGGAAAATTCTCAGAGTGGTTTAACAATCAATCCCTCTTCCCAAGGAACTCCGAGAACCATGCCTTTGTGAGAGGAATTGTTTCCTAACAACTCTCCTAGCCTAGCATGCTTAACAAACTGCTTCTTCTTATTTGGCAATCACTTGTAGATGAGTAAGTTTGTCTTCCATAAACACGGTTTTAACAATGGGTCCATAAGTCTCTGCTGCTCCAGAGAAGCGGACACGGAGCAATGGATCCAAACTACAAGAAAGAAGATTCCACCTAAGCATTAGGAAGAACTTCTTGACAGTAAGAGCTGTTCGACAGTGGAATTTGCTGCCAAGGAGTGTGGTGGAGTCTCCTTCTTTGGAGGTCTTTAAGCAGAGGCTTGACAACCATATGTCAGGAGTGCTCTGATGGTGTTTCCTGCTTGGCAGGGGGTTGGACTTGATGGCCCTTGTGGTCTCTTCCAACTCTATGATTCTATGATTCTAAGTGACCGTGGAGGCCAATTCTGGATCCACACATCCAGTTCCTGGGAGCCTATGGGGAATTCATGACAGTTTACTGAGGCATGATACTGCTTTAAATGTGCCGATGAGGCCTTTGTTCCTGTTGCCCTCAGTGGTTGGAAGGCAGGTTTCTGAAGTGGAGAAGCGGTTTCTACTCCCGTAGGCTCTCTGTGGAATCTGCCACCCTGATTTCACAGGGTTTTCCTGTGGGTACTGAACTTTCTCAGATCCACAAGGCTCCCTGCTTCAGACAGTTGCTCTCCAATTCATGGTGAGCGGCAGGGACACCAACAGGGAGGCACAGCTTGCTGTTGTATCTCTGGATTTGAATTACACCTGAATAGGCCAGTGTGTCGGGGAATGGCTGCACACATACAATGTGTGTACACGAGGACACATTCGAGCTCACCCAGAGACAGAGAGCTGTTTCCAACATTACAATAAATAGGGAAGTCTTTGCATGTCGTTCCAGAGCTGCAAAGAGACTGTGGGGTTTATAAAGGGGTTTCACCCCCCCCCCCCAAATAAACATATGCCGATGGTGAAGATGTTCTCTGGCAAAAATTTGCATGGAAAAAGACATGCCTAGATAAACAAAAGGTCCTAAACCGGTTGAAAAGAAACCAGATCTCAGCAGCTGGGGTTTATTTTGCGTACGTTCTTATATCATTTTCCTATTATTATTGCTATGGCAGGATAGGAAATTGCACAGTTGGAAATCATATGGTAACCACTTAAACAAATGTGTATTAAATGGAACACACGTTGGGAATGGGGAAAAGCAAAGATGAGATGAAATCAGCGTGGTGTAGCAGCCAAAATGCTAGGCTGGGACATGAAGAAACCCAGGTTTAACGTCCTGACTGCCTGCAGAATTCATTATGTGACAATTATGAAACCATTTATCACCCTAACCTACCTTCCAGGTTTGTGATGAAGCTAAAATCCAGCTCCAAAGTCATGGGGGACGTGAAAGAAATAAACTAACGCAACTAAGAGTCGTCAACAGGCTCATCTCAGCCATCTGCCAATCTCCCATTCCCACCACCCTTCTGAGTAATACCCCTCCCCACCTTCTCACTATATAGAAGGAACTGGCAACTTCTGTTTCAGTGTATCTGAAGAAGTGTGCATGCACACGAAAGCTCATACCAAGAACTAACTTAGTTGGTCTTTAAGGTGCTACTGGAAGGAATTTTTTTATTATTGCAACTAAAGTTGCAAATTGGTAGCTTAACCCTGCATGGCATGCGCTTTGCAAAATAGCATATGCCCCACAGGAGTCAGCAGTAGTAGCAACATATTTATTTGTTTAGGTATAAGCCATAACAACAACAAAGACGTTCAGAGTTGAACCACAGATTTGGCTCTCAATTTATTGGCAGCCAACACAAATAGAGAAACATGCAAGGTAACATGAATTTTCCTTGTCCAACAGCAAAAAGCACACAAACTTACACGTTACAACATTTCTCCTGTGGCTGAACTCGGATATTTAACTCCAAATTGTTAGGTTTCTGATGGTCTGTCTTAACACATGGATACAGCCTAGAAATCTCAAGGAATAGATATCAGTTAAAGAAGCTCTCATGGAAAGACTTTCCTTGCAATTTAGACATGGACTGGTCCTCTACCAACATCCTCTCTTGAAGCGTGTTTCATATAATATTCCTGAAGAGCTACTCTAAACAACATACATTTATTATGGGATAATACATATGCCACTACGAACAAAGGCAACAATAAAAACAACAAGAATTCTGTATTTGGTGCCATCACTGTATATTGTGCTTTTACAGAGCAGCAAAACAACGAAAAATAAAATATAAGTCTCTCCCCTGCTCTTAGTCTAAATTATTGTCACATTCACCTATGGAATTCAAATTGTTACTCCAAACTTAAAGGTAAAGGGACCCCTGACCATTAGGTCCAGTCGTGGCCGACTCTGGGGTTGCGGCGCTCATCTCGCTTTATTGGCCTAGGGAGCCGGCGTACAGCTTCCGGGTCACGTGGCCAGCATGACTAAGCCGCTTCTGGCGAACCAGAGCAGCGCACGGAAACGCTGTTTACCTTCCCGCCGGAGCGGTACCTGTTTATCCACTTGCTCTTTGACGTGCTTTCGAACTGCTAGGTTGGCAGGAGCAGGGACCGAGCAACAGGAGCTCACCCCGTCGCGGGGATTTGAACCGCCAACCTTCTGATTGGCAAGTCCTAGGCTCTGTGGTTTAACCCACGGCGCCACCCGCGTCCCTTACTCCAAAGTTAGGAGTGTGTTAAACATGGATTGAAGGGTGTGTTTGTGTGTGAGAGAGAGAATTTGTCATTTGTTCACCCAACTAGTGTGAGTAAAATACTCCTTACTGCCCAGAACACAACTGCAGTACAGTCCTATACATTTTTACTGAGAACAGTCCAATTGAGTTAAATGGGACTTAGTCCCTAATAAATGGGTTTTAAAAGGGTTTGGGGAACCTTTGCCCCTCCAGATGTTGCAGAACTACAACTCCCATCATCCTAACCACTGGCCATGCTTGCTGGGGCTTTGGGGAGTTGTAGTTCAGCAATATCCAGAAGGCCAGAGCTTCCTCACACTTGGTTTAGAACTGCAATCCTTGGTGAACTGGAAACATTTCAGTGGTTTAGAACAGAAACACTGACTCCCCCCTCCCCCTCAGCAAATTTGCACCTACATTTTACACACTAGAAAAGAGAAAGACCACATTATTTGATTCCACGTTCAAAACACGGGAGGGGAAAATCCTCCTTTCAGGCCAGCAGGCAACAGGTTAAACTGCATTTCAGGCACTGACCTCTGGAGCCTCCTAAAGACTTGCAAAGAGCGCAAGTCAAGCATAGCCGAGCAACCTTCAGCTTCAGATTAGGAAAATATTTTGCCTCTGCCCAAAAGAAGTCAAGCCCAGTTATTTGCATATCTGTTCCTGATTTGCTATGAAAAGGAGTGAATTGGCAACCATCATGAAAAAACTAGGCTTCTCTTTTTCTCTCAGATGTGGACAGCGGAAGTGGACTTAGGGGTTTTCAGAAGAAACGCTTGCCATGAATGTGAGAAGGAGCCACAGAACCAGGCCTGCAGCTGGCCTTCTCCTCACAGTTAACTCACCCACAGGCTTCAAGTAAAGGCGCTTCAGATTAACATTGTAGTAATTCTGCCCTGTTGTCTTTGTCCATGGAGTTTTCTTGGCAGGTATACTGGAGTGGCTTGCCGGTTCCTGCTGCAGGTGGTCTGTGTAGTTAAAGCCGTTTAGTTAAAGGTCCGTATAGTTAAAGCCATGGTTTTCCCAGTAGTGATGTATAAAAGTGAGAGCTGGACCATAAAGAAGGCTGATCGACGAAGAATTGATGCTTTTGAATTATGGTGCTGGAGGAGACTCTTGAGAGTCCCATAGACTGCAAGAAGATCAAACCTATCCATTCTGAAGGAAATTAGCCCTGTGTGCTCACTGGAAGGACAGATCCTGAAGCTGAGGCTCCAATACTTTGGCCACCTCATGAGAAGAGAAGACTCCCTGGAAAAGACCCTGATGTTGGGAAAGATTGAGGGCACAAGGAGAAGGGGACGACAGAGGACGAGATGGTTGGACAGTGTTCTCGAAGCTACCAGCATGAGTTTGACCAAACTGCAGGAGGCAGTGGAAGACAGGAGTGCCTGGCATGCTCTGGTCCACGGTGTCACGAAGAATCAGACATGACTAAACGACTAAACAACAACAATTCTGCCCTGCGCCCTGGTGTTCACAGTAGTATTTGTGTCGCTTTCAGCCAAATTTTTGTACAAAGGTGTCTCAAGGCAACTCAGCACCTTGTCGATGGAACTGAAAATATTACCGTCAAACATTCAAGAACAGATCTGAGGCATGACTGACCAGGACATTCTCCATTGAGACTTTGCAGTTAGCTGTTGCTGCGCCCTTGGCCAAATGTAGGCTTGGAGCTATCAGGAGTTCTCTATTGTTTACCAACTGCAAATTCTGGCGTAAGTGTGCATGTGAGGAAATTGAGCTGACAGTGTTGACCCAGATTAGATTTCCAAGTCCTACATAGCAAGCTTTGTATGCTCAGCATTTCTTCAGTCCAAGTTCAGCACATGTGGCACTTCCCCTGCCCCATAAAATCCCCTCTTCTCTTTCTTTCATCAACCTGGTTATTGTTCGACACCTTTGTTAAGTCAACAGGCTTGATGCAGATGAGCCATAGCTAAAAGCATTTGGCTGGCGAGGCCTTTTTCAAAGCTCTAATCCCACCCACCCACCCAATTCAGTTTGACAAGAGAAAAGACAAGATGTTTATAATGCCCCATAACTGATCCTGAGCCTAGCTAGTGATTCTGTGCCCCCACACTGAACCTCCAAGCCCCAATGTCTCAGGTCACTAGCATCGTGTGTGGAAAATTTTATTTAAATGGCATTTGATACCTCTCAAACTTTCTTGTATTAACAACCCACTGTCTCCAGAGTGTTGGAGAGGGTGCAATGGTCTGGGCAACTGCAGGCACATGTGGTGGGATTGTGCTCTCAAAATCAGTTTCTAATGAAGTTTCAGAAAGAGTCTGTCCCAGTGCTCTGATCCTACTGGCTGAATACTCTTGGAGGGAGGAGAGATGTAAATGAGATGAAAATGTCTTCTTCTTCTTTGGCGATCACTCTTAGCTGAGTAAGATTGTCTTCCATAAACACGGTTTTAACAATGAGTCCGTAAGTGACTGCGGAGGCCAATTCTGGAACCACATGTCCTTCCACAGTGGGGACTTTGGTTTCTGGGCAGGAGTTGATCAGGGTGTGGATTTGCCAACTGTGCCTTCCTCTTAGCACATTTCTCCCTTGCGTCCGGAGTTCAAGTGTCATCATGACACCTTTGGTAAAGGCTGTTCTCCAACTGCAGCGTTCACAGGTTTCCCAGTTGTTGGTGTTTATACTACATTTTTTCTCCTTTAGAAACACATTTGAAAGATAAATCCATTTAGAGATGAAAGATTCTAGAGCAGGGGTAGGCAACCTAAGGTCTGTGGGCCGGATGCGGCCCAATCACCTTCTAAATCCGGCCCTCAGACGGTCTAGGAATCAGCGTGTTTTTACATGAGTAGAATGTGTGCTTTTATTTAAAATGCATCTCTGGGTAGGAATTCGTTCATTTCTTAATTCAAAATATAATCTGGCATGGTCTGAGGGACAGTGGACCGGCCCACGGCTGAAAAAGGTTGCTAACCCCTGTTCTTGAGAGCACAATTTAGGTCCCAGAGCCAGCCGTCTGTGGGACAGCATCAACCGTGCATGCTGTAAACAAGATTCCAACTGAAATTAAGCATTTGAGGTTAATTCAGATTCAAATCCAGGTTGAAGGTCTTAATTATTCAGTGGCGTAGCGTGGGTTGTCAGCACCCGGGGCAAGGCAAGTAATTTGTGCCCCCTAACCCGTGGATTTGCACCCCTAACCCTAACCCCCAGATGTTGCGCCCGGTGCTGCCGGCCCCCCCTGCACCCCCCACGCTACGCCACTGTAATTATTTTATGGGTATTAGATCTTTTTGGGTTGGCATCTTAAATTAGAATTCAAATGTTTATTGATGAGGGGACAGGTAAGGCTAGGAGGCTACAACAGAATCTAGGAAGTGATCTCCAACTAATTTTCTGTAGATAGTCAAGGGTGTTTGAGCCACCCACAATTGTTCAAAAGCAGGATATAAAATAATTAAATTATTTCTCTCCCCCCTCCCCTTACAGTAGCCTGATGATGAAATGAAGAAAGCCAAGCAAGAACAGTGTCAGCGCAAGGTCTGGGGCTCAGTTCAGTTCTGGTACTGAAAATCAAATTCTGAACCTCAGAATGTGCTGAGAGGCACCCTTGCCCTTTAATTCTAACCATTCTGTATTTTGCACGGGGCTGTGGTTGGCAGATCTTTGGGTTCCCGTTTTTAGAAAACCAAAGTAGGTCTGACAGGATTGAAACCTGTCGAGAACACTAACAAAGAGGGGTGGGGGACAGGATTATACGAATATTTTGCTTCCCAGAGTCAAGGCTGCAAGCACCGCTTTGAAATAAATGTTTGTTGTTGCCGCTGTTTTAAAAAGCAAACACGAAGCGCCCACTCATCGTAGCTAAAAGGGATTTAAATAACTATATTTAACGAGCAACGTGTCCAGCTCCGCAAGTCATACGCAATGCAACCATCTTAATGGTAAATATGGCTCACGCACGCCTAAAACTTCATTCCTCCTCCTCCCCCTGCCTTGCAAAAAACCAACAACTTTCCATTTGATCCGATCTCCGCTTCGATTCCAGCCGAAATCAATGGAAAAGTGGACTTAGGACCGTAGGACACTTCTGGAGAGACGTGTGCATTCCGATCCGATTCCTGTTTACTCCAAAGCAAGTCTCACAAGCAGCTTACTCCAGAGTAAGTAGGCGCAGGATTGCTCACTCAGAAATACAGATGTGAACTCCATACTGTACCCCTAAGCGGGTCTTTCGCTCTCTTCCATCTAATGAATGGGACTGCAAAGCTCTTGCCCAGCAAGATTGTTGATTAGTTTCAGTGAGTTGTTACTATTAATATTATTGTTTATTAAATTTGTATTCTGCCCTTCCTCCGAAGATCACAACGTGAAAATACAAAATAAGAACGCAAACTACACAGTAAAACAAAAAACGAACTAGGAACAACCGTTGAAAAAGCTGGCCAATAAACCCCACAATCAAATATTTCCCAGCCCGATCCTATCTCTGTTTACTCAGAAGTAACAGCCTATGAGTTTAATTAGGCTTTATCGTGAGTAAATGAACAAATTGCAGTTATATACAACTAAGAGTAGACCTATCAAAGAGCAGGCCCAAATTTGTCTGTCTATTAATATCAGTGGAGCTACTCTGAAGAGGCCTAACGCTGGATAAAATCCCTAGATCTTTTTAAAAAAACAAACATACAAACCCAGAAGTCAACAATGTCCACAGTATGATTTATAGTTTGCTGATCCTTGATCTTAAACACACATCTTTGAAAATTAGATTCAGCACAACACGGCCAGGATTTACTGCTTTTGTCTCTCCACCCCGACATAAACAATGTATTATTTAAACGAACATGTAACGGAATAAAAACAGGTAGCACAAAACACGACGTTAGCAGTAGCGGAACTAGACATAACAAAACGTTTTTACGCACCAACCAGAAGAATAAGGGCACCTTACAAGTGAATAGAATTCAGTAAGATTTAAGGCTGCATTCCTGTGCACATCCCACTTGAGTAAGGTGGGACTTACTTCCAAGTAAAGGTGAGTGAGATCTGCTCTCACTTGGCACAGAAGGAACCCCATCAGAAATCGAGGAAATCAGAAATCATTTGGAGGAGTCTGTTTCAGCGATCCAAACAAATGCCTTGCGTCGTTTACTGTTGTACAATCCAGGAAACAATCGCCCAAACTTTACACAAAACGGGGTGGGGTGAGGGGGGACCTACGGTTATTGCTTCCAAATAAAAGTACTTAAAATAGGGTGACCATATTTTTATTTTAAAGAAAAAGCATTTTAAAAAACCACTTATGGCACCCTTATTATTTGTCCAAGTAAGTCCCATTGCAATCAGCGGCGCTTCCTTCCCGTTGCAAAGAGTTTTGGTCTTCTGAGCTACCCGGCCCAAGCTCTGGGGGTTTAAAGGACTTGATAAATCTGCTCTGGCTGCCGCAAGTCCTGGGCAGGTGGGTGTTTGTGAGTGTACAAATGCAAAATGCTTCCCATCGTTGCAATAAGAAGTGCCGCGCGATTACGATGATAAAAGAACGATTACGCACCGTAAGCCTCAATATATTTCGAAAGCAAAAAGTGATTGAACGGAAAAAGCAGCAACGGATGTATTTTATTAACGAAACTATTTTGGGGGGACTTGGAAGCTTTTCGGGACGAGAGATTTGCTGTTCAGTCAGCTCTGGAGAACAGACGAAGAAGCGCCCCTAACGCGTTCGGAAAGCTTGTTTTTGCGCGCCTTAGAAACGGAGCGCATTCCGCCGGTCACTTTCTGGGAAACTGGGGAGCAAACGAACGAAAACCACGAATTTCGTTTACAAGCTTTCCTTTTCATTTCAAAGTGACTTGAGTGTATTTCAGAAAAGGAAAAAAACACCCGACCCCAAACGTTTTTTCCGACACCTCGCGACTGCAATGCACAACACTGAGAACTTGCGCTCTCTGAAGGAACCCCCTCCAACAGGAAAAAAAACAAAAACTTCGTGGATATTTTATTTTAGTTACAATATTCAGTCTGCCATCTTCATGAAGTGCATCGCTACGAAAGGTTGTTCCCCGCCCCGGTTTATTCCTAGCGCCCCAATTTAAAAAAAAAAATTGAAGAAAGCGTATTTCTTACAGTGAAGTGGATGGGAAGGATTTCATTATCTTCAGCGCATTTGGAGACAGGGAGGGATTTAAAAACCCGCAAAATAGCATGATGTGCTTGCAAAAATAAGACGGTGTGAATTGCACTTAATTCTCCTCAGTGTGTTGGGAGGGGGGTGTAAATTGCAAAAGAATGTATTTGCAAAATATTCTGCAGAATAATATTTGCGAACTTAATTTCGAAATAGCTTATTTGGGGCTCCCTGAGCAAACTAGGTAAATCATAACCTCAACTCAAAAGGGGTTTTTCTCAACAGAGCTGCGTCCCTGGACTTGAAAACGCAGGGTTAAAGGCGAGGGTCCTCGCTAGGTTTGTTCAGAGCAAACTGGTTAGAATAGAGAGACGTTCCTGAAACAGAAAGTAACCACGTATATTCGTGTGACTTACCTTTGAAAACAAAACTTGTTTTTAAACTCCTTTTTAAAGAGATGTATGTACAGCACCGCTTAAAAGGCAAGAGTTTGTAAAATGGTCTGGGTAGGAGAGAGAAATCTATTTAATCTAGTCGTTAAGACTTGCCTCTGATTTGGATGGTTCTAGCCACCCATTTCGGCGTCATCTCTTGAGCTGCCTTCTGCAACAGCAGTCCTATATCCTTTTGTGTTTTTCCCCATATGTAGCAGATCTATCCAAATTCTAGTTTCTATTTGACATTTCTATAATAATTCAACCTCTTAGCTGATTAAGTTATAAAGGTTTGCGCAACGGAATAACATTGGATTCATATAATTATTCCTAATTTCTTTCTTACTGGCCATTAGGAAATAGGTGAGATTTGCCCTTCTAAATCTGGCCAAAGGGGCACGAGGCCAGCATTCTCAGGCTGAGATCCTGCGCACATCCCCCTGGAACTAAGGCCCTGTTGAATGAGGTGAGGCTTACTTCCTAGCAAAGACGTGCCAGATGGGTATGACTGCAATCTTATGCAGTGGCGTAGCGTGGGTTGTCAGCACCCGGGGCAAGGCGCCCCCTAACCCGTGGATTTGCGTCCCCTAACCCTAACCCCCAGATGTTACGCCCGGTACGGCCGGCCCCCCCTGCACCCCCCACGCTACGCCACTGATCTTATGCACTAGGAGCAAGTCCCATTGAAATAAATACAGTATTACTTTTGAATAAGCATTGATAGGATCGGGCTACACAAGCAGCGCTTGGGAAGCTTACAAGCAGTTCTTAAGAGAGGCAACCACTCCCTGTTGCTTGTCTTCTGCATGGTATTCAGAGCGGTATACTTTATCTGAACATGGAAGGTCCATTTATGCACGATCCTATCCATACTTTCAAGGGACTAGGCAGCACTGAGGTCAATGTGACCTACTTCTGAATAAATATGCATACAAGCTTGCATTGTCAACAGTCACCTGTATGCTTCAGGATGTCTCCAACCTTATATTCAATAAATTATGGTTCCTTGATTCTCATTTTCACTTGTTCTAATTGAGCTAAACACAAAGCCCGGCATCCCATTGGAGTAAACGCAGCTCAAGAGAGTCCTTTTCGGGGGGGGGGCTCTCTCTCTAGCACTGGCGTATTGATCATTCCATGGTCCACATCTGTGACAGTAACTTTTCAATGCAATCACAACCCACGAGGGTAAAGTCATTTGGTTTGATCCTGCTGAAACCAGTGTATGGAGCTCAGTACTATGGATGCCGGTTTGTGGTTCTGAGATGTTGGTTTTGGTGAGGGGTTGTTTTATTGTAGCTAATTATTCACATTGGACTGCACAAAGAAAAGAGAACATAAATATTTAAAATAAAATAAAAATAAAAGTCCCAGAAATTTCAATGGGAGAGATTCAAGCAGATGGTTACTTCTCTTCACAAAACAGAAAATGTGTAGCATGCAACATAGCTGTTTGAGGAGGAGCTGTTTCTTTTCCTGTGCTGCAGAGTTCATCAACCTTGGAGATGTGGGCTAAGAATAGAATGAAAGGGCTCCCTGAGCAAGTGCAGAATTCACAAAGGAAAGAGAGCCTATACTCTTCAATGGCTGTGGCGGGTGTGTGAGCCTTCAAGATTAGACCGCAGCGTTTCTAAATGAATATTGGTTCAACTTCACTCCAACAACACTTTTTATAAAACTTAAGCACCATTTCAATTCCTCATCAAAATTGAATTTTTTTTTTGGGGGGGGGGAATCCTTATTTGGATAATATTACAGTGGGATTCTGTACAGCCTATGCAAAAGCGATCCCCATTGAGTTTAATTGGACTTAAAAAGGTAAAGTGACCCCTGACCATTAGGTCCAGTCGTGGCCGACTCTGGGGTTGTGGTGCTCATCTCGCTTTACTGGCCGAGGGAGCTGGCGTACAGCTTCTGGGTCATGTGGCCAGCATGACTAAGCCGCTTCTGGCGAACCAGAACAGCACACGGAAACACTGTTTACCTTCCTGCTGGAGCGGTACCTATTTATCTACTTGCACTTTGACGTGCTTTCAAACTGCTAGGTTGGCAGGAGCTGGGACCGAGCAACAGGAGCTCACCCCGTCGCGGGGATTCGAACTGCCGTCCTTCTGATTGGCAAGTCCTAGGCTCTGTGGTTTAACCCACAACACCACCCGCATCCCATTAATGGGATTTACTCCCTTGTAAATGAGTATGGAATGCCACCTTAGTATTTATACAGCATTTTTAGAATGTTCAATGAACTTTACGTTCCTTAACTAAGTAATCCTTCTTAACAACCTTGTAAGGTAAGCCAGGGACATTTCTGGCTCATGGCTTCTCCCCTTGGGCATCACAGTATTCTAGCTCTCTTGACCACCTTGTTCACTTTGACCGAAAACATATTTTACTCGGCCAGCATCCTAACCTGCAGAGGAGCTACACTTATCCAGATTCTAGCCAAATTAGATCCTAGATCAGTGGATGCAAAAGTCTGGAGAAACTGATGCAAGCAGAGCCACCGAATGAAACAGATTCATTCCAAGACATAAACACCTCATTTCAGACACTCGTGCCGTTACCATTTCTGCCCGAGTTTATATAGCATGTTGTTTCATGACTGTGGTTGTACGCGGCCGTGGTGGCGGCTGATTGATGTTTCATGGGCATATTGTATTGCTGTTATTTCTGCAAGGTGCTTTGGGTGCTACGGATGGGAAGCAGCATAAACATTAGCACAATAAATAAATACATAAGCGAGCAAGGGCTCTGCTGGGTCAGGTCAGCTCATTTCTAACAGTGGCTGGCTAGGGACCTCTCGGAAGCCCACAAGCAAAAACAGCATGAAGGTGGTGTCAACACCCCGCAGCCCACCCCGTTTGACACCCCTGCCCCACCAGCAATGGTTTAAGGTAGCCATCCTGGCTGTTAGCCTGTTGACAGGTCTCTTCTGTGTGAATTTCCCCGTCCCCTTTTAAAACCACCTTAACAGGAAGCATCACCACCAAAAGTCAACTCTGCCCACAAGTGAAGTGCAGTACGTACTTTCTTTTTGTCTGTTCACTGGGTCACAACCCTTCTCCAACACACAGAATTCGAGTGCGGTGTGAGAGAAAATATTCCATAACCTCTCTCCACAGCATTGATGATTTTGCAAAGTGAAATCTATGGGCTACTTTTAAAATGAGGCTGCATTTTAAATTGCATTTTAACCTGTGTTTTAAATTGTGGTGTTTTTTTCCCTATTATATTTTTACTGTAATTTTACTGGTGTTAGCTGCCCTGAGCCCGGCTCTGGCCGGGGAGGGCGGGGTATAAATAATAATAATAATAATAATAATAATAATAATACACCCGCCCCTTTTATTTAAACTCAAACTAATCATCTACATTTCAAGGAAAGGCACCAGAGCTTTCAATGAATCCTCACCCAGCAATCACTAGACATTCGCTTCCCTAAATGGCTAGGAGTCCTCCGTTGACTGACTGGGATTTGACGGGCTCCTATTAAGCAAAATTCTCAAAGGGGGGGGGCGCAGAGGTGAAAAATGCTTGCTTACTTCCCTCACCATGCTTTCTTTCCTGGAGGGAAAAAGAGGAGGAATAGCTATTGCAAGTTGATTGCGAGTGCCCCACCTCTTTGGTCCTCGGCGATTGCAGCTGTATATGCAAAGCAGTCCACTGCCGTTGTCAAAAGACCTGGTGAATTAATGGGGATACAGCCGAGCGGTACAATACTACTATACATGTCTGTTCAAAAGTACCTCCCATTGAGTACGATGAGTCTTATTCTCAGGTAAAGGATTGCAGCCAAATACTGCAATGCTAACCCCACAATTCGGGGCCTCTGATCCAGCCACCTCAATCAAATCCCCCCCCCCCGCCCAAATAAAGCCCCACTGATTTTTGGCAGTCGCAAGAAAGAAAAATGAAAGTTCACACAGTGACTGCTGTGATGGGGATGCAACCTGCCCCCCTGCTGGTCATCAGTTCAATTATTTGACCAGCAGAGACGATCCCCTAGCCCCTCCCCCGCAGCTGATCTGCAGGGATCCCTTGAGGAGAGGTGTGTGTATACAAGCCTGCCTGCAGGAGAGAGTCTGGAGGAGGCACACCTGCCACTGCCAGCGGCCCCTGGATGGTTGGCCGAAGGTGCGTGTGGTCCTGGAGCCCAAAAATGTCAACCCCCCTCCCCTGCAATGAGATGAAAGTGCCATTGAACAAAGGCAGACTTACTTCAAAGTAAATGCACGTGAGGATCAACCCGCTTGCCTCCCTTTCCTGAGAGTGCTGGTGCACAGGAGCCCTCCAAACTGCCAACATCCATTGCAGGATTCCTACCCACTGGAGGGAATGAACTAACTGGTAGGCGTACACATTATTCCTTCGACGCACATTCTTTGCCCTCGAAGAATTCTGGGCGCTGCAGTTTCCCCCTGGACTCAGAGAGTTACAGCAACCAGCAACCAGTAGCAAATGACAGCGCTCAGAATTCTTCGAGGGCAAAGAATGTGCCTCGACTTTTGCTTTAAACGTATAGCACCCGTGTAGTCTTACAAAAGTGTCACAGGAGTGCTCAAGCGTGGTGAAACGCAGCGGGCGAATTAGGATTTCCTGTTAAATGAGCAAAAGAAGGCAAACCCGGGTTTGTTGCCGGCCGTGGGATTTGCTGTCGAGCAAAGGCCCAGATGGCCAAATTCCGAGGCACCGACCCCGCCACGAGAACAGGGCCGCCGCGCCCCTCGGGCAGTGCGCAAAGCCGTCCGCCTTGCGCGCCGTCGGGCCGCCTTCCCTTGTGTCCCTTCGGCGCCTGCCGGCTGCGTTCCTCCTGCCGAGGCGGGGAAAGACCTGGCATCCGGGCTTGGCTCCGCACCTCCCCGCGGATGACACCTCCCGGCTCCTGCCCTGGGCCAGGCCCCTCCCTCGGCCACCCCTCTCGGCAAAGCCCCGTCGGTCTGCGGCGCCCCCGGCATTCTCAAGAGAGGCTGCTCAGGCAAGCTGCGTCTCCGCCCGTCCCTTTAAGGCACAGCAGCTACAAGGGAGTGCCGGCTGCCCAGGTGCGCAGCGAGCGGCAGGAGGAGGAGGCACAAAAGCGCATCATCCGGCCGGGACTCACCCTCTGCTTGGGGGGGGGGGGCTGGGAGGGAAAAGGCGCTTGCATCTCTCCGCGGGAGGGAGCATTAAGTGATACCCGAAAGCGCACCCCGTCGGCTGCTCAGGAGGACACTAGGCGCGCACCAGCTCCGGGGCAGCCCAGTCTTCTGCGCGGCTGTCTCCTCTCCGGCGCCCAAGTCCCATTCTGCCCGGACTTGGGTGGCTCTCTGGGCGGTGGGGCCTCGATCCCAGTCTCCCGACTGCCAGCGCTGCGTTGTTTGAAGGCAGCGCCGCTCGGTTCCAACCGCACGTCCAAGGCAAGCTCTGATCACCGACGCCACCCGCGGTAACAGCGGCCCGCTCCGTTCCAAGGGCGCCAGACGCCGCCGATCCAACCTACCCCAAGTCACCTCTCCAAGGATCGCTCTCCAGCCTTGCCCGCGAGTTTCCCGGCGTCGGCACCTGAGCCCTTCAGACTCCGAAGCCGCCTGGCCCCCTGATTGCCCGCAGCCACCGAGGGAGCCTTGGAGACCCTCCATCGGAAGGCAGCCGGGAGCAGCGAGGCTGGCGCGTCCGCATCGCCAAGGCTGCCCGTCGCTTCCTTGGGACCTGCTGCCCCGCCGTCGGTGGCAGGGCCAGAGCCTGGGATGACAGCCGAGAGCCCCCAGCCGTCGACGTGCGCCGCGGGCCAGGCCGACTCCGAAGGCGGCTCGGCGTCCAGGCTCGCCGCTCTCGTTAAGGTGGAGCCGTCGGCGCACGGGGAGGCTTTGGAGCCGGAGCCGTCGGAAGAAGAAGCGGCGGCGGCGGCAGGGGGAGGAGGCCCGCGTCCCGGCGGCCGTCGCAGGAAGCGCCCGGTGCAGCGCGGCAAGCCCCCGTACAGCTACATCGCGCTCATCGCCATGGCCATCGCGCACGCCCCGGAGAGGCGCCTGACCCTGGGCGGCATCTACCGCTTCATCACCGAGCGCTTCCCCTTCTACCGCGACGGGCCGCGCAAGTGGCAGAACAGCATCCGCCACAACCTGACGCTCAACGACTGCTTCGTCAAGGTGCCCCGCGAGCCCGGGCGGCCGGGCAAAGGCAGCTACTGGGCGCTCGACCCGCACGCCCGGGACATGTTCGAGAGCGGCAGCTTCTTGCGGCGCAGGAAGCGCTTCAAGCGCAGCGACTTGTCCACCTACCCGGCCTACATGCACGAGGCGCAGGCCCAGCCCGTCGGGCCGGCCCTCAACGCGCCCTACGCGGCCCCCGCCGCCCTCTGCTACCCGTCGCAGCCGCCCCTCTTCAGCCTGGGCCCGCTCATGGCGCAGCCCAGCCCGGAGTTGGCCCACCAGCAGCACAGCCCCGACGTCACCCCTTCCCCTGCCAACGCCTGCTCCTTTGCGGGCACCGCCGCCTACCCCAGCCAGGGCTGCGCGGCGGGGCCTGGCCTGCACAGGCCCCACAATGCCATGCCTTACTCCTACCCGCTCCCCAGCACCCAGCAGCTGCAGGTGAACCAAGGCACCTACTCCCAGAGTGGCGGCGGTGGCGGCAGCCACCTGTTTGGGGCCTCTGCCCGCCTAGGGATGCCCACCTCGCCCACCCTGGGGAACGACGCTATGGATTTCTATGGCAGGATGTCTCCCAGCTCCTACGGGTCTTTGGCTCACGGCTACAACGCCGGCGGGCAGCTTGGTAGTCCGGGGGCCTACCTGCGCCATGCGGCCTATTCCAGCAACATGGAGAGGTTTGTTTCTGCCATCTGAATCCGAGAAGGGACTTGGTTTGGCGGAGGGCAGTGAGATCTGCGGCTGTGCCCGCCTGTTGGTGGCCTGCATTATCGTATCCTAATGCTTCATTGCCATGAGCGCATTACTTTGCGCTGTGGGGTGGGCTGTTGTGGCGTGCATCTGCCCAGTGTGACAGCACCCAGCGAGTAAAGGGCCTCAGAGGATCCGGACAATGGAGAGAGACGTGGTCCGCAGTTCTTGGCTGCCAGAAAGACCTAGGATCTGTGAAGCTTATGCACTATAGGATAGGAAGCTAGTGATATTGGTGGGGCCTGTGTTGTGTTTACCAAGAAGGCAGAGGGAAACCTTTGTAGGCAAGACTGTGAAGTGTGAAAATACAACTTCTTCAAGCCAAAGGAAATGTAAAATATTTGCGTTTCCCCCACCTCTGGGCTTTCCTCTTCCTGTTTGCTTTTGTGGGCTCCTTAGCTTTCCAAAATTATACGCTGCAGCAGTAATTTCAGCCGATCTCACTTTCCAGTCTTTTGGTTTAGCCGGATTACTAGGAAATTGTGAAAAGCTACTAGGTGTGTGCTTCATATTCTCAATTCCAGGTTTTCAGTGACTCACAAGCACATTTGGACAAATAAATACACAGTCAATGAATCATACTTCCTTTTGGGTACTTAAGGCAAATGCTCTGTATAGTTTTCTTGTGGTTTTAGGAATGCAATAAATAACTTTCCCCACAAATTTTGTCAGACAGTTGTTCTGATTGCAGCTGATAACTTTTAGTTGGGTGAAATTTAGTTAGGCAGGCAAGGGAAACCTCAGTGCGCTAATTGTTCAGTGACTTTCTTTAGCCTAGAGTCAGATTTCTTCTGTTTTTCAGGGTTTAGAAATCTGTAATTAACATCCTGTATAGTTAGATGGGAACATGTTTGTTAATTGCTTAAAGATTAGATGTAGGAAAGCTTCCAATCCACTCCCATGTATTCTTCATTCCAGGAAACAAATGCCGTAAAACAAGACAGCTCTTTCCCAGTGGCGTAGCGTGGGGGGTGCAGGGGGGCCGGCCGCACCGGCCGCAACATCTGGGGGTTAGGGGGCGCAAATCCACGGGTTAGGGGGCACAAATTACTTGCCTTGCCCCGGGTGCTGACAACCCACGCTACGCCACTGCTCTTTCCCCATATCCAACATACTTATGGTAGTTTTTCTCTCCTTCCAACTTGGGTTGTTACTTTCTAGAAATGCTTAGTCCAAGTCCAGTGTACTCGTGTTTTAATAACCTCTCTCTTTGTAATACAAAAACCAAAGGGTTTATTGGAAAAGGCACCCTGCAGTCCGCAACCTGTTTGCAACCTGGAGAACTAGGCTTTACCTTTAATATTGAAAATGCAGTGGGAGGGTATCCAGTCGCCACTCTCTCACCTGTTTCTTCATTTGGGGAAGAGATGAGTCTAAAAATCATTGAAGGAGTGGGATGGGCAGTGCAGGAACTCCCCAATCGGCCACTGCATCGTTAATGCTAAAGGTAAAGTCGAGTTCTAGAGGTAAATTATCTGACAATCCTAGCTCAAACGTGTGCTAACATTATTATTAGAACTGGTGTGGTCATGGATTTAGTGGGCTGAGCACTTTTCAGATACCAGACAAGGACAGAGCCAGACATGCAGGTCAATAATACTAACAGGGTTCCATGCACTGTACCATTTCATATATTGGGTACAGAAATATATGAGTGCTCTCATGTATGTGTGTGTGTGTGTGTGTGTGTGTGAGAGAGAGAGAGAGAGAGAGAGAGAGTTGTATGTTAAAGACAAGAGTTTCAACTAACTTATTTTTCTACACATAGAGAGTTCTTTACACAGGGAACACTGAAACTTAAAATCCACACGCACACCTGCAGCTTAAAGCGGTAGAATCCTGTGAATTCTGGACCGTGATTCGCATGCAAAGAGCGTATGATCTGCAAGCATTCCTTGGGAGTATTTCTCCTTAAGGGCAAAGGAACTGCCTTGCTGGATCAGTGGAAGGACCATAATTCAGTGGTAGAGCAGAGGTTTTGCATAAACATGGTCCCAGGTTTGAGCCTTGCTATTCCCAAGCAGGGCTGGAGACACCTCTCTGAAGCCCTGGAGTGGGGCTCCCATTCTGCGTAAACAGTACTAAGGCAGGTGGACCGATTGTCTTAACTGCAGCTGCCTGTGTTTCTATATAGAAAGAGCCACTTGTGTTTGTTGTTATACTGTAGAATATACCGTATTTTTCACCCTATAAGACGCACCAGACCACAAGACTGTTTTTGGAGGAGGAAAACAAGAAAAAAACCATTCTGAATCTCAGAAGCCAGAACAGCAAGAGGGATCGCTGCGCAGTGAAACCAGCAATCCCTCTTGCTGCTCTGGCTTCTGGGATACCTGTGCAGGTAAGACGCACACACATTTCCCCTCCTTTTAGGAGGGAAAAAGTGAGTCTTATAGAGCAAAAATTACTGTACTTACAGAATATGAAAGGGCCTTGTAGGAGAGCATCTACCTTGCATGTAAAATGTTCCAAGTTCAATCTCCAGTATGAGAAAGACGCCCTGGAGAGCCATAGCCAATGTAGACAATTCTGAGCTAGATGGATCTCTTCTCTGATAAGGCAGCTTCTTAGCTTACACATGTTTCCATATCAGACCAAGAACCATTCTTAAAACAGTGATGAGTTCAAAACCTCTGGGTTTTGGCAAGCAGGGCACGATAAGAGTGATGGCCTTCCTTCGTTCCTGGCACCTGCTGTTCAGAGGTATACGACCAGCCAACATGACTACTTCAATTATGGTGGCAAATAACTATTTGCAAGCTAGTCCTCAGGGTATGTGTTTCCTCAACAATCCTTTTCTAAAGTTATCCAAGCTACTGACCACTGCCAGCTCTTATGGAACGTGAGGGCCCACCATAAGTTAATTATTGTGCTGTGTGAAGAAGTGCTTTCTTTGGTCTGGCTTGATCCTACTTGCCAATCAGATTCATTGGGTTCTAGTGTTTCAATGGGGAATTTTTTTTATGTTATTATATACCCAGTGGCGTAGCGTGGGTTGTCAGCACCCGGGGCAAGGCAAGTAATTTGCGCCCCCTAACCCGTGGATTTGCGCCCCCTAACCTGTGGATTTGTGCCCCCTAACCCTAACCACCAGATGTTGCGCCCGGTGTGGCCGGGCCCCCCTGCACCCCCACGCTACGCCACTGTATATACCACTGATTATTTTTTTGTCCATGTGTATAGTGAAGAATGGGTTGCAGTTCCAGATTTCTACGGTGTACCAAAATTCTGAAAACGTTTGTGCCAAAATGCCAGCAGATTCTTTGATATGAATAAAGAACACGCATTGGGCAATTTTGCATATTCTTACAATTTTTACATGCTCTTTGCTATGTGATATGTTTGGGTTTCATTTAATGAATGTTTGGAATTTTTGTTTTGCTCCTTTTTTTTGTCATGGACCTAAGGAAGGGGGGGTGCATACAAAAGAGCTGCAGAACAAAGGGGGAAGAATTGGATATTCTAACTGAATAAACTCCAGCCCCGAATAGTGGAACCTTCCCTTCAAGTCCTCTTAAGTTTTTGAGCTTTCTGTCAAAAAACAAGCAAAACCACTCTACATGTTCTGTCCCTAACCATAAAGCACATAATCAAGCTTTTTGTTTTATTTTCAAAAAAGGAAAGCTCGTCAGTGGAATCTACAAACATATAAAAACTCTGTAAAAATGCTTTTTTAAAAAAACGTTTTGAAAAATACATTGGATTTTGCATAGCTAACTGTCACCATCTAGTGTCACATTTGTATATTGCACTTCACAACACATTTAAAATGTTTTATTTGTAGCTGTATAATTCTGAGTCCCTTGAATCACTGGAGATCCAACCATTTACAGTGCAGCAAATTATTTTTCTAGTTCTCTTCCAAAATGATTTATAAGAATTCTAGGTAATCTTTGAACCAGGCTTGAACAATGAGAGGCACAAACACAAGATGGGGGACACCTGGCTTGAGAGCAGTACATGTGAAAAGGATCTAGGAGTCTTGGTTGACCACAAACTTGACATGAGCCAACAGTGTGACGCGGCAGCTAAAAAAGCCAATGCAATTCTGGGCTGCATCAATAGGAGTATAGCATCTAGATCAAGGGAAGTAATAGTGCCACTGTATTCTGCTCTGGTCAGACCTCACCTGGAGTACTGTGCCCAGTTCTGGGCACCACAGTTCAAGAAGGACACTGACAAACTGGAACGTGTCCAGAGGAAGGCAACCAAAATGGTCAAAGGCCTGGAAACGATGCCTTATGAGGAATGGCTAAGGGAGCTGGGCATGTTTAGCCTGGAGAAGAGGAGGTTAAGGGGTGATATGATAGCCATGTTCAAATATATAAAAGGATGTCATATAGAGGAGGGAGAAAGGTTGTTTTCTGCTGCTCCAGAAAAGCGGACATGGAGCAATGGATCCAAACTACAAGAAAGAACATTCCACCTTAACATTAGGAAGAACTTCCTGACAGTAAGAGCTGTTTGACAGTGGAATTTGCTGCCAAGGAGTTTGGTGGAGTCTCCTCCTTTGGAGGTCTTTAAGCAGAGGCTTGACAACCATATGTCAGGAGTGCTCTGATGGTGTTTCCTGCTTGGCAGGGGGTTGGACTCGATGGCCCTTGTGGTCTATTCCAACTCTATGATTCTATGATTCTAGAGTGCCGTCTACATTCTACTGAAGTCAGTGGCAGAACTTGCTGGCATCACGTTCTGGGTTGTATGCACAAAAGTGACAGATCATTTCCACAAATCCAAAATGTTTTGTGACTGGGTGCTTCACAATTCTTCCCCTCCTTTTCTTGCTTTTCCAAGACACCATTGTGTAGGCTGCTTGCAACAGAAGCACATTTAGTCCTTGTAGCAAGGACTCTCAAGAGGTTGCCAACTTCTGGACGCAGCAAGAGGAGCACTGGGAGGGCCTTTTATCTGTTTACAGGCAACAGACAGGGTTGGCCAACTTCTACAAACCACTCCATTCTCTAGGGTGGGCAGACTTCAGGTTTCCAGGACCCCCTTTTGCTTTTTACTAGAACCCCTGAGCAACTATAAAGCCTGGTGCAAGAGACATACATTTAGAATGAATTCTGAGTGCAGGAAATTGTTTTGAGTTGCAGAATGGAACTGAGCTCACAGTCCTTCCAGGAAAAAAAAAAATCTCTTCTTGGTTACTCCTGCCCCACTCTCACACACTGCATTCTTTATTTCGAAAGCATAACTTCGGGAAAATGGGAGTTGTATTCTTATTGCTATTGTTAAACCATTGGGAGTCAGAAATCCTTACTCATCTTCTGCAAGTTATCAGGGGCTTGCGGATATGGGAACAAAACGTCAGTCCCAGCCCAGTGTTGCCCGGGACCTTTCCCACTTTAAATGTGGGATCCACATTTTACTCCAGTGTTGAGCAAGTCTCACTAGATCTGGCAGATCTACCTTCTCTCCATTGCTTATCTTCAACCAGGCAAGGGAAGGGAAGGGAATCTTTCTCAGCTAGAGAGCCACACTCCTTTCTGGGGAATATTCCAGAGGCCACATGGCAGGAGCCATAGACAAAAGAAGATATATCTTACAATGGTCATAGCCAGGATTTTTCGGGGGGGGGAGGCTTTTGTTAGGGAGGGGCAGAACCTCAGATTTGTATTGATTTGTGTTGATTTAGGGCAGACAGCTGCCCCCTGCCCCCCCTTGGCTACGCCCATGACTCTTACCTTTGTACAGTAGGCTAGTTATATAGAAATAGAATAGAAAATAGAAATACTTTATTGTCACTGTACCACTTGTCTACAGTGAGATTAAACAAGCCCCCCCCTCGCCCCCACAATCTCTCAGTCCTTGTTACACTCTGTGTGCTGTCGTACGACCACCAACCCCGAAGATCAGCTGCAATGTTGCTGTCTTCCATTCAGCAGCCTCACGGCCCATGAGTAGAAACTGGTCTTTCTACACACCACCTCCATCATCTGTTCAGGTAAGCAAGAAGCATTATCAGAGCAGAAGGACATTCTATCTAGGCAACGCCCCCCCCCAAAAAAAAAACATTAAAAGGAGGGTGCCAATTAGGGCCGTGTGGGATTGTGTGGCCTGAGGAGACTCTCAAGGGCCAGCAAAAAATCCTTGGAGGATTGCATCCAGTTCCCAGGCCTGAGATTCTCCACCCAACAAGAAGGAAAAAGAGGAATGAAAGAGAACGGGGGAGCCGTGAGCAAGGAAAGATGAGCATAATGAGTTAAAAAGAGTAAAGTTCCATAAGGTAAAGGGACCCCTGACCATTCAGTCCAGTCGTGACCGACTCTGGGGCTGCAGTGCTCATCTGGCTTTATTGGCCGAGGGAGCCAGCGTACAGCTTCCGGGTCATGTGGCCAGCATGACTAAGCCGCTTCTGGCGAACCAGAGCAGCGCAGGGAAATGCCGTTTACCTTCCCACCGGAGTGGTACCTATTTATCTACTTGCGCTTTGACATGCTTTCGAACTGCTA
Organism: Podarcis liolepis; assembly: GCF_965112155.1. Taxonomy (NCBI): domain Eukaryota; kingdom Metazoa; phylum Chordata; class Lepidosauria; order Squamata; family Lacertidae; genus Podarcis; species Podarcis liolepis. Next base: position 36,647,068 of record NC_139571.1, read on the forward strand.
GGTTGGCAGGAGCAGGGACCGAGCAATGGGAGCTCACTCCGCTGCAGGGATTCGAACCGCCGACCTTCTGATCAGCAAGTCCTAGGCTCTGTGGTTTAACCCACAGCGCCACCCTGCAGGTTAAAGATGGAGCCCAGGTCCAAAACGGTTGGTGATGACTAGATCTTTGGGGAGCTGAGCAATTTTATCCCCTTCCCTCCTGTAATATAGTTGGCATCACCAAGCAGTAAAGACTATCTGGAGGATGTGTGCTCAGATGGTGTAATGAAGATATTCATGGGGGTGGGCTGCTGAGGACCCCGTCTGCTTCCTGAAAGATTTCCTCGAGAGGCAAGCTGGCCAATTTGAATGGGTGGAACTGTGTGTTAAAGGCATGCTTGTGTCTTTTTAATTTTTATTCCAAGTGTATTACTGTAATAGCAAAGGAAAACAAAATTATTAAATATGGCCTTCGAAAAGTGAGTAGCAGTTTCTACTTTATTACCGTAAATTGTAAACTTTGACTGTATCACACAAACACACATGCTGAGATTTTGGCAAAATACATATTTATCTAAGATGAATTGACCCACGAAAGGCATATGATTAATCAACTAAAATGTCATTCAAATATACGGAAATATATAAAATTGTATTTGTACCTCTGGAAAAACAGCAGATGGTGCTCATTCCACCCTGTTTCGGTAAAAAGCCCAAGAAGGCTTCTCTTCCCTCCAGATTTATAGCTGCTTGCACCTCCTTCTGCTCATAGTCACAAAGCAAGCAAAGTAATGGCCTTGTGTTACTTCATAATCTGGCCACAGGGTACCCACCACCACCCCTGTTATATCCAAAGCCACAGGTAAATGGTAAAGGTAAAGGACCCCTGGATGGTTAAGTCCAGTCAAAGGTGACTATGGGGTTGCGGCGCTCAGTGGCGTAGCGTGGGGGGTGCAGGGGGGGCCGGCCGCACCAGGCGCAACATCTGAGGGGGCGCGCTCGCCGCCTCCGGAGTCTCCGAAGAGCCTCGGGCGCAGGCTGTAGCACCAGGGCCGCGGCCAAGAAGCCGAAGCTGAAGAGCCCGCTGAGCGCCGCGCCCAGGCAGAGCGCGCCGGGAGGCACCACCGCCAGGGCCCGGCGGCAGCCGCAGCACCTCGCCACCATTCCACCGCCAGACTTGCTCGCACAGGCACGGCCGCCCGCTGCCGACGCTGCTGCCTCTGGCGGCGGACACGTGGAGAGAAACAGCGGCAGCCGAGCGGGAGACTCTCCCTTTCTCACTGCAACGCTCCGGGGAGGGGGCGAGGGAGAGAATCAGGTGGAAATGCGCGCGCGCCCCCCAAGCCGCATCTTCGCGGGGGTTGGGGGGCGAAGCCGCCGGGTCTCTTGTCCCTTAGACATCCCGCCATTCTGAGAGCAGGGAGGGCGCCTCTCAGGAGACTTTCCCCCGCATTTGCTTTCCCACTCAGGAAAGCGTGCGCGGCCCCGGCTGGATCTGCAACTCTTCTGGTGAGCGAGGTTTAAACCAGAGGCAGGCGCTCCTTCTTGGACGGATGCCTGGAAGAAAAAGACCCCGCGGTCTCTTCCTTTCCTTCCCCTGCAGAGACCAGCCACGTTCCTCAGCCGAGGCCGCCTTGCTTCTCAATAGAGCCGGTCTCCTACAGTTTGTGGCTGCATGGGAGAGCGCTGCTTTCCTTGCAAAAGGCCCCCAGGTTGAGTCGCTGGCACCTCCAGCTATGAGAGGATGGGAGCAGTGGCGTAGCGTGGGGGGTGCAGGGGGGGGGTCGGCCGCACCTGGCGCAACATCTGGGGGTTAGGGTTAGGGGGCGCAAATCCACGGGTTAGGGGGCGCAAATTCATGGGTTAGGGGGTGCAAATTACTTGCCTTGCCCCGGGTGCTGACAACCCACGCTACGCCACTGGCGGCGCTCATCTCGCTTTCAGGCCGAGGGAGCCGGTGCTTGTCCACAGACAGCTTTCTGGGTCATGTGGCCAGCAGGACGAAACTGCTACTGGTGCATAGAGGACCATGGCAAGTGCCAGAGTGCACAAAAACGCCGTTTACCTTCCCGCTGCAGCGGTACCTAATTATCTACTTGCGCTGGTGTACTTTCGAACTGCTAGGTTGGCAGGAGCTAGGACAGAGCAACGGGAGCTCATTCCGTCATACGGATTCGAATCGCCAACCTTCTGATTGGCAAACCCAAGAAGCTCAGTAGTTTAGAGCACAGGACCACCCACAGCCACAACACACGGTCCAGTCCTGATGGACCAGATTCTTGTGTCACAAGAACAGGGGAAAGCCCATGACACAATGAACACTGCAACTGAAGATCAGTAGTATCAGGCAAGGGGCTCTTTCTGGGAACTTTGTGTGCCATAACTGATCTCCTGATGAACCTCAACATTTCCTGGAACAAGGTTTGAATACCACTGTTCTAAAGAATCTGGAACTGGTCACAGTCCGAGCCAGTACAGTTCAATACACTGTGTCATGGGTTCCAGACCTCACTCAGTTTTGTCCCATTGTGCATTTACGTAAATGAGACGAAAACACTAGATGGCATTCTTCTTTCCCATACTGCCCTTCAGCTCAGAAAGGCAAATAGGGTGGTTGTGTGCAGCAGAGAGTTGAATGAGGAAGTAATGTATATTTTTCTGTTTTTTGTCTTCCCCTTTATATCTTTCTTTAACTGGAAAGTAGATGGTACAAGCAAAGGGTGTTGTCTACCTATATGCAGACACACATTTATTTCTCATTAAGGTGGTAACCTATCCTTGGGTTATAATATACCACTTTGGGCTGCTGGTGGGAGCCCACAGGGTGGAATGCTCCTCCACACAAATACAAATGAAAAATGAAAAATCCTGCATACAAAACAGTAGCAAATAGAAGATTAGGCTAGCTTCAGTCTCCCTGACATCTAGTTTCTGTGCAGCAGACTATTTTCATTTTCAATTTATTCACAGGAGTCCCCACTTACATTCTGGCACAGGTTTCATAGTGGAAAATGGGACTATGCACACTCACAAACAAGGAAATTGGAATCTACTGTATATTTTTGAAAGTGGTTTTGTCTTTCTGCTCGTTTGTTTTCTGTAAGTTTAGACAACTCTCTACGTATCGCCAAATTTGGCATGAGGGTTCCCGAGGTGGAGGTGATGGTGTTCATTGTGTTTGCTCTTCACCCCCCCCCATTTTGAATCAAAATGGCAGATCTTTGGCATGACTTTGCCCGTTTTTCGACATAGTTTCATCTGCCTCTTGTGACAGCACCACCAAACTCCGCAAAGAGGTTCCTGAGGTGGGGTTGGGGATCTATGTTGATGTTTGGGTGGCAGGTGCCATTTTTAATCAAAATGGCAGACTGAAATGTGACTTTGATGTGACCACACCCAAGCTTCGCCATGGGTTTGTGGGATGTGATACTTAAGTAGCAGTCAAGTACAACATTCCTTGTTTTCCTAGAGTGGACATGCAAGGGGATGTTTGGTCCAGCCAGTCGAAAACTTCCTGTTTCCTCCTGGCTGGGGCATACTTTCTTTGCATGTGACTGTCAGGTGTGCATGCAGGAGCCAGACCCTGTGACCAATAGGACCCTGCAAGACTGGGGCCTTCCTAAGTTTGTTCTAAAGAGGCAAGGCACGGCCAGACAGGTGAGGCCAATTGGTAACTCACAGCACCTGGTGGCAAGAGCCGGGAAGGGATATAAGGTCAGCATTTTCCCTTCAGCTCTTTGCCACAGCAACATGTTCCCTCCCTTTCTGTGTTTGACTCCTTGCTCCTCGGACCCCTGACTTCATGACTCCTTGCTTCTTGATCCCCAGACCCGACTTTGTGACTTCTTGCTCCTTGATCGTCGGACCCTTGGCTTCTTGACTCCCGGCTCTCTGACCCTCGGACTCTTGGCTTTCCGACTCCTGGCTTCTGGACTCCCATTCCTGCTCCCACCCCGCCATCTTGCCCCCAGTCCCAACGTCCCCAGCCGGGACTTTGAGCGCCTGTGAACTGGACCGTGACAGTGACTAGAGGTGGGCGTGACCTTACAGTACCTGTGCAGGTACAAAAGCACTAGGCATACAGCACCCTCCCTCTCTTTTCTCTTCGGCTTCCTCCATCATAGGACCAGCAGCTTTTTAGCTAGAGATGCTCTGTTGGCTTTCAGCAAACAAAGGGACTATCTCCATATGGGATAGACTCACATGTATATACTTTGTAACTATGTCTGCCTTCAGGGATCCATCTGTGAACTGAATGTGTGAGTAATTTTCTTTTATATACTTTAAACAAGACTGTGGCATGTTTATTCTTTTAAGGGGGATATAAGAGGAATTACCAGGAATCTGATAGGGAGGCTTAAACAAGCCTGCAAGAGCTACCTGCTGTGCATTTAGAAGGGGAATGTAAAACTCTGCTAAGTTATAGAACTTGCTAGCGCAAGTTAGGAAGGGAGTATTAAACAAGATATCCTCTCCTGCCTCCTTGAACATTCCAACAGGGATATCGTCACCACCCCTAGCACAAGGGTTCCTGAAGTGGGGTCAGGGTCTTAGTCACTGTTTGGATGTCACTTATCATTTTGAATCAAGGTGGTGGATCGAAACATGACTTTGGATTGACTTCACCTGATTTTTGATGTTGACAGGTCCAAATTGCACAATGTTTTAAAATCACAATATGTTTTGGTTTCTAAAAAATACCTGGGCAGCGCTGGGCACTTTCCACTATTAGGGATTGAACAAGGGGCATGCAAAGATAAAGTCTCTTTCCAACTCCCTTTTCCTTATCGCTTTTCATTTACCTGATTTGACCTGGGGGAGTCTTGCCACCAGACCATTTGAAGGACCCTTTCTCTTCACCTCCTCCATTCATATAGTTTCCCACTGACAAGTTCAGCTGCTCACCCTATCTGCATGATAGGGTGAGCTCCCATTGCTCTTTCCCAGTTTCTGCCAACCTAGCAGTTCAAAAGCATACCAGTGCAAGTAGATAAATAGGTACCACTGTGGCGGAAAGGTAAACATCGTTTCTGTGTGCTCTGGCTTCCATTCTGGTGTTCCAGACGTGGTTTAGTCATGCTGGCCACATGACCCAGAAAGCTGTCTGTGGACAAATGCTGGCTTCCTCGGCCTGAAAATGAGATGAGCGTCGCACCCCATAGTTGCCTTTGACAGGACGTAACTGTCCAGGGGCCCTTTACCTTATATATATAAACTGAAGTATTGTGAAAAGTGAAAGAGTGATGAACAGGTCCTGAACAAAACTTCTATATTTAACTATTTTAAAAGCACGCCAACACAGTTTATATACTGAGATCTGGCTCCTCTGAATGGGGCATGTGGCCATAAGTGGAAATAGGCTTCTTTCCTTCCCTACTGCAAACAAAATGGCGATGTTGTGCTCAGGTAAGGAGCCAATAGAAATAGGGATGTGGTAGTACCCACATGACAAAACCAGCCAGCGGGGCAGATTGTGCTAATAAGCTTCCATGCTAGATGCATAATGTGTTGTTTTTTATTATCAGATTTTCTGCATTATGAGGAAATCCGGATTAAATGCAGGAAAAGCAAATAAACTCCAGCCTGAAAATAAACTCAACGGAAATAGAGGATGAGAGGGAGTGCTGTTGTGAGCTTGGGACCTTATAGGTTCAGGAAGGCTCTTTCTGAAGATGTGGTGCAAGGTGTCTGATGTGAACTCTAATATTTGTAAGCAGTGGCGTAGCGTGGGTTGTCAGCACCCGGGGCAAGGCAAGTAATTTGCACCCCATAACCCGTGGATTTGCGCCCCCTAACCTGTGGATTTGCGCCCCCTAACCCGTGGATTTGCACCCCCTAACCCTAACCCCCAGATGTTGCGCCCGGTGCGGCCGGCCCCCCCTGCACCCCCCATGCTACGCCACTGTTTGTAAGTAATCCAAATACTAAAAATGCAGTTAAGTGTCTGTTGTCCTGACTGAGGAAGCCAAACTCGGGTCGTGCTGGCTCCAGAACTTCTAATCTCATGGGGAAATTGGAAGCATGTAACAGAACTATTGAGGGTTTCAGGGATTATGACTTCCAAGGAAATTGCAGAAAGGTGACAGCAGCAAAGGCCGCCGGCTTTTATTGCTCACACAAGAATAGCAGGTATCATGTATTCTAACAGTGTTTCAAGTTGAACAGTGGAAAAATTACTGCCAATTAAAGCAAGCCATAGAACTTTTGTTCCAAATGATCATTTTCCACGGACTGAGGAATTTCTTCTGGTTCTTCTGATCTTGGTGTCTCCTCTGGTTCTGAAAAGGAAGAAAACCTTAGTAAGTTATAAAGGTTTCTGTTTGGTTGAGGCAATCCCAGCAATAATCAACACAACAATGGTGTAGGGTGGGGGTTGGGGCCACAGGAACAGTTGCCCCGGGTGCAAAATTGTTAGAGGGCGCAAAAATTCAACACTTGGTGCTGCTTCAGTACAACTGCGTACTTCTGGGCGCTATTGAAAATGGCTTCTCCATGCAAACAAGGAAGTGACCTCTCCAGACGATGGAACGACTCTTCTTATCTCTGTGGCTGCAACCTCCTGGGTGACATGGAAGCCACTAGGTAGTTGAATGTGCATGCATACTTCGTCCATTTCCTTTCCACCCACCCCCTCTGTGCAGCCCCGGGCACTGGCAACCCACGCTATGCAACTGCAACACAATAATATCTAGTACTCACAGTAAATACTAGTTACGGCAAAACAAAAGGCCAATGGCTAGCATAACAATTTGTCTTGATCAAACATATGGGCCAGATTCTACAAATGATCCCCGTTAGCGGAAGCCAATACAAGAGCTTCTGCTGGCACAACAGGGTATTTTGCCCTTTCTCTCCCCCACCCCCAGCAAGCCCTCCCCATTGCTTGAGGGGGCAGGAATCAGGGGAACCCCCAAAACAGTAGCATGGAGATTGTTCTTCCTGACGAGCTAAAATGCTTGCGCTGCAAGAACGCTCCCCTGAGCACTATGTTGCATTCATCCCTATGGCCCCAATCTAGCTAAATTTTACACTCTCCCTGTAAGTTATTAAGGTTTCTTCATTATTTTTCATTACCTGTAACAACATCAACAATTCATATTAGCAGGTATGAAGGGGAAGAATATGGAGAATAATTAGAACAAAAACTATTTGTATTCTCCCTTTGTATAACAAAAAGCAATTCAGAGGCCAGGGGGCTTCCAATAATTAAATCACGTTGTCGTTTCAGATAACTGCTTAGCTTTAGATTGCCTCTGTTGGGACAACCCAGGCAGTTTCTAAAACAAAGCAGCGAATAGTTATATTTATTCAGTGTTCCTGCAGCTTTATGATCCAGGAGGTTGGGGCAAAGCAATGGATTTGTGCTATGTCAAAATAAAAAAATTCCTTCCAGTAGCACCTTAAAGACCAACTAAGTTAGTTCTTGGTATGAGCTTTCGTGTGCATGCACACTTCTTCAGATACACTCTGATTCTTCAGATACACTCGTGCATGCACACGAAAGCTCATACCAAGAACTAACTTAGTTGGTCTTTAAGCTCATACCAAGAACTAACTTAGTTGGTCTTTAAGGTGCTACTGGAAGGAATTTTTTTATTTTGACTATGGCAGACCAACACGGCTACCTATCTGTAACTTTGTGCTATGTGTTAGGGCCGATTCAGTTCCAGCAGTAAAGCTGGAGCAACGACTGAATCCTTATTTGATCCAACTAGTGAGCCCTGAGATAGTTACTGGGGTAAGCAGAGGTAACAAAATGCCTCCACTGTTGGAGGCAGCACGTCTCTGAATACCAATTTCTGGTATTGCAGGTGGGGAGAGTGCTTTGTCCAAACTGGAGCAAAATGTGGATTCACATCACTGTGTCTTCTCATTCATGTAGGGGTGTACACACGACTCCAGCCCATCCCAGTGTTGCCCCACATCACTATCCCTTTAAATGCAGGGCTTTTCCTCCAACCTCTGTTGGAGATGTGGTGGAGAAATAGGAACAACAATACACATGTGGTGGAGGTGTGAGGAAATTAAGAAATTTTGGATAGTAGTACATGAAGAACTAAATATTGTTATTGAAAATATCAATAACAAAGAAACCAGAGACATAGCTGCTTGGATTGATAGATGAAGAGATACCACGGGGGGGGGGGGATATTCTATATGCAAGTACAGCTGCTAAAATAGTGATTGCTGCTAGGTGGAAGTCACAAACTATACCCACAAAGGAGGAATGGATTTGTAAACTAAATTAATATTTAATTTTGGCAAAATTAACTGCTATAATAAGAAATCAGTTGAATCAAAAATTAAAAAAGGAGTGGAAATGTTTTGATGAAAAAATATTGCTCAAAAAAAGACACGCTAATATGCCTAGATTAAAATGTGAAGTACTGGATGGAAGGAAAATTAGTAAGGAAAGATAATAAGAATATATAGATGATTTGAGAAGATTGTAGAATGCAAAGATTATTGTAAATTGTATAATGTGGAGGAAATCGAGTGGGGGCGGAGGGAAGTGGGAGGAAGGAGAAAAGAAGAATATGATGGATTGAGGAAATATAAATGTAAATGTATGGGGCGATGGGGAAGAAATGGTGTTGGCTTTGGTACATCTGTATTGTGATGTAGTATGTGAAAACCAAAAAATTAATAAATTGCAGGGCTTTTCCGAATCAGAGAAATCCTGCATTTAAAACTGAGAAAGGGCTGTCCCACCCAAACCAAAGGATGGAGTCCACATTTGCTCTAGTGTGGACCAGTCCAAAGTCCCTTAAAAAAGAAGAAATCTGAAATAATATGCATCAAAACAACCAGTGATGTCTAACGGCTCTGCAAACAAATCGGGGGAGAATGATCAACAAACAGGTCATCAGGAAGCACACATTCATTCTTACAGATTGCGGGATCCTTACCCATGGAGAAAACAGCACTTCCGGCTGGGGTTGCACCAGCTGTTTCCTGCTGAGTGCACAGCTCCTCAGCAGCACTCGCAAGGGGGACTCCTTCCGCCAGTTCCTTCTGAGTATATAGTTCTCCAGCTTCCAGAAAAGGGATAGAAGACTTCGCTGGGAGATCTAGACTCTTCTGGGCCACCTCCTCCAATTTAGTCACCTGTAGCTCAGGCTTTTCTTCCTCCACCACTGTTTCCGGCTGAGGTTCTTCCTGTGGCTCTGGAGCTTGCTGCTGGCCTCTGCCCCTGCCCCTGCCTCTCCGGGCCCCTCTTCCCCTTCCTGTTGGCTTGCTCCTCTTCTGCTCCCTGTAGTACACAAAAGGCATTTTGGTATAAAGGGATCTGATAGATTGCTTTGAAGGGCCCTCCCTACTTGCAAGGATGTTCACGAGAATCAGTGGTGGGCTGCTTTTGAAATTCTGCCTTTCATTTTTAACAACAGGTTGGCTTCCGTGATGATGGTTCCGTGAGAGCACAGGGGGGAAAGGAGGACAGAATTTAATCTAGGGTGAGGGATTCAGCCGCTGAGTATCCCAGGACCAAAATACATTCAGTTGCAGCTGAATAGGAAGCATTAGCCCAGGAGTATATATGATGATGGGATGCAGGTGGCGCTGTGGGTTAAACCACAGAGCCTAGGACTTGCCGATCAGAAGATCAGCGGTTCGAATCCCCGCTACGGGGTGAGCTCCCGTTGCTCGGTCCCTGCTCCTGCCAACCTAGCAGTTTGAAAGCACGTCAAAGTGCAAGTAGATAAATAGGTACCGCTCCGGTGGGAAGGTAAAAAGCGTTTCCGTGCGCTGCTCTGGTTCGCCAGAAGCGGCTTAGTCATGCTGGCCACATGACCCGGAAGCTGTACACCGGCTCCCTAGGCCAATAAAGCCACATGAGCACCGTAACGCCAGAGTCGGCCACGACTGGACCTAATGGTCAGGGGTCCCTTTACCTTTACCTATATATGATAATTATATTAATCTTATATCTTATAGTGTGGTGGTTTGTTTGATTTTTCGGTTATTTGTTTGATTGTATGTACGTCTGTTTTTCATAAATGTATTTATTTTAAATTAATAAAGATATATTTAATAATAAAAAGGAATTATTAGCCCGCAGGAGGGAGTGGTTGGCAGCTGAACCTTGTTGCTAATCCCTTCCCCTACAAACTATTCCCCCACTCCCAAAACTTCCCCTTAACTACTCCCCTCTACAGCCCAAGGGACCCAATTCCTGAAAGATAAACACAAGTCTAGGATAATAGTGCAAATAACTGCAGTCCTGTACAGACAAGACCACTGGACTAACATTACACATAGCTGAGGTATAGCGTGGTTTTTAAGTCCAGCAAGCCTTTAGCCTTAAATTTCAAATACATGCTTGAAAGCATGCAGGCAATGTCTAGTGCACTGCTTCCCAAAGTTGGGTCTCCAGCTATTATTGGACTACAATTCCCATCATCCCTGACCACTGGTCCTGTTGTATTCCAAAAAAAGCTGGAGACCCAAGTCTGAGAAACCCTGGCATAGTGACATCTCAGAAACTAAAGGGGCAGTTGAATAAAATTTATAGTGGTCAGACAATGTCACCACTGTCATCCTCCTAATTTACCTCAGGACCCACTGGTGAGTGTTTTTTTCTTCCGCCTCGGCTTTCCTTTTTCTGAGAAGCTCTCGGTCTCTCAAATGGCGTGTGACAGCAACCTCTGCAAGAGCAAAGAAGCAAGTAGAGGAAGAGACGACTCCACGAGGAAATAGAATCCGATGAGATGGCTGCAAGATTAGAGGATGGTGCCACCACCAAGAGAACCCTTTCAGCCTGAGTGTCAGGTTAGGAAGATGAACAGAAAAGTCCTGTTCATATAATGGATGTTTGCAGTCAATGTGCATTGGGGGTGGGTGGGACTTCAGCAGCAGGCCCCACCCCCAACACACGGGTGGCACTGTGGCCTAAACCACTGAGCCTCTTGGGCTTGCCGATCAGAAGGTTGGTGGTTCGAATCTGCATGAAGGGGCGAGCTCCCATTGCTCTATCCCAGTTTCTGCCAACCTAGCAGTTCGAAAGCACGCCAGTGCAAGTAGATAAATAGGTACCGCTGTGGCAGGAAGGTAAATGGCATTTCCGTGCACTTTGGCTTCTGTCACTGTGTTCCATTGTGCCAGAAGCGGCTTAGCCATGCTGGCCACATGACCCGGAAAGCTGTCTGTGGACAAACGCCGTCTCCCTCGGCCTGAAAGTGAGATGAGTGCTGCCCCCCATAGTCACCTTTGACTGGACTTAACCATCCAGGGGTACTTTACCTTACACCCACTTGGCCACATGAATAGATATTAGGAGTGCACAGAAGCTTTATTTGAGCATTCAGATCCAATCCCCCATCCATGAACTGGAGGAAAAAATAGGAAGCCTCCGGTGACTCCTTGTACCATTTGCATACCCTCCAACATTTCTTTGATGAAAATAGGGTTGCCCAATCAATCAATCCATCAATCCACTGCCTATCTGACTGGTTTGCCCCAGCCACTCTGGGCAGCTTCCAGTATATATAAAAACATAATAAAACATTAAACAATAAAAAACCCTATACAGGGCTGCCTTCAGATGTCTTCTAAAGGTTGTATAGTTACTTATCTCCTTGACATCTGATGGGAGGGCTTTCCACAGGGTGGGTGCCACTACTAAGAAGGCCCTCTGCCTCCCTGTGGCTACACTTTTCACAGAAGGCCCTTGGTGCTGGATCTCAGTGTCCTGGCTGATTGGGCAGGAGTGGAGATGCTCCTTCAGGTATACGTTTAGGGCAGGGGTCTGCAACCTTTAAGACAAAAAGAGCCACTTGGACCCGTTTCCGAAGGAAAAATATGGGAGCCGCAAAACCATTGCGACATTTAAAACAAATATATCTCCGGAGCCGCGATCTGACAGCGGGTGGGAAGGTGACGTCGGGACGGTGCGTGACTAACGCACACACCGCCCCCATGCGACATCACAGCCAGTACAGCGCCCGCCACAGTGAGGAGTGTCGGGGCGCACAATGCACCTCCTCCCCTTGCTAGTATCCGCCCCGGAGCCGCGGCAAAGGTGTAAAAGAGCCACATGCGGCTCCGGAGCCGCGGGTTGCAGACCCCTGGTTTAGGGCTTTAAATTGAATTCAACACTTTGAATTGTGCTCGGAAACGTACTGGGAGTCAATGGAGCCCTTGTCCTATCCTGAGCACCCAGCTTGAGAAATATGTAGTCAAAACCTGGCAAAGGCTAAATAGGGTATCTGGTTCAAGCGATGGCAGTCATGATAGATCATTGCACTTCACCTTCCTGTCCCTTGGATCTAACTTCCTATTGTATGGTGAAACCTGGTGGACACAACTGAAACAAATTCACACACACACACACACACCTCATCCAATTAGGTCACCATGATACATACCATGTCAGCATGTTCATCCAGGATCAAATTCTGGATAATGTATGCTGCACCATTAACTATCCTTGCATTCAGCAGCAAAACTTTAAAGCCCCAGGCTGTCATACAAGTTACCAGGAGGTTGTTATTAGGCAGATAGCCCATAAGGCAGAGTCACCATGGAGCTATGCCTCTTCTGATGTCCCTGCACCCACAGTTTTTCAAACACCCGTTTCCTGGGGTTCTGTGCTGCTGAGATAAATTTGTCCTCCATTCAGATATGCAACTTTGAGTGAAGACAAATGTGTCATTAAGAGTAGAACTGACCAGAACAAACAAGCTTTCTGGGTAGAGTATGTGTTCAGTAACCTTATATCACACTTCAGTTGTGTACACTCAAAGAATCCCGGTCACTCTAGTTTTCCCCTCATGGAGTTACAATTCCCAGTAGCCCTCAACAAACTACAATGCCCAGAATTCTTTGAGGGGGGAAATGTCTTTTGAACGTGCTTTAACCGTAACATTGTGAATGCAGCCTTAAAAAAACCATGGTATTTATATTTTCAGGTTTTTAAAGACTGTGAAGAAGGGGCTGTGAAATCTGAACGATCCTGCTGCACTTGTGCATGTAATCCCTATGCATGCCTACTCAAAAGTAAGCCCCCACTGAGTTCCATGGGACTTACTCCCAGGTAAGTGAATATAGGAATGCAGCCTAAGAAAATTTGGGAAAGACATATCCCCAACATTTCCCCCCCAAAAGTAAAAAATAGGAAGTTTTATCAGAGACACGTGCCAGAAAAATAGGTGTAGCCCCTGTTAAATAGGGTCTACTGGAGAGAATGTAATTTTAACAGAATTCCATTAGAAGATTCCCCTTTCCCAGAATAATATTTGTTACCTGGAACTGCATAGTCCTCCGCTGCGACCACTGGCTGCTGTGGATTTTCAGAATAGGAATGGTCCTTTTCTAAGCTCTCCATTTGGCAGTTTCTTAATTTATAAATATATATGAAAAAGAGCTTAATTCCAACATAGAATCATCTGACACATGTACCGCTTTAGTGCTAAATGAAGAGTTTCAGGAAAAAAGAAAAACTACACACCCAGAGTATCTTATCTGCTCCGGACACTGGTATGTTAATACTTCTTTTCCTTATCATGCTGCAAAGGTGTTTAAATTCACGCTCACAGCTCATGGCATAGCTCTGCCAAAGCATTAACATGCCCCTCCTGACAAACATTGCGTTTTCAAAAAGACATACTGTTTGCAATGTATTTTTATTGATTTAGGGGGACAGCTGCCCCTCCCTGCCTCCCCTTTGCTACACCCACGGATGAGATGTTGTTTGGGAGTGAATCAACCTACCCATCTCCCCCTCCAAAAAACAACAACAAAAGAGGACACCAATTTTTTAAAAAAAAATTATGTTTGATGGAAATTGATACATACCGTATATATTTAGTAATGATTGTAACAGAAAGGAGGAAATACTTTCTAGGACAGGGTAAATAGAAAACTTGCTATATAAGTAGTGCAGGGCTGTGCCTCAGGTATTTAATTGACAATGCATACGGTACGTTAAAAGCATAAATTCACAAGCATACTTCACTACATAAAAAAGGAAGAATCTCACCATAGGAAAAGTGTAATAAAGTAGACCTTTGTGTTACAAAAAGATCTGAAACATGAATGGGCCACATCAGACTAAAAGTATGTGCAATGGCACCATACTGACATTCCCCAATTCACAAATTTCCGGTCATTTTTTTAAAATGAAAATGCTTGCAGCTACCTTTCAAAGGTCCTTCTACATCAGTATTTCGACTTCTCTCCCCCCCCCCCCCGGTCCCTTGGGCACCTCCCTTGTGCTCAAGACAGATTATTCTGCTGTTCTGCAAAGGTGGGGCAGACTTTACAAGTCACAGTGGTAGATGGGGCAGCTGCAAAGGGAGTTCTGTACATCTCCTGCTTTCTCTGATATGCAGAAGGAAGGCACAGCATTCACAGTGGAAGCTTGCAAAAATTAAAAAGGAATCCCAAACAGCCCATTATTGCACCAGACACAAACTCTCCCTCTCTGTAGGCTCCCCCAAACAACCTTACTACGGAGCATTTATTATGATTTGCTTGCACAATGCTTAGTGTTGTTAGATTATATCCGGTTTTTAAGTGAACATTCATTCCCATTTGCTTGCGGGGGTGTTTATATGACGAGCATCTAGCCTGCTTTTATCCTGATTTGCTTGTGGGGTGTTTATACGTCTTCCTGTTCTTTTGTTCATCCCACACTTTTCAATACATTTCCCCATCACTTGCCAAACCTTCTTATTCCTTTTTTAATGTGGATTTGTTATGTGGTTGGTGGAGGACCTTTTTCACCCTGCAGTGCCTTCTGCTAGCCCACATGCTAGCCACAGTGGGGCCAGGAACAGAAGCGGGGGGCAATGAATGTACATTTTACCTTTGTACAGTAGGCTAGTTTCTGCACACGCTTGAACATCTCTCTCTAGCCTTCATCCAGGCAAGCAAGACTGGGGAGGGACATGACCTGGTAGGCGTTTGAGGAAAGTGGGAGAGGAGAGGCCAGAAAGAGAAGCTTAGACACCAGGACAAAAGTTGTCTTTTCCACATTCAGGGATAGAATGCCTCAAGAGACAATGGAGTGTGTCTGCAGGGGTGAAGTCAAACCACTGTGTTAGCAGCACCAAAGTGAACTCCCTGGGGTGCCAGACTGAGGTCCTGGGCTGCCCAGGCAACAAGACCCTCCTCTTGCCCTCGCTGATGTGGTTCTAAGGAAAGCAGAGCAATACGTTTGGCACCAGCCTGGCTGCAGGGGTTGCCAGTAGTAGTACAAGGTGCCATCCAACCATCTTAGGGACTCCACTTGGGATTGGTGTAGGGGTTACTCCTTAATCTTTTTTCTCCTGAAAATATCCCAGAAGACAGTGGAGGTTTAGGATCAGTTTTTTTCCTTCTCCCAGGCTGACAAGCCCCATCTGCCCACCACTTCCCTCTACATCTATGGCATATGCAGAAACTGCCTTCTTGGCTATTGGACTCATTATTAGTCTCATTCACTCAATCTGCTGGAACCTGTCTTCGCATGCAGGGGAAATCCCTAACTGACTGAGGGTTTGAGACCCATTGGCTACCCTCACCTGGTTTAGCCAGCCAGTCGAAGCCATTCATGGGGTGTGGCTGCTATCACTTCCTGACAGCTTCTAGGAGCCACAGGTGAGAGCTGAGTGTAGGGTGGGGACAAAAGGTGGACAAACTACCCCAGAAGGAGCATGGCGTGTCCCACAACAGAGGTACTACCCCACCCCTAACACCCCATACAACCCACAGAGCATTGTAATCTACTTTAATTGTACAAACCTACATTTCCCAGTATGTACTTAAACCCCTCTCACAAAAGAGTGATAGCCTAGGGCTCTCCTGTACAGGAGAGTCGAAAGTTCAGTTGTTCATCCTAGGAACTTAGGAGGATGTACAATTCATTTGAAGCACCATTAAAAGTGTCAGTCGCTATTCATTTTCACATGAAGGCCTGCCTGACACATTTGGAAGCACTCAGAGCAAGAGTGACCAAATTCTCATTACAGTCTGCTGAAGGCTGATAATACATTATGACCGTGACACAGCAAAAAAGTCAAAGATGACAGGTCAAACTAGATAACTTTCCCCCCTTCCAGCCTATGGAACAAAAAAAGGGCACTTTGCCTGCTACAAAGTGACAGAAATTATCACTGAACCCTATTCAAAACCCCACTCCAGTCACTTGCAGTTCCCAAACCAGGTGGGTGTTGAGCTTTGTGGGTGGACCCTAAAAGCTGCTTGCAGGGCAATACTGGCAGGGAAGAACTGGCAGGGAGGGGAAGGCCATGGCCGTAGCTGGGGGGGGGGGGGGGTTAGCTGTTTTTTTTGCCCCAGGTGAAGCCTCCAGAGGAGCGTCACTGAGGCTTCCAGCCTGTGTGCCAAACTGGGTCTTTGACCTGGGTGAAATAAAGCCCGGTTTCGTCCTGACAAATGATCAGATTTTTATTTCTTAAACTCTGCACGTGCTCAAGTATCTCTCATTGCTGTAAACTAGAACCCAGTTTGCTTAACTCCATTAGGTTGTGCCTTTGGTGAACATAGAAAATGCAACTCTTACTTTTAACAGAGGAAGCTTTTTTCTACGTAGATCAGGTGGGCAGTGACCCAAGATAGGATATTTTTCTGTTGTTCAGCTCCAATTATGAAATTCTCCCCCAAAAGAAGCATCAAATTCCCCCTTCACCCTGGCTATTGGTGGACAGTTGCTGGGATATATTTTTTTTAAAAAAAGCTTTTTAATACTGCTGCCCTTATTGTTTAATGATGTAGTAGACAAATTGTGCATTTTTTTGATATTTTCAGAGCTCAACTATTGGATGGCACAGCTCCCTTTCTCTGCCACCTTCCAGTACATGCTATTTCTCCCTTGCAACACCAGTAACAGCAGACCTACCTAGAGAAATCCTTGTAACAGCCTTGGCTGTTTCCCCTTCATTAAACAGAATACTGTGCCATATCATTCTGTAGCATGAGCATCCCCTGCTGGTGAAACAGGTGTACTGTGATAGAGCAAGGTTTCTCAAGCCGGGGGCTAAGGTAGGCAGAACCCATCTGTGGGCCTTAGTGCCATAGCCTGCCCACTGCCTCCTTCCCTGCTTGCCATGCCTTTCGGCTGGGTTAATGCCAGCATCAGCAACTCCTTGCATGCTGAGTAAAGGTGGCAGGGAGACAGAGAAGATCCAGGGAAGGCAGGCAGGCAGGCCTCTGAGGGGAAAGGGATAGAGATGCTGAAGGATATTAGTGCAGTACAGTAAAATAAAAGTTTAATATATGTTAATATTATTTAGTTAAACTGGGAATACAAAGGAAGGGGATAAGAGAAGAAAGCTGCTATTGGAGGAAGAAGTGAATGTAAAAGGACCAGTGAGGAGGGGTGAAAGAAACCGGCAGGGTGTGCAGATAAAGGACAAGAGCAATAACCCTCTCACTAATGTAAGGGAAGGTCTTGTGAACTGCAGAGTGTGTCATGGACTAGGTTATATTATTTGCAGAATTACTGCTGGCAACAGACCTCCTAAGGAGTCCCCCTTCCTCCAAAAACAGCAGTCAACACTTTGGAGACCTGGTTGCCGACCTCTAATTTATCTATTTTATCTCTAACTTTCTCCTTCACAGCCCGGTAGTCAAGGCTCCTCTGGTACCTGCAAAATAAGAATGCAGGTAAGAGCAATGTTTGAGAGCAGGAGAGTGAATATCAGTACCAGTGGTTTTGAATTCATGGCAAGGGAGGACAGACACCTGCACAACCTTTGGTAGGTGTGCAAAACTAGAATTTCAGCCGGTGCTGCGTTTGGTTTGGGTTTCAACTCGTGCATGACAAGCTGCACTTGCCAAAACACACAAACCCTTCTTCGATTTGACTTTTAAATCACAGGAGCCCTGATCTATTTAAAATAAACACACACAACACTCTGATATTGAGCTGACCCTGCTTCTGTTCACAGCTAGAAGTACCCCCTGCTTTAAACTCTGTGAACACAAATGAAAAAAATAAAGGATTAGGCTGCCTACCAAATATCTGGGGAGCAACAACAGGAAGACTATTGTCTTCATGTCCTGCTTGTGGATGCAACTAGTTGACTGTGTGAGAAACATGTTGGGCTACACACACCTTTAATCCAGCAGTGCTCATCTCATGTTCTTAGGAGGACAGCAGTTAACACTGTACCCCAAACCCCACTGGGACCAAAGTCCTGTGTCATGTGGCCAGAGGGCACATCCTTCAATAAGCATGCATGCATAGAACACCAAAGCAGGAAAGGGGAACCCGTGGCCCTCCAGTAATTAAGAACATATGAAGAATCTGCAGGATCAGGCCACTGGCTCATCTGGTCTAGCATCCTGTTGTCAGAGCTGTGCCCAAGATCTCACTCCTGGTCAGTCACCACCAGTTTAGAACCCACGAGCATACATAGGATATGAAGATGTCTTGTGCTAACACGCATCACTTTACATTTGTTCACAATGGATTTAATTTGCCATTTTGCCGCTCATTCACTTAGTTTGGAGAGGCCCTCTTGGACTCCAGTTCCTAGCAGTTCCAGTAAGGATAGCCAATGATCACAGCTGATGGGAGATGGAGTCCAACAACTTCTGGAGGGCCACGGGTTCCCCATTTCTTTCTTTCTATTAAAAAAACAGATTTTTATTGAGAATATTTCTCCATTCGTGAATGGCTCAGCTGCTCCAGAAAACCCAGCCCCAGAAGCAGCACACAGAAATGGAGGTGCCAAGGGCAGCATACCCACCCCTAGTTGTTGCCACAAGGAAGACAGAATCATTGTGATGATAAATGAGCTAGTTCCCAAGGGAGGAAGGCGGCCATGGGGAGCTGGGCAACGGACCATTATTGATCTGGGAGAAACAGTTCCTTGTTGTTTTGAAACACTAAAGTGGGGTTCTGTATGCGTGCAGAATTAATGTTACACTTTTTGAAACACCCTGCAACAATCTTTAATGGCCTTACAGGTGATCAGGCTGGACTTTGCAACAAGTAAAGGATAAGCTAGTATGTCTCCCCCATTCCATGAACAAAAGCTGACTAGTCAGACTGCTGAATTTTACTTCAACACAGAAAATGGAGACAGTGCACACAGTGGCAGATAGCTTAGGGCAGGCATGGTACACACACCATAGTTCTCCAAATGCTCCCTACTGCTCTTTGCCCATGGCATCTGCAGCCTGAGGCAGATTCCCCATGGGAGGGCCAGCCCTTCAGGTGATCCGTAACATTTTGTTAACTCCTAATGTGAAAGGCTATAGCATCAAAAAACTACTTGGCTGGAAGCTGTGGGTGACAATTTCTCCATGAAGCAAGAGCCATCACTACTGTATCAGTTGTGATTGCTTTATTCATACTTCTTTCTTTTGCATGCAAACTCCTCTGCTTTCAGCCTTTTGTTACCTTTTCATGCCTACCATTGTGCCTTTTACACCTTTTACAATGGAGCTCCTTCAATCTACAATAGCTTCCTATACTTTATATTTCAGGTACCTCCTCCTAATAATTTAAATCCTTTCAGAAAAGCTTCCTAGCCTACAGGTATTAGGTTTCCCCCCCCAAACTTTAACTCTCCTGCTGTCGTTTCCTGTACAGCTCAATCCTATGCAGATTTATACATAGGATATTTGTCATCAGATCTCAACCTTGCTTTCTCCCCTAAAGGGTAGATCAGAGCCATGGCAAATGGACAGAAACTTAATGTTTTTTCACCAGTGCACCCCCCCCCCCAATTTCCAAGCTATTTACCCATGTATTTTCCCCAGCAAGAGTAGTATCTTAGGGAGGTATTTTAGACTGGGCAATAAGGGAAAAGGTCCTGATCCAGTTTGTTTTCCCGCACTCATCCTTCAGCAACTTTAAGGAAATGTCAGGAGATATTATCACAGATTTTTTGAATTTTAATAAGGTTGGGCCTGGAAGCTGTATGCCAGCTCCCTCGGCCAATAAAGCGAAATGAGCGCTGCAACCCCAGAGTCGGTCACGACTGGACCTAATGGTCAGGGGTCCCTTTACCCTTTACGGGCCAAAATAGATGTGACATTAGTAATGCTACACTTTTGTTAAGAGCTACTGGAGGGCGGGGGGCTCTGATCCAAGTCAGTACAATTGGAGGGAGGGAGCTTTAATCCTGGATTAGAGGCCCAGTAGCTATTTTCATTGGAAGCTACCATTAGAAGAAACAAAAGCTTCTTCCAAGATGCAAACATGGGGTGATCTGAACTGGGAGTATGGCAACAGCAGAACGTTAAAGTATCCTTCACCAACACTGTAGCCCGAATCCCAATCAGGAGTTTTACAGCTGCCATATTGTGTCCCAAAGTTCACTGAAATCAGTGGGCAAAGCAGATGATACCAGGCTACTCAGGATAGTAAAAACCCAAAGAGGCTCCAGAAGGATCCCTAAAAGATGGGTAAACGGGCAACAAAATGCCAAATGATGTTCAATGTAAGTGAAATGTTATATGCATGGTTGCAGGGTGGAAACATAATCGTGTAGGTATTTATAAAAAATATCGATATGCTGCTTTTAGCCGGCAATGGGAGGGGAAGGAAGCCATGCTTCTGCTTTCTACCCGGGACCCCAAACATAGAAGCAGAAGCAGCAGCAACTTAAGTTTTTGCAGGCCTGGATCAAGTAATACTTTACAATGGGACCGACGATCGGCTGTTCTGGGAATGGGGGGGGGCGGGGGGGAAGGGCCGCTCGTGTCGACCTAAAAGGGTGGGAAGCAACTTTCGGCAGCAGGAGCGCGCCCGCCTGCCGCGCTCCAGGCGCAGAGGCGGGAGCGCGCCTCCGCCGGCCGCCCGTCCGGGCGGGGTGTGGCTATGACGACGGAGTTCCGGGGAGTCTCTTCCCCGGCGCGCCCCCTGGCGGCCAAGTCCGTCCGTTGATTCTGCTCCGGCTCAGCCCAGCCCAGCTCAGGGCCCCGCCGCCAGTTTAACTGCAGTCGCGACGACGGCGGCGGCGCCCAGCGCTCCAAGCCTTGCCTTGTTGCTGCCTCCTACGACGACTCCTGCTGCTCGGCCGCCGCTGCCCTTCGGCGAGTTAACTCCGAGCCCCCCGCGCGCGCAAGGGCCTGAGCCGAGGCCCGTCCCGCTCATTTCCTCCCACTTACGACGCCGTCGCAGCCGCCGCCGCCATGGACATGAAGAAGCGGATCCACTTGGAGCTGCGGAACAGGACTCCGCCGGATGTAAGCATGGGCGGGAAGCCGGCGACCACCACCGAAACCACCCACTTTCCTGGGGCGGGGGGGTGGGAAAGAGAGGGAGCAACCGGTTCGGGATGGGGGGAGGGGAGCTCGGTTCGGGTGTGAGGTGAGGGGAATGGCGGATAAAAGGGAGAGAGAGCGCGGAGGTCGCTCGGCCTGAGGGAGGCGGGAAGAGCAGAAGCGGGCGCGTGTCTGTGTGGGGGGAGAGCGGCGGGCGCCTGGCTGAGGAGAAGCGCTCCGCGCGGCCGCCATGTTGTTCCGCCGCTGCGTCCGTGTGAGGGAAGAGAGAGCGTGGGGCTGCCTGCGGAGAGGCGGTTGGTGCCTCTCGCGTGCGCGCGGCGGCCCCGCCGCGTCCGTCTTCTTCTTAGCCAGTGGGCGCGCGTTTTGGCGCGCGCGCCCCTTCTCCCCCCCCCCCCCCACAGCGTCCCTCTTAAACGGGCAACAGCTGCATTAAAAAAAAACACAAAACAAAACGGAAGGCCCGAGTGAGTGAGTGAGCGCGCTCCTCCGCGTTCGCTTCTTTTGGCGCTCACATGCGCGCGCGCGCGCGCTGAGGCCTCGTTGCTCGCTCGTTCGCTCTCCCGCCCTCCCCCGCCCCACGCCTTCCCCCTTTAAACGGGCGACGGGGGGGGGGGTTAGCGAGGGAGCGCGCGCGCGCGCGCTCTTCTTTTTCCGCCTCCCTTCATGGGAGCCGCCGCTCATCTTCCCGCCAAAAACTTGCTTCCCTCCCCTCCCCTCCCCCCCCCGCCCGCGCGGCAGCACCGCACTTTCCTCTCACAAATAATAGACTGTAATAATAACCTTAAAGGCGCCACCAATCCAAAAGGAAGCGCTTCTTCGGGGGCCGCTGATTTGAAGCAGGAGTGTGTTTTTAGTTTAAAAAAGAGTTATATCTCGCGTTCCGGGTTTTAAAAGCCTTCGAAACAAACAAGCAAGCACATTAGAAAATCTTTCAAGGCGAAGAATAAAATGGAAGAGTGGAATGGATTTTAAAGGGGTGACAGGGGATGCCGTGACCGCTTGAAAACTGGAGGAGCAGCACTTTTTCTAGCACCTATAAAACACACCTGCACACCATGTAAGAGTGATGGCGCCTGGGGCACGTACTAAGTGTGTGCCTGTCTCGTTGGAAAGCCCTTTGCGGTATTGGGTAACGCAGCCAGATGGGCAGAGTGTAAATAATAAAATTAATATAAATACTATGGTTAGAGTGGCTGACATTTGTGCGTTACAGTACTGTAATGGCACAAGCACACTGTTTTTTGGTGAAAATAAAAAATTCCTTCCAGTAGCACCTTAAAGACCAACTAAGTTAGTTCTTCGTATGAGCTTTCGTGTGCAAGCACACTTTTTCAGATACACACAAAAGTTCTTGGTATGAGCTTGCACACGAAAGCTCATACCAAGAACTAACTTAGTTGGTATTTAAGGTGCTACTGGAAGGAATTTTTTATTTTGACTATGGCAGACCAACACGGCTACCTATCTGTAACTGTTCTTTGGTGGTAAATCAAGGTTTTCCACCTTGCAGATCTGAGCTCCATGCATGCTAATATTCCCACTTGCCACAGGGCAAGAAGGATTTAAAAGGGGGAAGTAAGCTTGGTGTAGCAGAGTTCATGCCAAGGAAACCTTGGTTTTCTTTATTTCTGTGGTGCTAGGGTCGCACTAAAGGCCTAGGAGAAAGACCAGAAAAAGTGGATTTCTTCTTGTCATATTGATTTACCTTTTTATGGGTGGTGGGGAGGTCTACAATTTTTCGCTGGCCTTCCTATGGCTGCTGGGCTCTTCTCACCTGCCAGCTGGAGGGGAGGTAAGCACCTCCAGAAGAATTACCAAAGGAGTCTCCCCCAACCTTCCCTGTGGGAAAGGCAGAAGGGGAGCGTTCCAGCTTCAGCCAGTGCTCTGAAAAGAGATTCCAGTGTCTCTCTACCCAGCAGCAGCTGCAGAGGGACTCTGAGCCTCATTGCCAAGCACCAGCCTCTCTCTATTCACCTCTGTCTCCTGTGGGAAAGAGAGGCAAAGAGTGTGCTTCCAACTCTTTCCTTGTTTTCCTTCCAGTCTTGGAAGCCGGGGATGGGTCAGGGACCGCAATGATGGTACTGGGGCGATCGCCATCCACCTCTGCAGTTGGAAGGAGGGTTGTTGTTTTTTTTACTTGTCCTTACTTTGCAAGAGGATGCTTCATTTGCCATGATGTGTTTAATTATCACAGCCTGTGCATATTTAAAGCATCATAAATGTATACAGTACCTAAGAAAATAATGAAGCAGGACTGTGCTGCATCTTCTGTGTAGAGGGTGGGCATGGCCAAATAAGTGGATTTCACAAAAGGTGAAAGCTACAACTTTGAAAAAAACAAGTAGTTGGAACCAGCAGAGCTGTAAAACAGGAGGGTGCTTCTTGGCAGATACTGCACAATTTAACCATTGCTTGTTACTCTATAGTTAAGCACACATCAAGGCCATTTGAAAGCAGTTGTCTCCTTCCTGGTGAACAGTAATTTAACGTGGGCGGCCATCTGTCATGTACGATCTAGTTAAGATTCCTTCATTGCAGGGGGTTGGACCAGATGACCCTTGGGATACCTTCCAACTCTATAATTCTACAATTTTGCATGTTTGCTTGTCCTTAGATCTGTGAAGCTGCATGAGTCACTTCTTGAGTGTGTTATGTATGGACTCTGCATAGCTGAATGTTGATGAGACACTGTTGTGTCCCCTGTGAAGTTCTTAATGACATGCTCTGTTTTGAATTGTGAAAAGATTTGCCAGTGAAGGACCCCTTGGTTTATTTTGGCCTCCATTCTCTATTAACTGTTGCAGTTTGTCACAGGAGAGTTTTGCATACACATTAATATTCATGCAAGTACACAAGTTCAGCAGGTAGTAATTGGAACACTTAATTTTACAAGGTGGTTGATGATCTGAATCATCATGGTTTTAGTGCCAATGGATACTTCCTGTTGCACTTTCTGATATATAGCATTATTGTTACAGAAACTGACACCTGGGAGTGCCTTAATCTTGTAGTGCCAACAATATTTTGCCAATAACTCAGTCCAGTTATTAGATCATGGATAGGCAAACTAAGGCCCGGGGGCTGGATCCACCCCAATCGCCTTCTAAATCCGGCTTGCACACAGTCTGGGAATCAGCGTGTTTTTACATAAGTAGAATGTGTGATTTTATTTAAAATGCATCTCTGGGTTATTTGTGGGGCATAGGAATTCGTTCATATTTTCTCTCTCCAAAATATAGTCCGGCCCCCCACAAGATCTGAGGGACAGTGGACCAGCCCTCTGCTGAAAAAGTTTCCTGACCCCTGCATTAGATGTTGCGCATCAGCCAGGAAAGGTTAAAAACAGTTGAATAGATGCACTGATTGAGCAAGGATTTTTTCCGTAAAAGTTCGAACTACAAGATCTTCATACACCTGATTGTTCAGGTGTCTAATTAGATGCCTAGGAATAGCTAGGAAACAACATAGATATTGGACACTGATATTATGTGTTCCCTCATCAACATACTGGTCAGTTGACCTCTTCTGCACCAGATGTATTTTCCAAACACACAAACAGCAGCCCTAGAGTCCATTTAATACTCAGTAAAGCAGGAGTGGGGAACCTGTGGCCCTTCTTTGACTTTTAGCCGTACCTGGCATGGGATAGTGGGAGTTGGAGGCCCTCAGCTCCTGGGAGGTTTCTATCCCTACTGTAAAGAGAGATAGTATTAGAACAATATATTTGGTGAAAGTTACATCAGTGTGATTGTAACGGCAGTCTGGAAGCGGAGGGAGAAGTGGAGAGAAGGCTAACTAGTGCCGCCACCTTGGCTAAGATGATGGAATTATTCCAAAGGGATTTGAGAAGAAATAAATAAAAAGTCCTTCAAGCTGCATAAATAACTTTATTGGAACTTCAAAAAGTAAGATATTCCTCACAATGGAAAGAGAATGATCTGTATTGCTACAGTGGAACCTCGTTTTTTGAGCGCCTCAGAAGCTGAATGATTCAGAAGCCGGATGCTGAGAACCCAGAAGTAATTGCTTCCAAGGCGCGTTCCTCCATTACTTCAATGGATTTTGCCGACCACCCATTGATCCTCGGTTTTCAAACATTTCGGAAGTTGAACAGTCTTCCAGAACAGATTACGTTCGAAAACCAATGTGCCACTGTATTACTATGCAGGTGTTGCTCTTTTAATTATTTATAAACTGGAGAAATAGACAAACATTTAAAATTCTTTACAAGTGACTGCTCATATAAAATTGTCACATATATAGCTGAATATATTTTTGGTAGACGTTGAGTACAAAGTTCAAATTAATATGTGTTTATTGAGGGTCATTAGTAGAGGGCAAACCACTCTCTTCCTGCTGGCGTATATCAGGGCTTTTTCCTTTGTGGTAAAATACATGCCATGTTATCCATAAACTTTTAAAAAAACAACACTTTTTAGGAAACTAATCATGAGTATCTGATGTGAAATCTCGTAAATGACTTTAACAGTTTGTGATGAGCTGGTATGCATTTGATACAGTCATATTAAGGTAAATAATTAGCACTGGATCCACTGCTTGATCAGGCTTGTGAAACTGTCAAACAAGAAGAGGAACTTGTTTTAGATTCATTAAAATTCTTCAGCTGGAAAAAGGAATTTAAGATAAACTGGTCTTTGCTATCTGTTACAACAGATGATGATAAATGTGCTGCTAATTTTGAAATTACCGTATTTTTTGCACCATAACACTCACTTTTTTCCTCCTAAAAAGTAAGGGGAAATGTCTGTGCGTGTTATGGAGGGAATGCCTACGGGTGGCATGCCTACGGATTTTCCTCCTCTAAAAACTACGTGCGTGTTATGGTCGGGTGCGTGTTATAGAGCGAAAAATACGGTATATTGAAAGGAAGTCATGACTTACTTGCATTATGATAGTGGTAGGAATAGCAAGCTAACTTTATATGCATTATTTTTTATGGCTTGAATTCTTAGGTTTGTAAAATTGTAGAATTATCTGTCTTGATGCATGTATTCTGCTGCAATACCAGACAGCCCTTAAAAATATGTCTTCCCTCCTCCCCTCGGCCTCTCCTTTTGGGTGGGACCAGGTCTGCCATGAGCAGATAAACTCCCCAGCACACCCTCTAGTTTTGGGCATGTTTGCTCACTTTCCACATGTAGTGAATGATTGGAGACTGTAGTTAGTGCTGTATGTCCTGCTTCTGGTCAAATCCTCTGCTAGGCTAGAATGGGGGCATTCATCTGCCTGAATTTCAGTTTATTTTAACTGTATCAATATGAAATCTAAAACTGAGATTCCTAGAGCTACTTACATTTCACGCCAGCAGTTATCTTAATTTTTGCTTTTCATATATTTTTATCACAATGAAGTTAAGGCAGTTTTCATAATGAGAAGTCTCTTTGGGTTGGTTTCATGCGGATATTCTATTTAGGTCTTTGACTATTGTACTGAAACCCTTGAGGTTTGAAAATACAAACCCTGTACTTTGCATAGACTTCAAATGCAGAAGATCCTCTCACATGATTGATATAGGATAGCTGTTTGTTACTCTTCCCACCCTTTGTCTCTTGCTGTGTTAACATTTAGAGCAGAGCTTTCCAAATTGTGTGTTGCGGCATGTTAGTGTGTTGGCTGCAGTGTGCGGGTGTGTCGCATGAAACCTCCCTGTGCTCCCCCAGGGGCTGGAAAGGGGTTAACCTCCGGTTTGCTAAGAAAACTAAATTACTATGTCACAAAATGGTACATGTCTAAAAAGTGTGTCACCAACATGAAAAGTTTGGAAAGTTCTGGTTTAGATTGTAAATTGTTTGGGCAGGGATGTTAGATTTAAAACTTCCATCAGCTCCATCGGTCAGATGTGATGGGATTAGTAGCCCAGCAATACTTGGAGGGCCACAGGGTTCTCACCCCTGTGCAGTTTTTAAAAGTGCTGTTGATAATATGTAACAATAAATACTATTTAGCTTTTCAGAGAGCCACACAAACCTGGTGTGATAGCATACTTAGAAATGAAACCTTCTGCCTATTTTTTGCTGTTATCTTTTTTCCCTTTGCATTGTGATGCTTTATATTTAGCACAGTGGCACTATTATCCCTTTGTAGCTCTTCTCCCGGGTCCGTTAGTGTTCTTTTCTCAGCAGTATCTGATTACTCCCTTTGTATTGTGACGACACCCCCACCCTGAAGATACCCCATTGCATTGCACTTAATTTGGGGGGAAGCTTATGGTATCCACCAGCAAGTGAATTTGATTGAGGTATTCTTGAAACATGTCTGCATTAAAATTTTCTATCCTTTTGAGTCAGTCCTGTAATGCTATTCTTGCAGCGTAAGATAAGCTCTGCAAAACATAGTCAGTGGTGTAGAGAATTCTATGCCGACAACATTTTCAGAGTGGTTCAAAGTACATTGCTTGTGGTGGCTTCCTTTAAATTCTGAAAACCCTCCAATGCTTAGGTGTCATTTGGAAGAAATGAAAGTTCTTTTAATTTGGAGTGGGTTCTGGTAGGCAGGGATAGAAAGTGATGTATAATCACAGTTACATGGGGTTTTGCAACTGATGAATTGTTAACTTGTAACAAATGGTTAGGTTTACGTAGTTTGTAAATCAAAATAATTGCATAGCAGCAGACTTCCCTGTATGTACATGTGGGATATTTTTATCAGATGCAGTTCTGTGCATTGTTACTTGCTATTGTTTTTAAATAAATTGTACTTATTTGTTTGTTGCTTTAGGTCCAAGAGCTTGTTCTTGACAACTGCAGATCAAATGAAGGCAAAATTGAGGGGCTGTCAGGAGAGTTTATCAACTTGGAGTTTCTTAGTTTAATAAACGTTGGACTGACATCTGTCTTGAATCTCCCTAAACTCCCAAAGTTGAAAAAGGTAAGACCTGGGTGGGAGATGATTGGGTTTTCATAGCTGCACAGTGTTGCTAATTCCCATTTCCATAAATGATCTTAATATGGCTACAAATCAAATGGCTGTTTTTCTCCTTTGCTTTCTAAAATGTAATCATAGATTTAGATATATGCTGAGATCCTGTGCCACTGACACCTACCTCTTTCAGTCACGGTCCTTTGTCTTGGGTGTTTTTATAGACCCAACTCTTGTTTTGGGGCTCAGTCTAGACAAATACATAATTGGGCAGGGAGGGGGAAAGGAGCAGATTGCAAAATGAGTCCTAATGAGAGCAGTACTGGAAAAATGAATGAAGTGGATCCAAACACATTTTTAAAATCATTTTGGAGGAAGATAGCAAAGAGGAAGAGATGAAGCAGAAATTGTTACTGTACCTGTTGCTGGTGTTGTGGATCTTGATTAAGATTTGGAGAGTTCAGTGGCAAAAGCACATTGCAATTGCAATCTGCCTTTCGGAATGGTGGCTGTCTATGGAGGTGTGGTTGGGCAAGTTGTGGTGCTACTCATGGGTCATAGTGTTGCTGTGGGTATCAAATATTTGTATTTGATGGCACTTCTTCCCTTCCCTTCCTTTCCTTTCCTCACCGCACCCCCCTCCCCGCAAAAAAAGACCCAGAGCTGTGGCAGGATGAGTTGCCTGCAAACTACTTGTTGCAATGGAACCTGTAAGTCAGAGGAGCAGAACTACCTTACATACTGCATCATGGTTAGGAGCCAGAGGTGTGAAGGATAGCATATTGTAGCTCATTGAAATAGCAGAAATGGGGAAAGGCTTTAATTTTCTCTTGTCCTTCCAAGCTTCTTGGCTACTCCACTATTAAGAGATTAATTACTTTGCATTGTAATTTTGTAGAGGAATGTTATGAAAAGGGGTTGTTTGGGAATAGTGATGTGGACTTTCCATAATTTTTTCCAGTCTCTCAAAGCAATTGGGATTTGATCTAGCATGTTTGACTTCTATTAGTTTCTTAACGTAAATATGACATATTCATTTTATGTGCTCTATAAATATCTCAAAACATTTTTCCAAAGGTACGTGCACTGAGATATTTTGATTAGGGAGAAAATCAGTAAAATACACAATGTGGTTAAATGTTATGTTCCAAGTCTTACCTGAAAATTACTTTTTATGATAATAAGTCTAAATATGTTATGACATAATTCAACAGCATACACTTATATGTTTAAATGTTAAGCGGGGAATGAAGGCACTGAAAACTGTTACCACAGAAGTGTGTCACAAAACGTAGAGTAAGTTTAGAAGGGAGAACAAATCAAATCAGTTTTAGAACTTAGTGCTGTATGTAGCAAAACCTTGATACCCGTTTTTCCATTAGAAGAGTTCAGTTTGAGGAGAGGTATCTGTAGCATAGAATTTGGTCCTTAGTTCTTTCCCTGCCCAATATTTATTCAAATAGCTCACCCTTCAGCAGAGCTGAAAATACTTATTTGGAGATGCTAATATGTGTGTGGAACTCTGCAAAGGGGAGAGTGATTTGGAGCAGGAAAGTGGTAGGTAGGTTTTTGGTACCAAATTCTGCTCTTGAAACATTTTTTCCTCAATGAGTGCAGTCATTTTGACTTTTAAGAGTATTTGCATGTAAAGCATAGTCAGCATGAGAAACAATTTAAGGACGTGCTTATAAATGGCTGAGATCTGAGGGCAGGCAGGTTTCACAGGCATTCCCATACTATGCTGGTGGTGCAAGTTGTACATTAGGTTCTTTTATCAGATAATGGATTGATACACAATAAAGATCAAAGTCCACTTAAATCTGCATTGGGTACTTGTACCTGCTTGTTTTATTTGTTATCATTTCCACCTACCCTCCTAAATTTTATTCAGTCCTCATCTCTTAGGTAATTTGGGTGAAACTTAAGATTTTAGCTAGCTCTGAAATACATAGTCAGCTTCCAGATTATATGTCTAATTGGCAGATTTTCAAAGATTTCTGAAGCCATCCCATTAAATGTTGAAGTTAGCCCGTTGCACCCAAGAACCTTAACTATAATCAGAACTTCCTTTATAAGGATTCCATACAAGCACAAAGCTCAATGGGTTGGATCCAGAGAAAATTGAGTGGCGCTCCAAACTCACAACGGTGTTTTTCTGGCTTTCTTGCTCCCTGTGCCCCTGAAAAGCTACTCCTGAGAGTCCAATGACTATCTGGGATAGCATGGGAGGGGGCATTGGACAGTAGTAGCAGGATGGGAATCAGGAGGAATTTGGTGAGTTTCCCTTGGCAAGTAGAAGTGCCTTTTGCTCTTGCAAGACATCTCTGGATCCCAGCTGACCTGGGATTAAAAAAATACATAAAATACATTGTATGGGGGGATTTAAAATGTGGGTAAAGTAAGTAGTAGTTGGCTTCTTGTTGCCATGATGATTTCACTTCCATGACTGCTACTCAACATCCCTTGCTAACACACTTAACTAATTTTTCTACTACGTGTTAGTTGTTCCTGTTGATAGAGCATATTTAGAATGAGAGGTATTGAGCAACTAACATTTTGATAAAGGAATGTAGCTGAATTGGGATCCTCTCTGTTTTTTTAAAGAAAAATGTCAAGATGGGAGACGATAATCTCAGTCTAGACCAGGATTCCAGTTCAGGAATGTGCTGCTAGGGAAGCCAACATTTTTTGTTTGCTTGTTGGAGCTTACATGCAAGCAAAATGGGCATGCTAACTAAAATACACGTAGAGGAGAAAGAATGAGAATAGGGCCTTTCACAGTTGCTTCACGAGTAAAATATTTTGTTGTTAAGGAAGTTGTCTGTGTGTATATGTGCAAGGCTGATAGTGTTAGATGGCTACCACATATAAAGTTAAAACGTGAATTTTAAAAATTAGCATGGTTGGCCATCATCTTAAATCTTGACACCCCAAAACTAAATTGTACATTTCGATTTCAAACTTAGTGCCCCCCAGGTGGTCAACTGTAGAAACGCTGATTTGGCAAAAGCAAGTTCATTGACCTCATGGAATTAAGTACTGTACAAGGATTGTTCGTTATGGCAGTTCCCTAATTCAGCTTTACATTAATTCAGCAATCTTGTTGCCCGCTTAAATAGCACCTCGTTCAGATTCTCTCATGACAACATAGCAATACTGTGGGTATGGTCCAGCTAAAAGTTAAGGAGCTGTAAATCCTATTGATTTCAATGGTGACTGAGGATTAAGATAAATTTAAGAGCCATTGGACTTAATCTCAGGAAAGTGGGTATAGGATTGGAGCCTAAATGCCAAATTACATGGCAAGTGGTGCTGCTCGTTGTCCCCTGTGTTGCAGAGGCTTTATTTCCCTCCACTAGAAGTCAGGTATTTAGAGTTTCTGGTCCCATGCTGTGAAACATTCTTCAAGCAGAGATTTGGCAGGCATTCTTGCTTTTCATTTTCAAGTGTCTCTTGAAGACATCTATTTATATAGACAGGCATTTGCAACTATTGAATGATATTTTTTTAAATCAGCCAGTCATTTTAATATTCCCCTACTTTTAAAATGTTTTTTTTTATTGCGTATACTGTGTACACCACTAGATTGTATTTTATGAATTGGTGGTATATAAGTACTCTTATAAATAAATAATACCATGCTATAGCAACCTAAACATTTAGCTTCCATCCTAAACACATAGTAATGAGTAAGACCCATTAAACCGTGGGTCTTACATCCCAGTAGGTACGCATATGATTACATTGTTGGTGCCTTTTATTTATTTGCAGGAGGAACAGAATAATTGTATAGAATGTATTTTGCTGCACCAACTCCAATAACTTTCATTTATTTCAGCATTTCAATCTGTTCAGGCTTTTTCATCTGATATATGTTTTGGAGCAAAGTGAGTTTTATAAAAAGAAGAGGCTGTTATGTAACCATGTTTGACCATGAGGCTTCTCTTAAGAAAATGGCTGAGCAGCAGAGCTGTATTTGTGTTAGGCGTAATCTTCAAAAACCTAGGTCAGCAATTTTTTTAGCCTTGGAAAAACATAGGGCCCATTTACTCTACAGACTTAGCCTAGAATGCTATGTGCACCCTTACCTGGGAGTAATTATGATTGAACTTAATAGGACTTGCATAGGATTGCACAGGTAAAACTGTGTTCATAATCCTTCCCGCTTCACAGTCAGCCTTGGGAACTGAAGTCCTTGAAAGGCAAAGGAACTTCTAACAAAGAATTTCTAGCACCTCATCAAAGTTCAGTTCCTGGGATTCACTGGAAACAATGACAGCTAAACTGGTAGAAAACCAGTTCAGATTGGTAATGTATATTATACCCATAGCTGAATGTATATGTTTCATTCTGTGAAAGACTGGAGCCATTAGGACAGACATGGGGAATTTATACTCCACTAGGCCTCGTAAACTGGCCCCCCAAGTTTGCTCCTTCCAAACCATGCCCCCTCCCCATCCCACAGTGAACAGGTCATGCAGGAAGAGATCTTGAAGTCAAACTGAACGAGGGAAAATACATATATATGTGTCAGGGAACTGCCATCGGAGCCAGAGGGAGAGGGAGGAGTCCAGAGGGATTCCGGAGAGCGTCCCAGGAGGGAGAGAAGCAGCCCATCTTCTGGGGAAGGAAATCAGCGTAGCACCAGTGGAGAAGGGGGGCAGATGGGGGAATCGGCGAGGTGGCTCCATGACTCTTCGCCGGAGACCAGCAGGGAGAGCACTGGTCCTCCGCTGCCCACACCCTCCTTGCGCAGAAGGCTTCCGCGCAGGGAGAGTAGGTGGCGACTAGGCGTCAAAGAACTTTTATGCTGGAAGAAGTTCAAGAAACGCCCACTGACGGATTCTGCCAGCGATTGAGACAGCCACGGGTGAATGGCTGTCCGGACAGTGAGAGTTCACCCAGGTAACCCAGCCAGTGGTGGTGCCGATTTACGCACGAGCAACCCCTAGAACCATTACAATATGCTTTGGCCTCACCCTCTTTGGATATGCAACCATTTCCTCCCTGCCCCCCCCCCCAAGGAAATTCGGCCCTTGGGGCAAGGGGAGGTTTCCCAATGTGCATGCAGTGATGTAGCAACCTCTTCCTGATGTAAGCTAACATGGTGTACAGTGGTGCCTCGCAAGACGAAAAGAATCCGTTCTGTGATTCTCTTCGTCTAGCGGTTTTTTCGCCTTGCGAAGCAAGCCCATTGACGGATTAGTGCTATTAGCGGCTTTTAGCGGCTTATCGGCTTATTGGATCAGCTGATAAGCGGCTTAGAAAAAGGGGGGGGAGAAAAAACCCCCGCAGGAACTCGCAAGACATTCGTCTTGCGAAGCAAGCCCATAGGAGATCCGTTTTGCGAAGCACCTCCAAAACGGAAAACTCTTTCGTCTAGCGAGTTTTCCGTCTTGCGAGGCATTCGTCTTGCGGGGCACCACTGTAATTGGGAATATTTATTACAGCATTGCACTGCAACTCAGCACAAATTTCTAGCTTCTATTGCCAGATATTTTTATGAATGCTTTTTGTGGGGGCGGGCAGGCAAGCATAAATTTAAGTATTGATCTGGATAAATATTATTTGAATCTCAGCCTTGTGAATGTTTTGCTTTTAACCGCACTGTTGCTGATATGTTCAGTATTTTGCCTTTTGTGGTTCCTGTTGCAGCTTGAACTCAGTGACAACCGAATTTCTGGAGGTCTTGATGTATTAGCAGAAAAACTTCCAAACCTCACACATCTAAACCTCAGTGGAAACAAACTGAAGGATATCAGTACCTTGGAGCCATTGGTATGTTCTTAATGGGTTAAAAAAATCTTATGCCTCTCTGGGGTTTAAATGCAGAGATTATCATTCAAAAGAGGGCCTTTTCCCCAAAAAGGCAGTCTACAGTTTGATACCAACATAGATGCCTTGCTTAGTGCATTTTTATGGGCACTAAGTAAATGTATGACCAAATCAAGACACCTGAAGCAAGCAAATATACCTCTTATGACATTTCATAGCTGATGCTCTAGTTCTCAAACATTTTGGCCCCAAACATACTGACCCTAATCCAGCTTTAGTAATGAGCAACAAGTAAGCCCCTGGATGGGGATATGCTTCCCCATCTGCTTCAAAAGATGTATCTAGCAAGGTCAGCAGAGGCCAAATGAACATTTCAATGTGTGTGCATTTTCCAGATTCAAATCTACATCAGCTACATAGGCAGAAGCCAAGTTAGCATTTATATCTTAAGCCCATATCCCATTACTTTTAGTAATGAATGTTTTCATGTTAACCTTTTTAGTTTATTGGTTTCAGTCAAATTAGACTCCTCTTTCTGTGTCTGGCAGATTTTGATTTTATATCTGATATGTCTATAAAAATGCATGTTATCAGAACATTTAATTCCATACTTCAGCCATGATGATGTGCAGTCAAGAATTCTAAACTCAGTTGCTACAAATCCACTTGCCATTTATCCTGTTTGGCAGAATGAGTTAAAATAGGAATCGTGTGTTGCCTGTTGTGCAGCATAACTTCATTGTTGTCAAACATGGAACATATTGAATGGAAATTATGACAAAAACTCATATTCTGTTTGTTGTATCTTGTTTCTTCAAGGATTTCCTAAAATCACTAGTCAAGGAAGTTATATTAATCTATAAATTATGTTAGTAGTATCAAGTCAAATTAGAAGTGGATTTGCTTTTATTCCAGATAGTAGATTCATTTTGCTGCTTAGTAGCTGTTTGCTAATATAATAACTCAGGCCTCTTAGTTTCTCCATGCAAAAATGGAATATTTAAAGGCAGTTTATATGGTGTCTAGAATCAAGCAGCAATACTTACCTTAGACTGTACTGCTTTAGCATGCACGTGGCAGATGATGTTGCTGATACATTATTTTATATGAAGGAAGTCCAAAAAGTTTTACCAATTTATTTACTGTTTTTTTAAAAGACTGTTTCTTAGGTAGACTCATAGAACTGTAGAGTTTGAAGGGACTGCGGTGATCATCTAGTCTAACCCCTTGCAATGCAAGAATCTTTCACTCAACTTGGGGCTTGAACCCACAACCCTGAGATTTATTTTTGTTTGAATTAATTTTTCAAAGGAGCACCTTTTATGAGGTGATTCATGAGTTACAATTGTCTCCAGGTGAATTTCCAGCCATCTGAGTTTCTGGTTCATTGCACGGAGAGGAACTTGTAGATGTAGAGTGTAATAATGATACTTAATAACATTATATAGAGCTTAAAAATGCTCAAAGTGCTTCACATATATTCCTCAGTTACTGTGTATCTTTACAAGTTTTTTATAAAGTAGATCAAGATTAAACCCATACTGCAGGTGGAGTTCAAAATAGTGTACCAAACAAGGAAAGAGTTGATTCCACCCATGTAAGATCCAATGTGATTAGGCCAAAATATTTCCCCATTTCGAAGATAACTAGATAACTGCTTCAGCTAGTTGTTCAGTATTTTCCTCACAAAAGTATTAGGATGAAGCACCTGAAAATAAACTTGCATGTTACCAAGTTTTAGGCAGAGCCTTGACAAACATACTGTCCCGTCCCCCCAATTATCCAGTGGTTGCTTCTTGTCCATGCAATAATAACTTGACTTGTTTACAATTTTAGAAAAAATTGGACTCTCTGAAGAGCCTTGACCTGTTCAACTGCGAGGTAACAAACTTAAATGACTACCGAGAGAGTGTCTTCAAGCTCCTTCCTCAGCTCACCTACCTGGATGGATATGATCAGGAAGATAAAGAAGCCTCTGACTCAGATTGTGAAGTAGATGGCGTTGATGAGGAAGACGAGGAAGGTGAAGAAGGTGAGGACAGGCATTGTTACTTTTGGATGGAGAATGCCCAATTCCTAGCTTTGGTCTCCAACCTAAAAATTGCACTTGGCTCATTTTCGTCTAGAATTTTAATTGAAGAAGGACTGGTGCTGAGTTAAGATGGCACATTATATACTTATAGCCTTCTGAAATGTGCTGGCACCATAACTCAGACAAAAAATGCTATAGCCACCTCTTAAGACTTCCCTTAAGTCACATTGCAAGGAAATGGTGTGTTGTTTTTAGTATGAGTATATCTTTAAAAGTTAGATGCTTCCACTCCAGAAATGTAACTGGATCTTCTCATGTTACAGATGTAAACTTATTTCTGCAATCATAGGACTTATTTCTGCAATCATTATGTCTTCAGGAGTCTGGTGATAGTTCACAAATTGCTGCAATAGCCTTGCACTCACAGAATCTGCAGGCTGTTTTTAGATTAGAGTATCTTGTGTACTGGGAGGGGATGTGCGTGGCGCTGTGGGTTAAACCACAGAGCCTAGGACTTGCTGATCAGAAGGTCGGTGGTTCGAATCCCCGCGATAGGGTGAGCTTCCGTTGCTTGGTCCCTGCTCCTGCCAACCTAGAAGTTCGAAAGCACGTCCAAGTGCAAGTAGATAAATAGGTACCGCTCCAGGGGGAAGGTAAACGGCGTTTCTGTGCGCTGCTCTGGTTCACCAGAAGCAGCTTAGTCATGCTGGCCACATGACCCGGAAGCTGTACGCTGGCTCCCTCAGCCAATAAAGCGAGATAAGCGCCGCAACCCCAGAGTCAGCCATGAGTGGACATGATGGTCAGAGGTCCCTTTACCTTACCTTGTGTACTGCTTAGCATACAACCTACACTAAGAGTGTGAGAGACTAGATGCTATATTCTGGTAGCTTATTAATATATTTGAAGTGTTGGTAGGTATTAACACAGCCTCGTGAGCCACTCCCATGTACCAAGTACCAGTTGCTGTTGGGTTAGGAGTAGAAAGTTGGAATGAGTGTGGCATTGTGGTGCTGCCACAGATACATACTCTTTTCTTTAGTCACAGCTTCAGAAGAGCTGTTTGTTACTCTTGCTCTCTTGCGACTGAATTACAGCGGAACCTTGGGTTGCGAACGTGATTGTGCAGGAGGCACATTCGCAACCTGCAGGCCCGTGTCTGCTCACGTGCGTGACACGATTCGGCGCTTATGTGCAAAGCGTGATTTAGTGCTTCTGCGCAAGTGCCAAAACCCAGAAGTTTTGGGCGTGGCCCGTAACCCGAAAATGCGTAACCTGCAGCGTTCGCAATCTGAGGTATGACTGTACTTCCAATGATTAATGAGTAATTTGGGGTAGGGAGCTGGGAAAGAATCTTTCTGTTTCTCTGTTATTTACAATTGTTTATCAGTAGCAATTCAGGCAGTTTGACCATAGTCACTTGCACTGGGGGGCTTGCAACCCAGGAAGGCTGGCCTGAAGGCTCTGACTGTTTCTCTGCAGTGTTGAATTGGTTGCAGTCAGCTATGTTGGATCT
This sequence comes from Podarcis liolepis, assembly GCF_965112155.1. NCBI lineage: Eukaryota > Metazoa > Chordata > Lepidosauria > Squamata > Lacertidae > Podarcis > Podarcis liolepis. The sequence goes on from NC_139571.1 coordinate 36,684,429, forward strand.
TGCCGGCATTACTTTTTTCATTTATAGTCATCATCAGATTGTTTCCCATCAGATTTGATTTGTGCTTGAAAGCTTCTTTGAGAAATTAAAGGGGCTTACCAGAGCACTTCTGCTGTGTCCTGGTCCACACTTTAAAGTAATCCATCAGTTTGTTTGGCCTAACTGATTTTTTTAGATGTCCAAACCCTGCCAAGGGTTTCTGACAACAAACCACGGTCTGACGCCATGGATTGTTCTTGGCTTACAAATTGTGGACTGTTTTAACTTTGACTTGGTGTTGGCACACAAACATGGCAGCTTTGCTTAGCCATGGCTTATTTGCCTACTTTGCCCAAAATACTCATCAAGCTGCAGAGTCATAAGGCACAAGCGGCTGAAAAATGAGACTGTGTGCAAGGCTAGGCAGTTCTTGCTGGTGCTTTCCCCGAAGAAGACCTCCTGCCTAACTTTGCCTGGCAAGAGATTCCTTTCCTGATCCCACTACTCCACAAAAAAGTCCTCTCTTGCGAGCCAGATGGCTTCACTTCACAGCTGCTGCTGTTGCAGGAGAAGAAAATTTAAATGGACTGCAGTCCACCTAGCTAAAGTGAAATATAAAGGAATAAATGGGAGAGCAGCAAAACAAACAGTATACTACAACATATTTAAGATTCTTAACTAAAAGGTTAAAAAAAAGAGCAACTGGAAACAGTAGTTTAAGACATGCAACACATCTAAAGCACTTCTTTTTTTTGGGGGGGGGGAGGCATGACCTTTTCAAACAACACTGTCCTGCCCTTTGCAATAGCCTCATGCAGCTTAAAACTTCACAGTAATTAGCACCTTTTATGGCAACATCCTCACTGAAGAGATGTTTCAGAGGACAATCTCCATGGCACCACAGTGGCTTCTAAAGAAGTTTGACAGTTTCATGGAGGTTAAGGCCATCAGTGCACTTAGGTCCTGCTTCCAGGCTTGTCATCAGCATCTGGTTGGCCACTTTGAGAACAGGGTGCTAGACTAGGTGGGCCACTGGTCTGATCAAGCAGGCTGCTCTTTTGAAGTCTCAGTACTTTTGACTAAAAACCAGGAGGCCAAACAGGAGGTGTTGGTGTTTTGAAGTTGAAGGGAGAGGAGCTGGTATGGATCAGCCCATTCTGAGAGCAGCTGGGGCGATCTCATGCTGTTCATGCAGCTAACAATGGTAAAGGGGTTGGTGGTGCGGTGAGGTAATGTTGGTGTTAAGGCACCACAAAGAAGTTCAGTATATCAGGCAGGCAATGAGGAATAGGTAGGGGATAGAACAAACCCAAGCTTCAGCTATGGTTTGTTTGGTCATCTGTGGGGCAGCTCATTGTTTCTTAAATATACCGTGCCTTCGTGTTGCTGTGGTGAATGAGGCCGGTGTGTATTGAGTATACCCACTTATGTAGTTGGGAATTCTGTTTGTTCGTGTATTCTTGTTATTTGTTAGTCTCCTAATTATGATTATTATTAAATTTGTTGATCACTGCAGTGTTTAGCCACCATACAGTACAAAGTTTAAACAATACAATAGGTATGTTAAGACAGTTATAAACTTTTCTAACTTTTAGAAAAAAGGTAGATTAACTATAAAGAAAGTTATAGAAACCATTTCTTTCTCAGAAGGTGAGGAAGAAGATGAAGAAGAAGAGGAAGATGGTGAGGAGGAGGAGTTTGATGAGGAAGATGAGGATGAAGAAGGAGAAGAAGGAGAAGACGAAGAAGACGAAATCAGCGGAGAGGTTAGTTAAAAGTATTTCCTGCTTTTATGCTTTCTGTGTTGAAACCTTAGAGGCTTATCTGCCAAGTAGCAAAAAGAGTAACTGGATATGCCTGCCTGCTTGCTTGGAGGTGAAATTGCTGAGTGATGTTTGAGCGGTGTCCTTATGTATGACCTGGCAAAGGCAGCTGGAACAGTGAGCGGGCTGCCCACTACCAGAATAACTGAAATAATGAAACCTTCTATTCTGGATTACCCAATTTATGTTCTGTAATCGGTCTGCCTCTGCGTGTTGCACACTGACTGGCTGTTGCTTGGTTGCAAGCTTCGGCCAAGGTGACAGTAAAGAGACTTGGCTACAGCAGCATGCATCACTGCTTCTCTGCTGATGTCATCCAGTGTCTTTCGTCACCCAGCAGAGATTGAGAATACCTCCTTCCAGGAGGTATCATGCAAATGGGAGGAAAAGTGCTACTCTTTCAGTTGCAAAAATGCTTATCTTTTCAGGAGGAAGAGTTTGGAGGTGATGGGGGAGAGGAGGAGGAGGACGAGGAAGAAGAGGAGGAGGAAGGTATGTTCAGAGTTTCAAACCAATTCCTTAATTATATGAATCTCCAGGATGGCAGGATATGGATGCGAGTGGGATGAAGAGGACAAGGATAGAAGGCGACAGAAAGTATTTTAGATGCTTAGCCCAGCCCATCCAAAATATTGTGCTAAGTAAAGCCGTTCCATTTTAGATGAGAAGTGCAAGTAAAGACAGCGAGGGTGTGTGGCTCTAGATTTCCCCCCTATTGCTTTGGTTGTTGGTGTGCAAGCCTTGGTGGCTGTGGCCAACCAGTGGCCTCCAAACCGAAACTTCAAACTTGGTCCTTGGCCAACCAGTGACCTCCAAACCCAAACTTCAAACTTGGTCCTTGTTGAACTTCCTTCAACTGAGTGAGCCACTGTGCTAGTAAATTACTGAAATGCTAGAATTGGAGACTTTGCTGGAGTCCAGAATAAGTTTATGGGATAATGCAGTTGTATCGCTGCCCTTTTGTCAGATGATGAAATGTTTTTCCCTCCCTCTGGTCATTGTGCAGATGAAGAAGACAGTGGGAAAGGTGAAAAGAGAAAAAGAGAAGCAGATGACGAAGGGGATGAAGAAGATGACTAAGGCCTTCTGTGTCCCCAAAGGACTGTTCAGTATTGCTCGGGCCACCCCTTGGATGATCTGTGACTTGAGGAGCACTTGAGGCACATTGTAGTTGTCTAAACAAGCCCCTTCCCCCCTCGGGTGCAGCACTCAAAGAGCCAAAGAGTCGGCCTTTCCTGTGACATTCCACATACCCTGCAGCTGATCTCCTCCAGGTGGTTACAGATCTAGCCCTCTTGGGCTAGCACCTTCACTTATCCCCTTGGGGTTCCCAGGCCTTCATCTCCCACTGTTGCCATAGCAAGAAGAACGAGTGTGATGGGTCAGTCCTGGTTGTCAGGGGCTACACACTACCCACTGACTGTAGTCCCTTTTTTACTTTCTGTGCAAAAAGGCTTTGTAAATAGAGTCCTAATGTTTTGGGGACTGTTCTTCATGCTTTGCTTTCCCTGCCTTCCTTTTCCTTTTCTAAGCTGTTGGATATTTTTTACATTAGGATGTTTTATGCAACAACAGAAAAGTATTTTTAAGAACTTGAAATGAAATAAACGTTATTTGGTAAACTAATCTTGCAAAGTTGTTATGTTCAGACTTAATCTGAAATTCTGTGGCCTTCTCATTTCTCTAAAACCACATTATGGGCAGGGTTTTGTATACTCTGCATTAATTTTTTTAAAAAAATTGTACCAGCAGAAGCTAGATTCCTTGACCCATGTAAATTCCTTGGTTTACATAATTTATTCTGCTTCTGCTAGTCAAGGAGATGAACAATGAATTACGTGGGATATTGAAGCCATAACCACTAGAAATCCTCAGACCTTACAAGGATTTTAGCCACAGATTAAAAAAACCTACCTTATTGCCCATTAAGGATGGACTTTTTAAAAATGAAAACTAAGATTTTCAGGTTGCTGATTTCCATAGTCAATACCAAATTTTGTGATTTTTTTTGTGTGTGCTCGTAGTAAACTGTAGAATACACCCAGTGCAGAAGACACCCTTTATTCTTAAATGCAGTGATTGAAGTTGGTCTTTTACACACACTTTGCAAATAATATTGCCCTAAATCCCTGAACCACAGTAATACATTTTGAAAAAAGATAGGATTGGTTCTTATCTTGGTATTTTTTGGCCACAAAGGCCACCCATGTGCAAAATCTTTAAAAGAAGATTCACATATGCTCAGATTGTAATGGATATACCAGCAAGCCACCCCATCTTTTACTTCTTGGCATGTTTTACATGGACAAAAAAAGTGGCATGGCCTGGCCACTCTTAGGTTACAAAATAAAGTAATTTGTGTACATGATTAATGATGCAGTACTGTACACACTTACATGGAAATAAATCCCATTAATCTCAGTGGGGCTTATTTCTCTGTATACACGCATACAGGATTGCAGAACATGCAACATGGAAATGAGCTCTTACAGCTCAATCCTATACATTTCAATGCAGAAGCTCCACTGAGTTCAGTGGGGCTTACTCTCAGGTAAGTAGGTATAGAATTGCAGTCTAGTCATACAAAATGCATATAATGAAAGTGAACTTGACCTTTAAGCAGACTAGGCTGAAAGCTGTTAATTGGAGCTTTTGATATCCTTCTCATGTAGTGAGGCATTCTAACATGACCTTGCCTCCAATTTCAGATTGAATTAAATGCAGGAAATGGCTGGGATCCACCTGTATTTCCCCCAGCTTCTCCAAATGTGTCCCAGAGAGTTCCCCAACCCCCCACAGCAGGTTGGGGGGGGGCTGCAAGAGTGTGAGGAGTAGAAATCTTTGTTCTCTTTGTGCTCAGACACAATTGGATGTGGCTCTTTCACGTCATTCTGTTCTGAAGTTAACTGTATCAACGAGTTGAAAGGGATCCGGTGGCCAAGGGACAAAAATAAATCGGGGAAATACATCTCTTTGGAACTAATGTTCATATTGATATGCTGTTGGTAGCGATAGATACAGCAACAATAAATAAAGGAGTGAGACTCTTTTGCCCAGGTTATGTGTATGCTGAAAATCATATTCCAATTCAAAAAGCTGCATTCTGTAACCTGTATAAACTATGCAAATGTATGCAGTTTTGTGTAGACATTTTTGGTTTTGAAAGTAACGGAGGGGCAAGGAGCTTTCTGTAGCGAACTGAAACTTCACCTACTGACCATGGGAAATATTTAGCTACACCTCTGGTAGATGAGATTCTGTAGGCACCTGTAGTTTCAAAACATAATCTGCGGGCACTAGCGGTCTCTTTTTGCTTTTAATTGAAAGCTGAGGTTCTCAGGAAGCAGAATTCTGTGCCCTGTGTCACATTCTGTGCTCCTCTGGAATTGTAGTAGAGACTCCTTGGTTAGTATATCACAGGAGGTAGTGATATACTAGAGCACATATATATATATGTTGGGTACCAGCCAATTTAAGAAAAGAGGTGCTTGTGAACAGAAAATTACTGCTCCATTTTGAGTTTCTTTTTAAGTTATGTGGCTATCTTGGTTTGATAGCTTCTGGGCTGTATGTATGTGTAGAAGAGAAAACCCTGAAACAATGTGTTTTTAATTGGCTCTTTTGACAGGGTGGGAGGAGACTGAAACCATCTTCCCTACTCTTCTTTCTCAAAGAGGTATTTGATGGGATTCCAGCCCAAGTGGGAGGGAAACCTTCTATGTAAAACTATTTGTGCATATGATTCCCCATCTTGCTGTGCCTAAATGGACAGGCAGCTTGTCATTTAAGAATAAAGTGTGTGTTTCTCATATTGTTGATGTGCCACAGATTACTTGCACTGATACGCATGGTCGGTAGCACTAGTAAAAACTGTAGTAGGCTACTAGCTTTTTGTGGACTTGGTTGCATGGCTGGCATGGAATCTAACTGGATCAGAGTAATACATTCGGATATTTGTTTTGGTTTAAGGATTGAATCCCATTGAATCCACTTTCTTACTGAAACCAATCAGCTGTTAAGAGTGTTTAACTTTGGCTGGATCATTCCTTGAGCAATTGTGACCAGTCAAATATCTTTCAGGTATGCCCTCCCCCCAACTATATTCTGAATGATTTACTTTCTTTTAAATGAAGATAACAAAAAAACTGAAGAATTCTGTCAATCATTAAATATAGTTAGGCACTGTTTAATAAAGCGTAACCAGTTTGCTATTACTGTATAGATATTTTCTTTTCATTTCTTTCCCTCCAACATACATGAGTAAAGCATTGCTTTAAAATGTACTATCTCCAAGGTTTACATAGAACAGAGAAGTGATACGTTAAAAAATAACTTTCAAGTGCTGAATTACTCATTTTCTGAAAGGTTACCAGTAAACATAATGCAGTAATTTTTTTTCAAGTAGATTTAGGATTGAGGAATCCCCTTGATAAATGGCTAACATTGCTGTCTGTTGATCGGATAAAATGCATAAAAACAAGCAAAAAATCATTTAAAGGTACACTTTAAAAATGCATTTTGAAACTTAACTTTCCCTTAGCTGACTACTACTTTAAATAATTTATTCTGCATTGTAAACAAGGAAAGGGAGAAATCCCACAAATTGCAGGGGGTGGTAGCCAGCATTGGTCATAATCAGGGTAGACCCACTGGAATTAATTGACTTGTCCATTGATATGAATGAGTCTCCCCTAAGTATGACTAACAATCATTTTTCTCCATCCTGATTGGGACTATCTGCACATGTATCCTTAGCTGGAAGTATTAAGAGCCTGTGCCAACGGATTCTGCATGGATGGTGCCCTAGTCCCATCCCTGTTTGTGTACAATCTGTTAAAAATAAATGCTGGATCCCTGCTCATCAGTTGTTTGGGATAAGGGAACAGGAAACTGGATTCAGTCCCCCTTGTCAACCAGCAAAAAGGCTACACAGCAGTCTCCTGCTATTGGACTGCAACAATAAACTGTTAGCAACAGCTAGATAAAACTGATCACTCGGCTTTTTTTAGGGGCAGTGGGCAGGGGAGAGAAAACCTCTGAGGTTAGCAGTAGAGGGTGGATATCCCCATTGTGCCCCGATTGTGAACATGATGTAGACTGTCCAATAGACAGTCAGCATGACTATTAAAAGTTCCTAATAGATCACGGCCCTCTGGAATAATGTGTGGAGACACTAGTTTTTAAAAGGATTGGATAAAAGTCCACGAGCAATGGGTATAAAATACTCTTTAATATTCAGAGGTCAGTTTAAAAGTGTAAAAGCTTGGTATCCAAGTAAGGTTGAGTTTCCTACAGGTTTCATGATGCCTCTTGCACTGTTCTGACCACCAGAGTAGCAAAGCCACAATTAAGACAGCTTTTCTGGGCTTGTAGCACTTCAGAGTGAAGTGGAGGAATCGCCTGAATGCGCTCCCTATGTAAGCATATGCACATAGAAAAGGCGTTATGGCCAAGAGAAAGCTAGGCTAGATTCTTGATATGATAACTTTGTATACACAGGAACTATCCAACCCGCTTCCTGAATAGTGCAATCCAGGCGAAACTGCACTGTTGCTTCTATAGGTAGGATATGAGAGGCGCCCCAGCAACAAGCACTGGCAGATCTAATGCTAAGGTTAAAAAATTTTTAAAAAGCAAGATGGGGAGAGGCATGCCTGGGCACAGTTTTATCAAGCCATTGGGGATTGTTGCAATTAAAAGCAGGCCTTTGGAGTGGTTTTTGAACTGGTAATTATTGGTCTTTCTGAGAAGCTATGCGGAAAGTGAATGAAGGGGGGAAATCTAGCTGAAGATAGAAGAATGTGAGCACTGTAGGCCCGGTGTTACAGTGACCGGACTGGGGTGTGCTCCTTGCTCTCACTCCTGAACAACTCTTGAGTTTTCCCGAACTAGCCAGGGCAATGGGGGTTTTATGTTTTTATTATGAGCAGGTCTGCTTGTTTTTCTTCAAGCCCCAGCTCCTGACATCGCAGGAGCCCAACCATTTTTTTGTTTTTCAGCAACAGGTCTTAACTTTCAGGACTTAGGGAGAAGTGCTTTAAAGGTATCCCGCCAGAAGACTCATCCCCCCCCCCTGCTCCCAAAGACTCATCCCTTCGCTGTCCCAGGGCTTCACAGTCTTTGGATATTTCAGGTGGTCAGCCCCGAGACCAGCAAGGAGAATTACGCGGATGGCAGTGCTTTGCATAGACGTGTGTGGGAATCAGCAGGCAATGGAAGATCAGGCAAAGCATTGGTCGTAGGTATTGGAGCAGAAGATGGGAAACGGTTTGAAAGAAGAACCTTGAGATTTTGCAAAAGCGTAGTCCTAGAAACAGGCTCTGAACCTAGATGAAAGGGGGGAAGGACGGAATATTCTGTAAGGTGAGTTGGAAATTGGATGTCTGAACTCCTTTCTGGACACTGCCCTGCAATGTCCCATGTTAATTCTGGCAACAATATTCAGTGGAAAAGTGACCGAGGGAAGAAGCAACTAGTGGAAGGTTTGGTTGGAGGCAACTGGAAGCCAGTTCAGAGAATTGGTCCTCAGTCTATTGTTGGCTTAAGGCATGAAGTGATTCTGGGGAAATATGGGTGAAGTTGAAATATGACTGTGTGTAGAGCAGATATGCTCTGGTTACGACCTGGTCTGCTTCACAAGGCTCAACAATGAAACATCCCTTTCAAAAGCTTGGCTTTTGAAATTCGTTTCCCTTTATAACCAAACAAACCTACATTCCTGATTTTGCCTTTACTGATTACAGACTCCCGTTTCTTTGCTCCTCACCTCTTGAGTGCAACCATATTTGAAAAGGAAAACCCATAAAACTAAGGGAAGCGGATGACTTAGACATGCCCCCCCCCAACCATCGTCGACCACAAGAAAGACAAAAGTAATTCAGTGTAGAAACAGCCTGCTCTGTTCAGCTCCGGGGAGGAACAGGGAAGAGTCCTGAGTCACTTCGCCTTCATCTTGCAACGGTTCATTGCTGGACAGCCTGGACGAGTCAAAACCACCCCAAGGCCAAGCTCAGATGGGCAGTGGGGACTTGGAAGATGCCCTCGCTGCTCCACAATGAAGTACCAGGCACACACAGGCACAAGGGAGCTGATGGAGCCTCTGCCTTCACACTGAGACTTCCCAGAGTGACTCGGGGACCACTTTCAAACCAGTTCATTCTCTGGTTCGAAGAAGGTGGCTAGTAAACAAAGCACCCGTAAGAATCCCAGCGGCCTCTGGCTTCCAGAAAATGGGCACTTGAGGCAGGCAATGAGTTGCCTATAAGATCTCAAGTCCTTCTAATCCAAAATCTCCCCGCAGAAGTACTTGGAGGCAACCATTGTCCTGGAGTCTGAACCGCCTTCCAAAGGCTGCCAAGCGACGTCCCGTCAGAACCTGCCTGAATCCATGCGAAGGTTTTTAATCTCCAGCTCCAGCTGTTTGATCTGCACGTCCCGCTGAATCGTCAGTTCGCGGAGCCTCCGGATTTCTTCCTGCTGCCGGTAAAACATCTGCAGCAGCTGGAAAGCAGAGGTTTCACAAGTCACTATGCTATCTATATCCACCACGATTTTTTAAACCGTCCGACGTCTATTTGAAACTGTATAGATCAGCGGTGGCCAAGCTAAGTGCAGCTAAATAATTAATTATTATAAGCTCATCTCGCTTTACTGGCCAAAGGAGCCGGCATACAGCTTCCGGGTCATGTGGCCAGCATGACTAAGCCGCTTCTGGCGAACCAGAGCAGCGCACAGAAACACTGTTTACCTTCCCGCCGGAGCGGTACCTATTTATCATTTTATCTACTTGCACTTTGACGTGCTTTCAAACTGCTACGTTGGCAGGAGCTGGGACCGAGCAACGGGAGCTGACCCCCTCGCAGGGATTCGAACCGCCAACCTTCTGATCGGCAAGTCCTAGGCTCTGTGGTTTAACCAGAGCAGCGCACGGAAACACCGTTTAGCTTCCCGCCGGAGCGGTAGCACCCACTTTAAGCTGCTCATCTTGACTTGCCAAAAAGGCTTCTTCTCTCTGTCAGACAATCATACCTCGTTTTCTGTTTTGGGCGGAGTACACTCAAAAACATCAAAGCCGTTCGACAGCCCGATTTTCCTGTCTTCTGGCCCCCTCTCCTCGGCCTTCCAGTACCCCCATCTCTCTTGCACCCTGCTTGGCTTCTCAATGATGTCTGCCACCCGGGTCCGCAGCTGGGCAGGCTCTGTGGCTTCCAGCAGTGCCTCCTTCGCAGGGAGTGGCGGCAAAGAGTTCAAGATGACGGAGCCTGGTCTCAGAGACATCAAGACGGGGCCTGCGGGCAACAGGAAGGAGCATTTGACACAAAGATCAGGAAGATCAGAGGATTTCAGAACGGACTCTGAAGACTCACAGAGGTTTTTAGAACCAGGCTAGTGAATGACAGAAAGAAGCAGATTTCACTCAGTCCAGTAATGAAGCCTGTGAGGACTGATATACTCTGAAGTAGAGAAAGTACACACGACTAGGGCTGGCCGATATCAGATTTTCTTTTTTTCTTTTAATAAATTTTTATTAGGTTTTTTTTTAACATATCATTTTCAAAAGTAATTAAACATATTTTACATCTTATACAGTTTTTTTTTACTTCCATCAATCACATCTGAAAATTTTCCAATCTATTCACTTAATATACATTTCTTACTTTCACTGTTACATTTAAATCTCTAATTTCTCTATTCTTTCTCTACTTTGCAATGTTTCATATATTCCTCCTTACAAAACTTATTGTAGTCCTATTAGCGTACAGTGGTACCTCGGGTTACATATGCTTCAGGTTACATACGCTTCAGGTTACAGACTCTGTTAACCCAGAAATAGTGCTTCAGATTAAGAACTTTGCTTCAGGATAGGAACAGAAATAGTGCTCTGGAGATGCGGCGGCAGCAGGAGGTCCCATTAGCTAAAGTGGTGCTTCAGGTTAAGAACAGTTTCAGGTAAAGAACAGAACTCTGGAACGAATTAAGTACTTAACCCGAGGTACCACTGTAATTTGTTGGGCCGATATCAGATTTACAACATTGTGATGTACCACCAGCCAAACATCCTGATATAGTGATACACTGCGATGTTGAAAAGCGGAGGGAGGAACAAGCTGCATTGGGCCTAGCTCCATGAGGCACCAGAGTGAATCTGCCTCAGCTCTGTCGGCGGAGCAGCGGCTGTTTCACCCCGGCACCTCGCAGGGCCGAAGTCGATGCAGCTCGTTCCTCCACACACCGGGCCTCTGGCGGCGGAGAAAGTCCCTCTGCCGCCAGCGCTTGGCACACTGAGGGAAGAACGAGTTGCATTGGCCCCAGCAGCTCGCTCCTCCCTCAGTTTGAGGGCCAAAGCGCAATGGGGCCCTCAACCGGCGACGGTACAGCGTGGGTGAAAGTGCCATCGCTCTCTTGCCCTCAAACTGGTCCTGGGCGATGTATCAATACAAAGTTTTTTCCTCTCATTTTGCCCAATTTCTTTGGCTAGGCCAAAAGAGAATGATTCTTCCATGCACCAGAGCTCCAAGGACTCAAGCCTTGGAGACTTAAGACTCAAGCCTTAAGAGACTGTCTCAGGTGACCGTTACACATTCACTGCAGCAGTGCAGGGCCTACATTTCTGTAGCTTCATCTCTCAACGTTGCTCATGCTTAAAGCAGGGACAAGGAATCTCCAGGCCATGAGCCAAATTTGGCTTGCTAGGCCTCCTTTGGCCCACGAGGTTGTTTCCCCTAAACCACATCTGCCTGCCCGATACCCGTCATCCACTGATGTCCAGTGTTGGGTAGGTACCAACATGGCTACAAAGGAACCACTGAGCATATGATGAGCTCCTTAGCAGGAGCAAGGTGTGCTCGTAGAATTGCAAGGAATCACTAGGGTCATCTAGTCCAACCCCCTGCATCGCAGGAATGTTTTGTCCGATATGGGGCTCGAAACCACAACCCTGAGGTTAAGAGTCTCATGCTCGACCGACAGAGCTATCCGAGCAGTTTCCAGTTACACCAAGTGGTTTCAACAGAAAGCACTTGTCACTATGGGAGCAGCAAAGCCAGGCAGGAGGTGGGGAGGACAGTGAGAAATATGGGAGGTTGGCGCTTGAAGGGCATCTTGCACAGGGTCCCCATTAAAACCTAGCAATGCTCCTACAGGTATGTCGCTCACCTGATCCTCTAGTTCTGCCGTTAACACGATGCAGACCAGAGAGAGGAGGACATCATTTTGATTCAGGCCCTTTGGGTCTCACTGACCTTTATTACTGCCGCTTAGCCATTCTTGTGCCGTCAGGGCTGGCTGGGCTCCAGCTGTCATCGGGTAGATGTCTTCCTGGTACGATTCAGACTGCAGAGAGATACCAGAGCACACTGGCTTACGTCTGAGCAAGTGCCGCACCCCTCCCCGCCCCCCAGCCCTGTTTAGAAGCCACCCGGTGAAAGCCAGGAGAGATTCACTCACCCGACGCGGAACTATCATAGACACTGGCTCTATCAGGTACTTGGCTGGGATCAGTTTGTAGAATCGGAAGATCTCGCAGGAAGAGACATCCAGACCCCTCTTTGGCATGACACCTAAAGACGGGGGAAGCAGGGAGAAGTGTTATGGCAGTGTGAAACTAGACATGCACTGGCCAACACTGCTAATAAAACTGGCAATTACCACAATCCCGTTATGCAAATCTGTGGTGTGACTGCATTCGGAATACTGTGAACAGATCTCGTCGCCTGACCTCCAAAAGCTGGAAAAGGTTCAGAGAAGTGCAGCCAAAATGATCGAGGCATTGATAAAATTATCAATGGCCACTAGCCATAATGGTCATGTTCTGTCTCTACTGCGGGAGGCAGTAAGTTTTGAATACAGTCGACGCTCGGGTTGCAAATGTGATCCGGTACAGGATGCATGTTCGCAACCTGCAACGGCGCGTCTGTGCACGCGCAGGTTGCGATTCGACTCTTCTGTGCATGCGCAAAGCGCAATTTAGTGCTTCTGCGCATGCGCAACCGCCGAAACCCGGAAGTAACCCGCTCCGGTGCTTCTGGGTTTTGGCAGGTCCGTAACCCGAAAAAACGCAACCTGAAGCGTCTGTAACCCGAGGTATGACTGTACCACTTGTGAGGAAGCATAAGTGCAGAGCTCCATTTCTGCTTACAAGTTTCCCACAACATCTAGTTGGCCACTGCAAAAGCAGATTGCTGGACTAGATGGGCCACTGATCAAGGGAGGCACTTATGAGGTTCTTAACATGGGACCTAAAACTCCAGCTGCTCCTCTTCCTCTACAAACATGCAGGGAGACTTGTAGAGGGGGAAAACAGAGAGGGCTGGCCTCTTACGTCTTTACCTCCCATCCAGCACTTACGACATTGTCTTTCTCCAACCATCGCAGAACGCATTGCTTCCCTCTCTGTGCAATTTTTTCTCTCCCATCCAACTCCTCCTAAACGTTGCTGCCTCTGTCTCCAACCTGATGTGGGATCACCAGGGAGCAAGTTGGAAAACTCTCCTGTCTCTTTAACAGCCACTCAGTTTTTCTCTGCTGGTCTCACTGCCTCACCCTTCGTTTGCTTTGCGGCAAAATCTACAGTAGCAAGCGGGAAGTGACTTGAGTCAGGAAAAGCCCAGAGCTACTGTTGAGAAGTGTTGGGATGCAACTCAGCTTGCAGTGGAGGCTGATGTGTTTGCTTGGGAAAGCGTGGGAGGAAGAACCTGTTTTAGACTGTCCTTTCCAACCTACGTAATTGGTGCTGACCTTCTCTCAGGCGTTAGACCTCTCAGGGTTGCTGATCTCATTTCCTAGGGCTTGTTGAATTTTTCAACTTCCAAATTCCAAAATGAGGGGTTCTGAAAAGTTGCAGCATGACTTGGGGATTCAAAAGATATTTTGGCTACGTGAATATAATTTAGAATCATAGAATTGTAGAGTTGGAAGGGATTCAAAGGATCATCTGTATTGCAGGAATATACAGCTGTCCCATTTGGGGATCAAACCTGCGACCTTGGCATTATCAGCACCATGCTCTAATCTACTGAGCTATTCAGTTTTGCTTGGGAAGTAAAACTGTGTAAAGCTGCATAGTAATCATTAAAAATGACTAAGTACTTGTAGCTGTTATTATTATTATTATTGGGCATTAAATGACATTTTCAGAAGGTAAAATTAAAAATTCTTTGGTTTTCCAAAAGCAGTTTTTGTGCTTCTTCACCAAACATAGACGGACCAAGCTAAACATTGTCTGATCATAAAAAGAATAGCAGGTTTGAATTCCTCACACCCAAAAACGTATTTTTAAGACCCTCTCACTGAAGAAATTTGCAAAAAATAGATTCACCCCTAAAATGACACACCCTGTTCATTTCCTCCTCCTTTCCTTTCTCCTTGAGAGGAGAGGCATCCTTTGTGTCTATAGCAAGAGCAAGCACGGTTCAGGGCACCTCCGCCTTAGACACAGAGAACCAGGATCTTTTCTGTCAAACATGCATTTCCTGTAATAAAAGTAACTTTCTTATTTCCCTAAACTCAGAGTCTCCATGTAATTACACCCAGGGCAAAGTGTGCTCTTCCAACAGTGATTCAGTATTAACTTCCAACTTCCACGGAGCGTTTTAACTAGAAAATGCCCTCAGCTACAACCTCCTCCTCTGCAGCTGGGGGGCTGTTTAAAGAGACTGAGGATTCGGCTGGGCTATAGGCAAGCAATCCCTCCCCTTTGAACCCCCAGAGAAAGAGGTCTGTTAGTTGGAACAGAAAATGGTCGCTGTATGGTGCAGTTGCATATTCAGATGGAAGCTTCATGTGTTTAAAGCCTAGTTAAAAGACACTGCTCCCCCCCCCCCCGGGAACTCTGCTGGGAATTGTAGCTTTGTGAAGAGCTAAACTACAGTTCCCAGGATTATTGGGGGGAAGCCTTGTATGCTTTGTATGCTGCGTACACAGCTAAAGAGTGGACGGGGGTGGGGGGGGGGAGAGAAAGGCCTCTTAGAACGGTATTTTTGAACAGCCTGAAGTACAGCAATAGTTCTCTGATGAAATTCCCTCAGTGGCAAAAGGGAAGCGGCGAAAGGAAGAACATTGCACAGCTGTGACAAAACTGAAGGGAAGGAGGAACAGAGCGAAGCCCGTTATCTTCCCATGACCAGCCGCCTCTTGCCGTATCGGTTCTTCACGGACAGCCCTTTATCGCACATCACCAGCAATGAAAATGGCTGCAAGCTCACCGATTCCTTTCTGGGGCAAAGGGGAGCGGTACTCCATCAGGTAATTTAGGTATGGCTTCTCCGAACTTATCTCGTAGTACCTGATGTTCCCGTCGCCCTAGAGATAACGGGAGAGACAAAAGGGCAGTGTTGTATCCAAGAGAAGGGTGGGCTTGGCTCCCGACACACCATTTGGGGCAGTGGCGTAGCGTGGGAGGTGCGGGGGAGGGGCCGGCCGCACTGGGTGCAACATCTGGGAGTTAGGGGGCGCAAATCCACGGGTTAGGGGGCGCAAATTACTTGCCTTGCCCCGGGTGCTGACAACCCACGCTACGCCACTGATTTGGGGGAAAACATTTCATGGTCCCCAGCTAAAGAATCCGGCCACCGTTCTTAACTCGCTCAAATGCCCGTTCCACGTGGAAAGCGGTTTCAACGGCCAGGCATGGGAATCTAGTTATCGCACAAGTTTTATTTATAGTCTTGCCCACATACTTAAGACTCTGTAGCAAGGGAAGGACTCACCTTGCCCAGCACATACAGCATGTGTGTGTCCGAGTCATAGAAAGGAAACAAGAGACCCGAGGAACCGTCCATATCCTCCTCTACTAAAGGCACGGAAAGGTCACCCTGTGTGAGGAAACCAAAAACTACAGCTATAAAGTGGCAAAACACAACAAATGCAGTTCCAGAAGGATTTAGAGCAGGGGCCGGCAACCTCTTGGGGCCACTGGGCACATAGGGCGTTTGCACCAGTCACAAAATGGCTGCTGTGAGGGCCTGGCATAAAACAAAATGGCTGCCACATCTAAAAGAGCAGGGAAAGTGACACAAAATGGCGCAGGCATGCCATGCCCCACATCAGCCACTGTTGTGCTCTCTCACAGAGAGAAGCTCTTTGCACATCTCTGTTCGTAATTGCTTTGATTTGTTTGTTTGCTTGCTTGCCGTCCATCTGGCTGGGTTGCCCCAGCCACTCTGGGCAGCTCCCAACAAAAAAAAATTACTAAAAGCACAATACAACATCACACACTAAAAGCTTCCCTGAACAGGGCTGCCTTCAGATGTCTTTTAAAAAGCACATAGCTCTTTATCTCTCTGATACTATATTTGAATGAGCTTTAAAGATTTAGCATGTGCGCACGGCCTAAACAGCAGAGAGAGACAGAGCTGAAGTGTTGATCTGTGATGGAACCATTAGTGGCGAGTGCCTGAAGTGGTTTGCTGAGCAACTCACCTGATCCCATAGTGCAATTTGCCTGTTGTTCCACCTGGATGTCCCCGTGGAGAGCAGCTTTTTCATGTTTCCTAGAAACAAAACTTTATTCACTCTGTGAGACTTGTTGTTTGCTTCCTGCAAGAAGACATGGCGTGTTACTCAGAGGAAATCAAGCACACCGAATGCTGCTTCTTTCAGTGAAACTCATCTGCACCTGCCTATTGTCTGAAGTTTTGAAAACCCTCCACCCATCAGAATTCACAGCTTTTGCTTATCTCCCTGTACAGCTGATGCAGCAATACAGTGGTACCTCGGGTTACATACGCTTCAGGTTACATACGCTTCAGGTTACAGACTCCGCTAACCCAGAAATATTACCTCGGGTTAAGAACTTTGCTTCAGGATGAGAACAGAAATTCAGGAGGCAGCAGGAGGCCCCATTAGCTAAAGTGGTGCTTCAGGTTAAGAACAGTTTCAGGTTAAGAACGGACCTCCGGAACGAATTAAGTACTTAACCCGAGGTACCACTGTATGTGATTTGGAAGCCATACCAGACTAATTTAAGGTAGACTGTCAAGGCAGGGCTTGCCAAGCCTCTTGGGGAACGCTAGTTTGCTTCTGGGGAACGATCACATTACACACCAACTGATCTGAGCTAGAAAACTACATAGAAGACTGTCCTCTTAAAGGCTTTTCTTGCAGGACCCTCTTGCGTATTCCACTTAAATCAGCAGCGTGTACCACAGGCCTTGGGACACAGAAACACTTCGCAGGAGCAATGAAGAGGGTAACTGGGAATCAGGATCCCGGGTAGATAAGTGACAGGAGCAAGCCAGCAGTAAATCACACCCTGCCTGTTGAAGTTAACTCTTTATTAGCAAGAATAGGATCTGCACAGACTTGGCTGTGCGTCAAGCCTAAGGAGCACAGCAGCTCATCCCCAGTAGTTCTTGCTGTTAGGATATTTCCGTTCCACCTTAAAAGGGAGCAGGCTGTGAGTCACAGAGTCTGCGTATTTCCTGTTCACAGGATGTTTATGTTTTCTGTTGCTTTCGTTTTTCTCTCTGTCTGGAAACACTGACGCAGGCAGTCATGGTTTTCTTTGTTCTGATCAACGCTGAATAAAACTTGTAAATAATGCTCTCCTGCGTGCAACCTCTGCTGTGAATTATCTGCTGATAGAGTGTGCATGAACTCTAGAATGTGGCAAGCTTTTTTCTAGAAACTCATGTCGCTAATTGCTGATACTGCGTGCCTACGGGAGATCGATGGATCATCCGGCAGACGGCCTGGGGCCATGATGGTCTTTATCTCCCTGGCAGTATCCCAACACTTGCCCCATGGATCAATTGCCCAGACTAAAGGTTCCTGTCTCCCCACAGCCATCTATGTCTCCTTTCCAGGTTTCCCTCCCCCAAACAATCGTAGACTGCACCTGCCTGCCTTGTTCTTCCCACTTCATGCCTCCTCTGGTGCTGGAAGACCAGGGAGGAGCCTAGCTTGTTGCAGCACAAGGGGAAGGCATCCTTGCTTCTTCCCCAGCTTGACTGATCTCTGCCTCTTGGCCTCCCACTCACCAGCTTCCACTTCCGATTCTGGACTTCTCTCAGCCACAGACTGTCTTAGCACACTAAGCCCTGTTACGCCTTTAGCTTCTGACACCAGTTCTTCCCAATCTTCTCCCTCTGATCACTCATCACCGTCCCACCACTCCCTAAGCTCTGAGCCTTCTACCCTGTGTGGTTCCCTCCCACTATTCCTGTGAGTCCAACCGGTCCAGGACAATGCATCAGGCTGGACGCTGAATAATGAGGGGGGGGGTACCATATTTTTCACTCCATAAGGCGCACCTGACCACAAGGCGCACCTACTTTTTTGGGGGTTGGGGGGGGAATTCAAGAAAAAAAATATGCGGCTCTTGGGGGCTTTTGCGGGAGGTGGGGGAAGTGTGAGAGCCTCGCTCTGTCCCTTCCTCCACCTCCCACAAAAGCCAGGGATAGCCGCACAAAGCCTCCCCAGGGCAACGGGATGAAGGCTCCCCGCTGCCCTGCGGAGGCTTTGCGGGCTACCCCAGAAGTGCTTTCCCTCACCGCCAGCCCCAAAGAACAGGTCAGGGCGGGCAGGGGAAGCCCAGGTCCCCCACCCCAGCCCCAGGGACCACACATTCACTCTATAAGATGCACAGACATTTCCCCTTAGATTTTAAGAGGGGAAAAGTGTGTCTTATGGAGCAAAAAATACGGTACTTTAGAAATGAACTGAATGGCCTATGACTGACTTCTGCCTCCCTCAAAATGTGGTGATTATGGTGCAAAATAACGGGCGTAGCCCCAAGGCGGCCTTCGGGGAGGGACATTGGGCCCACCAACCCATCTAAGCTTGATTGACACTCCCCACCTGAAAGATAAGGTAACTGCAAGCAGTCAAGTGACGATCTTAATGTCATGGACGGCAGCCGAGTCACCTTCCCACTGCTAAACTGCCTATATCAAGCTAGGTGGACGGCCCATCCGATGTGAAAAAGAGTTGTGATTCCAATTCAGAATCAATTCATCATTATTCAGGAGCAGGGGAAGCTAACTTTGAAAGTGCTGCCCAGCTGCAGAACAGAATAAGGCTGTAAATGACAGCAGCTCTGGTTTGGGCCCCCAGATGTAAATCTGGTGTAGGATCTAAGCTAGATCTTCTGCTCTAACCCTGTTGTTTCAGAGAAAGATGCACCCCACCTTCTGGCCTGCAGAGCTATCTTTCTCCTGTGCACAAGAGAGAACATCCTTTTAGCCATCTAAAACAAACAGCAAGCTGTCTTCCCACGTGGCACTAATCAATCTCACCAGCCCTACATACCTGTAAGACAGTTCCTGCTCGTGGGTCAATGACCCTTATTTTCCTGTCCCTGCAGGCCGTGGCTAAGAGGCTTCCGTCTGTGTTGAACGACATGGAAAGAATGACGTCCGTGTGGAAGTGGATTGTCTTCACCGGGGTCTGAATTACAGACTCTTTGGTGTCAAGGTTCCAGATCATGATCTGAAGGCAAAGAGAGGTGCGTTCGTGAATGTTTCCCGAGCTCCCCACCCACAGTGCAGACAACGCACAAAAAGAACAACGACTACTCCCAACGCTATGCAACTTGGACAAATTGTAAACAGCACATTTCCATGATTTTCCCTGTTTGACCGGGCAAAATTTATGCAGCTTCTGCTAGCCATGGGGAACGACAGGCGGCTGCATGGGGTACAAATGCTCCAGCCCCTGAACACTGAAAACTATATCCAGCAATGAATCTGGCTTGTGAAGTTTCAGGAGACATCACCACCCACTTTTACTTCATTCCTTTGCAACCATTAAGGACTAGAAAAACCCAATTTGTTGCTGGCTTTGATGAAAACTGAGGTTCTTATTTGACACGGATAGTTCAGCTGGTTAGAGCGCGGTGCTGATAATGCCAACGTTGAAGGTTTGATCTTTATATGGGACAGCTGCATGTTCCTGAACTAGAATCACTAGGTGATCCTCAGGGTCCCTTCCAACTCTACAATTCTGTGCCTGAATTCTGCAACCAATACCATATTCTGTGGTCTTGCAGAACTGTGGCATATTTATTTGCAATTCGGGCTTATATGGTGCTTTGCACAAATAACAACAACATGCCACCTCCTTGCAAACAACCCCCCCCCCACACACATACATACACACACATAATCTAAAGAAACAAGTTGTGGGAACATCCTGCTAGGCAATTCTGCGCCGGCTTATCCATTCCTCCCCCCCCCCCGCATTTTTACCCCCTCTTGCTTTGTGTTCTATATGCATGCTGGGAATAGACTGTGGCCACCATGTTTTGGAACGCAGGAAGTAACCATAAGGCAAAATCCTTTAGTTTGGCAGAGGGTTAAATCCTCTCATTCATTTCACACACCTCAGATACTCTGCCCAAGACCCCCCATGGAAGCAGAACAGAACAACAGCATGTTGATGCTTGAAATGAAGGTTAACAAGACCCTGACTCACTTTGTAATCATAGCCGGTGCTGAAAAGGATGTTGCTCGCAGTTGGGTGCCATTCGATGAGTCCCACCCTTCGCGAATGACCAAGAAGCTCCTTCTGTGCATCTGTGATGTTTGCTGTGAGTAAGTGGTGAGGAATGTTCCAGACTTTAACCTAAGAGACACAGCAGGGCAGAGACTTTAAGCCAGCTCCGTTAATCAACACCTGCCATTAGCAGCAGCAACCAGGACTAATAAGTCTTAATCAGTAGTTGAGGGTAAAGGAATGTGGGATGGAGAGATGGTTTGCAGGGGGTGGCAGAGGGGCAGGATCAATGCGCACCCAGTGCATATCCAACCCTCACAGTCTAGGAATCCATCCTGTCCCTTGTTTCCACCATGTGGGCCACCAAGTGTCTGTGCACAAACAAAGGTAACATGAAGTCAAGAGAGATGTTCCACCTGCACAGTGAGAGTTGTGCTTTCCATTGCCCCCCCCCCAAAAAAGGGGGGAAGGGTATCTGATCTGTCTCACTTCCTGCATTGCCGCTTTAGGGTGGAAGTGCCAAACCAGGACCTTAAGAAGTGCCCCACTCAACTGAAGTGTTTATTTGCATTTCTCACCCTGCCTCCAAAGAATGGCATTTCTGGCCTCGCAACAACATTATGAACTCAGTCAAGTTAAACCTGGCTCTAATATCCAAAGCTACTGCTCCAACAACAGTATCTCCTCGTTACTTTATCAGCTGTCCCTTGGAACCTTCCTAGCAAATGATGAGGCCTTTAGAACTAGTGTAAACATTTTGCTGCCCGGTCTCCATCATCATCAAAAACACATTGATGCCTTATGTGCTCCTACCTCTCTCTTGAATTCTGAATCACTAACCAGTGTTAAGCTCGCACCAGCATTTTCAGTGTGGTTACATCCACTCTACAGCAGGCAACCACAACCGGAAACATATCTGCCGGCTTTGGTTTGAGCTAACCATGGTTAGGGGGACGCGGGTGGCGCTGTGGGTTAAACCACAGAGCCTAGGACTTGCTGATCAAAAGGTCGGCAGTTCGAATCCCCGTGACGGGGTGAGCTCCCGTTGCTCCGTCCCTGCTCCTGTCAACCTAGCAGTTTGAAAGCACATCAAAGTGCAAGTAGATAAATAGGTACCGCTCCGGCGGGAAGGTAAACGGCGTTTCCGTGTGCTGCTCTGGTTCGCCAGATGCGACTTAGTCATGCTGGCCACATGACCCGGAAGCTGTACGCCGGCTCCCTCGGCCAATAAAGTGAGATGAGCGCCGCAACTCCAGAGTCGGCCATGGCTGGGCCTAATGGTCAGGGGTCCCTTTACCTTTAACCATGGTTAGAACAGTGCTGACTTAACACTAACTATAGCTATGAAAGGAAAGGGGGTGAGCCTATGGGATAATCTTGATCTTCTAACCATAGTTAGGAAACTGGGCAGCCTTCTGTCTGCACCTGACAGGGGTTACATCGCTCCAGAGGTTCCCGAAACTTACAGTGGTATCTTCAGAGCACGAGGCTATTACAAAGTCATCGAAAGGGTTCCACTTAATGTCTAAAACATTCCCTTTGTGCCCACAGATGCGAGGGTAATGCGGGTCGAGTTTTCCTGTCTGGAAACAAACGGAAAGATTTAGTTCCCAAACTGCAACGTCTCTGATAAGGCCTGTCAATCAACACAAACAAAACAGAACTCTCCAGTGTGTCTTGTCCTTCATGGTTTTATCTTGACCCCTTAATGTATCTCTCACTTGGAGCCATACCCGTATTAAACCACCAGTATCAACAGTTTCCATAACTTACTTGTGTTCCCTTTTGCAGGGTTTGGATACAAACTACACAGACTAGGGGCTCCTCCAGATGAAGTGTTTATTGTGCAGTCATCCTGAGTCGCTTGCACAAAGTTCTGTGGAAATTAGACTCATCCAGTCTTTATTGACCATTCATTCTGATTTGCTTGTGTGGGGTGTTTATACGTCTTCCTGTGAATCATGTATTCACCCCACACTTTTCATTGAATTTCTCTGTCACTTTCCTAACTGCAAAAAGTCTGCTGCTGCTTTTTTTTTCCCTTTCAAAAAGCGGATTCTTGTACTAGGGTGACAGAGTGCACTGATCCACGTTGATTCTGCAATCCTAAATTTCTTGTATGCACTTGAATCCTTCCCACAAAATACTGATAATCTGGAAACAATCCAGTAGGGAAGGACTGAAAACAAAACACATACAAATTTAGGGTGAAGAAAAACATATTTTAGAGCAGCCAAGCCAGTCTGAGAATGCCCATATGTTTAATACAGACACATATGTTTTTCTCTCCTAAGGCAAGCTTTCTGCCAGTTTCCAGCATAGTTGATTTGAAATATAGCTGTGGATGGTGCCTATTGGCTAGTTTCTGTGATGACACAAATGTCACCCCCCCCCCTCAATTCCTGATCTACTTTCACAACTTTATTTTGAACATTTGAGGTTCGTTTGGGGTTTTTTGGATGGTGAAGTATGGACATTTAAATGAAATACCATGTATGTGTGGCTTAGGGGAAAAGTCAGACCTGATGTATGAAGGAAGAGGAAAAATGATGACAAATTCAGCATGGAACCAGCTGGAATATATTCTGCAATTGGTAGGTTGCAAAGCTAGACTCCCAATGCAGATTAAGAACCTGCAATAACTGCATCTTACATGTGATTTCAAATACTACCCAGAAACAGCAAAGGAGAGAGGCTCTTACACAGGAGTTTCCTTCATCTCAAGCAATATGAATGTGGTTGTGATGTGCAACCCTGCTTGCAACACACACACTGAGGATGGGAAGCATATTTCCATTTGCATCGCAACGTAGATAGGAAATGCAAATTTCCAACGGCTGTTGTGGGCTGGGTATACGTTTTTGCTGTCCCTCTGTCTGGACTGGAGTCTTAAAATGGCCTCTTAACCTTACAGAGAGCGGAGCTAAAATACATTTTTCTTATTGTATATATTTTCACCACAAGGGGTCTGTAGTAGACAGGTGTTTTGAGGGGCACTGTAAAGGTTAGAGAGGATTATTATACTAAATATGTAAGTAAGATTCTGTTGTTGTAGATCATGGTCCTTTGGATTATAACATATGTCTATTACATAAAGGAAGCACAAGTGACGTGTGGCTGTTTTGTGGACCAAGATACTAATACACTCACTTTCGGCCACACCGCCACTGTTATACAACCCTCAAAAGGTTTTCCCCAGGGTGAAAAATGGTTAGTAAACCCTGTCTTAAAGGGGCAATAACCAATTAAGAGTACTTTTGGAGAACATCTAAAGAGCTATTATAGTTGCGTGAAAACGTGAGCAGGGTTTGAAATATGAGCAAGAGAAGAAACACATTAAGGTTAATCACTTAGGATGTGTGTTATAAGTTAAATTATGCAATGTTAAAGGATAAACATAGAACCCCATGGAGAGGGGGATGGGAAGTCAATGGATAAATTAAAGGTATTATTGATGGCAAAGTATGAACACTTTTGAAAACAAAATACATCTTTTTTTTTAAAGAGTGCTTTTTGGAATAGTCATTCAGTCCAATCACCCTGTGAATGTGTTGTCCAAAACCAGCCCCAGAATTACATACAGTGGTGCCCCGCAAGACGAATGCCTCGCAAGACGGAAAACTCGCTAGACGAAAGAGTTTTCCATTTTGGAGGTGCTTCGCAAGACGAATTTCCTATGGGCTTGCTTCGCAAGACGACAATGTCTTGTGAGTTCCTGCGGGTTTTTTCCCCTTTCCCCCCTTTTTCTAAGCCGCTAAGCCGCTTATCAGCTGATCCGATCAGCAGATAAGCCGCTAAAAGCCGCTAATAGCGCTAATCCGTCAATGGGCTTGCTTCGCAAGACGAAAAAACCGCTAGACGAAGAGAATCACAGAACGGATTCTTTTCGTCTTGCGAGGCACCACTGTACATTTACAAAAGGAAGCATTTGTGACTTTATCCTGGATGACGACCTTTTGGATCACCCTGTAGCTCTATCACCACCATCTTTAGCACAAGAATTGGTGGCAAGTGGTTTAGGTCCTCAGTCCAGCCCCCAGCAGAGCCTCAGATCCCAGGGACCCTCGCCTAAAAATATGGCTTTCTCTTATGAAAACCAGTACATCTGCAAAAGGCTCACCAGGCAACTCAGGATGAGTGGGAAAGGCAAAAGGGCTCTTTAAGCCCCCTTCAACCTGCAACAGCAAGCTCTTCCAGAGTCCTGGTGTTTGTATGGGCAGGGAGGAGGTCCCAGACGATTCTTGTGCAACTCAGCAGCGCGTTAGCCGCAAGCAAAACGAACCCATGCAGTGCAAAAGGAGTTTATATGGGGTTTGTGTGCATGTGTGTAAATGAGCCCTTTGCCCTAGCTCCCAGTTCATGAGAGAGTCGGTAGATAGAGCCAATACTGTTGGCCTTTCAATCCCTTTGGTTTTCAAGTGCCACCAATGGCGTAGCGTGGGGGGTGCAGGGGGGGCCGGCCGCACCGGGCGCAACATCTGGGGGTTAGGGTTAGGGGGCGCAAATCCACAGGTTAAGGGGCGCAAATTACTTGCCTTGCCCCGGGTGCTGACAACCCACGCTACGCCACTGAGTGCCACGGGCAACACTGGCCTCTGTCGCTCTTTCCTTCCCTCCCTCCCTCTTCTTCTTTTTTTTTTTAAAAAGATATCTATTGCAGTTTTTAAACAACAAACAAACCACCAAACATATAGAATGCCATCACCATACAACAAACAGAAAGAATCAAAACAAAATTGAGAAATAAACAAAGATGCCCTCTCACATCTCTGCCTCCCAAAGGCTCACACAGCTGTTTATTGCAGCAGCCCTGGCTACAAGCTCCGCAGGTGAATGGTGCTTCTAGGGCTGGCCGGGGGGTGCTTCCCAGCCCCCTGTGGGGCAGTGTGAGGAAGCACCTCTCTTTGGGGCAGGGGGGGCAGCTCACAGGCTGCCCAGAGGACTCCCAAGGAGCGGGGAGAGGAGGCTGAGGGAACACTCTACAAGGGAGGGTGTTTGAAAAAGGGTGAGAGGCTGCCAGCTCTGCAGGCAAGGGGTGACATTACTGGGCTCCTGAGCCCCACAGGGTTGCCACAAGAGAGCTGTGGGCTCAAAGAGGCTGAAAACCTCTGCCTTACTCCATTCAAAATATGCTCCTCTGTTAAAATGAATGGGCCATTTGGGCTTTAGGAGGTTCCATTGCCCACCGAGACATACAAACACACGAAACCAGCTACACCTGTCAGTAAGGTGGTCCTTACCTGATTTACTGGTATGACAATAAAGGCTCCTCCGCCGGCACATTCTGTCACAACAGCAACGAAATGCGGGTTCACAGCGCAGAAGTGATTGTCGTGAACACTGCGGGTGATAGGCACACAGTCGTAGCACTTCTCTTTACTGGCTGCCTTGCCGTAAACATGGCGGAATTTTGAACTCCGGTACTGAGGGGACCATGACATCTGCAATGAACACAGAAAACGGAACCGTGAAGCCACCAGACCGTTCGAGATTTCAGATTCAAATGAGGACACTCTTGTACAGTGGTACCTCGGGTTACATACACTTCAGGTTACATACGCTTCAGGTTACACACTCCTCTAACCCAGAAACAGTGCTTCAGGTTAAGAACTTTGCTTCAGGATAAGAACAGAAATCGGGCTCTGGCGGCGTGGCGGCAGCAGGAGGCGGCCCCATTAGCTAAAGTGGTGCTTAAGAACTGTTTCAGGTTAAGAACAGACCTCCGGAACGAATTAAGTACTTAACCCGAGGTACCACTGTATATGTAAGGTAAAAGGTAAAGGGCCCCTGGATAGTTAAGTCTAGTCAAAGGCGACTCTGGGGTTGAAGCGCTCATCTTGCTTCAGGCCAAGAGAGCCGGCATATGTCCACAGACAGCTTTCCAGGTCATGTGGCCAGCATGACTAAACCGCTTCTGGCGCAACGGGACACTGTGACGGAAACTAGAGTGCACGGAAAAGCCGTTTACCTTGCCGCCGCAGTGGTAACTATTTATCTACTTGCACTGGTGTGCTTTCCAACTGCTAGTGTGTATATGTATTTATATGCATCCCAAAAACCTTTGGTGAATTGGGCACTTCCCCTGCATGCAAAGACAAGCTCCGGTGGATTGAACAGATGCGACTAATGGTGGGTCCAACAGTCAAGAAGGTGGTTTCTGCACGCACTGTAGAGGAAAGTGAGGGGCAGGTGGGGCTTGTCAACCTGAGAAAGCAGCCCATCTAGGAGAAGGAAAACTCTCAAACGAAACCTCCACCACCTTGTGGGCTATTGGGGGAAGAAAAGGCTAAGGAGTAAACCATGGGTAGGCCAATTAAGGCCTGGGGGCCGGATCTGGCCCAATCACCTTCTAAAACCGGTCCACAGACGTTCCAGGAATCAGCATGTTTTACATGAGCAGAATGTGCCCTTTTATTTAAAATGCATCTCTGGGTTATTTGTGGGGCATAGGAATTCGTTCATTTTTCTTTTCAAAATATAATCCGGCCCCCTGAAATTATATGGCTTCAGTAGAAATGTTATAAGGAATTAAGTATAAATAGATTAATAGAGTATTAAAGGAAAATAAGATTAAAAGGTGTTAAGATAATTATAGGATAGAAAACAGGGGAAGATGGTAAGGAATTGCTGAAATAATTAATAGAAGTGGAATACAAAAAGGGAGGTGTGAGGAGGCCGTGGAAATATGAGAAAGAAATATAAGATATTGGAAGTTTTTTCTTTTTTCTTTTTTCCCTTCTTTTTTCTTTTGATGTGTTTTTAAAGTGTTTTTGTTTTGTTTTGTTAATTTTTATGTAGTGTTTTTGTATTCTAATGCATTGTTTTTTCTTTTGTAAGTGTTTAAATTGTTGTAAAAGTAATAAATATTATAAAAAAAACAACAAAATATAATCCGGCCCCCGACAAGGTCTGGAGGACAGTGGACCGGCCCCCTGCTGGAAAAGTTTGCTGACCCCTGGAGTAAACCCTACACAAATCCAGAGTGGAGTCCCACAAGACACTTGGGTGATGCCTTGTAGGCCTCCTTCTTGCAATTACTGCAGCTAAGCCAGTGCCAAGCGTATTGCTCTGCTTTCCTTTAGACCAGGGGTCTGCAACCTGCGGCTCCGGAGCCGCATGTGGCTCTTTTACACCTTTGCCGCAGCTCCGGGGCAGATACTAGCGAGGGGAGGAGGCGCATTGTGCGCCCCGAGACTCCCACTGTGGCAGGCGCTGTACTGGCTGTGACGTCGCATGGGGGCGGTGCGTGCGTTAGTCACGCACCGTCCCGACGTCACCTTCCCACCCGCTGTCAGATTGCGGCTCCGGAGATATATTTGTTTAAAATGTCTCAATGGTTTTGCGGCTCCCAGGTTTTTTTCCCTTCGGAAATGGGTCCAAGTGGCTCTTTTTGTCTTAAAGGTTGCAGACCCCTGCTTTAGACCAAATCAGTGAGGCTGAGAGGTCTTGTCATCTCGGCAGCCCATGATCTCCAGACACACTGCCAAGGCTTGCGCCCCAGGGAGGTCACTTCAGTGCCGCTAACACAGTGGTTTGACTTCACTCCATTGTCTCTGGAGACCGACGGATGCCAGCAATATAATACGTATACATGGGAATTCCTTGTAGATGACTGAAAAGAGTAAGTCAGGTTGTGTACCCACAGCAATGCCCGAGGGGGAATGACTGCTGGGAGGAGTGCAGAAAGAAGCAGTACAATGGTACACCTGCAGGAGCACAGCCGGACACCTACAACTGCCCCACCTGCAACAAAACATGTCTCTCCTGTATTGGTCTCTACAGCCACAGCAGGCACTGTAGCTCCCCGGTGGTTTGACTTCCAGTGGTTTGACTCTTCCACTCCTGAGACAGACGGATGCCTATTCTTACATCAGTTATCACTGCCTGTCTGTCTCACACACTCACATTCTGACACACTGTTGAACATTCTTCCCTGATTACTGTATCCATTTATCCTGTCTACCCTGTTGTTGTGTTGTTGTTTAGTCGTTTAGTCGTGTCCAACTCTTCGTGACCCCATGGACCGGAGCACGCCAGTCACTCCTGTCTTCCACTGCCTCCTGCAGTTTGGTCAAACGCATGCTGGTAGCTTCAAGAACACTGTCCAGCCATCTCGTCCTCTGTCGTCCCCTTCTCCTTGTGCCCTCCATCTTTCCCAGCATCAGGGTCTTTTCCAGGGAGTCTTCTCTTCTCATAAGGTGGCCAAAGTGCCAGCCTCAGCTTCAGGATCTGTCCTTCCAGTGAGCACTCAGGGCTGATTTCCTTAAGAATGGAGAGGTTTGATCTTCTTGCAGTCCATGGGACTCTCAAGAGTCTTCTCCAGCACCATAATTCAAAAGCATCAATTCTTTGGCGATCAGCCTTCTTTATGGTCCAGCTCTCACTTCCATCCATCACTACTGGGAAAACCATAGCTTTTACTATATGGACCTTTGTTGGAAAGGTGAGTTGGCTTTTTAAGCAGTTGTGTTAAACTGAGGTTGCAATCCAGTGCATGCTTACTTGAGTGTAAGCCAAACTGAACACAACAGAAATTCTTCCAAAGGACTTTCCCCCAACTTTCATAGGCTAGATTTCCTATTTGTTTATTTATTTTTTAAATTAAAAATGCTTGATAGAACGTTTATTCCCACAATGGATCTGGATTACAGAATAGCTGCAACTCAGATGCACCAGCAACATTTGCTTTCTGGATAGGCAGTTACAGGGAGGGGGGATACAGAAGGGAAGTTAATGAATACCAGGGCACATGTATGTATTTGCATGTCAAAAATGCCCCTCAAAAATTCCCCCTAAAGGAAAGCAGGGGCAGTGATTAAGGATAGATACCAGAAAACAGTCTGATTAGCCAACTCTCCCTAGTTAATAAAGACAATTAGAGCACATGTACCAAACTAAATTAGCAGGGCAAAGGGGAACAGTGATCTGAGGCAGGAAATTTTCCATTTCATAAGTTCATTAGTAACAATGAATTCCAATTACAAATAAAGTATTAGGTCGGCTTGGCAGTTTCAAAGCTTTTAGCTCTGGTTGCTAAAACAATCATGCTAAATTAGATCATTCTCCAGGACATCAAATAATTTCCCAATGCAAATTACCCTAAATTTTTCCAATTCTATTTTTTTTTTTTAGAAAACCCACATCACCGTTGAGGAGACAGGCATACTATTAAACTCTTTCAATAGTGGCCCCCCAAAACCAGCTTCCTTTTGGCTTCACAATCAGAATAAGATGGAAATGCCAGCAGACCTTATTCTCCTATCATCGGTCATTGCAGTGATTTTTTTTTTAAAAAAACAACTTTAAAAAGCTCAAAACTGCTCTTGGGATTGGAGAAGAAGAGGCTTCTTGATGACATCATGGGTGCCTGCCAATCAGAGCTCCTGCTCTCAGTTTGCAGAATTGTGGTTCCCACCCATCTCCCTTCAGGACTTGACCTTGAACAGAAAAATTCCTTTTGCGCTGAATGTAGCAAGGGCACTTCCAAACTGACGCCACTACTTGGGGGGGGAAATGTTATGTGTATCTCCACCTTCAGTCTGTTAATTTCGAGTTTCTGATGAGTCAGATTGAAGGTGGGAAACTGGCCTGATTTTTTATGCCAATAATAATAATAATAATAATAATAATAATAATAATAATAATAATTTTATTATTTATACCCGCCCACCTGGCTGGGTTTCCCTAGTTTCAGGCTTAGCTCATTTAGGAACAGTTTCATGGGATGCTGCTACAATAGGATGCCGCTGCTGTCTAATGCATTCTTCGTCACTCCCCCACCCCCCCTCAAATAATGCAAACATTAAAAGAGAGTAGAAATAACCAAAATACAGCCATGAACTACCAAGCCATATGCAGCCCACCAGTCACGTATTATGGCCTGTGGCAACTCCTTCCCGCTTTCATTCTAAACAGCAGGTTTATCAGGCTCCTGGTGAGCCACCATACATTCACAGCAAGCTATGAAGATTTGCCCCAACATTAAACCTTAAAACAACAACATTACTGGCGCATAAAATAACCCAGGAAAGAACTGCATTTAATGCTAACCCAACGGCCCCCAAAGCCTGGCAAAGCAGGAAGCTTTTACTAGACTTCTCAAAGACCCAACAGAATGGACTCGTCGACAGTCCCGTCCCCATTCCAGTTGGAAATTTTGGAAGAAGGTGCCATGACCAAAAAGTCCCTGCTCCTTGCAGTCTCTCACTTTACCACTCATAGTGAGTTTTCTGGAGCCGAAGACTCACTTGATGAACTGAGCATATGGAGCTGTTAAGAAGGTTTTATGGCAGTTTTTCTCAACCTCGAGTCCCTAGCTGTTGTTGGACTACAACTCCCATCATCCCTGTCCGCTGGTCCTGCTAGTGGGGAGCAGGAAAAGGATGTTAGCGAGGGGTGGAGCCATGACTGGGACCCACCGGGGCAAGCCGGGTATGGGAAGGGTGAGGTTGTGGTTGTGGGAAGTATTAATGGGGTGACAGAGGTAGGCAAGGAGGTGGGGGTCAGTGTGCAGTGGCCAGAGGAACAGGACCCTTCATCACAGCCAGAGGACACCCCCCATCTCCACAAACAAGGTGGGCCCTGAAGCATAGGAGCGGCGGGAGGTACGCTCTGGGAGCCTGAGACAGGCAAGGACACACAGCCCAGCTCACTAGCTGGCGAGGAGGGGCTCATTGGCCATAATAATAATAATCATTATTATTATTATTTATTATTTATACCCCACCCATCTGGCTGGGTTTCCCCAGCCATTATGGGCAGCTTCCAACTGAATATTAAAAACAATACAGCATCAGACATTAAAACTTCCCTAAACAGGGCCGCCTTCAGTTGTCTTTTAAAAGTTGTTTATTGCCTTGACATCTGCTGGGAGGGCGTTCCACAGGGCAGGCGCCACCACCAAGAAGGCCCTCTGCCTGGTTCTCTGTAACCTCATTTCTCGCAGCAAGGGAACTGCCAGAAGGCCCTTGGCGCTGGACCTCAGTGTCTAGGCTGGATGATGGGGGTGGAGACGCTCCTTCAGGTATACAGGACCGAGGCCGTTTAGGGCTTTAAAGGTCAGCACCAACACTTTGAATTGTGCTTGGAAACATACTGGGAGCCAATGAAGATCTTTCAGGACCGGTGTTATGTGGTCCCGGCGGCCACTCCCAGTCACCAGTCTAGCTGCTGCATTCTGGATTAATTGCAATCTCCGAGTCACCTTCAAAGGTAGCCCCACGTGGAATGTATTGCAGTAGTCCAAGCGGGCGATAACTAGAGCATGAACCACTCTGTCTGCGGGCAGGTAGGGTCTCAGCCTGCGTACCAGATGGACCTGGGAGGAGGGATGTGGTTTCTCAAGTAGATTAGGCTCAACACAGGTGAGGGTCACAGGCTTCGCCAAGCCCAGGTGCTACAATCAAAACTCAAGGGAGAAAAGGGGAGCAGAGCTGAGGGGCTCTGTCTGCTCAACTGCCCATGGTGATGGACTTCGGCTTGGATGCTCCAAGATCTCTGCTGGGACTGTGCTTTGGGTTTAACTCTGGACTGTGTTTCTTGACTGTTGGACTTTCGCCCAAGGGACTTACCCATATGTGACTGTGCTTTAGTTCTTGCCTAGAGGGTCATATTTTGCTCCCAAGCCTGTGGTGACTCTACTTCAGGCATAGGCAAACTCGACCCTCCAGATGTTTTGGGACTACAACTCCCATCATCCCTGACCACTGGTCCTGTTAGCTAGGGATGATGGGAGTTGTAGTCCCAAAACACCTGGAGGGCCGAGTTTGCCTATGCCTGCTCTACATCTGCGTACTATCAATTTATGCTTCTCCTTTGCACAGTCAGTAGTGTTGGCCTGCCTTTAAGACACATTTGTTTATCTTGGCTTTTAGATGACAGTGTGGTGTAGTGGTTAAGAGCGGTAGTCTTGTAATCTGGGGAACCAGGTTCGCATCTCCGCTCCTCCACATGCAGCTGCTGGGTGACCTTGGGCCAGTCACACTTCTCTGAAGTCTCTCAGCCCCACTCACCTCACAGAGTGTTTGTTGTGGGGGAGGAAGGGAAAGGAGATTGTTAGCCGCTTTGAGACTCCTTAAAGGGAGTGAAAGGCGGGATATCAAATCCAAACTCTTCTTGTTGCCATGAGCCTTCTATTTCTTTCCTGCAAGAATGGCAATTTGACTGCTTTTAGTTCAAACTTAATTTAGATTTGTTTTCAGTTGTATCTATTTTCTACTGCATGCTGCCTTGGAGAAAGGAGAGGGGAGAAGTAAGAATAAGAAGAAATTTACCGTGGTAATTCCCAAAACAGTTTTTGCTGGATGGCCATCTGTCATAAAGTGTGCCTCCACCCCCATCGTTCAGCCTGGACACTGAGGTCCAGCTCCGAGGGCCTTCTGGCAGTTCCCTCATTGCGAGAAGTGAGATTACAGGGAACCAAGCAGAGGGCCTTCTCAGTGGTGGTGCCCGCCCTGTGGAACGCCCTCTCATCAGATGTCAAGGAAATAAACCACTATCTGACTTTTAGAAGACGTCTGAAGGCAGCCCTGTTTAGGGAAGTTTGTAAAGTTTGCTGTTTTATCGTGTTTTTAATATTCTGCTGGGGGCCAGATGGGTGGGGTATAAACAAACAAACAAATTGTTACTATTATTACAGTGGTACCTCGGGTTACATACGCTTCAGGTTACATACGCTTCAGGTTACAGACTCCGCTAACCCAGAAATAGTACCTCAGGTTAAGAACTTTGCTTCAGGATGAGAACAGAAATTGGTCTCTGGCAGCGCGGCAGCAGCGGGAGGCCCCATTAGCTAAAGTGGTGCTTCAGGTTAAGAACAGTTTCAGGTTAAGTACGGACCTCTGGAACGAATTAAGTACTTAACCCGAGGTACCACTGTATTATGCTTCAGTTGAGATTCCCGCATTGCAGGGGGCTGGACTAGATGACCCCCATGATCCCTTCCAACTCTAGAATTCTATGATTCTAGGGTTTTTAAAAGGCCAGCATCTTGAACTGTGTTTGAAAACTGACAGGCAACCAGTAAAGATCTTACGATACAGGTATCATATGCTCTAGGCAGCTGACTCAGCCAACTTTGTCAGGCAGCTGCACTTCTGGACCAACTGAGCAGTTCAATAAAGGCAGCCTTGAAAGGCAACCACACACAGAGTGCATTGCAAAAAAAAATCGAACCAGGAAGTTAGCAGAGAATGTAAGGCAGCTGCCAGGTCCTTCTGAGGCCAAAGCAGAAATGCATACCATGATGCTTAAAAAGATCAAAAAAATCAAAAGCATATTGTGACTTGAAGAGGTCAAGTACTTTGCCAAGCAGAGCCGGAGGCTAAGCTCAAACATCTCTCTTAATCCAGCTGAACGCAGTGTGACTGTGAATAGGTGATCCTTTACACAGCAAAAAGGAATTTAACCATCAGATTTCCTGGCACTAAACGGAGAAGAGATGGTTATCTCCTCTTCAGAAAGGAGGAGGCTGTTTGCCCCTAAGCGCTGTAGACATGTTTTTGCCGAATTATCTGCATATATGTTTGTTTATATCAGTGTAGTCTAGAAGCCCATTAAACGGGAGGAGGTGTTGCTACATCGCTGCACGTTGGGAAGGTTTCCAGGCATCGGCAATATGTCACAAATAACTAGGAGGAGGGATGTGTGGGTAAGCCGGCTAGTGTTTGTTGGTTGCTGTTGTTTCGCGGGCTAGCAACTTTTGTAGACTTATTTGCACAGCTGTATGAGAAAGAGGGGAAGAGAAGAGAAAAAGGGGAGGAATGTATATGAAAACACAGCAGGAAGGAAAACTGCTCATCTCTCTCTCTCTCTCTCTCTCTCTCTCTCTCACACACACACACACACACACACACACACACCAAGGTCTTTTTGTTTATTTGCTGCTGTTTCTAAAAGCATTCACTTCCTCTGCTAATTGCAGCAGCCCCTTCCACTATCTCATTGCTGATTTACAGGACAAATATTCCTCCCAAAAGAGTGCCATGATTCTGCAGTTCCCTACTCCAAAATATGGCATTGATCATGCCCTGAAGGCTTACGTCTCTCCATCTTTTTCCATCCTAGCCTTGGAAGAGCTGTTGGCCCTCTAACCACCTCCATTCTTCCTTCCAGCGTCATGTGGCACACAGATCCTGGGAACGTGGCAGGTGGTACCACATGTCCGAATGTCCCATCACATCAAGAGATCCCTGCCTATGGAAAACTAGCATGTCAGGGAAGAGGTCTGTTCTTTGAAGAGCTAGTTTTCTGTAGGCAAAAGGAAGCAATACCAAATCAAAACACCACAAGATTACAGAACTATGGCCCCTTTCTTAAAACAACCAACCAGAAAATGGATATAACAGGTTAAACAGAAGTAAAGTTAAGATCTGGTTACACTACTCTGTACGTTTGGTAGCCTTTTCGCCCATTTTAGTCACTGGTGTTCTAAGCATGTGGAAATATTTTTGAATGATAACATTTCAGCTCATTATGTCTCTCTTTTTTCACCTTGGAAAGTAGATCCACAGCATGCTATTTATTTTGCACAGGCAAGTGAAATTTGAGACAAGTACATTGTAGATTAGTCTTCAAAATTGCCAAGAGGTTATGCTAAGGCTGCCTTTCCATTCCTTCCTCCACTGCTCTCCCTTTACTGGCTTCCCTCACACTTAAAAAATACAAACCGTAAGCTCCTCAGGGCAGAGACCTGTTTTTCTGGCTTGTGTTGCACCAGGCCTGTACAACGTGTGATCCATCAAGCCAAACAATACTCCACAACCAGAGCAATAAACTTCCTGGGTTTGCTTTTGCTGTGTACCTTAGAGGGCAAGTTATCAGGCTATTGGCAAGTCACAATAGGAACTGTCTGGCTTGCCCAAGTGCTTTTTAAACCAAATGATGTGCAGAATTCACCATCCGGCTGCAGCTCCTCATAGCATGGGGAATAAACAATATCGCCTGCTAATGACTGCAGATCAAGTTGTTCCTCAAGGCACAAGAGCAGGCCGGGCAAGATTTTTTCCAGCCATATATTGTGAGCTGACAGCCTGCCCTGCTCTTTCAGCCTCAGGCGGGAAGCAAAGCCAGGAAGCTTGATCATTGCGCCAGAGGGCTGCCTATATGACTGGTGGACCACAAATTGTGCAAGCCGACATTACATTGTACGGCGCTAAATGCATAAATAATGAAAACATTCCCCCCCCCTAAACCACTTACCTTTCATTTATTTGCAATCTGTTTCCAACAAATTAAGCTTTTTGAGGAGACCCAGCAAGTTATTGTTCTGTCGCTTGCGTGAAAATAAATTTTAAAAAAGGCTGACGGGTTTTTGTTTGTTTCTGTTAATGACGAGAAAACGAAGGAAAAGAACCAGGAAAAGAGGTAAGTTCAGCAACCCATGCTGACTGCACACGTCTGCCCTCAGCCTGCGCCGTCAGGTGTGTATATGGGGGAAACAAAAACAATGAAATTGGAACCTGAAACCTTGTCCGGTTGGGCGTGGCCATAGGTGCCTCCCTGCCAGTCAGGTGAATCAGCTCTGTGTACAGTCTCTGCATGTTTACCTGTGACCTCAGGGTATCAGTTACCCACCCTCAGCCTGTTTGGTTAACCTGCTTAAGGGCACCCGCCGAAGCTTAAGTATAATGCTCAAGGGCTTCCACTAACACAGATTTCTCCACAAGACAGAGGCACACAATGGCCTAACCAGTTTCCTGTATGTCACAGGCTCCGATTTTCTTTATTTACTCTTCCGTTTTTATTTCCCTTTTCCGATACTGCCAAAGGCAGAAGCAGAATTTAAGCAAGATATACTCCCTTAATGCAGGAGTAGGGAACTTTATTTCTCCCTGGGGGCCATATTCCCTTATGGATAGCCAAGCCAGGGGTTGGCAGGTCTTGAGGCCAAAGGGGGGGGGGAGATATCAGTGTCACGAATTCGAACCCACGTTGGGCCATTGCAGGGGGTTGGACTAGATGACCCTCGTGGTCCCTTCCATACAATTCCATGATACCACTTTACTACTTCCACAAAGACTCATGGGAGCTGTAATTTGTTAAGGGTGCTTGGAGTTTTCAGGCTGCCCCTCAAAGAGCTGCAATTTTTGGAGTGGTTTAACGGTTGACCCTTATTTTCCACTTTTGGACTTATCAAAATTACAAAAGAACTTATTTACGTATGCAACTACGGCCGCACGGACACTACTAGTACAACACTGGAAAGAAAATGGTGTCCCAACTAAAGAAGATTGTCAAGTTCAATTAATGGAATATGCTGAAATGGCAAAATTGACAATGAAATTAAGAAGCAGAGATGACAATGAATTTAAGGAAGAATGGAAGATGTTTATTGCATATACAGTGGTACCTCGGCTTACATATGCTTCAGGCCACATACGCTTCAGGTTACAGACTCCACTAACCCAGAAATAGTACCTCAGGTTAAGAACTTTGCCTCAGGATAAGAACAGAAATCGTGCTCCAGCGGCGCGGCGGCAGCGGGAGGCCCCAGTAGCTAAAGTGGTGCTTCAGGTTAAGAACAGTTTCAGGTTAAGAATGGACCTCCAGAACGAATTAAGCACTTAACCCAAGGTACCACTGTATTTCTGGGTTAGTGGAGTCTGTAACCTGAAGTGTCTGTAACCAGAGGTACCACTGTATGTTCAAGCCGTCTTGCTCAGGTGAGCAACCTGGCCGCTGAAGTTTCCGAACCATTTTCAGAGGCAGCCCTACCTATAACGTATTGCAGAAATCTAACCTTGAGGTTCGATTGCCATTAGACTCTTCTCACAGACAGACACAGATCTTCCTTTTACTAACCTAGGATGATGCAAGCCTCTGCTGGCAGAAAGATGCTGACTTTGTAGTCAGTGCGGATTTGCTGAACAGGACGTTTTACGCATGGTCAGCAAGCCGGCCCTCTCCTTTCTGGAGAGGGCTAGCGGCTGTCCTGCCATAACACACAGGGAGTTTCGCCAAACCACCATCCAGTCCAGACACTGTACTTATTCTCAGTTTACTTCCCAACGGTACTTCCTCTTCCCTGTGTCTTGCCTTCTTTTGACAGGGCATATGAACTGTCCCTGCATGTTGTATGAGAAATATATATATAAGCTGTCAGAAAATTCATCTGAGACCCAAATACAGCAGATTTTGTGGTTTAACCATAGAATTGTAGAGTTGGAAGGGACCCTGAGGATTATCTAGTCCAAACCCCATACGGGGATTGAACCTGCAACCCTTGGCATTATCAGCACCACGTGAGCTTATCCCACTGAGCTATCCAGGCTATCGTTATCAATCCTCATCTTGTCCTTTTAACTGCTTCCTACCATGCAGGTAGTGGGTGGCGCTGTGGGTTAAACCACAGAGCCTAGGACTTGCTGTCAGAAGGTCGGTGGTTCGAATCCCCGCGACGGCGTGAGCTCCCGTTGCTCGGTCCCAGCTCCTGCCAACCTAGCAGTTCAAAAGCACGTCAAAGTGCAAGTAGATAAATAGGTACCGCTCCGGCGGGAAGGTAAACGGCGTTTCCGTGTGCTGTTCTCATTCGCCAGAAGCGGCTTAGTCATGCTGGCCACATGACCCGGAAGCTGTACGCTGCTTCCCTCGGCCAATAAAGCGAGATGAGCGCCGCAACCCCAGAGTCGGCCACGACTGGACCTAATGGTCAGGGGTCCCTTTACCTTTTTCTTTACCATGCAGGGACAACAGCAAATGCCAATAACTGAATCATCTTTCTTTCTTCTTGGGTACAAATTTGCAGATGGGAAACAGTTCCCCTATGTCAATGCCGGCTGTTGCAACCACTGCTCTAGAGGAAATGAATTGAAAGAATTGCATGATTCACCATTACTTAACAGAGACTGATTCCACTAGCTGACAAATGCCCCCTGCTGGTCAATATCACTGTGTACAAAAATAATCCCCTTCAAAATGTAATATTTTACCAGTTTCTGCTTCCTGAGGAGAGCTTTCCAAAGGTCAGGATCTGCTTATTTGTTTGATGCCTGAAATTGGCTCCTATCACCAAGCCATTATGTGCAAAGGCAGAACAGGCAATAAGCACAGATGTACCGACAAACGGTGCCTGTAGTGCAAAGCATTATTGGAAGCAACGCAAAGACTGGACCCCTAGAGCTCCAAAATGTCTAACACTACCCTTACTTTATCTTCCCAAAGTCAAGCTTCTCTTGCAATGTAAGAGATGATGACACACAAGAGTCCAGGGCGGTGTTTCCTGTTTTCGGACTACAGTTTCCATCATCCCTGACCACTGGTCCTGCTAGCTAGGGATGATGGGAGTCATAGTCCAAAAACAACTGGCGACCCATGCTATAAAATACCCAGAGAGAAAATAACATGTAAACATGTTATTTTCTCTTTTATGGTTTTATTTGCATAATGCCTAATAAAGGTTTGATTTCAACAATACCCAGAGAATGGCGACTGTTCTGCATGACAGAATAGCATGGTCATTATCACAATTTGTGTTTTTGTATCTGTGCGGGAAGCAATTGAAAATAAGTACAAATATCCTAAACCTGTTATGGGCTGAAAAAACAGTTACGTCGAGTAGCAGCCAGCCAAACTATCTTTGTATAGCACAGCATGGAAGCAAAAGCCTCTCCTGAACCCAACAACTGCTCTTCAGTACCGTTTGTCTGAACATTGAGGTTCAGCTGAACTATTGGGGGCAGTAATCAAAGATAAAGTTATCCTCCTCTATGAATGTGTCTAAGGTAAAGGTAAAGGGACCCCCAACCATTAGGTCCAGTCGTGACCGACTCTGGGGTTGCGGTGCTCATCTCGCTTTATTGGCCGAGGGAGCCGGCATACAGCTTCCGGGTCATGTGGCCAGCATGACTGAGCCGCTTCTGGCGAACCAGAGGAGTGCACGGAAACGCCGTTTACCTTCCCGCCAGAGTGGTACCTATTTATCTACTTGCACTTTGACGTGCTTTTGAACTGCTAAGTTGGCAGGAACAGGGACCGAGCAACGGGAGCTCACCCCGTCGCGGGGATTCGAATTGCCGACCTTCTGATTGGCAAGTCCTAGGCTCTGTGGTTTAACCCACAGCGCCACCCGCGTCCCATGAATGTGTCTAATGCACTTTTAAACTATCTAAGCCAGTGACCATCACTGCAAGTTGTGACAGCAGATTCCATAAATCAATTCTGCGTTGTATGAAGAAGCCCTTTCTTTGGTCTGGCTGGAATCTGCTGCCCATCAGCTTCATGAAGTCCTCGTATTATATGGCAGAGGAAATAAATTTCATCTCTATCCACGGTCTCCCATGGGAGGTTGTGAACTCTCCTTCCTTGGAGGTTTTTAAGCACAGGTTGGGTGGCCATCTGTCATGGATGCTTTAGCTGAGATCCCGGTATTGCAGGGGGTTGGACTAAATGACCTTTGGGTCCCTTCCAACTCTACAATCTATGATTCACCACAGCGCTTGCAACTTTATCAACCTCTACAAGGCCATCAGCTAATATCAGCTAAAACATACTTGGCATGCACCATGAGAACAAACTTTTAGGAAGCAGCATTTTCTCACAAACGGAGATGAACGAACCCCAGTTAAAGAACAAAAAGTAACACATTTTAGCACTATGAAGCAGTTTTGCTAAAAGAACAGCAGACACTTAAAACAAACAAAGAAACAAACAAACTTCACACCACAAAAAAATCTAATTTTGAAAAGTAGGGAGCAGTGCCCACTGACGACAACAAATCTGAGATCAGCTATTTTATTTATTCTGTTGTTGTGTATAATTGTTTCTATCATACCCACTGTGTTAACATTGCTCTCGCAGTTTTTGCTTTAGTAAAAAGATAAGTAGGAGAACAAGAGACCTTGTGATCACAGAACTTGTAACCACAGAGGTACAAGAAGCCAGTCATTTCAAGGGTTAACTTTTAAGCCTCTGGACACAGTGACCAAGAGAAATTGGGAATCTGTGCAGAGCAGCTCCTGGCAAGAGGCGCTGAGAACCCAGCTCTCCTCATCCCAGCATTCTGGATCTTCAACAGAAAATAAATAATAATAAAACTTAAGAGAAGGTCGGTCAAGGAAAGTAATAGAACCACTCTATTCTGCCTTGGTCAGACCACACCTGGAATGCTATGTCCAGTTCTGAGGGCCACTAGTTAAAAAGAATATTGGCAAGCTGGAATGTGTGCAGAGGAAGACGACCAACATGATCAAGAGTCTGGAAACCAAGCTGTTATGTACTGAGTTGAATAGGATCCAAACTGCAGCAGTCTGATTGGTCCTAGAACAATAGGATCCAAATTGCAGCAGTCTGATTGGTCCTAGAACAATAGGATTCAGAATGCAGCAGTCTGATTGGTCCAAGAACAATGCAGCAGTATGATTGGTTGGCAGGAACCACCCAATCATGCTCCAGATATAAGTGAATCCACAACCTGATTGGCTTACAGTAGAATTCCAGAATTAACCAATCATGTGCAGCCCATTGTGTAAATAATGTATATAAAGCAGATACTTTGAGGGGACATTCATTCATTCCTCCTCACCACTATGAGCTGAATAAAGAGCATGAAATCACTTTGCGACTCTGGGTATATTTCACAAGCCTTATGAGGAACGGTTGAAGGAGCTTGGTATGTTTAGCCTGGAAAAGAGGAGACTGAGAGGAGATGTGACAGCCATCTTCAAATATCTAGACGGGTGTCACTTGGAAGATGGAGCAAGCTTGTTTTCTCCTGCTCTGGAAGGTAGGACTTGAACCAAAGGCTTCAAGTTACAAGAAAAGAGATTCTGACTAAACATCAGGAAGGACTTTCTGACAGTGAGAGCTGTTTGACAGTTGAACGGACGCCTTCAGAAGGTCGTGGACTCTCCTTCCTTCGAGGTTTTCCAAGCAGAGGTTGGATGGCCACCTGTCAGGGATCCTTCAGCTAAGATTCCTGCATTGTAGGGGGTTGGACGCGGGTGGCGCTGTGGGTTAAACCACAGAACCTAGGACTTGCCGATCAGAAGGTCAGCGGTTCAAATCCCCGTGACGGGGTGAGCTCCCCTGTTCCTGCCAACTTAGCAGTTCGAAAGCACGCCAAAGTGCAAGCAGATAAATAGGTACCCCTCCGGCGGGGAAGGTAAACGGCATTTCCATGCACTGCTCTGGTTCGCCAGAAGCGGCTTGGTCTTGCTGGCCACATGACCCGGAAGCTGTACGCCGGCTCCCTCGGCCAGTAAAGCAAGAAGAGCGCCGCAACCCCAAAGTCATACGCGACTGGACCTAATGGTCAGGGGTCCCTTTACCTTTAGGGGGTTGGACTAAATGGCCCTTGAGGTCCCTTCCAACTCTACCATTCTCCGATTCTGAAAAACCAAAACAATGATGTCACTCCCCTCCCTTAGGTTGGTTACTTGAGGACCAGTGGGACATAAGATACCTTCACGTACGCTAAGATGGTATCGAAGTAGAATTGAATACAACTCTTTGCCATTATACGCATGTGCCGCACCTGAAGCGTTGGCCTAGCACCCCACATTTCGGCATAAACATGACACTAGCAGCTTGGTACCGCAGCCTCCCGCTGCTTTACTCCTTTAGGGGCTGCATTACCTAACAAATTGCCAGACACTTGCCATCTGCTCCTTCCATTCACGACATGACACACTACACTGGAGGCTGGGCCTAAAGGAAGGCTCCTATTGTGTGAAAAGAGAAGCAGCAAGGCAGGCTGCTATAGGACATCTCCTTCTGCCACAAATTAAAAAAATATATATCAAAAAATCACCTCTAAGGTACTGCTTTCAAACTTCAAAACACAAACAATAAAACAAAAGCCCAACTGACCAATGCATGCAGCCTGACTATGATTTCTAAGCAGTTA
The DNA here is from genome assembly GCF_965112155.1 of Podarcis liolepis. Classification (NCBI taxonomy): domain Eukaryota; kingdom Metazoa; phylum Chordata; class Lepidosauria; order Squamata; family Lacertidae; genus Podarcis; species Podarcis liolepis. The sequence goes on from NC_139571.1 coordinate 36,726,504, forward strand.
AGACGTGAACTCTTATACTAAGCATGGGGTGTATTAGGGAAGGGGCAGTAGGGACGCAGGTGGCGCTGTGGTCTAAACCACAGAGCCTAGGGCTTGCTCATCAGAAGGTCGGTGGTTCGAATCCCCGCGACGGGGTGAGCTCCCATTGCTCGGTCCCTGCTCCTGCCAACCTAGCAGTTCGGAAGCATGTCAAGGAAAAGGGAGCATAGCTCTGTGCTCCAAAAAGATAACTTGCAGAGCTTTCCTTGGGAACTTTTGGGTAGACAAAAATCTAGTGTTCAAAAGCCAGAGAGATTGTAAAACAATGTTAAAAGAAGATGGAGATTAGGGGAAATCAGGCGAACCTCATATCCCCACCGACCACATTCCAACTGCAAAACTGTTTCAGTGTGCCTGTGAGCCAAATCTACTGTATCGTAGCTATCAGAAAAGACACAAGGCTTCAGAGTGCTGTTGCAATTTCTAACTATCCCGTCTCAGTGGCCGGGATCTATGTTTTCTCAACAGGGTTGGGAGGGGAACGGCTGGAAAACCGAAGGAAAGCAGTTCTGAACAATCAATCCCTTAACAGCTAAGGATTAATCTAAGATCAGAGCTCATTAGACTCCTTGTGCCCGGTTGTCAAATACGTAAGTTGGCAGAGCCAGAGACTGAAGCGGTTGGAGCTACAGATGTGATTCTAGGTTACATTTGCCATATACATTTAAACCAGTGTTTCCCAAACTTGGGTCTCCAGCTATTTTGGGGGGACTACAATTCCCATCACCCTTGACCACTGGTCTGGTTACTAGGAGTGATGGGAGTTGTAGTCCTAAAACAACAACAACTGGAAAGCCAAGTTTGGGAAACCTTGACTTACACAGTATCACACCACTTTAAACTGTCGTGGCTTCCTCCAAGGATTCCTGGGGCCTGTAGTTCGTGAAGGATGTTGTGAGCTATAATTCCCCTCACAAGGGCTTCAATTCCAAAAGTTCCCTGGGAAGAGATTGTTAAACTGATCTGGGAACTGTAGCTACCTGAGGGGAATAGGGGCTTCCTGACAACTCTCAGCAGCAAACTGTAGTTCCCAGAATTCTTTGAGGAAAGCTATGACAGGTATTAGTGATGTATGGAAGTGAGAGCTGGACCATAAAGAAGGCTGATCGCCAAAGAATTGATGCTTTTGAATTATGGTGCTGGAGGGGACTCTTGAGAGTCCCATGGACTGCAAGAAGATCAAACCTCTCCATTCTGAAGGAAATCAGCCCTGAGTGCTCCCTGGAAGGACAGATCCTGAAGCTGAGGCTCAATACTTTGGACACCTGATGAGAAGAGAAGACTCCCTGGAAAAGACCCTGATGTTGGGAAAGATGGAGGGCACAAGGAGAAGGGACGACAGAGGACGAGATGGTTGGACAGTGTTCTTGAAGCTACCAGCATAAGTTTGACCAAACTGCGGGAGGCAGTGGAAGACAGGAGTGCCTGGCGTGCTCTGGTCCAGGGGGTCACGAAGAGTCGGACACGACTAAACAACAACAACAACAACAACATGACAGGTATGGTACCGCTTTAAATGTCTGGCGTAGCTGGAGCAAAAGGTTTATCAGCAAATGGCCCCCAGGGGTACCATTTACTCTACATTACGGCAGCATCTCTCATAAAAAGGAGAGAAGAATACACAAACAGCGGGGAATGGACTTCAGCATCTAACAGAGCTCAGAGGTAAAGAATAAGTCACTTGTAGATCTTCAGTGCATGGCTATTATGAACAGACAAACTGGTCCCTCTGGCAGAAATCCATAGCATTCCCAAACCCCCAGATGGCAAAGAGTGCTTTCATTTGGACTCCTGCCCTGAAAGGATTACAGAGGAAGGAAGAAGCATCATTTGGCAGGAAGTCAGCCCAGTAGGCAAGACTGGAAGTCAAATTCTGCCACATTGGGTTGGATCACTTGACTGGGCGTTTCAAACCCCCCCCCCCCAAAAAAAAAACCCCACCACATTTCTATACCACTTTATATTTTTAAGAAAACAATCTCAAAGCAATTGACAATGAATTAAAACATCGAATAAAACAATCCAGGATAAAGCATTACTGCTGAAAGTTAAATTGTTGTTTTTATTTTGATTATATATTTTGTGGTTTTATATTCTGCTTTTGTTCTGTGAACTGCCCTGAGACCTCCAGGTATAGGGCGGTATATAAATATTATAATAATAATAATAATAATAATAATAATAATAATAATAATAATAATAATTTATTTTCATAGCAACGCAATCAACAGGAAACTTAAAGATTTCTAAATAAAACATTACAAAGGAGCTCAACTACAGAATGCACATTTAACACATCAAAGTTAACAAAAAAAATTTATCTTAAACACTTCAAAAGAAACAATTCCTAAAAGAAGTCAAATATAAAATGCACATTTAAAACAGCATAAATAACCAGAGGGTAAAATGTTATCTCAAGCATAGACCGTATCTGCGGCTGTTGCTGCCAATCCTGCCAATGGTGGTTTATGGTGGGTGGCAGCTATGAAAGCTCAGGCGCAATGACCTGGGTCTGCACTAAGAGTCAGCCAAGATGCCAATCTTGTGTACGATGTGAATACGGCTTATGTTTTCTAGTCGGATTGAAGCTTTGATGGGTTCTTGAACAAAGACCTCTTCAACAACAACAACAACAACTTCACAGCGTGTGGTTAATACCACCAGGAAGTGATCCTGCCATCAGAGACAGATGCCAGGTCATTTCTCATTGCTGTTACAAAAGTCTGCCTGTGAAATATACTCAGAGTCGCAAAGTGATTTCATGCTCTTTATTCAGCTCATAGTGGTGAGGAGGAATGAATGAATGTCCCCTCAAAGTATCTGCTTTATATACATTATTTACACAATGGGCTGCACATGATTGGTTAATTCTGGAATTCTACTGTAAGCCAATCAGGTTGTGGATTCACTTATATCTGGAGCATGATTGGGTGGTTCCTGCCAACCAATCATACTGCTGCATTGTTCTTGGACCAATCAGACTGCTGCATTCTGAATCCTATTGTTCTAGGACCAATCAGACTGCTGCAATTTGGATCCTATTGTTCTAGGACCAATCAGACTGCTGCAGTTTGGATCCTATTCAACTCAGTACATAACAGCCTGCCTCCATCCTTAGGCAAAACGCACATGTGGGAAACAGGGAACACGGACTGAGTCAGCAGCAAGGCTAGTGCATTGATGGCTCAATGAGGGGCACAGGTAGGGACGGAAGGTGATAGATGCAGCTGATTGCTTTTTTATTATTACAGTGGTACCTCGGGTTACATACGCTTCAGGTTACAGACTCCGCTAACCCAGAAATATTACCTCGAGTTAAGAACTTTGCTTCAGGATAAGAACAGAAATCGTGCTCCGGCGGCGTGGCAGCAGCAGGAGGCCCCATTAGCTAAAGTGGTGCTTCAGGTTAAGAACAGTTTCAGGTTAAGAACGGATCTCCGGAACAAATTAAGTACTTAACCCGAGGTACCACTGTATTTACAAGTGGAATGATAAGTCTGGAGGTCGAAGATGGAAACTCCCAGTTGCTCAAAAATCCACAAGATGAGGGATGCTCCCATGATCTAAAAAGGGACCCCCGACTGCCACTGCTCCCACTCTTGCCTTGCCAATATTTATGACAAAGGAGTTTATTCACGCCGGCAGCCATGAGAGCAACATAAATAGCCATTGTCTCAGCTCTGGCCTGCGTAAAAACTGCAACTACTATGGGGTAACACATGGTTCACTCTGCCTCTCCACCTCCCAATAATCTCTCTCCTTTCCCTCTATCCCATCACACTTCTGGTCCAGAAGTTCTCAAACTGAAATCCCATAATTTCCCACACAAATGTCCTGGTGGGTTCTGGGGTGTGTGGTTTGTTTTTTTTTACCCACTTTTAGTGTGTTATAGCCCCCTCCAGACAGCAGTAATGTGGTAGTACTGGGGAAGCAAAACAATTAATAAGGTAGTGGAACATTCAAGGATTTCTGTACTTGGCCTCTATCCTGATAGAGATAGAAGCTGTTTTGACCAGTGCCAGATTATCAAATAGGCTAACCACAACTCTGACTGTGGGCCTGTGATTAGCATAACACAGTGCTGGTACTGCCAAACTTGTATATTCCCAGGGAGAATTTAGTAAAAAGGCTCTTCTCAGTGGCCTGGCCTAGGGTCCAGGATATGATGCTAGAATTTTGTTATGGTACTGGTGCTGAAGAAAAAAAACATTTTGATGGTTTGGTTTTCTTCACGTAATCCAGAATATAATCCTTCATATAATCCTTTAATCCAGAAGCACATTCATTATATTAGAAAGGCAAAGCTAAGGTTATTAATATATGAGTTATGTATGTGCTTTGAGTTGTAGAACAAAACAAAAATATTATTAAGTGGTCTGGAGAGACTCACACACACCCCTTAAATTTTCAAGTGGTCCAATCAGAATATGCAGTAATAGTGGGAAACGAAAATGAACCATTTACATATGTGTGTGTGTGTATAATTTTCAAGTCAAACACAGGAACTGAAGTTTCAGAATCACTGCTCAAACCTAACAAAGAGAACCTAGAACAAGGCTATGTAGAAGAAGAGGCCAGGCAATACACATTAGCCACTCCGATTTCCAGTGGCTTGGGTGTTCAACAGCAAGGAACCAGTTTAGCCCCCAGCCCCAATGGTGTCAGAGATTGCACTCTTCATTTGACCCACTATCATGCGTCATGACCCTCTGCCAGCTATGGTGGCTCATTTAGCGGAAGTAACATATTTAGTGTTAACTCTAGATGTGTATGCTTGATACTGACTGACCAAACTAAGCCTCCAAATGAGCCACCACAGCCGCTAGATGGCTGTGAAAACTTGTGCCCTGGGCTTTTCAGACTCGTCTACCCATGTACTATCTGAAAGCAAAGGGGCGCATTGGTTACCAGGTGTGAAATCTTATTTTCAGCTCTCCTACCCCACCACCAGTATGTTGTGCTGAGGGCAAGAAGAGTTGTGGAAACGATTGGAAACCTCCAGTCCTCTCCTCTTACACCTGTGGGACTTTAGCTGCTATGTACTTAAGGATGTGCCGGGACACGGGTGGCGCTGTGGGTTAAACCACAGAGCCTAGGACTTGCCGATCAGAAGGTCGGCGGTTCGAATCCCCATGATGGGGTGAGCTCCCATTGCTCGGTCCCTGCTCCTGCCAACTTAACAGTTCAAAAGCACGTCAAAGTGCAAGTAGATAAATAGGTACCGCTCTGGTGGGAAGGTAAACAGCATTTCCGTGCGCTGCTCTGGTTCACCAGAAGCGGCTTAGTCATGCTGGCCACATGACCCGGAAGCTGTACGCTGTCTCCCTCGGCCAATAAAGCGAGATGAGCGCCGCAACCCGAGTCAGCCACGACTGGACCTAATGATCAGGGGTCCCTTTACCTTTACCTTACTTAAGGATGCTGGGAAACCATCCTTTCTAGGCTAATGATGGCTTGCTAACACTTCATTATGATTGTATGATAGAAACTCATGGTTTAATGGAAACTCATGGTTAGAGCATGGTTTCCCCCTCTCTCCAATCAACAGGTAATCTACTTGCAGAGGTTTGGGTCCTTTGAAGTTGTTGGGGTTTTTTTGGTGGGGTGTAAATAATTTGAATGGGGGGGGGGAACCAGACACAGAATTAAGAGATTTATATTCCCCGGGACATCTTTATGCCACGGTAGCTCTCCTTGATGGGCATGAAACAGAATTATTAGCAGCTGCACTATAGAAGTGCATTTGCCTCTGCTGTAATCTGATTAAAGTAAAGGTAAAGGGACCCCTGACCATTAGGCCCAGTCATGGCCGACTCTGGGGTTGCGGCGCTCATCTCGCTTTATTGGCCTAGGGAGCCAGTGTACAGCTTCCGGGTCATGTGGCCAGCATGGCTAAGCCGCTTCTGGCGAACCAGAGCAGCGCACGAAAACGCCATTTACCTTCCCGCCGGAGTGGTACCTATTTATCTACTTGCACTTTGACTTGCTTTCGAACTGCTAGGTTGGCAGGAGCAGGGACCGAGCAACGGGAGCTCACCCCGTCACAGGGATTCGAACCGCCGACCTTCTGGTCGGCAAGCCGTAGGCTCAGTGGTTTAACCCACAGCGCCACCCGCAACCAAATAATCTGATTATTTGGTTGCAAATTAGACAACTTCTGTATTACAAAGCTCCTCCATTAGCCTCTGTCGCTCCCTCACACAAAAGGAAACGGAATCGTACAACGCTGTCCCTGGAACTTGTCGCTGTTTTCCGAAGTGAGGAGCACGTTAGCAATGATATCAAAAGGCTGGCTGAATTTCTTCCCAACTGCAACAGGCCTTGTTCATCTGCAGCTGAGAATATCTTTTGCAAAAAGTCACCTCCTTGGGGAGAAAACCTGCAGCGGTTCCAATTTATTAGTCATGTCGATAACATTTTGAAATTTGGAGACGTTTCTGAGCGTAACTGCTTGACATCAGCCATCTTGGAGATGATAACGGCCAACCTTCTTATTTTGCAACAAGCGATGGAGGCCTGGCAAACTCCCACTTGATCAAGCTGTGTCAGGAAAAGGCTCCTTATGACCAGTTTCATGCTGTGTATTTGGAAAACGAACTGCAAGTCAACGTTGATAGGGAGGTGCACTATCTGATCTCCTTTTTCAAACATGCAGACAGAACAGTCATTGCAAAGGGAGCAAGAAGGTGGGGTGAAATCAGCACCAACACAACAAGAAAAATGCAAATTTGAAGCTGGCACTAAGGAGTGGCGGTTATTCCATTAGAGAAATCATTCATTAAAAACAGCAGGTTTCAGATAAAAATCTTCCTTGGGGGCAGGTGAGATTCAGCGGACATTTCCCTTCCAAGATTCTTTCTCTAGGTCTAAGAGGACGTTAAGAGAAAGGCTTGTACCCATCTGCACCATACGTTTAAAGCAGTATTATACCACTTTAAACTGTCATGGCTTCCCGCAAAGAATCCCAAGAAGTCTAGTTTGTTTGTTTTGTTTTTTGTTTGTTTAATATTATTCTTTATTCTTTATTGATTAAAAATTTTACATATCTATACAAACATTATGTGCTATCTCTTTACATACGAAGAAAAAGAAAATTAGGTAGTAAATAGAAAATGTATAAAGTAATAAAAAAGGGGGAAGAATAACAAAGATACAAAATTAAAAAATCAAAAGAAGAAAAGAAAACACATTACAGTGGTGCCTCGCAAGACGAAAAGAATCCGTTCTGTGATTCTCTTCGTCTAGCGGTTTTTTCGTCTTGCAAGCCCATTGACGGATTAGTGCTATTAGCGGCTATTAGCGGCTTATCTGCTGATCGGATCAGCTGATAAGCGGATTAGCGGCTTAGAAAAAGGGGGGGAGGAAAAAAAACCCCGCAGGAACTCACAAGACATTGTCGTCTTGCGAAGCAAGCCCATAGGAAATTCGTTTTGCGAAGCACCTCCAAAACGGAAAACTCTTTCGTCTAGCGCGTTTTCCGTCTTGCGAGGCATTCGTCTTGCGGGGCACCACTGTATTTACACAATAAAAGTGTTCATCGATATATTACAGTATAATGAGAAGGATGGGAAAGAAGTCTAGTTTGTTAAAGTTGTTGCGAGTTAGGAAAACCCTGTTCCTTCACCCAGAGCTACAATTCTCCAAGTTCCCTGACTGTTAAACCACTGTGTGAAAATTGTAGCTCTGTGAGGAGAATAAGGGTCTTCCTAACAACTCTCACTCAGTTTACCCATCAGCACAAGACTGAATGAGTGACTGTTATGTACTGAGTTGAATAGGATCCAAAAGGCAGCAGTCTGATTGGTCCTAGAACAATAGGATCCAGAATGCAGCAGTCTGATTGGTCCACAGGAGCCACCCAATCCAGCTCCAGGTGGAAGGGTATCCGCAACCTGATTGGCCTACAGGAGAATCCCGGAATTAGCCAATCACGTGGGGCCCATTGTGTAAATAATGTATATAAAGCAGACATTCTGGGGGAACTCCCATTCCTCCTCACCATTATGAGCTGAATAAAGAGCATGAAATCCACTCTGAGTATATTTCGGTGACTAACTCCCATGGAAAGCCCCGAGTTTGACCTGAAGCAAGCCGAGGGAAATCTTCACCTCTAGCAATTCATCTGTGATGATTCATTCACACACACACACAAATCACCAAGCGATAAACATGTACGTACAGGCGAGTCTAAAAAAGAAGAAAGAGAGGAATCTAGTACTCCTCATTTGGAAGACTCTTGAGCACAGCTATTACGGCAAACCAATTTGCATCCCGGAACAGAAAGAAATATGCACCAAATGTTTGGCCTCCCGCCTCCCTCCTGCTTAATTGTCCCCGATGCAGAACTCCTTAATGGACATGATCACATCATTCAATTAAAATGAAGCATCATCCTGACTGGCTCCAGCCTGGGCATGCTGCCCACTGAAAAGCCATTTGAAGATAAGCAATCATTCACTGTGCTTGACAGAGGCCTTAAGAAGTCAAGGAGAACACTAGACATTGCATGCCGGTTGCATGTTCCTTTTCCTACTCTTGTTTTGTCCACCTCAGCCTTCGCAGGCCGCAAGCCTTTGCAAAACAAATATAGGGACAAGGAGCTCTTTGGGCATTGCCCCACTCAAAAAAACCCCACCCTCCCATTGATTTTCTGTTTCTTCATTTAACAAATTTGTATACCACTTTGCAAGACACACACACACACACATAGGGTACATGAAGTGGGTTATAAACCCAGTGCCAGACATACAATAAAACACCACTTAAAGCCATATAAAAACACCACAAAAACAGTATCTCAAACACAAGAGTGTCAACATGAAAACAGCACCATAGGACTAAACTATGAAAATCAGGTTCACATAACAATTCTGCAATTGAGATGATATGGGTTGCTAAAAGTTGCAGGGAAGAGGTGAGTCTTCAGAGCATCTGAAACTCACAAAGGATGGGGTGTGTCTGATATCCTGTGGAACCCAGGGCTTTTTTTCTGGGTGTACTCATATCAGAACCTTTTCACACCAAAAGTTAAAAGTGCGGCATTTAAACTGCACAACTTCATGGTGAGTACCGGTGCCTTTTTTCTATATATAAAAAAACAGTGGTCGAATCACATTCCACATCTGCGGGAAAACTGCTAAAAATGCACGTAATCAATAACCAAAGGAAAAAGAATATTTAAAAAGTCTAGTTTGGCCAGGAAACAGGAAGCCACAGGTATTCACACCAAGGAGTGATCAGGTATTGCACAGGTAGACACAAAGCCTCTGGAATTTACAAAAGAACCATATATTGAAAGCAGTCTTATACCACTTCAGTGGGCATGGCTTCCTCAAAAGGATCCTGGGAACTGTAGTTTGTTAAGGGCGCTGCTGAGAACTGCAGCTCTGTGAGGCGGTTACAACACTAAGCAACAAGCTACAGTTTTCCGGATTCCCATGACTGTTAAAAAGGCATAAGAATTCTTTAAATATATGGTTTGGGTGTGACCAATGATTGAAATTAACCTTAAAGGTCCTTGACAGGGCCTTGCCTCTCTCTCTCTCTCTGAAAAAGAGAAATAGTAGTATTAACAGGTTTCTGCTCCATCTTTAATAAAGGCTTTATCATTTAGTCATAGGCTGCTTTATCTCAAAAAGCAAAGTCAGGGGGGGAAAGGCAAACAGAGACTCTCGAAATTGACCACAAGTTGTGTGAAATCATCTCTGTTTATGAGAGTTGCTAAGGAGTCAGCCACAGTCTGGGCTCGGCACCCATCCCTGAGGAGCGCAGAGCTCTCAAACCGGCTTGTTGTTCATGGTGACGTATTCAAGGTGGACAGATTCCACAAGTTCTCACCAGTGAATTGATATTGTTTACCTTTCTCCCAGCAAAACTTTCAAAAAGAGGAACTATACACTCCCACAGTCATTACGCCACAAACCAAGCAATGTTTGTCACTGTTAAAATTACCATTATTATCTGTATCGAGTCAGAGAGTACGCTTAATAAAAACCGCTCAGCTGGCAAGGGGCAAAGAGGGCGATCCCCGGGCGTGCCTAGCCTTAAATAGACTAGGCCACGCCTCCCCGGTCCGCAGATTGGCAGGCCGGGTCGCCGACACGCCCGGGGATTCCCTAATCTCGCGGGGGCAAAGGCCAGCCCCCGCGTGGGATGTGGGAGGGATTTCTGCCCGCAACCCCCTCTCCTCCCAGGTCAGAAATGGCTTAATAAAAAGCCTCCCACATCATCAACACCCAATTTTTCTGGTGTAAAGGTGGAATGGTTTCAACAGAGTCAACTTAGCCATGCCAGGTTTCCAACACCCTAGCAGAAGCCAAAGTTAATTTTTTTGAGAATGTAAAGCACCACATCCTTCAACATTAGGGAGAGTTGGTTCAGACATTTTGTCAAAACATGGTTTGGCACTCCACAGATGAAACTCGAAGGACTCTTTGACTAACACACTCCCTTCTCCCATGGCACACTGCAATTCCCTTAATCCCTTTCTGACTTTTGAGACAAACTACAGTTTACCATTTTGTCTAAACTGGCAAACTGTGGCTTGTGCTAACCACTGTATATTAGGACTGGGAGCCACGGTTTGATGCCGATTTCCAAGTTTCCTGGCTCAAACTGTAAGGCAGAAAGGAAGAATTTGCAGCAGGTGAGCCCAATGTTCACTCACCTACCTTTGGATTCTAATTAAAAGCTAATAAAAATTATTATAAAAAAAAGAGGATCACTCACCTACCAGTTTGGTATTACATCTGAATCCACTTGGAGTGTACTCACACCACCACTTTAGAGCACTGTGAAATCCCCCCTCCACCTTCATTTCACGGCTCTTTCCTCCCCACCAGCCTGGCTGCAGTTCATTTCTGTTTGTGTACACACGAGGAGGCACCAATAGGTGCCTACCCTTTTGCAAAGGTGTTCACACCTTGTCTCGAGATACAGTGGTGCCTTGCAAGACGAAAATAATCCGTTCCGCGAGTCTCTTCGTCTAGCGGTTTTTTCGTCTTGCGAAGCAACCCTATTAGCGGCTTAGCGGATTAGCGCTATTAGCGGTTTGGCGGATTAGCGGCTATTAAAGGCTTAGCGGCTTAGCGGCTAAAAGGCTATTAGCGGCTTAGAAAAAGGGTGGGAGCGGAAAAAAATCGGAACACTCGCAAGACGTTTTCGTCTTGCGAAGCAAGCCCATAGGGAAATTCGTCTTGCGAAGCAGCTCAAAAACGGAAAACCCTTTCGTCTAGCGGGTTTTCCGTCTTGCGAGGCATTCGTCTTGCGGGGCACCACTGTAAATGACTTAAGGACTCCAGCTGGTGTGAAGCTGGTTTGAGAAACAACCCATAACAAAATACAGGATACACTTGCATTTTGGATGATGATGTGTGAACATAGATGAAAAACCCAGGACTGCAAATGCAGTCTGTGCACAGCAAATAGGAGTGTGACCTAGCCTTGAGCTCTGACGGGAGGCCTGCTACCCTCTCAGATGTTCAATGAACATGTTAGAAGGTTCACATGAATATCACTATACAAACACACACACAACCGGGCAGCTTGGGTGTGTAGACTCCAGCCCCCGGGTTTGAAGCAGGGGTGAACTTTCGTAATATGGCGCCTCAGAACATGAGCCCAAAATTTGGTGTCCCCAAATGGATCTTCTCAATTTTGCACTCCCTCAGTTCAGTACCCTCTGTGGCAGAACCACCCTCACTGTCCTAAATCTGGTGCTGTTTAAAACCTCTGGATTATTTATGTAGACAAGGATTAAATGTAAGGTATTAGTTGTGTTTAGAATAGATTTATGAAAGATTTAGAAAACTTATTGATTAGAATATTTGTGTGAGATTGTATGGGGAAAATACGGAATAACAGATACAATCTTGCTTAAAATGTATATAGGAAGTGCAGTGTAAGCAATGGAAGTCAATCAATGAAATTTTATTATTATTTTCATATTGAGATATTTGTAGAATAAACTTGGAAGAAATTCTTCCAACTTTTCTTCTTCTTTTTTTCTCTTTCTTTTTTCTTTTTTCTTTTCTTCTTTCTTTTCTCTTTTGTTCCTTTTTCATATATATGTGCTTATTTGAAATATATATGTATGTATTTGCAATATTCTGCTTATATTTTGTAATAATTATGTTAAATAAAAATAAAAATAATTTTAAAAAACCCTCTGGAAACTCCCTTCTTTTAGGACCGGAAGGGAAACCTGAAAGTTTATCTGCCTTCGACCAGCCAGCACTTCAATGCTTTCCTTCCCCTCTCCCAGTGCTGAAATAGAGCGCTTCTAGAGGTCCAAAAATCGTGTGTTGTGTGGCTCTGTTGATCCAAGCAGCCATGTCAGGCTAGCAACAACTGCAAGGTGTCTCCTAGCGGATAGCTGCTGGGGATCAATTAGCAACCCCCAATGAATCTCAAAAGTTCCCAAAATGAATTGCAAGCATTTCTTAGTGTCATTTTAAGCCAACCCTGTGAATTCTGTGCCAGCCCCCATCACGGCAAAGAAACAACTTGCCATTCATAAAAAAGCAGAGCCTGCTAATTGAACTTTTCAAAAACAGGAAGTGAGGACTTCCACCTCTTGCAGGTTAACTGCAGTAGACTCTTCATTGGCTTCCCAGATCCAGGATCTATGAGCAAAGCAAGTTTTACCCCACAAAGCTAACAGAGAATTGATGCTGATTAAAGCCAAATATAGCCTTTAATCCAATTTCTTTTTGGGGATTGGAGTAGGGGGATGGAGAGGAAGAATTGCTATCAGCCTACCCCAAGAAGAACTCAAAGGTTTTCCACTGCAAATTGAATAATTAGATGAGGAGGGTTCATGGGAAGAAGGGCAATAAAAGCTAAGCAGCTGACATAACTATTGCTACACCTTTGCCCAGGCCAGATAGCACTTATCAGTCAGAAAGCCCTTTGATACAAGCCTCTGCTCCTGCTTCTGTGAGGGCTGAGTGAAGCAATTGCTTTAGGGCACCATTAAAGGGCAGTTAATGGTCAGTTATTGAATTTATTGTCTCTAAACAACTCAGTTGGGGGGTTTGTTACTGAATTGCTCGGTCTTGCTGTCATCCTGACCATGCTCCTTTCAAACTCCTTGACTCACAGAATCATAGAATTGTAGCGTTGGAAGGGACCCTGAGCACCAGTCCATCCCTGCAATGAAGGAATATGTAGCTGTCCCATACAGGGATCGAACCTGCAACCTTGATGCTATCAGCACCACGCTCTAACCAACTGAGCTATACAGGCTCACTGAGCTTCCAGACAGACTTGCCACCTCAGTGAAGGACTAAGCCAAAGCAGAAGACAACCAAAGCACAGCGCAGCATTGTATCCAAGAGGATGAAACTGATCCCCCCACTTTTGTAAAAAAAAAGGGAACATCATCAAGCTACCTAAAATTCCAAGTTTCATGTTTTTGCTTTGTTAGGTGGGCATACTAATAAAGCCAAATCTCAGATCAAGAGCGTCTGAATGTCTCCACCAAATTCTTCTCTGAATAAGTCCATCTTTCTTGCTTAGCGGGCTTCCTGCCTTCCAAACCAATATATAAAGGATCACAACACACACACAAAAAGTAAAAAGTAAAATCCAAGTCCGCCCTGGTCTACTTTCTCTAGAAACAATGCCCTGTTTCACTTCATTCTTTGTAACTTGGACACCAAGAAAATATTACTCCTTATCAGTTTTCTCCACAAGTAATCGTGTACTTTTGGTTTCAGCGATAGGGCAAATTCCAGCTTATAAAGCTTTTACTTCTTGGCAGTTGTTTTCCTGATTATTAGAGGAAGATGATATACCCGCCATGATATATAGCAGGAGAACAGCAAACTGATACTCTAAAGATAGAGGTGAACTGGGTCCAACAGAAGAGATCTATGTATTCGAGTCCACTAGTCAACAAAACTTGAAAGTAACTATTTTTGGAAATACATCAGAGAGTGAAAAATGAGATAGTGATATAATACATTTCTCAACCGAACACATTTTCCCCAGTTCACTCTGGGTAGAGTGGTCCAATCCAACAAAAGAATTGTGCGTGCAGACCTACGTCCTTTCTACACGTGCTAGATGAAGATATCAACACCACGTTGCCGCGGAAGCAAAACTGAATGTTGATGCGCAATGCATCTGTGACACAATGCATCAAACTATTACAGTGTGTCCCCAGCAACTATGAAGCGCTCCTGTTCAGTGATGTAGCAAGTAATTTCATAGTGCTCTTCAGGGCTCACAGAGGGAAGTGAGGTTTCAGGACAAGAGAAAGGGGGAAAGGATGTCTGCTTATCTTCCCATCCTCAAGCTTTCGTTCACTGGGCAGTACAGAGCCCAATGGGTTCAGGCTGACTGCTAGACCTAAACTTGAGCACTTTATTGCTATGTAGCAGGGATGGAGAAACTTGTGGCCTTCCAGATGTTGTTGGACTACAGCTCCCATCAGAATGCCCAACGATCAGATATCCAGTTATATCTAAAGAGTCACTGTAATATGCTGGATGAACTTTCTAGAGAATGAGAAAATAGGTTTTCTTTTTCCTTTCCCATCTCCTGAAGTCTCCCTAAATAACATGAAGATATATATTTTTTAAAACTTCATGACACACATCCTTCCATCCCTAATACCCTTCCAAGATTTTTACATATCAGAATAGGGAGGTTTCTGGAGAGTGGGAAGAGGGAAAGTTGTGCCGTTTGTTTGTTTTTTAACAACTTTAGGGGTAGCATTTCATTTACTTCTCCCACTCTGAGGCACTTGCTAAGTTCTGACACATTTGGTTTCTGCATTGTATGAGAGAGTTTAAAAAATCCATACAACTGCAGAAAAGCAATACGGCTGCAGATCGCTATTTTAAGAACTTGCTTTCGCCTTGTTTTCTTAATAAAACATGCCATTTTGCTTCAGCAGCACTTATTCTTCAAGGGAAATGAAAGAAACTCATCACTGTGTTTCTTAGGAACAAAGGAAGTTGCCTTATCCTGAGCCAAACCATTGGTCCATCTATCTCCATAATTCTATACTGACTAGAAGCACCTCTTCCAGCCATACCTGGAGATCCAGGAGACTGAAGGTGGGAGTTTATCTACGCAAATAGATACTTTCTCTCTTCTTCCTAGTACCAATCACTCCCTCTAGGATACTTGCTGCAGCCTGTTATGGGCTTGAGAAGACCAACTGCCATTCATCCAATTTCCACCCCCGCCCCATCATCATCTTGGAAAGTTCAGAGTTGTTTTGGGGTCTTTGGTGTTTTCATTTACAAATCTACACTTCTATGTATGTCCTGTAAGCCCACAAGTATGGAGAACCCTGGCCCTTGTTTTGGGTGGTCCTACAATGTCTCACTTCCATACTGATAGGAATCCCACCACCCATCTTGACTAGTAGCAGGAGTGGTGGGAGGAATCCCAAATGCAAGTTCACGGTCTGGATGGAGATGTGCCTTTAATTCTGCAAGCTGGCACTACTGTAAGGATGTCAGCTTCTTTATAACCAGTCCCATGTGCAGCCAAAATAACCCATATGAAACAAGAGTATTTGGAAGGAAACCACAATCAACAAACTAAAGGATGGGGCAGATATCCATGCAAAGTTCAGAACCTCTCTAATCCTTTGCTGATGTTGGCTGCTTTATTAATTACAATGATTTCTATTAATCTGATGTATCAGTTGGCTAATACAAAGTCTCTCTCTTTGGTCACCTGTTAGATGACTTTATTTGTTGATGTTTGTTTTTTACTGTGGATTTTAATCTCTCTTTAATATATCTAAACTACAACAGTTATATTACCTTCCCTCAGCAATGAAGAAAGCTATTGTCAAGGCATGATTTTTAATTTGCTTGCTGCCGTTTAGCCCATATAAGCTGTCTGGAGAGCTTGATCCTAATCCGTGAGGAGTGCCAGCATTGAGCAGCCCATCTCTGGGCAGGACAGTGGTTTATTCTCAGACTCCTCCTAGCTCCATGAACCTCTCACATTCCGATTCTGGATAAAGTACCTGCACCTCTTATCCCATACAACAGGGACGGGGAACTTCTGCCAGCCAGAAGGTGTGGGCAACCTTCAGGAAGCTATATGTGAACACAACAAAAGTAGCTCTGCCTCCATATAGAAACCACAAAAAACCAACCACAAGTGATGGGAGGCGCTTCTGGCAGTAAATCTGGCCCAGGGTATGCCAACAGCTTTATTTCCTAATTGATGCTTTTGAATTCTGGTGCTGGAGGAGACTCTTGAGAGTCCCATGGACTGCAAGAAGATCAAACCTATCCATTCTTAAGGAAATCAGCCCTGAGTGTTCACTGGAAGGACAGATCGTGAAGCTGAGGCTCCAAGACTTTGGCCAGCTCATGAGAAGAGAAGACTCCCTGGAAAAGACCCTGATGTTGGGAAAGATGGAGGGCACAAGGAGAAGGGGACGACAGAGGACGAGATGGTTGGACAGTGTTCTCGAAGCTACCAGCATGAGTTTGCGGGAGGCAGTGGAAGACAGGAGGGCCTGGCGTGCTCTGGTCCAGGGGGTCACGAAGAGTCGGACACGACTAAATAACTAAACAACAACAGCAACCCATCCTTCGTTGCATCTGCTACCCAAGAAACCCCAACAATGAACATCAGCTTGATCATGCAGACCATGTCCCAAATGCCCTGCCTCACGTCGTTCTTCTCCAGATGGGAGTTGTCATCTACTGCAGCTCTCTTGGTCTGGGCCACCATTAGACTGTAGGCGAGGGAATCTTTTATCGAGGGCGAGGCAGTCCTTGGAAAGGTCCCCAGTTTCGCTTGCAGTGAGATAATGAATCACCAGCAGTACAGTACATTCTTTAAAATCACAAATGGATTGATTTATTAACAGGAAGCACAATGCATTAAATAGACCAGAAGGTTCTTCAAGAAAGAATCTGCTCAAGAACCTTGGCTTTTTTTTCATAGTTTATTGCTTCTTCTGGCCTTATTGCCTTGACCTGCCTCCGACCTCCCAATGCATGGACGGCATGTCACTGCTGACCAAAAGCCTGAACTTCTACTCTTCCATGGCTCTATAATCCACAGCTGCAAAGGGGAGCCATTCCCCATTGCTGAGTTGCATCTAACAGTAGGTTTGCTCTAGTGAAATAACTACTGCTTGCATGAGGTAAGGCCCCGCAGTTTTCATTCCTCACCCCCTGCCTGCTGCAGCCATACCCATGCCACATCCCATAATGTTCCAGAGAGCCCCACAACCCACAGGAGCTTGGGGGGGGGGAGTTGCACACAGATGGTTGCCAGTGTGGTGTAGTGGTTAAGAGCGGTAGTCTCATTATCTGGGGAACCAGGTTCGCGTCTCCGCTCCTCCACATGCAGCTGCTGGGTGACCTTGGGCTAGTCACACTTCTTGAAGTCTCTCAGCCCCACTCACCTCACAGAGTGTTTGTTGTGGGGGAGGAAGGGAAAGGAGAATGTTAGCCGCTTTGAGACTCCTGAAGGGGAGTGAAAGGCGGGATATCAAATCCAAACTCTTCTCTTCTTCAGTGGGCAGGGAGATTGTCAAAAATGCCTTCTGCTGTGGAAGTGCTTTGCAATAGCAGAAAGCCACCAATAGATACAACCGCATGACTTTCATATGTTCGCTTGTACAGCACCCAGTGCAACAGTAAGTAATATCAGCTCAGTTCTTGGCTCCTTAGGTAACCTGGTTTAGGAAAGAAAGCCACCTGAGATTTTGGAGACCATGGACCATCTGTCTCATAGAATTGTGGACAGGACCACAAGGGTCATCTAGTCCAACTCCCTGATATACAGAAGTCTTTTTGCCCAATGTGGGGCTCAAACCCACAACCTTGAGATGAAGGGCCTCATGCTCTACCAACTGAGCTATATGGGTCCTAGCATAAGGCAGACCCACCTCTCCTCCACGAATACAAGCTGGATTACCGTATTTTCCGTCCCATAGGACGCACCTAGTTTTTTTGGGGGGAAATAAAGGAAAAAATGCTCTACTTCAGGGCGCCTGTGCGCCAGACAGCAGGCTGCTATCTGCAGCCTAGGGAGCCCTGCGGGAACTCCCGCGGGCTCCCCAGGCTTGCTGATAGCTTCCTGAAGCCTGGAGAGCGAGAGGGGTCGGTGCCTACTGACCCCTCTCGCTCTCCAAGCTTCAGCGAAAGCCTGTATTTGCCCCATAGGACGCACACAGATTTCCCCTTCATTTCTGGAGGGGAAAAAGTGCGTCCTATAGGGCGAAAAATACGGTAGATAGCTTAGCGTCAACCAAGGGACATTCTGTTGCCCTAACAGAATGAAGGTTGCCTGCCACTGAAGGAGGCATGTATCTATCCCAAGACAACAGAGCATCAGTGATAATCACACTTACAAACAAATAATTCTTGAGCTGGAAGGGACTCTGAGTATCATCCAGTCCAACCCCTTGCAATGCAGAAATATGCAGTTTGTCCCATATGGGGATCGAACCTGCAACTTTGGCGTTATCAGCAGCACACTCTAACCAACCGGGCTGGTTAACATGACAGCAACAGAAAATAAAATCAGTATTGCATGTCAGATATGTGAAAGCTGTAGAGAGAACCAGCTCTCTGCATAGCCAGTGATACTAAACCAGTTAGATGTCACACCAGCCAGCATTAAGTAAATCAATATAGGATTACAGTGCCTCTTTCACTCTCCTGCCTTAATCACAGCCACAAGACGGAAAGCTCCTGGCCAGCTCTAACAACATCAACTGTGTGCCGTGTGGCACAAAGCCTCTCTTTGGCCGCCGGCACAACGATCATTTTACACCCTGAGGA
Source organism: Podarcis liolepis (assembly GCF_965112155.1). Classification (NCBI taxonomy): domain Eukaryota; kingdom Metazoa; phylum Chordata; class Lepidosauria; order Squamata; family Lacertidae; genus Podarcis; species Podarcis liolepis. The sequence continues at coordinate 36,745,322 of NC_139571.1, forward strand.
ATGAAAATGAACTTATTTGAGTATCCTTTTACCTTCCATTAACTTCACATTACAGCTGTTCATCAAGGGCTTGATCCTACACTCAACACGAATCCTGTACCACTTGTGGAGTGCTTTGTGGGTGAAGATGCAGGGTGGGGGAATCGAATGACAGGTGGCTTGCTAGCCTTCTCAACATGAGGTGGGTTCAGAAGGGGCGCACATACACACGCACTGAAAGCGTGTGGGAGGAAGATCTGGCGTTGTGCGGGCCGGCCATGCCTCACTGCTGACATGCAGCATTCAAAATTCACCAGGCACATTTTGTACCCAGCTATTGGCCACTTAGGGGATGTGGGTGGCGCTGTGGGTTAAACCACAGAGCCTAGGACTTGCCGATCAGAAGGTCGGCGGTTCGAATCCCCGCGACGGGGTGAGCTCCCATTGTTCAGTCCCAGCTCCTGCCCACTTAGCAGTTCGAAAGCACGTCAAGGTGCAAGTAGATAAATAGGTACCGCTCCAGCGGGAAGGTCAACGGCGTTTCCGTGCGCTGCTCTGGTTTGCCAAAAGCGGCTTAGTCATGCTGGCCACATGACCCAGAAGCTGTACGCCAGCTCCCTCGGCCAATAAAGCAAGATGAGCGCCGCAACCCCAGAGTCGGTCACGACTGGACCTAACGGTCAGGGGCCCCTTTACCTTTATTGGCCACTTGCAACCAAGTGAAGATGCCCAGGCACTAGGATGGTATCTGATGTCTCCATCATCTGGAGGTGCCTGCCTGGGCATCCTTGGGTCTTGACTGTTTTCACACACTAGCAGCAAATCCTGTAGAACAGGCATAGGCAAACTCCGGCCCTCCAGATGTTTGGGACTACAATTCCCATCATCCCTAACCACTGATCCTGTTAGCTAGGGATGATGGGAATTGTAGTCCCAAACATCTGGAGGGCTGGACTTTGCCTATGCCTGCTGTAGAATTCTAGCCGTTATATTTCAGGAACCAGTAAGTTTTATTGGAAAATATGACTTTCGAGCCCTCTGGCCCCCAAAATGAATCATAGAATCATAGACTCATAGAGTTGGAAGAGACCACAAGGGCCATCGAGTCCAACCCCCTGCCAAGCAGGAAACACCATCAGAGCACTCCTGACATATGGTTGTCAAGCCTCTGCTTAAAGACCTCCAAAGTAGGAGACTCCACCACACTCCTTGGCAGCAAATTCCACTGTCAAACAGCTCTTGCTGTTAGGAAGTTCTTCCTAATGTTTAGGTGGAATCTTCTTTCTTGTAGTTTGGATCCATTGCTCCGTGTCCGCTTCTCTGGAGCAGCAGAAAACAACCTTTCTCCCTCCTCTATGTGACATCCTTTTATATATTTGAACATGGCTATCATATCACCCCTTAACCTCCTCTTCTCCAGGCTAAACATGCCCAGCTCCCTTAGCTGTTCCTCATAAATGGCAACTAGACATTATGCTTTGGCTACTGTAACCCTGGCTGAAGGGTTTGGCGCCTAGCTTATATATCTAACACTGCTGACATGTGCAACAGCCATGTACCATGCCACCTGTGCATTTGGCTAGCATGTATACTTCTTCCACATAAAGAGGGGCGCCTGTCCAACCAGGAACTCCCATCATGAGATCTATGCACAAGCACCAATATTTGTGGGGAGCTCCACACCAACTGATGTGGACCCAGTGAATGTCAGCGGTGGAGGCAGGGATTGCCAATGTGGCTTCATTATCCCCCTCTCAATGAACCACATGCATCCTACGGTTAACGCTAGGACACAATCATATACTTCACAAAGCAAAGGCTTGCACAGGTCTCTGCTTAGCCTCAAGGCTTGAAGCAGGAACCTCCTGGTCCCAGAGAACGACCCAGGACTGTGTATCCTATATCCATCTATAACACAGGTACGCAGCCAATATCAACCTCTCCAACTAACAGAGCGCATGAAGCCTGTGGATTGGCCAGGTCTGATGTGAGAACAAGAAGCCAGGCCTTCTGCTACTGACTTGGCAACAACAGAGCACAAACTTTTCTGATAGTTGCCCTGCTGGAGGCAGCTACTGATCTCAGGTCCCCGGGCCAGAGAATCTACCTCGATTCAAGCACAGCCTAGGCCTGCCCTTAACATTGTCACACCCATTTCTATGGCGTGTGTCACATTTATTATGGACTCCCATGCCCCAGTGTGTTTCTCCCTGGTGAGCATACTTCAACTTCCCAAAGGAAGGTTCGGTGTTAATTAACCACCTGGTAATTTGAGCTAAGGGGAAACCCCACAAAACCATGGTGCCTAATGAATGGAACAGGAAAGTTCCAGCACTATACCCCAGAGGCCAAAAGCTTTGTTGTTGTTTAGTCGTTTAGTCGTGTCCAACTCTTCGTGACCCCATGGACCAGAGCACACCAGGCACTCCTGTCTTCCACTGCCTCCCGCAGTTTGGTCAAACTCATGCTGGTAGCTTCGAGAACACTGTCCCACCATCTCGTCCTCTGTCGTCCCCTTGTGCCCTCCATCTTTCCCATCATCAGGGTCTTTTCCAGGGAGTCTTCTCTTCTCATGAGGTGGCCAAAGTATTGGAGCCTCAGCTTCAGGATCTGTCCTTCCAGTGAGCGCTCAGGGCTGATTTCCTTAAGAATTCCTGACAATCAGGAATTGGCCCAGGTCGCTCAGTGAGTTTCCTGGCTGAGTGGGGATTGAACCCTGGTCTCCCAGGTGCTAGTCCAGCATCTCAACCACTACACCCCACTTACTCTTTGGTCCTGACTTGTTCTGTGGTCCCTGGCTCAGATTGCTGCTCACAGCCTAGCCCTGACATACCGTGGCTTAGAGGAGAAGTCTCTAGGTGAGCCGCTATGGTAGGCACGTCAGGCTGAAGAATTGAATTGTTCTAACCCTAAGTCTCTCAAGAAGAGCTGCTCAGATCCTATAGACCGGCAGGGAAACAGGACTAATGAAAAAGGAACAGAAGGACCTCCTAGCAAATGAGAACTTAGGGTGGTGAAGGAAGCAGGCCAAAGCAATGGAGTCCAGGCTTGAAAGCTTGGAACTAGGGAATGCTGCCAACGGATGGAGCAGAAGGAAAATTAGGGGAAAGTAATGGAGGGGAAGGGACGCCGGTGGCGCTGTGGGTTAAACCACAGAGCCTAGGACTTGCGGATCAGAAGGTCAGCGGTTCGAATCCCCGTGACGGGGTGAGGTCCCTACTCCTGCCAACCTAGCAGTTCGAAAGCACGTCAAAGTGCAAGTAGATAAATAGGTACCGCTCCGGCGGGAAGGTAAACGGCGTTTCCGTGCGCTGCTCTGGTTCGCCAGAAGCGGCTTAGTCATGCTGGCCACATGACCCGGAAGCTGTACGCCAGCTCCCTCGGCCAATAAAGCGAGATGAGCGCCGCAACCCCAGAGTCGGTCACGACTGGACCTAATGGTCAGGGGTCCCTTTACCTTTATAATGGTGGGGAAGGGAGAGAGGAATGGTGCCCATGACCAAGAGCTCAAGATACAAAGAAGGCTGAAGTTCACACTTCACTTTTAAATAACTAACCGAGTATTTGGCTGTTGGCTTCCTAACTTTCATTCATTATTGGAGAAAATGTTTATTGGTTTTACTAGATGGCTCTTTCGTGGCAGTCATTGGGAATCACATGTGGCTGGGGGGAAGCAACGTTAGACATTTAAATAAGCAAACCATTGATAGGTATGGTTCTCAAACTCCAGAGAGTGGTCATAGACACTGGAGGAAAACACCATGGAGGGATGGCTGCTGCCTTCATGCTCTGCTTATGAGCTTTCCAGAGGCACTTAGAAAGCCACAGTGAGCACAATGTATTGATCTCATCCAACAAAGCAATTCTTATGATCTCCAGAACTGCCTAATTAGCACCCAACAGTTAATAGCTGGATCAACTGACACTAAAGCCACATCTCGCAGCAATTACCTAGCACCCATTAGGCTGGCCAGATACAAACGCTACACCTGTTGGAATGCGCTCTGCTTCTTTTGCTTAAAAGTGCAGGAGTCTTCTCTTTTGAGTCTAGCCACCCATTCTCATAGCAAAAGAATTTCTATGGAACTAGAGTATGATTATTATCCTTCATGTGGTCCTCGGTTGCAGACAAAACCTCCTTTGAAAATAATAACATCATAATCCTTTTGCACACTCATCAGGTTCCCCTGAACTCAAGGGCAAAGTTACAGCAATATTCTTGTTGCAAATCCTCCATACGTCTCCCTGGCCCCCAGGGCAAAGTCAGGGCAATAAATCTATCCTACTGTGTTAGTCAACCACCTTATCTACGTCTGCAACAAGCCCATGGCACACAAGGGCATACCGAGGTCACACAGACAGTATCAAACCTGGACTCTGAAATTTCTTATCCAGAGGAACTACCATCCTTTTGGCACCAAAAAAGCAGTAGAGCAGATTGGAAGCCTGTTTTCACCAATAAGGTTGCACTGAAAGACCTGAAACAACCCACCCTTTGGGGCATTGTTTAACCACCTGGTTGCAAGAACAATGGAGCAGTTAGTTGGCATTAGGTGGGTAGGAAAGCAATTATTAAATTAAATTAAATGGCTAGCGTTTGGAAATGCAGACTGTATAGGAAGAAGAATTCTGAGAAGGGGGGGGACTTGACACTGACAGCTTGAATGAAAAGCAGAACCAACTTTCTTCCAATTGGCAAATAAATTTGATGGCTCGTCACTTGCAGTAGATTTTCTACTCGCCGCAGGTTACCTGAAATGCAAGCAAACTCCAAGGCCAGCTTAGGCGTGCCCAGGAGATCTACTCCAGTGAAACAGATCCCTCCAGGCGCTGGCCTCATTCGGCCTTCTGGTCCTGGAATCAAAGTTGGCAGCCCTAAACCAATACGATTTTATTTTCTCTCAGGAGCTAATGTTTCCCCCTCCCCGCATATCTAGAACAAGATAGGGTTGAGATCAGTTCCTCTAATATGCTCAGGTCTTAACAAGAAATGTGCCAATTCGTTTGCAGGCTGAAAAAGCCTTTCCTTGCCCAGGAGAACTTGCTGGTAGATTATGCTTCTTATTTTTACACACAAGGACTGGGGTGGGAATCAGCTAGGGCTCCCCTCGACCCTGAGCAAACGTGAATGTTGCAACTCACCCAACCCGACAGATGTGTGTTTTTTTTTAAAAGGGGTAGAGGGCGACGACGATTTGATAGCTAAGTATATGTTGCTGTCAAATTCATGCAAGCATTTTTTGCTGGTGTTGTGATTTCGCCCCGCCCCTCAGATCCAGAACGATGCAGGGTCGGGAGGATCCACCCTTCTAAGAGTGATCCACCAAGCCACTCAGGGGCATTTGCAAGACTTCCCCCCGTATTTTGTTTTGTTTCTGCGAGCGGACGGTTTCCAGTGCGTTATAATGCCGGACGCACGACGCAGCAGTGGAACTGCGGGATCTGGGCTGGTGCTTGCAAAATGCCCGGCACCTGCGACGCGGTTCAAGAGCAGGTGCGCCGCTTTCGTCCCTCCTTTGCAAGGCTCCCTCTTCCTACCTTTGTGATAGTCATGCAGCCTTGGTTTTTGGTGCAGCGTCCAAGGGCTGGCGAGCCCGCCCAGCTCACAGTCGTCTCTCTCCGCAGCAGATTTCAGTTCCTGCCTGCTCTTGCACCGCAACACTTTTCTTCCTCCTCCTCCTCCGTTTTTCCTCCCGTATCAGAGCACACCTAGCACATCCCTTTCACAGGTGCTGCGGGATCATGGAATCACGTTCATTCATTGATGGTGAATTTATAAATATATATATATATTTGGGGAATGGGTGGGGGTGCAAAAACCCTTTGCTTGCTGTCACCCACACACCGCTTAAAAAATAAAATTAAATGAAAAACCCATCAAAATCTGCCCGCTTCCAGCATCCCCGGGCAGAGCGCACGCTTGCAAAGTCACTGCAGGGTCCACACGCGCGCTTGGAGAGAAAGGGTGGTGGGTGGAGCCAGGAGAGGAGAAGGACAGGCCAAGATCCCCACCCCCCCCCCACCCCACCTCCTGCTTCCTTTGTGTGCCGCCCTCGGAGTCCGGCAAAGCAGCGTCAGAAACCTCGGCAGAGGCGGCGGTTGTTGCATTGTGGATGAGGACGGGTGGGCGGAGACGGGAGGCAGCCCGAAATCCCGTCCCTGCGGGGGAGAGAGGCGGCGGCTCCCTGGGGAAACCCGGGCGCCGAAGGGTTAAGGCGGGCGCGCGCTCTGCGCGGGTCGCAATTCTGCAATCGGTACGAATTACGCAAATGAAACCAGCGCGATGGTTGGCATCGCTTTCCCCCCCCCCCCTTGCGTTTTTGAAAACTGTTTTGCATCCATTATTCTGTTTTCTTTTTTTATGCATACCGTAAACCTATTTTGCATAATTTATTTCGGTTTTTGCTTATTGTGTTTCTGGTTTTGATTTTGGAAGACACCTGAAGGCAGCCCTGTTTAGGGAAGTCTTTACTGTTTGATGTTTTGTCGTGTTTTTAATATTCTGTTGGGAGCCGCCCAGAGCGGCTGGGGAAACCCAGCCAGATGGGCGAGGTTACATAAATTTGTTGTTGTTGTTAGAGACCCTCCAAATGTCCCTGTTCTCCAAGGACAACCCCCAGATTTATAGAAGCCGCCCGGTTTCTGACTTGATCCCAGAATGACCTGCTTTTCCTTATCCTTGAAGGATATGTTGTTATTATTTATTACATTCATTCCCAGCCCTTAAGCAGCAGGTCCCAGGGCAGGTTACAACAGTTAAGAAAACCAACAACACTTAAAACAGATTACAATCACAGGGATAGAGTGGGCCCTGAACACACATGTAGAGCAGGAGACTCTTAATCTCAGGTTCGTGGGTTCGAGCCCCACATGGGGTGAAGATTCCTGCAGGTTAGAGCTATGTCTTCAGCACTCTTGGAAAGCTGCATAGTGAAGAAGCCAAGAATTCCCTTCTTGCAGGAGGGAATTCCGCAATTTAGGGGCTGCAGCAGAGAAGGCCCTGATGTGAGCAGTCGGTGGAGAAAGGGCACAGTGATGAAGCTAGGTTGCCAAGTGAACATCCGGACAAAGCTGTTGAGCTCTTACTCAACTATCTTTTTGGACTCTGGGCATTATCTGCATACTAAAAACCTTTCACAATCACAAAAACTAGACAGCTGTTTGTGTGTGTGTTTAAAATAATTTTTATTGAATGATTTTATGTTACAAAAAAAAAATTACAACCATACTACCACAAAATATAACTGAGAAATAAAAATTACATACATCAATATTTAGTTTGTTATTTGTTATTTGTTATTTGCCGTCTTGTTTGTTTGTCTGTTTAGTCGTTTAGTCGTGTCCGCCTCTTCGTGACCCCCTGGACCAGAGCACGCCAGGCACTCCTGTCTTCCACTGCCTCCCGCAGTTTGGTCAGACTCATGCTGGTAGCTTCGAGAACACTGTCCAACCATCTTGTCCTCTGTCGTCTCCTTCTCCTTGTGCCCTTCATCTTTCCCAACATCAGGGTCTTTTCCAGGGAGTCTTCTCTTCTCATGAGGTGGCCAAAGTATTGGAGCCTCACCTTCACGATCTGTCCTTCATTTGCCGTTTTATTTCCTCCCAAACATTCCATACAAAGCACGCATACATACACACACACAAAAAATTATGATAAGAATGAAACTAAATATCCTTTCCTCTTTTATCTTACAAAATCTTTTCTTCAAGTCCCTTCGCATATATTTTATCTTACAATCGAATGTACACAAGACAATAGAGCTTTCTATATAAATTTTCCAATACATTCAGAAAACATAATAAATCCTTAATTGTTATCCACCTCCTTTTACTTCATTTGTCACTTGAATGCTAGCACGGAGTCAAAACTATTACTGTACAGTGGTACCTCAGGTTGCATACGCTTCAGGTTACAGACTCTGCTAACCCAGAAATAGTGCTTCAGGTTAAGAACTTTGCTTCAGGATGAGAACAGAAATTGTGCTCCGGCGGCGCAACAGCAGCAGGCCCCATTAGCTAAAGTGGTGCTTCAGGTTAAGAACAGTTTCAGGTTAAGTACGGACCTCCAAAATGAATTAAGTGCTTAACCTGAGGTACCACTGTATTATATTTTTGAACATATCTTCTATAACCATCCCATTTTTCCGCAAATTTTTGCTTTGAGTTTCTCGTGAGTTTCCTAGTCAATTGAGCCATCTCCACCAATTCCTGTAATTTGATTTGCCAATCTGTTATTTTTATGTGTGTGTTTTAAAATGAAGATTCTCTACATACTATCCACAGATAGTATCCAAAACCACATTTCACAACTGTTCCAGGCGTCTGCACCAAGCATGCAGACCTGCCTAAGATTGAGTTCTACTGTTGCTTAATACTGTATTTAGGGCGATTTGAGAAGGGGGACTTTTTAAGCGTCATCTAAGACAGTACCATTGATGAAAAGCATTTTCTCAGGTGAGTGTGTGTTTTGAATCCCTTGGTTAGAGGAACAGCTGGGTGGTGGAAACAGTTAGAAATAGAGAAACTGTGGGTATAGGGTGGGTATAAAGACCTGTGGGTATAGAGACCTGTGGGTATAGGGTGGTATACATTTTTTATTATTATTATTATTATTATTATTATTATTATTATTATTATTACCAGGATGTTGTAAGAATTACTGAGCTATTTTATGCAGTCTGCTCTGACAGCTCAGCATAAGCCCTACCATCAAAATAAACAATTCCTAGGGCTGCAAATATGTGGGGTTTTTTGGTTATTCTGGGGGACCAAACCTCTGCATTTTGGGGAGTTGTAATATCAGCTCATAGCCCACATGAAAAACACTATTAGCCTTGCCATTGCTGCCGAGTTTAATATGGACAAGTGTGTACAACTACTACCAAGAGACAAAGTACAGCATAAAGAATGTCTGACTCTGCACATTCTAACAATGAGAGATGTTGAAGACTAGCGTCTGAATTAATTTCAGCAGCTATCAGCTTGCTGTCAGTGACTAGGAGAAACAGTTTATTCCATCCTGCAAAATACAACACAGTACAGTGCTTTTGAATTATGGTGCTGGAAGAGACTCTTGAGAGTCCCATGGACTGCAAGAAGATCAAACCTATCCATTCTTAAGGAAATCAGCCCAGAGTGCTCACTGGAAGGACAGATCCTGAAGCTGAGGCTCCCATACTTTGGCCACCTCATCAGAAGAGAAGACCCCCTGGAAAAGACCCTGATGTTGGGAAAGACTGAGGGCACAAGGAGAAGGGGACGACAGAGGATGAGATGGTTGGACAGTGTTCTCGAAGCTACCAGAATGAGTTTGACCAAACTGCGGGAGGCAGTGGAAGACAGGAGTGCCTGGTGTGCTCTGGTCCATGGGGTCACGAAGAGGCGGACACGACTAAACGACTAAACAACAACAACACAGTGGTACCACAGGTTACAGACGCTTCGGGTTACAGACACTTCAGGTTACAGACTCCACTAACCCAGAAATAGTACCTTGGGTTAAGAGCTTTGCTTCAGGATGAGAATAATAATAATAATTTATTATTTATACCCCGCCCATCTGGCTGGGCCTCCCCAGCCACTCTGGGCGGCTTCCATAGAAACCAAAAATACAATAAAATATCACACGTTAAAAACTTCCCTGAACAGGGCTGCCTTAAGATGTCTTCTGAATGTCAGGTAGTTGTTTATCGCTTTGACATCTGCTGGAAGGGCGTTCCACAGGGCAGGCGCTACTACCGAGAAGGCCCTCTGCCTGGTTCCCTGTAACTTGGCTTCTCGCAATGAGGGAACCGCCAGAAGGCCCTCGGCGCTGGACCTCAGCGTCCGGGCAGAATGATGGGGGTGGAGACGCTCCTTCAGGTATACTGGACCGAGGCCATTTAGGGCTTTAAAGGTCAGCACCAACACTTTGAATTGTGCTCGGAAACGTACTGGGAGCCAATGTAGGTCTTTCAAGACCGGTGTTATATGGTCTCAGCAGCCGCCCCCAGTCACCAGTCTAGCTGCCGCTAGAATAGAATAGAAATCGAGCAACGACGGTGCGGCGGCAGAGGGAGGCCCCATTAGCTAAAGTGGTACCTCAGATTAAGATCAGCTTCAGGTTAAGAACGAACCTCCGGAATGAATTACGTTCTTAACCCGAGGTACCACTGTACTGAGAGAAAGCTCAGGGAAGTCTATACCAGTAACAAGGGCCATTTGATCCTATTCCCTGCTACAAATGTTGCAGTACAGTGGTACCTTGGTTTACAACCATAATCCATTCTGGAGGTCCGTTTGTAAACCAAAACAAGTTGTAACCCAAGGCGCATTTTCGCCAATGGGGCCTCAAAAAAAAAAAAAATTGTTCGTAATCCCCAAAAAAAGGATTGTAATAAAAAAAAAGCTTGCAAACCGGGACATGCACTTCTGTGTTTGACGTGTTTGTAATCCAAAACGTATGCAAACCAGACTGTTTGTAAACCAAGGTGCCACTGTACTAACTTCTGTTGTATGTTTGTTTTCGGGGTGTGCCTGTCGCAGAACCCCAACCTCAGTTATATAACCTGAGTTTCACTTGTAAGTAAGAGAGCAAGATCTGTGTTGCAAAGGACTCTTCAATTCTCACCCAGCGCAGCTGCTTGAGGGCAACAGACTGTCTTGGCCTGCCTTTGAAGCCAAGGAGGTACACAGCTGGACCACTCTGTCCCAGTGCCCCATTTCCTTCCAAATACAAAGGGCAGAATTAAAACCTGTCTAAATCCTCAGATCTCATTCTGTGGCGGGATCCTTTATTGCACAGTCGAAAGCTTTAGATAAGCCCCGGCAGCCAGATAATATAAACAAAGTGTGGAGGAAAGATTATCTTTGATTAAAAATCAAGTTACAGAATGCTTGGCGTGATTTCCAGAAGCCCGTTGGGGGGGGTGTGTGTGTATACAGAATTCTTGCTTTATCACCAACAGACTTTGTACAGAGATAAAAGTCCAGAACAGGCTGCCTAACGCCCTACCCGCCATCAGCAGAATGTGTGAACCGTCACAGGTCAGACCAGCTATGTTAAATTCTATCTTCTGCCCACTCACGAGGTCCCCCAAAATGGCATGCATAGGCACCCGGGTGCCCTCAAACACTCCTCCCATGCCTACCAGGACCCCCCTGCCCAATTTTCAGCTGAGTACCCTCTGAGCGTCTGGTATGCTGCAAAGGATTCTGGGTAACACTTTGCATGTGAGTGCTCCTGTCTCATTCTTGTTCTCCGTATGGACTTTGCGCTCCCACCTAGTTATGTGTGAAGGAGGATCAAAGCGTAGGTAAAAAGGTAAAGGGACCCCTGACCATTAGGTCCAGTCGTGACCGACTCTGGGGTTGCGGCGATCATCTCGCTTTACTGGCCGAGGGAGCCGGCGTACAGCTTCCGGGTCATGTGGCCAGCATGACTAAGCCGCTTCTGGCGAACCAGAGCAGCGCATGGAAACGCCATTTACCTTCCCGCCAGAGCGGTACCTATTTATCTACTTGCACTTTGATGCAATTTTGAACTGCTAGGTTGGCAGGAGCTGGGACCGAACAACAGGAGCTCACCCCGTCGCAGGGATTCGAACCGCCGACCTTCCGATCGGCAAGTCCTAGGCTCTGTGGTTTAACCCACAGCACCACCCACGTCCCAAAAGTGTAGGTAGTCACCCACACTTTCCAGCCTACCTTGACTCCAGACAGCAGAGCAGAACGATATTTTGCAATCCCCATGCATGTTTACTCAGATGCAAGTTCCACAGTTATTACCCAGGAACCTGCCTTTTCAGAACATTGGTTCATTTAGCTCTACATTGTCTGTATCGATTGGCGTCAACATCTCCCCACTGGCTTGAAGTATCTTTGTGAGGTTTTCGTTGTAATGTTTGTTTGTTTGGTTATGAGTTGTTTTGGGTTGCCTTGGGACAAGATAAAGCGACTAACAAATTTGACAAATAATAATAATCAGCTTAGCCCTTCTCCAAAATCTAGGAGTGCGAAAAGGATTGCTGCTTTTACATGATTAGGGCCAAGGGTCAACAATTCCTATATGGCCAAGGATGAGCTGATGCTCTGTGATAAATTACTCCAGCATTAAGGATATCTGGGTCTGAGGATCAAAGATGAGCTGAGACAGTAACAAAATAAATAAATGTGGTGGCATCCTTTATATCAATAGTCCCTGGGATATATCATCCATTTCTTGCAAGGTTGCTAGTGTTTCTTAGCCAAAGGTACACAGAGTAGCTATGGCAATTATTTGTGACAGGCCAGAGGGTTTGAGACATAAGCATCTTAAATCTGCGGCCTGCCCAAGCCTGGGCCAGTTAATGAACTTGCTTCCAATAAAAAGAGCTATAGCAAGTGTTTCACTAGAGTTGACGGTCCTATATGATCATTGCAACTGCTAATCTCTTGTGTAGCTATCTACTATGGCAAGGCAGAAGTGGATCACAGATGTTGTGGCTTGGAACTTGATTTTAGAAGCTGCACGGTGTGAAGCTGTGCTCCTCGCTCAGACGTCTGGAGGCTTATTTGTTACGTTTTGCTGCACACCTGTCTATCAGCTGCTCCTCCCATTCTTTCTGGCAGCTGGTGCGAAAGAGGATAAACGCCTCCATTAATTTATATAAACAGTATGGAAGGCTAGTGCCTTCATACTTGATTGCGAGGTTCAAACTGGCATTCTGCTTCTATTATGGTTGCTTTGGGGCCAGCAGGGTACTGCTCATTTTCTTAGGCACTGTTTCAACTTGTTTTTTTAGAAAAAGACGGCAGTTGCAGGTAGGAACACTAGAGGTTGCTGCAATATTGACCAAGCAGGCAGTCTGGCCCTTCTGCATTGTTTACTTCAGGAGCAGTGGGATCTGCTGGTAGATCTCTAGCTGATTGTAATAGATCAGCAAGGTTGGTTGTTGTTTTTTAAACTCTCAGTTGTCTTAGCAGTGGGAACAACAACAAAAATGCCTCCCTCCACTTAAATTAGGCTGCTGAAACTAATAAAGATTAGGGTGACCCAGAGTGGACTCTTGTGTAAAAGGACTGATCCTGAAAACACATTCCAGCACTTAGAAGCACCTTGCTCTTTAATTCTGGCCTTTATGACTTTTGAAACCTGGCTCTTGGGAGTTCTAGCAGGGGCAGAGCGGGGCAGGGGGGGTGCCAGGGCGATGGCCCCAGGTGCCTTTTTCTGGGCAGCACTGGCAGGGCAGTGTGAGGAGGATTCACCAGTGTGAGGAGGACTTCAGATCTGTCACCCTCTGCATGCCCGTGCATACCCTGATCACTGTGAAGGCACACTCTGCTGTTGGGTAGAAAGTAGATCTGGCAAGCCAGAAGTCTGTTCACACCTGGTTTATTACACCTTGAAGGGGGGAAAAGGCCAGTGATGGGTGCAGAGAAAGTCAATGGGGAATACAGTGGTACCTCGGGTTACAGACGCTTCAGGTTACAGACTCCGCTAACCCAGAAATAGTACCTCAGGTTAAGAACTTTGCTTCAGGATGAGAACAAAAATCGTGCTCTGGCGGCGTGGTGGCAGCAGGAAGCCCCATTAGCTAGTGTGGTGTAGTGGTTAAGAGCGGTAGACTCGTAACCTGGTGAACCGGGTTCGCGTCTCCGCTCCTCCACATGCAGCTGCTGGGTGACCTTGGGCCAGTCACACTTCTCTGAAGTCTCTCAGCCTCACTCACCTCACAGAGTGTTTGTTGTGGGGGAGGAAGGGAAAGGAGGTTGTGAGCCGCTTTGAGACTCCTTCCAGTAGTGATAAAGCGGGATACAGTGGTGCCTCGCAAGACGAAATTAATTCATTCCGCGAGTTTTTTCGTCTAGCGAATTTTTCGTCTTGCGAAGCACGGTGTCGGAAAAGTTTTGGAAAAGCTTCAAAAATCACCAAAAACCTCAAGAAAGGCTACCACACCGCATTCTATGAGTTGCTCCTCGAAGTCAAGTCGCAACTGTATTAACGGTGTTAAGAAAAAGGAAACAAACTTGCAAAAAACGCAAGACGTTTTCGTCTTGCGAAGCAAGCCCATAGGGAAATTCGTCTTGCGAAGCAGCTCAAAAACCGCAAAACCCTTTCGTCTAGCGAGTTTTTCGTCTTGCAAGACATTCATCTTGCGGGGCACCACTGTATCAAATCCAAACTCTTCTTCTTCTTCTTAAGTGGTGCTTCAGGTTAAGAACAGTTTCAGGTTAAGAATGGACCTCCAGAACGAATTAAGTTCTGAACCCGAGGTACCACTGTAATTAAGGATGTGGAGTCCTTGGGGAAATGGAAAAATGAGGGGACCTGGGGACCCCCCTTGGGGCCCCAAAATTGTGATAATGTGCGTGACTGTTAAAAGGAACTTATAGTAGCCCATCGTTTTAAGAAAATGCTAAGAAAATGCTGGGAAAGCATTTCACTTTAAAACGCTTATGGCAAGCAGGGTCACAATACAAAGCACAAAAGGTTTTCGCTACAAAATGTATCCATGTGGAGGCTATGCTTATGCACAGTAGATGTTGAACTATGGCAGCAAATCAACCGATCTCAATAATTTGCTTATGCTAGAAGTGCAGGCGCACTGAAATGAAATGTAACTAAATAAGTTCTGGCTAACAGCACTTTGAATGAGGTCATGAGAAGGCATATGACTGGAGGAAATATTGTGATGCTTTGTGTAAGAAAGCCATAAATAATCTGAGCATTTGGGGGATGTTCCAGCCGTTGTGGAGTTATCCTGCTCTAACACTTTTCTGCAGTAAATAAACTTTCTAGATTCTTTCTTCAAATTGACTCATAAGTAATTAAATGGTACAAGTGAGATAGAAGATTTGCCTTGCAACACCCCCAACCATTTTTTCTTCCAAGGGTCTTCACATCTTTAGGAATAATACCTGTGAAGATCCAAAATGTTGAGAAGGGTGTGCGAGTCAACTCTGATAGGCCTCCTGAGCAGCTTAGTGCTGAAACATGTTGTAGCATAATGTCTACACTGGGGTTAAAAAACTTTTTTGAAAAAAGAAAGGAATCTGGGTGTGCTCAGAAGTCTGCAAGTCTGTGGGACATTCCAAATCTCTTAAACATGGTCAACAGATAAGGATCAACAAGAATCACTATACCAGACCAGAGACTGAACACAATCTGGAAAGAGCCAGGCATTGGGGGAAAATAGCAAAAATAACATTTCATGGACTGCAACTTCCATCCAGTCAGTACATATGGAGGATACCAGGATGTTGTGTGTATTACAGCTGCAGAACTGTAGAAAACAGAGCCCTGTGCTTGAGTCACTATTTTGGTGAAAGGTCATCAACTGCATAAATGCGGTTTTGAGTACCTCCTTGAGATTTACGGAGAGCTGAAGGGCGACTAAATGTCTTAAAACTTCAACACTGGAAGGCAAAGTCTCTCCCCACCTCCTTCCCCAGTTGTACAGTGGGCAGAGGACTTGACTCAACTGGCAGCACATGAGGAGTTGACCTTCCATACAGGGGTGCCCCTAGAGGTTGTCCCCCACCAAGGGTGCAGGCTCAGGGGGGCAGAAAAATTGTACTTCTCAACTTGGGCTTGGAGTGGCTAGGAGCCTGCAAGCTCCCAAGGGTGGTCCAGGAGGCTGGGCGATGCGTGCAGGCTCCTGGAGAGGGAAGAAAGAGGGAGCAGGTGAGAGTTGCAAGAGGAAAAAGGAAGGGAAGGGAAGGCATGAGGCGGGAGTTAGTAATGCAGGTGAGCTGTGCATAAGCAAGCTGCCAGCTAGCTCTGCCGAAGCTCTTTTTATTAGCAGAAGAAGAAGAGAAGAGGAGTTTGGATTTGATATCCTGCCTTTCACTCCCTTTAAGGAGTCTCAAAGCGGCTAACAGTCTCCTTTCCCTTCCTCTCCCACAACAAACACTGTGAGGTGAGTGAGGCTGAGAGACTTCAAAGAAGTGTGACTAGCCCAAGGTCACCCAGCAGCTGCATGTGGAGGAGCGGAGACACGAACCCGGTTCCCCAGATTACGAGTCTACCGCTCTTAACCACTACACCACACTGGCTCAATATGCAAAATCAGTCAGGTACATTTTGGACCTTTACACATCTTCCAATTTTGGATCTTTACACATCTTCCAATCCCGAGATCGTGGGGGTGGTACAAAGTTATTTTGGCACCTGTTTCCACCATGTCACTTTCCCCTTGCACGATGAATGACAAAGGAGACAAAGGTCACAGATAGGGCATGGCAGACCACTAAGAGAGCAAAGGTTAGACAGAGGGCATGATGTTCAGACAGCTGTGGCTTGTCTGTGGGTGGAAGTGTGCTCCACACCTGAAGGTCACGTGGTCAGACAGCTGAGGCTTGTCTGCAGGTGGAAGTGTGTTCCACACCCAGTGGTCAAGACAGGCAGACAGATGGACCAATGGAGGACAAGCAAGGCAGACCCCAATGACCACAAGGTCTGACCAGAGCAGAATACAGTGGCTCTGGTCAGACCTCACCTGGAGTACTGTGTCCAGTTCTGGGCACCACAATTCAAGAAGGACACTGACAAACTGGAACGTGTCCAGAGGAGGGCAACCAAAATGGTCAAAGGCATGGAAACGATGCCTTATGAGGAACGGCTAAGGGAGCTGGGCATGTTTAGCCTGGAGAAGAGGTTAAGGGGTGATATGATAGCCATGTTCAAATATATAAAAGGATGTCACATAGAGGAGGGAGAAAGGTTGTTTTCTGCTGCTCCAGAGAAGTGGACACGGAGCAATGGATCCAAACTACAAGAAAGAAGATTCCACCTAAACATTAGGAAGAACTTCCTGACAGTAAGAGCTGTTCGACAGTGGAATTTGCTGCCAAGGAGTGTGGTGGAGTCTCCTACTTTGGAGGTCTTTAAGCAGAGGCTTGACAACCATATGTCAGGAGTGCTCTGATGGTGTTTCCTGCT
Source organism: Podarcis liolepis (assembly GCF_965112155.1). Taxonomy (NCBI): domain Eukaryota; kingdom Metazoa; phylum Chordata; class Lepidosauria; order Squamata; family Lacertidae; genus Podarcis; species Podarcis liolepis. The sequence continues at coordinate 36,762,201 of NC_139571.1, forward strand.
TGGCAGGGGGTTGGACTCGATGGCCCTTGGGGTCTCTTCCAACTCTATGATTCTATGATTCTATGATTCTATGATTCTATGAAAGCCGACAAAAGCAAAATTTTAGAGTTTCTAATCCATGGTGTCTCCCAGCTCTGGAGGCACCAACACAGCAACTTGCCAAGGGCGTAAGGGAGCCTAGGTACATCTCTGCTTCCATAAACGCAAGAAAGATGGGCAACTGTCTGAAATCTGGTCTCTTTATACAGATCTGTTTGCTTAAATGTCTCAGATACAAATACTTTTCGATAGTCAGCTCGCACATTCAGCTACCAGTCACCAAGTGGTGCACAATCACACACCCACCCAGCTCTTTTTGCAGACAATATCCTAATATCACCAATGGCAGAGTGGAAAGCAGAAAAAGAAACAGAGAATGCAGATCCTTTCTTTCTCAATGATCTCCCTTTATTTCTTCCCTGTGGAGCTTCCATGAAGCAGCATGTACGCGACAGTGCAGATAAGAACGACCAATATATATTCTTCATCAGAAACATAAAAGGTAGAGGCCAAGGAAGCTGTTGTTCGAGGAGCAGTACAAGTTAGCAGCCAATTCAGTGCAAAGGAAAAATGCTGCCAGGAATATTACAGTACTAAGGCAAAGATTACTCGCTTTAAGACAGATGCAAAGCTATTCTTTAGCCAGTACCTTTGGCAACAACCCTGGATGTTTTCGTACAGGTAGCAAAAGCTTTCCTGCGCCTACCTTTTAAAAAAACACATTAGATAATGTTGTCAGAACACACTGGAAATCCAGTCACTATAAAGGTTAACCTGAGAGGATGAGAGAAACATGAGACTGTAGCTTTCTGGTGAAGTCCAGTCCTCAGTTGACAGTTAAAAAGATGTTAAAAGCAGGGAAAGGCTTTAGTTGAAGACCTTGCACACCTGCTGCCGGCCTGAGCATGCAGTGTTGGGTTATGGTCTGCTTTGGTGTAAAGCAGGGTTGGCAGACCTGGGATTCAGAGGCTGAAATCAGCCTTCTGGGTCTCCATCTGACCCTCAGGAATCACCCCAGGCCTCAGCACCCCTGTTGTGTACCCTCTAGTGTTTTCACCTGGCTAAAATGTGTCCCTGAACTCCGATAATGCTTCTTGCTTACCTGGATAAGGGAGGATGACCAAGTGTGTGCTGAAGCAATCTCTTCTGTGCAAAGTTTAAATTAACACTAGTTGCTCCACCCATTTTTATCACAGGCATGCGGCCCCTGAAAGGTTGCCTCGCAAGTCAATGTGGCCCTCTAGCAGGAACAGTTTCCCCAACCCCTTGTATAAAGAATTCCTTGAGGCTAGGGGCTCTAGCACTGGCCTAAAATGGCCTCAATCAAAAGCAACCGTGCTCTAATTCAGCTTTATTAATTATTATTATTATTATTAATTATTATTATTATTATTATTATTATTATTATTATTATTATTATTATTATTATTAAAATATGTATGCTGCCCTTTATTGGTAGATCTCAGGGCAGTTCACAACATAAAATTACAATATAAAAAAACACAAAACACAAATTAAAAACAGGAACAAAAACAAACCAAGAATCACCCCTCCCACAACACATTTAAATGGGCATTAGATGTCAGTCAACGCAAAGCCTGGTTGAAGAAGAATGTTTTAGCCTGGACCCTAAAGGGGTATAATGAAGGCGCCGGGCAAACCACCCTGGGGAGAGCCATGGCAGAAAAGGCCTGTTCTCGTGTTGCCACCCTCCAGACCTCTTGCAGAGAAGACACAAGAAGAAGGGCCGCAGATGATGATCTCAGGGTCCAAGTAGGCTCATGTGTTGAGATGTGGTCCTTGAAACTTGGTTTCAACTCGCAACCTGCCAATTAGGAACTGCATATGACCAGCTTCCCTGCAAAGACTGGCAGGACTGAGTGGGAAATGCACTAGATAAAAGCTATTCGTGAACCCTGGATCTTTCAGAAGGCCTAGGCCCCCATGAAACACTGGGAATTGGCATGGAATACCATTTGGAGTCAAAAGGAAACACATAAACAATAAATACATAAAGTAAGTGCATTCAAAATGGCACAGGGGAAGAGTAAATACGTGCAAAATGAATTTGAAAGGGAAAATGTTATGTACTGAGTTGAATAGGACCCAAACTGCAGCAGTCTGATTGGTCCTAGAACAATAGGATTCAGAATGCAGCAGTCTGATTGGTCCTAGAACAATAGGATTCAGAATGCAGCAGTCTGATTGGTCCTAGAACAATGCAGCAGTATGATTGGTTGGCAGGAACCACCCAATCCTGCTCCAGATAGAAGTGAATCCACAACCTGATTGGCTTACAGTAGAATTCCAGAATTAGCCAATCATGTGCAGCCCATTGTGTAAATAATGTATATAAAGCAGATACTGTGAGGGGACTTTCATTCATTCCTCCTCACCACTATGAGCTGAATAAAGAGCATGAAATCACTTTGCGACTCTGAGTATATTTCAAAAAAGTAAATGAGGGACATAACCAGGGCTCCCCCCCCCCAGCCAAAAGTCGCTGGAAGTCAGTTCCGGCACTTCTCAGGTGGGCACCATTGCCATTCTAAGAGAATGAGGGAGGTGTTCAAACATTTAAAACACATTCTCTCCAAAGAATCCTAGGAACTGTAGTTTGTCAAGGGCCCTATAATTTTTAGCTCTGTGAGAGGTAAACTACAATTTCCAGGATTCTTTTTTGTTGGGGGGGGGCCTCTTTTAAATGTACGCTTTGTACACGGCCTTGGACTGGGCAGCCCTCATAATGATGACACTTTCAAGCAGGGGACTGCCCTCTGACCACCCTTCAAAAACCGCTGTAAAGCTGGACACACATGAGCACCCCAGCACAAACAGTCCCAAAAGCACAGGGAGGAGCGGAATGAATAGCAGGTGGACCTGCCCCATCTATCAAAACAGTTAGTATCCTGAGACCAGCAACATTTCTTTTGCAATATGTCAAGAGAATGCCCTTCCCTGGAATGCTTAATCTACCTTTTAAAAGGTAAAGGGACCCCTGACCATTAGGTCCAGTCGTGACCGACTCTGGGGTTGCAGCACTCATCTCGCTATATTGGTCGAGGGAGCCGGCGTACAGCTTCCGGGTCATGTGGCCAGCATGACTAAGCCGCTTCTGGCGAACCAGAGCAGCGCACGGAAACGCCGTTTACCTTCCCGCCGGAGTGGTACCTATTTATCTACTTGCACTTTGACATGCTTTCGAACTGCTAGGTTGGCAGAAGCAGGGACCGAGCAATGGGAGCTCACCCCGTCACAGGGATTTGAACCGCCAACCTTTTGATCGGCAAGTCCTAGGCTCTGTGGTTTAACCCACAGCGCCACCCGCGTCCCTATAATCTACCTTTTACTAGCCTGTAAAGAAATAGTCTGTTCACACTCAAATTTCACTGTTGCTTCAACACAAGGAATTCCACTTCTTGGCATTTTTGGCTGGTATGGCACTCCTACATAGATTTATTGTAAACGGACTGCTACTGGTGAGCACTTAATGTAGAGCCACACTAAGTACATGCAATTGGGGGGGTGGGGGTGGAGAGAAGATGTGAAATATCCAAAAACTCGTGGACAGGGTGCTAAGCAAACATGAGAATATCCCCTCTAAGCGGGCTGATCAGGAATCCTGTCCAGCAAGTGATTTTTGGTAGTTTCTGTGTACGTGCATATATGTACCACATCGCCAGTTCCTTACAAAACCAGAAAAGCAGAAGGAAAAGAATTTCACATAGAGTTTAAGGTGTGAAATGTATATGGAAATCAACTCCAAATCCACTGATTAGCACATCCAGTCAGGGACAATTATCTGAGTGTATGTATGTATGCACAGACCCATGACTGGTCCTCATGAGGAGACCAGAAGGTGCTGGTACTTCACTAGCTTGTTGTCTCAGGTATTTAATTCGTATCTGTGAGTACAGAAACCACACAGGCCCAGAGTGATGGATTGTGGGTTGAGGAATGGGGACAGACCTCTAAATTGAGATCTACAATACCTGATGTTATCCAAAAAGGGAAGCAGACTGCAGAGATTTTCTGGTGCGGTGACTTCTTGGAAATATTGTACACCACACGCTACGTCAAGAAAAGGCCTTAGTGAGAAACAAGGCTTCCAAAGTACATGATTTTTTTCCAGTTCACTTGAAGACAATCCAGTGCATCTTTGCTCATGGGTAGCTAGTGTTAACACTTTTTTGTTTCCAAAGTAGTGAAAATTTATGTTTGAAAGCCAGCTGTGAGGAGGAAACTGGAGTTACATATCTTCTTCATCCTCACTCACGGCTCCATTCGAGTTGCTGGCAGCATGTTCTGCCTGTTCCTTCATGTACTCGACTTTTATCTGCTCCAGTTCTCTCATCTCAGACTCCAGTTTTAACCTGTACACTCGGCGCCGATTTTGTAAAACTTTCATGGGAAATGGGTTCATGTCACTGAAGGCGATGTTCATCAGCTTCCTGGAAGAGGGCAAGCATATGAGCCAGAATTTTTAAAGGTAGCTTGGACTAAGTAGACATTGAAGAGAGACTTGTGGGAATTCTACATGCTATTTTGGCTTCCCTCACAAAAATGGGGCAGGATTTCTGAAAGAGGTTTGTCTTCCAGAGACAGAAAGTGTCACCCAGGGATCAAAGCTCTGGGTCTTCTCTGCACCAGGCCCTCATATTTCAGGCCACATAAGATTAGGAACACCCTTAGATGCAGCTGTGTGCCAGACCAATTTACTGGTTCTCTGCACCACTGTTCTAAAACAGTATTTCAAAATTTACTACTGGTATTTTCCACAATTCTTTTTCTGCTAAGGAAGGAACCTCTCTTCAATACAGAAGATTCTGGGGAATGTTTTAGGGTGAGCACAAGGCCAAGTCTACTGGACTAAATTACAGGGCTGCCCCAAGTAATTTTGCTGTCTGAAGTCATGGACAAAACGTTGCTCCTTTTGTGTACTGGATTTGCAGTGGATTCTTAAACACTGGCAATGGGACGGCATCCTCCACTGCTCCTAAGGCTCATTTAGGGGAACAAGGCAGGCTATGGGCAGCGCCGGATTTATGTATAAGCTAAACAAGCTATAGCTTAGGGCCCCACTCTCTTGGGGGCCCCCGAAAAAAAAGAGGAAAAAACCTGGATGTACATTTCCAAAATATAAGATAACAAACAAATAAAATAAAACCTACATACAGCAACAGTGTTTTGTGTTGTGTAGCCTCCTATGAGGTAAGTAATGGGCCCCGCCTGCTAGCCTGCTCCCTAAACTATCACATATAAAGGGTCCCATTACCTTCAGTAGCTTAGGGCCTCATCAAACCTAAATCCGGCCATGGGGTTCACACAGCTCTGTTTTCTAGTACTTCACAGGTGTCCTGACCCCCCAGAAACCTCAGCTCGAGGTATCAGCCTTATTATGCCTAATGGTAGGGCCGGCCCAACCTGCCACCTTCTGTGAAATGAGAATGCAATCTAGAACACACCTAATACAACCCAGAGGCTAAGCATTACAGAGGGAAAATGAGTTGTAGCAGGACATCTGTCCTTCAGGAAAACTGGTCGACCATTACTGATCTGCTCATTAAACACTCCTGATAAGCTTTCCGACGAACCCCAGGATTTCCTGGAATAAAGGATTATTATATACAATAACATGGACCTATGTTTTAGATGTGCAGGTTATATTTGCCGGTGATCAATGAAACTATCAAATACACAGGCAAACACGTTCAAGAAGAGGCAGGATTCACCTCAGAGCCCAAGGGTATATATAAGGGTGTATGCTTTTAAAGGAGTATTGTTTCAGTGTTGCCTCAGGCATTATTTTCACACACCGCATCATGTGGAAGCCACTTCCCTGTGGTGCTGCCCCACACAACTGGAGTGTGAACATTTCCCCATCTGATCAGCAACTCATATGCAGTGTTGCACATTAGTTTGAGGGAAATGGCTCCAGCATGTCTCTGTGTGTGAGAGAAAAAGGTTTCACTTTAGCCCTAACCTAGATGTACTTGGTTTGGTTCCTAGCCTCTGATTTGCCTCAGATAAACATGGCGTCAATGCTATTCATCATCATCATCATCAACTTTATTGCACTAGCCAAAGGCCATGGCATCATTCTCAAAGGAAACAAAAAGAAAGACAACAATAACCATAAAAACATCAGGGACTGTGAATACAATGAACCACGGTCACATCTCCTAGAAATTATTTGTTGCATATGCTATAATAGCAGGGGGTTCTCAGATAGAATGTGCCAGCTTAAATGTCCGAATCACCTTTGCAATTCACCGCTATTTTATCTAGTTCTTTTCTCCTGATCTTCTTAGCTGCCAATGCATATAGTGCTACTTTATAAGTTACGAAGTCATTAGCATCACTCAGCAGCCATTTCACCCTTTCCATCCTGTTCGAGTGTGTTCCATTCGTAAGCAGGGGTTTTATAAATCAGTCTCTTGCTATTTCTATTCCTGATCTGTGCCTGCCTCAATCCCAGTTTTTGAATTTTTCCAGTTCTCTGAATGACAAACTGTCACCTGACAACCACAATCCCCATCCGAAACACTTCCTGACGTCATCCTTACCTGCCATCACAGATGGTTTTGGTAAAAAAACGCATGTACTGGTAAATCTCCAGGCTGTCCTGGATCCTCAGTATCGCTTCTTCGTTGTATTTAAATATGGCCAGAGCGTAACGGAATATCACCTGAGACAAAGAAAAACATGGCTGACGGGGATGTCATAGGAGGGATGGAGTCAGAGCCACACAGATGATAAAGGTAACATCACTGAGGCAGGAAGATATAGGTTCAATAGACACATCGGAAGCCTGTCCTAAATGCCTGGTTGCTAAAACATCTCTGCATAGACTGATACAGTGGTACCCCGCAAGACGAAAAACGCGCAAGACGAAAGAGTTTTCCGTTTTTTGAGTCGTTCCGCAAGACGAATTTCCCTATGGGCTTGCTTCGCAAGACGAAGCGTCTTGCGAGTTCTTGCGAGTTTGTTTCCTTTTTCTTAAAGCCGCTAAGCCGTTAAGAGCCGCTAAGCCGCTAATAGCCGCTAAGCCGCTAATAGCCGTGCTTCGCTAGACGAAAAACAGCAAGACGAAGAGACTCGCGGAACAGATTAATTTCGTCTTGCGAGGCACCACTGTATATGAAGTGAGAATGTAGAAGGGATAGGAGGCAGGGATACTCTTACCTTAGTACCTTCATAGAGAAAGGCATCCCATACTCTGAAGAGGATATCGCTAACAAGACTGTCTACAAATACGACCAAGAACCAATTGAAGGTCACCAGGCCCAAGTCGATTCGGTGCTGCTCCAGATGAGCTGCCAGCCTGGGAAGCTTCTCTGACAAGAAATCTTTAAAGACTCTTTGATCCACCTGGATTCAGCAAAACATCAATAAGAACCAATAACTGTATTTGAAAGGATGCTTTGTCAGTACTTTCTCAGAGTCCTCCAAAATCCGCAGGGGTTAATTGTACTCATAAGCACCTGACCGATCTAACAAAATCAAAACTTTCGACTCGCGGCACAGTACAGTTATAGGGATATACACACAAGCTGTGGTTATACTTTCTGCAGTGGAGGCAGAACCAAGAGAACGAAGCACAAAATCTGCTTCCAAAGCTTCCCCACTCTGATATTGTGGTTACAAAATGATTTGTGTGTGTGTGTGTGTGGCCCTCCAAACCCTGCTCCTTTTGGTCATTTTTTTCTTAAGTGTGTGTGTGTTACTGACTCTCCCGTAGGTTCCTTCTGTGATGCCAAAAGGGGTTTTTTGCACTCCCCCCTAAAAAAAAAAACCCTTTAAAAAACAGGTAATCCTAGGATCCCACGGTACTGATGATCGCATTGGTATGAGCTACAATTGAATGGTTTGTGTGTAACTTTATGCCAAACTAGTTTGGCTTTGCATTATGTCCAAATTAGGCCACAGTGAAGAAGGAATTAATTAGTTTTAAGGACAATTTGATTCTTGACATCATGCAAACCACTGGATTAGGTGTGAAGCTCCATTATTTTGTTAAGTAATCAACTGCCTAGTTTAACATGAATCGCAGAACGATGTAAGCCAGGCCTGTGCCAACACCTATGTGAAGTGTGTTGGAATTTTTCCTCTAGAAGCACCTCTTCCATCATAAGGATATGCAATCCTTTTAAAACAACCCGTTTTTCTTTCACCCATGACTATCCTATTGTACGGCTTGGTGGGGAGTCCCAGACTACTTACTTGTGAGCCTATTAGTGTGTTGCTATAATAATCTGGAGGCATTAGGTTTTCAGTGATATGAATTAGGCACCAGAAAGCGATTTCCTCTTCCTTTAGAACCAGTAGTGCAATGGCTGCCAATCTGGGATGAATAAAGAGACATCACTGTTAAGGAAAGCAGGCAATAATGGCAGGCAGTTCTTACAGCTACGGTCCTTCAAGCTGGAAAATTCCCACAAGAGGAAAATGGAGAAGAAGCAGGAAGTTTCTTCTGAAACTTAACACTACATGTAATAAATAGGCAGCCCACTTGTTAATTTAACTATTCAACAGGTGCCATAGTAGCTGCCAGTTCTTACTGTGGTGCCCTAGTGGTTCTTTCTATGGTGTCTTGCAAAAGGTCTCAGTAAATATTCTTTCAAAAAGCTACTGCACACAAGAGACTGACTGATCTTCCTGGTCAGTTTCTGTTTGCACTGGCTTTTCCTGCACTGAACACAACACTCTTGTCGCATGTACATGTTTCACTGGTTGCCAAGATTGGATACACACCTGTTCTGAACAGAGGAGAGATACAAATAGCTTCTCTCGACAAGTGAGTGCAGAGTAAGCTAATGTAGGTGCCTTTCCCCCACTGACTGTGGGTAGTTGGTGGGGCAGTGTGGCGGCAGCAGTGCCCACATCATTTCTGCCTCAGTCTCTCTTTCAGATGTAGCAGCCATTTTGCGTTAGGCCACACGCTCCAAGGCAGCCATTTTCTCCCTGGTGACCATGATACTCTCTCAACATTCCCAATATGATCATGGCCCCTGGGCCCCAAAAAAGGTTGGCAACCTTTGAGTAAGAGCAGCTCATCTTTTCAGCAGTTTTCTTGTGCAAATAGGCACAAGAAAACATTTGGCTGTTTGAATGGTTTCATGTGCGCCTTATAGCTTTGTCAGAACACAGCAGTTCCAGCTGGAGTCATTGTCAAATACATCTCATGACTAATTTTTCACATTATACTTAGATTGTATAGGGAACTTTTTAGTGTTTGGTGTTTTAGTGTGTTTTTAATATTGTGTTGGGAGCTACCCATAGTGGCTGGGGCAATCTGGTCAGATGGGGGTGTTAGTGGGTTGTTTTTATTTTGATACTATATATTTTGGTTTTTACGTTGATCTTGTTCTGTGGACTACCCTGAGACCTCCGGGCATAGGGCAGTATACAAATTCAATTAAACAACAACAACAACAACAACAACAACAACAACAACAACAACAACAACACTACAGTGGTATCTTGGTTCTTGAACTTAATCTGTTCTGGGAGTCCATTCGACTCCCGAAATGGTTCAAAAACAAAGGCGTGGCTTCCAGTTGGCTGCAGGAGCTTCCTGCACTCAACTGGAAGCCACGTTGGGCGTTTGGCTTCCAAAAAACGTTCGCAAACCAGAACACTCACTTCTGCGTTTGCGGCATTCAGGAGCCGATTTGTTCGGGAGCCACGCCATTCAAGTAACAAGGTACCACTGTAAACTATTATTATACCACTGTAAATTATTATTTTTACTGACCCTAATATTTGTTGCAAACATAGAGTTTAAAAAGGTCAGCAATGAGCTAGCACCCTTTACCTGTTCAGTCCCTGGCAATAGCCAATGGTGGGATTTTGCAGAGAGAATGCAAGCAAAATCCTTTGGAGTTTGGGAAGAAGCTGGGAAGCAGGGGAATTGAAGTGCCTGTTGTTGGTGAGCGTGCGAGGCAGATCCAGCTCAATCTGTCGGGAAGCTGGGTGCTCAGCAGCTTCACACTTCTGGAGCAAGTTTTGGTAATGGCCTGGAGAGCGAACGTGCTGGACCCGCCTGCTCACAATCCATCTCCACACTCGTTGGCGGTGGTCTATTGGGACGCCACAGCGCAGCAAGCTCTTTAGCTCTGAGGAGGGAGTTAGTTCCCCAAGATTATTCCACCGGTCAGAGAGAGTTTTCTCCATGGCATCCTGGTTCAGGAGGTTACTGGATTTGATCTCCAGAGCCTGGATTTTTGCCAGAAGCTTCCAGTCTGCAGCTTCGTACTCAGGAATTGTCATAAACCCATAGTCATCATACTGGCTGAACGGTCAAAAGAGAAGAATATGGGGGAAAACATCAAGTTCTAGAGCTGTCAAATTAATTAAAGAAAAGTTTGTAAACTTCCTAATAACAATTATTGTCATTATTTTTAAAAATGTATCTTGCCAAAGATCTTAATGTAGGTCCCTGTTTGACAATAAAAAAGTAAGATAATGTACAGTTTAAGAATGATATAAAATGCTACCACTGACTGTTTGAAGGAAAAAACAGCTCATATTTTCTTTTGCCTTTCTCTGCTACAGTAACACACCAAAATCAAAGGTAACCTCATAATGTAAGCGAGTCTACCCTCATCTCGCAGCCCCACAAGTGAAAATGTGCCTTTGTGGATTAAAAATAGGATTATCAAATAAAGCTTTAGCTGATAATCTGCCAATGACAGCTCACGGACAGTAAGAATATAAGGATTGTCTGATGAATCAGACCCATCTAAACCAGCGTCATATTCCAGAAACAGCGAGCCTGGTGAAAATAAAAGAGCGCTGCCTCTATTTTAAACACACACACACAGCCATTACTTGATTGGGCTCAGATGTGCAGGGATCATGGCTTCCTCCTTCACACCCCACTGAAGTGCTTCCTGGATAAGGCCCTTCAGCATCTCCACATGTTCACTGGCAAAGTCCGGTAGGCCTTGCAGCTTCCGCAAAATCATCAGGTACTTGCTCTCAATCTGGCAGTTGTGGGCTTGCAGGCGAGCGCACTGGAATTTAAAAAAGGGTTGCAGTCAGAATATGACCATGGCTTCCTGTTGTTGTGTTATGCTCAGAAGTAGCCACAAGCAACCTAAGGTCAGACAGCTGAGGTTGGCTCCTAGAAAGCTGGAGAGCATCACAGGCAAACACACAGAGAACCAACAGAAAGATCCACACCTCACATTCAACACACATTTAAAGCACCTTGACTCCCCTCTCACCCCCAAATTCTGGGAATTCTCAGAGTGGTTCCCTCTTCCCAGGGAACTCTGGGAATCATAGCTATGCGAAGGGAGAGGAATAGGGGTCTCCTAAAAATCATCAGCACTTTCAACAAACTACAGTGGTGCCCCGCAAGACGAATGCCTCACAAGATGGAAAACTCGCTAGGCGAAAGGGTTTTCCGTTTTGGAGGCGCTTCGCAAAACGAATCTACTATGGGCTTGCTTCGCAAGACGACAATGTATTGTGAGTTCCTGCTGGTTTTTTTCCCTCCCCCCCCTTTTTCTAAGCCGCTAAGCCGCTTATCAGCTGATCCGATCAGCAGATAAGCCGCTAAAAGCCGCTAATAGCGCTAATCCGCTAATCCGTCAATGGGCTTGCTTCGCAAGACGAAAAAACCGCTAGACGAAGAGAATCACAGAACGGATTCTTTTCGTCTTGCGAGGCACCACTGTACAGTTCTTTGGGGGAAAGCTACAGATGTTTTAAAGTCGTATAATACTGTTATACAGCAGATGTATAGTGCAGACGGGGCCTAAAGCACAAACACTGGACTTTTTTAAAAAAGACTTTGCTTTTTACCTTCATCAATAAGGTCTTCTCTTTCTGCGCTACCGTGCTCCAGATTTTCGTAACCTGGTGGATTTCGCAGTTCAGAAATTGGTTCTGAATCTTGTACGCTTCTAAGTCATCCTGGCAAAAAGACAAGATACGACACGTAGAAATAACCTGTTGGCACAACTGTAATTTGTACACCCAAGAAATTTGTTGGGTTTATGAATGGACAAATGGTGTCTGACAGAAAGATGGGGGCAAACTGTGTCGTTGTCGGACTCTTTCCATGGCTCCTCAAACAGGCCAAGGGCACTGGTGACAAAAAGCAACAGAAAGTCCTATTTTGCAGACAGATAGAAAACATTACATCTCCAACCTGGTGCACTCCAGATGTTGAGGGCTCCTTTGGGATGAAGGAGCATAGTGATTTTTTTTTTTTAAAGGAGACTGAATCCTCTGCTCAATATCATATTCCGGGCTGTTTCTTAAAGGAGCTGCTATGGTATCTTGGTGCACACAGACTTGCCACAAAAATAAAACAGAGGTATAGAACGATGGGATAACATATCACCAAGGTGCAACTGCAGAAGGAGTGAGGTCATAATCGTCACCTCCTCCTGTACCCAGGCCAAAGCATTTTGCCACCAGAGATGGTGCCCCCTCCCAGTGATGGAAGCTGATGAGACTAGCAGTTAATTTTTCCTTCAACACCAGGGATGGGATAGTACCTGAATCATCAGGACAGATAAGGGCCCCCAGGACAGCTTGTGCAGCAACAGACAAGGGATAGGGGACTAAAGAGGCATTTGCCTGTTTCTCCTGGGCATAGTCGGCCAATCGGTGTTAAAGAAGGACAGAACTTTCTTTATGTATGCTACAACAGCAGCAAGAATACTTATTGCAAAGTATTGGAAGACACAAGATCTACCCACCCTGGAAGAATGGCAGATGAAGGTGATGGACTACATGGAATTGGCAGAAATGACTGGCAGAATCCGAGACCAGGGAGAAGAGTCGGTGGAAGAAGATTGGAAGAAATTTAAAGACTACTTGCAGAAATACTGTAAAATTAATGAATGTTAAAGAGATGTTGGATTGAAAACAATGCGGTATTGGTAAAAAGATTAACAAGAGTATGTAAATATGGATTGATAATGGTGGAAAATATATATTTATAATAGGTTAAGATGTTGAGTAAGGACAAATGACAGAGGGTAAGAACTTGCTGAATTAAATATCTGAACTGGAATACAAAAAGGGAGGTGTGAGGAGGTCAGGAAACTAGCAAATGAAGTATAAGATATGAAAATATGGACTTTTTTCTTTCTTCTTTCCCCCCCTTCTTTTTAATTGTTTTCTATTCTGCATTTTTCACGTGTTTTGTTTTTGTGTATTTGTAGCTCTTTTTTCTTTTATTAGGGTAATTTTTGGTTTTTACTTTTTATGTTTAAACTTTGAAACTCTTTATTGTTTGTAAAACTTTAATAAATATTATTTAAAAAAAATAAAAAAGAGGCATTTGCCTGGGGAGTATTTACTGTTGTGCCGCCCCCAACACATTTGCTCCCCAAGGCTCTCCCCAATGGTAGGACCGGCCCTGCCATTGCCCCATTTGCCTCAGAGTACCTTCAGGTGTTCGATCTCTTCCTGTTGCTTGTACAAGGTCTCCATGGGAAGGGTGTCTGCCTCCCCAACAGAGTCAGGCATGTCTCTGGCGAGTTGCTCCGTCAGCTTCAGGATGACTTGTTGCTTGGCCTGGTTTTTGTCCATCAGGAGCTGCACGTGGCCCTTCAGCTCCCCGATGTGCTCGTCCTTCAAAGCCAGGCCCTGCTCCAGCTCCTTTTTCTCCATCTCCAGCGCTTCAACCTGTTTATTCAGCTCGGCAATCTGCCTCACTTTGTGCCTCACCAGCTCCAGCCTATCCTCCTCCTTTGCCGTGACCAGGTACCTGCAGGACTCTCGCTTCTCTTGCTGGGCTGCCTCCAGGGCTTTGTGGAGAAGCTTAACCAGTTCCTGTAAAAGTAAACATGGGGGGGGGGACCCTTAATTTTCTAAAGGCAGCTTTATAAGTCATACTCTGAACAACTTGGAGGAAGCGCAGGATTCCAAAGTGATCAAACATACCGTATTTTTCGTCCCATAGGACGCACCTAGTTTTTTGGGGGGGAAATAAAGGAAAAAAATTTTCCCTTTATTCCCCCCTCCCAAAAGCAGGTCAGGGAAACCGAACCAGGTTGAGGAACAGCGGGATGGCGGCGCTCCGCCTCCCTGCTGTCCCCCGAGCTTGTGGGGCTGGCCGATGTCTGCCCGGCGCGAGGGGCACTCTGCATCAGGGCACCCTGCCCGCCGGGCGGCAGGCTGCTATCCGCAGCGTGGGGAGCCCTGCGGGGAACTCCCGCAGGGCTCCAACACGCTGCGGATGTCTGCCTGGCGCGGGGGGCGATCTGCTTCAGGGCGCCCCTCGCGCTGGGCGGCAGGCTGCTATCCGCAGCCTAGACATCCCTGCGGGACCTCCCACAGGGCTGCCTAGGCTGCGGATGTCTTCCTGAAGCCTGGAGAGCGAGAGGGGTCGGTGCGCACTGACCCCTTTCGCTCTCCAAGCTTCAGCAAAAGTCTGCATTCGCCCCATAGGACGCACCCAGATTTCCCCTTCATTTTTTGAGGGGAAAAAGGGCATCCTATAGGGCGAAAAATACGGTACATTTCTGTATCTGGAAAGGAACAAAGAATGATGCATTTCTATCATATGAGGATGAGCTAATTTTCCATTCCAACTATAATTAGTGAGGACAGTAAGCCACAATGATTCTTCAGATACAGTTCTGGAGGAAATTCCCAAGATTCAGAGAGTTGATGCTGTGCTGATATTCTAGAAGCACAAATGAGGCGTTAACTACAGGCTAGTTAAATTTACATTGATCCTGCAACAAAATGATAAAAATCATAATCTTCGAATTAAGATAAGACGTTGAATAATTTACCAGTTAAAATGAAACGTATAAGAAAAGTGTTTTCTTAGTTTTTTTTTTAAAAAAACTTCAGCTGTATAATCATGTTTGATTTGGCAAGACTTAGATACCAAATATGGCCGCCACCAGTCTTCCATAAAACAATCAGATTTTTGTTCCTCCGAGAATTCAACTTATTTTAGAAACCTTTTGACAGCCTCACCATGAAAAAAACCTAAGAGCACCGTTAGAGAATCAGCTTGTATTTCATAATAGCTTAGATGTTCTAACTTCAGTTTCCCCCCCAAATATCAGGAACAACGTTGTCCTTCAGCAGTTGCACAGGAAATGCAGTTTTCAGCGGGGAGTCTGGATCACAGGCTGATGCAATCACTCAGTCTGTGACCCACTGTTAGGCTTCTGTAGGATGGTGCCTCTGTGAGCTACTAGAGAGAAATTGGTTCTTAGAATCATAGAATCATAGAGTTGGAAGAGACCACAAGGGCCATCGAGTCCAACCCCCTGCCAAGCAGGAAACACCATCAGAGCACTCCTGACATATGGTTGTCAAGCCTCTGCTTAAAGACCTCCAAAGTAGGAGACTCCACCACACTCCTTGGCAGCAAATTCCACTGTCGAACAGCTCTTACTGTCAGGAAGTTCTTCCTAATGTTTAGGTGGAATCTTCTTTCTTGTAGTTTGGATCCATTGCTCCATGTCCGCTTCTCTGGAGCAGCAGAAAACAACCTTTCTCCCTCCTCTATGTGACATCCTTTTATATATTTGAACATGGCTATCATATCACCCCTTAACCTCCTCTTCTCCAGGCTAAACATGCCCAGCTCCCTTAGCCGTTCCTCATAAGGCATCGTTTCCAGGCCTTTGACCATTTTGGTTGCCCTCCTCTGGACACGTTCCAGTTTGTCAGTGTCCTTCTTGAACTGTGGTGCCCAGAACTGGACACAGTACTCCAGGTGAGGTCTGACCAGAGCAGAAGACAGTGGCACTATTACTTCCCTTGATCTAGATGCTATACTCCTATTGATGCAGCCCAGAATTGCATTGGCTTTTTTAGCTGCCGCGTCACACTGTTGGCTCATGTTCTTCAAGCTATACTGGCAGTTATCCCTCTTAGCTGTAACTCTGAACAGTTCTCCAGTACCTGGGCACAACCACACAAGTATTCCAACCATTTCCCAGCCTTGGTTCCACAACCATCCCTCTACCACAACCTAGTAAAGAGGAAACACACTATAGCTCTAGAATGACCCTTCTGCCAGAGCCCAGAAGAAAAGGCAAATTAGAATCTGGACTTGGGACACAGTATTTAGATGCTAGAAGAGAAGATGGGTGTGCTTCCTTTCATAATACCTTCTAATGCAGCGTTCGCCAACCCAGTACCCTCCAGATGTTTCGGACGACAGCTCTCATCAGCCCCAGACAGCACATGTTTGGTCCTGTTCTTCTCTTGCCAACAACAGTAATGCATGAGGCAGAAACACACCTTTCTTGTACAATATTGTGTCAAGATCAAAAGGCAGTTAAGCACATTTCCCCATAGATCAAAATGGTATGGTGACTCCATCCATACCAAACGCACATGTCAGGGCAGCATTACCTTCTGAGCTTTGACATCCTCTTCAAGGACCAAAATTTGGTGCTGAAGAGAAGCTGTTCTCCCATCTCTTGCCCCTTCAGCAAAACAACGCAAACTCCTGCTTTCCTTTTTGTCTTTTCTAACCAAAGGTGGCTTTAGCCTTGACTTTGGATCCTTCTGCGTCTCTGTTGTGCCTGAGGAAGAAAAGAACATAGCACACTTTCCTGCTTCCCAGTGGTGGCACAGATTGTTTTGATCTGTGGTTACCGGCAACTGTGGTGACTGGCAACTTGTGTGTATTTGCAATAGCAAGATGAGGTGGGTGAGTGAGTGAGAAACGGTTTAGATGGACAAAATTTGAGTGAGAGAGAAAGCAATGTTCGATATTAGACAAGGCTTGTTTTACGTCTAATGAGTACATAAGCAGCACTTCTCGCCAGCAGACTGGAGGTAGGAAGAAGGGCCCGATCCATGCATTCTAGGTCTAGAAAATCCAGTACAGTGGTACCTTGGTTTTCAAATTTAATCCGTTCCGGAAGTCCGTTCCCAAAACCAAGGCGTGCTTTCCCATAGAAAGTAATGCAAAACGGATTAATCCATTCCAGACTTTTAAAAACAACCCCTAAAACAGCAATTTAACATGAATTTTACTATTGAACAAGGCCACTGATCCATAACATGAAAGCAATAATCAGTGTACTGTACTATAAAATAAATAAGACAGTATTGTAGATGAGAAAAATTAAAATTATTATTATTATTTTTTACCCAGACTGATGATAGTCATTGTTTGGATAGGGCGCTTTTATCCATTTCCACAGTCAGACAACCAATCAGTAGCTGAACTGGATTCCACACAGTCACAAAAACAAATTAACCGAAAAAGCCTCAAAAACAAAAATGCAAAATAGCAAAACAAAAGCGCCAAACTTAATCCATTCTGGAAGTCCGTTAGACTTCCGAAATGTTCGAAAACCAAGGCGCAGCTTCTGATTGGTGCAGGTGCCCCAGAAACAATAGCCGGCAGCTATTGGCTTCTGAAAAATGTTTGAAAATTGGAACGCTTACTTCCAGGTTTTCGGCGTTTGGGAACTAAGGCCTTTGAGTACCAAGGTACCACTGTACTGCATACTGGGCCCAGAATTCACACAGCAAGGTATTATAGAAATTCGAGTCAGGTGTTCCCCACCCCCACATCTGAAAGTTGGACATTCTGGTGTATGGGTGCATCTTAGCATGTGCAAATGTTTTTGCAAGTTTGTGCTACCATGGGTCTATGCCCAGGTTACCTAGAAATGCTTAATTAAACCCTGATATTTACTAAGAATAAATCCCAGAGGCTTCAATGAAGGCTTTTGTGCTCACTTTTCCCCAGTTTCTCCCTCACAGCTGTGCAGAATAACCAGTGTCGGATTAATGTATAAGCTAAACAAGCTATAACTTATGGCCCCACTTTCTTGGCCCCCCCCCAAAAAAAAATTTAAAGGGGAAAAAACTGGGTGTACATTTCCAAAATATAAGATAAAAAACAAATAAAATAAAACAGCAACAGTGTTTTGTGTTGTGTAGGCTCCTATGATGTAAGTCATGGGTCCCGCCTGCTAGCCTGCTCCCTAAAACATCACTGGTTTGCTCATTTCTATATATAGGGTGCCTACATTCTGCATGTGCAAATGGCTTTAGGTGCCTATTAGGTCCATAAATTACCATTCAACATATTCAACACCAAAAAAACAGCGACAATTTGTTGTTGACAAAGGACAGCTGGACATATAAAGGGCCCCATTACCTTCAGTGGCTTAGGGCCTCATCAAATCTAAATCTGGCCCTGAGAATAACAAGTAAGCAATGCTATTTTTAAATGTCCTCACCATCGTGCAGAAATAAGTACCTGCATCTTCCGCTTCAGTTTCTGCCTGCTCTTCATCGGCTGCGTTTTCAAGGTCGTCTTGGATCCCCTCAAAACAAGACATGCTACCATTGTCCCTCCGGCTCTGCCAGCTACCATAAAGATTATGCACCGTGTTCCTAGAAGCACAGAAGTGCATGGGAATGGTTAGGCAGAACCTGTGAATTGCCGTATTTTTCGCCCTATAGGACGCACCGGCCCATAGGACGCACCTAGTTTTTTTGGGGGGAAATCAAGGGGAAAATTTTTATTCCCCCCCCCCCCAGGTTTGCGCAGCCATCCCCAAGCTAGAAGAGGGAGACAGAGCGCTCCGTCTCCCTCTTCTGCCTTCAGGGACAGCTTGCCCCGCTGTCCCCCGAGTTTGTGGGGCTGGCGGGGGGAGAAGCAAGCTTGCTTCTCCCGGCGCCAGCCTCCAGATCAGGTCGGGGAATAGCGGGGTGGCGGCGCTGCGCCTCCCCGCTGTCCCCCAGCTTTTGGGCTGCAGGCTGCTGCCCGCAAGCCTTGCGAGCCCGCGGGACATCCCGCCGGGCTTGCAAGACTTGCGGATAGCTTCCTGAAGCCTGGAGAGCGAGAGGTGTCAGTGCGCACCGACCCCTCTCGCTCTCCAGGCTTCAGCGAAAGCCTGCATTCGCCCCATAGGACGCACACACATTTCCCCTTCATTTTTGGAGGGGAAAAAGTGCGTCCTATAGGGCGAAAAATACGGTAATAACGCTTAGATGCCGCTGGCTGTTTTGGTACACTCATGCCACAATGCAACATCTTCCTGCAACAACATCCAGCCGTTTCCTAGTGACTTCGGACGGTTTTTTCATTTAGTAGCCATTGCTCCCAGCTGTTGCAAACTCACAGGACTTCGACTCACTTAGGGCCGGGTTCATACATGCATGCTCGTCATCTGATGACTGTATCATCATTCTTCAAATACAGTGGTACCTCAGGTTAAGTACTTAGTTCGTTCCGGAGGTCCGTACTTAACCTGAAACTGTTCTTAACCTGAAGCACCACTTTAGCTAATGGGGCCTCTTGCTGTTGCTGCGCCGCCGGAGCACAATTTCTGTTCTCATCCTGAAGCAAAGTGCATAACCTGAAGCACTATTTCTGGGTTAGCAGAGTCTGAAACCTGAAGCGTATGTAACCCGAGGTACCACTGTACAATGTCACTTCCTGGAGCTGGTTCACACATTCAGCAGTAAGTCATCAAGTGTATATTGATCATATGTAAAGAGATCAAGTGAGGTACAAGCATATGCGCAACAGAGAAATCTGCACAAAATCTTACAAAACTCAAACATTACAGTTGCGCCTAAATATTCTATCTGAATGTAATATGAACAAAGAGGAAGGTTCATGGGGGAATTCTTTGCTCTTGCATAATGTTTACTTCCCCACATTTTTGCTTCTGAGTAACCTCGTTTCTCCCTGGTTGCTAGGGAGAAACAGCTGTTGGGTGGGGAGCACAATGTTTTCTTCAAGTCCTTCATGGACACAGAATCTGAGATTTGTAGTGTTGGAAGGGACCCTGAGGATCATCTAGTCCAGAGTTTCCCAAACTGAGGTCTCCTGCTGGTTTTTTGGGACTACAATTCCCACCATTCCTGACCACCAGCTAGGGATGATGGGAGTTGTAGTTCAAAAAGAGCTGGAGACCCAAATTTAGGAAACCCTGACCTAGTGCAACCCCCTGCAACGCAGGAATATGGTTTAGCTAGAGGGGTCCTTGATTGGATGTGGCACAGCTTTCCTTAAGTTCTTATGCAACATCTGTGAGTTTACTGAAATAGTGATTGAGCCATAAATGCTTACAAGAGTTGATCAATGCAAGTTGTGCACTTTCAAGCCTTTCCCTTTTTCATTTAATAAAGCCCAAATACACATTTAAGCATATTAATAATTTTGTTTTTTTAAAAAAAGTATAATGTCACCTTCCATAACAACATCTTCCCCCTCTATAGCGACACCCATGCCTACAGCAGGGTTCCTCTTTCAGGCCATCTGTTTGGCTCTCGCCTTTCAAAACTCAGGACACAAAGGAGCATTTGTTAGACCTCGAGATGTCAAAAAGACTCTGCTGCTAGTGGTGCAACAGACTTAACACAGCTACCTGCAAGGCTCCCCACGCTGCAGATGTCTGCCCGGCGCGGGGGGCGCTCTGCTTCAGGGCGCCCCGCCCGCCGGGCGGCAGGCTGCTATCCGCAGTGTGGGGAGCCCTGCGGGGAACTCCTGCAAGGCTCCCCACGCTGCGGATGTCTGCCTGGCGCGGGGGGCGCTCTGCTTCAGGGCGCCCCTCGCATCAGGCGTCAGGCTGCTATCCGCAGCCTAGACATCCCTGCGGGACCTCCCTCAGGGCTGCCTAGGCTGCGGATGTGTTCCTGAAGCCTGGAGAGCGAGAGGGGTCGGTGCGCACCAACCCCTCTCGCTCTCCAAGCTTCAGCAAAAGCCTGCATTCGCCCCATAGGACGCACCCAGATTTCCCCTTCATTTTTGGAGGGGAAAAAGTGCGTCCTATAGGGCGAAAAATACGGTAGTTTCCAGAAATTCGAAAAAAAGAGATAAAAACAGTTACTGTATTTCAATCCAAGGATGCTTGAGGGAGATGTTCTGAAGAGCGTGAGAAGGCTGCAGAGGCGCTGGGAGAGAGGCTGCCTTCGGGCCAACGACATCTGTGGGGGTTTTCACAGGCGGCAAAAACTCATGTTCTGCCTCTGCTATGGAGGGAAAAAACAAACAAACCAGCTGAATCAATGGGATTCAGACACACCCAAGCTAAAGTTATAGGTGCATCAAGCACAGCAGGGAGAGAGAACTGCTACCAGTGCATTCTCTGTTGTCTGTTACACAAATATTGTTCAGTTGTGGGTGAACATATCAGACGACACAGCGATTCTTCAAACAGCTCTTGTTTATTCACAGGCCAGAACAGAACTGAACTGAAGGGTTCAGCCAGCCTGCTTATATAGAGCTCCACTAGAACGCAACAGTAACCATTTTCTGTAACTATCCAATCACTGAACGTCACTTTTGATCCCTTATTTGCATATGTGGACCCACCAATTTTTGGCAGTGACAGTGGGGATAGAGATGGGGATAGCATGGGTGAAGAGATATAAACCTCTTTGCCAGTCCAGCACCCTGACAGGGATACTAATCTGCCCCACCCTGGTCATCCAATTTATCATAAGATGAGCTGCTCCTCAGCTGATCTGCATGAATCAGCTGAGGAGAGGAAGCTGTGTCTTGTGTGCGCTGTGCATGTACCACTTGGGGCTACAGCCACCACTGGGGAGTTTTCCTAGGGTGAATGCGGTCCTCAAACTAAAAAGAAGTTAGCAAACCCTACTTTAGCACTTAGGCTGATGTTGTGCAATTTGTGCGCAGTGAGGAAGCAGATTCTCTCACACGTGCGCGCACTCTCTCTCTCTCTCTCTCACACACACACACACACTCACAAGTCTCAGCCCTGTCAGAATTCTGTTTGCATTAATATTTGTAGGATCAAGCCCTGCTAAATGGCTGAATTTATGCAGCACCAGCTAAACCACCACTGGCGAAATAATCCTGTCCCCTGGGGTAGGGGGCAACACATTTGCTCTGCTGATGCTACTTACTATTGTTAAGTGTGGCGTCATTCACACAGGGGAAATCTGTGTCATCCTCTGCCGGACTTCTAGTCTGGTTACTACAGAACTCCCAGCGTTTTATCTGCAACTGCTGCAACCAGTATATCATGGTCTGTTTGTCGACAGCCTACAGTTCAATTTGGGGGAAAATTATTAAATACAGGATCTGTGTAACTCAGGGAGTTGCCTACAGATACAGCTAAATTCCACAACAGATAGACTTCAGCGACAAACCCAACCTCATCACAACAGACCATGGACTTACCAAAATCCAGTATAATTGGGGAGGTTTTGACGCAGTGTAAGTTTGGCTTCCCTGTGCAAGCACAGGGCCTAGTGCAGTGGTTTCCAAGCTTCCCGCCCCATGGACCACATGAAAATTGCTGCGTTTTGGCAGGCTAATTAATGATTTTTTTGCCTGTTGTAACCATTGTAATGTTCTGTGCTAGACGCCGAATGATTTTTAAATTGTGTTTTGATTGCTTCTTAGGCTTCTTATATATTCTATTTTGTTGCATTCACTAAATCCAAATTGTAATACAATAAAAAAAGAAAAGAAATAAAAGTAGCAATCAAAATAAAGTTAAAAATTCAATATGAATATTCAGTGCGGTGGATGTGCCATCTCCCGCCATCAACCACTAGGGCCTAAACTGAGGAACCCCTTGTCGAAAAGACGTGGCCGGCATTTGAACTGACAAAAATCTAGCTCCCTCAGCCTTTAGCAGGTGGGTCAGTCTACCGCATCTGCTTTTGTGTGTGTGTGATTTTCACTTATGAAACAACGGATTGCTCTGCACACAACAGTAATCCATGGTTTGTTTTGGCATGTGTTTTTTCTGAACATCCAAACCCAGACTAGCAGACTAACCATGGTTTGTTTTCTGGTAACAAACCACAATTTGAAGCCATGGCTTGTTGGCAGCTCGTGAACTATGGCTTGTTTTAACTACAAACTTAACAGCCGTGCTCAGCCATGGCTTATCAGGACACTCCACCGCAGACATTTGCCAAGCTACAGAGGCATGTGGCAAGAGTGGCTGGGAAACAAACTGTGGCTTGTTTAATCATCTGCAGGACAACTGGTGATTTGTTGAACAAACCATGGCCGAGTGTTATGTACAAATGCATCCAATGTAAAATGCCATGTAGACTGAGTGTGCTGTCTAAAATGATAATAATGTACAAGAAAGTCTTCCCCACCAACAATCAGCAAAAGTAACATACTTGTATTGTTTTAATAATCTTTGAGGCAGAGGATGCTAATGGTCTCAGGACTTCGGGATACTGCCATGAATTATTAGGGTTGTGTTCTGCTTTAAGAAAAAAATCAGTAGGAAATCATGTTTAAGGCAATTTCCTGAAGACAAGAGCTTTCTTCTTCTCAAACCATGAATCAGGATATTTTGTAAAGGGAAGAGAAAATTGTGAAGTTCATGCAACCCAAAGGTTCCAACTCCTTTATCTTCTGCCAATATTAAAAAATAGGGATTACTTAAACTTGGCTCTGCATGCTAATTTTATTATTTTTTTGTCCTCCAAGAGTCTGCAGCCAAGAACCATTAAATGTCAGAACAGGAGAAGATTGGGATTCTGGTTAACTGAACATTAAACTACAATTGGATGTAGCTGTGTAAACTACACCAAGATAATGCTGGCTTCTCAATGGTGATAGAGATGTTAAAACATGTGTGTTAAATGGAGCAAAACATGTTTACCTCTCCTGTATATAAATGTTCCCGGTTCTTTGGACACAATAGTAAAACACTGGTTATAACATGTCCTAAAGGTAAAGGGACCCCTAACCATTAGGTCCAGTCGTGACCGACTCTGGGATTGCGGCGCTCATCTCGCTTTATTGGCTGAGGGAGCCTGCGTACAGCTTCCGGGTCATGTGGCCAGCATGACAAAGCCATTTCTGGCGAACCAGAACAGTGCATGGAAACGCCGTTTACCTTCCCGCCGGAGTGGTACCTATTTATCTACTTGCACTTTGACATGCTTTCGAACTGCTAGGTTGGCAGGAGCAGGGACCGAGCAACGGGAGCTCACCCCGTCGCGGGGATTTGAACCGCTGACCTTCTGATCGGCAAGTCCTAGGCTAATTCAGGAAATTCACAGCTTCAGCTCTGTGGAAACCCCCAAGCGCATCGAGTCTCCAGGACAAGGAATCCAAATAATTTATCCGCCAACACTAGTATGGCTGGTCTGCCTTTGTTTCCATACTTTCAGTTGAGCACAAAGGGTAGATCCCTGTCTGAGATCCCTTTAGGTCACCCTATGAGAGCAAGTCCCATTGCATGCCACCAGCCGCAACATGCACATTGCCCCACCACTAGCCCAAACCAGCCATGTATTCCACATACCTGAAGGATAAATGCTTTGCTGGGGGTCCTGATTTCAAAAACGCCCTCTTCCGCTCCCACCTTAAGATCAAAGCTAGCGCTGGCTAGCTCTATGCTCCCCAGAGGGTTCATGTCCTGTGCTGTCCTGTAGTAAAGTAAGTTGCATTTGTTTTCATCATAGATGAACCAACGCGACTTCCAGGTCTTGATTGGGGCTTTTGCAGAAAATTTGTTTAAATAGCCACAGAGTTGTTTCTTGGGGGTTTCTCTGCCAGGTTTCAGATCCACATTCTCCGACTTTTCCCTGGAAGGAGGCCCACCCCCGTCTAGGGCGCAACTGATGCCGCTCTCCGTATCCTCTGCTTTTTCCTCTTCGGGCTTACTGGAAGTTCCGGCCACAAGGCAATCTCTGCTCTCAGAATCCGGCTCCATACTCCACCGCAGGGCAGATCTTGTGTTGCTGGAAAGCAAGCAGCGAAAGACAAAACAGCCCAAGATAATGTTGCTGAGAAAGAAAGCATATGCTACATGCATGTAAGTCCCACAGTTCAAGATATCTGCTGGTTAATAGAAAGACGTGCCTCTTGGCAAACTTCCTTCCACAGCCCAAATCTGGCAGCACTTCTGCTTCTCCAAACAGCTTCCTCGCATGTACGGAGGTCATCACGCAACTCACATGGCAATGGAGACAAACCAGAAGTAGTGAGTGCGTGAAAAAAAAATGCAAGTAGGTCCAGGAAATCAGCCTGCTTGCAGGTGGGCTGGTTTCTATCTCTGTTCAATATCTGCTGGTCAGAATTTCCCGTTCCCGGAGTTTCTTGGGCAGGTTACCAGTATAAGTGAAGGTAAAGGGATCCCTCACCATTAGGTCCAGTCGTGGCCGACTCTGGGGTTGCGGCGCTCATCTCGCTTTACTGGCCAAGGGAGCCGGCGTATAGCTTCCGGGTCATGTGGCCAGCAGGACTAAGCCGCTTCTGGCGAACCAGAGCAGCGCACGGAAACGCCGTTTACCTTCCCGCCGGAGTGGTACCTATTTATCTACTTGCACTTTGACGTGCTTTTGAACTGCTAGGTTGGCAGGAGCAGGGACCGAGCAACGGGAGCTCACCCCGTCACAGGGATTTGAACTGCCGACCTTCCGATTGGCAAGTCCTAGGCTCTGTGGTTTAGCCCACAGTGCCACCTGCATCCCACAGGTTACCAGTATATCATGCCATTAATGTGCAATGCCACTTTTCAGCCACATACTGTCAGTTGTGAGGGTAAGGGCTGCCCTTGAAAGGCATCCTAAACTTCAACGGGTTCAAAATGCCTGTTGCCTGGGGCTGGGCTGATGCATGTACCGTATTTTTCG
This sequence comes from Podarcis liolepis, assembly GCF_965112155.1. Lineage (NCBI taxonomy): Eukaryota > Metazoa > Chordata > Lepidosauria > Squamata > Lacertidae > Podarcis > Podarcis liolepis. The sequence goes on from NC_139571.1 coordinate 36,787,800, forward strand.
CTCTATAACATGCACCCGACCATAACACGCACGTAGTTTTTAGAGGAGGAAAATCCATAGGCATGCCACCCGTAGGCATTCCCTCCATAACACGCACAGACATTTCCCCTTAAAAAAGTGGAGGAAAAAAGTGAGTGTTATGGTGCAAAAAATATGGTAATTCTGCTGTTGTCCCTCCCACCCCCAGTTGCCTTCCTCTTCATTTCCAGGGCCACTTATGGGCGCTGATTCTTAAGCACTAAACAGCCCATGACTGATGCTTGAAGGACCACCTTATCCCATATATGTATATGCCTTCCTGTGAACTTTGTTCAGCATCAGAGATCCTGTTCCTAAACTCAAGTGCAGCAAGTGGGAACAAGGAAATGTTTTTCCAGTTGCTTTGGAATGCCCTCCCTATGGAAACCAAACTAGCTAAGGACATTAAGATTATTTCAGGAGTGATTACGGCTGGCCGAGTAAGAAGGCTGGGTAATTTTGCTGCAGGTTTGCTGAGATTTTCTCAGCTGCTGCTCTTATTATATTCCTGCTGCTTTTATTATACTGCTTTGGTTGCATTTTATTGTTCCTCTTTTTATAGCTTTAAATTTTACATGTTGCTAGCTGCCTTGAATCACCTAGTACAGGGGTTCCAGACTGTGGTCTGTGGACCACAAGCTTCATTCAGACAATCCATGGCTTGGCCACTTTAAACATTCCCATTGATATTTAGCTGTATTGTTATTCCATTTCTTATATTGTATTTTCTTGTCTTTCAGTTTGCTTCCTGTGGAATGCAGGGTGCAATACAATAAAATAAGATGCAAGACAGAAAAGCAGCAATAAGAACCATGACTGAAACCATGCAGTATTTAGCACATTGCAATTACTGCACCAAAGTGCACAAGCATGCGCAGTGTGTATGGAGGTCTTGGGATGCCCAGACGACAAGACCCCTCTCTTGACTTCACTGATGTGGTCCAAAGGAAAGGAGATCAATACTTTTGGCACCAGCTTGCTGCAGGAGTTGCTGGAAGGAGGCCTTCAAGGCACCATCCAACCATCTTAAGGACTCCACTCCAGAAGAAGAAGAAGAGTTTGGATTTGATATCCCGCTTTATCACTACCCGAAGGAGTCTCAAAGTGGCTAACATTCTCCTTTCCCTTCCTCCCCCACAACAAACACTCTGTGAAGTGAGTGGGGCTGAGAGACTTCAAAGTGTGACTAGCCCAAGGTCACCCAGCAGCTGTGTGTGGAGGAGCGAGGAAGCGAACCCGGTTCCCCAGATTATGAGACTACCGCTCTTAAACACTACACCACACTGGCTCTCATCAGATTTGTGTAGGGCTGGCTCAGTTTTTTCTTCTCCCCAAAATATCCCACAAGGCAGCAGAGGTTTAGGATCAGAGTTTTCCTTCTCCTAGATGGGTTCCCTTCCCAGGTGGACGGGTCCCATCTGCCCTTCACATCCCTCTACTGTACCTGCAGACACTGTCTTCTTGACCCTTGGACCTACTATTGGTCTTGTCCACTCAACCCACCAGAGCCTTCTTCACATGCAGGAGAAGTCCCTAACTGACTGAGAGTTTGAGACCCATCAGCTTCCCTCACCTGGTTTGGTTGGCCAGCCAGAGCCATTTCCTGGGGTGTGGCTGCATCCTGACAGCTTCCAGGAGCCACAGGTGAGCACTGAGTGCAATGTGGGGACCAAAGGTGGACAAACTACTCCAGGAGGAGCATGACATGTCCCATACGTAGGAGCCAACTCCTAGGGGCCAAGATCCCTTTGGCCTCCCATAAAATATTTGAGCCCCCCGCCCCCAATTGATGGGCATTGCCATTCAAATGGTGTGTGTGTGTGTGTGTGTCGCATTATGTGGTTGATTATGAAGGGCGGAGCTTACCTGCCCACCCATATTTTATTCAAGTTGGCACCCCCCGGTCCAATAAAATTATCCATTTAATGCAAAAAGGAGGGGTTACTGGAGCTAAGAAACAAAAGCACTTGCACAAAACGAGTGATGGGATAGATGATGGGTGGGGTGAGGAGGTGTCTCAAGCAAACACCTCAGCCACATTAGCTCTCAACAACCTACCCCCTTGGGCCACTGAACTGGCTAACAAAAATAAACAGCGCAGTTTCCCTCACCTATCATCGCCACAGGTGCCAACCCCCTGGGGCCCTGGGTGCCTGAACATCCACAAAATTCCCCATGAAGGGGCTGGGCACCCACAAAGTTCCGTGCCAGCCAGGGTCATGCACACATTGCATGGCACCCATGGCCCTGGGCACCCCCGGTCATGGGGCCAAGATCAGATCAGATCAGAAGAATCTTTATCTGCATCAGCCATAGCAGTAAAATAAAACAAGATGTACTGAAGACAGAAGGGACGCGGGTGGCGCTGTGGGTTAAACCACAGAGCCTAGGACTTGCTGATCAGAAGGTTGGCGGTTCGAATCCCTGCGACGGGGTGAGCTGCCGTTACTCGGTCCCTGCTCCTGCCAACCTAGCAGTTCGAAAGCACGTCAAAAGTGCAAGTAGATAAATAGGTACCGCTCCGGCGGGAAGGTAAACGGCGTTTCCGTGCGCTGCTCTGGTTCGCCAGAAGCAGCTTAGTCATGCTGGCCACATGACCCGGAAGCTGTACGCCGGCTCCCTCAGCCAATAAAGCAAGATGAGCGCAGCAACCCCAGAGTCGGCCACGACTGGACCTAATGGTCAGGGGTCCCTTTACCTTTATCTTTACTGAAGACAGAGTTAAAAACTTAACTGTACAAAATACATTTCGGAGGTTTACATCAATAATCAAATAGTAGATCTTATTCTAATTGCCCCCGCTAAAAACCTTGCAGTTTTTTGCTGTCACCTGACGCCGGGCCAAGCTGGCTGGCACTCTTACCTATCACAGTACTTCCATGCTGCACCTGTTGAACTGCTTTCTTTCCTGCTGTCAAAAACTACCCAGCTCAGTCCTTCAAGTAAGAAAAGTGGCGTCGCTAAGGGAGTTGGGGGAAAACAAACAAACTCCACTCAACAGAGGAGGACCGCATGTGCGCAGTGGCGTAGCGTGGGGGGTGCAGGGGGGGCCGGCCGCACCGGGCGCAACACCTGGGGGTTAGGGTTAGGGGGCGCAAATTACTTGCCTTGCCCCGGGTGCTGACAACCCACGCTACGCCACTGCATGTGCGTAAAGTATACCCAAATTTGCCCAAGCAAGCGAGCAAGTCACTCTTTCCGCTCTTACCTTCACTCGCCCTCCGAGCGGACTTCGGCAGAAGCAGCTGCGCCTGCAAAGGGCCCGATCCGCTTCCTGATCAAACGGCAGCAAATGTTATGGGGCAAGGATCCAGCCAGCGAGCAGCGGCTGTTTCCTGGTCGGCTGGGGCGGGGCGGTGCCAGGCAGTCCCGGCATGGCAAGCCGCGAAGGAGCGGAAAGCAAAACAACAATGGATTCCGCCGCTGCGCGCTTGGCGGGGGAAGCGGGGAGGCGCGCCTTGCCGTGTCTTTCTCCAAGAAATATTCCACGTTCTTGCCCGAGGCGAGGGCGATTTTTTCCCCGGAGAGCTCGAAGGTTTGCGGCTTATTTTGCGACGCTTTAAGCTGGTCCTGATAATACCTGGCTGTAGGTTTCCTATCCACCCCCGATAAAGTTGCCTGCGCCTATTTTATTTTATTTTTACTTATAGGGAAAGGACACCTTACAGGTTGCAGGATGCGCAACAGCATGCCAGTAACATGTCATGCGCATAGCTGTCAACTTTTCCCTTTTCTAGAGAGGAATCCTATTCGGAATAAGGGAATTTCCCTTAAAAAAAGGGAAACGTTGACAGCTATGGTCGTGCGAGATCAAAAGCTGCACAAAGCCCGTCTCTTTCCCGTACAGCTGCTAGAAGTCGCTGCGCTGGGCAACTTGAATGCACGCATTCGCCTTTTTGCAAGCCCGCGCGCACCGCAGATTTAATGGCTTTGCAGCCTTGATTCCCGCGATGTCGCCCGGTACCAGCGAATGCCCTCAGATGCCTGATCGGAAATGCTTTGAGGTTTACAGCAAGTTGCACGGGACTGGCGCAAACTCCTGCAAGATAAAGACCCGAGCGCCCTTGAGCGATAAATCATCGCGAGCTAGATTATCGTAAAGCCTTGAACTTGGAAGCTCAGATTCACGCGCCATTTATTTATTATTCTTGCAAGAGCAAAAAACGAAGGACATGCTCGTTTCTTTCAGCAACTTAGCTAGCACAACCAAAAGCTGCGTCTAATTATCCGTTATTTAATACTGGCAAACTATCCTGTGCTGTTATTATATAAAGCGTTATTAGCTGAGTTATTGATTTCAGGATTCCACTTTCTTTCTTACGATGCCCTTTAAAAAAACAACAACAAACCACTCTTAATACCCTAAGCAGTTTCTCTTCAATGAAAAGAACCCACTCCCGGGCACTAAAGGCTGCTGAAAGGGCAAGCAAGTCTCAGACTCTGAGGCGGGCCTGATCCTTAAGGAACCACCACGCTCCCTTTAAATATAATGGCCAGGATGAGATTTCTACCGCTGGCATAGCAGCGCTGCCCTCACTTGCTTCGGCTTCAGAATGCCGCCGAGCATGCGCAGAGCCGCCCTCTTCCGGTTCGGCTTCGCGATCTCCACTGAGCATGCTCGACCCCTCGCTCTGCCCGCACAGTGGCTTGACTATGGCAGGCGCGCGGCGTCTCCGGCGAAGTTGCACGCGGACAGTTGGGAGCCGCTTGTTGTAAGGTGAGCTCGCGGTGCCGCCTGCACCCCAGGGGTTTAGGGGCGCCCTCTCCTCTCCCACAGCTGAGGAGTCTGGTTTTTGCGAATTATCACCTTACCAGCAGGTGAAGGGCAGAATGACGGGGCCCTTGGTTGCAAAATAGCAGTGGCGTAGCGTGGGGGGTGCAGGGGGGGGGCGGCCGCACCGGGCGCAACATCTGGGGGTTAGGGTTAGGGGGCGCAAATCCACGAGTTAGGGGGCGCAAATTACTTGCCTTGCCCCGGGTGCTGACAACCCACGCTACGCCACTGCAAAATAGCCCTCCATCTCCCCCCATTTTCTTTTCTTTTCTTAAACAGAACAATCTTTGGATGTGCTTAAAACTAGCTAGCTCTCCATCATGGTACAGTGACAGTTCTACTAATGGGTGTTTCAAGACTGGTGTTTACTGTAGGATCTGTACTCCTCGTGCATGCAAGTCTTCTGCCACCGATCTGTTTGTTACAACCATACAGTGTCTGATTTAAAAGGTAAAGGGACCCCTGACCACTAGGTCCAGTCATGGCTGACTCTGGGGTTGCGGCGCTCATCTCGCTTTATTGGCCGAGGGAGCCGGCGTACAGCTTCCGGGTCATGTGGCCAGCATGACTAAGCTGCTTCTGGCAAACCAGAGCAGCGCACGGAAATGCCGTTTACCTTCCCTCAGGAGTGGTACCTATTTATCTACTTGCACTTGATGTGCTTTCGAACTGTTAATTTGGCAGGAGCAGGGACCGAGCAACGGGAGCTCACCCCGTCACGAGGATTCGAACCGCCGACCTTCTGATTGGCAAGTCCTAGGCTCTGTGGTTTAACCCACAGAGCCACCCGCGTCTCTGTGTTGGATTTACGTATAAGCAATAAGGGCCCGACTTTCTTGGGGGCCCCAAAAAAAATTTAAGGGGGGAAAACTGGATGTACATTTCCAAAATATAAGATAAAAAACAAATAAAATAAAACCTACATACAGCAACAGTGTTTTGTGTTGTGTAGGCTCCTATAACGTAAGTAATGGGCCCCGCCTGATAGCCTGCTCCCTAAAATATCACTATTAATATACTACTTCTTAACTGTATTTCACTATTAATATGCTACTTCTTAATTGTATTTCAGTTCAACAATTACTTTGATAAAATACATACCGGTATTTTGTTATGTGCAAATGGCTTTAGATGCCTATTAGGTCCATAAATGACCATATAGCACATATTCAACACAAAAAACAGCGACAATTTGTTGTTCACAAAGGATAGCTGGCCATATAAAGGGCCCCATTACCTTCAGCAGCTCAGGGCCTCATCAAACCTAAATCTGGCCCTGGTTACAACCATATAAAGCCCCCTGTCTGGAAGCACTTCCAATTTTAGTTTCCTGACACTGTTTCAAATATTTGTGTTCAAGAATTAACGTTTTTCAGTGCATGCTTCTCTCTTCTTTTTTATTTAGGTGCAGCCTGTTACTTTAAGTTGGTCTTTAGGGTGAGAAGAGCAATTCCTTTTCAGTTGTATGCACTGAAGACAGCATGAGAAATCTAAAGTTGCTGAGAACTTGGGAATGCCAGGCAGTCCGGACTGTTGGAACTCCTCAAGGCTTCTGTCTCCGTGCAGACAAGGGGACGTTATTAGTCAGTACAGAGTACGGAATTGTGGAGGTGGATCTTACCACACAAGAGGTGAGATAGCACATGTCAGTTTTGGTTTTTGCATTCTAAGAGCTGCCTGCCTAGCAACAGCCCATTGCCGACTACTTTTGCCGCTTCTCCTTGGCTTTTCATAGGGTGAAGCCTAATGATGTGAATATTTGGGCATAAAATACTTTCAGTCAAAGGAAGGAATTGAGACTGTGTATACTTTCAACAATGTATTTTATTCACTGCTCCATACAGAGATAATTTCTGGAATTAAAAAAAATGTTTGGATAGATTCTTGAGTTAATTTTGCAAGACAGAAAGCATGTGGATAATTTTTATTAAATACTTTATTCAAATTTTGTGTGTGTGTGTGTGTATTTGCAGAAGAGTGTAGATCAACACCAAAACGTTGAAGGTGGCAGTCTTTCCATTTCCTGCTCCCAGGAAATCCTTCCCATGTTGGTGAAGAATCATTTCTGTGCCTCTGCTACAGAACCTCTGCATATTGCAAAGGATTCTGGGATATATTCTAGAACATACTTCCAGGTCTTGCTGGTTGCTTCTGACCAGGCTCCTTAGGTTTTGCTATGTTCATGATCATTCACTAAATTTCCTATGCTATTACAGTGGTGCCTCGCAAGACGAAAATAATCTGTTCCGCGAGTCTCTTCGTCTAGCGGTTTTTTCGTCTTGCGAAGCAACCCTATTAGCGGCTTAGCGGATTAGCACTATTAGCGGTTTAGCGGATTAGCGGCTATTAAAGGCTTAGTGGCTTAGCAGCTAAAAGGCTATTAGCGGCTTAGAAAAAGGGGGGGGGAGCAAAAAAAAATTGGAACACTCGCAAGACGTTTTCGTCTTGCGAAGCAAGCCCATAGGGAAATTCGTCTTGCGAAGCAGCTCAAAAACGGAAAACCCTTTTGTCTAGCGGGTTTTCCATCTTGCGAGGCATTCGTCTTGCGGGGCACCACTGTAAAGATCTTCTCAGTAAGGAACCCCTGACAGATTTCCAAAGGACTTCAAGATTCCTAAGAAAACAAGTTTGCAAACCACTGCTTTCTGTGATGATGATGATGATGATGATGATGATGGTGATGTGTAGTGTGCCCATCAACTTCAAGGTGTACAGGATAATATACATTTCATCAAGTACAACAGAATTTAAATTCATCACAGCAATTAATATAAAAATAATTAACCCATGAAAACCAGCATCTCAAAACAATCAGTAAAGAGGCACTCTACAATTTCCCAGTGTGTTGGATGCTAAGCCATTGCATAGAATCCTAGTAAAAGGGTAATCAAAATATATCCACATATTTTTGTAGATTATGTGTATGCCAACAAACATGCATTTTTGCTAGGATGATTCCAGCAGTTTGCAGCAGCACCAGCAAATAACTGCAGTTTAATGCACATGTTGGTTGTTGTCTTCCGCCAAGAGGCAACTCGCATGATCAAATCAACGTGTTTGCATTATAGCGGGTCCTTGTCTCTGTTTTAAAGGTCACAAATGAAGTTTCTTTGCTAGCTGAGGGTTTTCTGCCAGAAGATGGAAGCGGGTTCATTGTGGGCATTGAGGATTTGCCTGATCAGGAATTTGTCTGTGTGGCTACTGCGACTGGAGATGTCATACTGTGCAATCTGAACACCCTTCAGGTATGACAGATAGTTGTTTATTTCCTTGACATCTGATGGGAGGGCATTCCACAGGGAGGGCGCCACTACCGAGAAGGCCCTCTGCTTGGTTCCCTGTAACTTCTCTTCTTGCAGTGAGGGAATCGGCAGAAGGCCCTCGGAGCTGGACCTTAGTGTCTAGGCTGAACGATGGGGGTGGGGACGCTCCTTCAGGTATACTGGGCCGAGGCTGTTTAGGGCTTTAAAGGTCAGCACCAACACTTTGAATTGTGCTCGGAAACGTACTGGTAGCCAATGTTGATCTTTCAGGACCGGTGTTATTTGGTTGTTATATGGTCTCGGTGGCCACTCCCAGTCACCAGTCTAGCTGCCACATCTAGAGTACTTCCACCTCCTTCCCAAAGCTGGGAAAGCACTAACTAGGCTTTGGGAAAGTTAAAAGGAGATGCTAGGATCCTATCAGAGCCCTCACATCACCTTCCCATAGCACAGCGCCTTGTTTACTGACTTTGGGAAGGCAGCACAAGGGTTGTGGAAGCGTCAAATGTTGCTGAAGGCCACAAAAAAGCCCTCAAGGGACATATGTGGCCCTCGGGCCACCTATTGGACTGCTGTGCCCTATGGGAAGCCTCTAAACAGGACCTGTATGCAGTGGTTAAGAGCAGTAGACTTGTAATCTGGTGGACTGTGTTCGCTTCCCCTCTCCTCCACATGCAGCTGCTGGGTGACCTTGGGCTAGTCACATTTCTCTGAAGTCTCTCAGCCCCACTCACCTCACAGAGTGTTTGTTGTGGGGGAGAGGAGATTGTTAGCCGCTTTGAGACTCCTTAGGGTAGTGATAAAGCAGGATATCAAATCCAAATTCTTCTTCTTCTTCTTGTGGTTCCCTGCAGCTGACATTCAGAGGCATACTTCCTCTGTAATTGGAGGGAGTACATCACAACCTCGGCCAGTACCCTTTAATGGCTTTATCCTCCACTTGACACTGTCAAATCCCTTGTGAGGTTGTGTCAGGCTGCTGTTAAAAGGCACAGGAGCAGCAGCATGAGTTAACAGTCTTCAATCTTTTTGCAGTTGGAGTGTGTCGGGAGTGTGGACAGCGGTCTAACTGTGATGAGCTGGAGTCCTGACCAAGAGCTCGTTCTCCTTGCCACAGGTGTGGAGCAACGTTCCAAAGCCAATCCTTTCAGCCTCGTTCCTTACCTTTTGGTCCATTGAAGATGATATAATAATAATAATAATAATAATAATAATAATAATAATAATTTATTATTTATACCCTGCCCATCTGGCTGGGCTTCCCCAGCCACTCTGGGCGGCTTCCAAAAGAATATATACGCTGACCCATTGCAAAACTGTAATAGGCTTTGGGAACTGTGTGATTTCTGGGTTAGTGTTAGTGTTACAGGTTCACCAGTGCTGGCTGTGAATCCGATTCTCTTCTTCACGAAACCAACTTCCAGGCTTGGCTTCAGGCCTTGGTTTGACAAGAAAGCCTGCTTAGTTAGCATTTAACAGTTGCCAGCATCAGTGCACCTGTAACACTAAATCAGTATGATTTAGGGCAGGGGGAATTACTTCTGATGAGAGCAAGAGGGATGGGGAGCACATACCTGTTTCTGAACCAATTGGCAGACCAAGGTTTTCTTTGAACCAGCATCAGATCTGCACAAAGTCTCTGTGTCTGTGAGATCCAGAAGCTCCTACTGAAAGTAGTCACTTTTTACGTTTAATGGCAATACAGAAGTAATAACTGTTAAGTTAATATTCTGCTACTGTTTTGTCAGCTGTTCTTCGAGTTTAAATGTCTTTGTCATGTGCTAACTGAATACAGTGGTACCTCGGGTTACATACGCTTCAGGTTACATACGCTTCAGGTTAGAGACTCAGAAATACTACCTCAGGTTAAGAACTTTGCTTCAGGATGAGAACAGAAATCGTGATCCGGTGGTGCGGCGGCAGCAGGAGGCCCCATTAGCTAAAGTGGTGCTTCAGGTTAAGAACAATTTCAGGTTAAGAACAGACCTCCGGAATGAATAAAGTATGTAACCAGAGGTACCACTGTATTATTTTTTAGAAGACTTTAAAATATTGGGAATCACATGTTTGTTTGCTTATCTAGTTCACTTACAAATCGCTTCATACGAGGCATCCCAAAACGATTCGAAGTTTAATCACATATATAAAACAGTTACAGTGGTGCCTCGCAAGACAAAATTAATCCGTTCCGCGAGTCTCTTCGTCTAGCGGTTTTTTCGTCTTGCGAAGCAACCCTATTAGCGGCTTAGCGGATTAGAGCTATTAGCGGCTTAGCGGCTAAAAGGCTATTAGCGGCTTAGCGGCTTAGAAAAAGGGGGGGAAGCGAAAAAAATCTCAAGACTCGCAAGACATTTTCGTCTTGGGAAATGTCGTCCTGCGAAGCACATCGAAAAACGGAAAACCCTTTCGTCTAGCGGGTTTTTCATCTTGCGAGGCATTCGTCTTGCGGGGCACCACTGTATGTATATAAAAACAGTTAAAACTGCATATATTGAAACATTTAAAAACAAAACTAAAAAACACATACATAAAATCAAGTCAGATCCAATACAGTTATCAACTGGGTTTAAGCTTTTAGAAGGCTTGTTGAAAGACATCATTGTAGCCTAAATCTCTTGTTTTATTTATACAAGTTATGTTGCATTTAATGTGGTAGAATGTCTAGGTAGGCTGCATGAAATGTACCAAATCCAAAAAATGAAGAATCACTGGGGCAGAAGCAGTAACGGACAATGTCATGTAAGAGTACATCCGTATTTGGTAAATATCAAGTAAGAACTGGAGAAGCCTATGTAATGCTAATGATATAAGTAAAACAGTGGTCTAGGAAAAGAGAATGTAGTGCTGTCCCAAAAGCCACAGAAGAAGGGTTGGAATTCTGTGGTGTGATAAGTAAGCTATATTAGTTCATCTTGGCAGAATCTTGATTTTAAAGTCCATTGCTGTTCACTCTGTGACACAGGTCAGCAGACTCTCATCCTGATGACGAGGGACTTTGAACCTATTACAGAAAGTCAAATCCACCAAGATGACTTTGGAGAAGGTGAGTTGGTGCTGCAGATACAGGATGCTCAAAAATTGCACGGCGGCAGTTTTAAAAATTGAACGAAATGCATAGGCAGAACCAAATGAAAACTGAAATTACCGCCGCAGACAACTGGATCCAGCTGCTCATTTTGACTGTTACGAGGTTGGAAGGGACTTGAGAAGACACCTAGTTCAAGCTCCTGTTCAGTGCAGACTCTACAATGCAGGATGCAGGGAACTTCAGGCCTGGGGGCCACATGTGGCCCTCCAGATAACTATTTAGCCTTCAGTAGCCCTGTTCCAGGGACACGGGGGGCGCTGTGGGTTAAACCACAGAGCCTAGGACTTGCTGATCAGAAGGTTGGCGGTTCGAATCCCTACGACGGGGTGAACTCCCGTTGCTCGGTCCCTGCTTCTGCCAGCCTAGCAGTTCAAAACCACGCCAGTTCAAGTAGATAAATAGGTACTGCTCCAGCGGGAAGGTAAACGGTGTTTCCATGTGCTGCTCTGGTTCTCCAGAAGTGGCTTAGTCATGCTGGCCACATGACCCGGAAGCTGTACACCGGCTCCCCCGGGCAAGAAAGTGAGATGAGCGCCGCAACCCCAGAGTCGGTCATGACTGGACCTAATGGTCAGGGGTCCCTTTACCTTTACCTAGCCCTGCTCCATGTCCTTTTTGTGTGTTTATCTTTGCCTGGCTGGAATGTGTCCCTGAAATGTGACAAACGCTTTTAGCTTATCTGTGGATGGAGAGGTATAGCCCCCTGTAAGAATAATAGAAAGAGATACCATGTTTATGTCTGAATCAAGACTTCATAAACTCTTAAGGTCTACTGCTGGTCTCCAGCAATGAAGTTGATATCAGATGGTTGGCATGGTGACTTGTAAAGCTTGCAAACGATTCTGAGAACGAGAATGAAGTCTTGTGAAGCTTGATGGGGTGGGCAATACATTTTTTGTCAGATTGTTGAAAGTGTCACATCACAAATGCTGCTAATTTGTTAACTTCTAGGAAAGTTTATTACTGTTGGTTGGGGTAAAAAGGAAACCCAGTTTCATGGATCAGAAGGCAAGAAGGCAGCTCGCAGCAAGCCAATGGTACTGTATTCATTATAAATATTGGTTATGTGTGTACACAGATAAGTATAAAAAGTATACAGTGGCAAAATGATGGATGTAAGAAAGGCACACACCCCTATTTGAATGAATTGTTCTTCTTGGAATACCTGCATTAAATAGGATCACAGAGCTAGTGTGGTGTAGTGGTTAGAGTGTTGGATTGAGGCGATCCAGTTTGAAATGTCCACTCGTTCGTGAAGGTCCCTAAGCCTATTCACACACTGAATTGAAATATAAGGCCCAGTTTGCACATCCCATAGTTATTTGTTTACTCTGAACGTGAGGGTCGCTCTCACATTGCCATGCTCCTAGCATAGGATGGAACGACAAATCACAGTTGCTAAATTAGTGATATGTTCATAGTGGGGATTTTGTTTTGTTTTGTTCCAATAAGCCATGATTTCTTAGCAAAGAATGGTTTCATATTGTATATTGTGGTTTGTTTGGGGTTGAAGCAAACAACAGTTTGTAAAGCCAGAGTTTGTGGTTTGTTTCTGTTATTCACTATTGTTTACTGTGTCATGTGACTGCAGCCAATCAGAGCAGGCTTTCGGTTTTTCAGTCTCATCCGTGGGAAAATTAAGCTAGCAAACAAGGTGGGGGTGGGGTGGGGGTGGGGGGACTAGGAGTAAATGGCACATAGCCACCTGCCTCTTGTGTCTTGGTTAACAGGAAGTGCATCATCATTTATTTCCCCAGGAAGTGCTGCCTGCTCTGCCATGGGATGACCGTAGACCTCGAATCACCTGGAGAGGAGATGGACAGTACTTTGCAGTGAGTGCTGTTTGCCCAGAGACAGGTTGGTATAAGTTCAAAACAATAAAATGCTTTTTGCTTAAAAAAACACATAACACCTGCTTGAATAAGGGATAAAAAAATCGTATTTTAAAAAGTAAGACTACTCTATCATCATCACCGTTATTAACATACATTCTTAAGGTATTTCTCATAGCTCTGTTCACACCCTTAATGTCTCCTTAATAGACAGAACTCCAAGAAGACATAGGCAGATATACTATCTCAGTTCCATATGGTTCCTGTAGAAGAATCGGGCTAACATAAACAGGCCAGAGCCTGTTACACAGTTAAGGAAACACAAAAGCTATTCCCACCCCAGGCACTGAGATCATAGAATCATAGAGTTGGAAGAGACCACAAGGGCCATCGAGTCCAACCCCCTGCCAAGCAGGAAACACCATCAGAGCACTCCTGACATATGGTTGTCAAGCCTCTGCTTAAAGACCTCCAAAGGAGGAGACTCCACCACACTCCTTGGCAGCAAAGTCCACTGTCGAACAGCTCTTACTGTCAGGGAGTTCTTCCTAATGTTTAGGTGGAATCTTCTTTCTTGTAGTTTGGATCCATTGCTCCGTGTCCGCTTCTCTGGAGCAGCAGAAAACAACCTTTCTCCCTCCTCTATGTGACATCCTTTTCTATATTTGAACATGGCTATCATATCACCCCTTAACCTCCTCTTCTCCAGGCTAAACATGCCCAGCTCCCTTAGCCGTTCCTCATAAGGCATCGTTTCCAGGCCTTTGACCATTTTGGTTGCCCTCCTCTGGACACGTTCCAGTTTGTCAGTGTCCTTCTTGAACTGTGGTGCCCAGAACTGGACACAGTACTCCAGGTGAGGTCTGACCAGAGCAGAATACAGTGGCACTATTACTTCCCTTGATCTAGATGCTATACTCCTATTGATGAGGCCCAGAATTGCATTGGCTTTTTAGCTGCCGCGTCACACTGTTGGTTCATGTCAAATTTGTGGTCAACCAAGACTCCTAGATCCTTTTCACATGTACTGCTCTTCTATATGGTTCCTGTAGAAGTATCGGGCTAACATAAACAGGCCAGAGCCTGATACACAGTTAAGGAAACACAGAAGCTATTCCCACCCCAGGCACTGAGATAATCCTTGAGTGCATCATTTTTATTTTTTCTCATGGCTGCAGCGTTGCAGTTGGGATACTGGGTAGATAAATGCCCATAAATACAGACTACATAGGTGCAGGGGACATACATGTATATTGCATGCAAACACACCTATGGTGTCCCTGCGCATGGGTTCACACATAATGTGTACGGTCATAATGATAGGCGTTGCGCCAGTTTCCTTAAAAAGAGGAAAGTCTCCATCAGACAGACTGTGAGCAATGAATGCACAGCTGCTCAAGATACTAATATTAACCTGTGTTTTCTGATAAGGCTGCCTGGAAGACTTGATGGGTGAAACATAGTCTGCAGATCCTGAAGCTTGGAAAACAATTCTAATGAGTCTACTGTGCGCATGTTTCTCTCCCCCCCCCCCGAAAACGCAGGAGCTCGGAAAGTCAGGGTGTGGAGCAGAGAGCTTGTTCTGCAGACTACCAGTGAGCCCGTCCCAGGATTAGAACAAGCACTGGCGTGGAAGTGAGTAGGGAAGAGTTGTGTTTTGTGGTGCGCAATGAGTTTGCGTTGTGTTCACATATGCCCATTGAAACTTCAGCAGCCAATGGATTTTAAAGGTGGTGACTTCACTGTTGAAACCCACTTAGGCCCCACATGCACTATACATTTAAAGCAGTATCATACCACTTTAACAGTCGTGGCTCCCCCCAAAGGATCCTGGGAAATGTAGTATGTGAAGTTGAATTTAGCAGCGGTGCCATTAATTAAAGCAGGCCTCCTCAAACTCGGCCCTCCAGATGTTTTTCAGACTACAGTTCCCATCATCCCTGACCACTGGTCCTGCTAGCTAAGGATCATGGGAGTTGTAGGCCAAAAACTGCTGGAGGGCCGAGTCTGAGGAAGCCTGAATTAAAGGCTGGAAGAGATGGAGGGAAATGGGGAAAGAAGTGAGAATTTCAGTGGTGGGTGGACCGGTTTTGTCTGCAGGGCATTGAGGAGCAATGAAGGGGTAGCCCTTGCATATAAATTTCTCAGAGGCCAAGGCTTTATATCTAGTGCTCAGGATTCACTGTTGTTGAGTTCCCAGGTCTATGAGAAGTGGTAGCCCTTTTCTCTGACTCTAGCAATGTCTGTTTGTATGTATATATTTGTAGTACTGGCTTTCACCCTCCCCCCTGGAAAAGTTCCTGCAGATGCTTGTAGATGGGGGCCATTCTGGAGGGGAAAGCTTGGTTCTCAGTGGCGACCATTTTGTTCTGAGGGGTTGTACTCTAGAACACACAGGAGGAATCTCCACCTTCAGAAGCTCTCTGTAATATATATAGGGTCTCCCTTCTCCACTTTCCACCTTTCCTTATGACAGACGTTTCACTACTTCATCTTTTTTTAAAAAAACAAAAATGCATGTTTGAGGAATTGTCCGAAATGTTGCCCTAACTTACACTTTCGTTTTATTTGTCGAGGCCCTCTGGAAGCTTAATTGCATCCACACAAGATAAAGCCAACAAACATGACGTTGTGTTCTTTGAAAAAAATGGACTTCTTCATGGTGAATTCACACTTCCCTTCCAGAAAGGCCAAGTCAAGGTAAGATGACCCTCTTTCTGAAGGGTTTGTAAACTGAATACAGTGGTACCTCGGATTTCGAACGCCTCCATAGTCGGACATTTCGGAATTCGAATGCCGAAAACCCGGAAGTAAATGCCTCGGTTTTCGAACGCGCCCCAGAAGTCAAACAGAAAACACAGCTTCTGTTTTGAGTTTTCTGTATTGAGGCTTCTACTTTCAGTTTTCGGTTTTTGAATGTTTCAGAATTCGAACGGACTTCTGGAATGGGTGACGTTCAAAAACTGAGGTACCACTGTAGTAGTCAGCTAACTGAATCTGAAGAATTCTTGCCCTTCCCTTGTTTGGAGGGTTTTAGAATTCTTTAGAAATCATCGTTTTTAAATTGTGAAGGAGATGTTACTCGACTGAAGGAAAATAAATTCTGTTGGAAATGGCTCTGGCTTCATACGACACCCCAATCCATGTTGCTTTAGGTAAATGAGCTACTCTGGAATTTGGACTCCATGATATTGGCAGTATGGTTGGAAGAACTGAAAACGGAAGATACAACTCAACCAAAGACATATGGTAAGTGTGGGAATGTTCAGGGAGGCAGGAGAGGATATATTGTTTAACAATATCCTTTCCAACTTGCATTAACAAGTTCTATAATTTAGCAGAGTGACATTCCCATTTTAAAACTTACACAGCGGATAGGTTTACCAGGCTTGTTTAAGCCTCTAAAATAAGTTTCCTGGTAATTCCCCTTTTATTCCCTCCTAAAAAGAAATAGACACAGCACAAGTCTTGTGTAAAAAGTATAAAATAGTTTACTCACACATTCTGTTCACAAATGGATCCCAGAAGGCAGACTTAAGTTACAAAATATATACACTTGGAATCTATCCCATAAGGAGATAGTTCCTTTGTCCTCTCTTGGAAGCCAAGAGAGCATCTCAGGCTGATGTTTCTTCGGCGAAAGCAAAATGGAGACGAGAGAGATGTGGTGGCCAGTCCTGTGCTTTTGTTACCTGCACAGGTAAGGTCACGCCCACCTCTGGTCACATGTAGAGGAAGTTTGTCCCAGCCCAGGAGGAAACAGGAAGTTTATCTACTGGCTGAACAAACATCCCTCTCTAGGAATGTTGTATTTTGTCTGCTCTGTGTTTCACACCCCACAGTAAAAACATAGCGTCATCATCTGACTCTTGGTGTACCAGAACTTCTCAGACTGGCTCACAGTCAGGTGTGGCCTCCATCAAGTACCCTGGTGCATGGATGTCTGCTCGCATTTGTATGCTTCCAGTCGTGTGGAGGATTAAACTGCAGAAACGTGCATGCACCAACATGTGTTATGGCTCCCATTGAGGAGATACGTTTTAAACTCTCAGGACACACACAGAGAAAGAGAGAGGGCACTAGAGAGACGTTTCATGCAACCCAAATCATATAGAGTAGAGGTCAGTAAATGGAGGCACCTAGGCCAATCCTGCCCCCCCTCCCTCATGGGTGCTGGCCTCCCGCTTGCCAACCTCCAGGCGAAAGAGATGCGGAGAAAGTGCAAAAGACAGAACTACCTAAATTATATAGAATTTTATTTATGTATGCTACTACAGCAGCAAGGGGACGCGGGTGGCCCTGTGGGTTAAACCACAGAGCCTAGGACTTGCCGATCAGAAGGTCGGCGGTTCGAATCCCCATGATGGGGTGAGCTCCCGTTGCTCAGTTCCAGCTCCTGCCAACCTAGCAGTTCGAAAGCACGTCCAAGTGCAAGTAGATAAATAGGTACCGCTCTGGCAGGAAGGTAAACGGCGTTTCCGTGCGCTGCTCTGGTTCTCCAGAAGCGGCTTAGTCATGCTGGCCACATGACCCGGAAGCTGTACACCGGCTCCCTCGGCCAATAAAACGAGATGAGCACCGCAACCCCAGAGTCGGTCACGACTGGACCTAATGGTCAGGGGTCCCTTTACCTTTACCTTTTACAGCAGAAAGAATGTTACTTGCCCAGAAGTGGAAAGAAGCAGAAATCTCAGTGAAGGAAGATGCATACAAAATGCATAAAAAAACTTATGGAATATGCAGAAATGGTGAAACTTACCGGAAGAATAAGAAATCAAGATAACAAACGTTTTATAAAAGAATGGAAATGGTTTATTGAATGTTTACAGATAAACTGCAAACAGATGAAAACATTAGCAGGATTATTGTACTAACTGCAGTTTTATAAGAGTATATATTTACAGTAGATAATTAAATGAGCAAGTTAAATGAATGTGGATATGCAGAAGATATTGAAAAATAAATTTAAGTAACCGCAGAAAGGGGGGAAAGGAAGTCAAAATTTAAAATGTTAAATTGCTTGTAAAACTAATGAAATGTGTAAATTTGAAAAGTATAAATAAATTTTAAAAAGAGATGCGGAGAAAAAGGCATCTGTGGCAAAAGAACATGGTGACTACCACCACTTGGGAAACGTTCATTTTCAAACTAAGCTGAATGCTACAGAACTGGGCAGAGAAGGGATTCTAATACCTCAAAGGCCAGAGAGATTCAGAGTTTGGGGGGGAATGTCTGTTCTGCTGCAAGTTGGGGGGTGTCTAATGTGCAGTCCCGCGTTCTGTGTGTTCTGTG
Organism: Podarcis liolepis; assembly: GCF_965112155.1. Taxonomy (NCBI): domain Eukaryota; kingdom Metazoa; phylum Chordata; class Lepidosauria; order Squamata; family Lacertidae; genus Podarcis; species Podarcis liolepis. The sequence goes on from NC_139571.1 coordinate 36,806,067, forward strand.
TGCAGTTCAGCTTTGGACAACGGGAAACTACCACTGGTACCTGAAGCAAAGCCTGCATTTTGATAGCTCAGAAGGCAGCCAGTCCATTGTGTCCCTGGCATGGGACCAAGAGATGCCGTACAGACTCCACATCCTCTGCCAGCAGTGGCTTTACCTCTGCTATGACTGGCAGTGGAGTACGGACCGCAGCAGTGGCGAAGGGGCAAGCGACTTGGCTAGCGTGGCAGTCATTGATGGAGGTACATTTCTACTGAGCGAGGTTGTTGTGGGTTTTCTTAAAGTGGACCGCGCCGGTTGAGAAGTCCGCGCAAAAAGAATTAGGCCGCACTTTTGCAAACTCTAAATCTGAATTTATTCCCTTATCTCCCCCACTCCACCCAGCATTTCACAAGATGGAGAAGTTGCTCTGTCAGGTTTACAGTAGGCCCTGTGCAGGGCTCCTCCCCATAGCTAGTAGAAGCAGAACAAATGGTGCAAAATAGGCAAATACATAGAAATTCGCTTAATTTTGCATAATACAAACAGGTCATGAAATTTAGTTTTTTCTCGATGCAGAACAATTATTTTAACTGCCAAGTATACACAGCCCTGATTAAGGGCTCGTTAACATGAGGGAAAGGCCATTTTGAAGGAAGCTAGAAATCCTCCGAAGAAACTCAGTCGAAACTGACAAAACATCTATAAAGATAGTAAAAAGACAATTCTCTCCCTCATCTCCTGTGCATGATGAGTGTACACCTTAATATTTATAAAGAACTTTCTATGTGTTCAAAGCCCTTCACATGTCATAGAGTGTTTCAGTAATCTTTACAACAATCCTGTAAGGAAGTTCAGTATTGTTATTGACCTGCCCTGTACGGTAGCTTGGTATTATGATCAGCAGATGGGGCTGAGGCTCTAAGAATATAATGCCTTATTCAAATCCACCTGGTGAGTTCAGATTAGAGGCAGGATTCGAACCTGTGACCTGCCTGTTCATACTCTTAGCTCATGTGATTGCTCTATACTTAACTTTCGGCCGCTGGGAAAAGTGATCAGACTCCACTAAGAAGCATTAGATTTTAATATGGAAAAAAATCTGTGATGATGTCTGTATGTTTAGTCTGGCCTTTTCCGCTATGCATTGATGCCCATTAAAGTGATTTCCCCCTCTCCTCTTTCTCTTTGAAGACAAGGTGCTCCTGACATCCTTCCGTCACGCTGTGGCCCCTCCACCTCTTTGTACCTATCAGCTCCAGCTCCCCTGTGCTGTCAATCAAGTTGCCTTCCTTATGGAACCTTTTAGAAGTGGGGATCTTGCTGTCCTGGATGCTAGCAACAGGATTTCCATTTATAGAGCGGGTAGGTACACCCGTGGCTTCGCCAAAAACATGGCTTCAACTCCTTGCATTATAAAAGGACGGGTGGTGGTGGTGGCTTTCTATCTGCTTTTAATTTAAAACAGAACAGAGGAAACTTCCCAGGCTGATCATAGAATCATAGAATCATAGAGTTGGAAGAGACCACAAGGGCCATCGAGTCCAACCCCCTGCCAAGCAGGAAACACCACCAGAGCACTCCTGACATATGGTTGTCAAGCCTCTGCTTAAAGACCTCCAAAGAAGGAGACTCCACCACACTCCTTGGCAGCAAATTCCACTGTCAAACAGCTCTTACTGTCAGGAAGTTCTTCCTAATGTTTAGGTGGAATCTTCTTTCTTGTAGTTTGGATCCATTGCTCCGTGTCCGCTTCTCTGGAGCAGCAGAAAACAACCTTTCTCCCTCCTCTATATGACATCCTTTTATATATTTGAACATGGCTATCATATCACCCCTTAACCTCCTCTTCTCCAGGCTAAACATGCTGAAGTAAGTCCATCGCCTATTCTCTTTGTTGCCCTTTGACAGATGGCCAGACAGACACAGATGCCACAGTTAAAACTGGTGCAGTTGGTGGAAGTAGATGCAAAGTTGCAGTCCCTCGGCTGGAAAAGTCATACAGGTACCGGGACTTAAACTTGGTGCAGAATATTTGTTACTGAAGAATGTGAAACCAATACATATAACCACAGTTGTACCTTGGTTTTCGAACAAAATGTGTTCCGGAAGTCTGTTCGACTTCCACAACGTTCAGAAACCAACGTGGGGCTTCCAAGACATAGTTCACAAACCAGAACAACTACTTCTGGGTTTGCGGTGTTTGAGTTCCAAGTTGTTTGTGAACTAAGCTGTTTGAAAACCAAGGTATGTCTGTACTGGGTACTGGCTGGGTGAGCTCTGGTGACCAGGGTAACTCTTCCCTTGACTATTTGTATTGTTTCCATAGGCATCCGTTAGAGTAAGACAGGGAGGTTGTATTCACCTCTTCCCAATGTCTCATTCCACATACAGTTATTCCGCAAGCTCTTTGCTTTTATTTTTTTGGCTAACTCACTGGTTCTTCACATTATGAGCCAGTTTGACCATAACAACCCCAGCTTCATAAATCACAAGCATTAGGAGAGCATTCTTCTCTTCCCTTTGTTCTAGTACTTCGAACCTGGCCAAACAAGCTATAGTTTCCTTTTAACGTATGGGACAGAAAAACTATAGCTTCATGACTTTCTACTACAGTGGTGCCTTGCAAGACGAAAAGAATCCGTTCTGTGATTCTCTTCGTCTAGCGGTTTTTTCGTCTTGCGAAGCAAGCCCATTGACAGATTAGCGGATTAGCGCTATTAGCGGCTTTTAGCGGCTTATCTGCTGATCGGATCAGCTGATAAGCGGCTTAGCGGCTTAGAAAAAGGGGGGGGGAACCCTCAGGAACTCGCAAGGCATTGTCGTCTTGCGAAGCAAGCCCATAGGAAATTCGTTTTGCGAAGCACCTCCAAAACGGAAAACCCTTTCGTCTAGCGGGTTTTCCGTCTTGCGAGGCATTCGTCTTGCGGGGCACCACTGTATCCAGGATCGCAAACCAGTTGAAACAACCTAGGCGTGCACTTGAATACTCTAACGTGTAAAAAAGTGGCCCTCAAACCTGATTCCCACCAGCAGATCAGCACTTGATTTCTCAACAAACAATTAGTTGCCCGCTTGGTGGCTGGTAAAGTAAACATGTAAACTGATTCAGTTTTAAAGCACGGTAAATGAAGTGAGGAGATGGAGCTGTTTGCAGGGACGCAGGTGGTGCTGTGGGTTAAACCACTGAGCCTAGGACTTGTCGATCAGAAGGTCGGCGGTTCGAATCCCTGTGACGGGGTGAGCTCCCGTTGCTCGGTCCCTGCTCCTGCCAACCTAGCAGTTCGAAAGTACAAAGTGCAAGTAGATAAATAGGTACCGCTCCAGCGGGAAGGTAAACGGCGTTTCCGTGCGCTGCTCCGGTTCTCCAGAAGCGGCTTAGTCATGCTGGCCACATGACCTGGAAGCTGTACGCCAGCTCCCATGGCCAATAAAGCGAGATGAGTGCCGCAACCCCAGAGTCGGTCACGACTGGACCTAATGGTCAGGGGTCCCTTTACCTTTTAAATGAAGTGAGGAGATGGAGCTGTTTTGATGATGTGATGGAACATATACACGTGAATCAGCCCTTAGCTCTCCAAAGCTAACTTGGGATGCACATACACAATAAAAGTGTTTGCAGAATCCGTAGATAACCCTCTTCCTCTGCTTGCATTCTGACTTGCCAGAACTGGTTACCTCGGGCTAATAGACGATTCCTCCAAATAATACTGAGATTTATATTGTCCATTCTCTATGCCATGTCACTTGGGTGTATTTTAGAAAGGGTTTGAATTGTGCAGAGGTGGGGATGGTTAACGCTACTAATTAATAAAGTACACAAACAATTTCTTCTCCATCTTCTTTTTGGAAACTGTCACAGATTTGACCTTGGCGACGGCAGAGATGGGAAAAATCCACTGTGGCTTCGCCTTGTCACCTGGTTGCAAGATGACCTGTTCCTGGCTGCTGGCCAGGGGTACCTCCCAGCTCACACCTCCATTCACCACCTGAGTCTGTCCTCGTCGGCAGAGGAGGGAAGCATTGATATCTGGTATTGAACAGGGTATTATGTGTGCTGTGTTAATTTCAGAAATTCCTTTGTGTGGTTCTGGAATGCTAAGGCAAGGCTTTCTCCTTTGTGCTCTTTTGGATCTGACTGGCTGGTTCAGCTATTGCAGAGGCTTTGGCTGTTTAAACCCCAGTAACTGTGGAAAGCCAATCCTTGTGTATTTTCTTGTTCCCCCAGTGTTCTGATGCCTAGAAAGAGCAGTATTGCAACCGTACAACCAGTTAATATGCATTGTTAGTGGGTGTTAGGAAACCCTGGGAGTAAGAGACCTTGTGAGATCGTTCGTTGTCCTTGCTGCCTTTCTTGACCATGGTATATATTTCTTGGAATATATATATACAGTGGTACCTCAGGTTACATACGCTTCAGGTTACATACTCTGCTAACCCAGAAATATTACCTCGGGTTAAGAACTTTGCTTCAGGATAAGAACAGAAATCGTGCTCCAGCGGCACGGCAGCAGCAGGAGGCCCCATTAGCTAAAGTGGTGCTTCAGGTTAAGAACAGTTTCAAGTTAAGAACGGACCTCCGGAACAAATTAAGTATCTAGAGGTACCACTGTGTGTGTGTGTGTGTGTATACACACACATACACAGTGGTACCTCTAGATACGAACGGGATCCGTTCCGGAGCCCCGTTCGCATCTAGAGGTAAACGTAACTAGCAACGGCACATCTGCGCGCATGCGCGCGACGTCAGTTTGAGCGTCTGCGCATGCGCAAGCGGCGAAACCTGGAAGTAACACGCTCCGTTACTTCTGGGTTGCCGTGGAGCGCAACTCGAACGCGCTCAACTTGAAGCGTATTTAACCCGAGGTATGACTGTGTGTATATATATATATATATCTGTCAAATAGGCTAGACAGAAAAATTGTCACTTACCCAAGGCCACCCTTTGTGGTTTGTGGCTAAACCAGGGTCCTCCTAATCCAAATCCCATCACTTATCCACTTTGCCACACCAGCTCCACAAACATGTACACTGAAGCCTTGACGCATCTGATGCATGTTAGCCATCTATGTTAAAATGGCGCTGAAGGCTAGAGACTGGGATTGTCATAAGAGTTTTGGAGACTTTGCTAGTTAAATGATAGAAATCCCCCTTGAAATCTGGTTAAATAATACAGTGGTGCCTCGCAAGACGAAAAGAATCCGTTCTGTGATTCTCTTCGTCTAGCGGTTTTTTCGTCTTGCGAAGCAAGCCCATTGACGGATTAGCGGATTAGCGCTTTTAGCGGCTTTTAGCGGCTTTTAGCGGCTTATCTGCTGATCGGATCAGCTGATAAGCGGCTTAGCGGCTTAGAAAAAGGGGGGTAAGGGAAAAAACCAGGAACTCACAAGACATTGTCGTCTTGCGAAGCAAGCCCATAGGAAATTTGTTTTGCGAAGCACCTCCAAAACGGAAAACCCTTTCGTCTAGCGAGTTTTCCATCTTGCGAGGCATTCGTCTTGCGGGGCACCACTGTATTTGGAATGTGGCCCTGTCAGAATGCCTTGCTCGCCCCTGGACCAGTGACTGTAGTTATATGTTGTTCTTGTGTTTACATGAAAACCAGTAAAAATTATTGGCGAGGGTGGGAATTATTGCTTTGTTAGGGATCACTTTGAAGGAACAGTTCAGAGTGTGTTTTGGGTTTCTGAAACCTGCATTCCCCGTCTAGTCCCTTAGTCATTTATGCAAAAATGACTGGTCTCAGGTTGAGCATAGCACAGTCAGCTTCCTCCCTTTTGTGCACCTTTCGTAGCTCACCTGTGACTGTGGATGGCGATGTCATCAGCCTGTGTTGCAACCCAAAAACCAAAGCTGTGGCTCTGCAACTTTCTGATGGAAAAATAATGAAGTACCTCTGGGGTATGTATGGTCACTGTTATTCTCTTATCCGGTTGGCTGGTCTTGGAAGTCTTGACATGGGAAGAGAAGGGCTGTAGCACATGTTTCGACTGCACGGTGGCCCTGGCTCCATCTCCAATTAAAAGGACCTGGGAAACACCCCTGCTTGAGACTTTGCAGGGCAGCTGCTTCCAACCAGAGCAGGCAGTACATGTCTAGAAGGGCCAGTGTTCTGTCTTCATATAAATTAGCTTCGTAGGCTCAAATGTCACAAAAATCCATAAGCTGACTTTTTGCCTTGTCTAGCCTCTAGCACATTTAATGTTTTCATCTCCTAGAGCAGCAGATCTCAACCTGTGGGTCCCCAGATGTTGTTGGACTACAACTCCCATCATCCCTGAGCTCTGGTCTTGCTAGCTAGGGGTGATGGGAGTTGTAGTTCAACAACATCTGGGGACCCACAGGTTGAGAAAGGCTGTCCTAGAGGGTGCCGTGAACCATGCACTGTGTGCGAATGATGCATTCAGTTGTGTGCAGGTGTCTTATTTTCTAGAATAGCCTTCCCTGACCTGGTGCCTGCCAAACCAGGGACACAGGTGGCGCTGTGGTCTAAACCTCTGAGCCTCTTAGGCTTGCTGATCAGAAGGCTGGCTGTTTGAATCCCCACAACGGAGTGAGCTCCCGTTGCTCTGCCCCAGCTCCTGCCAACCTAGCAGTCTGAAAGCACACCAGTGCAAGTAGATAAATAGGTACCACTGTGGCGGGAAGGTAAATGGTGTTTCCGTGTGCTCTGGTTTCCGTCACAATGTCCAGTTGTGCCAGAAGTGGTTTAGTCATGCTGGCCACATGGCCCGGAAAGCTGTCTGTGGCCAAAGCCAGCTCCCTCAGCCTGAAAGCGAAATGAGCGCTGCAACCCCATAGTCGCCTTTGACTGGACTTAACCATCCAGGGGTCCTTTACCTTTTCCTATAAGCAAGCTTCATAGGCTCAAATGCCACAAAAATCCATGAGCTGACTTTTTGCCTTGTCTAGCTTCTAGCGTGTTTAATGTTTTCATCTGCTAGATGGTGTGGTGAACCATGCACTGTGCACAAATGATGCATACAGTTGTGTGCAGGTGCCTATTTTCCAGAATAGCCTTCCTTAACCTGGTGCCAGCCAAATGTATTGAACCACAACTCCCATCAGCGTGGCCAATGGCCAGGGATATGATGGAAGCTGTAGTCCAGAAAACACCTAGAAGGGCACCAGGTTGGGGAAGTCTGTTCTATAACGTCACCAGACCTTTCGGAGCCCGGGTGGGAGAAAGCGTGAGAATGAGAGAATGTAAAGCTGAATGGTGTTTTACTGGGCTCAATTTTTGTAGATGACCTTTTCCCTTTGCTCTTCAGGCAGCCCCACTGTTCTTGGCTCTGGGGCATTCCCTAATCTAGTGGTGTGAGGGATGCCACCCAGGTTGCAAGGCTGGCCTGTTCAGCAGTGGCGTAGCGTGGGGGGTGCAGGGGGGCCCGGCCGCACCGGGCGCAACATCTGGGGGACGCGCGCTCGCACTCGCAGCTCTCTGCCCCTACCTGGCTCACTCTCTCTCACTGCAGTGCTGGCTGTGCGAATCTGATCCGAGCCGCTGGGTCGCCGCCCACTGTGGAGGGGGTGGGTGCCAGGCGTGCGGTGCGGAGAGAGAGCAAGGGACTATCTGGGGGAGGGACAGTGCAGCGGCCGCCCAGCGCAGCGCTGAGCGCGGGAGAGAACCACACCAGACCAGCCCAGGCAGCAGCAAGAAGAAGCTGGCAGCATGTTAGGGGTTAGGGGGTGCAAATTACTTGCCTTGCCCCGGGTGCTGACAACCCACGCTACGCCGCTGCTGTTCAGCATCATTCCAAGATGTTGAACCTCCTGCATTTGGTAAAATAAATAGTCTTGGCTTTATCACATAGACCTGCTGTGTCTTTTCCCTCCCACTTCAGGAGCTGAAAAACCAGTTGTTACTCCTTGGCTGAACAGCAGCGGTTCAGCTGTCCAGTTTCCCTCTCCATGTATGCAGACTGCACTGGCTGTGGTTGGTGGTGAAGTAAGTAAACAATAAGTGTGAAGTCTAGGACCACTGATTACTTGGTTGTGACCTTACTCAGTGGTTCTCAAGCTTTTTTCTCTGAGCCACACTTTCAGAATAAAAATTTGGTTGTGTGGCACCGACCTTTTTTATTGATAAGAAATACATTTGAAACCAAAAAGAAACTGCTTAGCAGCTGATGAGAATTACATTGGAAAACTTTGGAAAACAAAAAGAAACCATGCCTAGCAGTGTCTGTGAAAGACGATTTCCTTTCATCAAGTACTTGCTGTTTTTAATACCTTGCTCTTAGTAATGCTGCTTACATTTTTCTACTTTGATTCTTGTACTTGAGTTATTGTTGTTTTAGAATATGCAGTTTCAATTTATTTTGTAAATCACCCTTGAATTCGATAATGAAGGATGGTGTGTGTGTGTGTGTGTGTAACAAATAAAATAAATATTCCGGCAGTGGTAAGGGTGAAGTTTCAGATCCCTGCATAGTTCTTCCCATCTCTATAATGAGCGGAAGCAGAATAAATTATCCAAAATAATTTTGAATTTTATACGTATTTGTTTCATTCAGATGATTTCGACAAGTCTAGATTTTAGATGGTTTGTTTGTTGTTGTTTATTTTGTTAGCAGGCTTTGGATTCAGTCGGTGCCTGGTTTTGATTCTCTGTACAGAATTCATAGGTATCCAATCTATGGCAGGTTTGCTTTCTAACCCTGTTCTGTGCTCTGCCTTTTGTCTCCTCAGGAAACCATCTTTGGTCTGACTGACAGATGCCGCTTTTTTATTAACGACGTTGAGGTACCAACTCCTCTTCCAGCTCTCGCTCCTTTGTTGCCCCTCTGCCATAGGAAGCTCCCTTGTACTGAGTCAGTCCCTTGGTCCAGGTAGCTCAGTCCTGTCAGCACTGACCGGTATGGCACTCCTGGGTTTCAGGCGATGTCAGGCATCGAACCTGGGAGCTTCTGCCTGGAGAGCATATGCTCTGCCACTGAACTTCATCCCTTCCCCAACATAATGTCCCCCATAATGACCTACTGCAGGGATTCTTCTCTGTTTCCCACAGGTTGCTTCAAACGTCACATCCTTTGCCATCCACGATGAGTTTCTGCTGTTGACAACACATGCTCATACCTGCCAGTGCCTGTCGCTGAGGAACACATCCCTGAAAGGTGACTATCCCCAGCGTGGCGAGCAGTAAAGGGTGCCCTGGTCAGCTGATCCTTTCTTGGACTTCCTCTTCCTTGATATGCTGCTAGCCCTTCCCTTAAATATGTAACGTCCACCTATGGATGGATGTTTGCTTTCGATTCTTCAAAATGGCCACAAATGTTCCTACTTTTTATAGAAGCTCGCTTTTCCCATGCCACAGCAGCACAGAGAGGATGAGCATAACATTGTCCATACTTTATAAAGCCGTTAGCATTGTAAAGGCCCTCTCTCTCTCTCTCTCTCTCTCTCTCTCTCTCTCTCTCTCACTCTCTCACGCGCGCACACACACACACAAACACTCACTCACTCTCAATCAGCAAACTTATATCAAATGTGCGCAGTGGCAGAAATCCTTGTATTGTTGGGACAGTTTCATTGGATAAAACCTGGCATATCTGCGCTTGGGGTTTATGCCTGGTGTCCTTTTTATTAGGCACCTTTCCCTCACAAAAATTGTAAATAGTTCTTCCTTTGGGACTGAGCTTTTATACTGACTGTGGCATCTTCAGCTTTGCAGTCAGGTTTGGGCAACGCATCTGTCCCCAACAGTGAGACACTGCGCAAGGTTGAAAGAGGATCCCGGATAGTCACAATTGTGCCGCAGGATACAAAGCTCATTTTGCAGGTGAGTTCTCTCTATGCTTATGGCTCAAAGCACCTTATTTGTTGCATGGTGGTGGTCGTGGTGAGGAGAAATAACTGGGCTACACAAATGGAATAATTATGCCATGTAGCTCTTGGCTGGAGTGTCTCATTCACAAATCAGGCTGGATAGATCATTATTTGAATGATTTCCCGTAAAAAAACCTAGCTTGCTAAGGAAGATGTGAGGCTGCACCCTTCTCCCTCATGTGCCAGTATTACAGTATAGAAATGGGACGCGGGTGGCGCTGTGGTCTAAACCACTGAGCCTTGGGCTTGCCGATCAGAAGGTCGGCAGTTCGAATCCCCGCGACGGGGTGGGTGAGTTGACGTTGCTCTTTCCCAGCTCTTGCCAACCTAGCAGTTCGAAAGCATGCCAGTGCAAGTAGATAAATAGGTACCACTGCGGCGGGAAAGTAAACAGCATTTCCATGCGCTCTGGTTTCCGTCACGGTGTCCTGTTGCTCCAGAAGCGGTTTAGTCATTCTGGCCACATGACCCAGAAAGCTGTCTGTGGACAAACGCCGGCTCCCTCGGCCTGAAAGCGAGATGAGCGCCACAACCCCATAATTGTCTTTGACTGGACTTAACCATCCAGGGGTCCTTTGCTTTTACCTTTATAGAAATAAAAATATGGTGCAGACATTTTGCACTTGTATTTTAATGTCCCCATAGCTCCAGCTATTTAGACACTTGCTAAAAATATATATATTTTTCACCAAGCTTTCCTTGAATATGTCCACTTTTGCAATATCCATTTATTTGATTACTGAAGGCTGTGTCAGGTGACTGCAAAAGGGAAGGGGGGCTGTTCATGTCTCCTCCCTCTGCCATTGGCAATAAGCGATCGTGGTGTTAGCAGCAAGGGCGGTAAATTTATGTTGGGATTTTTCTGCAGATGCCGAGAGGAAACCTGGAAACCGTTCATCACCGTGCTCTTGTTTTGGCCCAAGTCCGCAAGTGGCTGGACTGGTGAGTCAAGTTGATGGGATGTTGGGAGCAATTTGGGACATGTGTCTTCCTCTTTCGAATGACTTACCTCATGGAACTTTGAAGTGTCAGGCATAGCCCTATTGGCTTTAGCCCAAACGTAGTAGAGTTTTCCTGCACAGCGAGGAAGCTAGTTGCGGCGGTAATGACTAGTCAGCTAGACTCAGAATAACTATTTACAGGATTTATTAAAAGGAAAAATAAAACCAGCAGAGTTTCTGCATACAAATCAAAGCAAAATAAATCCTTTCTTTCTTTCTCTCTCTTTCTCTTAACCATACACAGCACTTCTACTCCTTCTCCTAACACACCTCACATCACACTGTGCTAGCAATCTTAAATAACAGAGTTGAGTGCTGGTCATTAACCAATCAGAGTAAGTAGTTTCTAGGTCAAGCAGACCTGGGCTTTCTGCCAAGAGTAAATTGACACTGCCTTGAGTTAATTGTGTGAAGCCAGAATCTGTAAGTTTCCCATGAGAATCAATTAACAGAAACTGAACATTACCATCATTCTGCCTCTCCTGCCAGCCTCCAGTTCAGAGAAGCCTTTGAATGCATGAGGAAGCTGCGAATCAATCTCAACCTCATTTATGACCACAGTCCACAGGCAAGTTTGAATAAACCTGTTGTCAACGTTGCTCAGAGTCCATCTGTTTGGGGAGAGGGCTTGAACATCACAAATCCTCGCAGCGAGTTGATGGCTGTTAGCACTGTCACCCAGCTAAAGAAATATGAACTGATAAATCATCTAAAACTCATAAAGGTAAAGGAACCCCTGACCATTAGGTCCAGTTGTGGCCGACTCTGGGGTTGCGGCGCTCATCTCGCTTTATTGGCCAAGGGAGCCAATATACAGCTTCCGGGTCATGTGGCCAGCATGACTAAGCCGCTTTTGACGAACCAGAGCAGCACACGGAAATACTGTTTACCTTCCCACCGGAGTGGCACCTATTCATCTACTTGCACTTTTTGCACTTTGACGATACAATTTATCAATTTAAATTTGCACAAGTGTAAAAACAGTTGTTCTGTCACAATAGCAGACTTTCTCCATCTATAATGATAGGGGTGTTCCGTATCTCTTGACCCAAGTTAGGAGATCAGGAAATATTATTTCTGCACCATGGCACACGGAAAGTTAGATAAGGTCTCCTCCAAATTCCATTTCTGATACCTATCCATGTTGAGTGAGGATTTTCCAGGTTTATCAGTCATAAACCATCTGGACTGCTTTGTTAGATGGGCTAAGAAAGGCCATTTCAGCATGAAATTTGCTTTGAGTTTCTTCTGCCTAATTAAAATTGGTCCACAAATTTAAGAGGTTGATGTGACGTTAACAGGACTTGGTTTCGTTTCAGGTTTTCCTGGAAAATGTGGAAACTTTTATAAAACAAATTGATTCAGTGAGTTTTATCAACTTGTTCCTCACAGAGCTGAAGTGAGTATTGCCTGGTTAATGTGTAAAGACCAAGAAGTTGACAGCACCTTATACATGGGTGCTGTATTTGAAAATGCAAAATACAGTGGTGCCTCGCAAGACGAAAATAATCCGTTCTGTGATTCTCTTCGTCTAGCGGTTTTTTTCATCTTGCGAAGCAAGCCCATTGAAGGATTAGCGGATTAGCGCTATTAGCGGCTTTTAGCGGCTTTTAGCGGCTTATCTGCTGATCGGATCAGCTGATAAGCGGCTTAGCGGCTTAGAAAAAGGAGGGGAGGGGGAAAAAAACAGCAGGAGCTCGCAAGACATTTTCGTCTTGCGAAGCAAGCCCATAGGAGATTCGTTTTGCGAAGCACCTCCAAAACGGAAAACTCTTTCGTCTAGCGAGTTTTCCGTCTTGCGAGGCATTCGTCTTGCGGGGCACCACTGTAGCTTTGAGAGGGGATCTGAACAAAGGAGTGCTTAATCCTCTCCCCAGCTCTCATTTTTCCATTTCAGAACTGCCCCTCTAAAGTATTTTCTCTCCTGGAGCAGAAAAAAAATGTTTCTCTTAATTTCCCCCATCCTGAAGCTGTTCTGCTTGTTCAAAAGCAGGGCACTGTTGCACACATTGGCGCAGCCTTCGTCAACCTAGTGCTCTCCAGATGTTTTGAATGACATGGGAGTTGTGGTCCAGAACATCTGGAGGGCAACAGGTTGGCAAAGGCAGCATTAGGGTGTAGCACACAGTTAGTTCCTGAGGAAGTTCTTGTCCTACAAGTCTTTAGATTGCTCTCGTTTCCTTTTCACTTTCCTTTCAGCGGTCAGTCTCTCTAAAGGGGCTAAGGTAACAAAGGAGGAGGAATCGGATATTTTGGATGAAACTTGATGTGTTTACATATATTTTTTGAGGACTAGTTGAGAGGGAGGTCCTATTCCTTTAAACATGTACAATCAGACAGCTGACTGAGAGGGAGAACTCTGTGCAAAACAAATTCTGAATCAAGTAAAGGCAAATTTTGCAATCTGGACATCTTGCAGATTAAATTTGTTATATTTTCTTTTATTTTTGCACCATTGTTGTTATTATTTTATGCAAAATGTATTCTGATTTGCCTGTATGGAGAAGGCAGGTGAAATTCCAACCTCAGTCACTGGAACTTTTCTGGTTTCCAAGATTTCATTATGCCATTCCCACACATTTTCAAGTATATTTTTGCCGACTTAAGGGCTAGAAATTTGTATGAAAAATAAAATCCAAAATGCTGAGGACTTTAGGAAGCTGGATTTTGTGCTTTTGAGAAACACACAGCCCTACCAATTTTTTGAGTCAGTCTTGTTGCATGATGTGTTTATCCTGTGTACATTTTGGTATTGTAGATGGCACTGAGACCTAATTTCTTTGTTTATGTGCTCCTTCCTAGAGAAGAAGACTACACAAAGACTATGTACCCACCTCTAGAGTCTACCAATGTCTGTGAGCTTCATGATTCTGATGGGAAAAAGGTTAACCTCATCTGTGATGCAATGAGAACAGCCATGGAGAACATCAGTACTACCAAGTATTCAACATATCATTCTAGAATACCTCTGTGTATAGAATAATAATAATAATAATAATAATAATAATAATAATAATAATTTTTATTTATACCCCGCCCTCCCCAGCCAAGGCCAGGCTCAGGGCAGCTTACAAGCAATAATAAAAACAAGTTGAATGATTACAACTTAAAAACAAAATTAAAATGCAACATTAAAATATTAAAATGTAGCCTCATTGCAGGAGGAGAAGGAAAAGAAAAAAGAAAGAAGGGGAGGGAATCAATCAGGGCATGTAAAACAACTCTGTCTTACATGCCCTGCGGAAAGAAATCAGATCCTGCAGGGCCCTGGTCTCATGAGGCAGAGCGTTCCACCAGGCCGGAGCCAGCGCTGAAAAGGCCCTGGCTCTGGTTGAAGCTAATCTAACTTCCTTAGGGCCCGGGACCTCTAGGGTGTTGCTATTTATGGACCTTGAGGCTCTCCGTGGGGCAGACTGGGAGAGGCGGTCCCGTAGGTACGAGGGTCCTAGGCCGTGAAGGGCTTTAAAGGTCAAAAGCAGCACCTTAAATCTGAACCTGTACACCACCGGGAGCCAGTGCAGCTTGAAAAGCACTGGGTGAATATGCTCCCATGGCAGAGACCCCGTGAGGAGCCTCGCTGCAGCATTCTGCACCCGCTGGAGTTTCTGGGACAGCTTCAAGGGCAGCCCCACGTAGAGCGAATTACAGTAGTCAAGCCTGGAGGTGACCATCGCATGGATATAGAAGCCATAGAACGCTGATAGAACTCTCATAGGAGTGCTGGGTCTATACAGAAAGGAAGGAGCTTGACTCTTAATAACAGGACTACCAGATCACCAGAGTTGTGAGGAAGGAGAAAATTTATTTTCCCCCGCATCCACCAAAAATCCTCGGAGCTTGGGGTTCAGGGTATGTGGGAAGAGGAGGGAATGGAGCTTCTGGCTTAAGGAGTGGTGAGTGCTTCCTCTCTCCTTTCTCAGGGTCTAGAGCAGGGTTTCCCAAACTTGGGTCTCCAGCTGTTGTTGGACTACAACTCCCCATATCCCAGTGGCCAGGGATGATGGGAATTGTAGTTCAAAAACAGCTGGAGACCCAAGTTAGGGAAACCCTGGTCTTAGAGACTGTGGCTCCTTATGGTGCCAATAAGCAGAGGCAGAATTGGCTCTCTCCATTTGCTCTTTTCATTCTAATTCACCTCAGTCATGGACAGAAGGGCCAGGGAGTTGGTGAAATAATTTTCAACCCAGACTTCCCCTCTATCCCTTTAAAAACAGCTTCTTTGCTAAAAAGGGGTGTGGGGTATTATAGGAGCTGAAGAAATGAGCTAGGCATCTAAATCTCTTCCACTTTTAAGCAAAATATGGGAGAAATGAACAACTACCTAAAGTCCAGAGGTTTTAACACCCGTCTTCCCCCCTGTCCTCTTTAGATACTGTTTGTCCATACTGACCTCTCATGTGAAAAAGAGCCCCCCAGAACTGGAAACAGCTCTGCAGAGAATTCGTAAGCTTCGAGGTACGTTATTAAGATTGAATTGATTGGACACATGTTATGGGGTTTAAAACTGGTGGAGTGGGGGCCTTGTAAAGGCTGTTAGGCAGTATCTACATTTACCAGGGGATGTTTGGGCTCATTTCACCACTGCTGGACTCATGTTTCCAATATTTTTTTAAGGAACAATGAGGGCAAGAAACTTGCTTATTGTACAGTAAAGCTCAGTTTCTCATGCAATCAATCTGTGATGGTAGTGCTTGCTTGTTAAACAAGTTCATACGTTTCTGTGCAACATCTTCCTTAGACATCATCTGATTCAGCAGTCGCCCTTTGAAAGTCTTTTTTAATAATAATAATTTTAAACTGCAGAGCAAACTTCAATAACTGCTGGATCTGTGAGTGCAGAAGAAGCTCTCAAATACCTGCTGTACTTGGTAGATGTCAATGAGTTGTATGATCATTCTCTGGGGACGTACGATTTTGATTTAGTCATCATGGTTGCTGAAAAGTCTCAGAAGGTAATTTTGTGTTTTGTTTTCCCATAGCCCATCTACTGCCCTGTCCTAGATGTCGGAACAAAAACAACAAAAATTATCACTGCTTTATCAAAATACTCTCTCAAGGGGAGAGCCAGTGTAGTGTACGGTTAGAGCAATAGACCTAAGACCTGGGAGATCCAGGTACGAATTCCCACTCTGGCCCAGTCACTGCCTCTCAGCCTAAGCCGTTGGAGAAAAAAGTGGTATATAACTTCAAAATACACTCCCAAGAATTGCTTCTCCTACCCAAGCTCCTCTGCTGTCAATGGCTGCATGCACACTAAACCTTTTAAAGTACGACCGGAGCACATTCCTTCCATCAAAGAATTCTGGGCACTGTGAATTTACCCATCACAGAATTACAATTCCCAGCAGCGTTTAACAAACTACAGTGCCCAGAATTGTTTGAGGGAGGAAATGGGCTTTAAAAGGTACAGTGTGTCAGGATTCCAGCCGCGGTCAGAGGTACACTGGCCTCACTCCAGGCATTCGGCTGGGATCCTTGTTGACCTTCCGTCGCGTCTCCCGGCAGGGAAGGTCGTAAATCGGCGATTTTCCACAGACGTGAGGAGAACACACCCTCCTCCTTCTCTCCCTCCCTGCATTCCTCCCCAGGGAGGGGAAAAGAGACAGACAGGAGTCCTTTTACATGTCTTTTATTCCTGTCGTTCAGCAGTACAGAGAAAACGTGTCTGTACCCTTCAGACTCCATCAGAAGAGACACAGCTCCTCCCCTGTACTTCCAGTACAGGTCAGATGACACTCTGAGCTAACATCCGGTGCTCAGTACAGAGAATGGACAACCCCCTTTCTCCACTAGTACACAGCCATAAGCATACAGGGTTGTCCAATCTGTGCAGTTCCTACAGATCACACCTGTTTCTTAGCGCTAGTTCTTCTTTGCCTTCATTATCTTTTGCCTCATTTTCCCACACTGCTGATTAAATTGTCTGTGGCAATCTCTCCCCAGCCTGGTGCCCTCCAGATATTGTTGGACTGCAGCTCCCATCATCCCCAACAATTGGCCATGCTGGCAGGGGCTGCTGGGAACTAGAGTCCGGCAACATCTAAGGCTGGTCTGTGGGGTGTCTTTGGAGAGTGTTCATGACGTTGCTTTGTCAGAAGTTGAGTCATGACATGAACAAAACCACCTGCGTCTTCTCAAGGAATTGAATACAGTGGTACCTCGGGTTACATACGCTTCAGGCTACAGACTCCGCTAACCCAGAAATAGTGCTTCAGGTTAAGAACTTTGCTTCAGGATAAGAACAGAAATCGTGCTCCGGCGGCGCGGCGGCAGCAAGAGGCCCCATTAGCTAAAGTGGTGCTTCAGGTTAAGAACAGTTTCAGGTTAAGAACGGACCTCCGGACCGTATGAAGTACTTAACCCGAGGTACCACTGTAAAATGACAGCGGGGACAAAAGAGGCCGAGAAAAGTGAGAGCCCCAAACCCCCCCCAAAAAAAAAAGAAGGGAAGGAAGAAAAAATTAAGGAGAGAACAATATTCATTAGAAAAAGTGAATGAGTTTACAACAAGAACACAAAATTTCTCGAAATAGAATGTGTCCTTTGACACAACAACAACAAGGCAAATAGTTCCTGCTCAGATCTAGACTGCATTTGGGGGGAGACTGTTCAAGATCCGTTCCTTTGACAACTAGGCAACTCATGCCTTTCAAAAATAATCATTTTTTAATACCCTCTTTTTTTGGCAGGATCCTAAGGAATATCTCCCATTCTTAAACAAACTTAAGAAAATGGAAAACAATTACCAGAGATACTCTATAGATAAATATTTGAAGAGGTATTCAAAGGCTCTTCAACATCTCAGCAAATGTGGTAGGTACCCTGGCTGTGTGGTCTCTTGGGGGGTGAAGATCCCTTTTGCCGCATCTTATCTTTTCTGGTAACTGTAGCTGATTAGAGACTCCCCCATTTTGCTAATCTTGGTAAAGGGAGCAGCAAAGTTTCTCCTACCTTTACCCAACAACAGTGGCTTAATAAACTGATTATCTGAATGCAGCCAACATTTTCAGGATTTTTTTCTTCCTGTCCACCCTCAAGAGACTGAATGCTGGGATAATGGACCTTGGATCTGAGGCTACGTATCTACCGTATTTTTTGCTCCATAAGATGCACCTAGTTTTTAGAGGGGGAATGCAAGAATGAAAATATTCTTTAAAGGGAGCGCTGAGCAGAGCCTGTCTGCAACCCAGGCTATGCTCAGCGCTCCCTTTCGCGAGCCGCGTGGAGCGTGTGTGCGGAGCTCTTGCTGGCTTTTCTACGAGGTGGGGGAATTCCAGTGAGAGCCAGTGTGGTGTAGTGGTTAAGAGCGGTAGTCTCGTAATCTGGGGAACCGGTTCGCTTCTCTGCTCCTCCACATGCAGCTGCTGGGTGACCTTGAGCCAGTCACACTTCTCTGAAGTCTCTCAGCCCCACTCACCTCACAGAGTGTTTGTTGTGGCGGAGGAAGGGAAAGGAGAATGTTAGCCGCTTTGAGACTCCTTCGGGTAGTGATAAAGCAGGATATCAAATCCAAACTCTTCTTCTCTTCTTCTTCTTCTCCTGCAAAAGCCAGCCAAGAGCCGCACTCCCTTTAAAGAGCTCGCGGAGAAGGGACTGACAAGGTGGGAGAAGGACAGCCCATCAGTGACGGGCTGCCCTTCTCCCTCCTCGGGGAAAAGCCCGCAAGAGCCACGTTCCCTTTAAAGAGTGTGCGGAGCGTGTGTGCGGCTCTTGGGTGCTTTTCCCGCCTGCCTCCCGCCTGCATTCGCTCAATAATAATAATAATAATAATAATAATAATAATAATAATAAATTTTATTTATATCCCGCCCTCCCCAGCCAAAGCCGGGCTCAGGGCGGCTAACAACAATAAAATAATGGAACATTCTAAAAACATTTCATTATAAACATTAATTAAAATCAAATTGATGGCAACCATTAAGCAAAAATTCTGTGCAGATTGCCAAAGGAGGGTGTCAGGCTGCGCCCTGACCAAAGGCCTGGTGGAAGAGCTCTGTCTTGCAGGCCCTGCGGAAAGATGTCAAATCCTGCAGGGCCCTAGTCTCTTGTGACAGAGCGTTCCACCAGATTGGAGCCGCAGCCGAGAAAGACACACACACATTTCCCCTTACTTTTTAGGGAGGGGAGTGCATCTTATGGAGTGAAAAATACGTTATATTTTAATTTTTTTCTTTTGGAATAACTGGGGCTATAACTTGCCCCCCCCCCGCCCCCAGCTAAGATTTTTATTAGTAGATAGGTAGCCGTGTTGGTCTGCCATAGTCAAAATAAAAAAATTCCTTCCAGTAGCACCTTAAAGAGCAACTAAGTTAGTTCTTGGTATGAGCTTTCGTGTGCATGCACACTTCTTCTTCAGGTGTATCTGAAGAAGTGTGCATGCACACGAAAGCTCATACCAAGAACTAACTTAGTTGGTCTTTAAGGTGCTACTGGAAGGAATTTTTTTATTAAGATTTTTATGTTTGTCCTCAGGTAGCTCAAAAGTTTTGCTTTCACGCTAGGACTTGCCTAGCCAGACCCCACTCTAGTCAGCCCAGATTGGCTTGTGCAGTTATGTGAAACCCGTTGCTTGCTTTCTTCCCAAGAAAGTGTATTTTGCTTTCCCCTCAGGGCCAGAGCATTTTTCAGAGTTCCTGAACTTGGTGGTGGATCAGAACTTATTTAATGAAGCCCTGAAGCTATACTTGCCAGACACCCAGGAGTACAAGGTGTGTGAAATACTTTCCCCATTGTTGTACCTTTTTCTTATTACAGCAGTACCTCGTTCTGGAGGTCCGTTCTTAACCTGAAACTGTTCTTAACCTGAAGCACCACTTTAGCTAATGGGGCCTCCCGCTGCCGCCGCGCCGCAGGAGCACAATTTCTGTTCTCATCCTGAAGCAAAGTTCTTAACCCGAGGTACTATTTCTGGGTTGTGGAGTCTATAACCTGAAGCGTATGTAACCTGAAGCGTATGTAACCCGAGGTACCACTGTACTACTTTATTACTTGTGAAAACAGGCTGCTGTACTGCAGTGATAAAAGGCAGGTTACAGGCTAGACGTTGGCCGATAACTTACTCCAAACCACTTCATCAATTTAAAAGCCAAGTCCCTTTTTCCTGAAGGGTGACCAGCTCTTCCTGTATATCAGTTAATTCAGTGGCTTCTCCTTCATGTTTTTATAAAGTTTTATTTCTAAATCAAGAAATAAAATAACAGTTTCACACACCATCATAGCCTGTTATGCTATTTAGTCAAGAGTCTGTGTGTGTGTGTTTTGTAATTCTGTTTCATTGGCTTAAAGAACATGTACAAAAAACAATCAGGAAACAACAAAATGGAGTACTGTAAGCGTCATGTTTCATTACAAATCCTAAAGAAGTATCACATGATAGATTTAGCAGGTAGAAATGAAATCATTGAGAACATAAGGTCTCTTAGTCCGTCTTGTTGAGTCTTCCCAGAAGGAGACATGGGTGACTGGAGCTAGGAGAGTTATGGTAAAGATTTAGAAACATAGGAGATGAGAGGGAACCAAACAATAGCGAATGTGTGAGCCATACAGTGGTGCCCCGCAAGACGAAATTAATTCGTTCCGCAAGTTTTGTCGTCTAGCGAATTTTTCGTCTTGCGAATCACGAAATCCCATAGGAATGCATTGAAAATCAATTAATGCATTCCTATGGTCAAAAAAAGTCCAAACAAAGCCAAATTTGGTACAACAACAGTTTATTAACTGCTCTTTAAAGTCACACATACTGTAAAGAGCAGTTCAAAAATTGAAGGGAAAATAAATTAACTTTATAAACAAAACATGTCTTTGTTTTTAGACAAAGGAAACAGTCGCGAGACGTTTTCGTCTTGCGAAACAAGCCCATAGGGAAATTCGTCTTGCGAGGCAAATCGAAAACGGAAAAACCTTTCATCTAGCGAGTTTTTTGTCTTGCGAGGCATTCGTCTTGCGAGGTACCACTGTACTATGATATTTCACCTGTTTTGTCCAGTCAGTGAAGAAGAAGAAGAATTAATAATAATTTATTATTTATACCCCGCCCATCTGGCTGGGTTTCCCCAGCCACTCTGGGCGATTCCCAGCAGAATATTAATATTATTAATAATAATAAAGCGATAAAACATTAAAAACTTCCCTAAACAGGGCTGGCTTCAGATGTCTTCTTAAAGTCAGATAGTTGTTTCTTTCCTTGACATCTGATGGAAGGGCGTTCCACAGGGCGGGCACCACCACTGAGAAGGCCCTCTGCTTGGTTCCCTGTAACCTCACATCTCGCAGTGAGGGACCTGCCAGAAGGTCCTCAGAGCTGGATCTCAGTGTCCGGCTGAATGATGGGGGTGGAGACGCTCCTTCAGGTATGCAGGGCCAAAGCCATTTAGGGCTTTAAAGGTCAGCATCAACAGTTGGAATTGTTCTTGGAAACGTAAAAAGCATAACAAAACATCAAACGTTAAAAGCTTTCCGTGAAGGAACCACCAGTGCAAAGTAGCCATCCCTCCTCCAACTCCCAATTTCTTTACGTCTCTGCCTTGCAGACGGTTAGCTATGCTTATGGAGAACACTTGATCCAGAAGCATCTCCCTGAGCAAGCGGGGCTGATCTTCTTCCGCTGCGGTGCGTTCGAGAGAGCGCTGGGTGCCTTTTTGATCAGCGGTAACTGGCAGCTGGCCTTGACGGCAGCCGGCGAACTTTGCTACACCGAAGACAAGCTGGCCAACCTGGCGAGGAGCATGGCAGGTGAGCATTCAGAAATGCAGGCAACCTCTCGTTTGCACTGCTCCAGGGTTGCCACCCGTCCTCTTTTTCCAGGACACGTCCTCCTTTTCAGCGGTTAAATCTCTGTCCGGGTGGATTTTTTCAAGTTGCCAAAATGTCTCTGGCTATACAGTGGCACCTTGGTTCTCCAACTTAATCTGTTCCGGAAGTCTGTTCCAATACCAAAGCGTTCCAAAACCAAGGCACGCTTTCCCATAGAAAGTAACACAAAACGGATTAATCTATTCCTAAAACAGCAATTTAACATGAATTTTTCTATCTAATGAGATCATTGATCCATAAAATGAAGGCAATAAACAATGTACTGCAGCCACACAATCAATCAATTCAGTAGCTGAACTGGGTTCCACACAGTCACAAAAACAAAACAAAAAGAGCCGCAAAAACAAAAATAAATAGCAAAAATAGCAAAATAAATAGCAAAAACAGACCACTCAAAACAGAAATGTGGCACTCAAAACAGAAGCTTAACACTCAAAACGGAGCACATTTGGCTTCCGAAAAACATTCGCAAACTTACTTCTGGATTTGCAGTGTTTTGGTTCCAAGCTGTTTGAGTACCAAGGTGTTTGAGAACCAAGGTATCACTGTACTTTTCTGGATGAGACATAGGTGGTTGAAGTCTTGCTTTCCCACTAAGGAAGATTGGCAAATTAAGTTAATGGAGTACGCAGAAATGGCTAAATTAACTGGGAAACTTAGAAACCAAGCTGACAACAAATATAAAAAAGAATGGGAAATGTTTATTGCATATTTACAGAAGCAATGTATGCAAGTTAATATATTAGCAAGATTTTTTTTAAAAAAATGTATTAGCTTATGTGTGTGTTTTTAATGCAATGATTTTATTTTTAATTTTTGTGAAAATTTAGTGTGTGTGTATGAAGACTTGCTTTCCTCTTCTCTTCACCTGCCCCCCCCCCAGCAAAATATCACAGCTTCTATAGCCTACATATAGTCAGGGTATTTAAAATGAGAGTTGTCATAGCATCCTCCTTTTTGCTCTTCAAAATATGGCAACCCTACATCCCGGCTGCAGGTGAGATCCATAACATGGCATCCTGCCTGTGTCTCTTGTACGCTCAAGGCCTGTTCAGATTATGCATTCTGCCTGAGCTTCTAGTTGGGAAGAGATGGGGGCCTCAGGCCTGTATGCTCTCCTTCCCTCTACAAAGTATGGGATCTCCTGGTTCGTTTTCTACTTTCTCTTAAGGGAGAGTTGGGCACATGATAGCCTGAGGGCCATTCTCAGCCTTACCCTGGATTTGATCCTGACAGAAGATTACAGAAGAAGCCCTTGGAAACCAAAAGGAGTTTTGAGACAGAGCACCCTGAAGTTAGATCAAGTAAGACAGCATCTTAAAAAGCAGAGACATCACCTTGCCGACAAAGGTCCATATAGTTAAAGCTATGGTTTTCCCAGTAGTGATGTATGGAAGTGAGAGCTGGACCATAAAGAAGGCTGATCGCCGAAGAATTGATGCTTTTGAATTATGGTGCTGGAGGAGACTCTTGAGAGTCCCATGGACTGCAAGAAGATCAAACCTCTCCATTCTTAAGGAAATCAGCCCTGAGTGCTCACTGGAAGGACACATCCTGAAGCTGAGGCTCCAAAATTCCTCATGAGAAGAGAAGACTCCCTGGAAAAGACCCTGATGTTGGGAAAGATGGAGGGCACAAGGAGAAGGGGACGACAGAGGACAAGATGGCTGGACAGTATTCTAGTAGCTACCAGCATGAGTTTGACCAAACTGCGGGAGGCAGTGGAAGACAGGAGTGCCTGGCATGCTCTGGTCCAGGGGGTCACGAAGAGTCGGACACGACTAAACAACAACAACCCTGAAGTTGGAAATAGTACAGCACTTCAAATGCCCTGCACAGCCAACTTTCCCTCCATGTTATCTGCTTCTCTTCCCTTCTTTGCCATTCTCTCCCCCCACACTGCTGAATTCCTTGAAGCCCAAATAGTGAGAGCAAGTATTCATTAATGCAGATTAAATCGGTGCAGCAGTTTCTACTTGCATAAGTCTGTGCAAAGAGTGGGGTTGCGATGGTGCAGAAATTTATACGCCAGTTACACTTCGTATCAGGATGCTGTAGTTTTTATCATTTTACCAGGCAATACGAATGAATGGAATCCCCTGCTGCTGACGACGACTTGATCTAATTTAAGGACTGGCATCTTTAATTAATGGGGATCACATACAAGGAGGAAATCAGAACCCGCAATATATTAAAGCAATAACACAGGCAGGGTTTATTTTACCAAGAAATGTTTCTTTTTTCTTCTCCCCTCCCCCCCCCATTAAGTTAAATTCTCTTCCTTCTTTCAGGGAAATTTGTTGAAAAAAGGAAGTATACAGATGCAGCAATACTCCTGGAACAATATGCCAAGGTATAACCTAAATTTCAGACGAAGGGCAGTATGCAAATTTAATAATAATAATAATAATTTCTCTTCTTCCACCCCTGCTGCTTGTTGCTCAGATTCCCAGCTTACTACCCCTGTGTCTCTTTGTGCTGTCAGGCCTGGGTTCTAAAGATACTACGGTACAGCGGTCAGAGTGTCAGACTAGGACCTGGGAAACCAGGGTTTGAATCCCCACATACTGTATTTTTTGCTCTATAAGACTCACTTTTTCCCTCCTAAAAGGTAAGGGGAAATGTGTGTGCGTCTCATGGAGCGAATGCAGGCTGCGCAGCTATCCCAGAAGCCAGAACAGCAAGAGGGATTGCTGCTTTCAGTGCGCAGCGATCTCTCTTGCTGTTCTGGCTTCTGAGATTCAGAATATTTTTCTTCTTCTTTTCCTCCTCCAAAAACTAGGTGCGTCTTGTCGTCTGGTGCGTCTTATAGAGCGAAAAATACTTAGCCACGAAGCTCACTGGTTTACCTCAGAAAAGTCCCTTCATCTCAGACAAAACTACCTTACAGGGTTATTTTGAGGATAAAAAAGGGGGTGGGAACGACGTGTGCTGCCTTCAGCTTCTTGGAGGAAAAGCGGGATATAAATGAAATACATAGGGCAAGAATTGGCCAACTAACAACCAGTGAGCTAGATCCTGCCCCCGGCAAATTAAAATCAATGTGTGCGAGAAATATTCAGTACTCCCATTTAGCTTTCAGTGTAATTATATTCTGTACTTTGTTATACTTTCCCTCTGGGATTTTGTTTGTAAAGCCCTGACTGTGTTGTACACATCCTCCTAATTCTTAAGTTTATTAACCACTTTGTGCTCCCCTCCCCCTTTTCATATGCTGTGCTCTCTTATTTTACTACTATCTGTAAATCGCTTAAAATTTTTTTTTGACAAAGTAATAATCATAAATGAATAAGAATAAAAATGTGGACTCCACCCTCAGGACCATTCCATTGTAACTAACCAACCTCCCAAAATTTCAACACCTCTTGCGATGATTTGACCCCTTTCCATTTTAACAGTACAAATTCTGCAAACACCCTCCATATCTCCTCAAAATCATTCCTCCTGCATCTTCCCCATCTTACCTTAATGGCACATGTTAATTTATCATTAATAGCGATATTTCACGCCTCTTTATACCATTCTTCCATTTTATATTCTGCTTGCCCCTTCCACTTCCTAGCTATCATAATTTGTGCAGCTGTCAATAAATATGTGAACAAGTCATTCCTAGCCTGCGAACCTTCCACTCCATCGTAAATGGATAATAATGCTACCTTTGGGCTTTCGGTCAGCTTTAACCCAGTGATTTCTGTTGTCTCCTTAAACACACTTTGCAAAAAAAAAATAATTGTACATATTTACACCCCCACCACATGTGGACATAATTTCCTGTTTCCTGTAAATCGCTTTGAGGCCTGTGTAAAGCGACAAATAAACATAAAAATAGAAGGCAGAAAATGCTTTGCTTCCCTTTTTCCAGGATTACGAAGAGGCCATCCTCCTTCTCCTGGAAGGGACCACTTGGGATGAAGCCCTAAGATTGGTGAGATCCTTCAAAACATGAACCCATTTTCGTTACCTGCCTGTTGAACGAATTTGTGTTTGTCACTCAACAACAACCTTGATGTGGGTTTTTATGTCCCTTCTCTTTTTCCTCTGTCTCCCAGATTTACAAATATAACAGGACTGACATTCTGGAGACCAACTTCAGACCATCTCTGCTGGAAGGTAAAGCTCCCACTTCATGTTTGCTGGGATGCTCTCAGAAGTGTGGGGCTGCTGGGATTCCAGGTGTTGTAGCAAGACAGGGATACTGGGATGTGGGAGTCTACTGGTCTGAGATCAGCACTTGTGCAAGGATATTGATAACTGTTGTCTTGGCATGCAGAAACTGCATGTTATAGTACATTTTTTCCCCAGGATCGTGCAACTTCAGACTGCAGGCGGGGAATTGTGTGGTCAAATGTTTCCTTTGTGCAAAGCAAACCTTCCTGTGCATGGAAAGCTAGCCCATCAGAGATGACTAGAGAACTGTTTCAGAATGAAATTCTGCCTTCTCTTTTAGTGGGGTTGGGTAGGATTCAGCCTTTTTATTGTTAGACAAGCACTTTTAGGTAATTCCCCCCCTTGTTTTTTCTTTTCTTTTTTTAGAAATAGTTTTACAAAATAGATCACACAATTAACATTGAAAAACATTTTTTTTTGAAATAAAACAAGATTCTTCTGAATCTTAGAACTTCCCTCTTCCCCACCCTGGGTCCTTTGAATAGTGTGTGTGTGTGTGTGTGTGTGTGTGTGTGTGTGTGTATATAATTAATTTTCCAAAAACAACAAACTTATACAATAACAATATATATTCATTTCCAAATATTTAAACCCTTCCTTGGTTATTTTGTGTTTCTTCACACCGCATGTCCTCTGTAGAGGGCCTTTAAATATCTTAATCAACTGCATATTATAGTTCATCCACATTTTAGTCCTCCAATATATCCAAAGCCTTTGTAACGCTGCAAGAGTTATTCAAAGCCTGCCAAAGTGTTCAAGTGTTTACAGTGTTCTTTTAAATATAATCGATATTTGTCCCGTTCTCTACTGAAGTTTTGATCCTCCTGATTTCTGATTTTCCCAGCCAATCTCACCATCTCTGCATAGTCAAGTAGTTTCATCTGGCGGTCTGCCTATTCCCTTATTTTCTCCAGCTTATTTGGTTCTCACATGATTTGCATTTTATGGGTTTGTGTAAGCCACTTTGAGAGACCCCTTTCCGAAAGCAATGAATAAATGTAATAAAAAATAAGACCGTGATTGTGCTGATACGCTAGCTTTCTGGGTGCCAGGATAAGGTGTGTACACCAGAGAAGATTCACCTAGAAAACCTGCCTTAAGCTTGTACAGTCCTGTCTTCTTGATATGGGGTTTCTCCTTGCTTAGACAAAGTTTTTAATGTGCCTGCGTCAGTTTTACTGCAAAATGCTTCTTCCCCTGTTGTCGCCCTCAATAGTTCAGAAAAATCATTTGGCGTTCCTGGAGACTCAGAAAGCAGCATTTTCTTGCCATCAGAAGCGCCTTTCTGTGGTCAGAGAGCTGAAGCAGCAAGCCCGGAATGAGATGCTAGGTATGGACTGGGTTAGGGTCTTGTGTGCTGCCACAGATTAGCTCCTGGGCTCAAGCCGTGCTTTGAGATAGACCTAGTCATGTAAGATAAAGCTATCAATGGCTGCTACTCATGCTACCTCCAGCTTCACAGGCAATATTATAGATAGGTAGCTGTGTTGGTCTGCCATAGTCAAAATAAAAAAAATCCTTCCAGTAGCACCTTAAAGACCAACTAAGTTAGTTCTTGGTATGAGCTTTCGTGTGCATGCACACTTCTTCAGATACACTGAAACAGAAGTTGCCAGATTCTTCTATATAGTGAGACGGTGGGGAGGGGTATTACTCAGAAGGGTGGTGGGTATCGGAGATTGGCAGATAGCTGAGATGAGCCTGTTGACAACTCTTAACCATGGAGAGACCTGGTCTGAACAAAGACATTGGATTCTTATCTCATTATACATGACTAAGCCATTTTTCACCTTCTCACCCCTTGCCTTTTCCTGTAAGACCTATTGCAGTCGTTAAGAGTCGTCAACAGGCTCATCTCAGCTATCTGCCAATCTCCCATTCCCACCACCCTTCTGAGTAATACCCCTCCCCACCATCTCACTATATAGAAGGATCTGGCAACTTCTGTTTCAGTGTATCTGAAGAAGTGTGCATGCACACGAAAGCTCATACCAAGAACTAACTTAGTTGGTCTTTAAGGTGCTACTGGAAGGAAATTTTATTTAGGCAATATTATGTGAGCTTTGCCTTTGAGCCAGTGCCAACGACTGGGCTCAACCTCTTGAGGGCCAGGCGAGCTGGGAAAGCACTTCCAGAGACCTTCCACTGCAGGGAGCAGGTCTAAGTGCTGTGGACTCACAACTTAGAGCTGTGAGCACCAAAGTCAGCGGAGCACAACAGAGCATGAACCACACGAACGACAGCTCAGAAGTATAACTTCTTTTATTCTCTACAGCTACTGCATTAACTAACTAAAGACTAATCGGAGATGCTGGAGTGCATGAGTGTTACAGCTGCTTGAGCAGTCACCTTATCTATATACAGATAACACTCAGACTCCCTTTGAAGTCAGGCTGGAGCGGAAGAAGTAATGAGCAAAACTCGCCCCCCCCTTTCTGAAACATTGTCAGCAGATTCTTGCAATGGGAGGGGTGAAATATCCTCATATTAGTTCCTGAATGCCTGGTGCTGGGAATAAACAACTGGGTAGAGAGGGTCACTGTTGCCTCTATGCCGTGTTCATAGGGAGCCAGTGTGGTGTAGTGGTTAAGAGTGGTAGTCTCGTAATCTGGGGAACTGGGTTCGCTTCCCTGCTCCTCCACATGAAGCTGCTGGGTGACCTTGGGCCAGTCACACTTCTCTGAAGTCTCTCAGCCCCACTCACCTCACAGAGTGTTTGTTGTGAGGGAGGAAGGGAAAGGAGAATGTTAGCCGCTTGGAGACTCCTTAGGGTAGTGATAAAGCAGGATATCAAATCCAAACTCCTCCTCTTCTTCTTCTTCTTCAGCGTCCCAGAGGCATATGGGTGGTCACTGTTGGGAAGAGGAGGCTGAACTGGATAAGCCTTATAGCAGCAAGGAGTCAGTGTATGTTCTTACGGACTAGCACCATGGAGGCCAAAGTTTGAGGTCTATGATTATATCAAATCAGTTTCGTCCCAGGTTCAAATCACGGCTCACTTGTGGAGCGACTTTGCAAAGTCACTCTCTCCCAGCTTTTGGGCTTCCCTTTGTGAGATGGAACAGCAATAACTAGCTGTCTGGCAGAATTGTTTTGGAGAAAAAGGCCCGTCAGAGATTGCCAGGTGTCATAGAAATACTGTTGCGGGGAGGATTTAGGAGGTGGTATGGGGGATGTTTTGTTCTTTCTCCTCCTGATCCAGGTGACTGACTTTTGCAGATCTCGAATTGCCAAACTGCCCAGAATCGGATCTCTTTTCTGATGCCAGCAGCATGGTGACAGCTAGCGACACGAGTTCCAAATACACTCACAGTAACTCGAGAATATCTGCGTATGTACTCTGCCCTCGCATCAGCTTTTCAATGGCCTGGTTCAGGTGGGAAGGTTGGGAATTATGTTTGCACAAATGGAGGTTGTGCCTGGTTCTCTTGCAGATCCCATTTATTTGATCATCTGCATTAGGGCTTTGATCACCAAGCAGGCCACAAAGTACAGTGGTGCCCCGCAAGACGAATGCCTCGCAAGACGGAAAACTCGCTAGACGAAAGAGTTTTCCGTTTTGGGGTTGCTTCGCAAAACGAATTTCCTATGGGCTTGCTTCGCAAGACGACAACGTCTTGCGAGTTCCTGCTGGTTTTTTTCCTTCCCCCCTTTTTTCTAAGCCGCTAAGCCGCTTATCAGCTGATCCGATCAGCAGATAAGCCGCTAAAAGCAGCTAAAAGCTGCTAATAGCGCTAATCCGTCAATGGGCTTGCTTCGCAAGACGAAAAAACCGCTAGACGAAGAGAATCACAGAACGGATTCTGTTTGTCTTGCGAGGCACCACTGTAATTGCTTCATCCATGCAACATTTTAACCTGAATGGTTGCCTAATTTCACCTGTAAGGAACATTGTTTTACAGAAGTGTATGTGTAATTTCAGTGTTACATCTCTCTTCGTGTTTTATGTGTCGTGCTGATAACAACCAAGTACACGCACTCTGTGTGAAAGTATTGCTGTTAGGTGGTACTGAGTTTATTATAGAGTCTGACTATTTACTTGGGTTGTATGGTTAAACACATGCTCCCCACTTGCAGACCTGTGGTGCCCTAATAGTAGTAGTAGTAGTAGTAGTAATAATAATAATAATTTATTTATACCCCACCCATCTGGTTGGGCTTCCCCAACCACTCTGGGCAGCTTCCAACAAAATATTAAAATACAGTAATGCATCAAACATTAAAAGCTTCCCTAAACAGGGCTGCCTTCAGATGTCTTCTAAAAGTCTGGTAGTTGTTGTTCTCTTTGACATCTGGTGGGAGGGTGTTCCACAGGGCGGGTGCCACTACCGAGAAGGCCCTCTTCTTGGTTCCCTGTAACTTGGCTTCTCGCAGTGAGGGAACCGCCAGAAGGCCCTCGGCTCTGGACCTCAGTGTCCGGGTAGAACGATGGGGGTGGAGACGCTCCTTCAGGTATACTGGACCGAGGCCATTTAGGGCTTTCAAGGTCAGCACCAACACTTTGAATTTTGCTCGGAAACGTACTGGGAGCCAAAGTAGGTCTTTCAAGACCGGTATTATGTGGTCTCAGCGGCTGCTCCCAGTCACCGGTCTAGCTTCCGCATTGTGGATTAGTTGTAGTTTCCATGTCACCTTCAAAGGAGCCCCACATAAATACATAAGATGGGTGGGTCATCATTGCTCTCTCTTGCACAGATTTCAATGATCCTGCCTTTCTTTGTACCCCAGACGTTGAATCTTCAGTGGTGGTGGGAAAATAGAGGGATAGGTAAATAGCAACAAGAGGTTGAAACTAAAAGCTAGTTCTCACGTAAGCAGTAAAACTGTCTTGTCCAGGGTTTTCCAAAATGGAGTCTCCAGGTGTTTTTGGACTACAACTCCCATCATCCCTAGCTAGTAGGACCAGTGGACAGGGATGATGGGAATTTGGTAGCTGGAGACCAAAGTTTGGGAAACTCTGGTTGAGGCTGTACCACTTCAGCCTGCCTGTACCACCCATTTGCTAAAACCAGTATTCCTTCACATAAAAAAACTAGCACATCCAGACTACAGGTTCTAGCTTCTTCCTAAAATGCTAGCCTTCCGCAGTACATGTGGAGGTATTGACAACAAAACCAAGCTCTCCTCAATCTGCCTTTCGATTTATGGTTTCCCTCTTATCTCCTCCTCGTAAAACAGATTTTTTTTTCCAAATTTGGGTCCATAGCTGTTGTTGGACTACAACTCCCATCATCCATGACCATAGGTCCTGCTAGCTAGGGATGATGGGAGTTGTAGTCCCAAAAAAACAGCCGGGGACCCAAGTTTGAGGAGAAAAATCCGCCCCCAAAGAACTCCAACTTCACTGTTGTGTATAGATGTCTCATGGCATTTCATCTATTGTAGACGCTCGTCAAAGAACCGTCGCAAGGCAGAGCGTAAGAAACACAGTCTCAAGGAAGGGAGCCCCTTAGAGGATGTTGCACTCCTGGAAGTTTTAGGGGAAATAGTCCGGAGTATTGACAATCTAAAAGGTTAGTCACTGAGGTTCTTCGAACTTTGGATGTCGTCTGAAGGAAGAGGCTCGGAACCAATTCTTTAAAAGCCTGGTTTGGGGGGGGGAGTGGGGAACGGAACCCCCCACAAAGAGCAAGGAATTAACAATTTCTAGAGAGAGTTTCTAAATGCAGCGGCTCTGAATTATAGGCCGCCTTCATTAATGGATAAGCCTAAGTGACAGAATGACCAATAACAAAGTGAGTAATACAAAAATGCATGGATCCTGGATTACTGAGGCCAACGTTCATGTCGCTGCTGGAGAATTCTGATTTGAAGCTACTCTGAAGAGGTTAACAATGAAAACCTGACACAGGCTAGCTAACTTCGTGAAGAAGCCTGAATTTTGAGGTGTTGAACTTCTCTCTGTTATTGTTCTCAATATTCCCTGAAGATGAGCACCTCCAGCTTCTGACATGTCAGGACGTAGTCCTTGACAGTGGTACCTCGGGTTACATACGCTTCAGGTTACAGACTCCACTAACCCAGAAATAGTGCTTCAGGTTAAGAACTTTGCTTCAGGATGAGAACAGAAATTGTGCAGCGGTGGCACAGCGGCAGCAGGAAGCCCCATTATCTAAAGTGGTGCTTCAGGTTAAGAACAGTTTCAGGTTAAGAACAGACCTCCGGAATGAATTAAGTACTTAACCCGAGGTACCACTGTATGTTAAAATAATAGTGATACCCACGTCCCCCCCCTTTTTTTCTTGGTTTGCCTTCATCTCTAGAATACATTCCCAACATATTTAACTTATTAAGTAGACTTAGGAAAATATATTAAATGTTTGAAGTGCCAGAGCCATTGACATATTTGGCCTGAACATTAAAAGTTGTTTGCTTCTTACTGATCAATAAGGTACAAGGCAGTTTGCACTTCCTGCCTTCACATCTCATCGAGCAAAAGGCTCCTATTGTTGTTTCTTAAAAGGAAACCTGAATATTCAGGGATGGGGATTGGAATGTCCCTGAGGGAATAGGTCCTGCAGAGACCCCCAGACCCTTTTATTTTCCAGAGGAAAGGAATAGGTGCTTATTATGTGTGGGCCCAGGAGAGAGGGTGATTCTGTAGAATAAATAATAATAATATATTATTTATACCACGCCCATCTGGCTGGGTTTCCCCAGCCGTTCTGGGCAGCTTCCAACAGAATATTAAAATACAATAATCTATTAAACATTAAAAGCTTCCCTAAATCTTGTGGTACTTCCAGGCTGGCTTTGGAGGGCAAAGTAATGAAAGAATTTCAGTTTTGACTTATAATAATTGGGATGGGGGGCTTTAATTTCTTCCCAAGGTGAGATACACAGCCTTTTAAAACATCTCGTCCTCTTTGGCTATGACGGGCGAGCCCAGGAGTTGCAGCAAGCCTTTGAGGAAACCCTTCGCTTGGTGGAGCAATCCCTCCTTGAAATCTGGACACCAGATCTGCAGCAGATCCCAGCCAACCCGGTACAAATTTCACTGAGTAATCACTACCTTGCCTTGTCTGCTTTTGCTTATAGCACAAGGGGCTAAACGCTGTTGGCAGCCTTGTTGGTTCATTACTAAGACCGCAGCTAACCACTTTTCATTTTGAAGAAAAAAAGTAGTCACAGGGCAGCTAAAAAAGCCAATGCAATTCTGGGCTGCATCAATAGGAGTATAGCATCTAGATCAAGGGAAGTAATAGTGCCACTGTATTCTGCTCTGGTCAGACCTCACCTGGAGTACTGTGTCCAGTTCTGGGCACCACAGTTCAAGAAGGACACTGACAAACTGGAACGTGTCCAGAGGAGGGCAACCAAAATGGTCAAAGGCCTGGAAATGATGCCTTATGAGGAACGGCTAAGGGAGCTGGGCATGTTTAGCCTGGAGAAGAGGAGGTTAAGGGGTGATATGATAGCCATGTTCAAATATATAAAAGGATGTCACATAGAGGAGGGAGAAAGGTTGTTTTCTGCTGCTCCAGAGAAGCGGACACGGAGCAATGGATCCAAACTACAAGAAAGAAGATTCCACTTAAACATTAGGAAGAACTTCCTGACAGCAAGAGCTGTTCAACAGTGGAATTTGCTGCCAAGGAGTGTGGTGGAGTCTCCTACTTTGGAGGTCTTTAAGCAGAGGCTTGACAACCATATGTCAGGAGTGCTCTGATGGTGTTTCCTGCTTGGCAGGGGGTTGGACTCGATGGCCCTTGTCGTCTCTTCCAACTCTATGATTCTATGATTCTATTCTATGATCTGGCATGCTCTCCCAATTATCACGGTGCTGACAAGGACTACCCAGAGGGAGCAATTACCGTATTTTTCTGTGTATAAGATGCCCCCATGTGTAAGATGCCCCTTATTTTGGGGGACTCAAATTTAAGAAAATGGGAGGGAGGTGGCTTTTTTGTTGAGCTTTATTTTTTTTGGGGGGGGTTGCCAAAAATCACTCACCCACACGCAGCGGAAAATCAGCCTCTCGTCTGTCCCCTTGCCGGCAGAAGCTGCCAATCACCCACTGTATTGCCACAGCATCAGCTAATCAAAACCAGCCCTTGACGCACGCAGCAACCAATAACATGCCCGATAGCTGCTGACAGCCGTGGCAGCAACCAATCAAACGACCACCCTATGCACTATCCATGTATAAAACGACCCCCACTTTTTAGGGTAATTTCATTGTTAGACATAGACCTGATTGACATAGTGTTAAACCAAACGATGACTTTGAATGACTATATGAATATGCCGATTCGAAGAGAGGAGTCTGCCAGCAATTTGCTTCTTCCTGGTCATTTTTGTGCTGTGCTGTGCTACCCAGGGCTAAACCATGGTTTGGCTTGGCTTAGCATATAGTCTGAACCAGGGCTGTAACCCAGACCTGTTCTTGGGTTTATAGCTTGTGATCTGTCTGGAGGAGTCAAACCACGAACCTGGGTTCAGACATAATGTGGAGCAAAACCACAGCTTAGCCCTGGGTAGCATGGCAGCAGTAGGGCACACTAAACCATGGCTGGGCTTAGCATTGCATGTTTAGTGAGCCACAGACTAATTGCGCCACTTTCCAATCCTTGCAATTTTAGATCCTGGGTCCCAATTCAACTGCCAATAGCATAAGCGCGGCCTACAATCAGCAAAAGACAATGGCTCCAGCATCACAAGGTGGGTGAGAGAAATTATATGCTACACAAATCAATTGTTACTGTGATTGAATTCAGCATTTAATTTCTGTATACATATAGGTGAAAACCTGTTTGACTGGAAATCCTCTAATCCCAAAGGGTGGGGAGGAAGCTGCTTCTGATTTTGAAAGCTGAGGGAACATACTCTACACATGCTCAGAGGCACTATTCTTTATTTCTTCATATATTCCTGAGTTGGCTCCTAGCATTCAAAACTGGTTCCGGAGCCGATCCCCTACTGATTTGTGACTCATATTATGTTCTGTTTCTATAAAAATCCTAATAAGTAAATAAAACAATTCATACCATGTAATTTCATTATCTAAAATGCTTGGTTTTATTGGTATTTGTAATGAATATTTGATCATATGTAAACTACACAGAGTTTTTTGGTGATTAATCTTGATTAAATATGGTTACCATGAGGCAGAAACCATCTGTGCTGATCACAAAGCAATGAGATTAAAAACGGGAATGCCAGATTTTTATACTCTTCATTGATTCATTTTAAGTATGCCTCCAATAGCAGGTGGAATTGTAGGAATGATTTTCATTCTCACAAAGTTCCTTCTCTCCCCCCCCCTTTTCTTTTTTAAAAAAATGCTGTTGTGAGGTTTCGGCATTTGCATCTCCTTTCAGTTTCTGCAATCCCCATACTACATGTAAAATGCATTTGCTTCCCTGCTTATTTTTGTCAATAATTATTAGTATTGTCTTTTGTTTCCCCCCCTCTCTCCCAGATCCTGAATTCTTTATACCTCCCAAACTCAACAAAAGCATCCAGTGGAAACTGAACCTTCTCCAATAATCTGGACCCTGAAGCTGTTAGATGGACTGAGCGCCTGTATTTCTGTGTCTTCAGATTCTGAAATATGTGCCTTCTCCAGATCTTGCAGCTGATCATGTATCCTGAAGTGATAAGGGATTGGCAGGCCAAAGTCAGTGCTCACCAACCTTGTTACATAGCTCTGAATTATGGCCTGCCTTCCTCCCTCCTCTTTTCTCCTGCTGCTGAGTTCAGATGGATTACCTGGACAACCAAACACAAAAGCCTCTGCAAAACAAGCAGGCAACATCTGTTTATTTAAAATTGTTGGCTCAAAACAACATTTTTTTGCTCTTTGGTCCCTTTTTTGGCAGTGGATATCACAAAACGATATTTTAAAACTTGAAAGCAGAACGGCGCCTTAGTTGCATTGTGGTTTTCTAGGCTGAATGGCGACTTCTCTTTGTCTTTTAAGGACACCCAACTCAAACGCAAATACGGACATCGGTTACCCTGCATAGCAAAAGTGAAGCACCCACGGAACCAGATGCGCTTTGTAATTCCCCCAAGAGCACATCACTCCTGGTACAAACCACACCACAGCTGTATCAATTGAGTGTCTGATGGTGGATTTTCTAACCTTGAAATACCATGTTTTGACAACATATTTATAGGAGCTGCCCCTTTTTCTCAAAATCAAGGAGAAAGAGGGGCTAATAAAGTTTCATTGTCACCTTTTCCCATTCTGGGTCTCTGTATCTTTTGGTTCCTCTGTTCTTTGTGAACAAAGTTTAGTACCTGCATTTTGGAGGGGGCGGGAATTTCCATGCAAAAGCAGATGAATCAATGGCACACGTAATCCTTTTATGGAAAGATGTTTTCTAGTAGCAAAACTAAAATCTTACACTATGTATTTATTTGTGTGGTTTTTTAAAAAATTTAAAAATAATACTAATATTTTTATATTGCCTTCACAGTACTCAGGGTGGCATTCATGGGATTCCCTTGTGCTCTCTCATCCAGGCACAGCCTAGATCCAGGCTGGCGTAACTTCAGCAAATTGGCTGCATTATGTTCCCTCTGACTACACCTGGGGACACCTGTTTTGATTGGTGCCTAAAGGTAGTCCTTGTCTCCAGGTCCGTAATAAATGAAAAACATATACCGTATTGGCCTGTATATAAGCCACATTTCCCCCCCAAATTCCAACCGTGAAAAGTTAAAGTGAGGCTTATATTCGTGACCTTACGGTATGCAGTCAGGAGCGCAGGGCAAACAGTGCCCGGAGCGTGATGAAGTGGCGCCTGCCCCACACATTGTCCCCCGTCCTCTCCCCTAAGGCCAGGAAAGGAGAGAGCGTGGAAGGGGAAGAGCCGCTGCAACGCGGCGCGGCTCCCCCCCGCCCGCCCCCAACCAGTATGCAGCCAGGAGCAGTGAGGAATGGAGCAGCTTATATTCAGGTATTTCTTTCCTTCCCCCCACCTTCTAATTTTAAAGCTGTGGCTTATATTCAGGCCATTATGGTAATTCAATGAAATCAAAACATGAGGCGGGGGGCAGAATTATTAAAGGGACTTCTCTGAAGGTGGACAATTCTCTCTGCCCGCAATAAAAAGAAAAATATCTTACTGAAAAGAGCAAAGTATGCCTCAAGTTTTTAGTTAAGAGTAGGGCTTTTCACAACATAAATTCTGTGCATGCCTACTCAGAACCAAATTCCATTTAGTTCAATGGCATTTACTCCCAGGTAAGTGTGTGCGGGTGGCGCTGTGGTCTAAATCACTGAGCCTAGGGCTTGCCGATCAGAAGGTCGGTGGTTCAAATCCCCACGACGGAGTGAGCTCCCATTGCTCGATCCCTGCTCCTGCCAACCTAGCAGTTCGAAAGCACGCCAGTGCAAGTAGATAAATAGGTATCGCTCTGGCGGGAAGGTAAACGGCGTTTCCATGCGCTGCTCTGGTTCGCCAGAAGCGGCTTAGTCATTCTGGCCACATGTACGTCGGCTCCCTTGGCCAGTAAAGCGAGATGAGCACTGCAACCCCAGAGTCAGCCACGATTGGACCTAATGGTCAGGGGTCCCTTTACCTTTACCTAAGTGTGTGTATAGGATTGCAGTGTTGGATTATGCCTGATTGTGTGCGTGTGTAAATGCTGTATTGATATAGCAACTTTAAACTTTTGTTTGTTTCGCTCTGCACTGCTATTCTTGAGCTAGAAAAGGAGTAAGGCATCCCTGAAAGGAACACAACTTTTGACTAATTCACATTTAACACATTTTATAAGTGAAAAGGCTCGTCCTTTTCCCCAAGCAAAAATATTTGAAAGATGTTGGCTTAGCGGGCAGTGGTTTCATGCTCAACTCCATCACCGTTTGGAACGCAAGGCAAAAATAATTCCAGTTTTCCGTTTCTTCTATAAGACAGAAATCCAGCCCGATGCTACACTTGCTTCCTGAGAACGTGACATAACTCACGACTGGATCCAGCAGGAAGGCCTTACCTATGCGCAAATTTGCTGTGCCGCTTTGTGTCAAGAAATGGAAAACCACTTTGTTATAACTGCAGAGTGTTTACTATGGGCTTTTAATACAGGGAGAACGGAAAGTAAGTCCATTAGTGCTCACAGATCAAGTAACTTTTTGATGGGTACTAACTGAAAAGCGGGTGTGAGACTTCTTTAGCCTCTCTGCATCTAGCTTGAGGGGTGTGTCTGTGTGTGTGTATGTGTAAGAGTTTAATCAGTGGTGGGAGCTCAGAAACATTTCCTGTAGATGTAAAAAGGACCTCGTTCTTCATATTCTTTCCTATAAACCCAGAGCTGCTGGAAAGCCTTAAGGGAGGCTAAGATGGAGCCTCCGGTCCACACAGACGTTTTCCTCTCAGCGGCAGCTGATGAAATGGGATTGTCATTTGGGCACATTTTAATCAGCTCTCTCTGGAAGCGGTCAGCAAAGC
The DNA here is from genome assembly GCF_965112155.1 of Podarcis liolepis. NCBI lineage: Eukaryota > Metazoa > Chordata > Lepidosauria > Squamata > Lacertidae > Podarcis > Podarcis liolepis. The sequence continues at coordinate 36,844,252 of NC_139571.1, forward strand.
CCTTAAGCATTGTACAGCCCCCACACAACAAGATGTTGCCCATCAGGTTCTTTTTGAGCGTGACATCGCACTTATTGAGGGAAGTCATGGTGAGGAGAGGCAGCCCCAGCTGCTGCGAGTTTATCAAGGACGGCTTGAAGAGTATTTCAGAGCACAGGAATCTCTCTTTGCCGATAATGATGGTTTGCCCGTCAGGAAGCTCATATTCCATCTCGTATTTCCTGGAAGGTGCTGTTGTCTCCTGTTGGAAGTCCACGGAAGTGAAGCAGTGGTTCTCTTTGATATCTTCCAGAATGTGCCAGTCTCTCTCTGTGAACAAGTTCACGGAGTCATTTAATAACTTCATGAGGTGTTGTGTGACATCGGACCCAGCATAGTCGACCCTTTCAGTAATGCTTGGCATGGTGTAGCCTTCATAGATGGGGACCACGTAGGAAACACCGTGACCACTCTCAACGACAAGACCCGACGTCTTGCCATAGGAATACATGGACAATCTAGATTGGTAAGCGATGTGCATGGCAGGAGTGCAAAAGCTCTCAAAGAGCATTTCTGCGTATTTTTCTCTGTTGGTGGTAGGGCTCAGGGGCGGATCTGATACTAGGACCGCGTGCTCCTCGGGCCGAATCTTCATCTCCTTCAGGAAAAGATATTCCCACATGTCTTGAACAGTATCCCAGTCCACTATGATCCCATGTCTCAAAGGGTTCACAAGCTTCAGGGGTATTCCTGCATCGCGAAGTTCTCGGCCGACGAAAGTCTCTTTCCTGTTGTCTCCCGTTTTTGCCGTCTCTTGGATATGCTTGCCCACAGTCGAGGAGACCACATGGCTTGGCTTAAGTTCCCCAGCAAACCCACACTTGCAGGAGCCAGTACCAATGTCTACGACGACAGCTCTGGTCTCCTTCACCACCATCCTTGGAGTTGCCTCCCCTTCATCTCTAGCCCTGGCTGAGCCAGGCTTCATAAGCGGCCCCCTCTTCAACGGCACGGAGCCAGAACTTGCACTTCCTCGGCTAGACATTTTCTGTCTCGTTTCTCATTTACGCCCATTCTCTAGGTGCTGGGCTCCATTTCAAACAGGTGCCAATGCCCACAGTGGGTTTCAGAACCTTGATGACACTGGCATTGTGCATTATGACATCATCCACCTTGCAGACGCAAGCAAGAAATGGTCATAATATGCGTCCGCACTGAAGGAATTTGTTAGAATTCCTGCTCCATGATTGCAGTCATGGGATCACATGACGGTGTATGTTTTGACTCCACGGAGTGGGAAGTGACGAAGACAGGATGTTTGTGTTACTGTGTTCCGTGAAGTGGGACTATTGTCCTTTGTTCTTTTTCTCTTTGCTGTCTGATGCTAGAGAGAGAGGGAGCCATGTTGCAGTGCTCCGTGTGTGTTTATATGTAAATAAAGTAGATTAGCCAAAATGCTGAGTTGCTGAGGTCTGTCACGCAAGCTGCGAAGACTCTGCGGATCCCTAAGTGTGCCGGTGTCTGTTGGCATCGGTCGCTGTGATGTTTGGGCAGAAGAAAGCTTTTGAAGCTCCCAAACGATTGACCAGGAGGGAGTGAACATGCCAGTCAGGCATGTGTCTCTACCAGGGTCCTACTCAAGAGTAGGACGAGCTCCTGGGGGTTTGCCAAAATAAACTAACAATTGCTGGTACTCTTGTTTGATTTGTAATTTATTGGGCATGTTGTAGATACGCTTTGTCGATGGTTCAGTATGAAAGTGAGCAAGCGTCTGGTATATTAGTTGTTAAGTGTTCTGGCTTACAGCTAACATCTGTGGAATAGCCTTAGGAATACAATGTGAAACTGTATACCTCAGAATACTCAGTTAACCCCCTCTTTAAGCATCTTGATCTCTTCTAGGATAACAGGAATATTGGAAAAAAGACCCAAAGGCCTTATCTGGCCCTTTCGGGTTACCAACATGGCCTTTAACAGGGGTTCAGGCTTACAGGATCTACTTGGTTCCCCCATGTCACACTAGAACTCCGAGGTCCAGCAAACAGAGACGAGGGCATAAGTGTGTCCCAGATGGATGGAAATACACTAATAATTCAGGAATGGGAACAGGCTGAGTCCAGGAATCTGAGATGGGTACTAGAAGCGAGTTTGTAAGTTCTTCCATACAAAAATCTGCTTCCCTCACCAAGCATTTTGTTAGCCACCTAATTTTGCAGGCTGGGTGAAATTATTTTTAGTCGTTAGATAATTAGGAGTCAACCCCTTGGTGATCTACTGCAAATTTCTCAAAAGATGTACCAGTAGATCACCACCAGCCTAATACCCACTCCTGGACTACAGCATGTTTGCCATTCTACCTCTCATGAACCTCAGCCAGCATGTCCAATGATCAGGGAAGGTAGGAGTTGCAGTCAAACACCAGAAGGGCTGTAGGGTTTCCCCACCCACATTGAAAGCTTTTACCATTAAGTATGGTATCCTCCTGTATTGACTATCTAGGAAGAGCCTTTGGAGCTCTCTGTGGTAGTGGCACTGGCCCTTTCTGAAGGGTAGGTTTCAAAAGGGACTTCTGCTTGATGTTTAAAAGGTGTCCCTGCCAGTCATTTGATCTCCAAGAGAGATCTTGTTACAAAGTACTGAAGGGTAGGGCTAGGTGATATATCAATATATTATCCAAAACAAAGGCTGTCTTACTCATAGGCACTAGGGGTGTAGGGCACCCAGGCGCTGGGCTCTCAGGGGCGCCAGGCCGAGAGTCCGGGGTCTGAGAGTTGAGTCCGGGGAAGAGCCCACCTGTCCGTCCGAGCGCAGCGGCAGGCTCTTCTGCTGTGGGCGGCTCTGCGCCGCGAGTTTGGGGGCAACCAAGCCCTCCTGCGCGCCTGGGACTAGCGACCTGGAGGGAGGGGGCACCGGGCGGATCTCTGCACCTCGCTGCCACATGTGCTTAAGGCAGCCCTGTCCAAAACCAGTTTGGAATCCGTATTGCGATATCGGTTTCATAATTTTTGACCTGGCAATGTATCGCGAATCATGATGTATTTGTGTGTGCTATGCAAAAATCACAATGTGGGGAAAACCGTGAAGCCAGCCAATGTTTCTCTTGATTCCTGCAGTTCGTTAACTCTTCTCTGCCTCATGCAGTGAGCAGTGAATCACAAGAGCAGGCGCCGCCAAAAATCACAATGCAGGGAAAACCGTGAAGCCAGCCAGTGTCTCTACACAGCTCCATCCTTTTTTCAGACATGGTGATCTATTGATATATCACGATGTTTAGATGGTGATATATCACGATGTTGAAAACCAGATTACCACCCAGCCCTATTGAAGGGGAAGAGATTTTGGTCACAAGATAAAACCCAGTTTGATTCCCATCCAGCCCCACCCGCTCCAAAAGATAAATGCCCTTTAGAAAGGGTTTGAGGCTACTCCTTTTGGTTCCACCTACCCAAGAACATCATGCGCTACCAGAGACATCACAAACCACCTCCACAATCTGTCGCACTAAAGCAGACCCGGCCATTCTAAATAGTTGCACCTTTGTGGGCAATTTAATAAGCAACTTGGTATGGACTTTAAATTAAAATGAGCATGTCAACTTTGGGATCCGGTTAACCCAACAATCAGTAAAACGTAGAAAGCGGATCAGAAGAGCGGTTCTTCATCTTATTTTGGCCAATGTTCCTTCAGGTGCTCCTTTAACTGGGGGATATTTGGTTGCTGCCGTTTGCACACGTGACACTTCAGAGGCAGGTTCAAGAGTTTGGCAACGTCCTTGTCTACAGTTACTCTCCCTTTCTTCTTCACCATTGCAATCAGATCTGGAAATTGGGGTGGGGGAGAGGAGAGACAGACATGTTTTATTTGAGATTACAGGTTCGGCCACATCTGTTTTGTTAAAAGTTAGGAAACGTGTGCCAACGCTTAGCTCTGCTCCTTGTGTGAATGGGAGGGAAGTGATTCCCTCTTATGACATTCTGCTGGTGGAAACAGCTGCTTGATTGTTATAAGAATTTAAGGTCTCAAATATATAAATTACCGTATTTTTCGCTCTATAACATGCACCCGACCATAACACGCACGTAGTTTTTAGAGGAGGAAAATCCGTAGGCATGCCACCCGTAGGCATTCCCTCCATAACACTCACAGACATTTCCCCTTACTTTTTAGGAGGAAAAAAGTGAGTGTTATGGTGCAAAAAATACGGTAAATGTTCATAAATTTACAAGGCAAACCACATGCATAAGTATGTGTCGGGGAACTGCCATCGGAGCCAGAGGGAGAGGGAGGGCTCCAGAGGGATTCCGGAGAGCGTCCCGGGAGGGAGAGAAGCAGCACATCTTCTGGGGAAGGAAATCAGCGTAGCACCAGGGGAAAAGGGGGGCAGATGGGGGAATCGGCGAGGTGGCTCCATGACTCTTCGCCAGAGACCAGCGGGGAGAGCACGGGTCCTCCGCTGCCCACACCCTCCCTGCGCAGAAGGCTTCCGCACAGGGAGGCTAGGCGGAGACTAGGCGTCAAAGAGCTTCTTTGCTGGAAGAAGTTCAAGAAACGCCCACTGACGGATTCTGCCAGCGATTGAGACAGTCACGGGCGTGTGGCTGTCCAGACAGAAAGGGTTCACTCAGGCAACCCACCCAGGTGTGGCGCCGATTTACGCATGAGCAACCCCTAGAACCATTACAGTATGTAAACGTGTCTGAAATAGTACAGGAGAACAATCCTGAAACCATTTTGACTCTCCGAAATTGACCTCAAATGTTTCTCTGCAAGGAGGAAGGAAATGGGAAAAACTCTCCTCCATTGTCTTTTGCTTACTTGTCTTTAGGGCATCTTTGTGTGTGAATAGGGTGAGCCTGTGACCTGGATTCAGGAATTAAAGTATTTACCATCACTAAAGACGGCCAGGCTGCCCAAGTAAGCAATCAGTGACCATTATCAGGTATCCTGACAAACAGGATTTCTGTTGTAGACCGCCTCATTCTGTGATGTATGTATGTTGTTTTGGGGGTGGTCTTGAACTACAGGGTGGGCAATTTCAAAAGTCTAGATAAGGGCTTGCATACCTTTGTTCTGGGTTCCTCCTCCCTCCTGCATATGGTGAGAGAGGACAGTGTTGCAAGTTTAATAAAGATCAGGCTTACTAGCTGCTTTGCTTCCCAATATTCTCTGGTTGGCCTCTGTTATTTTCTCCTACCGATAGGGAACCCACTTAAGGACTCTATAAGGGCTCTTGGATACCCCATAAGGGAAAAGGAGCAGATTTTGTTTACATCACTATATGTCTAAATATATCTGTTGCCAGTCCCATTGCATTCTCATGCATCGCTTCCCAAACATGATACAGTGGTGCCTCGCAAGACGGAAAACCCGCTAGACGAAAGGGTTTTCCGTTTTTGAGCTGCTTCGCAAGACGATTTTCCCTATGGGCTTGCTTTGCAAGATGAAAACGTCTTGCAAGTGTTCCAATTTTTTTTCGCTCCCCCCCCCTTTTCTAAGCCGCTAAGCCGCTAATAGCCTTTTAGCCGCTAATCCGCTAAGCCTTTAATAGCCGCTAAGCCTTTAATAGCTGCTAAACTGCTAATAGCGCTAATCCGCTAAGCCGCTAATAGGGTTGCTTCGCAAGACGAAAAAACCGCTAGACGAAGAGACTCGCGGAACGGATTAATTTCGTCTTGCGAGGCACCACTGTACTGGGAAGATACATTTTGCCCTTGAAATAAAATTGGAGGAAAACAGCATTCTAAACCTCAGACCTGAACATGTTTGCTTTGGGCACATGAAAGGATATGCATCACTCTCCATTGGAAAGAGGCGTGTGACCAGAGCACTAACTCACACAGAGACACAAAAGGAAACCTCTGAGGATGGGGTAATCTGCAATGATCCGGCCAACATCTGATGCAAAGACACAGCAGAATTCTCAGCAGCAGTGGAGGTGGATTGGGGGGGGGGGGAGCAAGACCAGGGGAGTGAATCCGTTGCAACTGGCATATTAACTTTGAGACTAGGTGGCTCAGCTTCTAGCGACTGAGATCTCTGCATTAGAACAGTCCCTCCCCTGGCTCCATGTTATTATAGCAACTCTCATTTACGGGAAACTAAGCTGTATACATTAGTGGCCACACAGATGCTGCTTTAAGCTGCTCCATATGCCAGCTGTCTCAACACGGTGATTTGCTCAAATGCTGTGGGTCAAGCAATTTTCTCCATGCGGCAGCAGACTCTCTTTTGGGCTGTTTGTGGCCCACATCAGGTGATCATGGAATAACAGAACTGTAGAGTTGGGAGGGACCCCTAAGGGTCATCTAGTCCAACCTCCTGCAATACAGAAATCTTTTGCCCAGTGTGGGACTCAAACCCACAATCCTGAGATCAAGAGTCTCATATTCTACTAACTGAGCTATTCCCATTTCATAGCTTCTATATCCAAGATGCCAGTGTGTCTTATATTGGAAAACAATGGTGGAAAGTTCTGGCATCCTGTTTCACAGCCAGGGGGTGACAGAATAATTCCTAGGGGAATCTCTACACCCCAAACGAGGTTTAATAATAGCTTCCTCTCCCAGGTGTAGCCTGCAAGTCTGGGGCGGGTTACTTGGGGTACTGACTGATTTTTAACAGCTAATTCTCAGCACCCCCACCAAGCTACACTACTTATTACATGCCTTTTTTATCCTGCTCCCAAGATGGAAAAGATCAGACACCCTCCCACCTGCTTAATCTGCATGTGAAAGATGTGGTCATGGCTAGGTTTCTTGGAGAAAACAAGACAGACAAATAAACAGACACTCACAAATAAAGAGTAATTTTAGAAGAGATGGCTCAGGTTGTTTTTTTTTTTTACCTTTGGAGTCTATGAAGTACTCTGTTGTAAAAGAGTTCCAGTGCTTCTTGGTTTTGAAGCACGTGGAATCAAAATCTTGGCTGATGACATGAAGATGCAGCTGGCTGAGAAAGCAACACAACAAGGATGTGTGTTATATGTTGCTGTAATAGGTAATGAACGAATTATTAAAGGTGGCCTTTCCTTTTAACAAAAGGTAGGAAATTTGTTTACAGCATCTCATACTTACATATTTCAAAAAGCACCTATAAACTGAGGTTTTGGTATTCCACAAACTGATTTAGCCAATTAACAAACAAGTTAATCTGGTTATAAAACAAGATTACTTCTCAACTGAAAAATAAACAAATCCTTAATTGGCCAACAGACCTAATGATTACAATTAAGCACTTTTAGAGCTTGCCGTAATGTGCAGAATGCCTTATGGCAAGCAAACTTTAATTATGCTGTATGTTGTCACTGCGGCCTTCTGAAATAAGTCACTTCTACTCCCACTTCACAAATTTAGAAGAGAAATAGAGAAGCCGTGAGTGGGCTAAATCTGGCCTGTAAACTCGTGGAATGTGCTGCGTCCAAAATAGCAGCAGTGGCAGAAACACAGCTTTGGCACAAGCGTTCTCAAGGGTTGACAAACTCTGGCGTGTCGCCGGAGCCAACCATTATTTTTCGTCGTTTGCTGCTTCCTTACTGTGGACATATGTGGGACAAAGTAAGAAACCAGCCATGTGCTACCCAACCCCTCTGCTATGCACCAAATCTGCAGGAGGGAGCAAGCGTCCACAGGGGAGGCAGGCATTCTCTCCAGTGGGCACCCGGCAGAGCGTGCTGGGCACCTGCCAGTTGCCAGAATTAAATTTACAGAATGGGATTTAACTAAGTTGCTGGGTGCGAGGAACAAAGTCCACTTGCCATGGGATTCCCTCCTCCTTTACCTCCCCCCTTGCGCCCTCTAAATCTGCTCTTGAGGGTTGGGGGAAACCCTGGGAGAAGATGGAGAAGTCACCTTGTGAGATGGACCTTGCTCATCGCTTGCAGGCTCCACTCTGCTGAATTCCACCCACAGTTGTCTCCAGGGTCTGTGCCTGGGGAGCCCTGGTGTTCATGGCTGTGTACTACCCCCAGTGAATACAAGCTGCAAGGCAGCATGAAAGAGCGCTCTTTCGTTCCTGTCCTGCTTTCAGGCTTCCCAAAGGCATCTAGTCAGCCCCTGTGAGACCAGGATGCTGGACCAGATGGGTGGCAGGGGCGGGTCAGCAATAACTTACACGGCATCAGGGAACTTAACTCTTTATTCAAGGAAAGCCAGGCCAACTCAGTAAGCCAGGCCTAATGAGCCCAGCAACTCGTACCAGTAGATCTTGCCCCTATGAGGCAGTTGTGGGGACTGAAGGTCCCCACTTTCCCATAGCTTAAGGTTACCAGACGTCCCCGTTTCCCAGGGACAGTCCCCGGATTTACAAATCAGTTCCCTGACAAAATCCACCCATTTAGCAGGAAGTTGAAAAGTGTCCCCAGATTCATTGAAAAAAATCTGGTAACCTTACCATAGTTCCCTAAATCTCCTGCTGCCCTGGGTCCTTCCCAAGTCTCTCTTTGCTCTACTCTCTTCATACCTCTCCTAGTACTGAGAGGAGCTGGTCACAGCAGGAGGGGGAGACCCCCTGGCTTCTTCAGCTGTCTGCCTTATCTCTGCCTCTTAGCTCCACCCCTCTCCAGCCTCTGCTTCTGGGCTGCTTTCTGGCACAGCCTCTTCCTGCTCACTAAACCCTGTTACCTCTTCAGCTTCCGACACCTCCTCCCCCCAGTCTGCTCTCTCTTCTCCCTCTGACCACTCCTTGTCATCCCACCACCAATCCCCTCATTCCAAGACTTCTTCCCTTGGGGATTCTCCAGGTGGTTCCTTCCACCACTCCTCTGCCTCCAGCCGGTCCATAACAATGGGCCTTCGCCCTGAACCAACAGGGCACAACCCGGTTCCAAACACAATTATGGATTACCTCATGCTGGGAATGGCATGGTAGCCCAGTCTGAAGTGCAAGCGGTCTTTTTCAGGGCACTGCTGGATGACCTTCTCTCCAAGGGCATGCATGTGCTCCAGAAGTTCGAGATGCTCCTGAGTTACTTTGTTCAAGGTAGAGATGGATTGCCACGGCAGCACTAACCAGTGATAGCGAGCTTTCGGATACTTGTCCTTGATAACTACAGCCTTTTCATCCTTGTAGACCTAGCAAAGAAACACAGAAGTCCTACGGTCTTGCACTGATTTTGCTATCACGGAGCACATATATATCCTCAGGCACCACGGTGACCCAAGTTAGGAATGAGATCCTTACCTGCATATCTGGGTTTTGCATGGAAACCTTCAGACCTTGAGCCCAGTACTCCAAACATGCCTATAGGACAAAACACAGGAACTCTGATAAAATAAGTCTGGAAACGTTCAATGGGACGCACTTCCTAGTTAAGTATGCTTAAGACTGCAGCCTGAAAGAGCCAAGTCACATAGCTAGAATAGCTGTAGGAGACACTTGTGGTTCTGATTGCATTCTGAAAGAGCACTGAATGCCAACATATTTGTAACTCTCAGGTCGTTCCTCGGAGCAACAGTAGTAGGCAAATAGCCCAAAATGCAGCAGTACTTTGATGAAGATTAGCAGAAACTCAGATGATGCGTTCTGTCTGCCCCCATTTCACGATGGCAGGGCCTTGGGTGCGGAACCTATGGCCCTCCACACATTGCTGGACTCCAGCTCCCATCAGTCCCAGGCAGGATAGCCAGTGGTCATGGGTGATGGAGGCTACAGTCCAATATATATCATTCGGAAGACTACAGGTTCACACACACAAACCTCGCCCTATCTGAATGTGTGACTGACAGGCAATCCCTGATCTAGTCGGGAACACCAATTACCCACAAACTGTGAGGTCTGGCAGCACTGTTCAATGTTCTACGCCTACCACACAAACCCAAAAGTCAAGCCCCAATATCAAGGTCTTGCACAGCCCTTGCCCCTACTAAGATCTACATTGCAGACACATCAACAGGGTTATTATACCAGTCTCAGTGTTATAGCTCCCCTCAAAGATTTATAGGAACTGCTTGGGCGAGGGTGCTGAGAAGCCTTTAATTCCACTACATTGAAGTGCAACTCCAAGGAGACAGCAGCAAATGACCATTGCACCAGTTTAAGTCTGTAATGTAGATAAGGCCCTAATGTTATCTCACCTACTGCTCAGGTCCTGCAGTGAAAGGAGAGCTTCACCGGCTTCACCCACCCACTTGTACTACCACAGGGGTTACCACTAATATTTCCTGGCTCACCTTTTTGTTGACAGAGCTTCCACCTGAAGAAACAGAACTACTGCTGTAGCTGGAATCGCAGGCTTGAGGGGCCATTTGCTCCATTTTTGCGTGTTTGCCTGGCATGCTTTCCATGCCACCAGTCTCAAGTTCATCCTGTGCTCTTTTCCCCCCTTTAGGCTCCACCGTCTCCTTACCACCACAAGCCCCCATTTCCTCCGAGAATTGCACGGTGTACGGGTACAGATTGTTGACGATATGGAGAATTTGCCCTGGCTTCAGTTTGATTTCCTGGTCCTTGCCAATATCCACTAGGTCAACGCTGGTTGGGTTGACTCCTATCTTTGGAGCAAAAGAAAATGCCAGAATTGGTGTTTTGCAACTGAACCAGAACTTTCACACCGCTAAATACCGCATCCATGGAAGGACATGTAGTATTTCCTACACACCCGAACGACTGACAACCTGGCCATTTTAGCAGTGGACCACAAGTGGGATGAACAAGTCTACTTTGTGGTAGGCGATCCAACACATTCGCTACAACAGTACAAAACTTTAGAAAGGAATATTGCGTTGGATCCCGTGATATGTTAACTTAAAGCAGTTCATGGAAATAAATTTGCCTGTTCCCTCTGCCCTGATGAATTCACCTGCCTAACGCCCCCCCCCCAAAGCCTCTATGGAAAGAAATGGGGCTCCTCCTGAACAATATGAAGTGGAGCATAATCTTCCCAATTTTGGGAACCCTCCCCTCCCTGCAGCAGCCCCCTGCGTCCCACCCTATTGTTCACAGGGCAGCCTTCTGGGGAGGCTTTTGCGGGGGGGGGGGGGCATAGGTGCCGGCAGTGGGAAGGTGTGGATCCTCAGCCTATAGACCTTCATCGACCTTCCTTCTATCGACTTCAGTCTTGAGTCTAGACTAAGATATCAGTCCTATACATATGTACCTGGGAGTAAGTCCCATGGAATGAGGCTTATTTCTCTGTTGATTGTATAGGATTGTACTGTAATCCTCTTACAAGGAACAAAGGGGGGGGTCAGATAAATTCAGCTTACTTTGGCTATTCCTCTCGGACGGGTATGAATTCTGGATGAAAGCCACTTTATGAAAAGGAAGCGGAGTGAAATACACTTCCGCCAAGCAGGGTAGGTCTTAGAAACTGGTTGGGCAAAGCAATAAAGCACTCTTGTTACCTATAAAGTCAGTGAAACGTTAGCACATAGTGAAATGTTTGCTCCATGTGACACGGGTTACTTCCACTCAACTGGAGACAGCGTTGCTGGATCTCAGTGCCAATAAAATCCAAAGGCAGACCAAGGTAATAAAGAGGCTCACAATTGATGGAAGAGGGGTGGGGGTGGGATATGTCCTTCCCAAGGTTCCTGGTTTCGCAATGTACGGAATATCGCTCTTTCAGAACGACTTCCTCATCACTGCTGGTGATTAGGGATGCTTCTAAAAAAGACCAATTTGATGAGATTTGGTTTCAATTGATTTATTATGTTAATAATAATGCAGAGATGGACCACCCAACTCATTTCCCATTGTAGAAAGGTTATGTTGGAACTGACTAATAGTCTGGGTACTTTTTCTTTTCTTTTCCTTATCTGCTCTTGACTGAGTCGTGTTATTTGCCGCATGCATTCTGTGTCTGCAGGCTGTACACTTTATATGAACTTTTACAAAATAACAAAACTATTTTTTTTTTAAAAAAGAGAGGTGGGGGGAGAACAGTCCATCTTTGGCTTTATTTTTAAACTCTGCCTCCTTCACTGAAGTCAACTCCTGGTCAGAGAACTAAGCCCCTCCCTGCAGCATCTAAAGATTGCCTCATCAACCTTTAGTCAGACCCAAACAAAACATAAAGAAAATTCTGCTAGCAGCCCCTCGCAGTCCACCCTTTTCCTGCAGCCAGAAAGAAGCAGCTTCCATTTTGCCCAGGTCTCCTTCCTTCAGGTCAAGTACCATATGGCTCCTTGCCACTATGGTTGCCTGGGCAATGACCCGGCACAGCTGTGAGAATGGCAGAGAAGTCTAAGCTGACAAAGAGGCCGGTTTCCGAAGGAGGAAGCAGCCGAGTTTTCTAAAGATAACTTAGCTAATAGGTGGGACTTAAAAGACATGGGTTGAATGCAAGTGAAGATGTTCAATCTGTTCCAAACCTGGCATAAAATTGTTTCGAAACAGGGCAATGAATAATGGAAGTCCCACCCCCTTTATTTTACTACACTTTGTTGGGAAAACAACACCATGTCTTTGATCAGCAGCAGATACACTGCCCTTCCCGCACTCAGCAGGACCATATGTAGCAACTGAAAATATCTCACATCTATCTCCAGTACCACGGAAATCCAGGAGATGAGCCTATATTTGCAAGCTTTGCATTATTCATTTCACTTCCATTTCTTTTTCCAAAGAATGCATCAACATGGGTTGTGGCAAAAGAGGGAACAGACAGAAAAGGGGGAAATAGGTACTCAGTGATGGGCTCATTACATATAATGCTTAGATCAGCCTTCGTCCACCTGGTGCCCCCTCCAGATGTTTTGGACTACAACTCCCATCTGCCCCAGCCAGCATGATGGGAGTTGTAGTCCAAAAACATAGGTTGGTGAGGACAGTGATAGCCCTTGACCTCTGAAAGTGCCGCCCAAAGCTCTTTTGGATTTCTGAGTGCAAAGCGAAGTTATGCTTTCAAAGCAGATGAATCTGGCGCAAACCGCGGGACACAAGCGTTTCTGCCCTTCCGCTTAAGCTTCATAAAGTGCTCTCAGCATTCCTGCGTGCGAAGGAAAGGACATACCTGTTTAACCTGGACATACCCTTTGTTGCAGTCTGCTTTTAGCTGTACTGAAAAGAAAAGTGACAGAGAGTGACGTTAGGCCTCCCCCCCCATGCCCCAACATTTTATGCTGAAGGGTATACTAACCAGAAAGGACTGGGGATGGAGGACAGGTTGATCAAAAAGAGCTAACACCTTAATTTAATTTTACTAAATTTAGAAAGTAAGCGGCAGGTGTCCATCAACTTATTCGTGAGCCGTGAAAATCAAGGCCTGCTCTACTAGCCTGGAAAATAAATTAAGCTCAGGAGTATATGACTCCACGAAGTGCGATCACACTTTACTGATGCCCAGCCTTTCACTCCAGCTGTTTCACATCTGTTCCGGAGGACTGAAGGACCCTCCAGAGCAGATCTGCCTGCTTTGAGATTTTGAAGGGCGCACAGGGAGAAGTGGAAGTACCACTGTAACACATGGAACCCTGGTCATGCGGCGCTGGATTCAACCCATCTCTCCGCCTCTCCCTATTTACTGGGGATGGCCCTTATAGTCTAGTGCCTGTTGCAGCAAAACACCCATTCTTGCTAAGCCTTTTTTTTTGGGGGGGGGGGAATGCCTTTTCCAAACTTTATCAGCGTACACACACTTCAGATTTCAGCTCCAGCCCACTCTGTCTAGAAGTTACGGATGCAAAATGTCAGTGTGCTGCTTCCCATATCAATCCAGACAGTAAATGTTGGTGAACTGATTGTGTTGCTCTGTAACAAAGGCAACCAGATCAAGCATTCTCTCGACTTACTTGCATTTTATAGCACAGGTTTGCTAACACATCCTGTGCGAAGAGCCAATGCAAGACAGACAACTGCAGGCTATAAATTAATAGGATGTTCAAAAAAGGGAAGACCTTTTTGCAACGTGCAGGTGGGGATCTAAACTTATAGAGAACAGGTGTATTATAAGCATTGCATTTTTATGACATTATTTAGTGGTATAGAGTATTGGCATCATTTCTCTTTTTGTGTCCGTTTGTTTTTCTGCCCACGGCATTTTTATCAACAGATGAGTTCTGGCACCTCATCATTTCCCAGGTTCAGTCCCCAATGTCTACACGTAGCGTTGGGAGAAACCAGTGACATTCCGGAGTCACTGCTAGTCTATGTAGATATTACTGAGCTAAATGGGTTAATGGTCTGACTCATAAAATTTCACAGTTGGAAGAGTTGTCTAGCCCAACCCCTGCATTGCAGGAGTCACAGATAATATTTTATTTCTGCAAGACACATACAGGAACCAGTTACAGATAGGTAGCCGTGTTGGTCTGCCATAGTCAAAATAAAAAAATTCCTTCCAGTAGCACCTTAAAGACCAACTAAGTTAGTTCTTGGTATGAGCTTTCGTGTGCATGCATTCTTCGTGTGTATCTGAAGAAGTGTGCATGCACACGAAAGCTCATACCAAGAACTAACTTAGTTGGTCTTTAAGGTGCTACTGGAAGGAATTTTTTTATTTTGACATACAGGAACCGTATTTCTATCAGCTGGCCTGGCACTGCGACTCTACAAACAAGTTTGTGACGGATTGACTTCTCCACCAACTCTGTGTGCCAAATCAGGTGCAGTTGGTGGAAAGGGGGAATCCAGCACCTCTGCCTCTTAGTCTTTATATGAAGTAACTTCCCGAGCTTCTATTTTGTTCTGCGAAATGTAGAGAATTTTGGAGGTTTTAATGTTACTTAGCATTAGTTCTTCAGAGTATTCAAAGTATTTCTTGTAGTGATCCATTTTGGTTTTCTCAATCTGATGTGGCAAACAGAGGGTTGTGTCACCTTCCTATTGCAGTTGTACCTTGGAAGTCGAATGGAATCCGTTCCAGAAGTCCGTTCCGCTTCCAAAACGTTCGGAAACCAAAGTGCGGCTTCTGATTGGCTGCAGGAAGCTCCTGCAGCCAATTGGAAGCCGCAGAAGCCCCGTCGGACGTTCAGGTTCCAAAGAACGTTCACAAACACTCACTTCCAGGTTTGCGGCATTTGGGAGCCAAAACATCCAGGGCGTTTGGGATCCAAGGTAGGACTGTATTAACAACAGCACAATCCTAACTGTGCCTACTATGAAATAAGTCGTAACATTTTGCAAGTGGGAGTTAGGACTGCAGCCCTAGGAAGTTTAGTAGAAGCTCTCGGTCTTTTAGCCTCTCCTTTAGCCCTATAGCAGCACCCCCTGCAAACTATTTAGCTTCAAATAACTTATGACGCTACACCAAAAAAAATCAATCCTAAGCATTTTTACTCAGGAGTGAGGACTACTGAGTTTAGCGGGAGTTACTCCCTGGCATGTTTAGGATTGCAACCTTCATCTCCACTTTACCTTGTCTTCGGGAACACTTCTTGTCTGTTATCTCCGTTTCGGGCCCACGCCCTAGCATCACCATTTCTAAATGTGGCAGTTTAATTCGCTGACAGGCTCTATCTTTGCTCACAAGCCAACACACACGCATTGTGCTCAGGGGAGAAAAGAAAGAAGGGAAAAATATAAATACTCAGTTTTACTAAGTGAATCTTAAATTCAGCTCGGGAACAAGCGAGCCACATGTTTCCCATAAAATCTATATTTTATTTTACAGTGCTCACTGGATAGTTCTTAATCTTGCATTCAGCGTAGCGGGTGCAAGCTTGTGGAACTCCCAGCTGAGATTAGACAGGCACCCTCCTTGCTGAACTTGACTAAGGCACATTACTGAGACTTTCTTGCTTAAGAGGGAATATTAAAGTAATGTTTTGTTCTGTGATGAATTGTTGTTGTTTTATCATCCCACTTCCTGTGGTTTGTTTTTATGCACACTGCTTAGAAATGCAAATAATTAAGCAGCATATAAATGTCTCAAACAAAAATAAAATATTTAGAATTCAATCTCTCTGCAGGTGGAAGAAAACCGGGACTTACAGAACACAAATACTTCGTCAGTGCAGAAATAGCATTAAGATACAGAATAGTTTCAAAAATTACATGCACAAGACCAATCAAACCTCAATTATTTACCTAAAAATGTCATATTAGAACTGGTAAGATTTAATTTCAGGTAAGTATGCTTAAGCTCCATAAACAAAAATCCTAAAAGGACAAGCACTTGACTAAACACATTGTAACAGTGTTGTTTATATATATATATATATATATATATATATATATATATATATATATATATATTTGCTTTCGTAGATTTTCGTAGATTTCGTAGATACTTGAATACAACCTGTAGAACAATCTCATTACTTTTAACATTTGCTACTTTAACACATTGATTAAGCCTCAGCTTTGAAGTATACCTGCAATTTCCAACTAGCAACCCACAAATTAGTTCTGGTCTCCTACAGGATAATTGCTTCAGAAGGAAGTTCCTTCAGGAGCAAGGTTGGGAATCCGCCTCTGACATGCATATTTAAGATTTTTGGTTGATGAGGCTCTAAGTTTCGCCTGCTACTATTAACCATGGCACAGGGCTATGTGCGTCAATACAAATGCTAAATGAATACAGTTAACCAGAAGTAACTGTTCATAGAAATTCAGCTATGATAATAGAAACAAACGAATTGTGACTGGAGTCCTAAACATGCCTACCATGGTTCAATGAGTCCTACTTCCAAGTAGACATGTTTACAAATGCACTGTCTATAGTTTCTCCCCTCCCCCCATAAGAAGATTCAGTTGTGAAACAGTTATTAATTTGCTTTCATTTTAACCGGGGCTCAGCCTGCAAAGCCCGTCAGAAATTGGGAGTAAGGGACAAGAACAAAATTAAATATTATTCTTAGGTTTTCCATTATAATTCCCAATTTCTTACTCAGTTCAGAAATGCAGATGAATCCTGAATAAGTAAATACAATGCCTTGTGCGCAAGTGGATATTTTGAACGGGAAGCAGTGTGCAGCAGCTTCTTTGTGTGATTCAAAATAAATGATTTGGGGTGGCCCAATGGTTACTGTCAGGGTGAGGGAGCACAGCTAGTTAACTCGTTCCTTTTCAATACGTGCAGGGAAAGAGGACGGCATCACACTTTACAGTGAGCTGCACACAAAATTGGTTTTAAACTAGATTATCGGCATACAGCCACTTATAGGGGACATGGAGGCTTCCTGGAGATATAGGCATATGATTTGGGGTGATTTCTGGAGTGTGGGTATGTTCAAATCCCAGTTCCTTCCTTCAGGTTATTGTTCTGCTTACCACTTACCCAATATTAGAGCTCTTAAGAACTCAGAAGGCCTGCATACTTTTTTGGCTGGCCTAATAAAAGTTATGGCTTTTGCAGCCTTGTTTCCATTTCCCAATAAATAAATTCCAAGGAGTTCAATGTGCAATGAACTTCAGCATGAAATAAATAGCTGCAGATCAGGAATTGTGGGTGGGTGGCTCTATAATAATAATAATAATAATAATAATAATAATAATAATAATAATAATAATAATTTATTATTTATACCCCACCCATCTGGCTGAGTTTCCCCAGCCACTCTGGGCGGCTCCCAATCAGTGTTAAAAACAGTACAGCGTTACATATTAAAAACTTCCCTGAACAGGGCTGCCTTCAGATGGGTAGAATGAGCCACTGCCTGAGTGCACACAAAAGGGTGTGCTGAATTTTCCAATTCCCAAAATGAGGAGTGCTAAATAAAGTTTTCACATGACTTGGGGATTCAAAAGGATTGGTTAAATTAATACAATTCAGTTTTGCTTGGCAAGTAGCATATTACCAAGTACTTGCCTGTTATATCATTTACATTATGTATTTTTATTATTATTTAGCATTGCCTGACAGCTTCAGAAGGTAACATTTAAACTCTTGGGTTCCCCCAAAGCAGTTTATGTGCTTCACCAAGCGTACTCTCTTAGGAAGCTAAATGCTGCCCGATCACAGAAATAACAGGTTTTAATTCCTCACACCCGAAAACGTATTTTTAAGACCCCCCCCCCCGCTGAAAAAAATTTGCAAAAATTAAGTTTCTGCCCCTAAAATGACACGCCCCACCCCCATACTAGCAGGGCAAAATGTGAGACAGGAAAAATGACAACAGATTGGGGCCATCTGGAGATGCTCGTCCTTTTTCCAGACTCCCTTCCCTTCCGACCTTCGGTACGTCGCCCGCCTCCCACAACGCACCCCAGCGGCCCCGCCCGGCCCCCGGCTCCTCCTTGCCCGCCGCCCGCCCGGCCCGCGCCTGAGCTTCCGCTCACCTCCACGCTGCCATCGCCGCCCGCCTCCGCCCGGACGCTGCCGTCCAATAGCCGCTGCCTTCGCTGCCCGGTAGCCAATCAAAGCCGCTCTTTCGATTCCGCGTGAGCTGGCTGGGAGGCGGACCCAGCAAGGAAGTTGCTCGCTCGATGGAGCTGGTCGTGAGCAGCTTTCAGTATGGGGTGGGGGGGTTGGGTGGGGTGGATTTCCCATGGGGTTTGGGGAGCACCCTAGGTATGGTGTGGACTGCATTGCACTAATATTCTTCTCCACCTTATTTTTGCTTAACTAGTTGAATGCAAAGCCTTAATAAAAAAAATGCAGGAGTAGGTTTGCCAGGCTAATTTTAAAGAGCCAGCTTTTTTATTATTCTATATGTAACGTAACTTCCGTATGCTGTATTAGCAGTATAAGTAGCAAAATATGTTGATATAATTTTGTATTGTAATTGTTGTAGGAGATCCTACAATTGTGATTGCAAATGATACACTATATCGCGCGGCAGAAATTCTGTGTTTAATCCAAGTAGACACTGTGGTGCTTCTCAGTAGACAAATGTGATATATATATATATATATATATATATATATATATATATATGTGTGTGTGTGTCTGTGTGTGTGTGTGTGTGTGTGTATAGACACACACAAAGATCACCTTTCTGTGCCTTTGAATGTAATAAATGTTTACAGAAATCAGCTGAAACTTCCTTTTGCTATGTCACAGAGTCCTTCACTGGAAAAACTATTTATTAGGAAGTTGGGTGGCAAGATGTAAAACTGGGACATTTCATCATTGTGTGGGAGACACAATGTGTGAGCAGGTGTAGCTTGCCTGACAAGTTACTCCTGAAATTTCCTCCTACATAACTATTTCGGATGTACCGTGAGCTTCCTGTAAAAGTGGCGTTTAAAACTCCACCTTCTGCTGTTCCACATTGTATATGTTGTGTCTGTTTGTGTTAGCTCCTAGGAACTGTAGTTTGCTCTCATAAAATTACTGTACAGTATTACCATTTACATTTGTGAGTTACTTTTTACACACCCTACAGTCAAGTAAAGTGGTATCTCGGGTTAAGTACTTAATTCGTTCCGGAGGTCCGTTCTTAACCTGAAACTGTTCTTAACCTGAAGCACCACTTTAGCTAATGGGGCCTCCTGCTGCTGCCACTGCCGCACGATTTCTGTTCTCATCTTGAAGCAAAGTTCTTAACCCGAGGTACTATTTCTGGGTTAGCGGAGTCTGTAACCTGATGCTTATGTAACCTGAAGCGTATGTAACCCGAGGTACCACTGTAGTGTATAAATTTTATTAAACAATGTAACCCGAGGTACCACTGTAGTGTATAAATTTTATTAAACAAATAAATAAAACCCTCATGTTCTCCGGGCACGACACACTAGGAAGGAACAAGATCCTATAGTAGAAGCCTATCAAGTGGTGCAGCAATAAAACTGCCAGCACATTTTGCAAAGCCAAGCAGGGTCCAGTATGGTTTCAAATTGGATTGGGGGGGGGAACACCCTGTATTGTAGGGGGTTGGACTAGATGACCCTTGGGGGTCCCTTCCAACTATACAATTCTACGAGACATCCTGGACATGCGGGACACGCGCTTGCAAGTTAACGGAACCGTTCCCTGAACAGCGGCCATTGCCAGCGCCGAGTTTCTTTGTCAGCCAGAGCCCCGTTGCATTTTGGAACTTGTAGTCTTCCTTTATACCGCCGGGCACGACCTGATAAAGGGCCGCCTCCGGCGCATGACGGGATTTGTAGTTCCCTCCGGTGACGTAATAGCCCGCGAGGGGGGAGGGGCTGGCTTTCCGCGTCGCCGTTTGGCAGAAAAGCCAGCGAATGAGAAGCGCTGGTGATTAGGAGGCGGAGGCGGTGCTTCCGGGAATGGGCGGGGCTTTCTTGAGAAAGGAAGGAGGGGGGGGAAAACCCTCCCCGGATACTGACTAGGCTGAGACCGGCTCGGAACTTTCTAGAAAAGTCGCGGCTTTGCCTTTTGCCTTCTGTGTGAGAGGAAGCGGCAGGCTCCTCGCTCGGCTCCCTCAAGCGCTAGACCTCGTGTGGTATTTTTTTTTTTTTTAATTTCTCGGCCGGGGGCGCGAGCGTATGGTGAGTGAGGGCCGGAAAGGGGCCGCCTCAGCCTCTTCCACCCCCCCCCAAATTACCCCACCGGCGCCCGCTTTTCCACACAGAACGGGCGGGCAGTTGCGCGGCTGCTCCCAACCCCCCTCCCCCCCCCGCTTGTGTGAGGAAAGGGGGGAGGGGGAGGGGATCTGGCGCGCGCCTGGTCAGCTGACGCCGGCATGGCGTGGGGAGGGGGGGGAGAGGAGGGGGGGGGAAATGTGACTGAACTTCCCCTAAGGAGGGAATGTGAGACGGTGTGGGGAGGAGGGGGGGCTGGTTGGGCCGTTGGTTTTTTTTTGGGGGGGGTTTGCCTAGAAGCCGGTCGTGACCGTTTTCCAGGTAGGACTTATCAGGAGGAGAAGCCCCGTGAAGCACAAAAGAGGTGTGGGGGGTGTGATCAGCTGTGGGGTGACTTCTCGTCTTCCTAAGCGTGGAGTTGGTGCTCGCCCCACTTTCCGTCTCTAGGGGGAAGGGGGGAAGCAGGAAGCGTCTCTCGTCAGATGTCGTGAGCTGCTCTGTGATCGTCAGACGGAGGGAAGTGAAAAAAATTAATGAATACAGGGGTACCTCGGGTTACAGACGCTTCAGGTTACAGACTCCGCTAATCCAGAAATAGTACCTGGGGTTAAGAACTTTGCTTCAGAATGAGAACGGAAATTGTGCTCCAGCAGCGCTGCAGCAGCTGGAGGCCCCATTAGCTAAAGTGGTGCTTCAGGTTAAGAACAGTTTCAGGTTAAGAACGGACCTCCGGAACGAATTAAGTACGTAACCAGAGGTACCACTATATAAAGATGGGCATTTCTCTGTAGTGGTCTCAGGTTGGGTGTGAATTTGTGAGGCGGTTGTGGGGAGCCAGGGAGGCCAAGGTTGTGAGATGGAACTTCCACTTTTCCCCTCCCCAAAAAAGGTGCTTTTGAGGGGTTTGGTGGGGAAGGGGTTGAGAAGCCCATATTGTCACGTGGAAGTGTGACGTATACAAGGGGTACCATATTGCTATTTTGTAGGGAAGTTTGGTTAACTTGGGGTGAGGGAATTCCCTTTTAAGGTAAAAGCTATTGGCCTGATAGTCCTAAAAGTTTGCTTTCATAAGCATTTGGGAGACAGGAATGCTGAAATTATGAGAGAGACTGGAAATATCTCTAGCTTACTGTGTTTGTTTGATGTATTTTTCATGTTCTTATTTGTCAGTGTTATCCTTCCCTCCATGTTGCAGGTATCAGCTGAACCATGGTGAAGGAGACCACATATTATGATGTGCTTGGGGTAAAGCCCAATGCCTCCCAAGAGGAGCTGAAGAAAGCTTATAGGAAATTGGCACTGAAATATCATCCTGATAAGAATCCTAATGAGGGCGAGAAGGCAAGTGTGCAAGCCCCTTCCCCTACCACAGGCATTATGCCAATTACTTTTGTGAAATATGCTTTATCTGCTGGCTACGTGTCTGTATTGTACCTAATGGCTGTGAATTTAGAGTGGGTTGGATTCTGGTAACCAGGCAGTAATACATATCCTCTTCCCAGAATGGGCATAACAGTCTGATACTGATACATGTTTATATTATCTAGGTCTATTGCTTCATACTATTAGTTTGAGCATGTGACATACTTTAGAATTCAGAGGTGGTGAGCAGAGAGCTAATATTGCTAAATGAGAAACTATTGGTACTTGTGCACCATCTTATATTTTATAACTTACTTTGCCTCTTGGGCAATACAACCCCTCTATAGTGCAAAATGGATATCAGAACATTGATCAGTTCAAGACTAAACACCTTTGTCTTTTGTGTTTAAGAAGCTTTGAAAAGCTTAAATGCAAAAGGGTGGCTGCAGTCCTTGCAAATTCTGAAGGTTCACAAATGGAAAGGCTGACCATCTTAACCTTTAGAAACTTCACATTGACTCCAGATATGATTTAAAAGGCCTGACTTTAGTCTTGAACAGCCAGCTGGATTTCTGTAGAGCATTACGTTCAGATAGTGGTACTAAAGAAATGTTACAATAGTACAGGTAATCTGTGAATATTCTGTAAAGAGGTTAAACTTTTCTTTTCTTTTTAATCTTGTAGTTCAAACAGATTTCCCAAGCCTATGAAGTACTTTCTGATCCTAAGAAAAGAGATTTGTATGATAAAGGTGGTGAACAAGCTATAAAAGAGGGTGGTACTGGAAGCAGCTTTGGGTCACCCATGGATATATTTGATATGTTCTTTGGAGGTGGTGGAAGAATGCAAAGAGAAAGGAGAGGTAATGTCCAACTTTTTTTGAACTAGTTCATGGAAGTGATTGTAGTTCACCCAATAAAAGCAGATTGCATGGGCAAAGAGAGCAGATCAGATTTCCATTTGAAAGTGAAGGTGGCTCACTCATTTAGCTGCACCTTATTAATATCATGCTTTGGTGACTCCAGTTAAAATAAATTCCAATCTTAAGGACTTAAATTTTATTAAAATGTCCATTTGTAGTACTTATAAGGTGCTTCAAATTCTAGTTTCTGATACTTGAAAGTTACTAATGTGGAACTTCAGGTATATAAATGATAAAAGTTGAGCTACAAAGGGGGGTGTTTTTAAAAACAACAACAATAAACACCTGACTTACATAGCATCCCAAAAGAGTTTTCTGACTTTTATGTAAGCTATTCATGTTTACTTGGCAATGTTCCACTAATTTCAATATATTACTATTTCGTAAATGTGCCTAATGCGCTAGATCTGCCATGTTACTTCTCCCCAGCCCATTTGGATTGTTCTATCCATTTCTCAAGAAATCCTCCTTTCCCTGGTTAGATCAGGCAGCATAGAACTCCCTACCTTATAGTGGGATCAGGGATCTTGCTTAATGTCAACTAGCCCTGATCACAGTTGAAACTTATCGTAGAATGGCTTCCCAGGTTGGAAAAAATAAATTTTAAAAGTTGAAATGTATTGGTAAGCAAGAATTTGATGGATCTTGGAAAACGTAACCTGAACTGAAATACAATCAGATGCCAATCATATTGGTTCTCAACAATATGTCTTTCCTTACAGGTAAAAATGTTGTCCATCAGTTGTCAGTTACTCTAGAAGACTTGTACAATGGAGCAACGCGAAAACTGGCTCTACAGAAGAATGTCATTTGTGATAAATGTGAAGGTAGACTGATAAACTTTTGTTCTTTGGGATGGGGGAGGTGAAAAGTCATATTGGAGACAGTGCAGTTGTAAAGGGGGGAAATAAGCATGTAGTGATCTTGTGCTTATTTTCTTTGATGCTGTTTTCTAGGCCGAGGCGGCAAGAAAGGTGCTGTGGAATGCTGCCTTAATTGCCGAGGAACAGGCATGCAAATTAGAATTCATCAGATAGGACCTGGAATGGTTCAGCAGATCCAGTCTGTCTGTATGGAATGTCAGGGCCACGGGGAGCGCATTAGTCCCAAGGACAGGTGTAAAAGCTGCACTGGAAGGAAGATTGTTAGAGAGAAGAAGATCCTGGAAGTTCATATTGATAAAGGTATGTGTCTCATTTTGGGTCTCTAGTTTTAAACCCAATTATTTTTGAGGGAGCAAGTATGGAGAACACTCACAAAAGTTAGAGGAATTGCTGCTGCTATTGCAGCCTACTTGGTAATGGAAGTAGCCTGCAGGTAATTTAGCCAAACACCTGATATGATCTGGATAAGTTGAAGAATTGCATGAGAATCGCCACAGTCAAGAAACATAGTTCTGTGGAAAACAATGCAGTTGTTCCTTTTAGCAGCCCTGTTGGAAGCCCCAGACCTGCAAGTAAGGCAGTGAAATAAGCCAACCTACAGATAAGATAAGTGTTTCTGCATGCTTGGATACCTGGAGAATACAAAAAATGCAAATTTTCTGGGCAACCAGAAATTTGGGACCTGCCCCAAAGCTTGGAACACAAAGCCAAAGACAAAAGGATGTGACTCTGCTGTCTCTGTTCAGCTCCCAAGTCATCAAGAGGTGACAGAGCCACCAAGTTGCCACAGAGACAAGCCAGTGCATCTTCCCCTTCCCTCTTCAACTTGAAGCCAGAGAGGTGATGTGAATGTTTGTTTTGGCTTACTGCTTGCTCAGGTATTAGGAGGAAGCTTTGGGTTTGTTCCACTCACCAGAAGCTGGCTGAGCACTGGCCATGAGATTGTCACGCCCTGAAGGTTGAAATATTCTCACTGCCACAAATACCAGGCAACTGGGGATGAGGAGAATAGTGTGCCTAAGCCATTAACATAGTATTCTGTAGGAGTGTTGGAGAACACTTTATAGGAGTTCTGAGGGAGAATTATTAGGCTTGGAGGAGGTGTTTCATTCTAGGTTAACTTTTGGACTTTCAGTTGTGATGGAAGAAAAGAAACGGGGGGGGGGAGGGTTTAAAAATAGGGTTGGTAGATGTGAACCATGAGGTACATGTCTCTCCTAAACTCCCCCATAGCCATAGGAAAGGGAAGAGTATCTCTCTCAGGGTTGAATCTACATGAACAGCTTCTAGCTTTACTAACCCAGAACCTCCGGAACCAGCACAGTAGGGAAATGGTGCAATAGTGTTAGACTGCTAAAATGCAGAGCTGAATGAGGAGGAAGCTATGGAAAATCTGGGGGAATTAAAATCTGTGCAATACTTACATCACTGTAATTTTGAAGATTAGGTGGAAACCACACTATAGTGGAGCGTTACATGATGGAAGATGGAGTGATGACGTCCATTAATTTATTTGGGTTGTATCCATCCTGCCTTACCACTCATACAACATACTTTCACTTTTGGAACTGGACTTCCCCTTCCTCTCCTTTCTGGAGCTGATTTTGGGGAGACACAGGGATAAGAGAAGTCCCATTGCCCAAGGAGAGTGCCAATTGTGCAGTGCTAGATGAAGTTATGCATTGGTTGAAAAGTAAATTTTAAAAAAAATAATGAGATGGAAGATGTTCACCTAGTTCTCACATTAATTGTGGGTACATAGTGGTTCCTAAGAGTTGTGGGAGAGTTGTGTGGCTGCCATAGTTAGTGTTCAAAAATTTGGCTTAGGTGGCTGTTTAAATCTTGCTTTTCATTGGAGGTTGGAATTGCAGTACAGTGGTGCCCCGCAAGACGAATGCCTCGCAAGACGGAAAACCCGCTAGACGAAAGGGTTTTCCGTTTTTGAGCTGCTTCACAAGACGATTTTCCCTATGGGCTTGCTTTGCAAGACGAAAACGTCTTGCAAGTGTTCCGATTTTTTTTCGCTTTCCCCCCCTTTTTCTAAGCCGCTAATAGCCTTTTAGCCGCTAATCCACTAATCCTTTAATAGCTGCTAAGCCTTTAATAGCCGCTAATAGGGTTGCTTTGCAAGACGAAAAAACAGCTAGATGAAGAGACTCGCGGAACGGATTAATTTCGTCTTGCAAGGCACCACTGAATGACTAATGCTGTACAGCTTTAGTACAAAAGCTTTGGGAAACACATTAAAACATTTTTTATTTTACCTTAATAAAAATGTTTTAATATGTTTCCCAAAGCTTTTGTTCTAAAGCTGTACAGCATTAGTCATATTGTGATTCCAACCTCCAATGAATTCTTTGAGCATGTAAATAATAAATAATAAATTTAAAAGGTATAAAAACCAGGCAGAGCTGCAGGTAGAATATAGTCCATAATGCAGAAAGCCTAACCAAATTTGGCAGAATTTAGTAACACATAGAATTCTTTTGAAGCAGTGAAGAATAGTAATGCCTGTTAATGTCTATAATGCTATGATATTTTTGTGCTGTTTCTCCATCTTACATGGTGCTTTTGCAATAGGAATGAAAGATGGTCAGAAGATAACTTTTCATGGTGAAGGCGACCAAGAACCAGGATTGGAGCCAGGAGATATTATCATTGTCCTGGATCAAAAAGACCATACTCTGTTTACAAGGTAAATTTGTGATCGTACTGCTATAGCAATTTTAACTATGTTAATATGTAAGGGCTGGTTTTTATATGTGTATGTTGCCAGTCTCAGGGTTTGTTTATTGGGTCAGAGGAAGCTATAGTTGGAGAATAAGGTTTTAATAATTCAGTGAGAATAGAGGATAGCCATAAAGGAGCAAAGTTAAAAATCAAATCATTACTCTTAGAGATGGGGCAGCTACTATAGGTCTTCAGGAGTAACAGATGTAAATCAGGCGGTGGGGAATCACTTTTGGCTGGAGTACCAGATAGAAAAGTGACCAGGCCTTCATGAACCAGTGATGGGTGTAGCTTACTGTGCTCCTGGTTGTTCTTTTGCCGCCATGGCTCGTGTTTAAATTTGGTGCCAAACGCAAGACACATCTGCAAAGGAACTGCTGGGAACATAAGCTGATTCCCAGTTGTTCCTTTGTAGCTGTGGATCTACCTGTGCTGTGCCTGATGAAAAAAATCTGAAGACAAGCTGTTCCTTGATACAAATCTAGCCACAATATTCTGTAGCTTGGGAGTACCTTCCCCACTCACTTCTAATATAGAAGACAGAGATAGCAAGTGGTTAGTGTAGGGAAGCATCATTGCTTGATAAACCCCCCAGCCTTCAGTTTGCATTAGTATCCATGGTGGTGGGTGGGTGCAGTTTTGCCATGCTTTTGTCACCACAGGTGCGAATAAGAAAACTGGTAGAAAACCTTGCTAGTTGGTAAAATAGTCATCTGTACTGGGCGATACTGACTTGCTTCAAAGCAGGCTTGGGAGATGTGAAGCTCTGAAAATCAGGGGTGACTGTAGTTGCTTTTCAGTTTAAAAACATTACGTTCACATCCATAGTATCCATTATAGCAAAGCTAACCACTTAGAAATAGAACAGACATAGAAACATAACCACCCCACCCCACCCACTACTCCCCCTCTTCCCCCTTTTTCTTCCTAACCTAACATTGTATGTATCATTAATGTCTCATAACAAATCAGCTGAATTGTAGAAATCATAACTTGAAGAATGAGGCACCACACTGTTTTTGTATACTTAAGAAATCTTTAATAAAAAACATTTAAAAAAATAAAAAGAAATAGAACAGACAGCTGCAATAGCATTTCCCGCCCCGCCCCCCCTTAAAACTGGGTGTCTTCAAAGACCCTAGGATCAGAATAAACTATGGGGGACTTATAGTCCTACAGGAGTAAGAGTTGCTTCTACAACAAAATGTGTAAAGACTGTATGAGTGATGTTCTCAGAACTGTGCTATGGATTTGAACTTCCACCTTTTTAGTTCAGGAGCAGCTTAACTCAGGAGCAGCCAGTGTTGTGCCCTCCAGCTGGGAACTATAGCTCCCCTCACCCCTCACTGTTGACTATGCTACCTGGGGGCTGATAGGAATTGTAGTCCCAACACCACTTGGAAGGCATCCTGTGGCAGATATTTCTTTTTCTCTACAGACGAGGTGAAGACTTGGTCATGAGCATGGATATCCAACTAGTTGAGGCACTGTGTGGTTTTCAGAAGCCAATTACAATGCTGGATAATCGAACCATAATCATTACTTCTCATCCTGGTAAGTATTATTTGAGAACAGGATTTTGGTATATTTTCCTATTGCTTACTGTGGGTGGTAAAACTTCCAAGTAATATTTTGAGCTAATAATCATCACATGAAAATGAAATGTGCTCAAATCTATGGAATGCAGACTTGTGACACAACAAATACTGTATCTATGTCAAACATAGTAGTGAAATACCAGCTGCCGAGATCCACAAGTGAGGAGCTTTTTCACCTGCCACCTGGTTGGCAACTGTGAGATCAGGATTCTGGTGGCTGTTTGGCCTGATGCTGCAGGGCTCTTAATGTCTTAGAAAAGCTAGTATTCTGTGTAGAAACAGCATTTCAGTTAGACTCCTATCGCCTTGGAGAATTGTCACTATCACTTGCAGCTGTTCTTTGACATGATGAAAGGGAAATAAAGTTTGCAAATAGATGTTGGAAGTACTCTTAATACAATACTGAACATTAATCCTGGTTTGATTTGTAAGCAAGATCTCTTCTGTTCCCCAGTTTCCACTTCCAATACTTGCTGATATCTGTGCAAAGTGAAGTTTCACTACCCTTTTCTGCATGAAATAACTACTTCTGCATGGTGGTTTGTGCACCTTCATTCTCTCTTGCCTTGTCAGATCTGTTAAATTTTAAGCGTTTCTCACAGGGAGTAGTCTTGCTACTCTGCACAGAGAGTAGTAGAATGCTAATAAAAATAGGTCTATTAATGAGGATAACCCTTTATCCTTTTGATTCCTAGGTCATATTGTTAAACATGGAGATATTAAGTGTGTACTGAATGAAGGAATGCCCATCTATCGCAGGCCATATGAAAAAGGCCGTCTGATCATTGAGTTCAAGGTAAGATTTAGTTGTCAAAAGCCACTGATTAAATAAAATTTCTTTGGTAAAGTTTCTTCTGCTCATGCTAGAAAATACTGCCGTGTGAGGTTTAAAGAAAAAGTTGACATTAATTTACATAGCTACACAAATGTGCCTTCTGCTTGCAGGTATCTGCCTGCCAAACCATATTGTATATACACACACCTATCTAGAGATGTAATATACATGCAGTGCACTAATAGTGTGCCCTAATTTCAGGTGATCTTTCCAGAAGGCGGCTTCCTTTCCTCAGATAAGCTGTGTCTATTAGAAAAGCTCCTACCTCCAAGGCAAGAAGTGGAAGAAACTGAAGATGCGGATCAGGTAGAGTTGGTGGACTTTGACCCATCTCAGGAAAGAAGACAACATTACAATGGGGAAGCCTATGAAGATGATGAGCATCATCCCAGAGGTGGTGTCCAGTGCCAGACCTCTTAAAATGGCCTCATGATTCCCCTTGTGCTGCTTACCCTGTATGTCAGTTGTGGATGAGTGAAGGACTAAAGTTGCTAAACTTTCTCTCAAACTTGCCATCATCCCTGTAATATTTTAAACATAGTTGTTTTTAAATCAAGTTAACAAATTTAAATCAGTAAAATGCTACACTTCAATCAAGTTGGAATGATGTTCATATTTCCGTATGACCTCTTAAGGAAACTAGAAGCCACTTTGCTCTGGCTTTTTTTATTTTGTGCATTGTAAGTGTCTTGTGTGCAAACGCACTGGCTTAGTATTCAGTGATTTCTGTTTAGTATTATAAATTATATTCCCTTTAAAGTAATGCACATGTATTTATGATTCATGTTTAAAATGTGAAATTAAAGTTTTGTATTCATCTGCTCCTAGAATAAGTTGGTGTGTTTTGGATGTATTGTGGCTGGTTGAGACTTCACAAGACACTGTCCTGTGCTGGGAAGTAAAATCCCCCCCTCCACCCCCAGCTTTAGCTAGAATGCTGTGCAAACATGCTCTGTTAATGTTATACAGGATCTTAACACGGCTAATGGGTGAAAGGTGTTGAAAATTCAGCCTGCCTAGTTCTTATGTATGATGATCAGAATGTTCAGGCTTGCTGTGAACAGGAAATACTTGGCACCTTGAACAATGGCAACCATGCAACTGAAAGCAGCATGATTATTCTTGGACTAAAGGCAGAAAAATATATAGTATCTACAACTTTAAATAGGAAAGGTGGACCATTTGAACTTATTAATATTTATCTTTAAGTGATCTTATTAACAATATTCAAGTTCTTAGACTGCATGAGTACTTCTAGAAAATCCCTAACTCTGACACTGAACTAGTATCAAAAGAATTCCGATAGTTTTGTGTGAAGTTTCTTATAAGGGCTACCTCTACAATTAGCCATTTCAACATGTTAACTGGTTTTATAACCAAATGGGATATAGCTTACTAAAATGGCTTGATATTCCAGTTCATAGCTGGGCCTTGATAACTAAGCCAGGGGCTTAATAGATTCAAGTGCCTCTTGAGACTCAGCTGTACCTAAGCTGACACTTGATTTATTTTTATTTTTTAAGAATTCCATTGCAAACATCCCTATTATAAGAATGAGCCTGGCACATAGTGCATCATGCTGTACATACAGAGCAAGTGAGCTAACAATAGTTTTTCACATCCATGACCTTATATTTGAGGTTTTGATCTATGACTTCTTTCTAGTCTCTAGTCTGGGGTTTGATTAAGCTGTATAGCAAATTATCATGGTCCCTGTGATAAGGATGAGTTAGTTTAACTGAGTATGTGACTTCTAAAAAATGCTTGCATAATTGTACTTTAAACATGAGTTTCAACCTATAGGGGGAATAAATACTGTCCTTACTTCTAACAGTTTCATCTCTTCCTTTTTTATTACCTAAATCGCCAATCAAAACATATTAACGCAGTGAAAAATTGTGCCTTTGTGGCAATTTGTACCTATTAAAACAGCCATTTCTTGGCACTGGCCATGTGTAGGGAATGCTCAATTATGTTGTTTAACGTTACAATTCATCTACTTTAGCATTATAAGGGCCATTATGAAATGCATTAGTTCTTTAAACAAGTTAGGCTATTTCAAATGAAGTGACAAAGTAATTTTTAAAGCATTAATGTAATTGGGACAACTCTTCTCATGACAGCATGGTAACTTGTAAAGCCTATTGTAGCACTGGTCTTGGAATGACTAGCCTGCCTCCCACCTCAACCAACTATTTTTGTTTTACTTGTTCTAAGCAGCTTATCTGCTGAATCATATAGCCTGATGCTGTCACGATTCGTCCAGAGCACCTTGCCGCCCCAGGCAGTTCCCAATTAAAACGCTGAATAGCTTCTGCTTGTCACTCTTAGCCACATGAACATCCTCAGCAAGCCCAGACAGTTAACTGGCAAAACATTTAACATCAAGGGCATATCTCTAGCAGCTCTCAAATATGGTTAGAAAGAATACTTTGTGGGGAAATAATTTGCTTGGCATTTGCACCCAAGAAAAAGGAAGTTTTCCCTGTCCTCCATACTCCGGAGCGCATCATAAGAAGTTGCTAGTCTTGGGATAGCTCAGTTGGTTAGAGCATGGTGCTGGTAACACCATGGTTACAGGTTCAGTCCCCGTAAGGGACAGCTGCCTATTCCTGCAGGAAGTTGGACTACATGATCCTCGGTGTTCCTTCCAACTCTGATTCTAGGTACCACCTCATGCAGCCTCAGATAGGGCACTTCTCTTTTAAAATGAAAGGGTGGATAGTGAGGTTGAACAAGCATAACCTTCCCCCAAGCCAATTCAAAACAGGCAAAAATGCCAGCCAGCATAGCTAATGGGATAAGGAGTTGTAGTCCTATCTCTGCCCCAGAAGAGCTTAGCTGTCTCTGCCTTTCCACCCAAACACTGCAATATTAGCATGTTTTATATCGGTCTGCTGGATATGTAGCAAAGCTGTCCTATTTTTCTCTCTACTGTAGAAGAATTGGATAAGAGAACCTGCTCTATGGTTCCCAATGCTTGGGAGGAAGAGCACATAAAACACAATAGAGTTGGGAGGAACCCCAAGGTTCATCTAGTCCAACCCCCTACAATACGGGAATCCTGCCCACAGCTGTCCCTGGGTGGGCAAGAACTACCAACCTTCTGGTTAACAGCCAGGCACACTCCCATTGCACCAGATACGTACTCAATTTGTTTTATAAAGGACAACCCTTGGTTAAAACTACACACAAGGCAACAGTATTGCACAACCTCAACATCTGTATGCATAATTAGTTCATGCAACAGATAACTGCAAGTTATCAGGTGAGGATCCTAATCACATTTCGAACGCTAAGTGGCTGCTTGCACTGCAGTGAAGTACAAAGAGATACAACTCAAAAAAGCAACTGCCAGCAGCTGTTTTGACAACAGTGACCATTCCCAGGGCTGGAAAACAGCCTTTGCAGTAGAATCCCAAATTCAAAAAGGAAAGCTAGACCCCTACTCAAGGCAGATGCTTTTGTAGTACTACTTTATTGTAGAATAGGCACACTTAAAAAATAAAGTACCACCAAACAAATGGCTCCAAATAAAAGATACACAAGTCTAGAAATCAGAAAATGACCACTGAACAAGTTTGATCATCAGTCAAGGTGGCTTCAGATCAAGACCAGACACAAGATGAGGCTTATTTACTAGGACAAGAAGCAAGATTGACTAAAGCTCACGCATATTTTGGGACATTGCAAAAAGAAATCTATAAAACTATATTTTCTAAGCTAATCCAGACAAAGCTATATTTTAAAAGGAGAATAAAGTCAAATGTATTACCCAGAGCAGAAAAATCCACAAGAACGTTACTGGGTATTCATTTTGAGAAGTTCAGAAGATTTATCCACCCAGCCAAAGTTAAATGCTTTGAAGCCCCATGCCTGTTAATGGACCGTATTATCTTCTTAACATGTCCATTAAAACTGATGGAATTTTAAAAAGCTTGGCTTTGGCAAGAAATGTGTCTGTTTTAAGTAGAATACACCTTATTTCCAAGTTTTAGTAAAAGACAGGGATAGTTGGGACAGAACATGGATGAAGTCAATTTCACGGAAACACCAAATGTTTGCTTTTCTTCACTTTGCCTTAGCCAGAACAATATTTACATTTAACATTTATTCAATTAAAACAAACAGGAAATACATCTTAAAGGATTTTTTTTTCTTTGCAGCAAAGTGCTACACCGGGGCAAGCAACTAGCAAATATTCTATTAACTGGATTTATTGCATCTATTTGCAATAAATAAATTGCAAATTTATTGGGACATCTTAATATGAAATTAATATTCAGCTGAGATAACTTTTGGACCTCCTAGGAACTGAAAACCACCCTGCAACGCACTGTGTCATTGCATTCAAGATCTCCATGCACTGGAGGGAATAAAAAAATCAGTTTATGGTTTCCAGAGTTTCAGCAGCCCATCTTCACTATAGGTAGCAATCAAGTTCTGGTGGGGATGGTGGGCGATACCAATAACATCCTTTTCATGAACCTGGGTGTAAAAGAAAGTTAATAAATCTTTCCTTGAATTTAACTCAAAATCTGCAAGGGTGAAGGGTGAAGACATAGTATTAACATCCCAGAAATAATTTGTACATCCTGCCCAGTTCATAGTGAGGAATATATATGCCTTATAATGTTCTTCTAAAGCAGGCTTATCGGAAGTCATTTGCCAGGTAGTTCATGTCTATACAGCATTGCAGAAGAAAAGTAGGGAATAAGCTGCCTAGCAAAGATGCCATAGAGAAGGCAGGCATGGGGGAAACTTTTCCAGTGCAAGAGCTTCTCAATCCCTTCTGTACAATCTTGTGGGAGCTGCGTGCCAGAGGTGGCTGGGGCCAGAGGCAGAGGAGGTGGAGCAATGAATGGAATTTTACCTTTGTGCAGTAGGCTAGTTTCTACACACAATTACATACACATCCCTCTCTCCATCTTCCACCTGGGCAAGCAGCAGGCACCATCAGAGTTCAAGGATGCATTCCAGCCAGGAAAAAGCCCTCAAGGAGGATGCAAAACAGGGCTGGTGAGTGGAGTGACTAGGGAGGATGTGTGGCGTGGGGAGAGTTCTGGGGCCGCATAAGAGAGGCCTCAAGGGCCGCATTTCACCCCCAGGCCTGGGATTTCCCCATCCTTGCCATAGAAGAGGACAATACAGAGGTGACAAATACAGTCATACCTCCAGCTGAATGTGCTTCAGGTTGAGCGCTTTCGGGTTGCGCTTCGTGGCAACGTGGAAGTAATGGAGTGCTTTACTTCCAGGTTTCACTGCTCGCGCACACGCTCAAAATGACGTCACACGCATGCGCGGAAGCGGCAAAACGTGACCCGTGCACGCGCAGTCGCATCTTACGTTCCATTCAGGATGCGAACGGAGCTCCAGAACGGATCCCGTTCGCATACCGAGGCAGGGGTTGGCAAGGTTTACCTTGCCTGGGCCGGATCGGTCCCATGGAGATTCCCTCCGTGGGCTGGATCACACCGGAGCTCGCGTGCGCATGAACGTGCATGTCTGTGGTTTCTAGCGTCTGCGCAGACACGATTTCTGGAGCCGTGGAAGCGAGTCCCCGCACCGCGCAGGTTTAGCACAGCGCGCCGGGACTCGCTGAGCGGGCGGCTCGGTTCTGGGGTGGCTCGTGGGCTGGTTAAATGGCCTCCGTGGGCCATTTCCGGCCCATGGGCCGCACGTTGCCAACCCCT
Organism: Podarcis liolepis; assembly: GCF_965112155.1. Lineage (NCBI taxonomy): Eukaryota > Metazoa > Chordata > Lepidosauria > Squamata > Lacertidae > Podarcis > Podarcis liolepis. Next base: position 36,878,562 of record NC_139571.1, read on the forward strand.
GTATTAGGGCCTGCTTGCCAGCAGAGGTGCAGCCATTCCTCTGCCTCCCCCCCCCCAGCAAATAATACCTATAGATGGGCATCATTCAGGAATGCAGCCACAATCTGTCTCTTACAGTCAGCACATCCCAAAAATTTCAATGGGAGGGTTTTCCACCACTGCAAATTGCAGGCACCAGGGCACCCAGTAGCTTGTGGGGCTAGGAAGCCTGTCTTTAATCATTTACCCCTTTCCCCACTCAGTTGTCCTCATCCAGATTGGCCGGCCCTGCAATTTGCATTAGAATCTCCTCCCCCCTGCCACAATCCCTAGCCCATTGGATCAAATAGTAGATCTTGTTGCAATGCAAACTACAGCTATAGGCTATCTTGTGTGAACTGGGATCACAGTGGAGGTAAGGGACAAAAGCCCTCCTAGCACCCCGCTAACAGGGTACCAACAAGACTGATGGTCCAACACCTGCAATTTATTATATTTCTCTGCTGGCTGGGGAGGAAGAAAAGCCCTCTCCCTGACACCTGGCAAAAAGCAGAGGCGTAGTGGTGGGATCAAGGAGGAGAGACCCCACAGGCCAGATGAGAAACCTCTGCAGAGTGGGGGTTACCTGGCCCCCAGATTTAAGCATTTTCATCTGCTTTTCAGTTTCTGGCTTCCTAGCCTACAGTGTACCAAGGTGGAGCCTCTGGGACAGCAAGAGAGGTGTGAAGGGAGCTCCAGGCATGTTGGCAAAAACTGGGTTGCCCCTGCTGCTGGTAGGATCCTCTGCTGGATCTCCTCTCTCTCTGTGAGCGGAAGGAGCCTTTCCGTTTGCGGAAGCATGATTGGGATTTGCATCACAGTAATTAAAAGCAAGGAAATCTCCAGTTCAACTCCTCTCTGCAATGTGCTTAATAGGGACTCTCAATCCCCATCACCCACAAGCAAAAATGGGGATAAGAAAACTTAAGTACTTAGCAAGGGGTGTTGTATGGACTACTGAGACGTTATTCTTGACATGCTTAGAACATTCGCAAGTAATGCTAAAGCATCGTCGTCAGCATCCTTTTCTCCCCTGAATGATTAAAAAACGAGGAATGCAGAATAATCTCCATTAGGTAAAGTAAAGGGACCCCTGACCATTAGGTCCAGTCGTGGCCGACTCTGGGGTTGAAGTGCTCATCTCACCTTATTGGCCAAGGGAGCCGGCGTACAGCTTCCGGGTCACGTGGCCAGCATGACTAAGCCGCTTCTGGCAAACCAGAGCAGCACACGGAAACGCCGTTTACCTTCCCGCCAGAGCGGTACCTATTTATCTACTTGCACTTTGACGTGCTTTCGAACTGCTTGGTTGGCAGGAGCAGGGACCGAGCAACGGGAGCTCACCCCGTCGCGGGGATTCGAACTGCTGACCTTCTGATTGGCAAGTCCTAATCTCTGTGGTTTAACCCACAGCGCCACCTGTGTCCCTATAATCTCCATTAGCTGCAGCCAAAAAAGATAGTTGAGATGAGAAAATGCTCAGTGGCATGTCATGACTTTTGCATTACTAAATGTTATGGCAGAGGGAGATCTTTTTGGGAGCAGTTACACAGCAGCTACGGTGCATGCTTCTGGCCAAAGGTTTGGCCTTGGACTGAGAAAACACTTATTTTAAATGTATTATTTTATGCAAACTGTTTCTCAGCCTTTTAGCTAAGATCAAGTGTAGGGGGGCTAAACCTTTGAGACAAAAGGTCTCACCTGCTTGCAGTAAAATTACAACTTCCAAACTAGGATCAGGTCATACCCAGCATTTTGTAAGGTGTTTACAAAGACGCACATGCTGCCGTCTCTGCTACTCACCGTCAAAGTTCTCTCCAGCTTGCCAGTCACTGTGCTGAAACAGTACAGCACAAAGTCTTCACCCACACAGTAGATCCACTCGCCTCGTGGAGAAAGGGCACAGCAGACAAAGTCACCACCTTCCCTCTTACCAGAGCTGAAGCTTCTCACAATCTACAAAGTCAATATATATATTGGTATTTAAATCAGCTGCACATTTGTTGGGTGAGTGAATTGCTTGAAATATACCGAAGGATCCCATAGATCAAACAACACATAATTGGACCTAAGGGAAAACAGAAGCAGCATAACCCTCGGGGATCCATCCCATATTCTCTGCTTGAGCACTGCTGAGAATGCTAATGAGAACAGGGCTTCCAATTATTACTTTTGGAGTCCAGAATATCAGACGTATTGAGTCCAGAATCCTATTTAGTCACGATGACTTACAAACGGCCCCACAAACCATTTAGAAAGGGAGAAGTGAAGGAATCTGGACTAAAGAAACAGAATCTTCCCAAATCCAAGAGGATGAGTTCCCAGTCATTTCAAACCTATTGTCCTCCGATAACATACCTGGCCCTGCATGTTCATAATGACAACTGTGTTTGATCTGTTGCAAACAACAAAGTGTTCCGGATTCTTAGGCAGCAAAACCACACTGTTGACGGTGATGTCTGTCCCCGCTGTGCTGCCGAGTGATTTGAAAGTGTTACAACACTCCGTAGTCTTCATATTCCAAACCTGGAAAACAGAACAAAGGAGAAAAGATCAGTACAGTCATGTAACATATATAAGCCCAGCTCCAGAGTTCTGCCACACCTTAGCAGCATGCCAAGAAATGGAATCCCAGTTCTGCAGAGTGATAGTAATGCTTCACAATATGGTGAGCACCACATCCCTTCAAAACATAGACATATAAATGTACTATATATTTTGGAAAGTTGCTTGTTTGCTATGTACGTCGACACTTCTTAAAATATAACAAAATTTGCATGTGGCTCCTGCAATCAAGGAGCAGGTTTTCGTTTGTGTTTTGATACAGTTGGATGCCATTATGAATCATGGTGGCAGATTAAACTTTTCAGAATTGCACTGATTTTTTTGTTTTACTAGTTTAAAATAACGATGGTGGTCTGCTTTTTTATTTTAAAAAGCCAGTCCATAACTGGTGGTTAAGGTCTGGTACTGAAGGTCCAGGCTGGTATTTAAAACAAGCAAAAAAAATACAACCTACTAAACAGCTGATTAATCAAATAAGTATATACAATGCTTCTAGAAAACAGCTTGGCTTCAACTATGGAATCCCTTCAGAGAAATGCTAGTTCATCATATTTTAAGAAGCTGCAACAGGCAGAGAAGACTTGTGATATAGAAAGTATTAAATGTATGTTTTACTTCCACAATCCAAGCTGGTGAGAATTCTCTTTACAAAAGTGAAACGAGCAAACACTTCAGCTAACCAAGCAAAATAAACAACTGCCAAAGGCCAGTAGGCTGATCTTACCTTCACGGTGCCATCTGAAGATGCGCTGATAATGTAATGCCCATCCTGTGTAAATGTGGCTTCGTTAACAAATGACGAATGACCACGAAATTCTTTGAGAGTCTTGCCAGACTTCAAGCCATGAATCCTGCCGCAGAATAAAAGCTATATTAAGGTCGGCCAACCAAGTAAGGCTGAATAGCAAAACTTAGCAAAACGAAACGTACCTGATTGTCTGGTCAAAAGAGGCACTAAGAATCTGACTGCTGTCCTTTGAAAAACTCAGGCAGGTGACACCTTTGCTGTGTGCTCTTTCGAATCGCCTCAAACATTGCCCACTCTGAATCTTCCAAACCTGGGTAGAGGAGAAGGAAATAGAAAATCATGTGCAATTTATTTCTGTCCCTGGAAAGCCACCAACTTCAGGCTAGTTGGAATTTCTTGTTACTGACTGTTATAAAAACATGAGAAGATTCTGCTGATTTTTCATTTTCTTATAACAAGACTCGTAAAGGAATTCTGTTAATTTCATTGTATCGTTGTTTCTGTCCCTAGTTTATATACACCCCACCTATTTTAATTTATCGTATGTTAGAACTTGCATGATTTGTATGTTTTAATTAGTTCTTACTGGGTCTGTAACTGCGTAATGAAACTGTGGTCTGCGAGAGAATCACAACCAGGCAGACAGACTATTGTGAACCCCAAATTCTTGCCCATAGAGGAAGCTGCCCTTGACATTTTTGCATGAGCTACTGTTATGGCCTTGCGTCCTTTCAAATCAGCGTCTGTGGAGTGAGAAGGTAAGTAATTCTGCTATGCCTCTCCGTCAGTTGTGACAGAATTGTCTGATGATTCCTGATGCAGAGAAGCAGCAGAATGACACCCTCACCCAAGGGAGCTGTCTGTAAGGGGGAGGTTAAGGGGTGATATGATAGCCATGTTCAAATATATAAAAGGATGTCACATAGAAGAGGGAGAAAGGTTGTTTTCTGCTGCTCCAGAGAAGCGGACACGGAGCAATGGATCCAAACTACAAGAAAGAAGATTCCACCTAAACATTAGGAAGAACTTCCTGACAGTAAGAGCTGTTTGACAGTGGAATTTGCTGCCAAGGAGTGTGGTGGAGTCTCCTACTTTGGAGGTCTTTAAGCAGAGGCTTGACAACCGTATGTCAGGAGTGCTCTGATGGTGTTTCCTGCTTGGCAGGGGGTTGGACTCAATGGCCCTTGTGGTCTCTTCCAACTCTATGATTCTATGATTCTAATGTACCTTCATGAGGCACAGTTCCCTACATACAAGCCTTCCAATCAGGAAAGAGACTGCAGAGACACTAGACCAGGAGAAGGCAAATTTTTTTTAGCCGGTCCACTGTCCCTCAGACCTTGTGGCAGGCCAGAGATGCAGCACTGGGGGGGGGGGGGAGCTGGAAGAAGAGGCGAGGGGGGCAAGTAGTCCTCCTCCCCACCCACTGTGCTTACCTTCCCAGGGGCTGCCGCCATCGCTGCTTCTCATGGGTAGGCAGAGTGAGCTCGTCTCCTTGGCTCTCTGGCCCACAGGAGCACCAGGGCAACGGCAGCGGAAGGAAGATGAGTGGTGCAAAAGGGCTGGCTCCGGAGAGGGGCTGCTTAAAATGGCGCTCAGCCAGCCCCCTTCCTCCTCTAGGCAGGGTGGGGAGAAGCCAGGAGGAGGGAGGGAGGTGGCGCCGCTGCGGTGTGTGTGAGGGAGAGGGGGGGGTGGAATGGTGCAGCCCGAACGAACAGAAACCCCACGCTGATCCACGGACAGTCCGTGGGCCAGATCCTGAAGGCAACTGGGCCTGATCCAGCCCGCGGGCCTTAGTTTGCCAATCCCTGCGCTAGACCAATTCTTACCCTTTCTGGGTATAACAGTGAATCTTGTTTTAATTCAGAAAGAAGCAGGCCTTAGCTCTCAGAAGTTTAAGAAACATGGCTTAAGATCCCCTCTCTGGATCAGTTTTCTGTCCTCTCATTCCCCAAAGTGCATACCTTGATCTTCCCATCCTGTGCTCCAGTTGCCAGCATTTCTGTATCCCTACTGAAACACATGCACAGAACAGCATCATCCATCATCATAAAGTTATCCTGAGCTTGGTACTTCAGATCCTAGATGAAGTAATGAACAAAGGATCAGTCACTGAAGGAGAAACAAGAGCCACCGGGAACAGCAATGTGTATAAGAGTCATACCAAAGGAGCTGACTTATTCAACTCTAAACAGTACTGTCTAATGGCGCTGGGGCCTAAACTACTGAGCCTTTTGGGCTTGCTGATCAAAAGGTCGGCGGTTCAAATCCCCGCAACGGGGTGAGCTCCTGTTGCTCTGTTCCAGCTTCTGCCAACCTAGCAGTTCGAAAGCACACCAGTGCAAGTAGATAAATAGGTACTGCTGCGGCAGGAAGGTAAATGGCTTCTGTTGGAATGTCCTGTTATGCCATAAATGGTTCAGTCATGCTAGCCACATGACCTGGAAAGCTGTCTAAGGACAAACGCCGGCTCCCTCGGCCTGAAAGCGAGATGAGCGCCACAACCCCATAATTGTCTTTGACTGGACTTAACCGTCCAGGGGTCCTTTACCTTACTAATGTGACTAGCAGTGGAGCTCAAAGTTAGGAGCCTTTCTTAGGTCTGCCACATGAGATTTTTTATAATAGAAGATGCTGAAGCCTGAATCTGGGGAGATTCAGGCTCCAGCAGCTTCTTAATGCAATTAAATCAAGATTTAGTCTACCAAATCAAGCACTAGGTGTTACATGGTAAAAGCAGGATTCCCAAAAACACTTGGTTTGGAAGCCTACATAACATCTTTGTCACTTGAGACCTCTATTTTCAGAACCCACCCTATTTTTTGTGATTCCGTTTTTTGTGTAATTGTACGTTTTTAATGTTTTTAGTGTTGTATTTCAAATTGCTGCAGACTGCCCTGGGACCTTGAACAAGTTGCTCAGTCTTGAAAATGATGCTGACAAGTGTCAAATTGGTATTGTTTTAAAATTCAAATGCACTGTGCACTCAGAGTTCCCATTTACACTCCAGTTCCATTGGGGAAACAACACAAATCATAAATGTTGCTTCTACCTGAATTTAGTACAGTAAGCCCACAACTTATGTGGGGCTTATGTTCTGGGGGTCGCTCCTAATGCCAAAATCGTAGATAGTCAAAGCTCACTGGGTTCAATGGTGGGTGGGAGTGCCAAATAATTTCCCCCAGAATGTTGCCCCCTTTATTCCCCCCCTTCCTTGTTTTATTTTATTGTCTAAATCTGAATGCGCACAAGTTAAATGAGTGCAAGCTGAGGGCTTTACTGTCAAAACACAAACTACGTACTAAACAATCCACTTGAAAGGCCATGCAGTGTTTTACCTTCCTTATTTTGCCGGTGGTGAAGTTCCATACTTCAATGAACCCATCAACAGAGCCAGTGACCAGATACTGACCATCTGGGGAAAATCGAGCACACTCCACGTGAGACTTCTGGCCAAACTGTTTTAAGGGAACAAAAAGAAGGATTTCACGCAATGCCAATTTCACATAAATAACCCTCTGACACTGGAATAGGATACTATCCTTGACAAAATAATGACAAAACCTCAGCCCTCACATCACATTAAGTGCTCAAACTCTGTGGATATTTTAAAAATGCGCATCTCTTTCTGAATGAGGAAAAGTATCCACAATGATTGCAGCATACAGATTTTGTGCCAATTTAATATGAAATACAGTGGTGCCTCGCAAGACAAAAAGAATCCGTTCTGTGATTCTCTTCGTCTAGTGGTTTTTTCGTCTTGCGAAGCAAGCCCATTGACGGATTAGCGGATTAGCGCTATTAGCGGCTTATCGGATCAGCTGAAAAGCGGCTTAGCGGCTTAGAAAAAAGGGGGGGGGGAAACCAGCAGGAACTCGCAAGACATTGTCGTCTTGCGAAGCAAGACCATAGGAAATTTGTTTTGCGAAGCACCTCCAAAACGGAAAACTCTTTCGTCTAGCGAGTTTTCCGTCTTGCGAGGCATTCGTCTTGCGGGGCACCACTGTATTTATGAAAGCCTAATTGGTGTTAACTTCCAGAAACTGAACTAAAATAGGTTGGATACAGATCTGTATTGCGCAGCGTAGAGCTCCTGCTGGAGAAATGGAGCAGAGAGGTGATTTCCGCCAATTCCTTCTTCTCCCAGCAGTGCCCTGAAAAGCTGCTCTGAGAGTAGGAACAAGTAAGAGGTAGTGCTTGCGAGAGAATTGGGGGAGATCATCTGACCCCCTTTCTCTAGAAAGGAGCCTCTGCTGGATCTCTGTCCCTTCTGCAAAAGGAAGAGGGCTTGGTGCTTGCAGAGGGGCAAATCTGGATTGAACCCAATTACTATGTATATGCTTTGGTTCATGGCTTTCAACCTAGCCAAAGAAAAAGTTGCTTTCTTCATAAAAATCCTATTTTATATTCTCCCTCTACAGGTGGGTGGGTGGAAGGAATCAATCACCACTGGATGCCATTTTGAGCAAGAAACATAACAAACCCATTTAGCATTCTTGTGTACATGTCTGGTATGCAAGTGAGTCAAAAATGCATCTTTAATTTAACTTAATCTAATCATTTTAGTTTAATGATCTGTTTTATATCTTGTCTTTCCTCTCAAAGTAGCCCAGGGAGGCAAACACTGTCACTTTAAAAAAAAAAAAAGCATTCTGAAACAGTTAAAACATTCTAAAAACAGGTAGGTAGCCGTGTTGGTCTGACACAGTTGAAATATATAAAAAAATAAATTGTCCAGCAGCTCCTTAGAGCCCAACTAAGTTTGTTCTTGGTATAAGCTTTCATGTGCATGTATCTGAAGAAGTGTGCATGCACACGAAAGCTTATACCAAGAACAAATGTAATTGGTTTCTAAGGTGCTACTGGACAATTTATTTATTTTTTATATATTCTAAAAACAGTTTCAGTTAAAATAATTATTTCATCCAGTGATCTCAGTTGATTTCTAGTCCAATATCAGCTACAAATATAAAAATGAGAAAGGCTACAAACGTATTTCATCAACTTGCTTCTGTGTTTAAATATAGCAGGTATTCAGACCAAGGACTCAGCTACATTAGGTTTTTAAAAAAGTGTTTAAAATGCATTATAACACTATGTCAGCAGATGGCAATGTAGAGATCCGTCTTTGGCAATGTGAGTTCCCATTATGAGGTTTATAACGTATTTTCCTGAAGCATATTTTTAATGTGTCTGGATCCAGCCCAAGTTCAATATGACTCAAAAGCCAGATGAAAAGATACGTCTATTTTGCATTTCATGCAACAGGAATCTACAAGATATATATAAATTGGCATCAGTGAGAGAAAGTGTGCTTTTCAGAGCTTACGGGCATGGTATTATTACTAATCACTAAAATGTAGGGGATTGAAAGTCAAGAGCAGTCAGCAATCCTGAATGTAACTGCAGGAAGCTCCTGCAGCCAATCGGAAGCTGTGGAAGCCCCGTCGGACGTTCGGCTTCCAAAAATAGTTCACAAACCAGAACAGCCACTTCCGGGTTTGCGGCATTCAGGAGCCAAAACGTTCAAGAACTAAGCTATTCGAAAACCAAGGTACGACTGTACTGTATCCTTGACATGTTATTTAAATAAACTCCAGGTTTGTGCCCCGGGGAAGTCACTTCGGTGCTGCTAAGGCAGCCGTTTGACTTCACCCCTGGAGACGTACTCCATTGTCTCTCGAGACAGATGGACGCCAACAATTCAAGAAGAATCTGGCCCGTTCCTCGCAAGTGGTAATTAGGGACTCACCTTAATATGCCGACTCAGTTGGGTGGGGAACTTTTCCTCTTCAACATCTTTGACAGCTGCTTTGCCTCGGAACAAATCAATTGTCATACCAGGAGGAAGGAGTCCCTGGTGCTGTTGCCATTTCAGTGCCTGAGAAATCAAAAGGATACATCTCAAACATCAGCTGTGACCTTTCCTTAGTGGTAAAAACTTGACTATGATCATCCACCTACACTGCAGAAGGGTCTGTGAACACAGATTTGTTCTTGAGATTAATTTATTAAATCTATCCCAGGAAAAGAATCTTTTGAAATGTGAACTGGAAGACTGTGGTTTTACTAAAACAAATTGTATTTAACTGTATAATAATAATAATAATAATAATAATAATAATAATAATAATAATTTATTTATATCCTGCCCATCTGGCTGGGTTTCCCCAGCCACTCTGGGCGGCTTCCAACAGAATATTAAAATTGAATAACCTATTAAACAATAAAAGCTTCCCTAAACAGGGCTGCCTTCAGATGTATTCTAAAAGTCAGATAGTTGTTTCTTTCCTTGACATCTGAAGGAAGGGTGTTCCACAGGGCGGGTGCCACTACTGAGAAGGCCCTCTGCCTGGTTTCCTGCAACTTGGCTTCTCGCAGCGGGGGAACTGCCAGAAGGCCCTCTCAGTGTCTGGGCAGAACGATGGGGGTGGAGATGCTCCTTCAGGTATACTGGACCTTTCAGCAGTTCATGAATAAGGATCTCTATTTTCAGTTTCATACAATGTAAGTCTCGGGGGGCGGGGCGGGGCGGGGGAAGAATACCTGTCCCAGCAATGCCATAAGACGAGATGGAGGCACAACACTGACTTCACCGGCCAAGGCTTGGGCAATAGCAGCTCTCCGCTTCTCTTTGCTGCTCCCATCTGGATATGCCTAGCACAGAACAACGGTATACCTCAGTTTAGTTTTCAGGGCTTGAAGGAACTTTGTAAGAGCAACTGTTCTAAAAAAGGCAAGACCCTTCCCAGTTTGAATGAAGTAAAGCTACTTATCCAACAGGTATCAATCTGTTTTGTTCATTAAGGAAAAGCAGAGATTTGTAGTGCTTCCATCTCCCCTAAACTTAGACCAGAAAAGCAAAGAGTGGATGGCATCATTTGGAGCACAGCAAACACAAGGGAAGAAGGTCTCCACAAGTCCACAACCCAGTAATAGTAATAATAATAATAATAATAATAATAATAATAATAATAATAATTTATTTATACCCACCCATCTGGCTGGGTTTCCCTAGCCACTCTGGGCGGCTTCCAGGAGAATATTAAAATACAATGATTCATCCAGTATTAAAAGCTTCCCTAAACAGGGCTGCCTTCAGAAAGTCCGATAGTTGTTTATTTCTTTGACATCTGATGGGAGGGCATTCCACAGGGTGGGCCCCACTACCGAGAAGGCCCTCTGCCTGGTTCCCTGTAACTTCACTTCTCGCAGTGAGGGAACTGCCAGAAGGCCCTCGGCGCTGGACCTCAGTGTCCGGGCAGAACAATGGGGGTGGAGATGCTCCTTCAGGTATACTGGGCCAAGGCTGCTTAGGGCTTGTAAGGTCAGCACCAACACTTGGAATTGTGATTGGAAATGACTGGGAGTCAATGTAGGTCTTTCAAGACTGGTGTTATATGGTCCCGGCGGCCACTCCCAGTCACCAGTCTAGCATTCTGGATTCTGGATTCTGCATTCTGGATTAGTTGTAGTTTCCGGGTCACCTTCAAAGGTAGCCCCACATAGAGTGCATTTCAATAGTCCAAGCCGGAGATAACCAGAGCATGCACCACACTGGCAAGACAGTCCGCGGGCAGGTAGGGTCTCAGCCTGCGTATCAGGTGGAGCTGGTAGACAGCTGCCCTGGACACAGAATTGACCTGCGCCTCCATGGACAGCTGTGAGTCCAGAATGACTCCCAGGCTGTGCACCTGGTCCTTCAAGGGCACAGTTATCCCATTCAGGACCAGGGAGTCCCCCCACAACCGCCTGCCCCGTCCCCCAGAAACAGTACTTCTGTCTTGTCAGGATTCAACCTCAATCTGTTAGCCGCCATCCATCCTCCAACCGCCTCCAGACACTCACACAGGACCTTCACTGCCTTCACTGGTTCCGATTGAAAAGAGAGGCAGAGAACCCCCAAATGGTACCAGCCCCACCTGATGGGACCAACCCAACACTCACATGCCACTTACTCAAAAAAGCAAATTGCTGGCAACATTAGGCATCATTTCTGATGGAATTCCGAATCTGTATGAGGATCGTAACATTGAAGGGGACCCTGGAGGCTAACTAGTCTAATGCCCTACTCACTGTAGGCAACCAAGAGCTACAGCACTCGCAGCAGAGGGCTGTCCGGTCTCTGTCCAAAGACTTTCAGGGAGGGAGAGCCAGAGAGCCCATTATCCATCAAGGTAACTTCCATTATCAATTGAAAGGCTAATGCCTTGGTACTCAAACAACTTGGAACCCAAACACTGCAAACCCGGAAGTAAGTGTTCCAGTTCACAAACTTTTTTTGGAAGCCAAATGTGCTCCGTTTTGAGTGTTACACTTCTGATTTGAGTGCCACACTTCCGTTTTGAGTGTTACGCTGAAGTCTGTTTTTGCTATTTTGCGGCTCTTTTTTGTGTGACTGTGTGGAACCCAGTTCAGCTACTGATTGATTGATTGATTGATTGTGTGACTGCCGTATATTGTTTACTGCTTTCATTTTATGGATCAATGGTCTTGTTAGATAGTAAAATTCATGTTGAATTGCTGTTTTAGGGGTTGTTTTTAAAAGTCTGGAACGGATTAATCCATTTTGCATTACTTTCTATGGGAAAGCGTGCCTTGGTTTTGGAACGGACTTCCGGAACGGATTAAGTTTGAGAACCAAGGTACCACTGTATATAAAAACAGATTTTTGATTAGTATAGGCATACCTCACGAGGATCAAAATAGGACCTGGCCAAAAGGTTTTCAAGGTGGATGTAACGCTCTGGCTGAGTTTGCTTTAGCATGATCATTGGGTCAGTTTGTCTGAGGAGAGATCTGGCAGCACCCAATTCACGAAGCTCTATCAATTCCAAAACTACCTGAAATATCAGAAGAAAAACAGCATCAGTAAGCAGCATTAATGTTTAACGTGGTACGCATATTCAGTATAAGAGCAAGCTGCACAAACAGAAAATCAAAGTTTCAGGCAGCTTTCAGAAATGGAGAAGAGGTTCAGATAACCAAAATCCGTATCTTGCTCAGTTGGCCTTTATTATGACAAGGATTAGTCAACTGATACCAGGAGAGTCACCCCTGAACCCCACCTGAATGCATCAAGCACCAGATTAATATGCTTCCAGCATCTATCTAGTCTCACTTTATGAGACTCCATTTATGATATGGGGCTAGTTTTTTGAATTACAGGTAAGAGTACAAAAAAATGCCTTCCCTTCACCACAGACACCAATGACACTGATGTGGAAACAACAGAATTTGAAGCTATAATATTCTCATCATCACGTGATGATGGGAAACAGTTCTAGATATACTCTCCATCTATGGTTTGGTTGGTATGGTTGGTATTTAGTAGGAGAGGGCGATTACTAGTATGGTTGAGAAATAGTACCCTTATGAGCCACCATACCTCTAGAAGACAGGTGAATAATTATTTATTCTGACAGCCTTTTAAAATCTGAGAATTTAACAGCATTTTAATGCCACTGTTATTTTTCAATACATGTATTTTAAATGCTTAACTTTTTAATGAACTTGCAATGTATTTCCTTGCAAAATATATTAGTGTAAAAATAAAAATAAAACAGCAAACATCAGAAAAAAGTTGGTTCAACTGTTCTCAGACCTAATATTTTAGTCTTAGTTGGAACCCATTACATCTTCACAAGATAAAACTATAAATGCAAAGCTACAGAGAAAGAGACAATCCATTTATTTTCTGGTGAATGATAAAGGTGCTATCAGACATGAACTAATATTACTGTAGAAAGCGTGCTTACCTGCTCATACAGATCAATAAGTGTTTTGTCTGGTAGTTTTAATGACTGTATTGCCTGCAGTACTGTGTCCCAATGGCCACTGTTAATATCTGCAACAAAACTCTCAATGCTGTCCACAGTGTTCAGTGACACGGTGGTCTCTTCCTGTAGTGTGGCCAAGGCACGATGCAGACTGTTCTCCTTCAGGTATTGCATAATCAGTCGGATAACACTGAGCGAAATAAACAGGAGGAACAATTAATTTTGTATGTGTACAGTGGTGCCCCGCAAGACGAATGCCTCGCAAGACGGAAAACCCGCTAGACGAAAGGGTTTTCCATTTTGGAGGTGCTTCGCAAAACAAATCTCCTATGGGCTTGCTTTGCAAGACGAAAATGCCTTGCGAGTTCCTGCGGGGTTCCCCCCCCTTTTTCTAAGCCGCTAAGCCGCTTATCAGCTGATCCGATCAGCAGATAAGCCACTAAAAGCGCTAATCCGCTAATCCGCCAATGGGCTTGCTTCGCAAGACGAAAAAACCGCTAGTTTTGTCTTGCGAGGCACCACCATATGCAGTCCTCTAGGGAATATACAGAGCAATGAGGGGGGAAATACAGCAGCCGATGAATAAGCAATCCATTTCCCCAAACTTATCAGATCCTGGTTCAAAGCTAAGAGGTGCACTCAAGACTTAGAAGACCCCACAATTATCATTGTGGGGGAGATTATGGAATGAGAATTGGAGATTGATGGCTTGCGATGCCATAAAGGAAAATTTTCTAAAGATGTTTTATAGATGGTACATAACGCCAAGCAAAATATTCAAAATGTATAAAACAAAACCCAAAATGTGTTGGAGGTGTAATCAAGCAGAGGGAACACTGCTACGCATGTGGGGGACCTGTAATAAAATTAAGAGCTTCTGGGATATGGTATATGAAGAGCTGAAGAAAATATTTAAACAAACCTTTTTTTTAAAAAAAACAACAACAGAAGCTTTCCTGTTGGGCATATTAGACTCCGACATTGCAAGTGAAAATAAGAGGACATTCCTGTATCCAACATCGGCAGTGAGAATCTTAAATGCAAAAAGCTTGTACGTTTTTACTGTAATTTTATTGGTGTTAGCCACCCTGAGCCCGCCTCTGTCCGGGGTATAAATAAAACTTATTACTATTATTACAGTGGTACCTCGGGTTACATACGCTTCAGGTTACAGTCTCTGCTAACCCAGAAATAGTACCTTGGGTTAAGAACTTTGCTTCAGGATGAGAACAGAAATCGGGCTCTGGCGGTGCGGCGGCAGCGGGAGGCCCCATTAGCTAAAGTGGTGCTTCAGGTTAAGAACAGTTTCAGGTTAAGTACGGACCTCCGGAACGAATTAAGTACTTAAGCCGAGGTACCACTGTACGTAAATCCGGCACTGGGTTTAGACCACAGCGGCACCCCGTCCCTAAGAGACCCCGAGGGTCATCTAGGCCAACCCCCTACAGCAGTGTTCCCCAACCTTGGGCCTCCAGCTGTTTTTGGACTACAATTCCCATCATCCTTGACCACTGGTCTTGCTAGCGAGGGATGATGGGAGTTGTAGTCCAAAAACAGCTGGAGGCCCAAGGTTGGGGAACACTGCCCTACAGTTACAGATAGGTAGCCGTGTTGGTCTGCCATAGTCAAAATTTAAAAAAAATCCTTCCAGTAGCACCTTAAAGACCAACTAAGTTAGTTCTTGGTATGAGCTTTCGTGTGCATGCACACTTCTTCAGAAACACTGAAACAGAAGTTACCAGATCCTTCTATATAGTGAGAAGGTGGGGAGGGGTATTACTCAGAAGGGTGGTGGGAATGGGAGATTGGCAGATAGCTGAGATGAGCCTGTTGACGACTCTTAACGACTGCAGTAGGTCTTACAGGAAAAGGCAAGGGGTGAGAAGGTGAAAAATGGCTTAGTCATGTAAAAATGGCTTAGCCTCACCCCTTGCCTTTTCCTGTAAAGACCTATTACAGTCGTTAAGAGTCGTCAACAGGCTCATCTCAGCTATCTGCCAATCTCCCATTCCCACCACCCTTCTGAGTAATACCCCTCCCCACCTTCTCACTATATAGAAGGATCTGGCAACTTCTGTTTCAGTGTATCTGAAGAAGTGTGCATGCATACGAAAGCTCATACCAAGAACTAACTTAGTTGGTCTTTAAGGTGCCACTGGAAGGAATTTTTTTATTTTGACTGCCCCACAGGACTGCGTGTGTGGCCTCAGAGGAAATGCACCCGCACCGAGTAGCAGCAACTGCAACCAAGCTACGAAAAAGCTCCCTCGGCAACCCGGGAGGGGGGGTGTTTTAAGCTGGCCCCGACGGGCACGAGCATGAAATGGGTCTGCCGGCAGAGGACAAAGGCGGGCGCGCGCACGGGGCACGGAAGGTGCCTGGCGCCGAGGCACGAAAGCAACCCCGCAACGCCGCCCGCTCCCCGAGCCCAGCCAGGGAACTCACTCCGACGACTCGATTTCGATCGACATGGTGAACTAGCGGCCCGTCGCCACCCGGAGAACTCCAAACCCAGGCGCACAGCAACCAGCCGCCACTTCCGCCCAGCCACTTCCGCCGCGCACATCCGCTTCCGGGGTCATGCCCCCTCATGCGACCTATCGCGACCCTCATAGACTTATGGTGGTAGACTGCCGAGGTTTATGGAATTCCGGGTTCCTTTACCCTTCTTTTCCCCTCTGAGCCACACTTTCAGAATGAAAATTTGCCGATTCCCCCCTCCCACATCGGTAAGAAATACATTGGAAAACGCAACTAGGATTGTTCCCAGTACCACTCGATGCCCTCGTTTTGAAAAGATGCCAATCCCAATTCTGCAATTAAAATAAAAACACGTTTCTGATACTATGCTACAGTGAAATGTTTTAGATATTTGTTTGCCCTTGAATATTCCCTGCTATCCGCTCCTGCCACACCAATTTGGGGCATCACACTACCTACCCCCCCCCCCCACACCTCCACAGTGGAAATAAGAAATACGCGTTGAATTCAATCAATGGAAATTGCTTTCGAGCTTTTATGTATAGCAACCCCTCTTCTGACAATAAAGGGAAATTTCAGCATGGAACTGCTCGGTTATATTAGAGGCAACGGTTTCCATCCTTTCTCATCACAGACTTAAGCAGTGCTTATGATATTATGTTGTCGCAAACTGCTGCTGCTGCGGGAACAGGTAATCCTTGTGGTGTCTTAAAGAAAACAAGAAAAAAGCTTTCCCCAGTGAGTCCGTTTCATCAGATGAAGTGAAATCCTGCATTGAAAGGAAATATATACACACCCAGCTGTGGTGGGGGCCGGAATGTAGAAGAGTCAGTAACAATAATAATTTATAACAATTTACTATTTATACCCCGCCTATCTGGCTGGGTTTCCCCAGCCTTCTCTAGAGAATTACTGTGCTCGTTTTGCAATCATTTAAGCCAGGTCTAATAACTGAAATGTCATAGACTGTACTTTTTGAATCCTATTGCCATTTGACTCCAACATTATTATTATTTTTTCACCCATGTGTAACTTCATGCAACTGATGGGGTCCCTTCCAAGCTCTGCAATTCTATGATTCTGTTATTCTAAGTGAACTCTGATTCAGGGAAGAGTATGCTGTAATAACGTGGCCCGTCTTTCAGGTGCCACAAGACTGTTATTTTTGCTAAGACCACTGCATCTCCTCTCTCCCTCTGAAAATTGTGACTCTTCCGTTTTCCTATCTCTACGTTACGGATTAGAATCGACGCAAACAATGCGACGCGCCTCTTTTTTGTGGTCACGTGACGGTTCCTATATGCGACGCTCTCCCGCAGTCGCCGCGTTCTTGTTACGTCACGAGACGAAAGTTGCTGTTGCCACGAGTTCTCTAGGCAACATCCACTTCAGCTGCAGCCGATTGGACCATCTCTTCGTGACGTCACAGAGCATCTCCGCGCTTTGCTTTCTCGCCCACCAAATCTAAATTAGATTCTAATCCGTGTGGTCTTGGAAGCAAATCCTCGCCTGTTCAGAAACCCTACCATAATTTCAGTTACAGATAGGTAGCCGTGTTGGTCTGCCATAGTCAAAATAAGAAAATTCCTTCCAGTAGCACCTTAAAGACCAATTAAGTTAGTTCTTGGTATGAGCTTTCGTGTGCATGCACACTTCTTCAGATACACACCATAATTTGTCAGCAAATTAGCTTTCTGAGTGATTTCCCTAAAGAAACAACATTCCAAAAGGCAACCTCAAATTTGGCATAAATGTGGCTGCTACTTTCTACTGTCCTCCTTTTTCTGCCCAGTTGATGCTGCAAACGAATTTGTCAGGCTGAGGTGGCAACCCAAATTTCACTTTAAGCAATGTATGGGATGTTTGCAATTTGGTTCTTTAAGGCTGTCATCTAATGGACCCTCAAATCAGGCGTAATCATACGGGACGGCAGGAGGAGTCCCACCAGATTTCAGAGCGTACAGAAAGCCTTCTGAGAATTGAATTGAAAAATATGTTTTAAATAACATTTGTAAAAAACAAAACAAAACCCAGAAGCTTTCTTTTTGGGAATTATAGGAACAGAACTACCCAGACTGTGTAAAAATTTATTCATGTATGCGACTACAGCAGCAAGAATGTTACTTGCCCAAAAATGGAAAGAAGAATAAGTCCCAGCAAAAGAAGAATGGATACAAAAACTTATGGGCTATGCAAAAATGATGAAACTAACCAGAAAAATAAGAAATCAAGATAACAATTTTTTTTTTAATAAAAGAATGGAAATGGTTTATTGAATATTCACAAACAAACTGTAAACAGATAAGAACATTGGCAGGATTATTGTAATAACCTGCAGTTTTATAAGAGTATATATTTAAAGTAGATTGATAAATGAGCAAATTAAGTTAATTTGGATATGCAGAAAATATTAAAAAATAAATTTAAGGAAAGGGGGAAGGAAGTCAAGTTTTGAAATGTTAAAATGATTGTAAAATTATTGAAATATATAAAACAGAAAACCATATGTTATATATAAAGCCTTCTGAGAAGAGGTGATCTCAAAGGTACCCTTGTTCCCAATCTTCATAGGGAGTTAAAAGTTGGGGAATCAGAACCTTGAATTTTGCATGGGAACAGAGTGGGCAACCAAGGCAGATTTCTCAATACTGATGTAAAACATAATCCATATGCCTGGCAACAGTTAACTGGGCAGCTACATTCTGGACTAGCTAAAGTTTCCGAACTTTTTTGATGTGAGCAACTTCACATACACATCCCCGCTTGAAATATACTCGGAGTCGAGTGTGGATTTCATGCTTTTTATTCAGCTCATAGTAGTGAGGAATGGAATTTTCCCCAAAATGTCTGCTTTATATACATTATTTACACAATGGGCCCCACGTGATTGGCTAATTCCGGGATTCTCCTGTAGGCCAATCAGGTTGCGAATTCACTTCCACCTGGAGTTGGATTGGGTGGCTCCTGCAGACCAATCAGACTGCTGCATTCTGAATCCTATTGTTCTAGGACCAATCAGACTGCTGCAATTTGGATCCTATTCAACTCAGTACATAACACCACTATATAATCTGGAAGTTTACCGATTCATGTCTAATGGGTGTAAGGTTTCTGTTTTCCAGGAGAGGGCATAGCAGGCAAATCAATCACTGCTGAAAAAGGCCCTTTAGAGTTCTCACTTGGGTCAGCAACAACTGTTCCTGATTCATGAGTAGCTGATTCTTAGGTCCCTCATTTGTCAGGTCCTTCCTCACCATCAGCAACCGAATCTTACCTGGAATGAGCTTTGGTATATTTCCCCTCATGCAACCCATTTGATAAAAACAACTGGCAATAAAGCAAATGTATTATGGACAAAAATCTCAAGCATGGTGCCATATTAGAAAAATGAGGTGAATATTTAGATTAAAATGGTATCAAATAAGATGCACTCTGCTAAAGGTACCTTGAAGTCTGATGCCAGTCCGGTTTGGCTTCACTGATTTCCTATTATTTGAACCTTTGGGTTCACTCTGGAACCTTAATAAGAATTGAAGGGGCCATAGAATTCCCTAGTACAGGGCTTGAAGCAGCAGCAACCATTCTCTGAGAGTCATTAAATAAAAAAGGGAAAATTGGATGTGATGGTAGCATGCACATGTCCTTCCAACACAGGTTGCTGCTAAACTGCTAATAAAGCAAGTGATTTCAAGTGGAGAAAAATGGCTTTTGGGTAAGGATGCCAAACACTTCCATCGATCTGCCTGGTGCTTTTTTTCTGCAAACAACCACACACCTCCCTTCCCCTGCAACCACAGCAATTATGTTTACCAACTATGTTTTTTTCCTGATTGATCTTGGAGACTGGGCAGGAGAAAAACTGCTGAGATGAGGTTTTGGATGGGTTGGGGAAGTGATCTGAAGAAGAATGGTTCAGCGCCCTCTGTCGCCCCTCACTTTTCTGCTTCAAATGGTTCCGCTTCCTTTACAGCCAGTGGTGTAGTTGTCAGTTCTGAAGTGCAGGTGCTCTTCGTGACAATGCCTATAGCCACACGCCCATAGTTATGTTGCTTACAAGACTCGACAACAAAAATGAACTTTTGATCAATGCAGATATGATGGCTTCTATACCTTACTCACCAGCCTGCTGCCTTGCTTTGCAGTCAGCTCAATTAGCAGTTCTTGTGGACTCAAAAGCTTGCCCGCTATTTTGTAAGATTTTGTTGTCGTTTAGTCGTGTCCGCCTCTTTGTGACCCCATGGACCAGAGAACGCCAGGCACTCCTGTCTTCCACTGCCTCCCGCAGTTTGGTCAGACTCATGCTGGTAGCTTCGAGAACACTGTCCAACCATCTCGTCCTCTGTCGTCCCCTTCTCCTTGTGCCCTCCATCTCTCGCAACATCAGGGTCTTTTCCAGGGAGTCTTCTCTTCTCATGAGGTGGCCAAAGTATTGGAGCCTCAGCTTCAGGATTTGCTTTCCAGTGAGCACTCAGGGCTGATTTCCTTCAGAATGGAGAGGTTTGATCTTCTTGCAGTCCATGGGACTCTCAACAGTCTCCTCCAGCACCATAATTCAAAAGCATCAATTCTTCGGCGATTTTATTTCCTTATAATAAAGGGATTTTTTTCAGAAAAGTAGTAGTTTTACCCTCAGCCATGCAGGCTAATGTAGCGTACACCACTGTTCACAACGTTTCAGCACCACTCACATTTGAAAATACTGATCTGCTGATCTTGTTCTGCCTAAAGACTTCCTACTTCTTATCAAAAAGGTATATGTATATGTATTATTGTTAGTACAATTATTGCTATATTGGAGCTAGGCTACACAGCTTTATGCAAAGATGCCTGACAATCAGCCTTCTAGGAACCAGAAATGTTTAACAAGAACTGAAACACGGCATTAGTATCCTGCCCTTTTGTACGTTTTCTGTCTATAGACTTGTTTTGTTTTCAGAGTACACAAAGTACACGTACACAGGGAGATCTTCCCAGGTATGAAGTGATATTTGCTTGAATGGCTTATGTTTTTCAACATGCTGACTCCAAAGATTTGTTCAGAAAGCACAGGACAGTGGTTGTGTATAGACCTTCAAAACTTGGGACATCTTGAATATGCTTTTGTTAGACAGAAGAAGAAGCTGAAAAGCGTCATGTTGCACCATCATACTACTACAACTAACAACAACAATAATAACAATAGAAATAATAATAATACAGAACAAAAAGCTCGTTCCAAGAGGACAGCTTTTAATAACATTTTGTTTAATCACTTCCAGCAAATAATTATATAATGTTTCCAAAACCCACTACCTCCAGTGAATACATTTTAATGCTTTGCTTATGAAAAATGTCTTTGAATTTTAAAGTGAATAAAGATTACCATATTTGTGTTTGGAAAAATAACACACTAAAACAATAACTAGAAAAAGGATTCAAATTAACAAACCTCATTGCCATGGATTTCCCGCACCCCTTTGGCTATTTAATCAAGAGAAAGCTTTTGCCAGTATGTTCATTCTAAGAGGTTACAGATGTTCTTGGCAAACTTGTCTTACAGCTGTTGGCCCAAAGCCTGTCCTGGCCCGTATGAAAGCGTGAATTGCATCTTTTCCCTCTTCAAGACAAACTGTGTATTACTTAGGAGAGTCTACAGAGATGGCGGATCATGAGGGTCCTGGCAAAAGGGCTCTTTGCCAGGGCAATCTGATGCACGTCAACTCAAAAGGAGGCCCCGCTACATTCAGTGTGCTTTAATTATAGAAAAGTGTGTATAGGATCGCAACCCTAATGTATGTTTAGTAGCACTTAATGAATCAAGCACAGTAACCTAATGGATTGAAGTTGAATCCTGACAAGACAGAAGTACTGTTTTTGGGGGACAGGGGGCGGGCTGGTCTGGAGGACTCCCTGGTCCTGAATGGGGTAATTGTGCTCCTGAAGGACCAGGTGCGTAGCCTGGGAGTCATTTTGGACTCACAGCTGTCCATGGAGGCGCAGGTCAATTCTGTATCCAGGGCAGCTGTCTACCAACTCCACCTGGTATGCAGGCTGAGACCCTACCTGCCTGTGGACTGTCTCGCCAGAGTGGTACATGCTCTAGTTATCTCCTGCTTGGACTACTGCAATATGCTCTACGTGGGGCTACCTTTGAAGGTGACTCGGAAACTACAGCTAATCCAGAATGCGGCAGCTAGACTGGTGACTGGGGGCAGCCGCCGAGACCACATTACACCAGTCTTGAAAGACCTACATTGGCTCCCAGTACGTTTCCGAGCACAATTCAAAGTGCTGGTGTTGACCTTTAAAGCCCTAAACGGCCTCGGCCCAGTATACCTGAAGGAGCGTCTCCACCCCCATCGTTCTGCCCGGACGCTGAGGTCTAGCGCCGAGGGCCTTCTGGCGGTTCCCTCATTGCGAGAAGCAAAGCTACAGGGAACCAGGCAGAGGGCCTTTTCGGTAGTGGCGCCCGCCCTGTGGAACGGCCTCCCATCAGATGTCAAAGAGATAAACAAATACCTGACATTCAGAAGACATCTTAAGGCAGCCCTGTTCAGGGAAGTTTTTAATGTATGATATTTTAGTGTTTTTTTGGTTTCTATGGAAGCCGCCCAGAGTGGCTGGTGAAACCCAGCCAGATGGGCGGGGTACAAATAATAAATTATTGTTATTATTATTATAACCAGAATCATTTCCTAATTATTTTGTATTAGAATTAGAGCTGAGCTGTTTCCCCACAAATTTTTCGGCACTGCCAAAAATAATCTCCGTCAACTGTTTCTTGGCATTTCTTGCATTTTCCCCTCTTATTTCTTTCGGTTGCCATTTCTCTCGGTTGCCTTCTCGTGTTGTGTCACTGCCCATTGAAATCTGATTGGCTGCACCACATAGCTCTTTTTGTTACAGAATGCATACAGTGTGTGAATTGTGACTGGAGGAATTTCACAGGTCCCTTTGGGAACCATTTGCAATCCAATGTCAAATCCATCTTCTGGGAAATGTCCCGTTTATTTCAACTAGAGTGGCATCCAAGCAGTGCGTTAGGATTTGCAGGCCTTGTGGAAAATATTCCGTCAGCCTAACTGCCTGCTAGAAAAAGGTGAGATAAACAGTTTTCCATCTTATAAGATGATGCAACAGTAGGCTGTCTGCTACTGACAAATTTGCTCATGAGCTATTCCAATATTGGAACTGAGCAACAGAGCATCGGTTTCACATGCTCTATGCTCCCTGGCATCTCCAGGTATGTCTGGGAGAGACCATTGCCTGAAACCTAGAGAGCTGTTTCCGGCCAGAGTAGGCAATAAAAAGGTAAAGGTAAAGGGACCCCTGACCATTAGGTCCAGTCATGACCGACTATGGGGTTGCAGCACTCATCTCATTTTAATTTTGTATTTTATTTTTGTTTTTAAGTTGTAATCACTCATCTTGTTTTTATTATTGCTTGTAAGCCGCTCTGAGCCCGGCCTTGGCTGGGGAGGGCGGGGTATAAATAAAAAATTATTATTATTATTATTATTATCTCGCTTTATTGGTCGAGGGAGCCGGCGTACAGCTTCCAGGTCATGTGGCCAGCATGACTAAGCCACTTCTGGCAAACCAGAGCAGCGCACGGAAACGCCGTTTACCTTCCCGCTGGAGTGGTACCTATTTATCTACTTGCACCTTGACGTGCTTTCGAACTGCTAGGTTGGCAGGAGCAGGGACCGAGCAATGGGAGCTCACCCCGTCATGGGGATTTGAACTGTCGACCTTCTGATCGGCAAGCCCTAGGCTCTGTGGTTTAACCCACAGCTCCACCCATGTCCCTTAGAGAGTAGGCAATACACCGGTCCAATATAAAGTCCAGTATAAAGCAGCTTCCTATATGCTTGAGGCTTCAGCGCAAACTCTTGATAGGTGCTTAACAGCAGGAAGAAAGGCTGCATGATCTCATCTACCATTGTGGTTTTGTTTTTGTTTTGCATGTGTCAAATGTCTCGTTTATTGGCATAATGGCTCCAGGGCAGGCAGGCAGGCAGGCAAGAGTTTCAGGCTGTGCACAGCCAGACTTCTGTCATGTGTGATTTTCCTCAAGAGCTCTCTGACCTTCACGAGGGCCTTTTTGCACTTCTTCCAGCTGCGTCCCTTTGCCAAGGCTATGTTCTAGCTCAGGAAATTCATAGGAGTTGATGATGCTCCCTGCAGGACTCTGTCCATCAGACAGTAAAATGCACGGTGCTTTTCCCAAAAACTCGCAGTGAGTAATCCTCACACTTGACTCAAATGTTCCTTGGCATTGCTGCCTGTCACATCTACAGTGCCATGGAGAAGGCTCTGGGGAAGGCAGTCTCTGCTCTCAGATTCTCCTGTATTTGAGATATGCACCCTAGGACGCCCCAGGGTGCCCATTGGAGCCTCAAGAGCTTTTTATCTGGGGACTCAGCATGGCCCCTCACATCCCAAGGACCCAACCCTGTTCCTTATGCACCTCAGCCACTTTCTCCTGAGCCAAGGTTTGCACTGCCCATCCCTGGTGCAAACCTGGTTGTGGCTAAGGCAGAACTCATTTCTGTGCGGAAGCCACAGACCAATGGGAAAGAGCAGCTGGAGCAGAGAAAGGGGACAGTGGCGTAGCGTGGGGGGTGCAGGGGGGCCCGGCCGCACCGGGCGCAACATCTGGGGGTTAGGGTTAGGGGGCGCAAATCCACGGGTTAGGGGGTGCAAATTACTTGCCTTGCCCCGGGTGCTGACAACCCACGCTATGCCACTGAAAGGGGATGAGGCTTACCAAACACTATACCATTAAAGCACATTTCCCATCGTCAAAGAATCCTGGGTACTGCAGTTGGTTAAGGGTAACTCTGTGTCAGGAGTCCAGGTTATCAGCTTGATAACACAGTAAGCGTAGCTAATTAGAAAGGTGGATTTATTGCAAAAGCAAACAGATAGCTCTGGACAGCTCTAACAAAGCCTCCAGCACCATTGCAGTGGTACCTCGGGTTAAGAACTTAATTCATTCTGGAGGTCTGTTCTTAACCTGAAACTGTTCTTAACCTGAGGTACCACTTTAGCTAATGAGGCCTACTGCTGCCGCCGCGCTGCGCCAGAGCATTTCTGTTCTCATCCTGAAGCAAAGTTCTTAACCCGAGGTACTATTTCTGGGTTAGTGGAGTCTGTAACCTGAAGCATCTGTAACCTGAAGCATCTCTAACTCGAGGTACCACTGTACTCAAGATGACCTTTCTGAAGCCTCCTTCCGGTATTTACAGAAGATATTCTTACTTCTTTTGTTTTGCTTCCTGTCTTGCAGCCCTCCCATTCGTTGACTCCTCGGACATAGTGGGTCAGCTCCCGCCTCCTCCTTTTCTGAGAGGCTGTCTCCTAACTCTTTCCCACCTGTTTGTGCTTCCAGCAAGCTTTGACTGCGTTCTAACCTGCTCTCCGCTACTGTCTTTATCAGCTTGCACATCAAAGTCAGGAGGAGCTGAAATATTCAGCTTACGGCTTTCCCCTATATGACTAACATCAAAGCAGCCTCTCTGTTCCTAGCTGCTTTCTACAGCTGGCTGCAAACCTTCGCTTGGAGCTGGCTCATTCCTGACACTCTGTGAGGTGTAAACTACAGCGCTCAGAGGGAAATAATGTGCTTCAAATGTGCTTTAAAGACATTGTGTGCATGCAGCCACAGTGTGTGGTAGGAATACAGCTAGAGGGACATTATTTCTGCTTCCACTCTTTTCAAAACAATGAGTGCTTCCAACAACCTGTTTGTTGAGAGTTCATTTGCTTGTTTAGTATCTGACTTGTTTGCATGGAGCTGAGCTGACTTTGGCTGCTTGAGGAACAGTCATTCTTAACTGTTTGCAGGGAGGATAGATGCAATCTCCAACTTTCTTTTTCCTCCTCCCCCCACTTTTAATTTTGCTTTGTTAGTTCCAACAAAAAAAATCAACAAAAAAACAACACTTTAAACACAATACATCTATATATAATAATTTCCTAATACATATTTTCTATAACAACTTCCCAGCACACCATCACTTCTGTAGAAAATTAGGAAATTATAGAAATTTAAGAGAATAAACATGTATTAGTATTGGTAAAGATAAGTGCAACAATTTAAAAAGTACTTGATTAAAAGATCACAACAAATTAAAGTCAGTGCTGGCGTTTTTTTTGAGGAGCAGAGAACCTTTCTGCACAATCTCAGAAAAGAAAAGAACAGGATTCCTTGATGAAAAGATTCCAACCACCTGCTTATCAAGGCAATACAAATGTAATGGAAGGGAGGGAAGAATTAGCAGGTGAGAGTGGGGGCTCGTTCCCAATTTATGTACTCCCATGGCCATTCCCCAGCCTTATTCACTCCCAGATCCCCAATGAACTAAAATGACGGGGAGACTAGATTGAAGGGAAGAATTTGGGGGCAGAGTGAGCATTGAGAAACCACCTCCTGTCTGCTGATTCTCCCCTAAAATATTCCCTCTGTCACAGCATCAAGAGGCAAATTGGATTAGCGTCCAATCACCTGATTCATTATGCAAAGGGACATTGGTGGGTAGGATCAAAGGGTACATTTTGAACGTTACAGGAAGCTTGAGTGGTCCAGATGGGAGATCTGATACCAGGGACTGCCTACATTCCTGGTTTTTTTAGCATACCCTGTGGCTCAGGATGTCCTCAAACATTAAGCACTGTGTTTCCCCCCCTCTAGATTGTTTTGCTTTGATGTCAAATACGAAAAAAAAGAACAAAGTTCCTTACCCGCATGATATCCAGGGCTCCAATTAGGCAAATCGGAGGCAAATCAGGCAAATTGCCACCTCCCCCTCCCCCCTCCATCCTACCAGGGGCCCTCACCATTTTAACAGCTGCACAACAGATCAGATGCTTCAGCCACAAGGAATTCCTCATCACTCCATCACATCAGGGAAGAAGAGAAGAAGAGTTTGGATTTGATATCCCGCTTTATCACTACCCAAAGGAGTCTCAAAGCGGCTAACATTCTCCTTTCCCTTCCTCCCCCACAACAAACACTCTGTGAGGTGAGTGAGGCTGAGAGACTTCAGAGAAGTCCAAGGTCACCCAGCAGCTGCATGTGGAGGAGCAGGGAATCGAACCTGATTCACCAGATTACAAGTCCACCACTCCTAACCACAACACCACACTGGAAACCTTTGCCTGGCGGATGAAAGCCCAAGAGCAGAAGGCAGGTTGAATCAGATACCAAACATCAAAATGATAATGAAAGACAAAACCTGACATTGTCCTTAGGAATACGAGAAAGGCCCTTCTGGTCAGATCAAAAGCTCCTTTAGCCCAGCATTCGTTCTGCCCTGCCTGTGGCCATAGAGGTGCCTTTGGGGAACTCACAAACAGGGTGTGTCGCTGTTCCCAACCTTTCGTCTTCAATGGCAAACAGCCTCTGAACATGGAGCCATCTCACTTGAGAGTTCCCATTCTCCCACTTGGTAAGGAGCGGTAACAGGCTGACTAAAAAAAGAGAGCATTATATCACTACTACTTTTGAAATTATGTCTAGCATTTTGAGTATTTTAGAATGTGATTGGGCATCTAGGAGCATTAAGGACTGCCTCAGATACAGAATATCAGTATGTTTCCGAGCATAATTCAAAGTGTTGGTGTTGTCCTTTAAAGCCCTAAAAGGCCTTGGCCCACTATACCTGAAGGAGCATCTCCACCCCTATCATTCAGCCTGGACACTGAGGTCCAACTCTGAGGGCCTTCTGCTGGTTCCCTCTTTGCAAGAAGTGAGGTTGCAGGGAAGCGGGCAGAGGGCCTTCTTGGTAGTGGCGCCCGCCCTGTGAAACGCCCTCCCATCAGATGTCAAGGAAATAAACAACTATCTGACTTTTAGAAGACATCTGAAGGCAGCCCTGTTTAGGGAAGTATTTAATGTTTGATAATTTATCACTTTTTTATTCTGTTGAACGTTTTATTCATTTTGAACGTTACAGGAAGCTTGAGTGGTCCAGATGGGAGATCTGATACCAGGGACTGCCTACATTCCTGTTTTTTTTAGCATACCCTGTGGCTCAGGGTATAACTAATAAATTAGTAGTAGTAGTAGTGTAGGGACGTGGGTGGCGCTGTGGGTAAAACCTCAGTGCCTAGGGCTTGCCGATTGCATGGTCGGCGGTTCAAATCCCCGCGGCCGGGTGAGCTCCCGTCTTTCGGTCCCAGCTCCTGCCCACCTAGCAGTTCGAAAGCACCCCTAAGTGCAAGTAGATAAATAGGTACCGCTTTATAGCGGGAAGGTAAACGGCGTTCCGTGTGCTGCGCTGGTGCCGGCTCGCCAGAGCAGCGATGTCACACTGGCCACATGACCCGGAAGTGTCTCCGGACAGCGCTGGCCCCCGGCCTCTTAAGTGAGATGGGCACACAACCCTAGAGTCGGACACGACTGGCCCGTACGGGCAGGGGTATCTTTACCTTTACCTTTAGTAGTAGTAGTAGTAGTAGTAGTAGTAGTAGTAGTAGTATCATGAACAGTCATCGCTAGGGTTGCCATTTTCATTTTCTTCCTCTGCCCCTAGGGTGGATGAATAAGATATGTGGGTGTGTGTCTGTACATATCTACTGTTGCCCCCCTTCCGTATCACATATCTATCTATCTATCTATCTATCTATCTATCTATCTATCTATCTATCTATGAATGACAGGGCTCCTGAACATTTAATAATTGGTGTGGAAAAGGGAATTTAAACAGGTGTTGCTTGTCATAGAATCATAGAGTTGGAAGAGACCACAAGGGCCATCGAGTCCAACCCCCTGCCACGCAGGAAACACCATCAGAGCACTCCTGACATATGGTTGTCAAGCCTCTGCTTAAAGACCTCCAAAGCAGGAGACTCCACCACACTCCTTGGCAGCAAATTCCACTGTCAAACAGCTCTTACTGTCAGGAAGTTCTTCCTAATGTTTAGGTGGAATCTTCTTTCTTGTAGTTTGGATCCATTGCTCCGTGTCCGCTTCTCTGGAGCAGCAGAAAACAACCTTTCTCCCTCCTCTATGTGACATCCTTTTATATATTTGAACATGGCTATCATATCACCCCTTAACCTCCTCTTCTCCAGGCTAAACATGCCCAGCTCCCTTAGCCGTTCCTCATAAGGCATCGTTTCCAGGCCTTTGACCATTTTGGTTGCCCTCTTCTGGACACGTTCCAGTTTGTCAGTGTCCTTCTTGAACTGTGGTCATGCAAGGTTCACCTGTTGAAATCCCAGCTTTTTACACCTGACCACCCTCTTCTGCCCCTGTGCCTTTAACAGCAGCTTGGCATACAGAAATGAAACAGGCAAGGCTGTTCTTGATATGGGAATAAAATAGTGGGAAAGGTTTATTTCAGGGGCGGGAAACCTGCAGCTCCCCAGATGTGGCTGGGCTTCCGTTCCTGTCATCCTTAGACAATGGCCAGGGCTGAGGGGAGTTCAATGACATCTGGAGGATTCCCCATCCTTCGGTTACTTGCTAAGGTTGAAGCTGCAGCTAAAGGCTTAGCCTGTAAAACAGGTGGCAAACTGTGTTTGGGGGATTTCCACTTCGTCGTTTTATTGGGGTTTTTGTTTCGTTTTTAAGTTCTGCTTCAGTAGTTAGCACTGACGGTGTGCTTTTTTTTTTTAAAAAAAAGAATAGATTTTCTTCTTATGAAATATAAATCGTAGCCCTAACTGGGAGAGATGCATTGCTGCTGAAAGATGAGGGGCACCTTTATCTCAACCAGTGAGTCATGTTCATAATTTTAAAAGGATGATCAGCATGGGAACTATAAAGGCCCCCTTGAAAAACCAGCAGCCCCTGTTTATGTGCAATGCTAATTTTCTTGACGGTATCTGCACCACGTGCCCAGAAAGAGGGGACAATATAGCAATATTTCTGGGCACGTGGTGCAGATACCGGCAAGAAAATTAGCAGCCGTGACACTGGCAAGCCATGGAGTCCCCTCAGGGAAGGCCTCTCCCTGCAGTGTCAACTTTATTTAACTAAGTTTTACTGCCTGTGAAACTTTTCTGATGTAAAGAACTGCACATGAACCAGCTCTTTGAAGATTTGGTAAGTAAACTAATCTTTCAGAGAGAGAGAGAGCACCAACACCACAGGTACCCTCATCCATTGGATCTTCAGTTCTGCATTTCCTCCCATGTTGCAAGGTTCATTTTTGTTGCAAACCACAACTGCACAACAACACACCAATGAAAATGTGAGGGGGGCACTTTTTTTATTCAGCAATTGTGATGAAGCGCAACAAAGGATTGCTTTTAATAGACCGCATTGCTGAACTCCAGTTGTTTGTCATAATCCTTTAGCTATTCTGTATGCAGTGGTCCTTGGCTTACATGTGTTATATGGGGGAGCAAAGGTTAAGACGACAGGCAAACACCTCCCTTGTTAGCATCAATGACTAAAAGGGAATTACAGCTTTCCAAAGCAAATAATGTAACATCAAAGGAATTCAATTGCCGGAGGACAACAACCAAGTGTTTGTTTGTTTTTTTTTTTGCTTTGAGTGTTACGTGGAATTGCTAGTTAGATTCCATACCTGCGGGAAAATTCAACCAGCTGAGAAATGGTGAGGTGAAAAGTATAAACAGTAAGGGAACCGGTACGTTATATTGGACCCAAGTGGACCAGCCTCCACTGTCCTCTCCAGACTGTGATCCCCAGCAATGTATATTTCCTGTGGAACGCCCTCCCACCAGATGTCAAAGAGACTTTTAGAAGACACCTGAAGGCAGCCCTGTTTAGGGAAGCTTTTAATGTTTGATGCATTACTGTATTTTACTATTTTGTTGGAAGCCACCCAGAGTGGCTGGGGAAACCCAGCCAGATGGGAGGGGCATAAATAATAAATTATTATTATTATTATTATTATTATTATTATTATTATTATTATTATTATTATTATTATTATTTAGGGGGTTGGAGGCTGAGTGTGTCCCTCCAGGGCTCTATTGCTGGGACTTATTCAGAACTCTGCCCTAGGTCACACCCCCTCACTGCCCCAGTTTAGTGACCTCCATGATGGCGTTTGCTGGGTGGAATATGCCCTCAAGGTGTGAGCATGCAACTGGCTTATGTGGACAGAGAGAGGTGGGTGTAGGTGTAGAAACCTCTTGACATCTACATTGCAACCTGCCGTATGAGTCATCTTCTGTTACACCAGCACTTTTTGTACTCCTTCTGCCTCCTCTGGCCCTACTCAAGCAACTTATCTGCATCAAGAAGGACTGAATGACTCACATCCGGTGCTCAAATGCAACGGAATCGCCCCTGCTGATTCACACAGGCTGATTCAAAGAAGGCGAGGCCATAGCAGGGACTCATGCAGAGACGTAACGGGCAGTATTCTGAGTTCAGGGAATTCTATCTGTATCGAGGCAAAAGCGATTGAATTCTCTGCTCGCATCCAGTAAAGAGATGTAGCAGAATTGTCTCCACGGCTAACAGGGGCCAAGTCAAAGGAGTAAAGGGCAGAGCAGTGACTCATACTGAGATGCAGCAGGCAGCCTCCTCTGTGGGGTGTGCGAGCTTTATCAGTGTGCCCTGTGCCTTACAGTGGGAGTGACAGCAGAGTAAACATGGTGGTCCAGCCCTTGGCCAATTAAAAATTGCTCTTGTTAAAAATTGCCTTATTTTTTCATGTATAAGATGATGGTTTTTTTGCTAAAAACATTTACTAAAAAATTGGGGATCGTCTTACACACGGATGGTGAATACCCCGGGTTTTTTTTTAATATTAAAAAAAGCCACTACTTCTCTTCCCATGGCTATCAACTTTGGGCTACCAAAGTTGTGCTGCTTGATGTTTAAAATATTGATTTATTAATTTTGGGTTAAAAAAATAGGGGTTGTCTTATACATGGGGGTGGAAAAATACAGTAGCTGCTGACCAGAGGGTTAAATATGAGAACTTTACTAAACCCCAGTGCAAGTCCCTGTTGCAGATCTTTGAGAAACCAGAAAGACAGGTGTGGTTTGGAGAGCTCACAGTGATCAGAACTGTAATCTCAGGGGAGAGGGAGGGGTGCTTCTAGTACAAATTGCTTTCCCATACAGGAAACTCAGTGATTTTGTATGGTTTCGATCCTAAGCCAGGCTGCAACAGGGCTGCCTTAGCTTGGTGATGTGTGTTCCCTGAATCACAATCTCAAAGGGAAGACTTGGGGACAAAAGGAAGAGGTAGGTGTATGCCCAGAAAGGTAGGTTTGATGGCATGTGTGGCTTGCCCAATGATGTGCAATGTTGTTCCCAGAATACTTTTGTTTTGAAGAGTTGCCAGCCATCAGGCGTTGCTGTCTCCGATTCAGTATGAAGTGCTTTGTGCCACAACACACATATTTTTGCACCAGAGGATTTGCCTTCCTGCTTAATCCCAGCTAGGGGCATGGGATAAAAGCATTTTGGTTTCCATTTAAAGGTGAATGCATCAACTTCACACTTTCTGAAACAATCCATGAACCAAGACGCCGTTACCCTTTGATAATGCAGTTTTCCAATTAAACAACATTTACAAAATATACATCTGTTAGAGGAAAGGGGGCGTAAAAGTGAAGGTGTTCCTGAAAATAACATACACAGATGCATTTGATATGGGGAAATAGCTTGCAAAACTGTGTACACGTGTTAAACCTGCATACAAAAATGGGTTTGATAAGAGAAATTTGCAGTAAAATGCCGATGAAATGTGGAGAATGGACTAGAAGAAAGAGAAACTGAAAGAACTGAAACTGGCAGATCCTTGCAGTCCTAACCAGTGGCGTAGCGTGGGGGGTGCAGGGGGCCCCCGGCCGCACCGGGCGCAACATCTGGGGGTTAGGGTTAGGAGGCGCAAATCCACGGGTTAGGGGGCGCAAATCCACGGGTTAGGGGGCGCAAATCCACGGGTTAGGGGGCGCAAATTACTTGCCTTGCCCTGGGTGCTGATAACCCACGCTACGCCACTGGTCCTAACTCCAGCCCCTGATTTGCCTAGACTGGCTGAATGTAGTAGAGTGGAGGGAGGCACCAGCTGGGGAACCCCCCCCCCCCCGGAAGAAGGCTCAGAGCCCAGGGATTGGTGGTGGGATGAAGATGACTGGTCAGAGGGAGAAGACTGGGAGGAGGAGGTGTCAGAAAGGGAAGAGGGAACAGGGTTTAGTGAGCAAGAAAATGCTGGGACAGAGAGCAGTCCAGAATCAGAGGCAGAAGCATGGGCATAGCCAGGGGAGGCAGGGAGGGGCAGCTTCACCCCCCCCCCAATAAATGAAAATAAATAAAAATACATAGCTAACTGAGGTTCTGCCCCGCACAAGAGGCTTGCTCCTCAACGAAAGGCTCCCCCGCAAAAAATAATAATCCCGTGGGCAGAAGCAGAGGCTGGGGAGGAGGAGGACTGAGAGGCAGAAATGAGGCAGGCTGTTGAAGAAGCTAGGGGTTTCCCCCCTCCTGGTCCCCCCCCCCCCAGTCTCCCAGACCAGAAGAGGCACAAAGAGGAAGGAACAAAGACACGCCTGTTGGCAGAGTCTCAGATTGCTTGGGAAGGACCTGAGAGAGGAGGAGACTTAGGAAACTGTAGGAAGACAGAACTTCAGTCGCCACAACGGCTTCATAGATGCAAGATCAACCGGGGAAAGTTGCTGTGCTCACTAGGCCTGGCCTCCTGAGCAGGTCTTGTTTCCTTGAATAAAGAGCTAAAAGGTTTTTTTTTAAAAAAAGGTAAAGGACTCCTGGACGGTTAAGTCCAGTCAAAGGCGAATATGGGATTGTGGCGCTCATCTCGCTTTCAGGCTGATGGAGCCAGTGTTTGTCCACAGACAGCTTTCTGGGTCATGTGGCCAGCAGGACTAAACTGCTTCTGGCGCAATGGAACACCATGAAGAAAACCAGAGCATATGGAAACACCATTTACCTTCCCACCACAGCGGTACCTATTTATCTACTTGCACTGGTGTGCTTTCAAACTGCTAGGTTGGCAGGAGCTGAGACAGAGCATTGGGAGCTCACTCCGGTGCGTGGATTTGAACCACCGACCTTCCAATCGGCAAGCCCAAGCATCTCAGTGGTTTACACCACAGGGCCGCATGCACTGATGTCATGTGATTTATTGCTGACCTGCTGGCTCCCATTCCTGATGGAAGGCTCTGCCTCTCCACCCAATAATCCATTAGGCTGTGCCTCATGATGGAAAAATCACAAGGATCCACCCCATGACCAGTTCAAACTGTTGCTATCTCTACCCACTGATCGTCCCACCTCCTCCCTCAGGCTCCTTCACCTCAATGAACTGAAAATTTTAGAATCACAAATTGGCAACTATATTATTTGGACATGAGTGAATTCAGTGACTGAATGATAACAACATTTAGTTCCAAGCAAGTTCTGTGGCTTGCCAATTAAGTTATGCTAATTAAAATATCTTCATTATGTTTACAGATTTTGTTCTGCTTACAATGTCTGAGTTTTCACAGACTTGGAGGAATTATTTGGCAGTCAGAGCTGGCTAGCTCCAGAGGGCGGCAAGATACTGAATCCCTAAAATGGGCAAAGTAAGAATGGTGGGAACTAAAATTATGGAAGCAGAATAAAGTATGAAAAGTCAACTCGTGCAAAATATGCTTCGTTTATACACCTTAACTGGCAAGTTACAGAAGTTGAAAACTCCTATAGTTGGTGGGCCAGGCACATACATAATCACACATCTTTAACACACAAGTGATTTTCCATGGAAACAGAGTCATATACTTTACCAGTAAGTCTACTCATTTCATCTTCTACTTTCGCCATAGATTTTACCCCAATGTTTGTGGAAAACTCTCCAACACCCTTTATCTGTCCTGACTGTGCAGAATGCAAAAAAAAAAAAAGTTCAGCAGAACTAACGCTCATCTTTAATTACACACTGAGTCTTATAGCTATTCGGAGCAACAAACTTCAAAATGCAATTGTGCCCCTGCAAATTAGCCATTATGCAATTGCAAAATGAATGGATAACCGTTTGCACCTTAATTATTTATAAATGTATTTCTGTACTGCCATATCATGGTGGGGGGGGGCAGGGGAGCAGTGTGTAACAATTTGTAAAAACAGTACCGATAAGCATTAAAGTGGCTGTCTGAGATTAAATATTTGCAAGAAGAGTTCTTCTTCTCCACAAGGACATTTTCTCCTCTGCTTTGATCTCCGTGCGACACATCTTGCTGCAGTAGAAGGAATTGCACACTTAGTACAATATCAAAGCCCTTCATCCCCTCAGTTGGTCAGGTGGGGACCTTGAAGCCTGGATAAAATCCAGCTGCCGCCTGTGGGGTGGGGTTTCCCAGCCCTGCTTCATAGGAAAACTTTGATTTGGCTGGTACTGCACAGTCCACTTTTAATCTCACTTTAATTACAGAGCTGTCAAATGCCTGGCTTAATCTGGTTCTCACCGAGGTACGCTTTGGGGGTGTTTTGCCTCTGCCTGCAGGTTCAGCAGTCAAGAGCAAGGACCAGGCATGTCATGCCAGCTGATCCAAGCACATTCTGTTATACTTGCAAAAGTTACATAAATATCCCTTTGCTTCAAAGCACCCTCTCTTCTACGGTTCAAAGTTTGCCCCCAGTCCTGGTATTTGATAAGCTCTTTACTTGAATTCAGAAAATTGCTGAGACTCCTTGTTCGGATGGTACATGATTGTGAGTACAGCGGTACCTTGGTTGTCGAACTTAATCCGTTCGACTCCCAGAACTGTTTGAAAACCAAGGCGCGGTTTCTGATTGGCTGCAGGAGCTTCCTGCACTCAACCGGAAGCCACGTCGGACGTTCAGCTTCTAAAGAACATTCGAAAACCGGAACACTTACTTTCAGGTTTTCGACGTTCGGGAACCAAAACGTACATGTACCAAGGCGTTTGAGAACCAAGGTACAACTGTATTTCTTTGTTCACTGGTGTAGAAGCAGCAGCAATCTCCATCTTAGTCTGTGAACCACTAAGCCAGTCTGACAATAGCAGATACTGTTGGACTTTGACGGGGCAGGGGATAGGCTTTAGTAGACATTCGATTAGTCATAGAGTAGACCCAATGGACCTGACTAACTAGGGCCCATTGTTTTCAATGGCTCTTCTCTGGGGGCCCAGAGCAGCCGCCCCTCTGAGTTTCTGCATCTCAGCCATTTAGCTGCATCTCAACAACATAATTCACCATCACCAGGGTTGTAAAGACTGCGGAGAGAATAATTGGGTGCATTCTTCCCACCTTGGATCAAATCTATGCTTCCAGGTGCCATAAGAAAGCTGCACAGATAGCGCAGGATAGTGCGCACCCCGGAAATGATCTCTTTCAGCTTCTGCCTTCTGGAAGAAGGTACAGGGTTATAAAGACTAGGACTAGGCGCCTGAGAAACAGTTTCTATTCAAATGCGATTTTGGTTCTAAACGCAGTGTAAGGTAGTCTCTATGGGAGTATATTGTATTTAATTATGGGGTACCAGAGTTTTTAGGGGGCTAACCAGGCTGGGATAGCTGGGACAGCAGGCTTGTTGGTTTTTGATGTAGATTTTTTCTTTTTTTTCCAAATGAGTTTTTATTGGTTTATCATTATATATACATATAAACAAATACAAAGTATAATACATAAATTACCGTGTTTTTTGCTCTATAAGACTCACTTTTTCCCTCCTAAAAAGTAAGGGGGAATGTGTGTGCGTCTTATGGAGCGAATGCAGGCTGCGCAGCTATCCCAGAAGCCAGAACAGCAAGAAGGATTGCTGCTTTCACTGCGCAGCGATCCCTCTTGCTGTTCTGGCTTCTGAGATTCAGAATATTTTTTTTCTTGTTTTCCTCCTCCAAAAACTAGGTGCGTCTTGTGGTCTGGTGCGTCTTATAGAGCGAAAAATACGGTACATGTGTCATATCCAGTCCATGAATCATACATATATGACATAGTTGTTTTAAGCTCCACTGAGCCTTAGACTTCCCTCCACTCCTTTGGTAAGTATCAGATAAATTCTGGAATCACGTATTTTATCTCCTTTACTTATTAGTCGTTCGCTGTTAGAGTTATTCCAGTCCTGCCAGTGTCGTCAAAGCTCTACAATTAGATGTAGATTTTTTCAATGTCATTGTTCTGTATGGGACAATGACAATAAAGATTATCGTATCGTACTGTATCGTAAAGGCAGTGGGAATGGCCTGGGACAGGTTGTGGGTTGGGTCCACATGAGCAGGGATGGCCTGAGATGTTTTGGCACCTGAGGCAAAATGCCCCACCATCACCCTCATAATGGGGGGGGGGGGCACACTCAGAAAAGGCTTCTTGAGGCAAAGTCCTTGTGAAGGTTCCTTGCCACCTGGCGGTGAGGCTTTGCAAGGGCTTTTCCTGAAGGAGAAGACCTGGTTGAATCTCCCTTTTCCTTCCCTTAAAGAAAAGGCCTTGCAATAGAACTTTTTTTATGTACGCTACAACAGCAGCAAGAATACTCATCGCAAAGTATTGGAAGACACAAGACCTACCCACTTTGGAAGAATGGCAGATGAAGCTGATTGACTGTATGGGACTTGCAGAGATGACTGGCAGAATCCGGGACCAGGGAGAAGAGTCGGCAGAAGAAGATTGGAAAAAATTTAAGGGCTATTTACAAAAATATTGTAAAATTAAGGAATGTTGAATGATGCTGGAGTGAAATTAAGTGGTTTCAAGCTGTAACTATGATAAAACGACTTTCTTTTTGTAAGCAAGAATTTAAAGCTAATAATCTAAGATGTTGAGATAAGGATTTGCTGTACAAACTGGGTATACAAGAAGGGGAGGTATGAGGAGGTCGGGGAAATAAGTTACAAGAAAATAAGGTGTGAAATTTAAGTGTTTTTAATATTTTTATGTTTGTTTTTTCTTTTGTTTGTAAAAAATTGGAAACTTTAATAAATATCTTTTAAAAAAAAAGGCCTTGCAAAGCCTTGCCAAGCCACTGGGGTGCAAAGCTGTGCACTGGCAACACCTCCTTATGCCAGGACTCTTGGCGAGAGTGGGGTATCTGCAAAGCTTTGCTGCTGGTCTCTCTCCACCCCTAGGGGCAAGGGGGCCCCAACAAGTAATGCTGTGCTCTTTTGCTGCTGCGAAAGCCTCCCTTACCTGGATTACTGCAGCTTCTGTACTTACGCAGGAAGAACCGGGTGCACAAATATAGGATGAGGGACACCGGGTTTCTACCAGTATGTGTGAAAAGGATCTAGGGGTCTTGGTGGACCACGAGCTTAACATGAGTCAACAGTGTGATGCAGCAGCAAAAAAAAGGTAATGCTGTTCTAGGGTGCATCAACAGAAGCGTACAGATCAAGGGAAGTAATAGTACCACTCTATTTTGCCTTGGTCAGACCACAGTTGGAATACTGTGTCCAGTTCAGGGTGCCACAATTTAAGAAGGATGTTGACAAGCTGGAATGTGTGCAGAGGAGGGCAACCAAGATGATCAGGGGTCTGGAAACCAAACCTTATGAGGAACTGTTGAAACAGTTGGATATGTTTAGCCTGGAAAAGAGGAGGCTGAGAGGAGATATTGATAGCCATCTTCAAACACCTCAAGGGCTGTCACATGGAAGAGGAAATACAGTGGTGCCCCGCAAGACGAATGCCTCGCAAGACGGAAAACTCGCAAGACGAAAGAGTTTTCTGTTTTGGAGGTGCTTCGCAAAACGAATTTCCTATCGGCTTGCTTCGCAAGACGACAATGTCTTGTGAGTTCCTGCTGGTTTTTTTCCTCCCCCCCCCTTTTCTAAGCCGCTAAGCCGCTTATCAGCTGATCCAATCAGCAGATAAGCCGCTAAAAGCCGCTAATAGCGCTAATCCGTCAATGGGCTTGCTTCGCAAGACGAAAAAACCGCTAGACGAAGAGAATCACAGAACGGATTCTTTTCGTCTTGCGAGGCACCACTGTAAGCTTCTTTTCTCTTGCTCTGGAGGGCAGGACTCAAACCAATGGCTTCAAATTTGCAACCACATTATTGAAATCTGGTTATTGTCACAGAAAAATATGAACCACCCTGAGATCTAGGGGTATTGGGTGGTCTACTACTACTACTACTACTACTAATATACTTCTGCTTGCAAAAGTTCCTACTGATCTTATAGAAGAGTTACTGTATGCAGGCTTCCATGGACAGAATAGCATGCATAACTTCTGACAAGGATCACTGTCTGATTATGCCACAAATAACCAAAAACGTTCTTTTATCTGCCACTAATATGCTCTGATTTACTTCTTGGATCCAGATCTCCGTGTCTCTGCCAAACCTAATAGATTTCAAGTCATTAAGTGAGATATTTAAGTGGCTGGCAATAATCCTAATAATTTTCTGCTCAGTTGCACAGTAGAAAAACTTCTTCTTTACAGCCAAGACTTTGCTCCATATGTTCTCATTTGGAGGTCCACAGGTGACAGTTCCTGACATCTGCAAACATTATGTGCAACTAGACAAACAAAGTTCTTCTTGTTTGTGCAGACTGTGTCTTGCGTCAGTGACCATGTTCCTCTAAACCGCTTTATCTCCTGCTCTGTGTAAGAGTCTCATACAGTACTTATTCCTAGAGCCGCAAGCTATAATTGGTTTCACTGATAAATTTACTGGATGCTTTAATCAAACAATGGTAAATCTTATTTGACTGGGCTGAGACTTAATGGACCCATTTTAAACTGCCTTTAGCTATATGTTTCTAAGTGCCCTATTTTAACAGGGAAAGAACAGGGAAATATTAAAGATGGCTTTTCTTACTAATAAGTACCTTTTTGTTTTAAAAAATGAATAACATTATAGAAAATTTTTAAAATAAAGTAACTTTCGGCATATTCATCACATTTCTCCAGTTCCTAGAACAGCCACAAACTGAGCTTTTGGCACATTTTATTTGAATGTCATCAGCCAGTTACAGGGAGGAATAAAATAACATGTGTGTGTATGTGTGCGTGTGCGTGCGTGTGCGTGCATAATTGATCACACAATGCCCATGGCAATGCCCCTCAAATATTTTATTGGGGGACCCAAAGGCCCTCAGCCCCTAGGAGTTGGCTCCTACGGCCGATTAATAGTTCATAGGTTAATCAACCAACAATTCTTTAACTTGCTAACAGTGCTATGCATTCCAGAAGCCATTTGGCATATCTTGTGCAGTAGATACAGCAACATACTGAAGGCCGCAGGCTGGGAATCTGAATGTGACCACAGCTTCCCATTTGCATGCAGTAAAACCAACGAGAATGTGATTGTCGCTTTTTGCTGCATGTTGAGCTGCCCTCAAAGACTTCCAAAGCTGTCTTTCAGGCAGAATGCTACTGCTTGCCTCTTCATGGGTGTCCAGAGAAGCGGACACGGAGCAATGGAGCCAAACTACAAGAAAGAAGATTCCACCTAAACATTAGGAAGAACTTCCTGACAGTAAGAGCTGTTTGACAGTGGAATTTGCTGCCAAGGAGTGTGGTGGAGTCTCCTTTTTTGGAGGTCTTTAAGCAGAGGCTTGACAACCATATGTCAGGAGTGCTCTGATGGTGTTTCCTGCTTGGCAGGGGGTTGGACTCGATGGCCCTTGTGGTCTCTTCCAACTCTATGATTCTATGATTCTATAGTGAGTAGTGCAGGAGTTGGTACCTGGAATTTTAGATCCAAATCTGTATGCTGATTCTTACTTTTAAAGCCTTAGGCTTGCTACTAAACATGACAGCGAAATGAAGCCTTCCTCTTCAAAGTCTCTAACAGGGCAAGGATGTTGGCTCCATGTTTGGGTTTGAAAGATGCCCAGAAACCTCTGGCTGGCCACAGTTGGAAAGAATGCTGAGTTTATAGAGGGAACTGTGGTCTTACTGAGGATGAAAGTTCCTGTGTTTAGGCAGGCTCCCGAAAGACCATTCAGTGTCATGGAAACCTTTGAAGAGGGGAAAATGTGCTCAGCTTTGCTTACTAAATATGTAGGTATGTCTCGCTTTGTTACAGTAGGTAATACACAGCTGAGGACCAGATAGCAATCTTCTGGCACTTGGTTTTATCCTCAAAATCTTAAGTACTTGCTATATTTGTAGTTAGGATGGAAGGAATTCCCCCTCTCAGGGCAAAATTGCTGCCTATTGTGGGAAAGTACTGTTCTTCCCCTTCAGCAATGCGGTAGTGGCACAGGCCACAGGCCTGCAGCCCGTTTTCAAAATTTATTCTTTGCTTGTCTACCAGCACTTCTGGAGAAGGAAGTCCTGGCTTCTGCTGCCTGGGCCTGTGGTTTAGTATAATCTGAAAAACATGGTCCTTGCAAACAGGAGATCCCATACCCTTAGTGCTAGGGCCTGAATAGCTCTTATGATGCATTTTTGCTTTAGAATTCTATCAACGTTACCATTAACCTTATGAAAGATGTTTTCGTATAACTCATCCTTTTCAGTGCTCTCCCATGCTGCTGGTTTATAGCCAGAGCTGCACATACGCCCACAATTCTGTA
Source organism: Podarcis liolepis (assembly GCF_965112155.1). Classification (NCBI taxonomy): domain Eukaryota; kingdom Metazoa; phylum Chordata; class Lepidosauria; order Squamata; family Lacertidae; genus Podarcis; species Podarcis liolepis. The sequence goes on from NC_139571.1 coordinate 36,919,564, forward strand.
CAAGTCCTGAAAAGTTGATACAGTGGTACCTCGGGTTATATACGCTTCAGGTTACAGACTCCGCTAACCCAGAAATAGTGCTTCAGGTTAAGAACTTTGCTTCAGGATGAGAACAGAAATCGTGCTCCGGCGGCGCGGCGGCAGCAGGAGGCCCCATTAGCTAAAGTGGTGCTTCAGGTTAAGAACAGTTTCAGGTTAAGAACAGACCTCCGGAACGAGGTACTTGACCCGAGGTACCACTGTACTTGATTTCACTTGCAAAGAATAATCACTTGCAAAGAATAATCACTTTTTAAAAGTTAAGGCAGGTTTCTAGTCCTAGGGGGTGCAAAGCATGTAGGCAATGAGCGGTGAAATCTTCTGAAGGTGGAGGTTGCAAAAATAAGAGAGCCAGGGTGGTGTGGTGGTTAAGAGCGATAGACTCGTAATCTGGGGAACCAGGTTCGCTTCCCCGCTCCTCCACCTGCAGCTGCTGGGTGACCTTGGGCCAGTCACACTTCTTTGAAGTCTCTCAGCCTCACTCACCTCACAGAGTGTTTGTTGTGGGGGAGGAAGGGAAAGGAGAATGTTAGCCGCTTTGAGACTCCCTAGGGTAGCGATAAAGCGGGATATCAAATTCAAACTCTTCTATAAGGGCTGCATAGGCACAGTGGCGGAGGAGGAGGAGTGCGGGGGGAGCGCACCGCCCCTGGCAGCGCGATCCCAGTGGGGTGCCATCACAGCTGCCCCCCTGCCCATGCTGGGCACCATGCCCCTGAAGGCAGCATGCCGGGCCCCTGTGGGCAGCGCACCACGCCCCCAGGACACGCGCCTGCCCCGCCCCCGTCTGCTCTCCGCCACTGCATAGGCACCCCATATTTAAAGCACTTTAAATCTCATTACTTCCCTCCTAAAAAGAGTAATTCTGGGAACGGTAGTTACAGATAGGTAGCCGTGTTGGTCTGCCATAGTCAAAATAAAAAAGTTCCTTCCAGTAGCACCTTAAAGACCAACTAAGTTAGTTCTTGGTATGAGCTTTCGTGTGCATGCACACTTCTTCAGAAACACTTCTGTTTCAGTGTATCTGAAGAAGTGTGCATGCACACGAAAGCTCGTACCAAGAACTAACTTAGTTGGTCTCTAAGGTGCTACTGGAAGGAACTTTTTTATTCTGGGAACTGTAGTCTACACTCCACAGAGCTACAATCGCCAGCACTCTTAAGGAACTCTAGTTCTCACGAAACCTTGTGGGGAGGAAGTACGGTGCTTTAAATATGTATTGCGTATGAAGTCAAGATTTCCGGAGGCCAGGAGCTCTGTTCAAGTACACAACAAAGGAGGCCTAGTTAACTAATGTTAGGAACATGGAGCTGAACCGTTATCACAGCTGGGTGATCAAAAGTTATAAACACACAGAAGGCACAGGTGAAGCATTTGCACACCCACAGAGGAGAGGAGCGACCAACCTTCTCAGACCCAGGAACACCTGAACAGATTTTTCTCAAGGGAATGTGGCCCATGACTTCGGCTAAACATTAGGAAGTTCTGACACTAAGAGCTATTAAGGCAGTGGAACGGACTCCCTTGGGAGGTTGGGGACTCTCCTTTCTTGGAGGTTTTTAAGCAGAGGTTGCATGGTCAGCTGTCATGGACGATCTGGTGGAGATTCCTGCATTGCAGGGGGTTGGACTAGATAATCCTTCCAAGTCTATGATTCCATGAGAGGAGAGAGGTTAGAAGGTGGAAAGGAGAGAGTTGACCACCCTTTGTGGACCATCTTACTACCCCAGATAGACATGGGTGGTGCTGTAGTCTAAACCACAGAGCCTCTTGGGCTTGCCGATCAGAAGGTCAGCGGTTTGAATCCCCCTGACAAGAATGAGCTCCCGTTGCTCTGTCCCAGCTCCTGCCAACCTAGCAGTTCAAAAGCATGCCAGTGCAAGTAGATAATTAAGTATCGCTGTGGTGGGAAGGTAAATGGCACTTCCATGCGCTCTGGTTTCCGTCACGGTGTTCCGTGTGCCAGAAGCGGTTTAGTCCTGCTGGCCACATGACTCTGAAAGCTGTCTGTGGACAAACGCCGGGCCTCTTGGCCTGAAAACGAGATGAGCACCGCAATTCCAGCCTTTGACTGGACTTAACTGTCCAGGAGTCCTTTACTTTTTACCTTTTACCAGACAGACAGAATCAACAAGCAATGGTCTCACCGCACACTAATTTTTGGCCATTTTCATCTCAAAAAATTAAAGAGTTGGCCTTTGAACATGTTAAATCTTCTCTTACCTCTAAAAAAAAATCCAAAATGGTGCCCCAACGCTGGGGAGGGAAAGGAGCTGCAACATGGACTCCTCAATACATGACCACGGACTTCTGCAGGTGGTGACAGAAAGAGTCATATTGCAGTGGCAACAAGAATTTTCCTTAATTTCAATTCATTAAATTTAGCATGCGGGGGGCGCACTTTATCTAATTATGTAATTCAGTATTTGAACTATTGGTATTAATAATTGTACAATAAACTGATGTTGTTATAATGAGGCTATTATTGGATTGCAACTGAAAACTAATAAAAAAATTATTACAATAGTTTCCCTTAATTTCAGTAGAGGGCTTAATTTAAATGGGAACTGCTAATCCTGGAACGGCAAGCACTGGTTTGCCAATGGAGATTCACTTCTGAATAACAGTGCTTGACCATGGCCCCATGTTCTCTGAAGCTCCATAATTTTAAAAACAAAATTATGTTTTAACATATGTGGATTGGGAGCTAAGGGAGAAGAACCACCAAAAGACTGAAAATATAAGAGCAGAAACATTCCGTCAAATTAAAAACACCAACTTTTATTGTTTACAATGTCTTTAATGTAGTTTCTTGCAAAAAAATAAGTCAACAAGCCACTGCAATGCTAATTTATCAAATGCTGCTCTGTGGAGCAATTCCTCCCCCTGCCACGCCCCCCCTTGCTATGAACATATTTTAAAGGCACTTTTGTCAAAACCTTTGAAGCTGAGAGCGCTAAAACGTATTCTCAGGTAATTCAATGTGGTTTCTATGACATCCACACACACACCCATCTTCACACAGAGAGACAAAAACACACAGCAAAGCTATTTATGATATGCAACTTAAATGTTGCTTGCATAGTACAAATGTGCCCACTCCCCTTAACGACATCCTAGACCAGATTTGGACAGGGTTTTTAAATGCCTTCCAAAGTCCAGTGAAGCCAGAGAGAGATGGCAATTTATTCTGAGAGTTAAAGGCAGTGTGAAAGAGGTGTGTGCATGCTCTGCCCAATTTTACCATGCTTTAAAATTTTTTTTTGGGGGGGTGCCTCTATCACTCCCCAAACCCAAAAAAACTGACCTGAGCAGGTAGAACAGTGGGGCAAAAAGAATATGTGCATACGCTGTGGGAAGCGAAGTGTTTTGCAAACAACATGCTTTAGTTTTTCCCCACACGTATCCTGTGAGAGCAGGATTCTGCACTAGATGAACCACTGGCCTGATCCAGCACGATCCTTATGTGCTTAATATTTAAGTCTCTTAAAAACTATTGTGTTTCCAGCTTGCAATATGTAACCTACATACCTGCTTTCTGAGGAAGAAAGACTAGAAATTTCCAGAAAGAGCAATTTTATTTCTGGAGGGTGGGCATCCCAGTAGCTCTCGCAGAGCTAAAAGACTGGTTATTTCAACAAAAGGCATGGGTTGGTTGGTTTTTTTTGTAGTTTCCTTAACTACTGGATACATTAAAATAATAGGGAGGCCCTAATCTCCATAACTTTTAAAAAACCCACCATACTGAAGCATACAGCTGGGTTCCAAGGCCTGTTCACATATTACTTGAAAAGTGAATTACTGGTATTTCTTCCTCATAAACGATACCATATTCACACCATACATTTAAAATAGTATCATACCTCTTTAACAGACATGGACTGGGAACTGTAGCTTTGTGAAGGGTGCTGGTCTCACAGAGCTAGTTTCCCCAAACCCTTGAACTACAGTCAGCCTGGATAGTTCAGTTTGGTTAGAGCGTGGTTCTGATGACACCAAGATTGCAGGTTCGATCCCCGTATGGGAGAGCTGCGGACTTGCATCGCAGGGGGTTGGACAAGATTATCCTCAGAGTCCCTTCCAACTCTACAATTTTCTGATTCTGTGATACAGTTCTTGGGGTTCTCCCCGTCTGTTCCAAGTAGTGTAATGGTGCTTTGAATGTATAGTGCAGATGCAAATGTCTTGGGTATATATGGGTGCACTGACCCACCACTGCAAAGAAAAAGTATGTCTGAGCTAGGCTGTGGCGCTAGTGTGTGCATTCAATACTCTTGCTTCCCTAACTGACCCCAGCCCACTCATTTCTTCTGGGGCTGCTTGCTATCAGGGTTCAGGGAAATGCTCCATGCACAGTATGGATTCCTCCCCAAATACTTAGGTGAAAGGGTTGTAGAACAACCCAAGTCAATTACTATAACAAGATGTATACCCACTATAAGAAATACCTGAACAGACATATTGGTTCAAAATGCACCTAACATTTGATTGACTTAAAAAAAATAAATCCCTGGTTACTTCTCAATTAAGGCACATTCCAGAGTGTTCGCAGTCAACTCCAAACACAAATGGGCATATTTAAAACGAGAGGAAGACATACACTTCCAATTACAGATATATAGTTGTTCTGCCCTCTTCCCACACGCCCAATAGTAAAAGCTAAGCATTTGGCTCAGTATGTTGAAATAAATAAAGAAGTTAAACCCAACATGCATGCATGAATGAAAGACGCACACACACATTACCAGCTAAATAAAAAAGGGCTCAATTCTTTGTATTCCTCCCCCCCTTAATTATCCAATTAGAATAAGTCAAAACCTCTTCAAGTTAGGAAACTCAGGACCTGTTTGAACAACATTCTCCACAGAACAGGGTTGTACCCCCCTTTCCTCAACTCTTCTCACTGTGAAGAGAAATTAATGACTACGCATGAGATCCCCTCAGAGATATTTAATCTTGAAAAAAGATTCTCTCCAATGATCAGGGGGATCCTGCTCTTGAGTAAAGGCAAGGTTGCCTGGTTTAGATAGTCACTTCTTTTTGTGATTTACAGAGTGAGAGAGGAGCCATGGAGATTTGGGGTGAGGGAGGAGAGAAGCCCATAATATTTTCCTTCCAGCTATTTTGGACTACAACTCCCATCAGCCGCAGCCAGCAAACTATGGTTGCTGTTCCTCACATGGCTGAATAGCCTCAGTGCAAGAGGATGAGTTGGAGAAGCGTGGTAGATGACTGCAGAGCAGAGGATCTGTCTCCAAGCACAGGCAAGTTGGCTTTGCAGAACAGAATTCCACCAGCATATTTTCTTCCCACAGCAGCAGAACTTATAGTGACAGCAGCAGATCTCCATCTCAATTTGTCTAGATGATTTGTGGGTAGCTTTCCTTTGGCAACACAGCTGAGGAAGTGGAATGGAAAAGTCCAAAGGTTACAAGAGGGCAGGAAAACAGGTTAAGGGCCCCATCCTTTTAAAACTAGGTTGGACGTGAGGAACAGTGAGTATTCCAGCGGCGACTGCTGCTGTCGCCCGAGGAGATACTGGGAGATTGCTGAGGAACGTGGAAACTGCTTGCCAATTCAGAATTATACTTCCTGCATCTGATGAAGCTCTCCACAAGAAGCTTATTGGCATAATAAAAATTGTTGGTCTTTATAAGGTGTCGCAAGTCTTTGCCTTGTTTATGCTTCTATATACAAGGCATAAAATGAGGTGAATTGACTTATGTGCCTCCACAGAAATAGGAGGCTGTGCAGCAGAAAGCTAAAGTTAAAGCCCATCCTCATTCATTTATGGAGTCCTAAGAAGGTCCTGTGAATGCTTTTGAGGACGCCTGATGCTATAAATACAGATTCTGACATTCTGGAAGAAGTTATCTAGTTCCCTCCCAATTCTATGAGCCTATGATTCTAAATTTTGTAACCTAACAGCACTGCAATCATGTCACCTCTCCACACAGACAGTACAGAGAGGGCAGGGAGAAAACACAACATCCAAACAAGACCTGAGTTTCAAAGGCACCCAGACAGACATTTTGAGAATTCAAGAAAATTTTTTAGGAGATGTCTTTATCTCCTCAAGCAATATACTTTAAAGGCCACCTTTTTAAGGAGCACACCAGCACCACAAGGGTGGTTTATACAAATCAAAGTGCACAAACCCCCTTTTTAGTCTGGTTTAAATGTGACTTTGCCTGCAGCTTGTATTGATGGTGATAACATGCTATTAGGTTTTATATACAACCCCCTGCAAACTTTTCAATAACATGTTGCAAAAATTAAAAACAGCGAATTTCACGTTTTAACATACAACACTGCAAGAAAGAAAATAATTTTTTTTGTTTGACATTGATACAGTATTTAGTCCTTAGAATAGTAAACGTATCTGACAAAATATTTTTTTTTTTTTTTAAAAAAGAGAGGCTACCTTATGAACCCAGAATTACAGACCTTTTGCCATTCCTCAGTGAGTGAGAAACAGATTGCATTGTAACAGTAAAAAAGGAATATGAAATTCAGCATACACGCATAAGGCAAACAAGAAATGGTACTTATGCAAGTCATTCCAAACCCCCCAATGTCAAGGACTTACAGGCATCATTGACAATGACGCTTTGTAGGCCCATGGACCTCAAGCCAGGGAGTTACATCACAAGGCAATGGTTCATCCACTGCTACAGACTACAGAGGCAGCCTAGGCCCCAGCTGCATAGTGCAGCCAACCTCCCCCCGCCCCCCAAAGAGTGGCAAATTCCTACTCACTGCTTAATAAGGTGCTTTCATAGAGTTTCTGTTTATTTAGTGAACCCCAGGTCCTTAGTCTATCTACTGCCGCGCCTTCCCTGAAATCCTACCTATTTGCATAGGTGCCGCCGCCTTACAAATGGAAATGGGCTTTTGTTGGCTTGCGAAATCTTTGGCTGCGCTGCACACACTGCTACTTTGCGTGCTTCTAGAGGCAAGCCCATACCGCAAACTGGGAAGCACAGTGAATGTTGCCTGACCTTCCAATACACAAGGCAGTGCTCCTCAGGCTTTGTGAAGCACTTACCTTGAGCAATAGCCTGGCCCATTCATTCAAGTGTGGCAGTAGTTTGCCAGTGATCAAGAAGAGGCTGAGTGTGCTCACAGGAGGAATGCTAACACAACACACAGATGGACTGACTCAGGTAAGCAAGTGAATTTTTAACAGGGCAAAATGCACGCGGAATGCTTTTTGTGTATCCATGGGCCACAACTCATATGTTTGGCCCCAAGTCTCAGGCTTGCATTCTGCTCCTCTACCTCTTTCCCTCACTGCAGGGAGAAAGCACTGCATGATCTCCGGACTATAGCATGCGTATTGGGATCTCTCTAACCATTCAGTTTGCCCCAAGACAGAAGGAGGACTTCAAGATCAACTTCAAGGAGGCTAGAAAGATCCATTCGGATTCAAACAAATACTGTGCAGTCCAGTTCACTGTGCTTTTTCCCTGTGGTGGCCAGAAACCCACGTCAAACAGATAACTGGGTTGAGAACTTTGCTCTCGGAGTCAGAGCCTAAATATTTTTGTCACGCAAAGACACTTTTCAGGAAAAAGAGACCCAAGATATTAAAATTCCCTCTGCCAGCAGAACAGAATCAAAGCCCCCCCCCCCTTTTGATAATCCTATTTCTCTTCCCTCTTTTTTCTTTTTAGGTGTTTCAATAGCTATGAAGACAAGAACAATCCTATCTGCAAGAATGGGGAGCTGTATCAAAAGAGGTAAACTCAAAAACAATTTTAGCAGCATTTTCCAGTCCTTCATACGGTAACCACAGCACTGAATTTTCATAAATATTACCCAATTTTAAAATTGAATGGGGGGAAATGGCCCATAATTGCATAATACACCATCCATTTTAAAGCAGAAGTATTTCCCAAGTTTGTGCTACTGCTATTTATAGTGGAGAACATTGCAGTAAGCAATGGGCACCGTCCACGATGCAAATCTCTTGCGCAAGCCCGAGTGAGGCACAGAGGAACCACATGAATGGATGGATGGTGCCTTCAGGCAACTTCCGGACCTTCTTATGGGGCTAGCACAGCAAAACTTCCCAGTGGATTTTGCCCATATGTCACTACTATTCCCTGAAAAATTGACATATTTATGAACTCCTACAAACAGTTCTAAACTTTAAAAGAGAGACACACATAGCAAGAGTTTTGAGATTAAAATTCTTAATTGTCCATCCAACTGAAAGGCCTCAGAATGGCAAAATAAGGCATCCTTTTTTTCATGTTGATTGTAATAAAACAGCAGGGATAAAATTCTGATAGGATGAGCAGCCCCTGTTTAGGGTTCTCCAAGTCTTCTGTTGCACCTCTGGCATGCTAGCTTTTTGGTGATCCTATATCCACTGTGATTTTTGTATACAATGGGAATTTCTCAGTTCTTTCTACTGTGTATTTCAGAGTGTTTAAGCCATCAGAGTTCATTGTCTCCTTTGTGTGAGCAATTTTGTTGAACCTGCAAGAACAAGAGAGATTCACTGTTGGGAAATCTCCATTTGCAAATAGAACCTTCTTTTGCCTCCTTGAAAGGGTATTCGGGCTAATACGAAGAGAACAAAATATTTTATGTCCCGAATGCTCAAACCTAACATAAACATTTGTGCTGATATGACACAGAAATCTAGGAGACCGTATTTTATTGAACCAGCTAATAGTTTCAAGATGCGGCGCAAGCTTTCAAGTTTCACAAGGAAGAGTTAGGACTCTGGGCTGAAAAGGGGCATAAAACAATCCCTTGCTTTTCCATCTGGCTTAGAGCCGAGAAGCCAGAGTAAACACGATGGTAGGGAGCAGACTTTTCCACCCGTGTGCCTGCTTCATTCACATCTAAAAGAAGTGTAGTAGTTTCGCTTTCTTACATAAAAGGTGGACAACAGAACCCTCACCCCCAATTACTTCCTTGTGAACTATCACTTCAAGCATCTTTCTCTCCCACGCTCAGCTCTGATGCTGAGGTGGAGCTGGGCTAGAGAGGAAAATATTTGAACTGCTGAGCAGAGGGAGAGGGAGATGGAGAATGGCAGGGTTATGTACCCTCACCTGTACACCCTTTCCGTTGTAAAAAGACAGCCCCCGCCTTGCTCCCCCCAGCAACCAATTCTAAGTATGAGCAGGCCATACAAGTCTCTTCACTGTTAGATATTTAAATTAAAGAAAAGGAGAGCCAGCAAAATGGTGTCCTTCATGCTGATGGAAATCTCCTTTCACCCAGTCACGGCTACCATTTTCAGAAATCAAGGTAGGCAATTTTTTTATTTTTTTGCGAATTCCTGCCCCCTGTGAGCCTCCAAGGTCTGCTTTGAAGGAACTTCCTGAACAGTATGGGAGCTTGCGGGGGGGGGGGGGATTGGAGGAAATCACCTCCCACTGAAGGAAGCCTTGCTAGATCATAAAGCCTGCTAGCAGAATGAGAGAGACCACCGGCTTCCACCCAATACCACCATTTGAAAATGTTTGTACAGGATGCAATGAAGAAGGGACCCTACCTCTGTGGGTTGGGCTCATTTTTGTTGTCTCTCGAATGGCGAATCATCCGACATTTCCCAATTGCAGCATCTGGGCGGGAGATTCTCATGCCTTTGAAAACAATCCTGCAAAAGGCACACCAATAGAGAGGCTGTTGTTACATAAAAGCACAGGCATGTTTTAAAGCAGGGGTGGGATGGGAAACCTGTGGCCCTCCAGGTGTTGTTGAACACCCCCTGGTATAGCCAGTCTGGCTAATGGTCAGGAGTACTATAAAGTCCAACATCATATGGAAGGCCACAGTTTCCTCACCCCCGCTTTAAAGATGCCCATGGAACAAAACATAGAAGTCCAGCTGAAAGTAGTTTATCAAATGAAGGTGAAATAATGTTATCACTTATTTCGCTATGTTTATAGTACTTATCTCATTATTATCTATAACAGAGTAATTTATGCAATACCCCTAGGTAAGTCACTTTCACAAGTAGATACAGTGGTACCTCGGGTTAAGTATTTAATTCGTTCCGGAGGTCCGTACTTAACCTGAAACTGTTCTTAACCTGAAGCACCACTTTAGCTAATGGGGCCTCCTGCTGCTGCCACGCCACTGGAGCCAGATTTCTGTTCTCATCCCGAAGCAAAGTTCTTAACCTGAAGCACTATTTCTGGGCTAGCAGAGTCTGTAACCTGAAGCGTATGTAACCCTTGGTACCACTGTATTGATATATAAAGGAGATATATAGATCAGTTTTAACTCTGTCTACATGCTGGTTCAATCCCTGTGAATTCTGATGGCACTACCTCACTGTATTGGGCTGAAGGTTGATCCAGAAAGAAGTCAATATCTTCTTAAAAATGCAAATTCTAATGTAACTTTCCCCAGTCATAATTAGTAATCCAAGAGATATTTGGCAGCTGCGGCATTAGGAAATACAGATTAAGTGCCAGGACTCTTGGAAGGCTTCCACAACAATTTTTGTTCAACAAACTGTTCTCTGCCTGTCCCCTGCTCCATAATGTTATGTCCTTTATGTTCTCAAAAGCTCTTCCCAGACCAGGCCCCATGGATTTCAGAAACTGCCTCTCCCTAGCCAGCCCCTGCTTTATATTCCTACTCTGTATGAGGTTGAGAATTGTTGAGCCTAGGAAGTAGGGCCTTGATATCTGTTGCAGAAATGTTGTGGCTATCATCTCCTTCTGGTAGGTATAGAGTTATGTTGCTGCTCACACACTAAAGGCTCCTGCCACGTTAACAAAACTGTGGTTTCCAAGTCATAAGCAGTATTAGTTACTGTTTATTCCACATTAGTCAGACACTGCCTGTGTAGACACTATACCTTTAAAACACATTTGAAGTACAGTCATACCTCGGGTTGAAGTAGCTCGGGGGTAACTATCTTCGGGTTGTGCACTGCGGCGACCCAGAAGTAACGGAGCCTGTTACTTCTGGGGTTCGCTGATCGCGCATGCGCAGACGATCAAAATGAAGTCATGCGCATATGCAGAAGCGACGAATCGCGACCCGCGCATGCGCAGAAGCGCGGACGTGGGTTGCGTTCGCTTCTGGATGCGAACAAGCCTTCGGAACGGATCCTGTTCTCATCCAGAGGTACCACTGTACTCCCCCCCTCAAAGAATTCTGGGTACTGTAGTTTACTGCTCAGAGAGTCACAGTTCCCAGCAACCCTTCACAAAACACAGTGCCCAGAATTCTTTGAGAGGCAAAGTGTGCTTCGGATGTGTGTACACAGTCACCATCCGGGGCACTGTGTTTAGTGTGTGTACTGCAGTTTAAGAAGTGGTAAGAACAGTTCAACTATGGAACCGTTTCCAAAAGGAATTGGGGTCTCTCTTCCTTTAAGCAATAGTCGGGATGCTTTTGCTCTGGGTTGCCTACAAGCCTCCATGCCTGCCCCCCCAACTCTTACAGTTCAGCCTGGCTTTTAGTCCGTACAACCCATTTCATTTGACTTTTAGTTTTGTTGGACGACTTTTCCCAACTCCCCAACTTTTGTGCTTACATTGTGTTTTTCAGCTATGGGCGTGAGGGGGGGTAGAAGTGGCACTAACTAAATTAATAATTGTCAAGAGCCGTTTACCTTCTCATGTCAAGAACGGCTCACCTTAAGGAGCACTGAAATAAGAAGTAGCTAAAAACATGTCTTCAGCCTAGCAATAAAGGGCTTCAGGGCTGAAAAGCAGGTTTCTGAGCAACAGTGGAAAGGGGAAAGGAGGTACTCTTGTAACTCTGCTTTTAACTTTTAACCGAGTTAACATTTGGCTTAACGTTTTGCATCACGGCCCTCTGCCATTACTGGAACGCCCGTTCTTTAAATTAAATGAAAATATACAATAAGGATACAGTGGTACCCCGCAAGACGAACGCCTCGTGAGACGAAAAACTCGCAAAACGAAAGGTTTTTTCGTTTTCGAGTTGCCTCGCAAGACGAATTTCCCTATGGGCTTGCTTTGCAAAACGAAGCTTGCCCCGGGGACAGCGGGTCTTCTCTTTTGAAGCAAGGGGCGGCGGGGAGAAGCGATCTTCTCCCCGCAGCCCCAGATCCGGGGACAGCGGGAAGCGCTTCGCGCTGCCCCCGGACCTCTTTTGAAGCAAAGGGCGGTGGGGAGATCGCTTCTCCCGGTGCTCCGAAGCCGGGCGGGGGGGAGGGAACACCTTCTGAAGGCAGGCGGGGGGCGAAAGTCTTTGCTCCCCCCTGCCTGCCTGTCCCGGAGGGCTTTTGAAGGCAGGCGGGGGGAGCAAAGACTTTCGCCCCCCACCCGCCTTCAGAAGAGGTCCAGGACCTCTTCTGAAGGCTGGCGGGGGGCAAAAGTCTTTGTCCCCCCTGCCTGCCTTCCCAGGGGCTTTTAAATCGCCCCGGACAGCGGAGAAGTCCTCCGCTGTCCCGGGGCGATTTTAAAATGCCGCCCGCCAGCATTTTAATATCGCCCGGACAGCGGAGAAGTCCTCCGCTGTCCCGGGGTTTTTTAAAATGCTGGGGGTGGGAAGAAAAGCCCTTGTCCCCCCCCCAGCCTTCAGAAGAGGTCCGGGGACAGACTGTCCCCGGACCTGGTCTGAAGGCGGTTTCCCTAGGAACGCATTAATTGATTTTCAATGCATTCCTATGGGAAACCGTGCATCGCAAGACGAAAAAACCGCAAGACGAAGAGACTTGCAGAACGAATTAATTTCGTCTTGCGAGGCACCACTGTACTTCTGAGCATGCTCAGAGTTCCTTTGGCTTCTGACAGTTCCAACATCCTGTGCTCAGCACACTTAGAATTAAAAGAGAAGGAAGTCTGGCCAGGGGTTCCCAGAGCCCTGGTAACCTTTATTTTGAGAAAACGAAACAGTGAATTCATTTCCTTTGACAGTATTCTTAAAACACCATCTACATTTTTTAAAAAAGCATTTAAGACTTAGGCATCTTAAATCCCCATACTGTAGCGGCAAGAGTATTGTTAGCCCAGAAATGGAAACAAGAAGAAATTCCGACGAAAGAAGAATGGCAGACGAAATTAATGGACTATGCAGAATTGGACAAAATGACAGGAAAGATTCGAAACCTGCGGGACCAGAGATTTACAGAAGATTGGAAGAAGTATATGAATTATTTGAAGAGCAACTGTAATTATTTGAAGAGCAACAAATTACGCTAGTAGGACTACAAGAAGTTTTGTAAGGAGAAATATACGAAGTGTTACAAAGTAGAAAAAGATAGAGATATTGGTTATGTGTTTGAAATGTAATAGGGAAAATAAGAAATGCATACTGAGAGATTAGATTGGAAAATTTTCAGACAGGATGGATGGAAGTCAAAAATTCGAATAAGATGTAAAAGTATGTTTAATTACTGTTGAAAATGATATGTTAAAAAAAAACTAATAAAAAAGTATATCTTAAAAAAAAAAAAATTCCCATACCGTTGTGCCTGCAATCCATACTCCCCACTTTTTCTACTCTTCTGAAGACATGAACATCCAGTGGCGTAGCATGGGGGGTGCAGGGGGGGCCGGCCGCACCAGGTGCGACATCTGGGGGTTAGGGTTAGGCGGCGCAAATCCACGGGTTAGGGGGCGCAAATCCATGGGTTAGGGGGCGCAAATTACTTGCCTTGCCCCGGGTGCTGACAACCCACGCTACGCCACTGTGAACATCCTGGCCTTACTATGTAAAGACTTCCTGGAACTTCCAAAGACCAACAGCATACTTCCCTACAGTACTAGTGAAGAGGAAGCAAGCTTTCAAAGAGCCTGAATGGAAACACTTGGCTGCCAAAGGCTTGACCCTGACAGTGGGAAGACAGACTTTTGTTTGCTCTGCAGCTTAGTGAGCGGTGCTAAAGAGACAAGGAGAACAGTGACCCCAGCGCAGCGTAGAGCACCAGACTGTCCCAGGATCTCCTGCTTTCTGCCAGCTCCGTTTGACAGCGAGCCAGGAAGAAAAGGGAAACAATGGAGGAGCTCCATTCCCTGGCCCTCTTTGGATACCAGCCACTGCAGGCTAATGTCTGGAGTTCAAGCTGAAATACAAACAAGTTAAGCTATTTGCTAATGTCACAGCCAGCAAGGCAGGTGTGGCAGCTGGGGACAGGTTACATAGCCAGCGGGTATTTCTTTCACCACTTCCTGGCACATGCTTCTAAGCAGCCACTTTCTTGGTCAACTATGGGATGTTAAGAAGCGCCTCCTATAGTAAGTGCACACAAGGAATGGGATTCAGTGTCACACTATGACGAAAGTCCTGCTTATTCAAACATTTTGGTTTGCCAGACGAGCAATCCCTCTCTCCTCCTCCTCCTTCTCTAAACAATGAAAGAAATCTATATCAATTGGGAGACACAGGAGCCTTACCTGTTATAAATGTCATCATCTTCACCACCCCAGCCCCAATAATTATTGGGAAAGCCATTGATTTTTTGGAATTGCTCCTTGCTCAAAGCAGACACTCCTCCAAAATACTGATTGTAAGGCAAGCTGAAAGAGAGGAAGGCAACTCATCAAAAAAAGTAGTTTTTGCTATCACCAAGACGTTAGGATTGGTGCGATTGTAAGTAAAAGTATTAATAATTGCATTAGTAAGAACAGTACTTTTATTATTTGTACCCTGCCCATCTGACTGGGTTGTCCCAGCCACTCTGGGTGGTTTCCATTAAAGCAATTATAAAATATAACATCAATAAATTCCATAGAAATATGTGCTTCAACACACACACAAAATCCTGATTGCCTTAAAGAGAATAATCTATGTTTCTAAAGATCAGGATGTAGTAAGCTCAGAATTCACTTAAACCCTTCCACCACCGCAGGTAAGTTGGACCGTTATTGCACTAAATGAAGGCAACTGGTTTTCATTCTCTGCCCTATCAGAAATACAGCAGAACGTAATAACTGCATAGTTATCAGAATTCTTTTTTTTTTTTTGTACTTAGCACATTACACACCTCAAGACTTCACTTTTCAGGCAATATCTTCCCACCAATATAGCAACAGCCCATTTGATATCTCCAAAACTTGTTCCTAATGAAGTTGCACACATAACCTGCAAGCATTTTCAGGCCTAATTCAGCCACAACAATAAACCATAATTTCCTGTTACATGTTCAAGCCGTGATGATCTTGCCTTTACCCCTTTTCCCTCTTCTCTGTCAAGTGCCAGAGGAGAAGTGAGTGAAGGAAAACAGCAGCTCATCCATATTATGGGAAACAAGGCTTCCCCATTACATCTAAAATGGACCTCAGACCTTGCTTCCCACAATGCAAATGGTTTTACTGTTGTTGTTGTTTTAAAAACGCATCATTATTTTTTATATAAACTGTTCTGAGAGCCTCTTGGCTGAAGAACAGTAAGTAAAGTATCTAAAGAAACAAATAAAAAAAAAACTTTAGGCAAACAGATCACAGATTTGAGAGTAGAGCAATTCCAGAGAAGAGCGAAGTTGGCTACTTTGGAACATAAGTAATCCAAGTGTAGAGTGAGCAAGCCAACACGGATACAGGTTCCGAACATTAATCCACTCTTGATATTAACAGCCATGCTATTATTATGTGATTTTTTGCTAGCGTCGAATAAATGTTAGCAATTGATTTCTTACCGGAATCCAAATTTATCCATCGACACAGAGAGGTGCCTGGGTTGACTGTAACACTTGTATATATTTCTGTCATCCATAGGGATTAGGTCAACATCGCTGAATACAAAGCAGTCATAATCGTATTCTTTCAAAGCTTCTGTGAAGCCTATGTTCAGAAGCTTTGCCCGGTTAAATGTTGCTTCTCCACCCTAATGTAAGAAAAAGAAGGGCTATTAAGCACAGACAATAAAAGCACATTTACTATTCATTATAGGCCTGGCCCTTCACAAGCAGTAATGTGGACATGTGGGTGGCAACGTTCTCTCAAACGTTTCATCCACCATGTTTTTCTGTTCAGTTTAGCTTAAAATTATGATCAGCTGGTTCAACCCGAAAGAAGCATGCATTTTCCAGGGTCTTGCTTGTTTTGCATTGCACACAGACCTCTCTTGAAACCTTGGGGAGGCTGAGAGCATATGCACCAAGTCCCTAATTTCACGGCTTTCCAACGCCTGTTCTCGTGTTGCCACCCTCTGGACCTCTTGAGGAGGAGACACACAAAGAAGGGCCTCAGAAGATGATCTCAGGGTCCAGATAGGTTTGTATGGAAAAAGGCAGTCCTTGAGGGATTGCTGGTCCTGACCCACTTAAGGCTTTATAGGTCAAAACCAGTAAATTGAATTGGGCCCGGAAACTAATAGGTAGCCAGTGCAGTTGGACTAGGATCGGTGTAATATGCTCAAACCATCTTGCTTCTGTGACCTGGCCGCAGAATTCTGCACTAGCTGGACAGTCGCTCCAGAAGGATATCGAAAGCCACTGAGAGGTCAAAGAAGAATTAACAGGGACATGTTCCCCTTGTCTCTCTCTTGACGGAGGTCGTCAAACAGGGTGACCAAGCAGTTTCTGTGCCCAAACCAAGCCTAAACCTTGTCTGGTCTGCAACCACTCACTCCAGAACCTTGCTTATAAACCACTTACATTTTGGTACGCCCCAGCGATGCCAAAAAATGTATCGGCCAGATGATTCCACCAGATCCCAATCTCATTTATGGGATATGGAGCATGTGTGAGAGAGATCAGCTTCAGAAAAGATTTATGATTTTTTAAAATGTCAATAAGAAGCTTATTTTCCTTATTCAAGGCCTTGATTTCTCCCTGAAGTTCACAGGTGACCCCATTTTTGTCTCCAGCCGTTGTTTGTGATCCACTGAACAACTCTAACCCAGAAGGTTTTGTAGGAGCCTGGAAATATCACTTGACGTGCTCTGACCTATTGCTTTCTTATGGGCAGGCCACACACACAGACCCCTCCTTTGCACAAAATTAGGTAACATGAAGCACAGCAAAGCTAGCACTGTACTTTAAATCAGCCTGTTAGGGAGCTGGTTGGCTGCTGAGCTACAGTTATACAGTGGTATCTCGGTTTTTGAGCATCTTGGAACCCCTTAACGCCGAAAACCTGGAAGTAATTGCTTCCATTTTCGAATGCATCTTGGAAGTTGAATGGCTTCCACTGCGTTTTCTTCCTTTTTCTCCATCAACTTTGCCAACTGCCCTTTGCAGTTGTCAAACGTTTCGGAAGTTGAACGGTCTTGTGGAACAGATTCTGTTCGACAACCGAGGTACCACTGTACTAATACAGTGGCACCTTGGTTTACGAACTTAATCCGTTCTGGAAGTCTGTTCTTAAACTGAAACCATTCTAAAACCGAGGTGTGCTTTCCCTAGAGAGGCCTCCCGCTGCCGGTGCCCTTCCAATGTTCAGATTCCGTTCTTAGACCAAGGTAAAGTTTGAAAACCAAGACACTACTTCCGATTTTGCTGAATTTGAAAACCGAATCGTTCATAAACAGGACTGTTCTTCAACCAAGATACCACTGTATAGGAAATTGATAAGGACTCATTTCCTCCCAGTAAGTGATAGGTTAGAAGTGGTACCTAACCTCTATAAAAAGGGTTTAGTCCTATAGAAGAGGAGGAAGATATTGGAGGCAATTTGGATCTCACTCAATACAAATACTGAACATCTGATAAAGCTGTGCCTCTTATTACTATATTTATATATGTGTGTAAAAGAGTTACTCCTCCTGAGGAGCACAATAAATGATCTTATGTGGAATGGTACCTCCCTGAGGTCCTTGATTTAGGATTAGCTGTGTACCTGACGAGATCCCATATTCAAAATAAAACATGGCATCTTCTAGATTAGAAGGTAGCTAGTAAACCTTCTCTCCGTAGGAAGTGAAGCGGGAGAGAAAGGACGCTGAGTTCTCAGTTTCATTCTGGGATATTATTCTTGGAACCAAAGTAATAAGCAAGAAGGCCTGTGGAGACTGATAAGAGGAAATACAAGAAAAAGCCTGTTTTTTGTTTTTAAAAGATTGGGACAGGAGAACACTGCTGTATTTTGGGAGTTCCCTAATTTTCATGTCATTCATACTGTTTTTTTAACGCAATACAAGGGAGTAAAAGATACCTGAAGGTGCTCTTAAATATACCTTATTCTTATAGCTGTTTTAATAAGTAAATGGTTTCTGCAATAATGTATTGTCAGTTTGTTTTCAGAGTTTCTAAATTGTAATCTGCTCTGACTTTCAAATATAATGAAGTTGTTCACAAACTTGGCAAGAATTACAGGATTCTTAAATCCTTAAATGAACGAAACTAAAAAGTGTCATTGCCAATTTAAGGAGGATATAGGACATGGCTGAAACCACACGTTTCTCTTATTTTAATTAACCCTTCAGGAAAACAAGCCAGGGCCGACTGCACACCCAAAAAAGCAGCTCTTGATTACTATAGAAACATAAAAGCCAAATTGTAAGAAAGGAGAATTAAAATGTGATGCTCATTCAAGAAACGTTTCTCATGAGCAAGTATTTCAGAAGTATATTAGGGGGGTTGCCTTGCTTCCAAAAGTGTAGAGAAAACTGTTCTAAAAATTATGTATGTCTAGCAAATTCCAAGCCAGAATAGCTTTCATAAATGCTATGAGACTGACCTGGTCCTCAGCTTACTAGGGTTAAACAGAGATTAATTGACCACATTTTAGAGGGGTCTCACATTTTAGCCCCAACAATTGTATAGTGGATGTAGGTAAGGCAAAAAGAGAGCAAACCTCATGGCCAAGTGGAATTTGATGTTCTATCCACTACTCACATAAGAAGAGAAGAAGAGGAGTTTGGATTTGATATCCCGCTTTATCACTCCCCTTCAGGAGTCTCAAAGCGGCTAACATTCTCCTTTCCCTTCCTCTCCCACAACAAACACTCTGTGAGGTGAGTGGGGCTGAGAGACTTCAGAGAAGTGTGACTGGCCCAAGGTCACCCAGCAGCTGCGTGTGGGGAAGCGAGGAAGCGAACCCGGTTCACCAGATTACGAGTCCACCGCTCTTAACCACTACACCACACTGGCTCTCATAGGAAACTGGCTACTAAGTCAGAGCATGTGGTCCATCTAGCTCAGCACATTGATTGACAGTGGCTCTCTGGAGTGGCAATGGTAAAACAGGATCTACTGGTAGATCTCTGGGTAATTTGCAGTAGATCACAAAGGATTTCTGGCTCCCCATTGGTTAACAAAAGCAACTCCATCACCAAAGTAGGCTACTGAAATGGAGAAAGCTGGGGGGACGGGACTGAGCATGGATATTTGAGTAAAGGCCTGTGAACTCAGTTCTGGTACTGAAAAGAAAATCCTGGGCCGAAATGACCCCAAGGTGCCTTGCTCCTTAATTCAAAGTACATGCTGGCTGTTTCTTTAAGTCAGTGTTTGGCTCTAGTGGGTGGACTTCATGGTTTGAAGTAAAAGCAACGTAGACCTTGCAAGCTTAAAGTCTGTCCAGCCTGACACTGCCTCTCTCATTTCTAGGTACAGTGGTGCCCCGCAAGACGAATGCCTCGCAAGACGGAAAACTCGCTAGACGAAAGAGTTTTCTATTTTGGAGGTGCTTTGCAAAACAAATTTCCTATGGGCTTGCTTCGCAAGACGACAATGTCTTGCGAGTTCCTGCTGGTCCCCCCCCCTTTTTCTAAGCCGCTAAGCCGCTTATCAGCTGATCCGATCTGCAGATAAGCCGCTAAAAGCCGCTAATAGCGCTATTCCGCTAATCCTTCAATGGGCTTGCTTCGCAAGACAAAAAAACCGCTAGACGAAGAGAATCACAGAATGGATTCTTTTCGTCTTGCGAGGCACCACTGTAACTGCTAAATTAATTTAATATTCTATATTATAGTTTCCCCTGTGAAATTGTTACTTCTCAAGTCTTCAGAAAGGAGAAGGGCAGGAGATGAATTTAACAAAACAATGTGTTACCAGCAAGTTTGCACTTGTTCACCTTGGTGGCGTAATCTCACAACCCGTTTGCTATCGGCATGGCTCAAGTCCAGACTCATGAAAGCAACAATCCCAGTTGGGTTATGAGAAATGGCACTGAACTTGTACGGACAGAAAAGCTTTGTAATAATGACCCCTCAAACATAGCCCTATTCACCCATCCGAGATCCTAATAGCAGGACAAATGTAGCACCACAGCTTCCAAGACTTCTCACAGCTTCCAAATAAACACCTTTTGGGTGGGTGGGTGTGCCCAGCTAACAATTTATGTTTACCTCATATCAAGCAAACAGGCGTTCCATGCAGAAAAAACACTGATAACAATGCAGATAACACTGAAAGCACAATTCATGCCAGCATTCAAGGTTAGCATTGGAAAAGGCTGCAAGACAGGAGAAGCCTTACTGAAGAGACGACAGCGGCTTTTTCTCCTTTAAGGCTTATCGTGACAATCCTGCAACTCTCTCTTTCGTGAAAGTACATTTGTATTGCTAGGTCTTCATATATATATATATATATATATATATATATATATATATATATATATATATATAAAAAATATTTATTCAAAGTTTAAAATTACAAAAAGCAAAAAGAACAATACAAAATACAAAAAAGAATACAACAATAACAGAGAAAGAAAAAAGAAAAAGGTATAAAAATACATTCGATTAAAATAGGAAAAGAACAGATTCAACCTTTACATAACTTTCTTCCTTTACTTATTTCCTTGACCTCCTCACACCTCCCAATTTTGTATTCTAGTTCAAATCATTTTTTCAGCAAATCCTTCCAACCTTATTTTCATTTAAGTAATTTAATTTAAAGTATTATAGTTTAACATCCTCTCTTTCATCACTTTCATCACTAGGTCTTCACCCTCTTTAAAGCCTATTTAAATGTATACTCTCCAGAACAGGATTTTTAATAGTAACAGCAGAGTAACATTCAGTTCAGAAATAATTAGGCATTTTGAGAGGACAACCTTCTGCCTGGTTACCACACGGGGGGGGGGGGGGAGAGATTTGTTACTACAGTACAGTGGTACCTCAGGTTAAGTACTTACCGGTAATTCCTTACGGAGGTCTGTTCTTAACCTGAAACGGTTCTTAACGGAATCTGTAACCTGAAGCGTATGTAACCTGAGGTACCACTGTACCATCACCCCTGCCCCACCTCCAGAGAAGAAGAAAAAATGAAGTAATTAAGTAACCACAAATGACTCTTTCTTGGAATATATATACAGTGGTACCTTGGGTTACATGTGCTTCAGGTTACATACGCTTCAGGTTACAGACTCCGCTAACTCAGATATAGCACCTCAGGTAAAGAACTTTACCTCAGGATGAGAACAGAAATCGTGTGGCGGCAGCAGGAGGCCCCATTAGCTAAAGTGGTGCTTCAGGTTAAGAACGGACCTCCGGAGCGAATTAAGTACTTAACCCGAGGTACCACTGTACTACATTTGTTAGTTGTGTCGGCGTCCCGCCCCCCACAAGAAGTGACTTAGAGGAAAAAATGCAACAGTTAAGATATGCTGGGTGAGCATTATTATGTTAAAATGTGTACAGTGGGAGACAGCAGATCCTACCAAACCATTTAAGATAACTGCATAGGACACAGGAAGTTTACTACAGGGTTGGAGCGTGGGGAGGACCGGGGTGGTGGTGGCTTGTAGCCCCAGGTGCGAGCCAGGCTCCCTCACACATGGATTCCTGCTCTGTCTGCTGCTGGGGGTCTCCGTGTCCCCAGCCCCCTTGCTGAATGGCCACAAAAATAAAAAGGGTTAACAAAATGATGTAGATTGTGGAAGAACTAAACACAAAGATGACTTGGTTGCTGCCCAAAGTAGTATCCCTGTATGGCCCTCTCTTCTTTCTCCACTAAGGTGGGCAGCTAAGAGGGGGAGTTGAGAAGACCTCAGGTAAAATCTCATCTCATCCATGAATTCCAGAGTGCAGCACAGGAAGGAGTTAGTCAACCTGTCTATACAACCTTGGCATAAGAACATTTGGTCTGTTGTAATCTCAGAGAAGATAACGTCCAATCTACGATTTATACAGGGTAAAGCAAAACCACAATACGTATTTTAGTGCAGTACGGTGGGACTTTATTCAATTTACCATGGATCAAAATATGTACATAACTTTGCCAGAAATAGCCAAATGTATATGGATGTCATAGATCATGCACACAGACAATTTAGCAGTTGTCTCACATCCCTTTAGTTATATAATACATAACGATACTGTATGAGGTGCTCACCTACACCAATGTAACAGCAGATAGGTTTGGTTTTGTATAATTATCTTGAAAATCAACAAAAAATAACTAACAAACCGTGAAGTCACTAGGTGGATTTAATGAAGCCCCCTACCTGCCTCAGTGTATATGAAGCTCTCTGTATATTGGAAATGCACTATTAAAAAACGTTTCTTAATGCTGACTGCGCTTCCTTTTAGGGAAATTTAAACATAACAAACCAAGATTGTCCAGAAAATTCCCTGGCATTGTTTTCTAGTGGTTAATCCCCTCTTTGAATGAATTGTGTTAGTTCCAACTCCCCCCACCTCTTTCCCCAGTGCAATAAATAAGCACAGGGAAAAAATTGCAGGAAGGAAATCACAAGCCAAGTGCCTTAAGCAAAGGATTCGGATATAAAAGCCTTTCATGTACATCCTCCTCCTTTTCACATGCACTTAAGAAGAAGCCATCTCACCAGAGACAACCAACTTTCACTTCTGTACACTTCCATATCTTGATTATGCTTTAATGAACGGACACCTTTATGATTTATTTAAATGCAACAAGGTTATAATGCAACAAGGTTAAATTTTTGCCAAAGACAGGTTTGGGTGGGTTAAAGATATTCAGAGAACCATTAAGCTCCTGTAGAATGTCAACTAAATGGCTGGATGAAAAGCTACCAAAATTCTAGGCTGCTGCCCTAAACACAATTTTTTGAGAAAGTAAGCTCAACGGAACTCATACTGAGGATTTTACTGTAAAAAACCAAAAGCTATTCTGAACCACAAATACATTCACTAAAATGTAAGGTGAAATACTCTTCAATGTATTGTTT
This sequence comes from Podarcis liolepis, assembly GCF_965112155.1. Lineage (NCBI taxonomy): Eukaryota > Metazoa > Chordata > Lepidosauria > Squamata > Lacertidae > Podarcis > Podarcis liolepis. The sequence continues at coordinate 36,942,591 of NC_139571.1, forward strand.
TTTACCATGTTGTAATTTTGTGTGTGTAATTACATACATGTGTATGCAAACGTATGTTTGCACTTCCAATTTTCCTTTTTTCCCAAATAAGCATTATACAGATAAGCAGGGCAGGGGGGTTGGTCATGGCACTCACCAATAGAGAGTTCACCTCTTTTTTGCTGCCATTTTTTGCTGGCCCCCACAGCACTTTCACAAAGTACAGGGTGTTTTTTTAAACCAAAGACTCTGAGCTTGGGGGATAAGGTGGAGGGAAACCTGAAAGTATGAAAATCTACTAAATCTGCGTAACGTATACAGGTTGCTGGGTTCAGTTTCTTGGGTCAGAATTTGAACTATTTCCGTAAAATGTTCTGGGGTAACTTGCTTGCTGATTGGTGACAGGCTCTTTCCTGAGGCAAAATCAACACAGAAAACAAAGTAGGAAACAGAATATCTGCTAGTTCATGTGTAACAAGAAATGGAGAAGTGGGGTTGGACACAGCGCTGAAACCTGACGAAGTGAAACAGAACATAAGGAGAGAGATTTGAACCAAGAAAATAAAACTCTATCTTAAAACTATTTTCAAGACAAGACAGCAGTAAGGTTCCTCCTGGGTCTTGCACTGACCTCCTCCTTTTTTGGGCGGGGGGGGGGGGAGGAACAGTCCTAAATTGTGTTGCCCAAATTTAGCTGCGTATTAATTTCATCTACTCCATACAGAAGCAACAGAGCCATTGTCTGTTTGCACAACACACACAACTTCTGCTGCAGGCTGCAGAATCAAAATACATTTGCAGTCCATCCAAGTTTGGTCAGGTGGTTTTGGATCAGCTGATCCACCTGGCATGTATGTAACACAGACAAACTGAACACTTGGAAACAGTTCAAGAAGATGTAAATATTAAAAGCAGGTCAAAGCTGGCATTCAGCTGGGCAAGAGAACATTTACATAGGAAAGATTTATTTATTTTTCCAGTTTCATCATCTGCTACCCTTTGACAACATATCTGGGACAGTTGCAGCTGTGCCAGCCACTTAACTCTCCTCCATATATTTGGTAAAATATATGATTATTTTTTTTGTTAACAGATATAGTTTTGTTAAAGAACTGAGACGGTTTGTAAATGTCAGCAATAATTAATAATAATAATTTATTTGTACCCTACTGGTTGCCCCAGCCACTCTGGGCAGCTTCCGCCATATATAAAAACATAATAAAGCATTAAACACTTAAAAGCTCCCTTACGTAGGGAAATAAATAGAAACAGATCAGTTCTGATGGCACAAACGTAGACCATGCTGAATGTGTCCAAACCTCCCACTCTTTTTTTGGTGCCTTATTTTGTTTCTGCTTGTTTCTCAAAAGCTGGAAGTGGCCTAGGCCTCTCTGGACCTCCGAGAGAGACTGGGCGGATCCTGCCCCCACCTATTTTCGTCCCTCCAAAATTGCACTCCCCGCTGCTTTTTAGAGGTTTGGCAGAGATCCAGCTTCCCAAACCCACAGAATATCTAGTTTGGCCAGCAGCAGAGTATGGTGAAACATGCCTCCTTAGGGGGGGAAAACAGTTCATCTGGAACCAATGTACAGCTTGCATTCTTATTCTTCTTATTTTGCAAATTTAACAGGGCAAGGAAAAGGCAGAGGGAGAAAAAGATTAAAGTCCTGGTTGAAGAAAGACTGGTAGACCTGGGGAGGTGGGGTTGGGAAATAGGGGTAACAACAAAGAAATCACATTTCTATCTTCCATCTGCGGGGACACAAGGGAGGAACTTGTTCCAGAGTTTTGGAAAACTGTCTAGCCCAGTGGGATGTGCTAGGCAACCAGCCCTTTCAAACAGCCCCTTAACCCCTAGAGAGATGGAAGGACCAAACCCACAGGGGGAAGGGAAAGTCAGAAAAAATGTGGGTGTTTTCTCTCTCTTCCTTTTTCCTGAGTCTTAATAACAAAATATGCACACAGAGATTGAGAGGGGACTCTTAACTTTTCCATTAATAACAAATGCCACACTTAATCACACCATTTAGTTTTACTGAAACCCACAGCTTCCTTCCAGTATTGGGCTATCATTAACATGAACACAACTAAACATTTTGACATCACCTTCGAGTTCTCTCCCGAGAAGACAGAAAGCAGACCTAATTTGAGCTCCTTAATGAACTAGGATGGCATTTATCTCTGTTATTACATCTTCCCAGTGCATTTTCTATTTATATATTACAATACTGAAGTCAAATTCCAGCCCCAAATAAACACCTCTATTTTTATTTTATTTTTGCTCGGCGCAAGTTAAGAGAATTTGTATTATCAGCACTCCCTCTTTGTTTGCTAACTAGGAAGACACTTTTCAGGGCTAAAAAGCAGGGTATAAATAATAATTTGAAGGATTAAAATAATCAACTAGCAAAAAGAAGATTTCACTAAGCATCCTGCCTTCAAAGATTTCACAAAATTCACAATCTCTACACTGCCTCTGAAGAAGGGTCTCCTAGTTCTTAATTGTTTAAAGTCTCATCCACAACTTTGCTTGCCCCGCTGTTTTCACACAGGAAAACTTGTATGGGGTTTTAGGGGAGGGGTGGTACCTCTGGTGGGGGACGCATTGTGCTCCTTCAGGGGTAGTTAGTCCACCTTTGGCCCCCAACCTGCACTCAGCTCTCACCTGTGGCTCCTAAAAACTGTCAGCATGTGACAGCAGACACACCCTGGGAAACGGATTCGACTGGCCGGCTAAACCAGGTAAGGGAGTCCCTAAGATGGTTGGATGGTGTCAGGGAACTGACATCGGAGCTAGAGGCAGAGGGAAGGCTCTCAAATGATGCTGGAGAAGGGCCCAGCAGGGAGAGAGGCAGCTCCGCAGATGGGGAAGCAAATCAGCGCAACCCCAGGGATATAGAGGGGCTGATGGGGGAATCGGCGAGAGGGCTCCAGGACTCTTCACCGGACACCAGCGGGGAGAGCACGGGTCCTCCGCTACCCACGCCCACCCTGTGCAGAAGACTTCTGCGCAGAGAGAGTAGGAGGAGACTGGGTGTCAAACAACTTTTATGTTGGAAAAGATTTAAGAAACGCCCACTGACGGACTCTGCTAGCGACTGAGGCAGCCACGAAGTGAAGGGCTGCCCAGACTGAAAGGTTTAGCAAGGCAATAAAGCCTGGAGAGGCGGCAACTTACGCACGAGCAACCCATACACATTACAGATGGCACCTTGTACGCCTCCTTCCAGCAACTCCTGCAGCCAAGCTGGTGCCAAACGTATTGCCCTGCTTTCCTTTGGACCATGTCAGTGGGTCTGAGAACAGGGTCTTGTCATCTGGGCAGCCCAGGAACCCCATACACGCTGCCCAGGCTTGTGCCCCAGAGAGAGCGCTTCAGTGCTGCTAAACCAGCAAAAGCAACATGGGAGGTAGCAGCTACACGTTGCCAGCCTCAGCCGGCGCTGTTATTCTCTTTGCCCCAAAGGCCACACTCCTCTGTCACTTGAAACAAAAGGATGCCAACAACAGCTGAAAGAGAACAAACGTCAATCAGGTTTTTTCCGGATTGACGCTTGCTCCAATTTCACGCTAAATAGTGGGTTTTTCCAGTGGGGGTGGTGTGGTTAGCAAGGGTCAAATGGAAAACCGCTTGGACCTTTCTAAAGCACAGGACAAGTGAGAGTGTGGACAAGCCCTCAGCGTTTTATGTCACTATATATTATATATCACTAGAAATCAGGAAAGCTGACTGCAAGAGTTACTGTACAGACACCATTTTGAGGATACCCAACACACCTCCACTGCGCTCCTCAAATAAGAAGCCTCAAACTAATTACCAGTTGGTTCAGAGAGCCAGCTGGACTTCTGCCTAGAGCAGCAGCTGTAGGTTTCTGTCAAGTCTGGGCAGACAAAAATCCCGTTGGCTCTGCTAAGTCAGCCAATCCCACACAGAGCTCTTTGCTCCAAAATTGCAACATGTGCAACAGCTGGCGCACATTAATTATCCTGCGCAAATATTATCTAAGAAAGAATGAAGAGCGTAAGATTGGCGTTGCAAGCTTGGCGAGTTCAGTTCAGATTTGGACGTTGCTACTTCCTTGAGGCTGACAGAGCTCAGAAGTTAGAGGCTTCCCATCCTGCCTCTGTTTTGCAGGAGAGAGTTCATGTCCTTGCTAATTAAATCTCTCATTGATTATCGCATTAGGAAGTTGCAACAGCAGACGCAGATTTCTTAAGTTAACAAGTAAATAGCTGCTCTGTTCTTTCTATAAATGTAGCTTAATGCTTTTCGCTCTGTGTTCCAGGGCTCTCTGATGTTCGCAGAAGTTCACCAAGGCTTGTCCAGTGAGAAGACTATCTATTATGGGGGAGCGTCTCTGAAAAACAGGTTGCTGTTTGCAACTATTTGCCTCAGGAGGTTGTTAAGTCTGCTCGACAACACACTCAAATGCATGCAGAGGTCTTGGCTGGTGGTGTAAGTGCTATGTAAACCCTATATTGCTGCCTTGAATTTTTTGAAGAGGAGTTTCTTGGCAGGCCCACAAGAGTTCCTTGTCAGACAAGTCAATGCAATTTCAAAGCTAGATGGAGCCCAAAAGCAAATCTCTGTGCTGTAGAACAGGCTTGTTTTATAGCTTAATTATAAGCTAAAGTTAATGTAAACCGACTTTTATCAACTGACTGCAAATCTTGGTTAACAAGCGCCTGCTAACCATAATTTGTAACCTACGGTTAAGTTGCAAGGCCCCGTTTGGACCATTTTGAACTATGGTTAACTAAACCATGGTTTATAAACCATAGCTTAGTATGTTATGCAAACCAGGCTGTTGAGTGTCCACTGAGCAATCATCTCAGCCAGAATACTGTGCAACAAACAGAGAGCAGATGTGACTGCATAGCAAGTAACTTAAAGGTAAAGAACCCCTGACAGTTAAGTCCAGTCGAGAATGATTCTGGGGTTGCGGAGCTCATCTCACTTTACTAGCCGAGGGAGCTGACATTTGTCTGCAGACAGTTTTTCCGGGTCATGTGGCCAGCATGACCATAGTTTAAAAAGAGTGAGGCAAATTGCGTACTAGAGAGGGGTCAATTAGCATCCAGTTTTTTCCACTGCCTCCAGCAGCCCAACTTCCATTTTACATATTCTCACATCACATCCCCCCCACCTCCACCCATCTCCATTTCAGTATTCAGCCCAATTTAATGCATTTCAGAGGTTCCAAAAGTCAGTGGTAAACCTGCAGTAGATTCAAGTTTGAATTTGCATTGCACCGAAAGTTAAGAGGTGGGACGTTACCATTGAAGCAGTAGGGTGGTCAGCATTCCTTGCTTCCTTCCTTTTTCCTACCAGATGCAGAGTACAGAAGGACGCAGATGGAGTAAGAATCAATCGCTCACATACAAACTCTCCTTGCTTCAGCGATTGCTTTGCTATAGGACAGGTTTAACAAGAGAAAGGTAAGATTTCCCCCCCTAGAAGGAAGGGAGAAGAGAAGGAAGAATGGATGCAAAGGAAGGACAGACAAGGGAGGGGGGGAAAAGAAAGAGAGAGAAAGCAATTGTCAAGAGAGCAAAGAAATAAGAACGTTTTCTTAGCAGGTTTTAAAAGCTCCTCATAACCCAAGAAAAATACCATCTGGATAATTTAGGCTCATTGCCAATGTTGCTTGATGCACACAAAACTAACACTGCTTTAAGGAAGTTAACTAAACTGAATGCTTCATTGACAAATTAACGTATTTTTTGCACCATAACACTCACTTTTTCCCTCCTAAAAAGTAAGGGGAAATGTCTGTGCGTGTTATGGAGGGAATGCCTACGGGTGGCATGCCTACGGATTTTCTTCCTCTAAAAACTACGTGCGTGTTATGGTCGAGTGCGTGTTATAGAGCGAAAAATACGGTAGGTCATGATGCTCGGTAACTTTTGTATGATTTCTGCAGCATAATGGGGAAAAGCAGCAACACAATTATACTCTGTACACACCTAGCCTGTGTATGCTTACTGTTATCCACCATCGCCTGTTTTTCTTTCTAAACTATATAGCCCCTTTTTTGCAGAATTTCATCAGAGCCCTGAAAGCTAATAACCTTTGTAAGTAAGCTCTGTGAAAGTCAACGGAATTTCTTACCAACTCAAGCATATTTTGGATCAGGGTGCCATCAACTTACCACATAGAAACTTATTTCTATGTCTGCACAAATTACTCTTTAGCAAAAGAACTAGAAACCTTCATTCAGCCACAAGGAAACACAATTAAATAGCCTCACATCCCATCCTATGCTGATTGAAGCAAACAAAAATTTCAAAGGACAAGACAGAAGTTTAACTGAACAAATCGTGATAAGCATTTTCCTTCTTAAGACATTTGTAGTAGGTATCAGATGGCAAAGAGTAAGACCGCATCAGATGTATATCCCAGCGATACTCAAACCGCATGACCTCCAGAAGCATGTCTTGAAAAATTAAGGCACCATTTTGGACCCCTCCACTAGTCAGTGATCCTGAGCAGAGAAGTGCCATGTACCACTGACCATCATCTGTCCTGCCAACATCCCAAGAAAAGAACCAAGCGTGTCCTGGATTTCCCCAACACAGCCAGCGCTGAAACTGAGAGGCAATCCCAGAACATAACCATTGCTGAGAAATCGGGTCCCATCCCTGAGCAATAACGCAAGAGGGAAGATGAGATGCCATAAACCAATATTAAAAACAGGCTATTCTGCTTTGCAAAGGAACATTCCTGCTTGTTGTTTTGGGAGCCAAATGGGGAAACACGCGTTATATGTTTGATGGCAACAATGAAGTTTGTCTCTTAAGCTAACAAACAACCTGCCCCCAGGTCATCAGTGTAATTTCATAACTGCTTTATTGAAATCTCATTCAAACGAAACCTGCCTAAACTGCTAAAAAAAGGTGCCCCGAATCTGGAACTATTTGTTATTCTGTGGAAAAAGTATGAGACGGTTGTGTTATGCAGATGTACATACCCTATGAAACTGGCACATGAAGAAAGCATCAATTTGGCTCATGAAGATTAAGAAAGCTAAAAAAACCACAGCAAAAAAACCAGGTGTATTCTGCTTCCCCAAAGCTCAGCACAAAGACAAAGAAGACATTAAGAGATAACTCTGAGCAGGCAAGCAAAAACCCTGTGTGATAACAACTAGAGGAGGCAACTAAAATTTTCAATATAATGTGTAAACTCATTCCAAGTACAACAAAATGCAACTAAATGTCATAGATATTCAGTCAATGCAACAGAACTAAGTATAGTCCATTATAATACAAGCCTATCAGTTAAAGGTTCTGCAGTACCTCACAGATCAACCAAGACTGCTGGCTAGAGAAGGGAACTGCAGGCAGTCCCAACTGCAATCGTACAACTCCCAAATCCCTTGGCTTGGGACCTCAGGTGACACAAAAATGACCAATCCAATGCTACAAGTCCTATAAATAATGATGTTGATGATGATAATAATAATAATTTATACACCACCCATCTGGCTGGGTTTCCCCAGCTACTCTGGGTGGCTTACAGCATATATAAAAACATAGCAAAACATCAAGCATTAAAAACTTCTCAATAGAGGGCTGCCTTCAGATGTCTTCTAAAAGTAATGTAGTTCTTCATCTCCTTGACATCTGATGGGACGGTATTCCACAGGACGGGCGCCACTACTGAGAAGGCCTTCTGGCTGGTTCCCTATAACCTCACTTCTCGCAGTGAGGAAACCAGCAGAAGACCCTTGGAGAAGGACCTCAGTGTCCAGGCTGAGTGATGGGAGTGGAGATGCCCTAAAGCCATTTAGGGCTTTAAAGGTCAGCACCAACGCTTTGAATTGTGCTCGGAAATGTACTGGGAACCAGTGAAGATCCTTTAGGACTGGTGTTATATGGTTCCAGTGGCCACTCCCGGTCACCAGTCTAGCTGCCGCATTCTGGATTAGTTGTAGCTTCTGAGTCACCTTCAAAGGTAGCCCCACATAGAGCACACTGCAGTATTCAAAACGAGAGATAACCAGAGCATGCACCACTCTGGGGAGACAGTCTGCAGTCTCAGCCGGCATACCAGATGGAGCTGGTAGACATCTGCCCTGGACACAAGACAGTTCACAGATCCACAGCCATCCCCTCAGTCTGGGCAACTTGTAGCCAAGGGAGGCTATAGGCTTCTCTCGCTGTACCAACAAACTATTGCCACTGTTTTAGCATCAAGGTACAAAGAAGCTCTGTCAGCCCAATGACCCTAAACAGCTCAGATCTATCAAACAGAAATATAAAAATAAGAAGGATATACACTCACCTTGCTACATTATTTTATTATCATGCTGCCTATTGTTATGCTTTGTGTTATGTTTTTATTATTAGGCTCTACAAAATGTGTTCTTAATGTTGTACATCGCCCTGAGATCTTTTGAAAAAGGTTGGAATATAAATTATAATTTGAACACATTTCTTATAAATGTCAACTTTGTGTGGATACCTATCTGGACTGCATAGATCTATCTGTTTAAATTAATATAGATATATTTATGGTTATTTTTCATGTATGTTAATATGAGCTAAGGGTTTCCCTCACTTCTCTTAACCCACCCTTTTTTTTTCTTCGTTCGTTTTTCCTTTTGTTTAGAGGGGAAGATAAGGGAAATTTGTAAATATATTTGAATCGGATATGCAGTAATAAAAAGATATAAAATAAATAACCACAGAAAGGAGGGGAGGGAAGTTGAAGGGTAGCTAAATTAGATTTGTATAGATTTTGTTTTCTATATGAAGGAAGGTAATGCTCTCCAGGAGCTCATATACCATGACCAAGTCTAAGTGTTGTAAAATGTATTATACGAAGGAGCCCTTAACCATCAGAATCTTTAGCTGAGCATATTATAATACCACAACAAGTGTGAGGAAAACCTTTCCTAAACTTTCTTTGTTTTCACACAATTTTGCACAATTCCACAACACTCCTCTTGCTAGCAGAGTTAAACCAACCACGGGGTATTACACACCGCAATACCGTTTTTAACAATTCACTCAGCAAAAAGTCCACGACATGTCTGAAAGAAAGTGACAACATGCACATGCAAACTCAATAGGCTATTTGGAATCTGGAAATCTCTTACCTGGTTAATTACATATATACCATAATCAAGCTGCTGCCTTTGAAGGATTGGATGAAGATAATACAGCCAGTATTTCAAGTGTTCATCTCGATTTCTGAACGGGATGATAAGCGCCACTTTCTGAAGCGCTCTGCATTCCTTTGGGGTGTAGCGTCCGCCTTCCCTGACTTCTGGGTTGTCCTCTGCCACTTTCTTCAAATCCACAGTCAGCGAAAACTCCACACGCAAAGGGCCAACTGGGAGGGAGGGAGGGAAAAACCACAAGACAAGTCAGACAAGACAATGGTGTGAGATCGTTCGCGCCTTGTTAAAGAAGTGTGATAGGTTTGCAAAAAGTCTCCTAAAGAACAGGGGTCCAGAATTCTGGATACATTTATGGAGGACAATGTATTAGAGAAGTTTTAGCCTGATGAATCAGAAATGGCAACCATTTTAGGCACCTTCAACTGACGCGCAATTGCCAACACACAGGACCTCCTGGATCCGGAAGAAGGCAAAACGGGGGCAGAACAGGGCAAAATTGGGGCGGGGAGTGGGGCGGGGCACTTATACACCCCCCGTATAAAACACAGGGGGCGCGAACAGAACCCCCGTGAGAAATCGTCGCCATCTGTACTTGGGTCACAAAGGTCTCTCATCCAAGCTATGGGTGGATACAAGTTGCCAGTCCCCTTCGTAGACGCTATCACACAGCTTAAACTGGATACAGTCGTACCATGGAAGTCGAATGGAATCCGTTCTGGGAGTCTGTTAGACTTCCAAAACATTTGAAAACCAAAGCGCAGCTTCTGATTGGCTGTAGGAAGCTCCTGCAGCCAATCAGAAGCTGCGGAAGCCGCGTCGGAAGTTCTGGTTCCAATGAACATTCACAAACTGGAACACTCACTTCTGGGTTTGCGGCGTTCAGGAACCAAAGCGTTTGAGAACTAAGCTGTTTGATAACCAAGGTACAACTGTAGTTATATATTTTCTTTTTTTCAGAATGAAGCATTTTACTTACAGTTTTTATTCTCCCCCACCTTTTTGTTTTTGTTATAACGGCAGCCCTGGTAATATTGTACCACTTCTTTACATGCAGGCACAGTCAGATACTTCTGAGGCCTTGATGCAGCTCAAGCCCTGATGATCAATGCTAAGACAGCAAGACTACAGTGTAGTTAACACTGTGAACTACAGATACGCATGGAGGAGGAATCTGTTTTAAACAGATTTCTATGTGGAACTTGGCAGTTCCAACCTGACTGAGCTTTGCTTTCATTGGCGTGCCTCTTATATTGAATGCCTGCTTATCTCCAAACTGAACGTGCATTGTAAGTTGACTCACTGTATGCCAAAAATACGAATATTTGACATCTGCTGTGTATAAAGCCTCATAGGGTACTACATTTCTGTAGCACAGTTTTATAAGCAGCTAATACAGTGGTGCCTCGCAAGACGAAAAGAATCAGTTCTGTGATTCTCTTGTCTAGCGGTTTTTTCGTCTTGCGATGCAAGCCCATTGACGGATTAGCAGATTAGCGCTATTAGCGGCTTTTAGCGGCTTATCTGCTGATCAGATCAGCTGATAAGCGGCTTAGCGGCTTAGAAAAAGGGGGGAGGAAAGGAAAAAAAACCAGCAGGAACTCGCAAGACATTGTCATCTTGCGAAGCAAGCCCATAGGAAATTCATTTTGCGAAGTACCTCCAAAACGGAAAACCCTTTCGTCTAGCGAGTTTTCCGTCTTGCGAGGCATTCGTCTTGCAGGGCACCACTGTAGTTATATCTATAGACGGTCCCTGCACAGAGGGTTACAGTTTGAAAGACATGGCACAAAAGGTAAAATGAAGGAGGAGGGGAGAGGAAAACAAGCAAACACAACCAGGAATTCTTAACATTACACAGCAGTTCACAGCTACAACAGAAACAGCTCAGGAAGAGGAAGTGTCAAATGGAAATGAGCTGGTGCACTGCAAACGACTTATTGATCATAGTCTGAAGGTGCCCAAGGCTGAGTCTGGGACTGGTCAGGGTCAGGTAGGAGACCAAGTATGGATGAAATGTGGGGTGTGGGGGTGTGGCATGATAAAATCCTGCTTTCAGGCTTCCCGTAGTCATCTGGTTGGCCACTGTGAGAACAGAGTGCTGGACCAGAAGGCATGCTGGCCCGATTCAAAAGCATTCTTAAATTAGAAGTCAACTTGGCATGATCACTTTGCCTAACCGTCGTCCACCCACTTCTATCTGGAACCAATACACAGATGCTGAAGAAACAAGGCAGCAATGTATACAGCCATTCTTAAACCGTCTTGAACATTTTCACTTCTGGGGTGTGTGTGTGTGTGTGTGTGTGTGTGATTTGAACCAGTGGCGTAGCGTGGATGGTGAAGGGGGGGCCGGCCGCACCGGGCGCAACATCTGGGGGTTAGGGTTAGGGGCGCAAATTACTTGCTTTGCCCCGGGTACTGACAACCCATGCTACGCCACTGTTTTGAACTTTAGGTACTAACCACATGCAAAATGAAACCTCTTTGGGGTTTAGCTCAGCCACCGAAACTACAACTCCTAAAACTCCTTTACCAGAATTCTAAAGCAAAATGGGTTTCCGGTATTGTAAGCTGCCAACGGACTTGCCTGGCTCCAATGCACAATTTTAACAGAAACAAAGGGAATCCAGTAGCCTTTCAAAATAACATGACTGGCTCAGGATACTGGAATAGACTCATGTAGAAGGAGACACCAGGCGTATTCAACCTTCTTAAGGGAAATTAGATGCACTAGTGGTAGACTTTGTGATGTATGGAAGTGAGAGCTGGACCATAAAGAAAGCTGATCGCCGAAGAAGGGATGCTTTTGAATTATGGTGCTGGAGGAGACTCTTGAGAGTCCCATGGACTGCAAGAAGATCAAACCTATCCATTCTTAAGGAAATCACCCCTGAGTGCTCACTGGAAGGACAGGCCGTGAACCACACGCGTGCATTTAGGACGGAGGTAATGGGTCATTCACAAAAGAGGGGGCATACGTTCCCATAGGGTAGGCCTGGTAGAAAGCAAATGACTGCTTTTGATTCTGCTTGGATGTGAGTAAAGACAGTCTGCCCACCTTAAAAAAATACAATAAATCTGCTTCTTGGCAGGGTGAGCGCGACCATTTCCTTTCATATCTTAAGGAACTAATAAAACCAGCCGTCACAGAATCATTCTAGCTGGGCAGATAAAAGCAAACAAGTACAGATAAGGGCAAGGAGCAGGAAATTTTGAACATGGAGGCATGGAAAACCCATATGTGAGCTTGGCATACATGACAATGAAGCCAACTTTCATCGTGCTGAGATTTCCCTCTATATCTTACTTCCCGGTTCCTTCTTCAATCATTTCCAAGACTCTAGATAAATATACATAGGCTGAGCTGGTCATTGATCATAATAAAAAAGTGACTTGATACACAGGGTGGGGTGAAAGTTCCCAATCTTTTACTGTGTATAATAAACAGATACTTATTGTGTTTGGCCTGGGAGGGGCAGCAGGGCAGTAGAGGCAGGAAAAACCGGGACAGAGAAAGATCCCCTATCCTGGGCCAGCAGTGTTAGAAACTCAGATATATAAGCTAAGCACCAATGGCTTCTTAAACCAAGGTTACAGTCTCCAAAATGGAATGTCTCATTGCCATTTTGGTGCAAGACAGCTCTAAAGTTTTATTTTTTTCCAAATGATGGACTGGCTGTGATTGTTTCTCAAGTTAAACATCTGCCAGTTCAGACGACTACCTTGAGCTAGATGAAGAGCTTAAAGAAGAAAAGTCACTTGATGGTGGAGGTATCAGGCATCATCCTGGTGTGCCAGCACTTTCACTTGGTCGGGGTGCACCATAGGGCGCACCTAGTTTTTTGGGGGGGCAAATAAAGATTTTTTTTTAATTCCCCCCCCGGGCACGGGGTGGGGGAAGCCCAAGCTTCCCCCAACCCCAGCCCCCAGAACAGGCTGCTATCCACAAGCCTAGGGAGCCTGGCGTGACGTCACGCCGGTCTCCCCAGGCTTGCGGAGAGCTGCCCGAAGCCCGGGGTGCGCTCCGCTGCGCGCCCCAGGCTTCGGGATACAGGCAGCTCTCCGCAAGCCGTGGGAGCCACCGGCGGGAACTCCCGTGGGCTCCCAAGGCTTGTGGATAGCTTCCTGAAGCCTGGAGAGCGAGAGGGGTCGGTGCGCACCAACCCCTCTCGCTCTCCAGGCTTCAGCAAAAGCCTGCACTTGCCCCATAGGACGCACACAGATTTCCCCTTCATTTTTGGAGGGGAAAAAGTGCGTCCTATAGGGCGAAAAATACGGAAATTTCGAACACTGGTTTGTGGCACAAGACCTTCCAATCGTCAATATTTGTGCCACCTGAATTTGCTGGTATGTGAACATAGCGATAGCCTGGAAACACCCCCAGCCTCCTTTATTATGTCTGGCTTCCAGCTTTCAAAGCTAGATTTGGGCTATGTCAGGGAACTGCCATCGGAGCCAAGAGTGGAGGTAAGGCTCTCCGACAATGCGGGAGAAGGGACCAGCAAAGGGAGAGAAAACACTTCCCTTGGGGAAGGAAATCAGCGTGACACCTGGGAGGAAGGGGAGCAGGGAAGGACTTCGGAGAGAGGGCTCCAGGACTCTTCCACAGAGACCAGCGGGGAGAGTCCAGGACCTCCGCTGGCCATGCCCACTCTGCGCAGAAGACTTCCACGCAGGGAGTCTAGGCGGAGACTTGGTGTCAAGGAGTTTTTATGTTGGAAGAAGTTTAGGAAACGCCCACTGACGGATTCTGCCAGTGACTGACACAGCCACGGAGTAAAGGCTGTCCAGCCAGGGAAAGGTTTAGCCAGGGAACGTTGCCTAGAGCATCCACACCCTCTACGCACAAGCAACCCCCAATTCCCTTTACAGGCTAGAACCACCGGAACAGTAAAAGAGGACAGAGGAAAATCACCCAGAGAATGTTGCATTTGTCCACACACTCCAATCTGCGACAGATCTGATTAATAGTGAAGACCACATCAAACTGCTGAAGGACAAGGGGCATCCCCTCTCTGCAGGGATAATTCTTTCAAAGTTTGCCTTCCTGGGACACTCTGACACAGCATACAGCACATAATATAGAAAACTAGACACGCCTGCACAGTTGCTCTTATGCAATATAATTAATCATCCACAAATCAAGGTAATCTTAGACTGTGCCAAGATATAAAGCGCTGAGAAGTCCGGGAACAGGAAAAGCCAAGATAGCGGGCTTGCTTAATTTGGGAGTTTTCCCCGGTTTTTGCAACGGAGCAGATTTTCAACAGCCTCAACGATTTCACAAGAGGACTTTTATCCACATTATAAATACAGTCCCATCTGCAACGAAACACCCATGGCCACGATTCTGGAAAAACTAGTGAATGACGACAGACATGGATGAGAGAGGCGCACTCTTCAATTAGAGCAGATTGGAGCATACACTGTCTACGCTAAAGGTCAGGCTCGGCTCTGCACACACAAACAATGTTGCTAAATACCGGAGTGCATCTGAGCATGTTTCCAGTATTCACACTCTTCACGGGTACATCTGTGTTCATGTGCCTGTTCATGTGTTCAGTAGTTATGCAGAAAAAGACTACCCTACGTCTTCCAACATAACTAGCGCATGTTCCCGAACGCCAAAAACCCGCAAGTAAGTGTTCCGGTTTTTGAACATTTTTCAGAAGCCGAATGTCCGATGCAACTGCCAGCTATTGTTTCTGTGGTACCTGCACCAATCGGAAGCCATGCCTTGGTTTTCTAACCTTTCGGGAATTGAATGGACTTCCAAAATGGATTACGTTCGAGAACCAAGGTTCCACTGTACAGTGGAAGGTCCATTCTTAACCTGAAACTGTTCTTAACCTGAAGCACCACATTAGCTAATGGGGCCTCCCGCTGCCGCTGTGCGATTTCTGTTCTCATCCTGAAGCAAAGCTCTTAACCCGAGGTACTAATTCTGGGTTAGCGGAGTCTGTCACCTGAAGCGTCTGTCACCTGAAGCGTCTGTAACCTGAGGTACCACCGTACTGGAACTTGGGACCCAAGGAAAAATCATTAACATATTGAATTTGCTGCAACCACACTAGCATCATTGGTTTTAAACAAGGCAAATTCCTGGCTAATATTCATGATAGCTAGATGGAACTGCCATGTGCAGAAGCACAGAATCTCTGAATACTCACTGCTGGGGGGTGGGTAGGGGCAACAGCACGGGAGGGGGTGTCTACATATGTGACTTGTGGGCTGTGTTTGGCTTAGTGGTTCACAAGTTGTGCAGGCCTGAGCCTGCCTCCCATCTGAAGTTTCCATACTGCGTGTCCTTATCGGGCAGCGGATATATTTAGTCTCCTCAACAACACAAGGTCAAAACAACAAACTCCAGTGCTGCATTTCAGCTACGATAGTATCAGAGTTCAGTCAGCAGCAGCTCAGCAAAGCAATTTATGGAAAGCTAGGAGTCAAGGAAAGCCACATTGCATTGGAAAAGGAATTATCTCAATAACTGCATTAGATTCCTTTAGAGAAAATACACACACACACACACACACACACACACACACACACACACACACACACGTTGCTTGCTATATATACACAGATATAGCACAATGTTGTGAGTCCCAAACCTGCAACACTGAAACCAGGAACTTTATGACTATCATTTAGTACAGGGGTCAGCAAACTTTTTCAGCAGGGGGCCGGTCCACTGTCCCTCAGACCTTGGGGGGGGGCAGACTATATTTTGAGGGGGGGGGGATGAACGAATTCCTATGCCGCACAAATAACCCAGAGATGCATTTTAAATAAAAGGACACATTCTACTCATGTAAAAACACGCTGATTCCTGGACCGTCCGTCCGTGAGCCGGGTTTAGAAGGCACTCCTATCTTTGGATGGACGTGCCATTTCAGGAATACATTTCAGTATTATTTTTTTGCATTTCTAGACTGGAAGGAAGCAAGACTGGAAAGGACAAGGGGAGTTGCTAATGATTACCTTCGTTATTGCATAAATGGATTATGGATAAACTACCGTCGGGGATGCACAAAAACAGTAGAACACCAGCATCATCAAGCTCAAAGTAAATGTACAACAGGAACAGAAACACAATCTACATAAATGTGACGTTAAAGAAAACAAAGACCTTCTCGCTGGCCTCCTTCAAGTTTTCAAGTTTTATTGCGGCCAAAGCCAGTGACGCTAAACACCACAAGATCAAACAACAAGAAATCAACAACAACCTCAGAAAAGGGAAAGAAAAAAAAAGTTACACAAGGGAACTTCGCAGTGTGCCATTCAACAGAAGGGATTTACGCTTCCTAATTACTAAAGTGAAAAATTTAGCCACCTCATATGATACTGAGCTTGAGGAATCTTCCAGGAGGTATTTTCGAAGAATTTCGGGGGAGGATTCCAAATAATATTGAAGGGGTATAAATTTTGATAGGAGCAGTAAAATAAGTTGAACTCATTCTTCACTATAAAATTTGCAAAATAGAAGAATGTGTGTGACAGATTTTACCTTATTAGACATACAAGAGCAGAGACGCGCATGCATTGGGACCCGCGTGAATTTGCCGTATAGCACTGCTGAGGGCACTGTCTCAAAGCGGGCTCTAGAGAAAACCCATCTATAGGCTTCGTTAGTGATGTTAGTTAAGTAAGGGGCAGCTGCAAAATTAGGCCAAGCTTTGAAACATCTATACGTCTCCGGGAGTAGGGCGCCTTCTTGTTGCAATTCGATATCATAAAGTCCCCGAGTGATAATTGCTTTTGCCTTGTTCAGAGTTCCAATAAAAAGATTTTCAGGGTTTAGGCCAATTTGTTTGATCTTGTTAGTTATTTGCATAAGCCAAGGAGGATAGGGAACTGTGGGCTGGCCTCCTTCCAAGAAGACAGCTAACAGCAAAGGCACTAATCTCCACATGAACACACAAAAGGCAAAGCCAAGATCACTGTGGCTGCATCTTTAGCTCTGGACCTAGTAACTTCACCCATATTAACCCCTTCCAGCAAGACATTTAGCAAAACCAGACCATTATTGCATTAAAAAATGGGCTAAGCAATGGTTCTCATTGTGTGCAACTTAAAGTAGTGGAAAAGATATACACATTGGGCATCCATCTATCATCATACAATGTTTAATGCAAGTATAAACAAGCATACACAAATACAGACACACAGGCAAACACACAAAGCTTATAATAACAGGGAGGATAACGGCAGGTAGGAACGGGGAGTGCATACTTACAGCAAGCTCAGACAGTCAAGTGCTTACCGTTTGGAGGCAAAAAAGCGGTTACAAATAAGACAAGCTGCTTCTACATACTCCAGTTCCCAAACGTTTTGGCTCCCAAACGTCACAAACTTGGGAGTGACTGTTTCGATTTGCAAACTATTTTTGGAAGCCAAACATCTGACACAGCTTCCGATTGGCTGCAGGAGCTTTCTGTAGCCAATCAGAAGCTGTGCTTTGGTTTTGAATGTTTTGGAAGTCGAACGGACTTCCGGAACAGATTCCGTGCAACTTCCAAGCTATGACTGTAATTTGTTCTTCTAGTTTGTAGTTATTTTCCACATTCTGTTGCATTCTTAGCATGAAGATAAACTAGGAAAAGCCCATGTAGATGAAGCATGTGGCATTAACTACCAATAAATGGAACACTCTACTATGCATGTACCACCTTGCTGAGACAGTGTGCAGGCAGTCAGGGTCTCAGCCAGCGCACTGGAATGAATTTCTGGAAACAAAATGCTTTTTCGCAGGGCCTGAACAGAAGCAGTGAACAACGTTATACCTAATTATTGTATCTTGTCTTCACACAGCCCATCCCACTGCCCAGCTCACAAATTGCACAGAATATTCTTACATTATGAATGGTCCGTGTCACCATTAAGAAAAAGAGGTAGGCATAATAGGCCAATATATATGTGGACTGTCCCTGGATCAAGTGACTTTTCTTCTCAAAGTTCTCTCAAGTTCTTAACCTAGCTCATGGTTCTCACTTCAACTAGCCAGATGTTTAACTGATAATCAGTCACAGTCAGTCCATCATTTGAAAAATAAGACTTTAGAGCTGTCTTGCCCCAAAATGGCAAGAATACATTCTATTTTGGTGGCTGCAACCTTGCCTAGCTTATATATTTGAGTTTCTAACACTGCCCCACCCTACTCTCCACATCTATAAATGCCAAATTAATGACAGTGTTTCTAATCTTTGAAAATTAGGAAGTTAGGTCTGCTTCAGTATTGTTTACACTGACTGGCAGCAGCCTTCCAGAGTTTCAGGAGGTGTTTTCTCACACTCCTTACCGGGGGATGCTGGCAACTGGACCCGAGACGTTCTGCATCCCAACCAGTGGTTTTACCACTGAGCTAGGGCCCTATGTCTGATACCAACAGTGTTGCATGTTTAGTCACCGTGTTAAGAAAGCCTTGTTCCCTTGAACTTTCCATGAATGGATTAACATTGATCTGTTTCAATAAATGGGAACTGCTACTTACGTTTCTCAAACAAGTTGTGTTTTTACAATCTTAAGGTAAAGAGTTGCACTTTTAGTTCATATTCCCTCAGGGTTACTACAGTAGATAAGGTCTGAGTGGTTTCATTTACTGTTGCTATGATGCACAACATAGAGATAAGGCCCAAAGTAATAGCAGAATATGCAAATACAATAAAAACTGGTCTCTTCCAGTGTAAACGGAACACTTTTATATTCTAAAATACTAACATAAAACAAGGAAAGTAAAACAATAAAAAAGATCTGCAATCAGTTTCATAGGTGAATTTGACTGGAAAACAATTTTGGACACGTTAAAGGATGTATATTTGTGGTTTAATTATATAGCTATTCTCCCAATTATGGGGGTGGGGGAGATAAAGATTTTTTTAAAAACTGACCAAAATGAATAAAATATTTGAGTTCACATATACAACTAATTTAGATTTTGAAAGATAAGCTAAGTTAGAGAGAACTAGAGCTTGGTTGGACTTAATTTATATAAAAGAAATGCTAATAGCCATGAGCTACAATAAACAACTGTTTACAATAAACAACTGTACTTCTACCTAAGCGGGAGAATGATAAAACCTATCAACTATTAACACACTATGTAAGAGAGAAAATGAAAAGAGAATATTGCCAATCTTGTCAACAAACTCCAAAACATTCATTTAGAGCTTCCAGAGGGATTGTATTTATTTAAAAGACTTATAATCTGCTTTTTTAAAGAACCCTGCTCCACAAAGAAGCTCAAAATAGATATAAGAGAGAAAGCCAAGTACAGATACTGCGCAGAACCATTTAAACAGCCATTTCATAGCACTATCAAAAGCCTAACAGAAGTAAACCAAAGCAAAAGCTCAGTTGGTTAGAGCATAGTGCTGGTAATGCCAATGTGTTGATCTCCAGTGTAGATCTTCAGAGTCTGGGCAGGCTCGATAACAGCAGTCCTTTAAGCAACCCAGCCCCAAACCATGTCTGCACTCCACAAAGGCAGAAGAACTGCATGACTTGAGCAACAGAGGAGGGAGGAAGAAAAGGACCACGTTATCTATTCCAAGGTGAGGAGAAAGAAAGCGGTGGATTTCTCCATGCTTCACTGTAGCTGCAGAACAGACCTCTCTGAGCAACGGGACACCAAGCTTATATAGGCATTCTGCCAATATTCAAAAGCAGACTGTTGATAATTCAGGACGTTGGCTGCAATGGGAAGACGGAAGGCATGCCAAACTTCATAGATTGCACTTGAGCTCCATGCAGTGTCTAAACAAACAACTTGGGTTAATTGGAATCCTCCCAATACATTTTCAAAAGAGGGTGAGAGAAAAAAATATTCCTTTAGGGAGAACATGAGGCTTGCGTCGCGCCCTGAAGTTTCCTGACTAACCTGAGGAGAGTGAGAAACATAGAAAATAGGCTAGAGAATAAAGTAGAAGAGGCAGAGGAGACTAGCTAGAGCAGTGTTTCCCAAACGTTTTTGGGCAACGGCACACCTGTTTACCGGAAAAAAATCTCGCGGCACACCACCATTAAAGCCCCGCCCCCGTGACGTCATTCGGGGAGCCGGCGGCCCGGGCCTGAGCTGGAAGGAGAGGCGGTGCTTTTCGGCACAAGGCAATCGGCCTGGAATTGTTTCCCGCGCGCTGCGAAAGGGAACAGCTGCGGTCGCGCGAACCCTCCGGCGCTGGGAGGGGAAAGGGCGGAGTCGCAGAGCACCAGCTGGCCGAGCGGTTGCGCGCAGCGTTGCGCTTTTGGAGAGCGTGCGGCTGCTGCTAGGGGATCCGGGGACGTGAGCAGGCCTGGCCCGACCCGGGTTGAAGGAGGACAAGCCGGCAGCGCGCCAAGTGAGTTCGGTTGCGCGCGACGGCCCCCGCTCCCCCCACCCCCGCCGGATCCTCGCCGCCGCCGCCTCTCGCCCGCCTCCCTCCCACGGCACACCAGCCGATGTCTCACGGCACAGTAGTGTGCCGCGGAACACCGGTTGGGAAACACTGAGCTAGAGCACATGTGAAGAAACCAGAGATGAGATTCTATACACAAAAAGCTAAGCCAAATGGGGGCTCACTCACATTTCCGTTTTGTGCAGATTTTTAAAATGATTGAAGTTTTATTATGTTTTATGTGAGCTGGAAGCCACCCATAATAAGCTGTGGCTTTCCTAGAAAAAGCAATGGGACAAAAAAAAGCAACAGGACATGGACCTAGAAATCCCAGCGCAAAAGGAAATGGGGATGAGCCTGGAGACTTCGAGACACACTGCTAAAGGCACAGGTTACTGAGGGGAAGGAACACCTCAGCACAGAATGCGTTTAGACTGAGGATGACGCTAAATGGAAGAGGCACTCCAAAATATATGCAGAGTCACAACCAGTGCAGACAGGTTAGGCCGCCCTAAGGGGCGGAGTTGAGAGGCAAGAGCCAACTGAGTCAATTTGTAACTGGATTTGGTCTTGCGTGACAAAAACAACCCATGTGGGAACTAGAAGTATGGCCAATAGTCAGAGGTGTTGGGAGCTGTAGTGTGTGTGTGTGTGTGTGTGTGTGCGCGCGCGCTCAAGACATTGATTATATGAAACATATTTTGCTGTACTGTGCGAAATATGAGCAAGCCAGGGCTGAACTGATATTACCCTTGCTGGTACCTTTCCCGGGAAAATCAGAGGCTCACTATGTCAGGTTCCTATTGGAAGACCGGACAAATGCTAGAACATTAGCAGTGGTGAAATTTTTATCAGTGGTTGCAAGAACCAATGATCCTTATCTTTAAGTCCGAACAAAATGCTTGTTTAGCCTGGAGGGAGGCTGTCTGAATTCTGCATTGCTTTGTAACGATTTGTTGGGTCTCTGGACCGTAATTAATACATACATACATACATACATACATACATACATACATACATACATATGGCACCATAGGAGCCAACTTCTAGGGACCAAGGCCACTTCAGCCCTGTCTCCATAAAACTTTGGACACCCGTCCCAAAGTTGATGGGCACTGCCATTCAAATGGTGTGTGCGTGCCACATCATGTGATCAATTATGAGGGGTGGGAGTTACCTGCCCCCCCCCATTTTTATTCAAGTTGGCACTCTTGTATGGCACCATGTTGTCTAACTCCGAAGCAGAGGCGTGGGCCTGTGTTGGCAGTTGCTACAAATGATAAGTTGCAGAGTTAAGTATTACATACATCCAGAGTTCTCACATTTCACAGTCCCAAGCATACAAGCAGTCACCTACCCAATCCCTTTTGTTCCCCAAAGACTTTGCTATAAATTTATGTCCACACCAATTAAACAGACTACACCGCAATACTTTATGTTCCAGAGTTTCCACCATTGTCCTCCACACTGACCCCAGAAGTTCTTCCGGAATAATCCCTCCAAACGAACGTAATGTGACTGCATAATGGAAACTACCATATCCCGCCAAAGTGATCACCCTTCAGCACTTTGCTTATGTAAGTTTTGTTATGTATGGCGAAAGTAAACACCTTCCATGTACAAGGAAGACATTATTTGGACATTAAACTCTGCTAAGTACGCTCTTACATCCGAAGTTCTCACAGTTCAGTCCCATGTACACAAGTCCTCGCTTTATCAACAAGGGCAACCAGCCTATGCCAAAGTCTGCTTCCTCTCAGAATGCCAAATGCACAGCTACCTAAAGGTAAAGGAATCATGTTGTTCTGGGGCACATGCAGAGTGCCAGCTGAATCAAGTTCCTTAGTAACATTCTCAGTTGGTACCAGTCTGCCCAGAAGTTTTAAATGAAACCAATAACTTTAGTATTTAACAAGCCGTAAAATTCCAAAAACTATTGTTGTTAAAATTTGTATACTGGAACAAATTTGTAACTTGGAACAAAGCACAGATTAATAATAAATTATTGTTTCAGGAACTGTGGCAAGAGAAGAAAAGGGGCTTCCTAAATTGTAGCAAATGTCTAGGAACACCCAGTTCTGGGAACAACAACTACTGAAGTGGGTATGGAACAAAACAGTGCCTGCAAGGGAGAGCAGCAAAAGCCTGATTGTCTAAGTTGCTAAGAAGAAGCCCATGAAGCATCACTTTAATATATATAGTCCTCAATACTAGACATATATATATAATGGCTGGGTGGGAACGGGACTAAAGTACAATTAACAGGAACAGCATAAAGGACACAAGGATGTACCAAATATATAAAAACTCTAGAAGCTGGAGAAGTGGAAAATAACTTAAGCCAGATATTTCTTTTCTTAATTTAGGGAAATTCATACCCCATCCTTCCCAGCTGCTGCTCCCGGGGTGGCTAACGAAACAAACATACAAGTGAAACAATAAATCAGATTTCAACCAATAAAAGAGCACCATATCCCACAACAACACGGAGGGTTGGAATCAGATTCAGCCAAGGCTTACAAAGTCACAGCTGCTGGATCTTGAGCCACGAAAAGACCTGCAAAAGTTTTAGAACCAAACTATGTTTCAAAACTTTTTGCTCCAGTGAGCAACCTGGCCGCTGGCTGAAGTTTCTGAACCATCTTCGGAGGCAGCCCTATGTAGAACGCACTGCAGCAATCTAACCTAGAGGTTACCAGAGCATAGACAACAGTAGTAAGGCTATCTCCGTCCAGATAGGGGCATGGCTAGGCCACCAGCCAAAGCTGATGGAGGGTGTTTTGTGCCACCGAGGCCACCTGAGCCTCAAGTGACAGCAAAGGATCCAGGAGTATCCCCCAAGCGATGTACCTCGGTCCTGTATACCTGAAGGAGCGTCTCCACCCCCATCGTTCAGCCCAGACACTGAGGTCCAGCGCCAAGGGCCTTCAGGCGGTTCCCTCATTGCAACAAGTAAGGTTACAGGGAACCAGACAAAGGGCCTTCTCGGTAGTGGCGCCCACCCTGTGGAACACCCTCCCTTCAGATGTGAAGGAAATAAGTAGCTATCCTATCTTTAAAAGACATCTGAAGGCAGCCCTGTTCAGGGGAGTTTTTAATATTTAATGCTGTATTGTTTTTAATACCTGATTGGGAGCCGCCCAGAGCGGCTGGGGAAACTCAGCCAGATGGGCGGGGTATAAATAATAAGTTGTTGTTGTTGTTGTTGTTGTTGTTGTTGTTGTTGTTGTTGTTGTTATTACAACTACAACTACTACTATACCTGCTCCTTCAGAGGAAGTGTAACCCCATCAGGAGCAGGCCAACTCCCAGCAATCTGGTCTAGCAATCCACCCACTAACAGTGCCTCAGTTTTATCCGGATTGAGCTTCCGTTTGTTGGCTCTCATCCAATCCATTATTGCGGCAAGACAATGGTCCAGCACTTCCACTGCCTCACCTGCGGACGTAAAGGAGAAGCAGAACTGTGTGTCATCGGCATATTGCTGACAATGTACTCCAAACCTCCAGATAACCCCACTCAGCAGTTTGGTATAGATATTAAATAGCACAGGGGATAAAACTGAACACTGAGGAACCCCACTGAAGAACACTCCCCAGGCAACACCCTCTGGGTGTCACCCACCTCTAACTCAGACAGCTGCTCCAGAGAAATGCCATGGTCGGTGGCATCGAAAGCTGGCGAGAGGTCAAGGAGAATTAACAGAGACACATTTCCCCAGTCCCTCAGAGATCATTATACAGGTGGCGAAAGCAGTTTCTGTGCCAAAACCAGGCCTAAACCCTATTTGAAATGGGTCGAGAAAATCTAGAATCCAGCATGGGGCTCTTGTTTCTTTTAATGTACAGTGGTACCTCGGGTTAAGAATTTAATTTGTTCTGGAGGTCCGTTCTTAACCTGAAACTGTTCTTAACCTGAGGTACCACTTTAGCTAATGGGGCCTCCCGCTGCGCGATTTCTATTCTCATCCTGAAGCAAAGTTCTTAACCTGAGGTACTATTTCTGGGTTAGCGGAGTCTGTAACCTGCGGAGTCTGTAGCCCGAGATACCACTGTATACATTTCCTCCTCTCTCTCTTTTTAAAACAGTGTTTCTATCCTATTTGTATTGTATACATTTCCTCACACAGTATCTATCCTGTTCACATTGTAACTATGCATGGGACATTTAAAAAAAAAAAGTAACTCTAAGCAAGGTGAGGCAACAAATTCAAGCACTTGCTAAGGAAAACACAGTTTCTGGGGTCAAGGGACAAATATTCAGCATGGACGATATCTGAAAACCTTACAAAATGACTGCTTAAAGAACAGCCTGCCCCCCCCCCCAATAAATCCTGGCTATGCCAATGGCTGGGATGCAGGTGGCGCTGTGGGTTAAACCACAGAGCCTAGGGCTTGCCTGTCAGAAGGTTGGCGGTTCGAATCCCCGCGACGGAGTGAGCTCCCATTGCTCGGTCCCTGCTCCTGCCCACATAGCAGTTCAAAAGCACATCAAGTGCAAGTAGATAAATAGGTACCACTCCAGGGGAAAGGTAAATGGCGTTTCCGTGCGCTGCTCTGGTTCGCCAGAAGCAGCTTAGTCATGCTGGCCACATGACCCGGAAGCTGTACGCCGGCTCCCTTGGCCAATAAAGCGAGATGAGCGCCGCAACCCCAGAGTCGGACACAACTGGACCTAATGGTCAGGGGTCCCTTTACCCTTTACCTATGTTCATGGCCTAGCTCAGTGACCTGATAAGAAAGCAAATCTTCCACCCTCTATCAATCAGATCATTCATTTGATGAGCAGGGAGCTGTAATAGCTCCTTTTAAGCTGATCTGTACAGCTCAGCTGAGGAGGGTGAACGCAGCACCCAAACCAAAACCAGTTTGCCACCCTTGAGCTAAAGGAGCATCCAGGGCACATGCATGATGATCAGGGAAATATTCCACAGAAGTGAAAATAAATAGAAACAGCAAGGTGTATGTTAAAGATATTAGCAGGGCCGTCTTACCCATAGGCGCTAGGGGTGCAGGGCACCCGGGCGCCGGGCTCTCAGGGGTGCCAGGCCGAGAGTCCAGGGCCCAAGAGTCGAGTCTGGGGAAGAGCCTGCCCCTCGGTCAGAGCGCCACAGTGGACGGCTCTGTGTCATGAGTTTGGGGGCAACAGTGCCAGTCAGACACTGAGGCGGCTGGCTGGCTCCGCCCTCCTGCGCGCCTGGGACTGGGCAACCTGGGGGGGGGGGTGCAGGGTGGATCTTTGCACCCCGGCGCCACATATGCTTAAGACGGCCCTGGATATTAGAACTGGAACGAATACCATTTGGACACGTACCCCCAAAACTGCAAACCTAACTCTGGCAATTCCGAGAAGCTTCTGACTTGTTTTTCCTGAGACACCAGCATGCTCACCCATGACATGCATAGTGATGCTAGGGTGTGGCAATCACGCTTAAGATTAAAACTGAATGCAGAAATGGGGGCAGGTGAGAGCAAGAACATTACAGAATCATAGTCAAAATAAAAAAATTCCTTCCAGTAGCACCTTAAAGACCAACTAAGTTAGTTCTTGGTATGAGCTTTCGTGTGCATGCACACTTCTTCAGATACCTTCAGATACCTTCAGGTATCTGAAGAAGTGTGCATGCACACAAAAGCTCATACCAAGAACTAACTTAGTTGGTCTTTAAGGTGCTACTGGAAGGAATTTTTTTTATTTTGACTATGGCAGACCAACACGGCTACCTATCTATTACAGAATCATAGTTCCTGTTGCTGCTGCATAGGGATCATTTATTCAAAAGAAACATATCCACTGGGCTAGCACGTCCCCTGAGTTGTTTGGCTTCTAAATGATGTCTAACAAACTATTCTGAGGAGGAGGAGGCTACAATGGTAGAAAGAAAATATGACTAGGTTATAAAATTATTGAACACAACTTCAGGGAGGCAGTTTATAAATCTGCAAAATTAATAATGAACAAAGCAAACTGTATGAATATGAAAGTATTGCAGCAAGTGTAGGTAGATTTGCATGCCCGGCACTGGCCCAGCTATGGAGCAGACTGAGGCCTGCGTTTCTGCTGGTTCCTGGTTCAGCAGACGAGAGGCAGGGGGATATTATAGCAGTGCATACTAGCATGGCAATATGCCATACGCTGGACCACTTTTGGCACACTTGCTAAAGAGGTTCGCTCTCTTTCCAGTGGGAAAGATCCAGAACAATACAGAAATGGAGATTGCTCACAGGGTTCAGTGGCGGGTCCAGAAAGCTGTCCACGCATAAAATTAAAAAAGTTAAACCAGCGACACCTCTCTTTCTGTAAGGGGAGAGAACATGTTTGTCTAGGGACGAAGCGCCTCTTCAGCAACGTGGCACATGTGATTCATCCACTTATATTCCTTTCACAAACATTGTCAGAAGTTGCACTGTGGGGCTGTGAAGTTGCACTTCAGCAAGACAGATTTAGAGCTATCAAGAGCGACTCCGGAAAGGTGGGGGGAGCTTTGAGGGAGGAAAGGGGAGGCTGCAGCAGAAGAGGAAGTTATGAGCAACAGCCCATTTCGAAGCACGCTTACTTCAGCCCAAGTCCCACTGAACTCAAAGGAAGTTCCCTGCGCGCAAGTGAGCAATGGCGCTAAGCAGCCACGCAGTCCGATCCTGTGCGTATTTACGCAGAGCTCCCGCTTAGCTCCGCTGGGCGCCCCCCCCCCTCTCCCAAATAAGAGCGCAGACAGACTTTATGGGGTAAAAGATGCCCCTCCTCACCCGCTTTACAAGGGATACAAAAGCTCTGGCGCATTGTGCTCCTCGGCACACCCACCCACCGCGTTTCATGTACTACTTAGCCCGACGAAGAACTCTGAAGAACTCAAAAGCTTGCTCGCTGTTTTCAGACGGTTGAGACCGAGCCACTGCCCAGTTTGTGTAACAAGCCATACCAGGGAAGAAACTTGCGAACCCAGCGCGCTAGCCTGTTTATTATCGGGGGAAAGTTCCGCTAGGTTTAATCCAAAGCAAAGAAAAAAAGGGATGGTATAAAAGTGAAAGGAGAGGCGCACGCGAATCCGCGCCCGGGTTGAGAAGAGGCTTCCGAAAGAAGGACGGGCCGTCGAGGAGGCAGGAACAGGAAAGGGTGGGGGGGAGAAAGTGGGGGGCTGGGAGGAAGAGCCGGGGAAGCGCGTGGGGTTCAGGAGGAGAGAGGCTAAGGAGATGGAGGGGGGGACCCGCGACGGCAGCGTGGTGGGCAAAGGGCCGTCGGGGCTGGCGATGGAGAGGGTGGGTGGGGGGAACACGAGGACGCCAGCTGGAGAGCGAGAGGCCGGCCGAGCCCGGGACTTACCCAGATGCGGAGAAGGCTCGGGGCAAGAGGCGTCGGGCTTGGAGGCATTGGGCGCCGGGGCCGCGGGGTCCTTCCGAGAGGGCGCCGGGCCGCGGGGCGCCGCCGCTTCCAGGCTCCACTGGAAGCTGAGCGTGCTGCCGGCCAAGCAGTAGAAGACGACGGCCAGGAGGTGGAGGACGCAGAAGATGACCAGCAGGCGGCAAGCCTTCTGCAGCGAGGCGCCGGGCAGCTCCTTCATGGTGCGCGCCGTCAGTGCTGCTCCGAGCGCGGCATCCGAGGGCGCAGCATCGCGGCGCGCTCGGCAGGCCGGGGAAGCGACGGCACCGCTACAAAGGCGCCCAGGCGCTCCGCAGCCGCCTGCCTGCCTGCTGTCCTGCCCGGCGCGGAGGGGAGGGGAATTGTGATGTCAGGCTGGGACTCCGCCTTGCCCCGCGGCGGAGGGGCGGTGGCTCCGGTTGGGGAGCTCCTCCTCCTCCAGGTCCTCCCCCTGGAGGTAATGTGGCGGCGGGCAACCCCCGACTTGGAGCCCCTGCTTTGCCAAGCTTCCCGGAGACTGCGAGGAGACCCCTCCGCCTCGCTCGCCCTGAAAGCAAACCCGCGTTGAACCTCCCTAAGCCGGCTGGCTGACTTTGGAGGATTTCCCCCACCCCCATTTTTTTATTAGTTTTCACAACATTATAAACAAACAAACAAACAAACACATAAGACGAACGAACATAAATCATAGCCTTATTAAAAATTACACTTATTAACATTGTTAAGTGACTTCCTCGCTTCCCCTCGGTTGAATTTCATTGCATATCCTTTTAACGGTTTTCCAACTCACACTTCTTATAAAATTTAACTTAAACATTAACATCCTTAGATCTTCACATTATGAAATTAAACATATTAATTCATCACTTAACTTAAATAAAATCCTAAGCCAATTAAGTATCTGTAAGCTGTTTTCAGTTAGTTTAACTTAACATATTTAACTAAGTAATCATTAAATTTAATCCAATCTTCCTGATACTCCTCCTCCTTCTGGTTGTGGACTCTTCCGGTTAGGTTGGCTAGCTCTGAAAAATCCATCATCTTCATCTGCCATTCTCCTATCATTGGTAATTCTTGGGTTTTCCACTTTTTAGCTAACAAAATACGAGCAGCAGTTGTGGCATACAAAAATAATTTAACATCTTTCTTGGGCAGACTTTGGAGGACTTGTTGCAGGGAAGGCTGCGTTCATGCATCCTATTCACATGCTCTTCGTGTACACGCATTCGCCCGGCTTATCTAGGGCGCCCCCTGGCGGCGACTTTGCACGCGCGCCAGCAGGCAGGTCCGGTGCCAAATCCTCGCGCACGTACAGGTTGCTGGCTTCTTGTTATGGGTTCGAGACAAGCATGTGCGAATGTGCACATTGCTCTGAATGAGGTGGGTAGACCAAGGCAGTTGTGTTCTCGGTTTTAGAACTGTGAACTGTAGGGTGGAGGGCATCTTTTTGAATGTTGTCCCCGGTTAAGTAATGAGCATTCAAGCTCCATGCACGCAGTAAGCCAGCACATCAGGGAGGGGACTGTGCTAAACCTTTCTCGTTGGTGCCTTGGTTTTCTACCAGGAAGGACTTTAGTTTTTTAAGGGCAAGGCCTTCAGAGAGATGGCTGGCACCCAGGTGTCAGAAAATGAGTGGCAACACCTCAAATCTGCCATTGTTTCCTGCACCTCCAGTCATTACAATTTTAAGAATTTCATAGCTATCCTATGACAAACTAGTGCTTTTCAGTGGAAAGGAAGCCAGTGTGGTGTAGTGGTTAAGAGTGGTAGACTCGTAATCTGGGGAACCGGGTTCGCGTCTCCGCTCCTCCACATGCAGCTGCTGGGTGACCTTGGGCTAGTCACACTTCTCTGAAGTCTCTCAGCCTCACTCACCTCACAGAGTGTTTGTTGTGGGGGAGGAAGGGAAAGGAGAATGTTAGCCGCTTTGAGACTCCTTAAAGGGAGTGAAAGGCGGGATATCAAATCCAAACTCTTCTTCTTCCTGTAATCTCTCAATTCCTGGAAATTGCACAATATTTCTGCATGTCATTATTGAACGGGCCTTTTTCTTTTCTAAACTTGTGTTTCTTAGTATCTTTGCATTCACTTACATAGATACTTTGTTAGTTTTATTTGCTAATTTCTTGTAACAAAATCTCTCAAGTGTCTTCTTTATTATCTCAATTCAAGGTCCCATGTTGTTGCTGTTCTCCCACCTGCCTGCCTGCCCACCCGCCCATGAGTTCAGGCCAAAGGCTTATCTAGTCCAGCATTCTAGGCTCTGGCTGGTATTCAGAAGTACAGGAGAGACAAAAGCTCAGTTGGTTAGAGCGTGGTGCTGATAACAACAAGGTTGCAGGTTCCATCCCCTTATGGGACAAATGAACATTCCTTCATTGCAGAGACTTAAGTGATCTTTGAGGTCCCTTCCAACTCTTTGATTCTATGAATTCTAAGACTTTAAAGGGAAAGTTGCAATGTATCCCATGTTACGGAAAAGAATCACTGCGGCCACGAGATGCTGCTAGCTTGGAAGCAAAACATAAATGGGAATGTTGGGATTGTTCTGTGGGAAACAAAGGGACAGTCTTTTCACAGTGCAAAGCACCGGAAATAGCTCACAATGTAATATGAGCTGTACTGGAAGTACAGTAGGTGGAGTTTATCTCTCTGCTGTTGGAGTTTGAAGAGAGCAGACGTGTTTCTCTGTAACACTGCAAAGACAGAAATAAAAGCATGTAAATACGTTTCTGTCTATCTCTTTCCCCTGCCCCTGGGGGCAGGGAAGAGTGGTGTGTTCTCCTCGCGCATGAGGAGGATCGCCGATTGCGACCTTGCCTGGGTCTTGCCGGGAATGCAGACAGGGAGGTCAACTGGTGATTTAAGCCGGGTGCCTGGAGAGTGGCCAGTTTCTCCTGAAGGAAGGCTTGAATTCCGACATCTGGTAGCAACGTGCTGATGGTTTTGAAATTCTGTCGGAATTCAAGCCTGCCTTCAGGAGAAACTGGCCACTCTCCAGGCACCCGGCTTGAACCCCTTCCTGGATCCCTCTTCATCTAGTGCATGGGTAGGCAAACTAAGGCCTCCGGCCCAGTCGCCTTCTAAATCCAGCTCACGGATGGTCCGGGAATCAGCGTGTTTTTACATGAGTAGAATGTGTCCTTTTATTTAAAATGCATCTCTGGGTTATTTGTGGGGCAT
This sequence comes from Podarcis liolepis, assembly GCF_965112155.1. Taxonomy (NCBI): domain Eukaryota; kingdom Metazoa; phylum Chordata; class Lepidosauria; order Squamata; family Lacertidae; genus Podarcis; species Podarcis liolepis. Next base: position 36,973,609 of record NC_139571.1, read on the forward strand.
AGGAATTCGTTCATTTTTTCCCCCATAATATAGTCCAGCCCCCCCACAAGGCCTGAGGGACAGTGGACTGGCCCCCTGCTGAAAAAGTTTGCTGAACCCTCTGGTGCAAGGAGTGAAAAGCCACCTTCCAAAAAACCCTATCATAGGCTGTTTGGAAGTTGAGCAGGTCATTTCTTTCTCCTCTTCCTCCACTGCATTGGAGGGGGCTGGACTAGATGACCCTCAGGTCCCTTCCAACTCTACAATTCTATGATTGGACATTCTGAGCATCCTGGAAGCTCACAGGCCCTTGTCAGTCCACTTCTTGATTTTATTTTTATTTACAACCATATATGTCTGGGTACCTTCAGAATTTTGTTTTTTTTTTTTAAATATAACCCTCTTTTGCTTCCAGTTCCAGTCACCCTTGTCCACCATTAGAAAGTTTTAGGATGACTCATGGTGCAATCCTATCCTCCGGGTGAACTGTCTCGTTGCAGCGTAGGATCAGAACAGTGTCACATTTAGGGCGGTGTGGGCAATTCCCCTGCATAGGGCACTGAGCTCAAAATTGAGAAGAGCCATAATTGAGAAGGTGCAGTTGGGGACGCCGAATTTTGGCCTTGCACAGGGTTCCATATAACGGAAGATGAACAAAGTCCACCCCAATCAGAACCAAAATCTCCCTGTGCCAGCAGATCACGGTGACACTAATGTAGCGAGGCCATTGTACCAGAGGCACAGTGCCGAAGCTCTTACGCAGTCTGTTTGACCTCCTCCTAAAATAAATTGGCAAGCAGCTGACACTGACACACACACACACACACACACACCGTTCTAGGAGGAGGAAGTTATGTGTCCAGGGTAACGGGGAGCAAAGCATTTGGGTTTATTGCAGAGAGTAGCCCCTATATTTGTTGGATCAGCAAGTTCATGGTTGAGCTTTTAAAGACCTCTTGTCCAGAGATTCAGAGCCAGAGATTTGTTAATTTTTAACTTGTCAAGAAGTCCTGGAGCTTCATCTCTTGTCAATACTATTCTCCTAAGTTCTTCAGACTCCTTTACTGAAAATGTCGGTTCAAGCCCAAGTATTTGCAGCGGTGAGTGACGCAGAGGACAAATTCAGCTGCAACTCATTTTCCTTAGAAGACGGCTATGCAGATTGTGAGTTCCGTTCCAAATACATCTGCTTTTAAAGCAGCTGAATCTGGGTTGCAGCTGAACTTTGAAAAACAAGATTATGCATGGCAAAGTGTTCCAACAAACAAAGACTGTGGTCTAAGCTCAGGTATTTTAATCAGTCACACCTTATTTTCTGGGGTAGCTTTAGAAATTAGGTGTAATTAATGCACAGGAGTTGACTGACCAGCCCGCCCAGATTCTCCCAGGTTCTTCATTTCCTGCAGGGAATGTGAGATGGGTGGGGTATTGCACCTTTGAATGGCATAAAATGAAAGAAAGCTCAATTCACACCCTATTGAACTAATGGCATTTCCAGATGACCTGTTTATTGAGAGTTCATCCTAATTTGTTTGCAAAGAAGTTAGATAATGTTGCATCAAAACAATCCCCCCTCCATCCTTTTTAGTCACTTTCCTTCTTGCAAAAAAAAGTCTGGAGGTTGTTTTTTTTTGGGGGGGGGGCAAAGTAGGTTTGTGGCACAATCTAAAATGAATCCTACTCCAGAATAGCAGCAAACTGGAAGCGCCCCAAATGAACAATTTAAACTGACATATGGTGCAGGAACACTACACACAGGTGAGTTTCCTGAATAATTAAAAAAAATCATTTTAAGCAGGGATTATATTGTGCAGGCCAGAGGAAGAATGAAGCATTTGGTGGCCAAGGACCACATAGGGACACGGCTTGTTGAAGCAGCCTGGACAGAAAAGCTGCTTACAGAAGCAGCCTGGACAGAAAGTCTACTCTAGGAGTATATAAAGGGGCAGGCTCATGGGCTCAGCCACCAGGATTTTAGTCACATCTGTTGCTGGTTTGTCTCTGGAGACAATGGAGTATGCCTCCAGGGGTGAAGTCAAACTGTTGTGTTAGCAGCACCAAAGTGACCTCTCTGGGGCGCAAGCCTGGGCAGTCTGTATGGAGGTCCTGGGCTTCGCTGATGTGGTCCAAAGGAAAGCAGAGCAATACGTTTGGCACCAGCTTGGCAGCTGGAGTTGCAAGAAGGAGATGTACAAAGTGCCTTCCAACCATCTTAGGGACTCCACTCGGGATTTATGTAGGGTTTACTCCTTAGCCTTTTCTTCTCCCGAAGATATCTCCAAAGGCAATGGGCGTTTAGGATTCCTTCTCCTAGGTGGGCTACCTTCCCAGGTTGACAATCCCCATCTGCCTCTCACCTCCCTCTATGGCACGTGCAGAAACTGCCTTCTTGACCGTTGGACCCACTATTGGTCTTGTCCGCTCAATCCATCAGTGCCTGTCTTCGAATGCAGGCCAAGTCCCTAACTCATGGAGGGTTTGAGATCCATCAGCTACCCTCACCTGGTTTAGCTGGCCAGTCAAAACCATTTCCTAGGGTGTGGACTGTCATATGCTGACAGTTTCTAGGAGCCATGGATGAGGGCTGGGTGCAGGATGGGGACCAACAGTGGACAAACTACCCCATAAACAGCACAACATGTCCCGTAACACTCCATATACCTCACTTATGCATATAGATAATAAAAACAGGCAGGTATAAAAGCAAACACTAAATTACTGCTACGTAATCCAACAAGGAATACAAATCTTGTAAAGTTCCCAAGTAATGTATATGGGTCTGTATGGTCTCGTACCTTCTTCTACCAATAATGATACCATAGTCATTTCCAAACCAGAAAAAGACATCATATTTCAGCAGCATGAAATACAACTTTAAGCTCACATCCCATCCATGCAACCCAGCAGAACGTAAGGCAGCCTTTGCCCAGCCAGCTGGCCTGCAAATGTTCTGGGCCACAGCTCTCATCTGTCCCAGCAAGCACAGCTGGGCTGGCCACCAGGTTAGCAGATGCCTGGCAGAAGTCATCCATGAAGTATGACTGTGTACCTAATTCCAAAGACTCTGCAGGCAAAGGCTAGCAGCGCTTCCCGAACTAATTATATATGTGTCCATTGCAATGACATGGTACAATCATCTTTGTACACAATCTGACAGATTCAATCACTAAAGTATTGTCTCTTAAGCAGAGTCTGTATTATCTTGATTCTAATGAATCACAGTCTCTGTTTTGCCTTTGGGGAATATCTTTTTATAAAATTGTCGTTAGTGTGTGCACACACCCTGACACACAGCGAAGTTCTCCAGATTGTGGTCTCCTTCCCGTGGCCTCTAGAAATTGAGTCTGTGAGTGGGGGCTATTGGAGTGTTCACTAAAAGATGATGCCTCTTTCACAACAGGGATGCGGGTGGCGCTGTGGGTTAAAGCAGAGAGCCTAGGGCTTTGCCGATCAGAAGGTCGGCGGTTCGAATCCCCGCGACTGGGTGAGCTCCTGTTGCTCGGTCCCTGCTCCTGCCAACCTAGCAGTTTGAAAGCATGCCAGTGCAAGTAGATAAATAGGTACTGCTCTGGCGGGAAGGTAAACAGCGTTTCCGTGCGCTGCTCTGGTTCGCCAGAAGCAGCTTAGTCATGCTGGACACATGACCCGGAAGCTGTACGCCGGCTCCCTTGGCCAGTAAAGCAAGATGAGCGCCACAACCCCAGAGTCATCCGCAACTGGACCTAACAGTCAGGGGTCCCTTTACCTATTTCACAACAAATGAGTACAGTAGGCAAGAGACCATTCAGGAATGTATTATGTATGTGTGAGTGTAATTATTATTATTGTTGCTGCTGTTGTTACTGTTGTTGTTATTAAATTTGTATACTGCCCTTCATCTGAAGATTTCGGGGAGGTTCACAGCATAAAAATACAAAATAAGAACACAAAATATATAAGAAGAACAAGAACAAAACAAACCCATACCCCAATCCCACGAGAGGTCTCTCACAGGTGGTGTGAGAATAAGATTTTACAAACGCATACAAACACCCCTACTCTCATCTGTGAAATGTTGGGAGATGGATAAAGCATCACGGGAGCATGTTTTTTGTTTTTGTTTTTAAATCTTCCTGAGGCAGCTAGTGGGGGGAGAACGTGGGGCCATGTCGAAAGTGGCCCAGATGTAAAATGATCTGCAAGGGAATTGCAAGCAAAGTGTGAACTCTGAGAGCAACAATTATCCGGAAGGAAATTTCAGCTCCCAGGCAACAGCAGTTTAGTATAAGGAAGGGATGCTATACAATAAAATGCAAATAAATTTTGAGGCCGCTTCTTCCTTTGCCCTGTGCTTCAAGTCTGAGGCAGACATATATGATGACAGTTCTTTTGTAAGAATAAAATGTAATTTGCTTTGAGGGTGGTGTTTTTTGTTTTTACAATCAAGTGGTAATAAATGTTATGAAATAAACAAATGTGTGCTGTAAGTGATCTCTGAGTTCCAGCCCTTATGTAGCTAGAAGAGGACAATATCAGCAGGCTTGGGGTGAACTCCAGGATTTGCAGAAGTACAACAATTATTCAGAGGAAAACCCTAAGGGGAAGGCGCATCACTCTCCAAACTGCCCAGGGAGATACATGAATGCCAAGGGAGCCCAGTGGACTGTGTTGAGGACTGGCTGTCAGGGACGGAAAAATACAGACTCCTAGACCTTGACAGCAGCACCCCACACTGCAACATTTTGTTACAGGCCCCACTACTTTCCACTAATGGCACAATTGCATGGTTAATTGCACATTACAGGTGTGGGGAACCTGTGGCTCTCCAGGTGTTGCCGAACAGCAACTCTTCCCAGCAAGCATAGCTGATGCCCGGGGGGTCATGGGAGTTGTAGTTCAGCGAAATCTGGAGTGCCAAAAGTTCCCCACCCAGAGCTTGGAAGCGAAATGGGACCACCAAAAAACAGCGGAGAGATTTCTGCATACTCAGGGTCTCCCTAGTTACACTAAAGCTGGCACAGGCAAACTCAGCCCTCCAGATGTTTTGTGACTACAACTCCCATGATCCCTAGCTAACAGGACCGGTGGTCAAGGATGATGGGAATTGTAGTCTCAAAACATCTGGAGGGCCGAGTTTGCCTATGCCTGCAGTAAAGTATACAAGCCTGAAAATGCTTATTAAAAACACGCACACATGAGCAGCCCAAGAAACACCTACAGACTTATCAAATGTTGATGCCCCCTGAGGCTATAAGAGAAAGGTTTCAGTCTGCAATTCTGCACTTACTTGACTGAGAGAAAATCACATTTTGCTTAGTGATTCTTGCTTCTGTGAAGTTTATGGTACCACAGCATAATGTAAAATCACTTATACAAGCTAATGTTTCCATGGCACTTGTAGAATATGTTTTCAGAATTACAAAGCCACATAAACCGCCTTCATTTATTTTGAAGGATAATGGATTGCTAGCTTCAGACCCACAGCAGAGGTCCTGTGGTTTTAAGAGTTTAATAGAAATAGGGGAGGGAAGTATCTTGGGATTTATAGATTTATTTTTCAGTTGCTTCAGCACTGTGATGTACCTGATTGTATGGGAGCTTTCTCAGTTTCCTGACTCACAAACTGACTGCAGTTCATCCATGTGAGCTTTCTTGTGTAACTGATACACATACACAATGTACTTTAAAGCATATTCCCCCCCTCAAAACCCCTGGGAACCGTAGTTCACCCTCAATGAGTTACAATTCCCACAAACCCTTAACTAACTGCAGGACCCAGAGTTATCTGAAGGAAATAATATGCTTCAAATGTGTGTTAAGGGTATAATATGAAACCTCAGACAAGCAAACAGTCACAGAAAGATTCTACTCCACAACTTCCAATTATAAGGACAGTTTCTTTTAGCTAATCACTGCTCCCTTTGCAGAGCTGACCTGTTTCTGGCTGGGAAAAAAATACCCAAAAATAATTCATCTATCTCTCTAGAGTTTACTAACCATAAATAACCTCCAGAGCTGAAGGAGACCTTTGCAAGTGTACCTTAATTGGTTATAAAAGCAATTAGGTCCACCTGCTCCTAGTGGAACTGCAACTCAGGGATCACTGCTGTTTTCTCACCATTCCTGAAGTTGTCACCTTGTTTCCTGGGGATACGACTTTACTTTTAACAGCTGCATTGACAGGCATTAAGTTCTTCAGTATTTATCTCCAGGTAGCTGGAAGGTACAAGAGCTGAACTTCTGCCTGTCAAGCCACTGTTTATGGAACAAAAGTCCCGATAGAAAAAAAAAAAAGCTGGCAGCACTAGCTAAGGTTGCCTTAAGGCAGCAAAAAGCTGGCAGCACTATCTAAGGTTGCCTTAAGGGAGCAAAAATTTTAGCTTGCCCTTATTCTGCATCACAGAGCAACTACCAAGCAGTGCCAATGGCAGGCTATTTTACACTCTAGTCAAGGCTAACAGCGTGCACCCCCACCCATGCTAACTTCAATTTTCAAAAGCAGGCGTGTTGTCGAAAAAAAAAATAAAAAGCACAAAACTTGACATAAATTGCAAATATAAGTATAAATTGCAAATATAAGTAATACGAGAATCTTTATCTTTCTCAAATCCAAAAGAAAACATTTTAGCACACAAATCATATCAAATAATCTTGTTAATTGTGATGTTAAAATTTGTTGTTGTTGTTTAGTCGTTTAGTTGTGTCCGACTCTTCATGACCTCCCACCCTGCTCTGCCCCTGTCTCGTTCCACCCCCTTTTTGGGCCACTTCCAGGTCCACAGAGATGAGTGTCTGACGGTCACACCTCAATCGGATGCACGTAAAATACCGTAATTAAGTCTGTCTCTGGCAGTCTTGGTGTAATGCTTTCCTCGGGTGGGGCAACGCCTGGCAATGGATGATCTGTTTTCTGTGAAGATGGTGAGTGGTGGATTTCGAGATCTACCAAAGTCCTGGTGGAAGAACTGATTTTTGACACAGGTGAGTTGGGCAAGCATTCTTTGTGTGCTTGGCCATTAAACTCAGAAGGTTTTCTGTCCTGGGGGATGTTTTGGGCAAATTCTCCACTCGGAACCTGCCTTAGTGGCACTGGGGTTTGTGCCTTAAACCTTTGGCAAATGCCCGCTGATGATGGAGGGCTTGGATTGATCCAACTGCACAGAAGATTCGGCAGTAAAGGCTTTAATTCTGTGTCTTTAACAACATGCCTCAAGATAATTTTATAATAATCCTGTAGGCAGGTCTTGTATTTCAGAAGTAGTTTTGGAATAAATGAATCAGAGAATGATAATAAAAGTCTAAAATGCTGAGAGTCCGATGAAAGCAGGTTTACCGTGGTAAGATTGTCGCGCTGGATGTTTAGCAACAGTTTGAAATTTCGCTTTGCACTTGCGACTGAATTCCAGAAAGGGAGCAGACCATTAAAAGGGTAAACATCGAGAACTCCTTGAGAGCTTTGCAGGATTAGTTTGCTGTTTTCATGTTTGTTATTCTTTCTGTAAGAGGTTTTACGGGTTCTGGCACAAGAACAGCTACACCCCTGAGTTTGAAGATCTTGTTAAGAGCCAGACTCTTGGGTGGCAATAGGACTGTTCCGGGTTGCCAACAGCGCCAACTCAGCCAGGAGGGACACTACCTTTTCTAATTTGAGGTTAATTTCCTCTACCGTTCTTGCTGTTAACAAACAGTGGTCCGCAAGTACAGTACTTCAGCATAAGGTGGTACACCCTCAGCTGGTTTGTTTGTTTGTTTTAAATCTCATTTTCTGTAAGATTGGTGGAAGGTGACTGGGGACAAACTAGTGATTCTAGATGTCTCTGTTCTGCCCCTCTAGATTAATGGCTCATCCAGCTTCAAATAAAATGGCAGTCAAAATGGTATTCCATGACTGAAGGACATTTAGGTGAGTACCCCTTGGTTGGCCAGGGAGAAAATCTCTATTGTGTTCCGTCTGCAACTCATTGTGCTAAGATTCTTTCAGGTTGCGGTGACTGAGTTGTCAGAAGAGGCCCTATTCTGTGTCACCACAATGAGGCTCACCTGCAGGTAGGAGAAGACGTCTTCTTTTGTTCCAGCTCCTCTTTTCTTCAGGCTTCCCAGAGTTCACTTTTCTTGAAGTGAGAGTCACCAGCATTAGGACAGTGCTGCTTTAGGTAAGTTCACATTCCACCACTCAGTCGTCTGTTTTCAAAACAATGTCTTTTGTATTGGTCTCTCCTTTTCCTCCTTTTCTTTTCTGCTGGTCTCTTCACAGGTCTCTCCAAAGAGCTCTTCTTAACCTTTTAAGGTTTTCTTTTTCCTGAGAGAACATTCACAGAATGTTCTCTCAGGTTTTGCTTTTCCCCTTGTTGCATTGCTCAAAAAAAAAAGCAAAAGACACTGGTGGTCGGCGCTCCTGGTTCCCAGGATGGGGTTCAAATCCCTGCGGTGTCCATGCTTACTTCCAATGCAACTGCTATCTCTCTCTATTCCTCTCTATCTCTCTCTGTCTCTCTATCCCTCTCTATCTCTCTATGTCTCTCTATCTCTCTCTGTCTCTCTATCCCTCTCTGTCTCTCTATCCCAGGGGTCTGCAACCTTTAAGACAAAAAGAGCCACTTGGACCCGTTTCCGAAGGAAAAAAACAACTGGGAGCCGCAAAACTCATCATTATAAAAATAACTTTTTTGTCACTTTTTTATTATTTCTTTGTTTGACCCCTCAGAATTACTCCTCCTCATAGAAATAAACGTTAAATTAACAAGTTACCTTTTTGTGTGTGTGTGTTCTTCACTCCCCTTCAAAACAGTGACCAGCGTACATGCCCCCTTTCAATGCAGTGACCAGTGTACACGCCCCTTACAATGTAGCGGGCGGGCGGGCGGGAAGGTGACGTCGGGACGGTGCGTGACTAACGCACGCACCGCCCCCATGCGACGTCACAGCCAGTACAGCACCCGCCACAGTGGGGAGTGTCGGGGCGCACATTGCGCCTCCTCCCCTCGCTAGTATCCGTCCCGGAGCCGCGGCAAAGGTGTAAAAGAGCCACATGCGGCTCCGGAGCCGCGGGTTGCAGACCCCTGCTCTATCCCTCTCTATCTCTCTCTGTCTCTCTCTCCCTCTCTATCCTACACTGCCCAAATAACGATCCAGACATGTATCTATGCTCCTTGTGCATGCAGGCTTTTCACAGCATTGCTGGAATCAAAATGCCAGCCACTATCCTCCCCCCACACCCCACTATTTAATCCAGATTTACATTTTGGGTGGGAAATCCAAAAAGTTACCGAAAAATGTGTCACCTGCCAATGATCAGTTTGCAATATTCAGCCCCCACCTGGGAGAACCCAGAGACTGAGAGGTAGCAGAACCAGGTGCCTGCTTAGTGTCAAGGTGCTCAGAATTAACACAGGGCAGACAGTACTGGCAGGGCAGACAGTACTGGCATTAGGATGTGGTTTAGGCATGTGGCTGTGAGAAAGTGTTTGCTTAGGAAGTGGCAACCACCTATTCAGTTAGAAAGGTGGGGCTGCAAAGGATTTCAGAGAAGTAAGAAGATCTTCTGTTAGCCAAGGCTTAGCCACAACTATTCATGCACTTAGTTCACACCCTGTGCTGTTATTTAGCTTAGGGGTTATCCCCACTGTTCCCCCCCCCCGGCGCTAAAACCCGCTTTTCAGCAATAATGCAAAAAGCATTTCTAAATCAATTACATGCCATTGTGCTGTGTAACGTGCATTTGTAATTTCAAGGTTTTGGGGTTATCCCATTTCCCCCCTCCCTTAACTCCTCCTCTGTGTCACTTCCATCCTCCACCAGGCCCCTGCATGCTAGATGCAAGGTAGCAAGTTTATATATATATACTTTTCAAATTTATACATTTCATTAATTTTACAGACATTTTGACATTTCAGAGTTTGACTTCCTTCCCCCTCTTACTGCAGTTCCTTAATTTTTTTAATATCTTCTGCATATCCAAATTCACTTAATTTGCTCAATTAATTATCTGCTTTAAATCTAGGTAAAGGTAAAGGACCCCTGGACGGTTAAATCCAGTCAAAAGTGACTATGGGGTTGCACCGCACATCTCGCTTTCAGGCAGAGGAAGCTGGCGTTTGTCCACAGACAGCTTTCCGGGTCATGTGGCCAGCATGACTAAACCGCTTCTGGCGCAACGGGACACCGTGACAGAAACCAGAGCTCACGGAAACGCTTTTTAGCTTCCCGCCACAGCGGTACCTATTTATCTACTTGCACTGGTGTGCTTTCGAACTGCTAGGTTGGCAGGAGCCAGGACAGAGCAATGGGAGCTCACCCCGTTGTGGGGATTCGAACCGCCAACCTTCTGATTGGCCAAGCCCAAGAGGCTCAGTAGTTTAGACCACAGCGCCACCTGTGTCTTAAATATATACTCTTATGAAACTGCAGGTTATTACAATAATCCTGCCAATGTTTTTATCTGTTTGCAATTTATCGGTAAATATTCAATAAACCATTTCCATTCTTTTATAATAAATTTGTTATCTTGATTTCTTATTCTTCTGGTAAGTTTTGTCATTCCTGCATATTCTATAAGTTTTTGTATCCAATCTCTATTTGCTGGGACTTCTGCTTCTTTCCACTTTGGGGCAAGTAGCATTCTTGCTGCTGTAGTCGCATACATAAATAAATTTCTATACCATTTAGGTAGTTCTGTACCTATAATTCCCAAAATAAAAGCTTCTGGGTTCCGGTCCCCCCCAAGTTATTTTAAACATCCTTTTCAATTCATTATATATCATTTCCCAGTAAGCTTTAACCTTACTACATATGCAAGGTAGCAAGTGGTGCAGGCAGGAAGGAACACACTTACCTGAGAGGAAGTCCCTTTGACTTGCTTCTGAGTAGGCCGAGTTGTTGGGTGTGTTAGTCAGTCAGGACCACAGGGCAGATCTTCCTTTACTCACTTGAGAGGGGAGGAATGTTGTAAGAGAATGACAGACACACCAGAAAAGTCACACAATGTGCTATTGTCCCTTCTGAGACCGGTTGTCACAATCTGGCAAAAGCTTCACCACTAGAAAGCAACTGACACAGATCCACTGCTTCCCCAGAAGTGCATCTCCCTCCTCCTTTAGAGCAGCAATGGACTAAGAGCGCATCACCTGCATGGGTTATAGAGCTGATAGCAGGATTGATGATCGCTGAATCGTATTGTTAGCTAGACATGGAAATGAAGTCCAGTCCAAATAGCAGCAGACTTACAACACCCCCAAAATATAGGGAAGAAGAAAGCAGAGCCCAGGTGTTTTCCTTATTTCTTCTGGAAAGAGGGAGTGGGTTTTATGAAGGGTCCATGGGCGAGTTTTTTTAGATGAGCAACACGACTGTTGATCTGAAATACAATGGAATGCAAGAACAGCAAACAACTCCCATAGGTATGGAACCCTAGAGGGCCACAACGCACAAAGCAGATTTGGAAAATGTGGCTTTTGGGGAGCGGTGCCGAAGAGCCCAGAGCAAGAACTTTGAGCCAGGGATGGTCCTGAATAAAGTTTCTCAGGAAGGGTAATAGTGCCCCCTGGTGAACTGTGCTTGCCTCAACTGAGCATAGAATGTTTTGCTTCACTTGTCCTGTAGGAGAGCCAGTACGGCTTCAGAAAAATTGCCTGTATTCTTTGTAGAGGAGAGAGATAAGTGTAATAATAAGATAGATCATGGGAGTCACTCTTTCAAGATCAGCAGGAGAGCCTCTAGTAATATATGCATTTTCATGCACAATTCACCGTATTATTTGCATTTTTTTTGTACACATTACTTGGCTGGAGAATTTGGGGGGAAATGTGCACAGTAAAAGAAATTCACACAAAAATACCGATCATTTTTTCAAGATGACTTTTTTGGAGAGAGAAAAAAAAATTTGCAAACTGATGTGGAAATGTGGAGAACTTGAAGAATAGGAAAATGAGAGAGTGAGAGAAACAGAAATTGACAGATTTGCCCACCGCTAGTAGTGGTCTTATAGGAAAATCTACAACTGCCGAGTGGTATGTGATTATAATTCATGCTCAAAGCATGCGCGGCTACAATGTACCTATGCCTTTTCTGCATGTGTTCATAATCCTTTCTTGGTGAGTGTCAAATCCCATGGCCTTTAGAAATCGACGCAGAGTGGGAGGAGCTCCTCAGGACTGGGATTTGGAGGAAAGAGGGATCTTGGGAGAGTTGAGAACTCGTAATTCCTTTGCATTTCTTGTGGCTGAATGAATGAATGAATGAATAAATTTATTACGGTCATAGACCAGAAGAGAAGAAAAAAAAAACATAAAAGGCAGCAATAATTTACAAGGGAATGATGGTGTCGATTAAAAGTTGTAAATTTTACATAAAAACAGTACACATATACACACACACCCACACACATATACATGCTCATATATGCACTACAGTATATGTATGGGCTTAAAAAAGGGGGGGGCTTATCCAGGGGTCAGATCTTTTACTTTTTTACAGCTAATGCCCTCCGCTTGATCGCGGCCGCAGAAAACTTGGCCACTTTCAGTGTTACTTCTGGGTTTTTGTCTCCTAGTAGGATTTTCAGCCGCTGAGATTCAGATCGACCTGGAAATTTCTGAACGATAGGGGAGATAAACAGTAACCTGATATCCCCGTAAAGGTCGCAGTGTAACAGCACATGTGAAGCCGTTTCCACCTCCTTCAGACCACATGGGCAAACTCGTTCAGCATAGGGTGTGCCCTCGTATCTGCCCTTTAGTAAGGCAGATGGCAATACATCAAATCTGGTAAGGGTAAACGCCCGCCTATATTTTGCGATTTGTAGGTCCAGCAAATATGGGGTTAGATTAAACCCTTTTCCATAGTCTTGGATAGCTGGATATTTATCTATCTTGCTCATATGGTCCTGAAGCTCTACATCTCCAATTCGCTGGCTCACCATCATTTTAGCCTTCTCAAAGCCTGAGGCTATGAGTTCTTGTGAGGAAAGCCCCAGGCCCCTCAATTTTTCATAAAGCGACAATCTCCATTTAGACTGGAACGGGTCTAGTAGAGTCAATGGAGCCACTCCCACTGGGAAAAATATGAGTTTTAGCCAGAAGTGATAGTCTTCTTGTGGCTGCCTCTCATTACAGTGAGGAACCTAGACAGAATACATCCAAACTGCTTTAATAATTTTGTGCATTTGGGACACAAATATTTCACATCCATGTTGACTTCATTAAGGTCCATGTTAGGAATGCCATACTGGATATTTCTGGCTTCCCACTGTTGTAAACAAAAATTGCCATTTTCCCTTATGGGGTATCCAAGAGCCATATAGAGTCCTTGCACAGGTTCCCTATTGGTAGGAGAGAATAACAGAGGCCAGCCAGAGAATACTGAGAAGCAAAGCAGCTAGTAAGCCTGATCTTTATTCATCTGTTGCAACAGGGTGCTCCCCTCACACGCAGGAAATTAGGAGGAACCCAGAAAAATGGTGTGCAAGGCCTTATAAAGATTTTTGAAATTGCCACCCTGTAGATCAAGACCACCCCCAGAAACATCATACATACATCACAGAAGGGCTGTAACCTAAGACCACCCCTCAGATACATCATACCTACATCACAAAAAAGGCGGTCTAAAACAGAAATTTGAATATTGTTTTTCTCCTGTCCTTGTTTATCTCCTGTCTGGCAGGTTACTTGATTGGATTGCCTTGGGAGCCTGGCCAATCTTTTGTAGTGATAAATACTTAGTTCCTGGGCCGGGTCACAGGCTCACACCCTATTCAAACACAGACATACCCTTAAGACAGTATTTGTGAAGGAAAAGACAATGGGGAGGCTTTTCCAGTTTGACCTTGCAGAGAAAAATTTGCTCAGTTTAGGAATCAAAATGGTTCCAGGTTGGTCTTCCTGTGCTGATCTATGTATGTGTTTGGTTGGTACACTTATGAATATTACCATATATGTAAGACACGGGTGGCGCTGTGGGTAAAACCTCAGTGCCTAGGACTTGCTGATCGTAAGGTCGGTGGTTTGAATCCCCGCGGCGGGGTGAGCTCCCGTTCTTTGGTCCCAGCTCCTGCCCACCTAGCAGTTCGAAAGCACCCCTAAGTGCAAGTAGATAAATAGGTACCGCTTTATAGCGGGAAGGTAAACGGCATTTCTGTGTGCGGCACTGGTGCTGGCTCGCTAGTTGCAGCTTCGTCACACTGGCCACGTGACCCGGAAGTGTCTTCAGACGGTGCCGGCTCCCGGCCTCTTGAGCGAGATGAGCGCGCAACCCTAGAGTCGGTCACGACTGGCCCGTACGGGCAGGGGTACCTTTACCTTTACTTTTACAACCATAAAATTCCTATCACACCACCCTTATCACAACACCACAGGACTAGAACCATGTTCTAGAACTATTTCCTTTTTTCTAGAAGCATTGGTGAATACATGGAGCAGTGGAGTCTGCAGGAAGGGTCGTTGGCAGGGTGAGAGAAATGGGTATACTTGATCAGGGTCTGGGATCAGGCCCTTTCTATTACCTAACACAGCACAACTTTTTGCATGACTTGAATGATTGAACTCCCCCGATGTTCTTTCTGAACTGCCTCTTACTCCTACCTGCCCATTTTGGATCTGACTTCCCTTTTAAAAACAAACAAACAAACAAACAAACAAACAAACAAACAAACAAACAAACAAACCCTATTCTGCACTGAGTGCTAACATCACCCAGAGTTCTTCAAAAAGAAACTTGCTAATAGATTTTGCAAGGGCCATCTCTGCGATGTGGCTAGGATTTCACCTGGTAAGATCAGAAAATAGCTTTGGTATTCTCCCATGCCCCAGTTTGATACTGACTTGTCTTGTTTTGATTTGACTGAATTTCAGAGCAAGGCAAAATTCTTTGAGAAGGGGGAGAATCATAGCTGCCGCTAATGTTTCTCGTTCCCTGAAATTCCTGTTCTGGGGTGCTTCTTGGATTTCACAAATTCAAAACAGCTGCTTCTTTTGCCACTTATTGGCACCTGCCATTCTAGTGGGGGCCACAGCTGAATATATAACAGAAACCCTTTCGGAAGAGTGCGGTGGGTTGTTCCTTGAACAGCTCATTTTGTTTAAGAGGTGTAGGTAAGATAGGGTAAGATAATTTTTATTATGATCAAAGACCAGCTTGCATAACACAATAATGACAGCGTTCATAAAGGTAAAATATACAATTAGAGCAGATTGAAACAATAGCTTATGAGTTAAATTTGAGATATATACATACATCCATACAACTGAGTTTTGGGCTACCATAAAAATTGACCCTGAGGCACCCCAAAGGGTGACTTCAGCTTTTCCCTAGTAAGCTATTTTATTCTAGAGGATGATCTGTGCCTACAAATCTGGGCGCAGAATCTGTCTACCAGCCAGGTTGTCTTGTGATCTTTGCCTAAGAGGAGAGAATTAAGTTTAGACTTGTGTGGAAGATCGGCGAGCCTCTTCAGCAAAGGGTCAATGGTGTCTCTACAAATCTCAGCATAAAAAGGACATCTAAAAAATATATGTTCAGGGCTTCCTATTTCCCCTAATGGGCAGGAAGAGGTGTAGGTATAAATACTGCTCCAAAGAAAGGGCAACGGTTGAATCAGGCTTGCTATAAAAAACAACACCAACCTCAGTGTGTTCTTCTATGCAATCCTATATTTAGGCAGAAATGAGAGGGGAAAGGTTGGATGAAAAACACACACACACCAAAGAATGTCTTGCAAAACCCAAGGTGCTTTATTCAGAACCAGACCCAAAGGTTTTAAAAAGGCGTCCGTGGGAAGAAAAGACCCAAAATTAAACAGTGCAGTTCTATGTATGTCCAATCAGAATTAAGCCCCATTGAGTTACATGGGCTTTACACAAGTAAACATTAGCAAAATGATTCCATGAAACCAAGTTGGAGAGAGTTTTAATGAACAGTTTCTCCTCCCAATACTGGGCCAAGTTCCCTTTCCCTGCTCTACAGCTCCAAAATGTATTTATACATTACATTCCCAGCTCCACTGGGCTCCTCCCTCAGCAGTTGTTTTGTCAACCTGCAGAGAGGGAGAGATGTGATCACAAGGCCTCTCCATCAGCTCTGATGAAAGACCAGCAACTTTTGATTTTTTCCCCATTCCAGCTGGTCATTACAAGAACTCTGCAACAAACTAGATAGTGCCAGAGTGTGGTTTTCTCCTCCTCCCTCTGAATCACTTTTTCTTTCATTTGTTTCTTAGAATGTCTGTCTGAGGGTAGGGGCTGTCCTGTTATGGATAAATATAAGCCATGCCAGGAGCCCGGTTTTCAAGTAATGATATACATCAATAGCCTGATAACCATGCAATCCACCATAACCGTGTGAGATGTACACAGTTACCAGGAGCCACAGAGGCCACTGCAGTCAGGTTATATAAATGGGCTCTGTAAGAAAGAGTTCAGGAATGATGTTGTTTCTGCATATTTTTTGTAACTACTATTGGCTGAACCAGGCTTATTAATTGGGATGGGGAAGAGCCAAATATATGGAGGAAAAGCAGTCGTGTGGATGGCTTATAATCAATGTAGATCCCTGTCCCAGCCTATCATTTTCAAGGGCCACTATTCTACAGAGTCGGGAATGTTCAATCTCAATTTTAAAGGTTGACGGCATTTTACTGTATGGTTTCCATAATCAAGATCACATCCTCAGGCATAGCCGTGATCATATGAATGTGTCTCATAAGGAATTAAGACCACTGGTTAATCTAATTTATGCAGTCTACACTGACTGTCGCCAGCACTTCCAAGGTTTTTCCTCATATCCGCTCTTAGATCTTTTAAATGGGAGATGCCATTAAAATAGGTTCACCACAAAGCAGATAAAGTTGTCTCCTGGGCTGCCACCTAGCGAGCTGATGAAAGGTGGTTACCTTTAGACTTAGCTCCTAGAAGGAAATTGTTCCAATAGAATAAGTTAAGATAAATTTATTTATACAGTTAACATTCTAGCATTCAACAGTGCAAAAAATCCGAAGCAAAACCACAAATGGTCACAGCTATGTTAACATTCTTATTGCTGATATTAATGAAGGTTTTGTTAAGCATTAATTTGCCTTTGAAATCTCCATACAATATTGGGTCATAATATCATGAATCCAGATATCTGTGTCCGGTTGTGATGTGTCAACTAAGTAGACGACAGCTTTGCGCTCCCATGGATTAGCCCCGTCGATAACTGCTTGCACCTGCGCTACCAAAGCTTTCTTCTCAACATGATTTCGGAAGACTACTGAGGCCTCCTCAGACCACTGCTTGCCCTCTGTTCCTAGAGGAAAGCAGCACAACAGCAAGTTAACATGTAGCCACAGAACAGTGGTGTAAGTTGAAAGCTACTGGACCTGTCTAGGCAGCAAGCCATCTGGAGAGTTTGAAAGCAGTCAATTACGGCTTTGCTGTCAGTCACAGATTTTCTATATAACTACGCCTCATCACTTTACTTAATCTGAGCCTACATTAGTAATAATATAATTATTATTAAAATAAACAACAACAACGAGAAGAAGAAGCTTGGCTGAACCAGCTACATGTCTCATAAGACGGTAACATAGCTATGACTTTTCAAAATGTCATACAGCAGACAGTCCTACTGAACATACATTTTAACGGAAGAGCAAAAATTGCTTCTTTAAGTGTTAAAACATTATTTATAGTATACCAATTTGGGATTATTTCAAGGCAGATCGTGAAGTTTCATTAACTTCCCAGAACCAAATGTTATTTACTATACTCAGATTAGGGGTGTTGTAGTTTTAATTACATCCATGACCACCATCTCAATCATCTACTAGGGCTGGGCAATATCTAGTTACAGGATTGCGATATCTCACCAGCTAAAAATTGTGATATGTCACATTGTCTGCAACAAGGATGGAGCTATGTAGAGGCATTGGCTGACTTCACAGTTTCCCCCCATTGTCATTTTTGCATAGCACACACCCTCCCACCATGATTTGAAATATACTGCCCGTTAAAAAAATTTGAAACCGGTATCACAATATGGACTTCAACTGGTTATGGATATTTCGCCCAGGCCTTAGATACATCATGATTTGCGTTATATTGTCAGGTCAAAAAAAACCCCATGAAACTAATATCAGGATATGGACTTCAAACCGGTTTTGGGCGATAGATCACCTACCTGCAAGCTGGGCTGTTATGGCCTGAAATGGCAGTTTTCTGAACATATCCTGCAGAGGCTTTACATTCTGGATGCCGACAAGCTCATGTTTACCATAGTCCAGCTCATAAACGGACACCAGGCCATTGGCCAACATTCCTCTTATTAGCACTCTGTGCCACCTAAGAAACAAAGGAGGCGTTTGGAGAGTGTACGGACACAAAGCATTTAAGATAAAGGGTCCAGTAACATGGACAGAAGTTTACCATCACTGCTAGTTTTACCGTGTTTTTATATTACATTGGAAGCCGTCCAGAGTGGCTGTGGCAACCCAGTCAGATGGGCGGGTTATAAGTAATCAATTACTATTAATATAGTTAAGTGCCTTTTTTAAATCACACAAATCAAGAGTTGCTATGATACCCGTCACACGCAGAGGACAAACAGGAGCTTTCTGAGACAGAGGGGCCCTGATTTTGATTAACAGCAGGGACAGAGTGTCACATGGGATCCTCGTATAAAGCCAGGTAACCCCACTATGATAGGGACAGGCCCCTCTCGCTCCATTCTGACGTCTGAACGGCTGCTTGCACCCCCTAGAATGCACCCTACAAACATGTATTAATTTATTCCTGCCGTTTAAGAACCTCTTTTGTGGATTCAGGAAGTCAAACCCCTTCAGTCTCGCTTTTCTCGCCCAGAAGGGAAGTATTTGCCCCACCTTGAGGAAGAGAGTTTCCTCTTCCCCACCAGGTATATGGCCAGGTTGGCTCAGCAAGTACCATATTTTTTTGCTCTATAAGACTCACTTTTTCCCTCCTAAAAAGTGAGGGTACTTTTCTTTCTGTTTCAGGGTTTTTGCTTCAGTTGGTGCTTTATTCGCCTTCCAGGTCCGCTACTGCCTGGCACTCTGAGCCGCTGTAGTTTCCTTCTCCCCACTGCACCGTTAACCCCCCCCCCCGACACACAACTCCTGCAGAACTTCTGTCTGCTGGCAATGCCACTCTTCAAGGTCACAGCCAAGCCAACTGTTCTTCCCCCAGCTCACAATTCCCTTCCCCAAAATCTCCAATAATTTTATGTGGTAAACCACCCTGAGATTACAGGTATAGGGCAGTTTACAAATCTTAATAGCAACAACAGATTGTATATGGACAAATATAATGGTATTTGTAATGCATTTATAAAAAGATAGTATCTTATAAATAAATGTTACATGTATTAAAAGAATTTCACTTATATACCTTTGTATTAGACAAGTATGTACAGAATTATAGCGTTTCCCCTTTCTTTTTGTATTTTAATACCCTTTTTTATTCCTTTCTTATTTTTTCACTTTAATTTAACTGAAATTATAGAAAAAGTGTGTGTGTGTGTGTAGCCGTACCATGGTTTTTGAACAGAATGCATTCCGGGAGTCCGTTCGACTCCCAGAACCGTTCAAAAACCAAAGTGCGGCTTCTGATTGGCTGGCTGCAGGTCACTCTTGCAGCCAATGAGAAGCTGCGCCGGACTTTCGGCTTCCGAAAACCATTTGAAAACCGGAACACACACTTCTGGGTTTTGATCGTTTGGGAGCCAATTTGTTTGGGAGCCAAGGCGTCCAGCGTCCAAGGTACCACTGTATATATTCCTCAACATACCGATGTGTGTTTCCTTCCTTCCCCTTCCCTCTCCATACGTTATTGGTGAAAAGGTACACAGATATTTGTCCACAATGTTATGGCCCCCCAAGAGGAAATAACATGTAGGAGTCAGGAATTAGTAGGGGCAAGGATGCACCAAGGTCTTCAGCAGAGGGAAACGGATGCAGAAAGAGAGAGGAGGATGGAACTTGAACCAACGGAGCTAAATGCTATGGGCCAATATACCACTAGACTGCAAATGCTGAGGACAAGCAGTAGGGGAGAGGTAGGGATGCGAGCATCCCAGAGGGATTTGGTTAGCCACTGTTGAGACCAGCCTTTCTCAACCTTGGGTGTCAAGATGCCCTTGAGCTACAACTTCCATCATTCCTGGCCACTGGGCCCAAGAAAGGCAGGTCTAAACCGATGGGATTGGGTCCAATACACAAAGACGGCTCTGAGATCCTTAAGTACGCAGGGTTGCATCCAGGCCACTTCACTTGTGTGCCATTGATGAAAAGCTACTTACATGTTTTTCACTTTAGCAGCATAGAGTTTGTTTTTTTCAACGGCGGTCGTTCCCTCATCCGCTTTGCCGTAGTATAAAAGCATCTCTTCCATCAGTACTTCCAGGTTGTGCATCTCTTGCCAAGGCTGGAGGACAAAGTAACCGGGATGGCAGGCCAAGGTGACGAACACATCCATCTGCTCCTGGGGTTTTGGCAACGGCAAAGGCGGAGGCATAGTCAAGGCTGTCCCAGCACTGCTGCCCTCTGGAGCACGTGGAGCAAAACCCTTCTTGGCACCTGAGCTTGCTGTCTCTGGTAAGTTCGTTTCCCCCTTTGCAGGGAGGGAGCTACCAGGAAAGGCACTCAAGAAGACGTCCTTCTGATGCTTCCACAAGTCTGCATTAGTGATCCGCCTGTTAATACTATGGTCTGGGTCTGGAAAGCTCTTTGGCGTAAATAAATAGACGTGTGCAATCCTGTCATCCAGTTTAACCACCTTAAGAGTGGAGGAGGGAAGAAAGAGAAAGTACATTCCTACTAGCAAATTTACTCTTACTCAAAACAGTGGCAGGAAAATGTTAATGCATGAACTCTTGGCACCATTAGAAACGTCACCAAGAGTAGGCCATCAAACGAGAAAGTACTACTGCTAAACACAATAAAAACACAATAAAAAAATGGAACTTAATATTATTTCTTAACTGAACCTGTGGCCTTCCAGATATTGCTAGATTCCCAGTTCCATCACTCCCAACCAGCATGCCCAATGGTCAAGGAAGACAAGCATTTGGGTTAGTCACCCTTGCATTACAGTAAATATAGTGCTCAGAACCCTCCCACCGCTCAGCTCTCCCAATGATTTGACAGTACTGGTATGGCATACAAATGTACATTGTTAGATAAATGCTATAACAGGGGTTCTAATATTGACCACAGTAAATTTAAAGTCTACTGAGACATCACTTTCCTGAAGGAGAGTCTCCACCCTCATCATTCAGCCAGGACACTGAGGTCCAACTCCAAAGGCCTTCGGGCGTTTCCCTCTCTGTGAGAAGTGAAGTTACAGGGAACCAGGCAGAAGGCTTCTTCAGTAGTCACACCCACCCTGTGGAATGCCCTCCCAGCAGATATCAAAGAGTTAAGCAACTATATAAAATTTCGTATATATCTGAAGGCAGCCCTGCTTCAGGAAGCTTTTAATGTTTGATTGTTTCCCTCTTTGCTTTGTTTTATTTGTATTTTTGTGGAAGCAACCCAGAGTGACTGGGACAACTCAGTCTGATGGGCGAGGTATAAATTATTACTATTATTATTATTAATAATAGTAGTAGTAGTAGTAGTAGTAGTAGTAGTAGTGCACCATTAAAATAGGCTGGAAAACAGAAAAAACACAGTCCAGTGAGCAGCAGAGTAAGATACCAGTTTTTACCCCAACACCAGATCCCTGGTTTATCAAATCATTTGCTCAGGGAAGCATTTTGAAGCCAATGCCTTCTCTCTTCTTAACATAACCTCAAGACAAAATGGAATATTCCCTCTCATATCAACACCAAAATCAAGACCAATGAGGAACTCCCAAAGTACAGTCAAACCTTGAATGCCTCAGTTTTGGAACGATTTGGCTCCCGAACGCCAAAAACCCGGAAGTAAATGCTTCAGTTTTCGAAAGTTTTTCTGAAGCTGAATGTCCGACGCGGCTTCTGCTTGAGTGCAGTAAGCTCCTGCAACCAATCGTAAGCTGCGCCTCGCTTGCTAGACGTTTCGGAAGTCGAATGGGCTTCCAGAACGGATTACGTCCGACAAACGAGGTTTGACTGTACACAGCAAACAGTGTAGCGCTGCTTGTATTTGGTTCTTGCAGACTGTGATTACCTTCCCAGAGAGTTTGTGAAGATAATTCACTGACCAGGAAGTAATACACACTCATTCACCCGGATCTTAGTTTTATTCATTGGTAAGCACAGCCAGAGAGTAACTGAAGCAGCAAACCTCTGTCAACAGTAACATGGGCAGGAGTAGGAGGGAAAAGGAGCTCCAAGGAGGAGACAGGTCACAGGTCACTTGAGTGTTCAAAATGTGCTATATCTATTCTCAGAAAACCTTAAATAAATTCTGTGCAATTCAGTAGTATCCCCATATTGCAGGTAGGACAGGGTGAAGACTTAAAGAAGACAGGGCATCTAGAGAGAATGTGGCAAGTGGCGAGATTTAATCCCAGGACTTTCTGGCCCAGAGCTCAGTCTTTACTACTGTTCTAAGCTTCCAAGTCAAAACTATACTTTCTAATTACAGATAGGTAGCCATGTTGGTCTGCCATAGTCAAAATAAAAAAAATCCTTCCAGTAGCACCTTAAAGACCAACTAAGTTAGTTCTTGGTATGAGCTTTCGTATCTGAAGAAGTGTGCATGCACACGAAAGCTCATACCAAGAACTAACTTAGTTGGTCTTTAAGGTGCTACTGGAAGAAATTTTTTTATTTATACTTTCTAAGTTAGCTTTCATTACACCCGCCATGGTACTGAAGTCTAGGATGAGATGGAAGTGTGTTGCATGACACCACTTTAAAATAATAATACAGGGACAGAAAAATTAAATCTGATCACTGTAAGCATGTTTCCTGAAAGATTTCTTTCGACTGGTAGTTGTGAACCTCAGTGTTAGGGCTCCCCGACATCATGATGTCAACATCCTCAATTTGAAAACAGTATTACAAGGGTGTGAAGGAAAACACTCAGGTGCCCAGGAGGAAAGCACGTTCACAAAGAGAACAAAAGGTGTGCAAAAATTCTGGGGAAATTCTCAAATCAGCAAAAAGGAAGAAGCCAAGGACTGCACTGCTCCAACCTAAGTCTGCTGCTCTGCTTTTAACAGAGAAAAAGATGGACTCTGGTAACCCTTACAGCACATCTATGGTTAACACTCTGCTTCAAAAAAAAAAAAAAAAAAAAAAAAAATCTGCAGCAGAATCATATTGTAAATGTAATTGTTACATTATCACAATTCCTCCTGCTCTCATGAAGACCTGTGGGTTAGCTGTACATGACGATATCATATGGAGATATGGTGGCTACAAAAAGGAACTGTTCATCAATCAATGTCTTTCATTTATGACTGCAACAAGCAAAGCACATAAACTAAGAGTGGTACAGTTTGGCTTTGCAAGAGACATTCAAGAACACCCTTGAATTTTAAGCAACGAACGGGCGTATTTTTACCTTAATGCTGCAGTCAGGACAATTTAATACTGTGTCTCTCAGCCAAAGCACAGCATCTGGAGTCC
The DNA here is from genome assembly GCF_965112155.1 of Podarcis liolepis. Lineage (NCBI taxonomy): Eukaryota > Metazoa > Chordata > Lepidosauria > Squamata > Lacertidae > Podarcis > Podarcis liolepis. The sequence continues at coordinate 36,997,108 of NC_139571.1, forward strand.
ACATGCCAATATTAAGAGGAAGGTCAGCCAAGCAGCATTTTGTTGCCTAAAACGATCATACAATATAATTACAATGATATTCAGGTTACACGGAAATGCACGTGGGTAACACGGATGATGTCTACACAGCAAGCTCCTGGGAACAGTAAGTGATTAACGAAAATTCATACCTGAGGTGGTATTGCAATGACTTCACGCAGAAACGTCGGGGGAATCTCTCTCAGCTCTACTACTTTTACAGATGCTACTGTTCCAGTATCCATAAACTGTACGTCAAGAGCCCGGCTACTATGAACACTGGTTATCTGCATCAAGGAAACGAAGCAAAATACGAGAATGGAGAAACCTATTTTAACACAGAGTGGAATACAGTGTTGTGCTAAGGTTATCCTTCAGTCAGTGGAAGCTTGCCAGGTAGAACCAACTCTCTTCTCTTCCCTGGCATACCCTTCTGAGGGTATACCCCCCCCCCCGAGCCAATTTTGGGGGACTGCAGGCGGGAATCCCTGCTGAACTGAATCCAGCCTGTATGAAGTAACAGTGGCTGACCATTTTGTGTCTGAGGGTTGCATTCATCCTTGGCCAACCTTCCAGAGGCTGCATGCAAAGGTGTGGTCACCCAACACTGCCGCATGCACATTCTTGCATGCACACACACACACACACACACACACACAGGCCACACACACACTACTTCCCCATCGCTTTACCAACAAAACCAGTGGGGTCTTGGGGGCCATAAAAATCTGTTTGGGTGGGCTGAATCAGGCCAGGTTAGCAGCCCTGGTCTAAAAGGAAATATGTGTTGCCCACTTTGAAAGCTCATTATGAAAGATCATGGTGGGAATGGTCCTTTAAGCAATTAGGCAGTCCAAGGATCATTATGCTGCCTAAGATTCACCAGACAATCTTGCACTGGTGCCAATTCCAGTGGGCCCTGGGTGCCTGGGCACCCACAAACCTTTCACTGTGGGTGCCCAGCCTTCACCTGCTGCCTGACTTCTGGCTCTCCAGCATTACCAAGGCCTCCACCACAGGGCCTCTGTTGGGGTCCACTACAGGCGCGAACGTGCTCCACCCCCCTCCCCGCTGTCGTGGAAACACAGAAGTGGTGCCAGAGAGCAGCGGTAGCATGTGCATGCAACACGATGTCATGTGCACATGCCGCTGGGCACCCTGAGGCTGGGGCCCTAGTCAGCATCTCCGCAATTCTGTAGACAGCATAATGCATATTCAGATTGACTTTTAAAGCAGAGCTTTCTAAACTGTGCCGCAACACATTACTGTGTTGGCTGCAGTGTGTTATGCGAACATTGCCCATGCTCCTCTAGGGGCTGGAAAGGGGTAAATTTAACCTCCAGTTGGCTAATAAAACAGAATGACTGTATCACAAAAGGATGCGAAACTGTGTTGTGAAATGTTGCAAGTCCAAAAAGTGCATCACCAACTTGAAAAGTTTGGAAAGCTCTGGGCTTAAAGCATCTTATTAGCACAGAACTCTTTCCCATTGAAAGATAGAAAGGTTCAAGCCAGTGGTCCACACCAAGGATAAGGAACCTGTGACCCTCCAGGTGAATCCAACTCTCCTCATTAGCCATGTAGGCTGGGGCTGACACAGACTGCAATCCAATAACATCTTTTCAAAGTAAATAAATATGTCACAGTGTCGCATTTAGGTAAGTATACAAGGCAATGAAACAAAACCAGGGCACAATACAAAAAAGTCCCCCATCTAGATGCTGGCACAGCTGAATCCAACAACATCTACTGGTTTGGCATTCAGAGCCTGGACTATGCAAGTCCCGCTTTGTGGGGAGCCCCATATACCGTATTTTTCTCCCTAAAGGACGCACTTTTCCCCCTCCAAAAATGAAGGGGAAATCTTTGTGTGCATCCTATGAGGCGAATGCAGGCTTTCGCTGAAGCTTGGAGAGCGAGAGGGGTCGGTGCGCACTGACCCCTCTCGCTCTTCAGGCTTCAGGAAGCTATCAGCAAGCCTGGGGAGCCCGCGAGAGTTCCCGCAGGGCTCCCTAGGCTACGGATAGCAGCCTGCTGCCCGGAGCGCGCTGAAGCAGAGCTTGGGGGGGGGGATAATTTTTTTTCTCTATTCCCCCCCCCCAAAAAAATAGGTGCATCCTATGGGCCGGTGCGTCCTATAGGGCGAAAAATACAGTATATATTTTCACAGCGAAAAGGAACCAAGCTTCTTAGAAATCTGAAGGTGAAGGACATGTCAGCTACTGAACCCAAGGCTGAGATCAGTATAAATTGCAGACAGCAGCTTACCACCCATCTCTGAGAAGCAGCGAGCAAAAGATCAGCAAACATTTCACAACTAGTTTTTAGCTTTTATTTGGGTTCCATTCTACTTATTTCACTAGCTGCCAGTTTCTCAAATATTTAAGCTTGAAGTAGTCTTCACTCAATTAAAACTCTTTCCTATAATAATATGGGAAATGGGAGAGACTGTTCCATCCCATGACACTGTCAGGATTCTGCTTCACCAGAAACTGGCTCACGAAAACCGCAACAAACTGTGCGCTTATTGTTAACTAATGGCAGTGGCACTGCTTAAACCCATTAAATAGTACAAGGTAGCTAAAACCCCAAATTTTATTCTAGAATTCAATGCACAAATAAGTAGCCCATTTAGAATATCAGAGAATTAGAATATTTGAACCTTTTTTGCAGTTCATTTGTTAGTGACACCACATGCCCTACCTCCACACGTGCCCACTTTCCTTTACAGTTAAGGAGACAGATCTTGCCACAGTAGGGGAGCGATACCGAATGCTCTGTTACCTGCTGGAACAAAGAAGCAAAGTCTTTTTAAGCAGTCACAATGCAGCAGCCAAATGTGCAGGTAAGGAGTGCAGTATAGCTCAAGCAAGTTACCAAAAGGGAGAACATTATCTAACGCTACCTGCAGCAATTCCACTATATAGATTTCTTCCCCAAAATACTAGCACACACATAGATGAGTTACCTTCAGATTTCCACTCTGGTAAGGGAAGCACCAGAGAAACGATTAAGAACCACCGAGAAGTAAGGAACAAGCATCACTATCAATCTCCAAAAATATGCATCTTGTACTTTCTAGACATATACAGTGCTACAAAAATGCCTCTGGGGTTGCTCTTCGCAGGTTTTCCCAAATTTGGGTCTCTAGCTGTTTCGGGGCTACAGGTCCCATCATCTGCGACCACAGATCCTGCTAGTGAGGGATGATGGGAGTTGTAGTCTAGCAACAGCTGGAGACCCAGGTTTGGGAAACTGTGCTCTATGGGATCACCTGTCCTGAAACGGCTAGCGCATAGTTGGCCTAATCAAACAAAACAACAATTATTACTGAGGATCCTTATTTTATTGCACAATATGGGTCTGGATAATGCAAGCTGGATTTATTTGTAAAAAGGCACGAGCATGAAAATTGCTTTGGGGATTTCAGGACTGAATTACTTTTCCTGACATGACAAGGATTTCCACGTATGAAAATATGCAGTACTGCATGGTGCACATATTTAATACTGCAAGACACGACAGCTGGGCAGCTGGTAAGTATGTGAACAGCAAAAGTGTGTGGTGTTCACTCAGCAAGAATGACTGATTAGGAACCTTAGCATTCTTCATTTGTGAACAAAGGGGTTGTTAGGTGACTTTTGTGAAGGTACAGTTGGCAACCAAAATTAAAAGCAAGATTCACCTTGTGGTGGAAGTAATTTTCCAGCTTCTGCAAAGCTTCAGAGAGTTTGGTCAGGCCCTTTGATGGCACTTGACAGTATAAAGTTCCATCCGAACAGACATTGGTTACTCGGACATTTGTATAGAGCGCATCTACCTGTTAAAAACAAAACATGCCTTTGGGATGCTGCAACTTAAGTGCTCTCAACTCATCTTACTGGTTTTACAAGCAGATGAAAACAGTACCTGAAGGCGAAGCTCAAGAGATTTATCGCAAAGTGCCTTCAGGCAAGAAGCGTTGATGTTGATGTCATCCTCTCCTGAAGTATCGTACAGGATGACAAGGGGAATGTCATTTTTCTCTAGTATTTCGACAGCAAATATCTTGCCACAGGTTTGAGACTCCACCACTTTCACCATGACGGGGTCATCCGAGAAGGCTTCTAACCCTAAAGCAAGGCAGTCAAGAGGAGAGTGTAGGTTTTGCGGACATCTCTGAAAGAGATCTTCTTGCCTCAGTATGGCTGCTTGGACTATCATTGCTTATAGCAAAAATGGGGGAGCGTTCCACTTGTTTGGTGGACCTGATTTCTCTTGATACTTATTTTGTCCATCTAATGTATACCATCACCTGAGTCTCCCTGAACCTTAGAGCTCCTTGCTTTAAGCAAATCTGTAACCCTTACTACTCTAAAAATGTATTTGCATGCCTGTTGAAGGCATGCAAGCCAGAAAGAAGGGTGGCCGATTAAGATTTCCAGTGGTACAAGGCAGGGCTTCAGTACTCTTAAGACTTCCTCCTCAGACCTAGCAAATCAGAATTATACAAAATATGTGAGAAATTACACAGTAATTGATACATCATCAAAATGTTTGCAGGGATATAGGCTTATATTTTAAAAGCAGAAACCACACTATGCTTCATATGGGCTATCATCTCCCCCACCACACAAAGATGCTTGTAGAACAGAGAGATGCTCTTTCAAGGCATACAAAGAAGAAATTCTAATTTCAGACTCCTAGTGGCTATGGAGTCATTAATGTCCCATGCATCTTGTGCAATGTTTTACTTTTAAAAACAACAAAACCATTACTTATTACATTTATTTCTTGCCTTTCCTCCAGTGAACACAAGGCAACATACGTAGTTCCTTCCCCTTTTATTCTCATAACAACCCTGTGATGTAATCTCTCCGCCTAACCTACAATTAGCCCAAGTCACACAGGGAGCTTCATGGATGAGTGGGGATTTGAAACCAAGCCTCCCCAGTCTTGGTCCAACACTCTAACCGCTACATCACACTGGATACACTAATATCGTTTCCTGTCATGTCTGTTTGCAAAGTTAAAATGCACCAAATAAGAACATGGACTTCTAAAAAATCGAGATGAGAATTTACTATACCAGAGGTTTTTTTGTTTTTTAAAAAGACACACACCTTCCACTGGAGTAAGTACAAATTGCAAGGAAACATATTCACAGCGAAGACCCACCACTCTTTATGCTGTTGCACCCACTCTTTACTATAAAAGCTGCAAGATGGCACTGCCAGGTGGGGCAGTCCTTTACAATCCCAGCTGGCAATATTTGGAGTTAGGCACAGCCTTCTTTCCTTCCTGCTCCTAGTTTGTAGTACATTCAAACTGCTTCTGTAGTCATGCTGAAGGCTAAGGCGCATCTCTTACCTGCTAGTTTGCATTTTGAAGCCTGGAACGGCAGCGAATAGAATTGCTTGGCTAGTTTGCACACTCTGGAATTCTCAATGGTTTCACTAAAGCCATAATCAACGTAGCATACCTAGTGACGGAACAAAGACAGAAAGACACAGCCATGTTATATAAGGAAGACTTATTCATTGGTCACATTACTGGTGCTACAATGTGTTGGCCCTGTTCTTTTTCCTGCCATAGTTTGCAGTTAACTGTAAATCCCCGAGGGAGAAATTCAGCAGAGTGCTAGATTTGCTCCAGCAATGCAAGCATTTATGCCATTTGTTCTCTCCTCCCTACTGTGCACTGTTCCAGGGGTTTTCCTGACCCCTGCAGAGCCAACGGGGTGGGGGAGCATTGCTTCATTAGTGGAAGTCCTTGGTGGGCCTAGTTAGCTGAATCTGGCCCTGAATATCCAAGATCCCTCCTTATAGGCCTCCATGCAGTGAAAAATTGAATGTTTGTTTTCATATTTGAAGCTGCCATCCTAAGCCATACATACTATGAAATCACATGGAGATTCGCAACTTACAGTTGAGGCTGATGGAAGGGCACTTACCATGTTATCCATACAGGGAACTGCCCTTATTGCAGAAATCCTAATCCTTCATCGGAGGCACAACAAGCCTTTCCCCACATATATAAAGAACAAGTCACCCAAGTAGCGTTTAATGTTTCCGAGTGTATAGATGAGAGGATAACCACTTGTTAGTATGCTGGGGAGAGCCCATGAACAAGGAGGATGTGGCAGTAGCCACTCTCTTACTGATCCCTTCTTCTTCTCATACAGACAGAATTGCAGTCAGTAAAATCCACAAACACTTGTATGACCTGATCTCCATTTCCCTCCTTGTTCAGCTCCTCAGCTCAAAGAAGCCAAGAGGGACTGAACACTGCATCAGGGGTAGGGGGTTGACATCAACATCTTAGGTGAGAGCTGGCAAGAGAGAGAGTTTTTTTGCCATCACTCCAGCCACCCTGGCCTGTTTTGCAGGTATTGGGGATCCTGGAATGAAAGGGAAGCAGTGATCCTCTTCCCTAGCCAGTTTCTGAATTTATACACATGACTGATGCAAGTCAAATACATCTGGTGGCTGAGTCAGTTGAACCCCCTAATGTTTTGCTGACTGCTGTAGGAACATTGGACCCCACCCACCCTCTCTCAAACGCTACTAACTACAAGCTTGTAAGCAGAAGCAGTAGATGCAAGGGATTTTTGACCAGATATAAAAGATCCACAGCTCCATTTTCATCTGAATCTAAAGAGAGCAACTGTAATCCAACAAAAAAATCACTGCATCGTATTACTATGCTGAGATCCCAGAAAGGCTCTGTTCTTGGTCATTTGCTAGAGCTCAAATGCTGCAATTATCAGTTTGCCTTAGAAGAATTTAACACTCCTCACCCACCCAAAAAAACCTTAGGAGACATTATCATTATTATTTATTTAAGCAAATACTATCCTACTTTCCTACTTTGTAAGAAGTGTCCAAGGCAGCTATTGCAATCAACTGAGAGACCAGCACTTTCATCTGATTTTAACACCCTTTTTACCACAGAAACCTAATGCACTTGCCTTTATCCTATTGCCGTCTGTCGAAGTAATCTGTGCACGCAGCCAAGCATCTTCTACTGCAGGCACAGCAACAACCTGTCCAACTTTAGGAGACTGTATCTGCAAACCTGAGGGGTTCCGACCATACCAATCCTTCATCTGCTCTTCCATTAATTCCTGGGCAGCAGAATAGTCTTTGCCCACATACCTACAGGATTTCAAGGAGAAATGATAGTTGGTATAAATCACAACAACAAAAGTGGTAACAAGTGCAAAAGTATTTACATAAGGCGTTATGTAACATCTCCCCCCTTCCCCAGAATAATTTTAAGGCAAAAAGGGTGTAGAAACAGATTAGTGCAGGCTGCATGGAGGCTAGCTTCTAAGAGTGCACACTTACACAGTGGAATACATATACCTGGTGTAGATATTAAGGCACAGTTTACATGCTATTTTGTGCACAAGTGAGTTTTTTTAATGCCTTAGATCTCTTAAACTGAAGTGTGTCATCCTACAACTTTCTTGCTTCTTGAAACAGGAATGTATGGAATCACATAAGAGAGCATTAAAAAAAAAAAAGGCAAAGGACCCCTGAAGTCCAGTCGTGGACGACTCTGGGGTTGCGGTGCTCATCTTGCTTTATTGGCCAAGGGATCCGGCGTACAGCTTCCGGGTCATGTGGCCAGCATGACTAAGCCACTTCTGGCGAAACCAGAGCAGCGCACGGAAATGCTGTTTACCTTCCCGCCGGAGCGGTACCTATTTATCTACTTGCACTTTGACGTGCTTTTGAACTGCTAGGTTGGCAGGAATAAGAGAGAATAGGTGTGTGTAAATCCAATTTCACTGCAAGTCTGATCTTAATATTTATACTGCAAAGAGTAGAAAGATTTCACATATTCCCAATATTTACACCAACTCTTTTATTGCCGGTTGGTTGTTTTTTTAGAACAATATTCATAATTTGTCCAAGTGTTCAAAAGCAACATTACAGGCATGTAATGGACTCCATTGTTGATACAGTCAAACCTCGGTTCCTGAATGCCTCCATTATCGTACGTTTCACCTCCCAAATGTCCAACGTGGCTTCCGCTTGTGTGCAAGAAGCTCTTGCAATCAATCAGATGCCGCGCCTCAGTTGTTGATTGTTTCTGAAGTTGAATGGTCTTCCGGAACAGATTACATTCAACTACCAAGGTTTGACTGTATGCCAAATTGTCCCAAGGCAAGAGTGGCTTATGACAATCTGTCATCACATGACTGCAAATCAACCGCATGTGGCAGACGCCTCAAAAGAGACACCTCTCTTCCCAAAAGAGAGCAAAGGCAGAGAGTGCAAATTAAGTGAATTAATGGCAGCTCTTTCTCTTTCACATACTTACTAGCCGATAGCTCTAACAAAACGTATTTGACTGCAACTAAGCAAAGCCTTTATGTAACTTACATGCACAATGCTTTGGCCGTGGAGCTTACATGCATATACTTTTCGTACCCTTTTGTCTACGTTTTGACAAGGTAGTGTGTGGGCATGCGAGGACGGCAAGCAAAATCACTTACTCAAAGGCTAAGGAAACAATTCTATACACACTTATTTGGATAACAAGTCCCACTGAACAAAGCGGAATTTACTTCTGAGTAAATATGTATGGGATTGAGCTCCAATAAATGTTGAGAAGAGATGGTAGTTGCTGAATAAAAAAGTTTCAACAAGTGAATTGTCCATGATATCTGGTTGTTAAAGTTATAAATAACAGTAATTTCACAATTGAACACATTCTAGATAGTCTGAGGGCTAAGAACACAACCTTGTACTCTTATGGGCTCAGTGGAGGATCCTGCCACAATATAGGAATGTGTCATCTACATCCTCAAATTTACTAGTCCCTAGGTCCAATAGGAAGTTCATACTTATTATGAGCTTCCTACTGGACCAAGGGACTATTAAATACTTGTGTCATTTGCAATGTTTAACCTCAGAAGCTGGCTTCTGGCCACTCTTTCATGAAGAAAAGGCTCCCTCGGTTCAGTTAAGAGATTTTAAGCTTAAACATGTTGATAACAAATGGAATGTGCACTCTTATACAGACTTAATGAGACTTTGTTCTAAGCAGACATGCACAAGATGGTGCTGTCAGACCGTATTTTTAAAGTGAACACCAGAGTAAATCTTTAGATTTTTCATTTTCTTAATCTGTTCTCCTTCAATTGAATGGCTGGTGTGCTGACAGTTGAAGAGATAACCCCATTGAACTACTACAGGAGTATTAGGGAAGACCGGGACAGTAATCTTACCTGACAACAACTTCATTTGTCGAGCTCAGTTCCACCACCAGCACAGATGGTGATGTTTCTGCTGGGATAATTAATGGAGGCACAGTCATGTTCTCTGAATATTCCTCTTGGGATTCATGTTTGATCGTGGTGGGATGCTGCTCGGCTGGTCTCGCTAGAACTTCATTTGCGTGGGTTTTGTCAGTCACATTCTGGTTCTCGTCTGTGTGCTTTTTCGACTTTGCATAGAGAATGGCCTTTTTGGGGTTGCCAGATATGTAATCCACTGAACATATATCCGAGAGGGCGTCAAGACTTTTCAGAATATCGTGAGGTAATGGTGCTTTGTATGTGTCTTCATAAACTTTGGGGAGAGCATTCGCCCAAAGGCCATTGGAATATTTTAACAAGATGGCGGCAATTTTCTGCTTGAAATCCTCCTGGGGCGCATCTACTTTGGTCTCTACAGTCTGTTTTACTAAGGGGGGCTGAAGGCTTCCTTCTTGGCTTGAGACACCCTTCACCAAAGGCTGTGTTTTTGCAGCAGGGTAGAGGAATAGATCCCTAAGGCCACCAGAACATACCTTCTCTGTCTTTTGAGAGAAAGCAGGAGGGTTACAAAAACAGCTACGTTACTGAATTGGAGCATTGCGGGCAATTCAAAAGAGGTTTCCACATGTGTCTGTAGACGGGCCATTTACTTCTAAGTACACTGACTACCATCGGTTTTGACCAACCTTTTGTTTTCTCACCACCTCGTCACATTCACTCACCCCTACATGAAACAGCTTTGTTTTCTGCAGCCGTACTAAAAACCATGTCAAATTAGCACAGGTTTATTTCATCTCAACAGAAAAAAAAATTTCTACTGTGCTTTTCCAACTGTGGTTGGATTTGATTTAGTTTTAGATCTCCAGGTAGTTTAAAGCAGGAATAATCTCACCCTTATGAAAGTAGGTGGGGCTCATGGTTAAGCACTGTTCAATTGCTCAAGGTGTCCCTCTTACAAACATTGCTTATCTTTAACAACTGAAGCTTGCTGTTATTCATACATGTGTTTACATGCAGATCCTGCTACCCACCCTCTCACTATGTGAAAATTCACTTATCCAAACAAAGAATTATGCCCAAACTTTGCAATACACTCCACAGATTCAGGTATCTGAACATCCAGTGTTTGCCCACTTCCTTGCTTGTGTTTTGCTGGCCAGTGGCAGACATTTTCAGGAAGAAACCATGCAGGGGGGGAGATCAGATAAATAAGTTTTCCTTTGTCTCTTCTGCTGGTTGGCTATAGCTGTTTCAGGAAGAAACCGTGGAGAGAGGGCAGGGGGAGAGACTGGACAAATCCCCAATTAGAAATGTTCCCATAGGAACCAATGGAAATTGTGGACTCATTATGTGAGTTATGAACAATTCCCGGGAACACACTGCGTTTGGGAACTGGGGCCTGTGTGTATTTGGGTATAAATGAGCAGATGATTAGAATATTTCAAAGTGTGCTTAGGCTTGTGCTAAGATGCTCACATATTTTAAGAACTGAGAAGCATTCAGTACGGCTACAGATTGATGAAAGCAAAAAGAATATAGCTTATCTGCATTCCACCAAAACTGGCTGGTATGTCAACATGCTGATACGTTACTTATAAATAACATTTCTTATATCCATTTAAGAGTATAAGGGCAAATGTAAGAGCAGAAAACCATGTGTGCGCTCATATATGCATTCTGATTAGCATTTTTAAATGAGGGCGAAATCTACCTTTATTGCATGCAAAATGGAAAAGCACTCAAAATGAACAGTCTGAAATTGGCTTACAGTAGATCAAAGGTAGTCAACATGGATGGTTTTATAGCTTTTGGACTACAAGGCCTATCAGCCACAGTCAGGATTGCCAATGGCCAGAGACAACCAGGGTTGATGGGAGGTGATGTCTACAATAACTGTAGGCACCACAATGCCTACCCCTGCTGCAGATTATAGGCTAGTGCTATTTTTAGTTTATTCCCAGGAGTAGCATTAGATATGCTGGAAAAGCAAGTACGGATGCATTTTTTAAAAACAAATAAAAAAATGTAAACACGATTTGTTCAATTACTGTCTCCTTTCCAAATTTACTGTTTAAAAAACAACCGTCCATCCTGAGTGACTATAGCCATTAACTTAGCATGCAACTGAAACTGACTTCAGGCATTCAAGTCACACAAATAATTGCACAGAGCAGGAGAGAAGGAGCACAACTTCTGCCCCCCACCCCCACCTGGGCGTCCGCTTTATCTGCATTGCTTTTCCTTGTGGAGCACAACCCTTCACAATCACGATGACACACTACAAGGGGAAGCCTCCTACGCATAAGAAGCAGCCACCCCTCTGCAAACGTTCACTGCCAAATTTAGCTGATTCAACCATTTTATTAACAGCATAAAGCCGTCAAAGTGGTAAACACGAGATGAACACAGAACGAAACACAGGTTTTAAAAGCAAAAACATTTCTGAACACAAGAAAACCACCTTTACATATTCTAAAAATAACACAATTTTGCATATATACAGCTGACGTATGGTCAGTAGGGCCAAGAGAACCAGTGGATGCAGCCCTGCTCTCCCCCTCCACACAACAGCTGATTGTGTGAACTGAATGCCTGAACGGGGCCGAAATAAAGCCTTTATACAGTGGTGCCTCGCAAGACGAAAAGAATTCGTTCTGTTATTCTCTTCGTTTAGCGGTTTTTTCGTCTTGCGAAGCAAGCCCATTGACGGATTAGCGGATTAGCGGCTTTTAGCGGCTTATCTGCTGAAAAGAACAGCTGATAAGCGGCTTAGCGGCTTAGAAAAACGGGGGGGGGGGGAGGGAAAAAAAACAGCAGGAACTCGCAAGACATTGTCATCTTGCGAAGCAAGCCCATAGGAAAATCGTTTTGCGAAGCACCTCCAAAACGGAAAACTCTTTCGTCTAGCGAGTTTTCCGTCTTGCGAGGCATTCGTCTTGCGGGGCACCACTGTACAACCCTAGGAACACAACTGAAGCCCTTTGGCTATACAACCCACAAAGCCTTCACGTGGCAAAGTTACACCTGCATACATATTTTACTTCTCTTTGCACATGAAAAAATCTTGAAGTGTAAAGCTGCAATCCTATGCACACTCATTTTGAAGTAATCCCAGTGAATAAAGTGAGATTGACTTCTGAGTAAACATGTCTACAACTGGGGGGGAAAGTGAGTGTCTAGAACTTTCCAGAAGCAAGGATATTAGCCAAAAAGGAAAATGGGGTATTTTCAAGTTGCATTCTTGTCTGGGGTCAAAAAGACATCCAAAATGAATTATATGCCTTCCTGGGCTGTATTAGGATTTAACACAGTATTTGAGCCTGTATCTGTTTAACTAGGAAACTTCCACAGATCCTTTGTGGCCAGCTAGATAATAGAGGATTGCAGCCTTAGCATCATTTATATTGCTTAACCTCAGCAGTTGGCCACCATTCTTGGTTCCACATAGAAAAGCAACATTTAATTCAGCGTTGAGAGTCATATTTTAGCTGGGATTGTGTAGGCCCTTTTTGTATTAAATTAAAATTTGCAGTTAAACCCATTTTTAATGAGATATTGTGTATACCTGATTTTTTTAAAATAATATTATTCAAACCAAGAAATGGGATTTGTCTAAACCAGTTCTTATCCACTCTGGTAAAAGCTGACACCTACCACACAAATGTGAGGCCAGTTCTCAAATTGAGGGAGCAAGGCTGTATTTAAGTCCTCCCGATAAGTCTCTCTGTACACATACGGTAGCTTTGATAAACATATTCCATTGCTGCATTGATTTAGAATCTCTTTAACTCTTCTCTGAATCTCATATATATCGGTATTTGAAGGATAAGGAGGCTGAAGTGGCACGAGTTGTCTCATTTCTTTTGCATTTTCTGAAAAGCAAGAACACAAACTTTTGGAAGACAGCATTTCTTCTTTTAAAAGGATACAAGGTAAAGCCATTGTTCTAGTCCAGCAACAGCACATTTGTAAAAAGGTAAAGGGACCCCTGACCATTAGGTCCAGTCATGACCGACTCTGGGGTTGCGCGCTCATCTCGCTTTATTGGCCGAGGGAGCCGGCGTTTGTCTGCAGACAGCTTCCGGGTCATGTGGCCAGCATGACTAAGCTGCTTCTGGCAAACCAGAGCAGCGCACAGAAACGCCGTTTACCTTCCCGCCGGAGCAGTACCTATTTATCTACTTGCACTTTGACGTGCTTTTGAACTGCTAGGTTGGCAGGAGCAGGGACCGAGCAACAGGAGCTCACCCCATCGTGGGGATTCGAACCGCCGACCTTCTGATCGGCAAGTCCTAGGCTCTGTGGTTTAACCCACAGCGCCACTGTAGCAACTAGCTGAATCCCTTTTTGTTGGTGGCTATGACAATCTTACCAGAATCCTCCAAGCCGATAGCTAGCTTTTTAAAACTTTCTTTTAAAATATTAAACATTAAATATAAAAGCTACAAATGTTATAAATATACAAATATAAAATATACAAATGTTAAATAGTCTAGAACACTGGCTTAATTTTTCAATCTGTTAACATATTCATATAAACAACAGTATGTTTGAGACACTACACTGAAGATGGCTATGGAAGAGTTCTCTGTGCTGGGCATCCTCTTAACATAAAAAATATACTGGCAACCATCACCATGGCAACTGTTCTTTCCTGCTCTGTCAAAGGTTCCTTCCTTTGTCTCTCTGGAGTGAAAGCTCTAAAGATGATGACACAATAGGGAAACTAACCAGGCTACCATATTTTTCGCCCCATAGGGCGCACTGCCCCATAGGGTGCACCTAGGTGTTTTTTTTGGGGGGGGGAATAAATAATTTTTTTTCTTTCCCCCCCAGGTGCAGGGCTGGCGCAGGGGAATCCCAAGCTTCCCCCAACCCCAGCCCCCAGAACAGCCTGCTATCCGCAAGCCTAGGGAGCCCGGCGGGAAGTCGTGCCTGTCTCCCCAGGCTTGCAGAGAGCTGCGTGAAGCCCAGGCGCGCTCTTCAGCGCGCCCCAGGCTTCAGAATGCAGGAAGCTCTGTGCAACCCTTGGGAGACCGGTGTCGCGCCAGTCTCCCAAGGGTTGCACAGAGCTTCCTGAAGCCTGGAGAGTGAGAGGGGTCAGTGTGCACCGACCCCTCTCGCTCTCCAGGCTTCAGCGAAAGCCTGCACTCGCCCCCATAGGACGCACACACATTTCCCCTTCATTTTTGGAGGGGAAAAAGTGTGTCCTATAGGGCGAAAGATATGGTAAATATCAAGTTTGTAGGAAATATGTTTGAGCTTCATTTCTTTATCTGAGCTTGCAAGTATTTTCAATCCCAGTTCATACTGAGCTTTGAGATATTTCAAGTATAGCTAGACTAAACGAAAAGGAAACCACCTAGCCACTTAAAAAGGTGAATGAGGAAACTAATATTGCAGGGTTGGGCAAGGGTCTTCTCTCTTTCTCTCTCTTTTGATGGTGCTCACAATGAGCAAACATTTTACAATCATAATACTTTGGAAAGATACTTTGGCTTTTAATTACCAGTGCAAAGGTTGTGTTCCAACTGAACGGACAGTCTTTTAAGCATTTGTTTAACAATGTCCTTTACAGCATCATCCTATTCATGTTTACTCAGAAGTAAACCACAAGTTTAAATGAGCTTACTCCTAACTAACCGAGCACAGGAGCAGTCTAAGAAGTATATACTGAAATGGTTGGTGCTTTTAGGAAATGTTTACTTGGTTGATAATCCACGTCTATTCATTCTACATTACCTTGCCAAGTTATGTATTTTCTTACTAGGTATTAAGAGCAGAATTATGTCCAATGGAACTGCTTGCATGAACACCAAAATGTTTGATTTTACCATGAGTTCTGTTTAAATACATAAAACCACCCGCCCACCCATGAAGTGTGGCTTGGCTTAGCAGTCAAGGTTTTGTGGCCCTCTGGTAACATACCATTGAAGTCCACAGGTAGGTTTTTTGACGGGTGACCCTGAAGCTCCTTCTGAAATCGTGGTGGAAGTGTTGCTCTTCTATCAAGCCTAAAAATCCCAAAGCAAACTACTATGATTTGATTTGCACTTTTCAAAAGTACAAGCTAATATGTTCAATATAAGTATAGTGGTATCTCGGGTTAAGTACTTAATTCGTTCCGTTCTTAACCTGAAGCTGTTCTTAACCTGAAGCACCACTTTAGCTAATGGGGCCTCCCACTGCCACTGCGGAATGATTTCTGTTCTCATCCTGAAGCAAAGTTCTTAACCTGAAGCACTATTTCTGGGTTAGCGGAGTCTGTAACCTGAAGCGTATGTAACCTGAAGCATATGTAACCCGAGGTACCACTGTAAAAGCATCTGCTTGCTGCCATGTCCTTGTATCTGCACAGATAAGCTTACGGACAATCATCCCATTAAATAAAAGAGAACCATTTTACTCTACATGAAGCTGTTATGGATGGCAAACTCATATATATTCTGCAAGCCAGAACTGCAAATTGACTCCTTTCTCTAGCAAAATCCACAAAGTCTGGCAGCACATTTTGTAGACTGAAAAATAGGCACATTGGAACAGGTCTGTTTGCATACAAAGTTGTTGAAAAGTCACTTCTGTACCTGGCTTTTGTCATGTTGTCCTTTTGAGCTACAGTATTTCCTTCCAATAGACCCATAGCAGATACAATGGTTAAGATCCACAAGCATAAACTGAGTAAGCCTACTGAAATCAGCAGAAGTGCTGGACACTGTCCCTAGAGATTCCATCTTATCCCAGAATTTCTGAAATTGCTTTACAGTTTATAATTTGCTACTAACACAGCAAATCCACTACAGGAAAGGTTGTATTTGAGAGGCATTTATTACCTTCACAAACAAAACATATCTCACCACTAGATGGCTCAATTTAGGTGAATTCCACAGCTGGGGATATCTTTACTAGGGCCAACTAAAAGGTAAAAATAAAGGCTTTTGACTTCTCCACAAGCCAAGCCTCCAGCCTTCTCTGGGTGAGTGCTAGATTTCATGTCTTCAAAAAGGGGAGTTCAGCCGTGATTGTCACAGCAGCTCCAAATGCTGCATAGCAGACTTAAATAGACTGCGATCTACTGGGTGATATCTCCTTTTACATGCCATTTTAGGATTGCTCACTGCAACTTAAACAGCAAGTCAGCATTTCATTGCTTTGCTTAAACACGGAGTTTTCTAGGGAATCTACTGACTATTTTGGCTAGAGCTAATAAAAATCCAACTTGATTTTTGCATTTTTCTTAGGGAGCAATAGGGACTCCTTTTCTTTTTGGAAGCCTAGTGCTGCCAATACTTCATTTGTGGCACCCAGGCTTGAACCTCCTCATACAAGGAGCACGGAATGTGGATCCACCTCACCCAAAACAGTATCATGGGACAAATTCAGGAATAACTTGGTTAGTATTAAATAACCTGAATATAAATACGGTTGTGCTACATTTTAATCTCAAAGCTGAATGGTTGGCTTCTACCAGATATGTCAAATTAAAATGTCTTTTCTTTGTATTTTTTTATCTCACAACATGCCTGTCTTAAAAAAAAAAAGACCTAAAGGGGGCATTTTAAACAAGAACTTCCCATGAGTAAAAAAGAATACATATGGAAAACATATATACAATGTGACAAGTAGGTGTAAGGCCTGGGTAAAAGAATGAAAGAAGAATGAAAAGAATGAAACGAGGATAAATTTGAGTTTATTGACTTGTACCTTGGGCTTAGTGGTCAAATTTGCAACATTGTTTAATAAATACACGGGCCATATCCATGGGAAACTTGCTATATGACAATGATTTGAACCGGCCCCTTTCCTTCTTGTTTTAAATCTGCTTGCTAGGACATTTTGCGGGAGAGCATTCAAACACACCGTATTTTTCCGTGCCGCCATGCATAAGACACCTCCTATTTTGGGGGACTCCAGATTAAGAAAACACCCCTCAGCACTACCCGTGTATAAGACGAGTCCCAATTTTAAACCTAATTTTTTGGTTAAAAACCCCTAGTCTTATACAGTGGTGCCCCGCAAGACAAATGCCTCGCAAGACGAAAAACCCGCTAGACGAAAGGGTTTTCTGTTTTTCGATGCGCTTCGCAAGACGAATTTCCCTATGGTCTTGCTTCGCAAGACGGAAACGTCTTGCGATTTTTTTCGCTCCCCCCCCTTTTTCTAAGCCGCTAATAGCCTTTTAGCTGCTAATCCGCTAAGCCTTTAATAGCCGCTAAACCGCTAAGCTGCTAATAGCGCTAATCCGCTAAGCGGGTTGCTTCGCAAGACGAAAAAACCGCTAGACGAAGAGACTCGCGGAATGGATTATTTTTGTCTTGCGAGGCACCACTGTACACAGAAAAATACGGTATGTCCCACATGGTCAATACGACTCGTTCTGTGGAGTATGCAACAATAAAGCCTGATCATGGAGGAATTAATTGGGGGATCAAGGTTAAGCAACCATTCCATGTTTCATGCCATAATGGTGCACACCAAACAAAGTTCCACCCACATCTGCTCCATCCTGTTATTCCTTCTCGTATCTATATTCACGACTCTAGACTGACTGACTGAATCTATTTCTAATAAACTTTTCATCTCAATGAAGACGTGTTACCTATTCAGAAGTCTCGGGCCAGTAAACACACTCCCCCAGGCAAATGGGCCAAAGTTGGCCTGGGACTGCAGGCAAAGGAAAGGTAAGTTGGGGGAGTCTGGGAGTGCCCAGGGGAACACAGACCCACGGAGACAGTCTATTTCTTCTTGCCTGTCAGAAGAACATTGCGGCAAGGGGGGAGACCAGTGTGGGCCCATCTATGGGCCAGACTAGGAGCAGCCGGAAGGCACTCCCTGCCTCCCACCTTCCCTCTCCACTAGAAAGAATACTTGGCTCCAACTGTCAATTGCTCTTTGAATGCAGTAGCTTAGTGGGTTGGGTGGGCAGAGATGGGACATTCTGGCCCTATCCGTCAGCCAAAGGCACAACAGTCACCAACCACTATTCAACCACAAACCCTAGCAGAGAGGGAAGATCAGCCTGGCCCCATTTGGGTATGCATGCCCTTATATAGGTCACTACTCTGTTCTGACCTTGAAGAACTGATCTCCCTCCTCTCCCCTCCGTATTATTATTGTTAAGTCTGATGGCAAAACCTCTCTCTCTCTCTCTCTCTCTCCCTCTAAATTGACGAGAGAGGTTTTGGGATGTAATAATTGCCTGAAAAGTGATGTGAAATCTAACAAGCAGTTTTCATGAGCTACTTTTCCTGGCCGTGCATTACAAACACAATGGGAGGATTATGAAGGCAATCAAACCATTCCGAAATTTAGATAAACTAAATGATGGACCAAGCAAGAACATTATCTGACTCATGATTTGATGACCCATGACAGCAACAAACAATGCATGAAGAGAAGTGATGGTACAGCAGCTGAGCTTGCCAAGTTGGATTTTAGTCAGTCAAAGGAATAATTAGGGATGCTGGGGTGGGGGCGCTGCAGTACAATACTGAATCAGCAGAATTTCAGCATCAAAACCATCCGCTTTCTTGTTAAGGATGCAGTAATGGGGCAGTACTGTTTCAGCTGACAACACAATACAGGCTACTGACAATATTTTAAATCGGTCTATGCCCAAATTCGTCAATACTTTTTACAGGCCATTTCACTCATGTATACCGTAGATCTAGACATAAATATCCTGCTAAAAAAAGCAGCAGAGAAATATCACTGGCCCAAGTGTAGAATTTTTCTGCAGTGAATATGAATTCAAAAGTTTTAGCAAATAATTTTGGAAAGACATATGAAAAATCCCAGTCTTCCTAGCCATGTATTTGTCCTTAAGAAGAGTAAAAGTTGCATATATATATAGTTGGTTTAATGCAAATGCATACATTAAATTCAGTAAACTAGTACAGTCATACTTCAGGTTAATGCATATCAATACTATTGTACAAACTTAAAATATATTGTGTATAACTTGAGATTGTTGCAAATGTCTCCATTGTTAGATATTAGTTGAAAGTGCTGCATCCTAAGATACTCAATTTGAAAAACTAATAAACTTGTGGAACTTGTGAGCCCCACAAATACTTCACAGTAGGTTCCCACAATCATGTATTTCACTCCTGGTAGTATGTGTTGTCTTCATCAAGAATTCCATATTCAATGTAACGGTAAAGGTACCCCTGACCTTTAGGTCCAGTCGCGGACGACTCTGGGGTTGTGGCGCTCATCTCACTCTATAGGCCAAGGGAGCTGGGGTTTGTCTGCAGACAACTTCCAGGTCATGTGGCCAGCATGACTAAGCTGCTTCTGGCGAACCAAAGCAGCGCATGGAAATGCCATTTACCTTCCTACCAGAGCGGTACCTATTTATCTACTTGCTCTTTGACATGCTTTTGAATTGCTAGGTGGGCAGGAGCAGGGACCAAACAACGGGAGCTCACCCCTTTGCGGAGATTCGAACCACCAACCTTCTGATCGGCAACAACAAGCAGACACTCAAATATGTACAACATCCATAGAGTGAACCTAACCTTCTCTAACTGAATGAGCAAACTGACAGGCTTGGTCTTAACCTTTCATTCATCTCAAAGTTACAGTAACATATCATCGGGATGTGTGTGCAGAAGGTGCTGCAGAATAGGAGAGAGAAGGCATGAAAAACTAAAGGTTTGTTATTGGTGCAGCTTTAAACATTAGTTTATTCCCTCTGGAACATAGAAGAATCTGGGGCAAGTGAGAAAGGTGAGTCAGCGTGCAAAGGTCCTATGGATGTTTGTTTAGTAACGACTAAGTGTGTGCGCGCACACACACACACACACACACACACACACACACAGATACACATGATCTAACCTTGCTAACATGACTAACCACTCCGAGTCTAAATTTGTAGAAAATGTGGTAGTATATAAATAATTGATAATACTAACAATATCATATCTAGGATTTTTGCAGTGATGTAATGAGTCATAACCATTTTAAACAGGCTGCTCTGCTCAGACACAATTCTGCATGCATCCCCTCACTCCACCAAAATCTCTTAAGATTTACACCAATTAACAAAATTGTTGGACACACTTTCCTTCTTCCATCTCCTACCCTTGTACGTTTTCATAAGGCAGTTAAAAGCACAAGAAATGGGCCAGTTTGACTTTCATTGAATTTTATGTTGAGAACTTTTAATAAAAAAATGATTTAAAGAAATGGGAAACTTAAATAAAGGGCAGCAACCCCAGGGTTGAAAGGCAAAAAGATGGCAAAAAGAGTGCTTGCCTCTCTCAAATAGTGATATAGTATTTTCAGTGTATGTTGACGCTTTGTTTAGGACAGTTTTCTATACAATCAGAAGGCCATTTCCTCCCTGAACATATGAGATTCTAGAGTGGTGTCAAGTATATCAGCTGGTTTATACCCAGTAAGTTTTCCAACAAGAGGAACTCTAACCTGTTTGTCACAGTTATGTGTCCTTGATTTAAGACTTCTTTCTGCAGAGGGGTCCCAAATTCTAGAGGCAGAGGATACGATGCAGAGCTCATGTTTTGCCTAACAACAGCACAGCTTCCTTTGCTTCTCGGCAGTGGGAGTGCAGGTCTCCTGCTTTCTTCTGTGAAATGCATGAATCCTGGCTTCCGCAGAGTACCCTTTGGCTTGCCTGCAATACAATGATGCAAGACACAAAATGTCAGCTCTCATTTTCAGATTACCTATGGTTTGGGGCACTTCAACATAAATTCTTAAGTTTACCAAAAAGATGCTGTGGCGTTTGCCTCCTAGGATGGGTCATAAGGAAAGGGTTAAAATAGGTGTGATGTGATTGGCCAGTGAGAATGCAAGAGGGGAATAAAAGAGTGGGAGGTTTTTAAAGTTTTTGTTGAAGGAGAGTTAGTGGAGAGTTGAGGTTTGGGAGTTGAAGAAGGAAGAGGGAGGAAAAGGCAGTGGGTTGGTCGAGTTGTATTGTGAGAGAGTGAGAGGAATTGTTAGGTGGAGTCAGATAGATAGTTGGGAATAATCAGTTTGAAGTTGTTAGGAACTAAGATTAAGAAACTGTTAAGAAAAACTAACTGAAACCATAAGCTTGTTCCTGCATTCAAAAATAAACTTGATTATTTATGTTAACAACTGACTGGATTCCGTGTGTCCCCGTGAAATACGGGGTGGTGGCAGCGGAAAAAGCAATCGCAGAGGCGGCACGGGGTCAATAGACCGTCAAACGTCCGGGAGCCCTGTGTGTGATCGCTACAGATGCAAAAGATAACTAAGCCAGACAACTAAGTGTGACTATGTATAAAGCAGCATATTAATGTTTCCTCATGCAATATAGTCTTTTTTCGGGGGGGGGGGGAGTAGTATTTCAGGTCCCACCACTCAAAAACAGGGGGTTGTTAGCAACAGCCAACTTACAGATTTGTTAGGGCCAATTAAACTTGTTGAGAACAGTTAAAAAGCACACAGACTATTGTCTTTCTGCAATAAAAAATTATGTCCCTACTTTTCTTTCCAGTATTAGTTTCCTTATGTGCTGTTTCAAGACACACATGAATAGTCAGCCAGACTGCCCTGTAACATGACTGTTCAAGAGTGTAAGTAGTTTATTTCAGTCAGCAGAATCACAACAATGGAGAAGCTCTGCAAGTGATGAGTTTGAAGTTGATTAATTCAGCATATACCCATGTGGTGTTTTGCAGCTGACAAACTTACCAACAGAGGCAAACTGAGCTGTTCTTTTCAGCCTCATGCTGCAGTTCACTTGCCGACCAGTTTTCTTTTGGGAAGTTCTCTGGCAGGCAACAAGCTGAGCAATCTGTGCAGTCTCCTGGCAAATGACAGCACGACAGGTCACCTGAGCAAGGAAAGAAGGAAACCAAAAATGGAGAACCAGATTTACCAATGACTTTTATGGGAGATACTTACTCATTGAAAGCCACTTCAGACTCGCTGCATGAAACTTAGGTAAAGGGACCCCTGACCATTAGGTCCAGTCATGACCGACTCTGGGGTTGCGGTGCTCATCTCGCTTTACTGGTCGAGCGAGCCGGCGTACAGCTTCCGGGTCATGTGACCAGCATGACGAAGCCGCTTCTGGCGAACCAGAGCAGCACAAGGAAACACCGTTTACCTTCCTGCCAGAGCGGTACTATTTATCTGCTTGCACTTTGACATGTTTTCAAACTGCTAGATTGGCAGCAGGGACCGAGCAACGGGAGCTCACGCCGTCGCGGGGATTCGAACCGCCGACCTTCTTATCAGCAAGCCCTAGGCTCTGCGGTTTAAACCACAGCGTCACCCATTTACCAATGACTTTTATGGGAGATACTTGCTCATTGAAAGCCACCTCAGACTCTCTGCATGAAGCTTAGAATGTGCTAAAGCAGGTGTGGGGAACCTGTGGTCCTCCAAATGTTGTTGAGACTCCAACTCCCATCACCCCAGCCAGCATGGCCAATGGACAGGGATGATGGGAGTTGAGAGTTCATTAGCACTGGAGGACCACAGGTTCCCACTGCTACAGCATTCATTTGGTAAGGTGCAATAATAGTGTACCCAATGCGTAAGAGATACGGGTGAGCTACACACTATAAAGTACTGTATAAGGCTTTGCCATGCCACCTGAAAGCTAAAGCCCTGCAAAGCTTTGCAATTCATTCTAATGCAGATTTTGATTTACCCTACTCGGCAATCAAAATTTGTGATAAGACGATGGCTGTTTGGACACTGTTTTCTGTCTTTGGCTCCCAAATATGTAACACGATACCTAGTCTGTTTAAGAAGGATGTGTCTTTAGTGCCCTTCCCTTCAAATGTTGAACGTTTATATTTTGCTTGTAGAGGAGGTTCTGTCATGAGTGTAACACAGAGATCTTCAGGTGAAAATGCTGTAGCAGTGGGGTGGGGTTGTGGTCCTCCAAATGCTAATGAACTCTCATTAATTTCAACTCCCATTGTGCGGAGGGGGTGTTTCAGTTAAAGAAATTACATTCAACTGTGCACTATAATGAACATAACCAAATTAAATTTGCTCCGGGTGAAGCATTATTTGATTTGCAGCAAAATCAATGTAAAGAAGCAAAAGGCCCTACAGCAACATTAATCTTTTGTCTGGTAGCACAATGGACAGTGTGACTATTAACCAGAAGATTGGTGGTTCGAGCCCACCCAGGGATGGCTGTGGTCAGGATTCCTGCACTGCTGGGGGTTGGACTAGATGACCCTTGGGGTCTCTTTCATCTCTACGATTCTATGATTCTATGACATTTTACAGCCAAAATACACACACAATTATGAAGCACTGTATGCATTTCTTACCTCACCAGCTTTACTAATTTCAACCCTAACAACTCCAGGGATGCTTTTTATATATCCTTCTAAATTAGAATGTCCCAGCTGCTTAAAGGGAATCAAGTCTCCAGTTAATGATTTATATTCTGCTTGCAAACGGGAAAAGGGTACTCCATGTTTATGGGATTGTAGAACAGCTCGGAGCATTTTTGCAACTAAATCCGCTTCCTGCATTTTCACCTGTAACAGAAAAGCGATGTCATTAGAATTTAAGATGCAAGTCAGCATTTCTCCTTTTTTTGACCTCTTCCATTAAGAAGCAAAAATCCAATACCATTGTGTTCAGCGTTTGAGAGTCAATAACCAACACAAAAGAAGAAAGCACAGTGATTCCATGATTCTGAAATAAGCCACTTGCTACAGCAAAGCCAAAAAGCTGTTTGGTTGCTAATCCAACAAGCATTCCTCATCAGATGAGCAAATGCCTTGCCCGTTACTGGCATCAAAGTGCAACACAACCAGCAGTGGTCACTGACAACTTAACCACAGATGCCTCAATTCAAATCCTCACCTGCACTGCGACATTCCTTGGGCACTGAAATTCTGTAAGACTAGGATAACTTACAAGGTTGTTGAGAGGACAAAATGGGGTAACTCATGTATGAGCTGGAGTTACTCGAATGAAAAGAATGATAAAAATGTCAGTTCTCTGTAAGAAGAGGCTTCCTTTTTGAATTTACATAATAGCATCAGCAGCTTCTTAGAATTTCAACCGACAGGCTTGGCAAATATAAAGCAGTAAAAAATTGCAAAATGTATGCTAACTCAAGAGGAGACAAATTCACAGATCTATTGATATGTTCCATTTTCCGAAGTACAGTTTTGGCAAAGGTATCTCAGTTTAGGTATACACGCCTAGAACGCGACACAGGAAATAGGTGACTTACTGCTTGAGGTGTGACACCTGTATTCTTAACACATCATCATGTTGATTTTATGAACAGAGTGGAACCACCCTTAACCTCCTAAACCAGGGATGTGGAGCCTGGGGGATGAGATTCCACTAATGAGTCCTGTCAGCAAAAACTTCACTTGTGCAACAGGGCATCCTGCCTTCTAAAATTGGCTTGAGAGGAAGGAGAACTCCCGAAATAGTGCAAAGGGGAAGAAAAGGAGGATTACCCTGACCGACAAGTTAAAATACTTGCCCTGACCAAATGTATCAAAGATATGCTGCTTTAATCTACCTTCCTGCAAATGAATATGTTTTGTTAACTTTATCATTGAGGCTATACACTACACTTTATGAATTCATTCCTTTAATATTAGTATGTTGGGTAGCCTATCGTTTAAGTGGCTGTAACTATTTTTGCTGTTGCTGGAGGGGCTTCCTACAAATTCCAAACAATTCCTTTAAGACAACCAAGTAAAATACAGTGGTGCCTCGCAAGACGAAAAGAATCCGTTCTGTGATTCTCTTCGTCTAGCGGTTTTTTCGTCTTGCGAAGCAAGCCCATTGACAGATTAGCGGCTTATCTGCTGATCGGATCAGCTGATAAGCGGCTTAGCGGCTTAGAAAAAGGGGGGGAGGAAAAAAAAACCATCAGGAACTCGCAAGACATTGTCGTCTTGTGAAGCAAGCCCATAGGAAATTAGTTTTGTGAAGCACCTCCAAAATGGAAAACTAGCGAGTTTTCCGTCTTGTGAGGCATTCGTCTTGCGGGGCACCACTGTATACAGTTAGAAGGTACAGCATATTCAGTAAAGTACAGCATATTCAGTAAAGTCATTTTGTTAACCACGTTTTATTGGCCCAGTTTGCCCAGTTTGCATATCACCATAAACCATGGTTTAATGTGAATGAGCAGCATGTTAGTTTATGTTGTCCAAGAGTTCTTGGAGTGCTTCTCCCCTGTCATGGATTACACAAGCCAGAATCTGGCTGCTTGTGTTGTCCAAACAAGGCTCATGATTTGTTTCTATGCTGCCTACATTCCGTTCTGCCTACCACTGTAGATATAAGCAGTCAACTGGACAAAATAGGTAGAATCTGAGAGGGCTATCAAATACTTTTACAAACATCACAAGGTAGAGTCTATAGGGGCCAACTGACCATGTCAAATAATCTCCAAGTGAGGATGACAAGAACAGGAGAACACAAAGGTTGAGACAGTCCCCACTTTGTGAACAGCTGCCCCCCCCATGATTATTTTGTCAAAAACAAATGGTCATTTGTTTTAAAGAGCACAGATATAGTACACATCTCTCAAGAGCAGCTTCCTCAGTTGTTGTTTTTTAAAGTGTTGTAAAATATGAAAGAATGTAACATTTATATCCTTCTCAATTCATCTGGCACAGGTGATTCTTATGCGCGTCAGCTGGTCTAGCTGGCCCACCCCAAAAAGCCTTGCCACTCAAGACCTAGAACATGGAAATGCCCATTATGTACCAAGTTCTTTAAAAGTTCTGATTTCATACTACAGGAAAATTGCGATGACATGTGTTTATGAAGTTTGCCCACAGTACTTAAGGGAAACTTTGGTTCCAACTTTACCCCTGCATCTTCAACATGGGGATAATACTATCCTATCCTGCAAGGCTGTTGCTAGATAATTACTTGAAGCTCACGGAATACATTTTATAATACTTTATAACAACTATTATTTATTATCAATCAAAATAGGAACAAAATTGATGGGTAACAGCTTTAGAAAGCTTGTTAGAATTAACGGCTTAGGATCACTTTATATATCTGCATCTGATTCACACACAATGCTAAATTATGGTTTAGGGCTATGTGCTTGTTATGTGTTTGTAAACAGATAGAACGATATAATTATCATTTGTTGAGGTTTTCAACAATTAGCAGTGTACTGTGTGACTTTTTTATTAAATAAATCAGGAAAGAAAAACAGCAGAAAAATCAGGGGCGGGGACAGGTATTTCTTCTTCATTGCTCCAGGTCTCCCCCCACCTCAGGCCTTCATGTATGCCCCAATAAATTCATTTCAGATTGATGCCATTTATCAGGCATATGGCACTAGATGCTGACATTCAGAGTTTAGATTATAAGCACCAGCAACACAGGGAAGCAGACATCAAGACTATGACAAGCCAGAAAATAAATTCAGAGATAGTACGGGTGTGTGTGTGTTAAAGGTGTGTATGTGAAGGAGATGGAGAAAGAGAATTTATACTGAATTTATATACCGCCCTAAAAGCAGGATAGAAACATTTTGAATAAATGAATGTTTAAGAATGTAAACAGTTCAGCAAGACAACCAGGAGCTCTACTGATAGATGAGTGTTAAGTCAGATTAGTGACGATGACATTGGGTGGTATTTATTAATTGTTATTACATTCATTAAATTTATATACTGCCCTATACCCAGGGCGGTTCATAGAATAAAATCATGATGTAAAAACCACGAAATACCTAATAATAATTTTAAAGGCGAGCATAGGATGTAAATGCCAGGAAGGCCTGGCATTATTATTTCCTGAATTTATATATGACAGCTCGGCGAACCTGGGCTATATTCATGCACGGGGACAGGCGGCGAGCAGCGCAAAGGCTGTCACGGGTTCCTCGGTTCCCACGTTACGCCCGTGCGCAAAAGGGGATGTAAAAAAAAGGGGGGGACTGCACCCGAGGAAAGCGCGCAAGGTGAGCAGGCGCGGAGCGAGACCAAACCCAGCGCATGTTGTTTATTATTTATTGAGGGTTTATTATTTTTTGAGGAGAGGAGGGGGGAAAAAGGCACCACTCACCCAAACCCGCGGCGACCCCGAGGGGTCTCGGCCCGGCCCGGCCCGCTCCCCGCCTCCGCAGCCTCCTCCTGCTCGCCGTCCGCTTCTACCGGCCCGCTGCCGCCTCCTGCTCCTCCTCCTCCTGGGCTACGCGGCCGACTGCGGAGGCGACCCCGCCCTCTCTCTCTCTCTCGCTCTCCCTCAAGCCACTTTTATGACGAAACAAGACTAGGCTGGCCGGGAGCGAACCCCCCCCCCCCTTTCCGGACGTGCCGAAAGAGGAGGCGGGTCAGGTAAAATGGCCGCTCGCCTCGAGCGCCGGTTTGAGCGCCCAGCCCCGCAAAGGCCCTCTCCGGCAAAGCCACGCCCGCCCCGCCCTCGGCACGTGAAGGCCGCCAATCGAATTCGGGGGCGCGAGGCGGTTGAAAAGCCAATGAGGAGGAGGGTTCCGAAGACGCGACTCTGTCAACATTCCACACCCCCCCCCCGCCCGCTTAGATTTCGAATAGGAGTTTCTGGGTGCTGCTTACTTGGCCCAACTCAGTTTGAACATGAAAGTATTCTTATGCATTGAACATTGAAAGTGTGAAGAAGAAGTGTGCATGCACACGAAAGCTCATACCAATAACTAACTTAGTTGGTCTTTAAGGTGCTACTGGAAGGAATTTTTTTATTTTGACTATGGCAGACCAACACAGCTACCTATCTGTAATTGAAAGTGGTGTTGCTGTTCTTCACATTCATTTTTTAAAAAACTTTTTTATTCAAAATTTAAGCAAAACATATTATCCAGAAACATATCATACAGAAAGGTTGTTTTCTGCTGCTCCAGAGAAGCGGACCCGGAGCAATGGATCCAAACTACAAGAAAGAAGATTCCACCTAAACATTAGGAAGAACTTCCTGACAGTAAGAGCTGTTCGACAGTGGAATTTGCTGCCAAGGAGTGTGGTGGAGTCTCCTACTTTGGAGGTCTTTAAGCAGAGGCTTGACAACCATATGTCAGGAGTGCTCTGATGGTGTTTCCTGCTTGGCAGGGGGTTGGACTCGATGGCCCTTGTGGTCTCTTCCAACTCTATGATTCTATTCTATGAAACTTATGCTGGTAGCTTCGAGAACACTGTCCAACAGTCTCGTCCTCTGTCGTCCCCTTGTGTATAGAAGTGAGAGCTGGACCATAAAGAATTGGTGCTTTTTGGGGGGGTACCCTAAGCACTGATAAAAGCTGGACCACTTTCAAGGATGTATTCTCACAGTTGCTAGGTTGGAGGAATATTTAGGATGGCTGTGAATGGGAGTCTGATGCATTTACTGTGTCTTAGGAGTCATTCTGGAGGATATCAGCCCTGAGTGCTCAATGGAAGGACATATCATGAAGCTGAGGCTCCAATACTTTGGCCACCTCTTGAGAAGAGAAGACTCCCTGGAAAAGACCCTGATGTTGGGAAAGATGGAGGGCACAAGGAGAAGGGGACGACAGAGGACGAGATGGTTGGACAGTGTTCTCGAAGCTACAAACATGAGTTTGACCAAACTGCGGGAGGCAGTGGAAGACAGGAGGGCCTGGCGTGCTCTGGTCCACGGGGTCACAAAGAGTTGGGCATGACTAAACAACTAAACAACAACACTAGAGATTATTGAGAAGCAAAGCAGCTAGTAAGCATGATCTTTATTAAACTGTTACAATAGGGTCCCCCACTCACCCCACACAGGGAGCGAGGAGAGGAGCCCCAAACATTGGTGTGCAAGCTCTTATATTGACTTTTGAAATTGCCTACCCTGTAGCTCAAGGACCCCCCCCCCAAAACATAACACATACATAACAGAAATAGGTCGTCCCCAGCAGAAATTTGAGTTTGTTGCTTCTCTCCTGTCTGTCAGGATACCTGATAATTCCTTATCTGATTGCCTTTTCTGGGTAGTCTGTCCATTCCTTTGAGATGGTAAATACTTAAAGTAGTTCCTGAATCTCTTACACATATTGATAATGTGCTCAGCTTAACAGATACTTTCCAGACTGTATTTACAGGGAGGTGTAAGCCCCTACTATTAGAAAGCTTTTCCCATTTCCGTCCTCCCTGCTGAGAAATATTTCAGGTCAGTTTGGGAGAGTCAAAATGGCTTCAGGATTGTTCTCCTGTTCTATTTCAGACACGTGGTTTATATACTTATGTATGTGTTTGCCTTGTACATTTATGAACATTTATTTTTTATATATAATACCTTAGAATTCATATAACAATTATTATTATTCACACCTCCCCAACTAGAGTCACCACTTTTGTTCTGGCAAAATACAGGACAGGGTGATTGGGGGGTGGGGTTTTTCTTTTGGTGGCAAAGTGGCTTCAAAGCAATCTCTTCCAATCTATTGCAGCCTAACAGGATGGCCTCTTTAGAATTTGTCACACACATATGCATAAGAATGTGTAAATCTGTCTGTGCTGGGCTATACCCAGATCTTAAATACATGACCCTTCACACACCCTTTCAAGCACATGCATTTGGAGAGTTTCTGTAACTTGGCAGACAGACAGAGAGAGAGAGAGAGAGAGAGAGAAGAAGAAGAAGAAGAAGAAGAAGAAGAAGAAGAAGAAGAAGAAGAAGAAGAAGAAGAAGACCTGAAATACAGGTATCAATACAGGATGTAGAATTTTCCCTTGAATTATGGGACAATTCTGTATTACACAGGACAGGTGTCATGGAAATTCTACTCCATATTGATCCAGAGTAGAATCCCAACGTATAGTTAACAGAATAAAAACTTAAACACATTGCAGGATTCCCCAAAAATGGACCAGAGGCAGTTGTATTTCATCCAGCAGAGCTTTACTGCTACTGAAGGCAAATGAGCATAATGGTCACAAATCCAATACATTCAGGATAGGCACGGTCCATAAGAAATCCAGTTGCAGCAGACTTAACTTAAACTTACAGTAACTTATAATAAGACTAAACCTTAACACTAAGCATACCATGTACGGAACACCACACCAAAAAGAAAAGAGATAGAAAGAGAAAGTGAAACCCAGGCTCCTTCTGGCCTTACTATTAGTCAGCATGACCTTGACAGAAAGAGATAAGAGAAGCAGTTTAAGCTAGCTGTACTCAGCTTCTCTGAAGGAATAACCCAAACATCATGAACCTTCTGCTTGTTTCTTTCACACAGAGAAGCTTCCAGAAGCTTCTTGAATTAATTAGAATAGGAAAGATCTCTGCACATCAAATCAATACTTTCTGTACTAAGAAATGCGAACTGACACATACAGCTCAAGTGTTGTGTGCGCAGATTGCACACACGTCAGATGCAACATATGGGCGCCTCTTATTTTTGTCTTTTGAGGGCATCTTACTGAAACATTATTTCCTTTGCAGTTGCTTCCCATGAAGGATCCCAAAGTGCTTTACAGCAGGATAAAAATATATAGAGAGAAATCAAAACATCATGAACCTTCTGCTTGTTTCTTTCACACAGAGAAGCTTCCAGAACCCTCTTGAATTAAGCAGAATAGGAAAGATCTCTACACATCAGGTCAATACTTTCTTCACTAAGAAATGCAAACTGATAAGCTCTACCTTCAACAGTGGTGTAACGTGGGGAGGGCACAGGGGCGGTTGCCCCTGGAGCAAAATTGTTAGGAGGCGCAACATTTCAAGACCTGGTGCTGCCTCAATACAACTGCGCACTTCCATCACTGGGCTCCGTTGAAAATGGCTTCTCTATGCAAACCAAGTAATGACCTCCAGACAACAGATGACTCTTCTTTCCTTATCTCTGTGTCTGTGATCTCCAGGGTGCGCAGACGTGGTTAGGCATTTGAATGTGCATGTGTACTCCATCTGTTTCCATCCCTCCACGCGGCCCCGGTTGCTGGCAACCCACGCTACACCACTGCCCCCCAATCTCCACAGCAGTATGAGATTGCATGTGTTCTAGGTGCTTACCCGGGGTGTATGTTTCCTTTGGAAATAAGGCACTGCAGAGACTATGGCGACTTTGAGATATATTTACACCTGAGTCAGAGTTTTGGGGTGTATGGGGTGTTAGGGGAGAGGAAGTACCTCTGGTGTGGGACACATCATGCTCCCCCTGGGGTAGTTTGTCCACCTTTGGTCCCCACCTGGCACTCAGCTCTCGCCTATGGCTTCAGCATGAAGCAGCCACACAATGACAACGGCTTCTGCTGGCTGGTTAAGCCAAGTGAAGGTGATCGCTGGGTCTCAAACCCTTGGTGAATTAGCAGCTTCCCCTGCATTTGAGGACAGGCTCTGGCAGATTGAGTGGACAAGATCAATTAGTCAAGAAGGTAGTTTCTGCCCAAGCTGTAGAAAGAAATGAGAGGAAGAAGGTAGCCAATCTAAGAGAAGGAAAATTCAGATCCTAAATTTCCGCTGCCTTGCCTATCCAGACTCATAAATTCCAATTTTTTTAAAAAAATTCTCTTCTACTGTTAATTTTGGGACGTGGGTGGCGCTGTGGGTTAAACCACAGAGCCTAGGACTTGCCGATCAGAAGGTCGGTATACAGTGTTTCCGTGCGCTGCTCTGGTTCGCCAGAAGCAGCTTAGTCATGCTGGCCACATGACCCAGAAGCTGTACACCGGCTCCCTCGGCCAATAAAGCGAGATGAGCACCGCAACCCCAGAGTCGGTCACGACTGGACCTAATGGTCAGGGGTCCCTTTACCTTCACCGTACTGTTAATTTTAATTATTTTAAAATGTTTTATAATTGTCTTTAACTGTTTTTATGTTTTTGAAGTTTTTAATATTTTTTGTTACAGGTAGGTAGCCGTGTTGGTCTGTCGTAGTTGAAACAAAATAATTTTTTATTTTTTTAAAAAAATCCTTCCCGTAGCACCTTAGAGACCAACTAAGTTTGTTATTGGTATGAGCTTTCGTGTACATGCACACGAAAGCTCATACCAATAACAAACTTAGTTTGCGAAAGCATGTTAAGAGGAGGTCACATTTAGAGTATTGTTTCTAAAGTTTTATAGTGCTAAAAAAATATTTCCATCATTTCAGACCCGACAGTGCCAAAGTGCTCTTTACTTGTGAAATGTTGACTACCGATGTTTCCCCAGCTTTTAAATCCATTCACTTTGCTCCTGAGGTGAAAGCCCAAGCCTTCTGCGCCTTACTATCTTGCTGTGTTAGCTTACTGTAATATTTCATAGTTGGTGATAATGGATAGGGAGTGGCTATCTGAGGACAGAAAGCGCTACGCAAGCTAAACTAAAGGAAATGAAAGTGAAGTGGGGAAAGGGAACATACGTACAGCATGAGCAATTTAATAAAAAGCTAAAGTGAGACCTCTAGCTGCAGCAGAAACATAACGCATTAGCTGAATGTCTGTCCAACGCTTAAAATATCGGAATATCAGAAGCTGCCTTATATCAAGTCAGAACATCGGTATATAGAAGAAGAATTCCTGGGTGCCAATATCCAGGCTTGGGGCAAGTACTCTTTGGTGAGAAAACCTCAGCAGATATTTAAAATCACAAAATGTGCAGCAAAGTAAAGCCAGAAAATATAGGCTGCTAGACCTTTAAAATATGCCCTTGTGAGTTCCAAAACTTCCCACTTCTCTTTATTGTTTTTATTGCTCCAAATAACCAGTTCTAATGTGTATATCCAGAACCCTGCATTCTAATGGTGCAAATCCTCTCCTGTCTAGAGATGAAGGCTGGAGTCCCTGGAGGAGCACACCTTAAGAGTGTTGTTGTTGTTGTTGTTTAGTCGTTTAGTCGTGTCTGACCCTTTGTGACCCCATGGACCAGAGCACGCCAGGCCCTCCTGTCTTCCACTGCCTCCCGCAGT
The DNA here is from genome assembly GCF_965112155.1 of Podarcis liolepis. NCBI lineage: Eukaryota > Metazoa > Chordata > Lepidosauria > Squamata > Lacertidae > Podarcis > Podarcis liolepis. Next base: position 37,030,209 of record NC_139571.1, read on the forward strand.
TTGGTCAAACTCATGCTGGTATCTTCAAGAACACTATCCAACCATCTCGTCCTCTGTTGTCCCCTTCTCCTTGGGCCCTCAAATCTTTCCAAACATCAGGGTCTTTTCCAAGGAGTCTTCTCTTCTCATGAGGTGGCCAAAGTCTTGGAGCCTCAGCTTCAGGATCTGTCCTTCCAGTGAGCACTCAGGGCTGATTTCCTTCAGAATGGAGAGGTTGGATCTTCTTGCAGTCCATGGGACTCTCAAGAGTCTCCAAGAGTGTAGGTTAATTTAAAAACTTTTTCCAGTTTTTAGTCAAAATAAAAAAAATCCTTCCAGTAGCACCTTAAAGACCAATCTTATTCCAGACCAATTCCTTCCAGTAGCACCTTAAAGACCAATTTTATTTTGACTATGGCAGACCAACACGGCTACCTATCTGTAACTGGATCCAGTTTTTAGAACATCAAAATATTCCTCAGTAAGAAACTGATCTGTTGTGATTTGGGGTGTGTGTGTGTGAAGGGAGAGCTCTAATCTGCAAAGGACCAAAAACAGCCCAGTGAGGACTAAGAGTGCTGTGAGGGACAGAATGCTCACTGACTTGGCTGGTGTGAATAAAAACACTCTCCCTCTCCTCTCGGTGTGTGTGTGTGTGTGTGTGTGTGTTGGAAGGGAGTTACTGGATTTCTGAACAGCAGCACTCTATAATGCAACATGTCTTTACAGATTCCTCTTGCCGCTACTATTCTCATTCCAGGCCACTTTCCCATTGAGGATTGCTGAAGGCGGGCCGGATCCAGAGCTCCCCCACCCCCCTGTGGGCCACTTTGATAGATGCGTGAAACCACCCACTTGTCAATCACTTTCCAATTCTTTCCTCGCTTCCTTCGCAGCCACAGCTTCAAACAGTGCCTATATTTTCCTTCGATGCTCAGCTTGAACTCAAGCCAGGCTGATCAGGTGCCACGTACTTTAGGAACAAAATCATAAAAGGAAACAGGCCCGGTACATGTAAATCTCGGCAGATTAAGCATAGGATTACCAGTTTATTTGTTTTTCTTTTCCAGGTGTCGTTTTTGTGCCTTTAATACCACTTCTACGCACAAAGAAATATTGCGGGCAGAACAGGTTCTGCAGCACAGGGCAGTCTCTATGTAAGAGACCAAATGGTACCAGAGTTAGTGCTGCCAGAGTGCAATCTGGAGAACATGCAGTTACCTTTTAATGCAGTGATAAAGAGGAAGAGGAAGAAGGTGCAGTTTATACTATAAATTGGAATCAAGTGGTGAAGCTTTCCCCACCCTGTCAATTCAGACTGCAGGAGATGCATTGCATATATACCTGCTCCCAGTGGCGTAGCGTGGGTTGTCAGCACCCGGGGCAAGGCAAGTAATTTGCGCCCCCTTTGCCCTAGGGGCCGAGAGCTGCGAGTGCGAGCGCCCCCCCCAGATGTTGCGCCTGGTGCGGCCGGCCCCCCCTGCACCCCCCACGCTACGCCACTGCCTGCTCCCAGCTGGGAGGCAATGGGTGGGACCAAATCTCTCCTTGCACAAAGAAATATAGCTTGTCAAGGTGATAACGAGGCTGAACCATGGGTGTAGCCAGGATTTATGGGGGGGGGGGCTGGACCAAGCTACCTGCGACACGATTGGCTAGTTTGCGGAAGCCACGCCTATTGCTCAGTCGGGTAGCCAGTTGCGTGACTAGAATGAGCCACAACATCATCATCCAAGTGGCCACAGCAAGCATTTCAATTTCGAATATTCTGATTATTTCTGCTTTCAGTTAAGTATTTTTATTTATTTACTTGACTGCTGGGCACCTGCCCTCCCTGCTTTCCGGGTTATGCTCATGGGCTGAACCATTCTCCCTGACCTGATTAGTTAAACTATGGAAGACACTGGGTAGCTTTATAATAGAATTGGACAAATTCATGGAGAATATGGCTATGAATAACTGCTAGCCATGATGACTGTACTCTGCCTCCATGACCAGGGACAGTAATGCTTCTGAACAGCAGTTACTGGAAGCCAAAGGAGCTGTTCTGCTTGCTAGAAATAACCTTCATCTTTGGGAATCACTTGTAGCCGAGTAAGATTATCTTTCATGAACACGGTCCAGTTTTCTACATACAGGAAATCATAAAATGGGGGTGGCATTTTGTTGGGTGATCTTTCACCAGTACAGTGGTACCTCGAGTTACATATGCTTCAGGTTACAGACTCCGCTAACCCAGAAATAGTACCTCAGGTTAAGAACTTTGCTTCAGGATGAGAACAGAAATTGTGCTCCAGCGGCACGGCAGCAGCAGGAGGCCCCATTAGCTAAAGTGGTACCTCAGGTTAAGAACAGTTTCAGGTTAAGAATGGACCTCCGGAACGAATTAAGTACTTAACCCGAGGTACCACTGTAGTATGAAATGGTACAGTCATACTGAGAGCCGATGTGGTATAGTAGTTAAGAGTGTCTGACTAGGACTTGGGAGACCAGCTATAAAAAAAACACTATGCAAAGCTTTGAAAGTTGCAAAAAGCTCAACAGAAATTCTTGTTGATTTGTGATTTCAGCTCTACAGCGCCATCTAGTGTCACATTGTTATAACATATTTATAACGTCATAAGTCGACGAATGCAGATGTGTCTCAGGGTTAAAATTCCCCCTGGGACATGATATTCACTGGGTGACCTTGGGCCAGCCACTGCCTCTCAGCTTAACCTACCTCACAGGGTTGTGTGGATTAAATGAGGCGTAAGGAGAACCATGTGCTCCACCTTGAGCTCCTTGGAGCAAAAAAAGGTGGGAGATAAATGCAGAAATTAAATATATGGGTATAGCCTGTATAGTTTGCATTTTGTGTAGACTAGTTCTGAGCTGTTACCAGCTGTGTGGTCTCCCCTCCTATGCCAGATATGAGCTCTATCTGTGTTCAAAGTGCATTTTTCTTTCACACAAAAACAACAACATAGCAGTGGGATTTATGTGGAATTCAGTCAGGCTTTTGCTGAGACACGCCTGTTCTTTTCAGTTCCTCTTTTAGGAAAACAAACCGGAAAGTTGACATGAGCCTCAGCCCAAATATAAAAGGAGACCCGCCCTTCATTTCCCCTCCACTAGTCCCGTGGCAGCAAAAGAGGCAAAGGAACCTCAAAGGAACAGAATCCAAAGTGGTTCCTAATCATTGCCTTCAAATTCTAGGTTTTAGGACTCTGTTCCATTGTTTTAAACTGTTTTCAATGCTATGTTTTCAATGCTTGTGACCTGTGCTGGGATCTAAGGGTGAAGGGAGGGAAAATAAAAATAAAAAGCAAGGGTTGATTATGTTAAAAGGATGGAAACACCTCATTGAAGGGAGAGTTATGTGTTTACCTACTCGTCCCAATGGAGTATCCCTTTGTTGAATAAAAATATATATTATATCCATCTGATTTAGTTTATTGACCAATATTCCTTTTTTGGGAGGGGTGCTCAAATGCATCAACAATGACCCCATCAAATGGACAAAACCAATTAGCAAATACCTTTTGGTCAGCTTTAAGCTGGTTTTAGGGCCTGAACTCACTTGGTTGCTCTGGTGGGCAACTTGTTCTAGCAGAAAGTCTGGGGGAAAATGGCCCCACTGATTCTCCAGGGATTTCCAAGCGGCTTTAGATACCATTGGCTATAGCTATGGTGGGGTACCTCCACCCTGCAGGAATACTGCAGCCATGCCTTGAAGCTTCCCTCTGCCCCAAAGGAAGAGTAGCCATTTGCTAGTTATTGGGTACAGAAAGGTGTTTGTAATGGGTATGAGTTACTCGTGCATAAACTGGTGCCTTTCTCGGTTAATTTGCCTTGTTAAAACTTTCTGACTGCACAGCCCCTTCTCATGGTGGCTGCCTCAGTCACTGGCAGAATCCGTCAGTGGGCGTTTCTTGAACCTCTTCCAACATAAAAGTTGTTTGACACCCAGTCTCCTCCTCCTTTCACTGCGCGGGAGTCTTCTGTGCAGGGAAGGCGTGGGTAGCGGAGGACCTGGGCTCTCCTCACTGATGTCCAGTGAAGAGTCCTGGAGCCCTCTCTCCACTTCCCCCGTCTGCCTCCCTTTATCCCCGGTGTTGCGCTGATTGGCTTCCCCCTCTACTGAGCTGTTTCTCCCCCTGCTGCTGGGTCCTTCGCCAGCATCATCTGGGAGCCTCCCCTTCGCCTCTCGCTCCGATGTCAGTTCCCTGACAGTGTTTGTTGATCTTGGCCATTTTGTGAGGCCATGACAGTGGCTGGTATACACAAAGCCATTTCTGTGCTCCAGAGGGGAAACCCCCCACACACACTTTGGACAATTGTGCAGTAAAGCACTAGCAGCTCAAACCTTTGTTCAGGAACAGTAACAATACCTCAGCTTTTCACCACTCTTTATTTATAAAATACTCAAGACACATTTAAATAGCACTGCATCGGTATTTGCCCCTCACATGGCAGGCCCCTTAAGATTTCTGCAGCTCGCCAGACAAGGTCAAGTTGAACCTTTGGATTTGTAGATATAAGGCTTTGCTCAATATAATTATCAAAAAGGAGTACAGTTGTGTACACACCATAGATTTAAAGCACATGGTCTCCCCAAAGGATCCTGGCAACTGTAGATTGCTCTTCACAGAGCACCCCTAACAAATTACAGTTCCCAGGATTTTGGAAGGTGGGGGTGAAGTCATGAACTTTAAACATACGGTGCGTGCAAATTTGATAAACAGTTTGTTTTAAAACATTTGGAAGCATCTCTCATTCCCTAAAAACATCACCAGTCTAAGGAATTTACCATTAGGGACAATTTTAGTTCTTACACTTTTCCAGAAGGCAGAATCCTTATACTACATATTGGTCCAAGAGAAGTAGACAAGTTCCAAGCAGAACCGCACGTCTGGCACTCTTTTAGGCCTCTGCCTTTGCCTCCTTTTCAGGTTCTTCCATAGAGGTTTGAGCAGAATAAAAAGACCTAGCCACCAGTGTTGTCAAAATCACGTATTCCATGGTCTCAAATACGGTCTCCTGGGCCTTCTCAATCTTCTCCTGGCTCTCCTTCAGGCTACCACTGGGAAGGTCCTTCAAGGATTTGGCACCAGAGAGGGTCTCCTGCAGCTCTTCCATGCTGCTATATGTTTGCTGCACCTTTTCTAGGAGATCAACAGGGAAGCCCTGCACGTTAGCCAAGAATGTCTGGCAGATATTCCGCATCTGTTGGCTGATGCCGTAGGTCAATCTTAGAACCTGCGATTCTGCCTGCCATGGAGTGGAAGGGAAGAGAGAACTTGTTAGATGACATGTTTATCCTACACCACCCTAAGCTTTCAGTACAAGTATTTGAGAGAGGCTAAGAAAGAAAGCAGGGACACAGGTGGCACTGTGGGTTAAACCACTTGCCAATCAGAAGGTTGGCGGTTCGAATCCCTGCGACGGGGTGAGCTCCCGTTGCTCGGTCTCTGCTCCTGCCAACCTAGCAGTTCGAAAGCACCTCAAAGTGCAAGTAGATAAATAGGTACCGCTCCGGCGGGAAGGTAAACGGCGTCTCCATGCGCTGCTCTGGTTCGCCAGAAGCGGCTTAGTCATGCTGGCCACATGAACCGGAAGCTGTATGCTGGCTCCCTCAGCCAATAAAGCGAGATGAGCGCCGCAACCCCAGAGTCGTCCGCGAGTGGTCAGGGGTCCCTTTACCTTTACTTTTAAGAAAGAAGGCACTTCTACTTACTCATGCACTGAACGGCAGTACTGATTTCTCTACAAGGCTGCAACCGTCCATGTTGCTTGGCACATACCACTCCAGTGCTCTGGAGCCATTTTCGGAGGCTGCAGGCTGGGGGAAGTCAAGCAATACTTCCCCTTCTGCCCATGTGAGAGGCCAGAGAGATGCTTTTTGCGCAAGTGAAGGAACTTTGAACCAACCCTTGGCATTGTCTTCATTCATGTTTGCAGAGAACTGCGGCAAATATTTGCACAAACATCTCACTCTTCAGGAAGGCTAGATTCCACCCACCCCAAATCCAGCAACTTTGCCCGGGACAAAAGTTACTTAGCATCAGAAATGCAGCAAAGGAAACTGCCCTGTACCAAGTCAGAACATTGGTCCATATAGCCAAGTGTTTACACTAGGGGAGGGTGGGAAACTTATAACCTTCAGGTGTTGTTTGATCCCAACTCCTATCAGCACCAGCCCATGGTTGGGGGTGAGGAGAGCAAGCTGGATTTAGAAGAGGCAGAGGAACTAGAGACCAAATTGCAAACATGTGCTGGATTATGGAGAAAGCTAGAGAGTTCCAGAAAGACACCTACTTCTGCTTCATTGACTATGCAAAAGCCTTTGACTGTGTCGACCACAGCTAACTATGTCAAGTTCTTAAAGAAATGGGAGTGCCTGATCACCTCATCTGTCTCCTGAGAAATCTCTATGTGGGACAAGAAGCTACAGTTAGAACTGGATATGGAACAACTGATTGGTTCAAAATTGGGAAAGGAGTATGGCAAGGCTGTATATTGTCTCCCTGCTTGTTTAACTTATGTGCAGAATTCATCATGCGAAAGGCTGGGCTGGATGAATCCCTAGCCGGAATTAAGATTGCCAAAAGAAATATCAACAACCTCAGATATGCAGATGACACAACATTGATGGCAGAAAGTGAGGAGGAATTAAAGAACCTTTTAATGAGGGTGAAAGAGGAGAGTACAAAATATGGCCTGAAGCTCAACATAAAAAAAACTAAGATCATGGCCACTGGTCCCATCACCTCCTGGCAAATAGAAGGGGAAGAAATGGAGGCAGTGAGAGATTTTACTTTCTTGGGCTCCATGATCTGCAGATGGTGACAGCAGCCACAAAATTAAAAGACGCAACATCTTAAAAAGCAGAGACATCACCTTGCCAACAAAGGTCCGTATAGTTAAAGCTATGGTTTTCCCAGTAGTGATGTATGGAAATGAGAGCTGGACCATAAAGAAGGCTGATTGCCAAAGAATTGATGCTTTTGAATTACGGTGCTAGAGGAGACTCTTGAGAGTCCCGTGGACTGCAAGTAAGGAAATCAACTTTGAGAGCTCACTGGAAGGACAGATCGTGAAGCTGAGACTCCAATACTTTGGCCACCTCATGAGAAGAGAAGACTCCCTGGAAAAGACCCTGATGTTGGGAAAGATGGAGGGCACAAGGAGAAGGGGATGACAGAGGATGAGATAGTTGGATAGAGTTATCAAAGCTACCAGCATGAGTTTGACCAAACTGTGGGAGGCAGTGGAAGACAGGAGGGCCTGGCGTGCTCTGATCCATGGGGTCACGAAGAGTCGGACACGACTAAACGACTAAACAACAACAACAACATCTGGAGGGACACAGGTTCTACATACTTGGTCTACAGCAGTGTTTGCCAAACTGGGGTCTCCAGCTGTTTTTGGACTACATTTCCCATCATCCATGACCCCTGGTCCTGCTAGCTAGGGATGATGGGTGTTGTAGTCTAAAAACAGCTGGAGACCCAAGTTTGGGAAACACTGTTGCTACCTCTAAAGCATACCTCTGAGAGACTCTCTTCATAGCTCTGGCTCGGCATTGGAAGACTCCCATTCCACTCCACCAAGATTGGTTCCATTTCCTTCTGGTGATTAGCAACTTTAGGATTCAGTTGCCTATCCAGAGACTGCAAGGTGTACTTTATCTGGAAAGGCATTTTCAAAATATTACCATTCAATATAAAGAAGTATCTTGCAGCTATTGTTGACCAATAGCTTGAACTCCATTCAGCCACTCCCATTCCATCTTTCATTAGAGACCTTTTCAAGCATTATCTTAAAAGCCACTTCAATGTTCTGCCACAGAAGTTAGTAAAGAGGTGGGCAGGAGTTACAGTACAGTGGTACCTCAGGTTACATACGCTTCAGGTTACAGACTCCGCTAACCCAGAATTAGTACCTTTGCTTCAGGATGAGAACAGAAATCGTGCTCTGGCGGCACGGTAGCAGCAGGAGGCCCCATTAGCTAAAGTGGTGCTTCAGGTTAAGAACAGCTTCAGGTTAAGAACGGACCTCCGGAACGAATTAAGTATTTAACCTGAGGTACCACTGTATTGGATTAGACTTTCAAGAGTGTTCAGCTGAGTACTCACTATACTCATCTCTGCTCCAAGGGAAGTCTGGAGAGCAGCGGCACAAAATGAGCCTTTTCAGTGGTGGCTTCTCTTTGGTGGAATCCACTCCTAAGGGAGGCAAGCCTGGCACCACCATTAATATCTTTATTTAAGTGCCAAGCATTTCTGTCTCAGTGGTTATTCCAAACACCACTTGCCCAGACCCCATTAACCCTTCTGCATATCTCATGGCGTTGGACTACAAGTTCCATCATCTCCAGCCATTGGTCATGCAGGCTGGGGCTGATGGGAGTTGTAGTCCAGCAACTTCTGGAGTTCACCATGGTGGGGCTACCTCTGTCCTATAGGCAGATCTTGGAACCAGAGGAGTAGTTCAGTTCTTACCAACAAAACAGCTTCTTGAAGTTGGAAGAGTATCTCCTGTGTGCTTCGCTTGATCCTTTGCATCTTTGCCCGAGAACTCTGGTAGACTCTGTGTCGGAAGAAGGCCGAGAGCGCGCCCAAGCGCCGATAGTAACTCTCCTCCTCCTTCTCCTTTTTGACAGGAGCTGTTTCAGCAACTTCTTCAGGGTTGTTTATCACCATAGAGGCTGCGAGGGCAGCTAGAAAAGAACATACACGGTCTTGACATGCTAAGTGGCTATTTATTTCTGCTACCCCCATAAACCTACCGTATTTTTCGCTCTATAGGATGCACCCAACCATAGGACGCACCTTGTTTTAGAGGGGGAGAACAAGAAAAAAAATTCTCCCCCTCTCTGCTCAGTGCCCCTTCAGCGAAGGGGCAGGAGAAACGGAGCCCCTTCCATTTCTCCTCCCACTTCGCTGAAGCAGCGCTGCGCAGAGAGGAGGATAAATTTTTTTCTTGTTCTCCTTCTCTAAAACAAGGTGCGTTCAAGGTGCGTTCAGTCGCCTTCAGTGAAGGCAACCCGAAGTCTCCAGAGTGCAGTGGGAGTTCCTGCTGTGCTCTGGAGGCTTCAGGCAACTACCTTGGAAGCATGGAGAGTGAGGGGTCGGTGCACACTGACCCCTCTCGCTCTCCAGGCTTCAGTGAAGGCAACCTGAAGCCTCTGGAGGGTTCGGGTTCCTTTCAACCTGCTCTTTGGGGCTGGCGGGGGGAAGCACTGCTCTCCCCCACCGCCAGCCCCAAAGAGCAGGTCAGGGAGCAGCGGGAAGGCTGCACGCAGCCTTCCCGCTGCTCCCTGAGCTTGTGGGGCTGGCGGTGGGGGGGAAGCGCTGCTTTCCCCCACCGCCAGCCTCAAAGATCCCTGAAGCCTTCGGAACGCAGCGCGAGTTCCCGCTGCGCTCCACAGGCTTCGGGTTCCTTTTGCTGAAGCCGGGAAAGCAAGACTTCATTCGCTCCATATTACGCACACACATTTCCCCTTAATTTTTGGAGGGGAAAAAGTGTGTCCTATAGAGCGAAAAACACGGTACCTTTTTACCAATTACCTGGCTATAGCAGAACCAATGTAAACAAGCTCAGAGCATCTTTTACCCATCTAGCTTTATGGTTTCGCATGATGATCATACAGCTCCGTATTGATTTTTTAAAGAAAGATTTATAACCCAATTTTGCTATAGCCCAATTTTGTCTCCACAAATAATCCACTCAAAACAACTCCCCCAAACCATACGCCAACCATTAATATACAAGTTAACAAAACTAAAATCCAAAAAAAGGTTCCATGGCAGGCTGCAACATCCATCTTAGGACTGTTTAACCAGTTATATACCTTAGCAAGTCAGAAGGTGAACATATATCACAGTCTACCGGTCATAGAAAATACTGTATTCTCCTCGGGGCAGGGACTTGTATTTGGTTGTAATGTGCCAGGTGCATGAATGGAAAATGTTTTAAGATTTATTTATTTTTAAACTGTCTAAGACAAGCAACTGACAAGCAATGGTCAAATCACACCATTGGTCCCATCTGACTCATTACGGTCTAGCAACAACACACAAACGTTTCAGACAGGAGACTTTCCCAGTCCTAGTTGAAAGCTGAACCTGGGAACTTTTTTAAAACATAAAAACACCAAGATGGCTGTTATGTACTGAGTTGAATAGGATCCAAAATGCAGCAGTCTGATTGGTCCTAGAACAATGCAGAAGTATGATTGGTCCGCAGGAGCCACCCAATCCAGCTCCAGGTGGAAGTGAATCCACAACCTGATTGGCCCACGGGAGAATCCCAGAATTAGCCAATCACGTGCGGCCCATTGTGTAAATAATGTATATAAAGCAGATATTTTGGGGGAACTTTCATTCCTCACTACCATGAGCTGAATAAAGAGCATGAAATCCATACTCGACTCTGAGTATATTTCAACGGCATTCTGGAAATCTGTTCAGGATGCAGAGTCCCCCCTGTGATGCTTGAGACCATCTTTTTTCTAAAGTCCTGAGATGTATTCTGGTCAACTTTCTGCCCCCCACAATGTTCTTGAACTGGTACATTTTTTATTTCACTTCTAAAAATGTTAATATACCGAGGAGATTCTGGCAAGCTGTGGTGGAGGATGGCTGAATTCCACCACCACCATACATTCTGGGATCAGAGGTTGAGATGGGAGTAATCAGTCTCCCTACACTCCCTGGCCCCAATTTCAGAAGGAAGGAGGGGCTGGGGGCGCTGGATGGAAAGCCCGGAACGTTTCTTGGCAACTCTCCAAAGTTGCCTCCATTTAACAGCAAGCTTCCAATTCTTAAGATGAAAAATTGGATTTAAATTTTGGACATGATCTGAGCGAAGGGGTAGAAACTACTCTGCTAATTAATTCAGCCACTGAGGTGCTAAAAAGGATTTGAATGGTTAAGGATTAACACCTATGTAGACTTGGTATATTGGAACTAAAAGGGGGGGGGTGCGAGCCTCCTTTGTTATTATATTTTGTTTTGCTATGTTATATTGCAAAATCCTCCTCTGAAAGAACCAACTGTCCGATTATTTATAGCAAGCGAGACTGGAGAGGTGGTGTATTTGGTGATATAATATGACTAATACAGTGGTACCTCAGGTTACGTACGCTTCAGGGTACATATGCTTCAGGTTACAGACTCCGCGAACCCAGAAATAGTGCTTCAGGTTAAGAACTTGGCCTCAGGATGAGAACAGAAATCAGGCTCCGGCGGCGGGAGGCCCCATTAGCTAAAGTGGTCCTTCAGTTAAGAACAGTTTCAGGTTAAGAATGGACCTCCGGAACGAATTAAGTACTTAACCCGAGGTACCACTGCAATCATTAACTGTGTGGAAATAACAATTATTCAAAAGTGGAAAACCAAGTTCAAAGTATTTGTCTGCAGATATATTTGGAAGAGGATAAAGAGTTTCCCAACTTTGATTTGGAGAATGACTGGAGAGACGCCAAAAAAGCTTTGGAAGTTTGCCTGGAATTAGAATCGGATGACGCAACTCCAATTACGGTAACCAAGCGGCCATGACTGGAAGTAGATCAGCTTGTCGAATTAAATACAGAGCCTGAGGGGGATAGGTGCCTTTTAATATCTTACTTAATATTTGCATTCCCAGTTTTATATGGCAAAGCTTCCCTGGACAGGTTAACCCTTTGAAGGACAGCTGGTCTTAAAAGCATTGGGCGGATGCCTTGATTTGATTTGATTTGATTTGATCTGGACTGATGCCTTGATTTGATTTTATCTGCTGCCCGAGGTGAGAAGATTTTTGGACTGGCTTGGCGGAAACATCATTTTGTGAAGAGATATTGTGAACATGCAGATGGAACTCTGGACATAAATTCCACACAGAATATATTGTTTTGTTTTTTCTCGCTTGTTTGATAAACTCAGAGGCTGTGAAAAATAATGAGGATTAACATTGGAATGATTTATGGGAACTATCACAAAAATTATGAAAGCAGTAGAAGATAATCAGACCCTCAGAACATGGGAAGATACCTCCAATTTTTTTTATACTTTGGAATAATATTTGGACTGTTTCATTATTGAATAATGTGTATAATTTGGAATATTTACTATGGTTTGATTGGATTATTAAAGTGGAAAATTTAATAAATAATATTTTTTCAAAAATAAAAATGTTAATATACCACTAAATCACACACTAAATCAAAGTGGTTTACAATTATTATCTATAATAATAATAATAATTATTCGTTATTTGTACCCAGCCCATCTGACTGGGTTGCCTCAGCCACTCTGGGCAGCTATAATCTACAATATTATGGCATTTTTTTAAATAACTTCAGTAGACCAGATTTCAGACAGTGAGATGGATAATAAGTATTTGGCCCATACCTTAATAAATAATAATCCAACAGGATATTAAAAACACAATAAAACATCAAACATTAAAAGCTTCCCTAAGCAGGGCTGCCTTCAGATGTCTTCTAAAAGTCAGAGTTTTAGAAGTTTATTTCCTTGACATCTGGTGGGAGGGCGTTCCACAGGGCGGGTGCCACTGCCGAGAAGGCCCTCTGCCTGGTTCTAAATACATTCTCCCCCACATAAGCAGCTGCAATGGTCTCACCTAGTTCTTCATCTGTTACTGGCAGGTAATATTCTATCATCTCCACAGATGCCTCTATCATGTGGTCAATACCACTTGTCACCATCTGCTTCATATTGCCCTCCATCACGGTGTTCATGCCAACCACCACTGCAGACACGGCCATCTTCATCCTCTCCTGGGCAGCCTCTTTGACCCCACCTGCTAGACCTGACACTGTATCCTTGGCACCCAGGACAAGGCCTCTGGCATTCAGTACTACCTGCAGAAGGAATTTTTAAATGATATTCTCACATCAAGAAAGAAGAGAAGTGAAACTCCAAGCCAAGAACCAGAGTAGAGCCCCTCCCAAGTAGATCTGGAAGGATCTCTAGTTTCCTAGTCATCGACTCCAATTTGATTCACCCCATCAATGGATGGGGTGCTGGAATTATGGTGCTGGAGGAGACTCTTGAGAGTCCCATGGACTGCAAGAAGATCAAACCTATCCATTCTGAAGGAAATCAGCCCTGAGTGTTCACTGGAAGGACAGATCCTGAAGCTGAGGCTCCAATACTTTGGCCACCTCATGAAAAGAGAAGACTCCTTGGAAAAGACCTTGATGTTGGGAAAGATGGATGGCACAAGGAGAAGGGACGATAGAGGACGAGATGGTTGGATAGTGTTCTCAAAGCTACCAGCATGAGTCTGACCAAACTGCGGGAGGCAGTGGAAGACAGGAGTGCCTGGCGTGCTCTGGTCCAGGGGGTCACGAAGAGTCGGACACGACTAAACGACTCAACAACAACAACAATCAATGGATGGCAGTAATTCTACACACACGCAACCCTGAGGGGAAGATGTTTATTCCGCCCCCCTTTCAGCACTGATAGATAGGCGATTGTTAGGAACAATCAAAAGAAATATGAGAAATTGTGCCACAGGGCACAACAAGTGAATCCTGTCAAGTTTCTACATGTAAAACTCCTGATATTATCTTGGCAGTTTAATTGTGATAGATGGTACATTGAAATGTGACCCAAGTTGAAAGCTGTCTCATGCAGAGTCAGAGCATTGGCCTGTTGGGCTCCTTCAGACCAGAGTTTTGTTGTGTCAAGATCATGTTGTCGAATACACCCACAACAGTTCACGACTGATGGATTTATTCTGCTTTATTAGCTGTTCTGTGATGCGTCCCCAACGCTACCACGTTATTGCTGCCTGGGGGAGTTATAGCACACTGCAAGCAGGACAATAAATATATACAGTGGTACCTCGGGTTAAGTACTTAATTTGTTCTGGAGGTCCGTTCTTAACCTGAAACTGTTCTTAACCTGAAGCACCACTTTAGCTAATGGGGCCCTCCTGTTGCCGCCACATGATTTCTGTTCTCATCCTGGAGCAAAGTTCTTAATCCGAGGTACTATTTCTGGGTTAGCGGAGTCTGTAACCTGAAGCGTACGTAACCTGAAGCGTATGTAACCCGAGGTACCACTGTACAGTCATACCTCGGGTTACAGACGCTTCAGGTTGCGTTTTTTCGGGTTATGGACTGCCGAAACCAGAACGGGTTACTTCCGGGTTTCGGCGGTTGCACATGCGCAGAAGCGCTAAATCGTACTTTGCGCATGCGCAGAAGCGCCAACTCGCAACCTGCGCGTGCTCAGATGCAGAGCTGCGGGTTGCGATCGTGCATCCCGCACGGATCACGTTTGCAACCCGAGTGTCCACTGTATATATAAAAACCAGAACATTTGTGGTTAAAAAACAAAAAGTTCTGGGATTTCAGCAGGAAGTTACAGGATATGCACTGCTTGGAAATGAAGCAGTGTGACCACCGCTATAATTTTGGCAGGAACAAACTGTAACGAAAGTGGGAATGTGCATGATCACCCCAATAGCATCAGGGCACAAATAATCACAAATGTGTAACAGAAAGGATGCCGGGGATTGGGGGCATAGCTGTCAACCGTCCCTTATTTGGCGGGAAAGTTCCTTATCCCAGCGCCGTGTCCCACTGCTGTTCCTTACTGATGATGTCCCTTAAATTTCCCGAGTTTCAAAGGAAGCAGCTCCTCTCCCTCCCTCCCTGCCGGCCAGGGAGGAGGGAGGCTCCAACTGTGTTGCTTGGCTGCAATGCTCACCCAATAAGAAGTCTAAGAACAACTGGGGAGTGGAGCTTGCATGCCTTGTGCCTGGCCGTGTTGCCTGGGGACTCGCCTTTGCTCAGTGCTTCCCAGCGGAGAGGTGACGGTGGTTTTCCTTGCTGCATCCCCTTCGCCGGGTTGCTACGCTGTGGGAACCACCACTTGAGGCTTCGTTTGGCTGCTGGCTGGGCTTTCTGCCTTTGGCTGAGAGGGGCTCAGAAGTTGAACATAGCTGTGCTCTGAAAATCCCTTATTTTGGCTGCTGATCCCTTATTTTCGAGGCTGCTGGTCCCTTATTTTCAAATCTGTAAGTTGACAGCTATGATGGGGGGGGGGTGTGACTGTCTACACAGAAGAAGCAGAGGTAGAGGCATTACCTTTTCAATAGTCTGCTGCACAACAGGCAGAGTCTCTTGCAGTTTGTCAAGTCCCTGGCAGGCGTAGGTATTTGCTGAAACGACTGTTGAAAGAGAAGAAGCCATTTAGCCTTTCGCTGGCTGCCTCATCGCTTCCTTCAAAATCAAAACTTACTTGAAAACCAGGTTGCAACTTAGAAGTTGACTTGGTGCATTTTCAACTCAGCTTTCAAAGCTAAAAGGGACACGGGTGGCACTGTGGTTTAAACCACTGAGCCTCTTGGGCTTGCCGATTGGAAGGCCGGTGGTTCGAATCCCCGTGTCAGGGTGAGCTTCTGTTGCTCTGTCTCAGCTCCTGCCAACCTAGCAGTTCAAAAGCATACAGGCACAAGTAGATAAATAGATACCACTGCAGTGGGAAGATAAACGGCGTTTCCGTGCACTGTGGTTTCCGTCACGGTGTTCTGTTGTGCCAGAAGCGGTTTAGTCGTGCTGGCAACATGACCCGGAAAGCTGTGGACAAACACCGGCTCCCTCAGCCTGAAAAGCGATTTGAGCGCCACAACCCCATCATCACCTTTGACTGGACTTAACCGTCCAGGGGTCCTTTACCTTTACCTAAAACTAAAATGATGACCGAGTGCAATCAAAGCACAGGTTAGTTTTACTTCAGCCTTTTAATGGGACGTATTTGGTTTTCAATATTGTATTTGCACTGCAATATCGTAATTAAAATGTAAGGTAAAGGTAAAGGGACACCTGACCATTAGGTCCAGTCGTGGCCAACTCTGGGGTTGCGGTGCTCATCTCGCTTTATTGGCCGAGGGAGCCGACGTACATCTTCTGGGTCATGTGGCCAGCATGACTAAGCCGCTTCTGGTGAACCAGAGCAGCACACGGAAATGCCGTTTACCTTCCCGCCAGAGTGGTACCTATTTATCTACTTGCACTTTGACGTGCTTTCAAACTGCTAGGTGGGCAGAAGCAGGGACCGAGCAATGGGAGCTCACCCCGTCAGAGGGATTCGAACCGCCGACCTTCTGATCGGCAAGTCCTATGCTCTGTGGTTTAACCCACAGCGCCACCCGCATCCCTAATTAAAATGTATATAATCATATTTTGTATTTGTGGTATATATAAACATTGTATAATAGCCCACCCTTTTATCACACATCGAAGGATGGGGAGATTAGAATGGATTTCTAGCTTACATTGCCGGTACTGAGGAGCCTTGGGACATCCACACCTAAATGAGAGAGGGAGCCAAAACATTCCTATGAGTAGAAACTATCAAGCCAGGATTTACTTACTCTGAGGTTCAAGTTTATTCAGGACGGGCTGTGCACTGCTCACTGCCGAGGAGGCAATCTTCTTTAGTCCAACTTCTGCCATACCACAGACTGCATGGATAGCTGGATGGGACTCCTTTGCAGAGTTATAAGTAGTGGAAAGGATCTCGCAGGTAATGCTGACCAGGGGCAGATCAGTTAGCCTTTGTATGACACACTGGGAAGAGATACTGCATTGAGTCACCACCTTCTTAGACCCTAGAGAAGATGCTAAACTGC
Source organism: Podarcis liolepis (assembly GCF_965112155.1). Taxonomy (NCBI): domain Eukaryota; kingdom Metazoa; phylum Chordata; class Lepidosauria; order Squamata; family Lacertidae; genus Podarcis; species Podarcis liolepis. The sequence continues at coordinate 37,046,829 of NC_139571.1, forward strand.
TGCTTTCTTGGGACTGTAAGAGTTATTGTCAAAAAGCATCTTCACAAAGGCCAGCGGTAGTGAAGGTCCGAGTCTCGTGTGTGCCTTGAGCACGTCTAGCTTAGTGTGAGTGAATCGTAAAGCTTAGAACTCTATCTTCCTCTCACCACTTCTGTGTTTTGACTGTCAGCGTAATTACCGTATTTTTCGCTCCATAGGACGCACTTTCCCCCTCTTAAAAACTAAGGGGAAAAGTCTGTGCGTCTTATGGAGCGAATGCAGGGGGGAGGCAGGCAGGAAAAGCCCCCAAGAGCTGCACACAAGCTTCACGCGGCTCTTGTGGGCTTTTTCCCAGGAGGGAGAAGGGACTGACACAGCCAGTCAGTTCCTTCTCCCTCCTCATAGAAAAGCCCACAGGAGCCACACGCTCCTTAAAGGATGGCGAGGCTGTGCAAGGCTAAAGAGGAAGCCAAGGCAGCGGGCGGGTTGGATCGCGCTCGCTGCCTTGGCTTCTTTAGCCACGCTGGAGAGTTTAGCTCCCTGCTGGAGAGGTTGCAGAAGCTATGGCAGAGGCCAAGACAGCCAGCGGGATAGATCCCGCTCGCTGTCTTGGCTTCTTTGCTCTTTGGGGCTGGGGGGGGGGGGACCTGGGCTTCCCCCGCAGCCCCGAGAAGCTCTGAGAGAAGATTTTTTTTATTGATTTCCCCCTCTAAAAACTAGGTGCGTCTTGTGGTCCGGTGCGTCCTATAGAGCGAAAAATACGGTATACTAGGCAGCTTCTACTGTAGGCGGAATATTTTGCTCTGCAGAATGACCTGGGCTGGGCTCCTTTAAGAGTTCATAACAGAGGCATGGAAGCCTCCATGTTTTTGTTTTTAAAAAGGCATTGTAGCTCTAGTCAGATTTGGAGTACAGCTGCCTGCAGTTACTGTCAAGTAAGAATACAAAACACCAGAAAATCCTTCCTTGTGTAGTGTCACTCTTTGGGGAGGAAGTAGTTAGACTAACTTTTAATGTTTGATGCATTACTGTATTTTAATATTTTGTTGGAAGCTGCCCAGAGTGGCTGGGGAAGCCCAGCCAGATGGACGGGGCATAAATAAATTATTATTCTTATTCTTATTCTTCTTCTTATTATTATTAACTTGCTGTTTGAGTCTAAAGCTTAAATGGTGCAGCAAGGACCACCTTACCTGTTGTCCCTTTTCGGTGACCTCATGGCTCTCAGCTTTTCCAATTCCTTCATTATTAGACATGGCGAAGATGAAATGTCACTGCAGAAAGCTAAAGAGAAGCGCCAGCTATCAGAAGAAGGTCCATTCGCATTGCACACAGTGGAGAAAGTACTCAGAAACCTACTTGAGAACTGCCACTTAAGGTGGTCTGTTTTGCAGGGAGCATTAAGAGTCAATGCAAGTTTTCTACATAGATTCCTTCCAGCATCCCCACACTGCTCTCTCACAATCCCTCCTGAACACAGCCTTCCCCATGATGACCCTTTTAACCACCACACAGTGTACCCAAGAGGTCAAACAAAATAAAGGTAAAGGTTACTACAGGTGTGTTAAGTTATCTTCTGGCGGTTCCCTCACTGCGAGAAGCCAAGTTACAGGGAACCAGGCAGAGGGCCTTCTCAGTAGTGGCGCCCTCCCTGTGGGATGCCCTCCCACCAGATGTCAAAGAGAACAACAACCACCAGACTTTTAGAAGACATATGAAGGCAGCCCTGTTTAGGGAAGCTTTTAATGTTTGATGTATTACAGTATTTTAATATTTTTTTGGAAGCCACCCAGAGTGGCTGGGGAAGCCCAGCCAGGTGGGCGGGGTATAAATAATAAATTATTATTATTATGTTGTTGTTGTTGTTGTTGTTGTTGTTGTTGTTGTTGTTGTTGTTGTTGTTGTTGTTGTTGTTGTTATCTTTACTCTAAATGAAGCTAACAGGTCTACTCCTTCCCTTTCTGGCATACCCAAGGTTTCCAGCTGTTTTGGACCACAATTCCCATCATCCCTGACCACTGGTCCTGTTAGATAGGGATGATGAGAGTTGTAGTCCAACAACAGCTGGAGACCTGAGAAAAATAATGTTGCTTTTTTATTGCCTTTTCAGAACAAATGTAGCTCTTATTAATTGCTTTTTTATAAAGGTCATGAGGCCAGAAGGCTATAATGGTTAGGGGATTTTTATCTGGGGATCTTCTAATATAGTCGTACCTTGGAAGTCAAACAGAATCCGCCCGACTTCCAAAACGTTCGAAAACCAAAGCACGGCTTTTGATTGGCTGCAGGAAGCCAACTGATGCTTTGCAGGTAAGATTCACCTTCTGTTGTGTGGGCAGGGCTGCCCCTCCCCCTACTGGCCAATCCCCTGGCAACGCCTCCCCAGGCAGGATTGGGCGATTGGCTGGGGTAGGCGGAGACCTCCAGGTATCCAGCCCGGGGAGGGCGAAGCCAGCCAGAACTACTGGGAGCCACATTGGGATCCGGGGGGCTGGGATCCAAGGTGCCCCCCCATTTGATGTGGGGAGCAGTCATTACAGATTGGAGCCAAAGCAGACACACATTTGCCCAAAGGCCATCCAGGAAGTTGATAGCAGAAGTTTGGATCGGACGCTTCCTTCTCCTAGCTCAGTCACAGAAAGAATTAGTTGGGAGAGATGCAATATTCCTGCACTACAAGCTTAGGACAGGAAACATTACAATCTAATCAGAGGAGGCTTTTACCCATGACATATGGGTTTCAGCACCCTCCACCTTGTGATAGGAATTTTGAGGTCTTAGATATATGGTAATGTTCATAAGCGTACCAACCAAGCACGTACATAGATCAGCACAGGAAGACCGAACTGGAACCATTTTGATTCCTAAACTGACCAAATGTTTTCCCTGCAAGGGGGTCAGGGAGCCTTCCCATTGTCTCAGGAATTGAGTAATCAGCATTTTAATGGGTGACAGACTATCAGGAAAGACAATCAGATAACCTGGCAAACAGGAGAAACAAGATTCAAAATTATGTTCTAGACCGCCTTTTTGTGATGTAGGTGTGATGTATCTGAGGGGTGGTCTTAGGTTACAGCCCTTCTGTGATGTATGTATGATGTTTCTGGGGGTGGTCTTGATCTACAGGGTGGCAATTTCAAAAGTCTTTATAAGGCCTTGCACGCCATTTTTCTGGGTTCCTCCTCCTTTCCTACGGGTGAGGGGAGCACCCTGTTGCAACAGATCAATAAAGATCAAAGCTTACTAGCTGCTTTGCTTCTCAATATTCTCTGGTTGGTCTCTGTTATTCTCTCCTACCAATAGGGAACCTATGTAAGGACTCTATATGGGCTCTTGGATACCCCATAAGGGAAAAGGGTAATTTTTGTTTACAACAACCTCTGAGGTAAGGCAGGCTGCAAGATGCCCTCCATTGCTTACTCCAAAGAAGTGCTGCTACCACCTGAAATTTTAATCCTTTGTCTGAATATGCAGAAGGTTCAGGCTGACAGTTTTACTTCTGGAGAACAAGAGGCCTTAAAGAAAGCCAGGTTAGCATCTGCACCAAGTGAGACAGATGGGGACTGCAAAAAGCCAATCCCAGGCTTATAGGTAAATATCCCAATGAAGTACAGTGGTACCTTGGGTTCTCAAACTTAATCCGTTCTGGAAGTCCGTTACAAAACCAAAGCATTACAAAACCAAGGCACGCTTTCCCATAGAAAGTAATGCAAAATGGATTAATCCGTTCCAGACTTTTAAAAAACAACGCCTAAAACAGCAATTTAACATGAATTTTACTAACGAGACCATTGATCCATAAAATGAAAGCAATAAAGAATGTACTGCAGTCACACAATCAATCCATCAGTAGCTGGACTGGGTTCAACACAGTCACAAAAACAAAACGAAAAAGAGCCGCAAAAACAGAAACGCAAAATAAATAGCAAAACCAGACAGACCTCAGCGTAACACTCAAAATGGAAGTGCGGCCCTCAAAACGGAAACATAACCCTCAAAATAGAGCACATTCGGCTTCTGAAAAAAAGTTTGCAAACCAGAACACTTACTTCCAGGTTTGCAGTATTTGGGTTCCAAGTGGTTTGAGTACCAAGGCGTTTGAGAACCCAGGTACCACTGTATATTTAGTGATCAAGAGAAATTCAAAAATGGAAAACTGCTGTTGCAAAGCAAAACCTAGAATTAACTAGCCAAGTCCTAAAATATGACAACTCACATTTTGAAGTAGATGACAGATGAGAGGGACCACCTGGGTTTCTGCAGTTGCCGAGTCAGCTGACTGAATGAAGGAAAAAGAATTGGGTAATCCCAGATATTTCTGTAGGGTAATAGCAAACTCCTCAAGAGGAGGGGAGAAAACACAAATAGTCCTATCAGATGGCCGGGGTGGGGGCTAGGCCTTCAGGTGAGCCTTACAGATAGTTAACAGCTTGCTGAGTCATGCAGAGATACAGGAACCCACCTCTGGATATAGAATGATGTGGATTTGGTGTCTATAGCGGCATGTTTATTTGGTTAGAGGCTTACTATAATGGGTTGTCAAAGGTTTTTCCATCTAACATCACTGAGACAAAATATTTGGGAACAGTCTCTGCAGTGTTGCCACTGAAAGTACTACAATCAAGAGTTTGCAGAGTGTTTCTCCTTGCATAAGACAAAAAGTCAGGACGCAACCCCTGCCATGCAAAACTTGCATTCACCTGGACCAACAGTTCATTTTCATTCATGCAAAGCCGGGGCAGAAAAGCCAACAGCCCTCCCCTCATTTGTCTCCAGGGCACTGTGGGTTAAACCACAGAGCCTAGGACTTGCCGATCAGAAGGTCGGCGGTTCGAATCCCCACGACGGAGTGCGCTCCCGTTGCTCGGTCCCTGCTCCTGCCAACCTAGCAGTTCGAAAGTATGTCAAGTGCAAGTAGATAAATAGGTACCACTCCAGCGGGAAGGTAAACGGTGTTTCCGTGCGCTGCTCTGGTTCGCCAGAAGTGGCTTAGTCATGCTGGCCACATGACCTGGAAGCTGTACGCAGGCTCCCTTGGCCAATAAAGCGAGATGAGTGCCGCAACCCCAGAGTCGGTCACGACTGGACCTAATGGTCAGGGGTCCCTTTACCTTTTATACTGCCACTAAATATGGGGGCTCCACCCAGCTACCATGTTACATGTTTCCACCCAGAAAGAACAGCTACTCCTTAAGCAGACACCCTCAAAGTCTAAAACAAAGTTTGTTTAAAAGGGTAATAAATGGAGCCGAGCAACCACAATAAAGCACATTCCAGGCAAGACAAAATTTCAAAGTCCAACAGCTTTAAGCTACCTAAAATCAGACTCCTACTTACTTCAGCCTCTAAGGTCACTTGCAGTACAAACCTTTCAAATCCACTGTGGTCTTATATACCAGTGGAGAGATTGTTAAAAGGCGGGCCATCCCTGACAGAACATTTAGAAATGCAACCAGAAACAATCTGTAGTGCTCTGTGGAGAAGGCTCCTGTACCTACTTACTGAGGAGCAAGGCTCATTGAACTCAGAGGGATTTACTTCTGATTAAACATACAATCATAGAGTGGAAGGGACCATGAGGGTCATCTATTCCAACCCTCTGTGATGCAGGAATCTTTGGCCCAATTTGGGATTCGAACCCAGGGCCTTAGAATAAAAGTCTCATGCTCTACCAACTGAGCTATTCCCTGTATTGAATCATGTACAGTTGTACCTTGGAAGACAAAGGGAATCTGTTCCGGAAGTCCGTTCGACTTCCAAAACATTCGCAAACCAAAGCTCGGCTTTTGATTGGCTGCAGGAAGCTCCAGCAGCCAATCGGAAGCTGCAGAAGCCATGTCGGACGTTCGGGTTCCAAAGAATGTTCGCAAACCGGAACAATCACTTCCGGGTTTGTGGCATTTGGGAGCCAAAATGTCCGAGTACCAAGGCCAGTCCTTTTTTTCTGGGGGGATGCAGGGGTACACATACCCCTAAACGTTTTGTGAATCTAAGTTTGGCCTCATTGAGGGGCAGTATTTCAATACAGTGGTACCTCGGGTTACATACGCTTCAGGTTACAAAGCTTCAGGTTACAGACTCCGCTAACCCAGAAATAGTACCTTGGGTTAAGAACTTTGCTTCAGGATGAGAACAGAAATCGTGCTCCGGCAGCGCAGCGGCAGCAGGAGGCCCCATTAGCTAAAGTGGTGCTTCAGGTTAAGAACAGTTTCAGGTTAAGAACGGACCTCCGGAATGAATTAAGTACTTAACCTGAGGTACCACTGTATAGGATCATGCTGTAAACTGAGAAATCTTTGGCTGGTAGTTTTCTCTCTTTGTGTTTTCACAGCCTCCTTGGGCAGGAGTTAGGTGGAGTTACTTATTGTATTTGCAGAATGGATCCTGACAGGGGCGCCATAGTCACACTTCCTTTCAACAGTAAGGCTGATCTGCAGCACAGGAAATCATTGTCAGACATCACTGCTATTGTGTTGTTTTTGTGCAGTAACCTCAATATGCATAAAATCAATGGATGGTTGTTGGGACCTATCAAGAGTGTCAGATAAGTGTAACAAGCTTCTGAGTTCTCTGAGGTGTAACACAAAGGATGGTGGGGCTGAAATAAAAAAACCTGAGCCACCCACATCCCATCCCTTCATCTTGTACCTGCATAAAAGGTAAAGGGACTCCTTACCATTAGGTCCATGACAGGTTACATACGCTTCAGGTTACAGACTCCGCTAACCCAGAAATAGTACCTCAGGTTAAGAACTTTGCTTCAGGATGAGAACAGAAATCGTGCTCCAGCGGTGCGGCGGCAGCAGGAGGCCCCATTAGCTAAAGTGGTGCTTCAGGTTAAGAACAGTTTCAGGTTAAGAATGGACCTCTGGAATGAATTAAGTACTTAACCTGAGGTACCACTGTAATTTGTAAATTTCTCCCATTCCTTATTAAAGTTTCTCTCTTCCTGGTTTCTGATTTTCCCGGTCATTTTCGCCATTTTGGTGTAGTCCATCATCTTCATCAGCCATTCGTCTCTGGTCGGGACTTTATCTTCGTTCCATCTCTGGGCCAGAAGTATCCGCGCTGCTGTCATCAAGTGAATAAATAGTCGTTTCTGCTCCTTTGGTATTTACATGCGACTGCTTTTGATTCAGAATGCAGGAGCCAAACTCTTGTCTGGTGTGATATGCTTACACCAGGTTAGCAGCCAGTCTTATTTCATCTTCATTTAGGGTAAAGGTAAAGGTAAAGAGACCCCTGAACATTAGGTCCAGTTGTTGACGACTCTGGGCTTGCAGTGCTCATCTCACTTTACTGGCCAAGGGAGCCAGCGTACAGCTTCCGGGTCATGTGGCCAGCATGACTAAACCACTTCTGGCGAACCAGAGCAGCGCATAGAAACGCCGTTTACCTTCCCACCGGAGCGGTACCTATTTATCTACTTGCACTTGACGTGCTTTCGAACTGCTAGGTTGGCAGGAGCAGGGACTGAGCAACGGGAGCTCACCCCGTCACGGGGATTCGAACTGCCAACCTTCTGGTTGGCAAGCCCTAGGCTCTGTGGTTTAACCCACAGCGCCACCTGCATTTAGGGTAGACAGGTGCTAAAACAGGGTTTCCCAAACTTGGGTCTCCTGCTGTTGGGACTACAATACCCATCATCCCTGACCACTGGTCCATCTAGGGATGATGGGAGTTGTAGTCCAACAACAACTGGAGACCAAAGTTTGGGGAACACTGTGCTAGAAAGAGGATATGGCTCATTCCCCTTTAAGAGTTGTGCAGAAGATGCCATTTCAGCAGGTGTAGCTTGTCATGCAAATTGCAGTGCCGAAATTCCCTCTTGTGCACTATTAAAGGTACAGGAGCCCTGTCCTCTGTCTAGCACTCAGACAGCAGACTGATCCCCTCAGCCTGATGGAAAGGACTTGGGGAAATTTAAAATGGTTTTGTTGAAGGGGCGGCATCGCCATTGAGAATAGCTTCAGAGTGGAGAAAAGGAAATACCGTATTTTTCGCTCTATAACACGCACCAGACCATAACACGCACGTAGTTTTTAGAGGAGGAAAACAAGAAAAAAAAATATTCTAAACGAAATAGTGGATATATGATTTTTGTGGTTCATGCTGTGGCCACAGACATGTGATCTGACAATGAGTTTGGAGTAGCCCAATGCAAAAATCCTGAGGATCCATGTGGATCCATGCTTTGTAACCACGGAGGAGGGAAGGAAGGGGAACCATGGATCCTCTGCTCACGACTGCAGCAGATCCCCCCTGCAGGCATCCGCTCCATAACACGCACAGACATTTCCCCTTACTTTCTAGGAGGAAAAAAGTGAGTGTTATGGTGCAAAAAATACGGTATTTCTTCCCACAGTACATAACTAAGATATGGAATTCAGGATTGTGGCATACACTGTAGTTATGGGCACTAGTTTCCATGTTGTAATTTTTTAAAAGTGGCTTGGCCCATATAAAAGGAAGAGATGGACGGAAGGAGGAAATCAAAATATGCTCAGCAATTTTACTGCTACATACTGCCAGCCCACCCCCTGCAGCCAACCTGCCAGCTAGATGTGTATATTTGGGAACTTTTGTCTAGCGTGCCCTTCCTTTGTCAAGAAATAATAAGAGAGATGTTTGTCGCCCCCCCCTCTAATTCTGGGAGATGTATGTCTACTGCTTAGCTTAGTTTAGTAGGAAAACAATGTGAAACCCTGGACTCTTAGAGGGGCACCATTTATTTTTGAATCAGAATTTTGCAACATCAGAAAGTTAGGCAAAACAGCTTACAAAATGGTGAGAGTATTCTTAAAGCAGTTGAATTACTTATCTCCTGTGCAAGTAGTCTATGGAAACATAACCCCCCCCCCCATTTTTTAAAATACAATAACACTGCTAGGGCAGAGACAGAGAGAGGCTGGCTTAAGGACAAACAAACATCTTTTCAGGAGCAAACTTCATGCAGATGGGCAGCCAGTGCAGATGTTTTAACAGTGGTTTTCTATTGTCGGCCATGTACCCCAATCAGCACTCTGGCTACTCCATTCGTTCTGCCTGGACACTGAGGTCCAGCGCCAAGGGCCTTCTGGCAGTTCCCTCACTGCGAGAAGCAAAGCTACAGGGAACCAGGCAGAGGGCCTTCTTGGCTGTGGCACCCGCCCTGTGGAACGCCCTCCCATCAGATGTCAAAGAGATAAACAACTACATGACATTCAGAAGACATCTGAAGGCAGCCCTGTTCAGGGAAGTTTTTAATGTATGACATATTAGTGTATTTTTGGTCTTTGTGGAAGCTGCCCAGAGTGGCTGGGGAAACCCAGCCAGATGGGCGGGGTACAAATAAATAATAATTCTTCTTCTTCTTCTTCTTCTTCTTCTTCTTCTTCTTCTTCTTCTTCTTCTTCTTCTTCTTCTTCTTCTTCTCCTCCTCCTCCTCCTCCTCCTCCTCCTCCTCCTCCTCCTCCTACAGGAACTTCCAAACCACGTCCAAGGGCAGCCCCACAAAGAGCGCATTGTAGTAATCCAGCCCTGAGGACCCCAAAGCATCAACTACAGGGGTCAGACTACTAAGATGAACAATCATTTCTGACCAGAAAGAAGGCACTCAACTAACTTCCGTTCAGCAGTTCAATTAAGAGTCAGGGAGGTGGTGGTGTTTTTCTGTTGCTCCTGTTATTAAAGGATTGGGAATTAGGAATGCTTACTGTTAAATCACCCAGCAATCTCTCAGTGAATCCAGATGTGCCTTCTGTCCACCCTGGCCTAACCCAACTATTTGAGAAATTCAGGTCTGAGCCAAAGACTTTGAGGGAAAAGTTGGATTTTGATAACGGGTTTGAAGGACTAATGTTATCCTTCCAGCTCACTTGTTTGAATGAAGATTTCAGATAAATATTCAGTTCTATGCAGAGTTTTGTGCAAATGTAAAAGGAAACACTCTGAGCTGCTCACATAACTGTAGGCATTAATCCTAACCTGAAACCATCATAATCTTAGTTCATTTTGACTCTGGAAAACCATTTTTCCAGGTTTTTTGTTTGTTTGGGCAGGACTAAAATGATATGTGTACACTGTGATGATGAATAATATCTCTCTTAAACTACATTCAACTCTGTCTAAAACTAATGTCTCTTTCCAGCTGAACAGAGTCATCTATTTCTTTTCTTTTTCGATGCAAGAGAATCTTGTGGTCATGGGCTAAGTGACATTTAAAACCTTCCATTATTTCTTTTTCATGCTATAGAATCAGGTAAATACCCATTCGGCCGTGCATTATACTGCCCTGCAGGTAAATGGAGGGGGACTTCATTCCACCTGGGCAGCTGAACATAATTTCTCTGGGACTGTGCCGTAAATCACCCGCCCCTCTTGTTACTGGCTTAAGAGAAACCAGAGATGCCTAAACCAGACCTTCACCATTCAAGATGAAATGTAGACAGAAAGACAAAAATTTTATGGTAAGTCACCCTCTTTGTCCCATTCTATTGTTGTTGTTTAGTCGTTTAGTCATGTCTGACTCTTCGTGACCCCATGGACCAGAGCATGTCTTCCACTGCCTCCCACAGTTTGGTCAAACTCATGCTGGGAGCTTCGAGAACACTGTCCAACCATCTCATTCTCTGTCGTCCCCTTCTCCTTGTGCCCTCCATCTTTCCCAACATCAGGGTCTTTTCCAGGGAGTCTTCTCTTCTCATGAGGTGGCCAAAGTATTGGAGTCTCAGCTTCAGGATCTGTCCTTCCAGTGAGCACTCAGGGCTGATTTCCATCAGAATGGATCGGTTTGATCTTCTTGCAGTCCATGGGACTCTCAAGAGTCTCCTCCAGCACCAGAATTCCAAAGCATCCATTCTTCGGCGATCAGCCTTCTTGATGGTCCAGCTCTCACTTCCATACATCATCCTATAGGGCAGGTTTAAGAGCTGGTTGTAACAGGAAGAGGGCAGAATTAGGGATTACAGTTGGCTACATTTTTATTTTGAGAAGGTGTACCTGGTGTCAGAAGTGAGGCAGCAGTAAATCACACGGAGTGGGTGAAGTTAACTCTTTATTAGAAAAATTGCAAGGCCTGATGAGTACAGCAACTCTTCTCCGGTGGGTCTTGCCCCTATGAGGCAGTTGTGAATACTGAAGGTCCCCACCTTCCCACAGCTGCCTAAGTCTCCTCCTCTCCAGGATTTCCTCCAAGCAATCTGAGACTATGCCGACGTGCTTGCCTTTGCTCCACTTGCTTCATGCCTCTCCTGGTCCTGGGAGACCAAGGGGGTGGGGAGCTAGTCACAGCAAGAGGGAGAAACTGTTGGGAAACTGTGTACGTGCAGCTACTCACACAGAGTCAATTAGGGTTTGTCGGACAGCCAGAAGGCAATCTGTAAGTCTGCCTGGTGGTAACAGAGACATGGAGACAGCTCCCTGATTGGTCAAGCTCTCTCAAGGGAGTGATAATTAATGGCCTACTAACTGGAATGTGTTAGTTCAGAGTTCGTAGGTTCAGAGTTCTGTGTCAGTGTAGGAGTCGTGAGTCGTATCAGAGAGAGCTAGCAAAAGATCCGTGTTCTGTTCCTGTAAATAGTCCACTGTATATAATAAACACCTAACTACAAGTTCCTGGTTCCTGCTTCGTCTATCCTGTCTGCAGCCAAGTCGCCAAGTCGCCAATTGCTTCCGTGGATTCTGCATGTACTCTGCTTGGTCTGGCTAAGGTCCTGCAACTAGTCAGAAAGTTGTGAAACACCAAATAGGTTTTACCAATAGAAACATCCTTGCTTCTTCCCCAGCCTGACTCATCTCTGCTCTTGGCCTCCTTCATCCCACTCTCCTGCTTCCACTTCTGCTTCTGGACATCTCTCTTGCACAGACTCTCCCTACTCACCAAGCCCTGTTACCTCTTCAGCTTCTGACACCTTTTCCCAGTCTTCTCCCTCTTTTCCCTATGACCACTCATCACCACCACCAATCACCAGGCTCTGAGCCTCCTTCCCTTGGGGAGTTCCCCAGTTGGGGCCTCCCACCGTTCCTCTCCTTCCAACCAGTCCATGACATCTCTATTGCTTAGGCTGTGTGGGTGTGGCCGCTAGCCGTTTAAACAGCGGTACAGCTGGAGGGTGGCCTCCTTTTGCCTCCTTGCCAGATCTCCCAGCCCACCCACCCTCTTTTTATGCCTTGCTAGGGACTAATATCGGCCGCCATGTTGTTGGGGCCAGGTAGGAATTTTTCCACTTGGCAAATTGGCACCAGCCATTTAGTTTTTGCCTGCCTTGTAGCCTTCACAACTATGTAAGGTTAGGCATTGGGTAAGCCTTGTTTATGGGAAGGGAGATTGTTGCCTCTGCCTGCCCCTTCACGTTAAGGGTATCCTGTTAAAGGGATCTAGGTATATGAATTTATTATTTCAGTCACAGGCCAGTTCCAGCCCACATACAATATCAAGGAAGTCATAAAACACGATAGGTATACATTTGAATTTGCAATTAGGTATAACAGGGACAGAACCTAGACAGCATCTTAAAATAATAATAATAATAATAATAATAATAATAATAATAATAATAATAATAATAATAATTTAGCAGAAACATCACCTTGCCAACAAAGGTCGTATAGTTAAAGCTCTGGTTTTCTTAGTAGTGATGTATGGAAGTGAGAGCTGGACCACCTTGATGCGAATGAGTTTACCAGCTGCAGAAATAAAGCCTGTAGCCAAAACTAACAACAAAGGAACAACAACAGCAGAAAAAATACCCCTCCTAGATTTTTGTGAAGGAGAGAGCAGGCCACCTAGGGAAAGCGTTATTTTTAATAAAAAGCAATCTGGAAATTAAAAGCAAGGTGTTCCCTGAAATAACACAAGCGGCACAGCAACACAAGTGTACGTTAAATCAAGTCCCCCATTTTTAATTGACTGCTCATTGAGGCATTAATATAAACTAGGGAAATGGTGACCCACCTCCCATAGTTATGGGAGCTACAGTTTACCCGCAAAGGGCTACAATTCCCAGCACCCTTAAACTACAGTTCCCATGATTTTTGGGGTTTGTGTAGGCAGTGGCATAGTGTGGGTTTTTGTCACCCATAAGTGGGTGTATGTTAGTAAGCAGGGGTGGGGCGTGGAGGGTGAACAACGCTCTCCAGGGCCTATGACACTGGATTCTGAGAGGGCACAAGAGGGTGCCCCCAGGCGCCCCCATGACAGGCACCCTGTGGGGAAGCAAGCTGTACAGGGGTCGGGCCTTTGGGGCTGGAGTGGGGCCTCTGTCTCCTACAGAGAGAGGAGACAGACCATGATCCAACTTGGTTCTGGTGTGTGGGGAGCTCGGATGGCCAATGTTTGCTTAATTTTTTGTGAGCCGCCTTGAGTCCCAATTCTGGGGGGAAATCAGAATATAGTGGTACCTCGGGTTACAGATGCTTCAGGTTACAGACACTTCAGGTTTCTGGCTCTGCTAACCCAGAAATAGTACCTCGGGTTAAGAACCTTACCTCAGGATGAGAACCGAGATTATGGCATGGCGGCAGCAGGAGGCCCCATTAGCTAAAGTGGTGCTTCAGGTTAAGAACAGTTTCAGGCTAAGAACGGACCTCTGGAACAAATTAAGTTCTTAGCCACTTAATTTGTTCCGGAGGTCTGTTCTTAACCTGAAGCACCACTTTAGCTAATGGGGCCTCCTGCTGCCGCCGCGCCACCGGAGCACAATTTCTGTTCTTATCCTGAAGTAAAGTTCTTAACCTGAAGCACTATTTCTGGGTTAGCGGAGTCTGTAACCTGAAGCGTATGTAACCTGAAGCGTATGTAACCTGAGGTACCACTGTAATAACAATAGCCATTGTATTTTATTTCTATGCTAGAAAACATACCAGTGGCTACAATGGGTGCCTTTTGCAGAGTGGGGAGCTGAACCCAAACTTCCTAATCTGGTTTAACACTCTTACGCAGTTGTAAATTTGTCTATTTCTGAAGAGTGGCTTCACTCTATTTCTGCAGGCACCACAAGTGTGTTGCTCTCCAGCATTCCTCTTGACTTTTCTGGTCCAGTGTAACTCTAGCTGCTTCTTTACATTAGATGACATTTCCGTGACATTTATACAAACCTTCCTGCTGGGTGTGTTCTGCTTTTTTGTTCTGTCCTATTGAAAGGAAGAAAAGAAAGGTTGTTCTGCTGGTTGTGGGGTAGCAGGGTAACCACCTTAGGAGTACAGAATCTCCAGTGGCTAATTCATACTCTATTACGCTTTAAAATCACTTTTTGCCTCTGACTCAGTCCGTTGGCTGGCCTGTCTGTGCTATTATGTGGGCAAAATGAATTGCCATTGGAAATAACAGAGAAGAGTCTTTGAATGAAAGATTTGTTTGTTTGTTTGTTTATTAGATTTCTTGTCCACTCTTTACCATAACATCCCGGGGTGGGTTACAACAGCAAAATACACAATTGTAAAATAAATAAAACAGTTACAGCCACAAAGCACAGAAAGTGTAAAAACAATTAGAAACAGTTTCATATGCAGATTCCAAAAATACAAACAATACAATCATTTAAATTTAGACCCAATGTTGACAGGAATCCACAGGGACCTTTAACAAGGTCTAAAACAGGGAAAACAAGGTCTAAAACGGCTACCTATCTACTACTAAAACAGGGAAGAAGATTAAGTCTTGATCGGAGAAGAATGTTGATGGATTATGGCGAAATGGCTAAAATGACCAGAAGAATCAGAAATCAGGAAGACCTAAATTTTAATAAGGAATGGGGAAATTTTATAACATCTTAAAGATCATTGTAAACAGTTGAAACTGTTAGTAGGATTGGAACATCACTTGTAGTTTAATGGTGAATTTTGGATACAATGGAGAGATAAAAGATTTGGATTATTATGAAAGATGCAGGAGGAAATGATTAACAAGAGGATCCACAAAGGGGAGGAGGGAAGATATTCCATGGAATCTTGTTTTTACGGTATGTTGTGTGTTGGTTATGTGACTGTAAAATTTCAATCTGAACACACACACACACACACACACACACACACACACACACACTGGTACCTCGGGTTAAGTACTTAATTCGTTCCGGAGGTCCGTTCTTAACCTGAAACTGTTCTTAACCTGAAGCACCACTTTAGCTAATGGGGCCTCCTGCTGCTGCCGCACCGCTGGAGCACAATTTCTGTTCTCATCCTGAAGCAAAGTTCTTAACCTGAAGCACTATTTCTGGGTTAGCGGAGTCTGTAACCTGAAGCGTATGTAACCTGAGGTACCACTGTATATATATACCAGGGACTTTCAGGCTCAGATAATGGCCACACTGAGAAAGCCGCCAAGCAACACAATCTAAATAATGACCTTTTAACAGAGAACTACACTAAAACACCCCGCCATGAGGGGAACGAAAGGGGAACCTGAGACGCGATATGAAACAAACCAGCAACACTCAGCCCACGAACGACATAGCACACAGTCAAGAAAGCCAAAATGGCGATGAGCAAGGAGAAGGCAGAAATAAATAAAACCACTACGACCTCACAAAGCGAGCGAGCAGGCAGTACCATCCCAACCAGACCTGAAGGAACTCAGACAGAGAGTAACAGAAGCTATCTGAGGCTCTCTAATGGACTCGCTGCACCAAGCTTGGAAGGATTTAAAGACTCCCTTGGAGCAACAGGTCAAGTTTGAGACTCTTACTGGCACCCTGGAGAAGAGGAAGCAGATACAGTGGTACCTCGGGTTAAGAACTTAATTCGTTCCGGAGGTCCGTTCTTAACCAGAAACTGTTCTAAACCAGAGGTACCACTTTAGCTAATGGGGCCTCCAGCTGCTGCTGCGCCGCCGGAGCACGATTTCTGTTCTCATCCTGAAGCAAAGTTCTTAACCTGAAGCACTATTTCTGGGTTAGCAGAGTCTGTAACCTGAAGCATATGTAACCCGAGGTACCACTGTACTGAAGGGGCCTCCCCCTCGGCCTCATTGTAAAGAAGCAAAGCAATGGGTGCACATGGAGACATATGTAATTGGAACATACCTACCAAAACTTGTAGCAGGTGTTATAAAACTGAAACTCAGCCAGAAACAACTCGGTTATTCAGGACTGCACATCTGATGTTTCTCATTTGTTCAATATGACTAAATAAAAAAATTCCTTCCAGTAGCACCTTAAAGACCAACTAAGTTAGTTCTTGGTATGAGCTTTCGTGTGCATGCACACTTCTTCAGATACACAATATGACTATGACTGTATATTATGTTGATTTAGCTTCCTGTATGATTTATACAGTATCAACAAGAACAAAAATCTATCGAAGATGTACATAAGGCCTTCAAGAATTTGGGGAAATCATTGATGCACAGTGGAAAGAAAGATATACAGTACTGACGCTGAAAATCTGTGTTGTGAAATTATAGGAATAGCTTGAGCACTTCCCAAATCTATTCCACGACAAGGAGTACTCTTCATACCACCGCAACAAAAAAACTCATGGATAATGTGCCCAATGTTTCTGTTGCTCTAAGGATCCTTCTCACACTTACCCGGAAACCACACACAGTGGGCAATGAACACAGTTTCTCAAAGCTCAGACTTGTAAAAATATAGGCTCAACAGCGTTGCAAAAGAGCCCAGTTGGCTTGGCAACAATATCAATGGAAGATGCCAACTATGCCTGGAGGAATCTGAGACAGAATTTGCAAAGGAAAAGGCATGCAAAGTGAGATTCTGGTGTACTTGAAATCAAAACTTTTAAGAGGCTGAGACAATTCACAGGATCGTTCAAAACCATTTGTGTGCCAAACATATTCTTTTGTATTTGAAAAAAAGCACTGTACTCAAAGACTGTTAGCAATGCGAGTGTGTGGTGTGCAAGCAATTAGTCGAAGGCGCAAAATAGCCAGGCACCAGCAGTGCGCATACCCTAGAAAACGTCTGTTTCTACGGGATCTTTTCAAATTCTGGCAAACTGAGGTTGAGAAGAAACCGAAGATGTGAGCGATGGCGACCGTTGTCTGGCCTCCAGGGGGCTTTGTGCTCGCTTATTCCGGGAGAGCCTCGCCCTGATTTTGCCCCCGGGGCATAGAAGCGCTTTATAAACAACAAGCCCTGCCAGCGCATGTGAGGAGAAGGCAGTGTCTCGCCCCAAATATGCCCGCGCCCGCCCTTCCTCCTCCCTCTGCCCCGACGTGACCCTCCCTGCGAAAAATGGAAATGAATCGGGAGGAGCCGAGAGGAGAGTAGCGCGCCAGACCCGGCAGTGCGCGCTCCTCGGCTAGACAAGACCATCCCTCTTCTCTCCCAAACAGAGGGAGAGGGCGGCTCCATCATCTTCCCGTTTGGTGATCTCCAAGCAGAGCCATGGAGGACTTCTGGTAAGTCCGAGCAGCCGAGCTGTGGGGCAGGGGATTTGTGCAGGCAGGATGGCGGAAACTGGGGTGTTTGTGTGTGGGGATGCCAGCTGCCTCGGTGCCGCTTCTTTGCCTGGCGCTGCGTTCCCAGGATCCTGCAAGAAAGCGTAAAAATCTGACGCGCGCCAGGCGAAACACTGGGATGAAGGCAAGACACGTGTTGCTGCTAAAGTACGTGAAGACGGCAAGGCACGTGTTGCCATAGGAGCCAACTCCGAGGGGCCGAGGTCACTTCAGCCTCTCCAATCAAATATATGAGCTCCCCCCCCCCCCCCGCCCAAGTTGCTGGGCATTGCCTTTCAAATGGTGTGTGTGGCATAGGAGCCAACTCCGAGGGGCCGTGGAGGGTCTTCGCCGCCCCCATAAAAGTTGATGGGCATTGCCATTCAAAGGCTGAGTGTCCACAACATCCTGTAATCGATTATGCAGGGCGGGGTTTCCCTGCCCCTGCCCCCGCTCCCAATTTTGATTCAATTTGACACCCCTACGTGTCGCCTTCCAAACCCCACCGCGAACCGGTTGCTGTTTAGGCGCGACCCTGCACGTGTCTTACTCAAAAGTAAGCCCCACTAAGGCCAGCGGAGTTTACTCCCAGGAAAAACGGGTAGTGCATCGCTGTTCTTGGTGGTGCTGGGGTGAAACCCGTGAGAAGGCTCTGGTTACTTGTCAGGATTTTGTTTTTATTCTTGGCTTGTTTTGAATCTCTTTGAAACTTAATCTTTGATGGAAATAACAAAGGATGGGGTGCCACGGAGAGCGTTCACCCTTTTCTCAGAGCCAGGGTGGGTTGGGGGCTAGCCAGCGGTTTTTTTTTGCCCCAGTGAAGCCTCCGGAAGGGCATCATTGAGGCTCCCAGCCTTTGTGTGTACCCAAATGTCCGTGGGGGTTGTTTTTTTTTGGCCAAACTGGGTTTTTGCCCCGGGTGGAAATGAGCCTCCGTTCTCCCCTGCTAGCTGTGTTTGCAAATGACATTGCCCTTCCCCAATTGCTTTTCTTTCCCCGAACGAAATCTATTTATAGAAACGTGCACACATATATGGGGATGTATGCAGTGGCGTAGCGTGGGGGGTGCAGGGGGGGCCGACCGCACCAGGCGCAACATCTGGGGGTTAGGGTTAGGGTTAGGGGGCGCAAAACCACGGGTTAGGGGGCGCAAATTACTTGCCTTGCCCCGGGTGCTGACAACCCACGCTACACCACTGGATGTATGGAAAACATATTTCTCTCTCGCGCTCCTTCTGTTTGACACGGGGATATATAGGGAAGAGGTAAGGGAAAGGTAAGGAACTTTTGTCATTTGGCCAGAAAGGAAACATCTTAACAGCCTAATTCTGTGTAGTTACTTCTGTAATTCCACCAGTCAACAAGTGCTTTCCAAGGCAAGGACAAGGGGCCCCTGTTCTATAGCGCCAAGAATTTTCAGTCTGAAGTTGAACACAGAAGAATCAAGAGGAAGGAGAGGCAGAAATAAGCAGGAGAGGAGCATGGAAACTCATGGGGCTAAGATTTTTAGCTCCTTTTTCTCAAACTTAAGGCAGGAGAAATCTGATGCCAATCTGTTTTCGATTCTGTCCAGCGAATGAAAACTACCGTATTTTTCGCTCTATAAGACGCACCAAACCACAAGACGCACCTAGTTTTTGGAGGAGGAAAACAAGAAAAAAAATATTCTGAATCTCAGAAGCCAGAACAGCAAGAGGGATTGCTGCGCAGTGAAAGGAGCAATCCCTCTTGCTGTTCTGGCTTCTGTGATAACTGCGCAGCCTGCATTCGCTCCATAAGACGCACACACATTTCCCCTTACTTTTTAGGAGGGAAAAAGCGAGTCTTATAGAGCAAAAAATACAGTATGTTTTAAAGGTCATACTGGTAGTGGGTTGAGTCCATTATGTTTTGTTCTAAGCTTCTTCTTCTTCTTCTTCTTCTTCTTCTTCTTCTTCGGCAATCACTCGTAGCCGAGTAAGATTGTCTTCCATGAACACGGTCTTCACAGTGAGTCCGTAAGTGACCTTGGAGGCCAATTCTGGATCCGCACATCCTTCCACATTGGGTACATAGGTTTCTGGGCAGGAGTTGATCACGGTGAGGGTTTGCCAAGCGTGCCTTCCTCTTAGCATGTTTCTCCTTTCCATCCTGAGTTTGAGCTTCTTCAAAGCCCATGACACCTTTGGTAAAGGCTGTTCTCCAATTGGAGCGCTCGCAGGCCAGGGTTCCCCAGTTGTCAGTGTTTATACAGTGGTGCCTCACAAGACGAAATTAATTCGTTCCACAAGTTTTTTCTTCTGGCGAGTTTTTCGTCTTGCGAAGCACGGTTTCCCATAGGAATGCATTGAAAATCAATTAATGCGTTCCTAGGGAAACCGCCTTCAGACCAGGTCCGGGGACAGTCTGTCCCCCGACCTCTTCTGAAGGCTGGGGGGGGGGGAACAAGGGCTTTTCTTCCCACTGCCAGCCTTCAGAAGGCTGTTCTGAAGGCTGGCGGTGGGAAGAAAAGCCCTTCTTCCCACCTCCCGCCCCGCAAGCTCCGGGGACAGGAGGGCTTTGCTGCCGACCGCCAGCATTTTAAAAGCCCCTGATGTCCCGGGGCGATTTTAAAATGCTGGCGGGCGGGAGCGAAGCCTCCGCTGTCCCGGGGAGATTTTAAAATGCTGTGGGTCGGCAGCGAACGCTTCGCTCCCGCCCGCCAGCATTTTAAGATCGCCCGGGGCAGCAGAGAAGTCTCCGCTGTCCCGGGAAGGCAGGCGGGGGGGGAGCAAAGACTTTTGCCCCCCGCCGGCCTTCAGAAGAGGTCCAGGACCTCTTCTGAAGGCCGGCTGTGGGCAAAAGTCTTTGTTCCCGACCGCCAGCAATTTAAAACAGGTCCCCGGAGATTTCCCTATGGGCTTTCGTCTTGCGAAGCAAGCCCATAGGGAAATTCGTCTTGCGAAGTGCCTCCAAAACAGAAAACCCTTTCGTCTTGCGGGTTTTCCGTCTTGCGAGGCGTTCGTCTTGCGGGGTACCACTGTACTACACTTTAAAAGATTTACCTTGAGAAAGTCTTTACACCTCTTTTGTTAACCACCAGCATGATGCTTTCCATTTTTAAAGTTCGTAATAGAGTAGTTGGGATGCGGGTGGCGCTGTGGGTTAAACCACAGAGCCTAGGACTTGCCGATCAGAAGGTTGGCGGTTTGAATCCCCGCAATGGGGTGAGCTCCTGTTGCTCGGTCCCTGCTCCTGCCAACCTAGCAGTTCAAAAGGATGTTAAAGTGCAAGTAGATAAATAGGTACCGCTCCAGCGGGAAGGTAAACGGTGTTTCCGTGCACTGCTCTGGTTCGCCAGAAGCGGCTTAGTCATGCTGGCCACATGACCCGGAAGCCGTACACCAGTTCCCTCAGCCAATAAAGCGAGATGAGTGCCGCAACCCCAGAGTCGGTCACGACTGGACCTAATGGTCAGGGGCCCCTTTACCTTACCTAATAGAGTAGTTGCTTCGGAAGACGATAATCAGGTATCCGAGCAACATGACCAGTCCAGCGAAGTTGATGTTGAAGAATTAATAGTACCTGTTTGTCAGCATTTTCATTTATAAATTCAACCATATGTTGCAACTGGCAAACTTCTTAGTAACAACTGATTGGGTTTCCCCTCCCCCTGCATCCTGTGTTAGACAATCTATCCTTTTTTTTATCCGCAACTGTTTGGAGCTAAAAATAAATACAGTTAACAGTCTGCCATGATTTGTTGTTCTTTGGGAACCATCACTATTTTAATGTTCTTATTATTATTTGTTAAATTTGTATACTGCCCTTCATCTGAAAATCTCAGGGCAGTTTACACCACAAAGTACATAATAAAAACAAGAACAAACCAATAGCCTCCTCTCTCACAAGCACATTTAAATGGACATAGACAGTTGATCAGCAAAAGGCTTTTTTTGAAGAGGAATCCCCCCCCCCCCCGTGCCTATTTATTTATTTATTCCTCGCCCATCTGCCTGGATTTCCCCAGCCACTCTGGGTGGCTCCCAACAGAATATTAAAAATACAACCAAATGTTAAAAACATCCTGTCAGGGAACTGCCATTGCAGTCAGGAGTGGTGGAAGTGCCGGAGAAGGTCCCAGCAGGAAAGAAGGGGACTCAGTGACCAGGGAAGGAAATCAGCGTTACACCAGGGAGAAAGGCGGGTGGAGGCGGACTTCGGAGGGATGGCTCCAGGACTCTTTGCCAGAGACCAGCGGGGAGAGCATTGGTCCTCCACTGCCCACACCCACCCTGCGCAGAAGACTTCCGCGCAGGGAGGCTAGGCGGAGACTATCCGTCAAGGAACTTTTATGTTGGAAGAAGTTCAGGAAATGCCCACTGACGGATTCTGCCAGTGACTGAGACAGACGCGTAATCAGGACTGTCCAGCTAGGGAAAGGTTTATCCAGGCAACCTCACCGAGAGTGGCGGTAACTTACGCACGGGCAACCCTCAATTCCCTTTACACATCCCTAAGCAGGGTTGCCTTCAGATGTCTTCTAAAAGTCAGATAGTTGTTTATTTCCTTGACATCTGGCGGGAGGGCGTTCCACAGGGTGGAACTGAGAAGACTCTCTGCCTGGTTCCCTATAACCTCGCTTCTCACAGTGAGGGAACCGCCAGAAGGCCCTCAGAGCTGGACCTCAGTGTCCGGGCTGGACGATGGGGGTGGGGACGCTCCTTCAGGTATACTGAGCCGAGGCCGTAATCATGAAGGCACTAGATGAACCACCCTGGGGAGAACATTCCACAAGTAGGGAGCCACTGCAAAAAAGGCCCGTTCTCATGTTTCCACCCTCTGGACCACTCATGGAGGAGACAGATGAAGAAGGGCCTCAGATGATTATTGTAGAGTCTGAGTCGGTTCATATGGAGAGAGGCGGTCCTTGAGGTATTGTGGTTCTGAGCTATTTAAGGCTTCATAGGTCAAAACCCGCATTTAGAATTGGGCCCAGAAGCTAATTGGCAGTCAGTGGAGTTTGGCCAGGATCGGTGTAATATGCTCAAACCATCTTGCCCTGGTGAGCAACCTGGCCGTCAAATTCTGCATCATCTTCAGAGGCAAGCCTATGTACAACATGTAATGTAACCTAGAGATTACCAGAGCATAGACAACAGAAGTTAGGCTACCCCTGTCCAGATAGGGACACAACTGGGCCATCAGGCAAAGCTGATGGAAGGAACTGATATCATTGAGGGCACTTGAGTCTCAAGTGACAGCAAAGGATCTAGAACAGCCTTTCTCAACCTGTGGGTCCCCAGATGTTGTTGAACTACAACTCCCATCACCCCTAGCTAGCATGGCCAGAGCTCAGGGATGATGAGAGTTGTAGACCAACAACATCTGGGACCCACAGGTTGAGAACCGCTGATCTAGAAGTACCGCCAAGCTACAGACCCGCTCCTTCAGAGTGAGTGTAACTCCATCAAGAGCAGGCAAACTCCCATCCATCTAATCTAGGGAATCACTCACTAATTGTGCCATAGTCCTATCTGGATTGTATTAAGTATAGTGGTACCTCGGGTTACATACGCTTCAGGTTACATATGCTTCAGGTTACAGACTCCACTAACCCAGAAATAGTACCTCAGGTTAAGAACTTTGCTGCAGGATGAGAACAGAAATCGTGCGGCGGCAGCGGAAAGCCCCATTAGCTAAAGTGGTACCTCAGGTTAAGAACAGTTTCAGGTTAAGAACGGACCTCCGGAATGAATTAAGTTCTTAACCCGAGGTACCACTGTACAGTCATACCTCGGGATAAATACGCTTCGGGTTGAGCGCTTTCAGGTTGCGCTCCGCAGTGACCCGGAAGTAATGGAGTGTGTTACTTCCAGGTTTCGCTGCTCGCACATGTGCAGACAGTCAAAACGTCACGCGCATGCGCGGAAGTGGCAAAACACGACCCACACACTCGCAGATGTGCTGTCGCATCTTACGTTCTGTTCGGGATGCGAACGGAGCTCTGGAACGGATCCCGTTCACATCCTGAGTTGCCACTAGTGGGTGGACATAGCAGAGAACTTCAATGCCTAACAGATTGAGCTTCAGTTTGTTGACTCTCATCTAGTCAAAGTTATTGAGGGAAGACAACGGTCTACCACTGCCATCACTTGCAGAAGAAGAGCTGTGTGTCTTCAGTATATTGCTGATTGTTGTTGTTTAGTCGTTTAGTTGTGTCCGACTCTTCGTGACCCCATGGACCAGAGCACACCAGGCACTCCTGTCTTCTGCTGCCTCCCGCAGTCAAACTCATGCTGGTAGCTTCGAGAACACTGTCCATGCTGATAACGCACTCCAAAACCCCACTCAGCAGTTTTATGTAGATGTTATGGGGGTTTTCGACCAGTGTGCCATGGCACCCTGGGGTGCCTTGAGTGATGGTCAGGGGTGCTGCAGGCAACCCTGACCTCTGTCCCTCATCCTTTTCTCCATCCTTTGATGCCGTCTCGCGTCTCTGCCTCTCAAAGGCTTGCGTGCCTGTTTGTTGCAGCAGCCCTGGCCATAAGCTCCCCAGGCAAGTGGTACCTCTGGGGCTGGCCATGGGGTGCTGGTTGCCAGGAGCTGAGGTGACTTTGGAGTAAGCAAGCAAGTGGGTGGGGAAGCCCAGCCAGCCAGCCAGTGTGGTGTAGTGGTTAAGAGCGGTAGACTCGTAATCTGGTGAACCGGGTTCGCGTCTCCGCTCCCCCACATGCAGCTGCTGGGTGACCTTGGGCTAGTCACACTTCTCTGATGTCTCTCAGCCTCACTCACCTCACAGAGTGTTTGTTGTGGGGGAGGAAGGGAAAGGAGATTGGTAGCCGCTTTGAGACTCCTTTGGGTAGTGATAAAGCGGGATATCAGATCCAAACTCCTCCTCCTCCTCCAGCCCTTGCTGTTGGGAAAGGACAGACAATAGGGAGGCCAGACAGCCAGTAAGGCAGATGCTTGCTGTGTGCAAGGCCTGCCTGGGAGTTGAGTGCTCAGTGCTGAAGGGGAGGCTTTCTGCCATGCAAGCCCGGCGGTGCCTGCTGCCGCACCTGCTGCCTCCCAAGGTAAGTTGCTGGCCTCATGTTCACCTTTGGCCGGTCTCTGTTGGGCCACTAAGGCTGGTGGGGACATCGTCTCCGCAGGCCCCTACAGGGCAGTGTGAGGAGGCGCCTCTCTTTGGCGTGGGGGGCAGCACAGAGACCAGGGATGGCGGCAGCAGCTGCCCAGAGGACTCCCAAGGAGAGGGGAGAGGAGGCTGAGGGAACACTCCACAAGGGAGGGTGTTTGAAAAAGGGTGAGAGGCTGCCAGCTCTGTTGGCAAGGGGTGACATAACTGTGCTCCTGAGCCCCACAGGGGTGCCACAGAAAGAATGTACTTGGTTAAGGGAGCCGTGGACTCAAAAACATTGAAAACCTCAATTAAGCCTTGAGGAACCCCACACAGAAGGCTCCATGGGGCCAAAACGTACTCCCCAAGCATCACCCGCTGGATACAGCCATCCAAGTAGTACTTGAACCGCCACAAATGTCTAGTTGCCATTTTGGAGCAAGACGGTTCTAAAGTCTTATTTTCCAAAGGATGGACTGATTGTGACTGATTCTCAGTTAAACATCTGGCCAGTTCAGATGACAACCTTGAGCCAAATTAAGAACCTTGAAAACTTAAAGAAGAAAAGTCATTTTATCGACTAACAGTGCTGCAGACCTATAGGTGTTTTTTTTTTATTAAAAAAAAGCAAATAGCTTATACAGTGGTACCTCGGGTTAAGTACTTAATTCGTTCCGGAGGTCCGTACTTAACCTGAAACTGTTCTTAACCTGAAGCACCACTTTAGCTAATGGGGCCTCCTGCTGCCGCCGCACCGCCGGAGCACAATTTTTGTTCTCATCCTGAAGCAAAGTTCTTAACCTGAAGCACTATTTCTGGGTTAGTGGAGTCTGTAACCTGAAGTGTATGTAACCTGAGGTACCACTGTACGGTGGGCTTCCCTAGACCATCAACAACCTTAGAAAATGAGTGCCAGAGATACAGTCCGTACCTGCAGGAAGGGGCTGGTCTCACAACTGCATTTGATACTGTTGAATATGAAATGTGGTTTCCAGGTCTTCAGAGGGTTTTTTTTCTGAGACAGGTCTGGGAGAAAGCTTTTCTGATTAAACCTGGGGCTCCCATTGGACCGCTGCACCACAAAGACAATCTCAGCCTCAGTGAGCAAAGCCTGTCTTAAACTAATTTACCACTAGCACTCACTCCAGTAAAACGTAACCCATCCCTATCACCTGAGCGCTGTAAGGGATGCTCAGAATGAGGATCCTACCTCCACATGTGGTGGTTTTGCCCCGTTCCTCTAGCTTTGATCATATTTCTAAAATACCGTATTTTTTGCTCTATAGGACGCACTTTTTCCCTCCCAAAAATTAAGGGGAAATATGTGTGCGTCCTACGGAGCGAATGCAGGCTCCTTGGCTTCAGCGATAGCAATGCAAAGCCTCTGAAGCGCAGAGGGAGCGCTCCCTCCGCGCTCCGGAGGCTTCGCGTTGCTTTCGCTGAAGCTGCCTGAAGCCTCTGGGGGCTTCAGGCAGCTATCCACATGCCTTCGGAGCACAGTGGGAGTTCCCGCCGCGCTCTGAAGGCTTGCGGATAGCCGCCTGAAGCCTGGAGAGTAAGAGGGGCTGGTCACACTGACCCCTCTTGCTCTCCAGGCTTCGCTTCGCTGGAGAGGCGCTGCATGGTTTTCCCTCTCTGCGCAGCGCCCCTTCAGCGAAGCGGGAGGAGAAATGGAAGGGGCTCCGTTTCTCCTGCCGCTTCGCTAAAGGGGCGCTGAGCAGAGAGGGGGAGAATTTTCCCCCGCTGTTCTCCCCCTCTAAAACAAGGTGCGTCCTATGGTCCGGTGCGTCGTATAGAGCGAAAAATACGGTATGTAACCAGATCATCCTGTAAGCAGCTCCTTTTGCTCTTCCCTGCCCCCAAACTCCTTCTTGGAAATCTCATTAGTTTCCTCTTGGCTGCAGGCAGCAAAAGGTCCTCTGTTTTTCTTTTATTGAAAATTGGCACAAGCAGGTTTGACATCTCAGTTTCATGGAAAAATTAACGCACGATTCGTGGAAAATAAATCTAATAGATTTAGACATGATATAGTTTTCATTCCTAACTTTCATAACTTTTGAGAATTCACAACCTCCCACCACCCACCCTGGATTTTGGAAGGAGCTGTATTAGATAGTTGTTTTTACTTTTGGCTTGATTTTAATGCTCGTCAATTGTTTCCAGTCATGTATTTTAACAATTATGCATTAGAGATCTGAAACTGTGTGTTTTGTTACGGTTCTCCATTGTGATGCAATTTGCAAAATAGAACAAAAAGTGAGCGATGGTGGGATAAGCTCCCCTGCGTGTTCTTTTAAGAAAATTAGTTGAGTCTGGTTCCTGCCTCTTATAAACAGTATTTCTAGCTACATAAGAATCTCATACTAATTCAAAATAAAGTCCCTTTTGCACTAAATACGTGCATTGGGTTGCTCCCCAAAGTTGCAAGTTTTTCATTTTATATTGCGTACAATGACAGTAGTGAATGCCTGATTCCAGTTCTGGATTGATAACAGTTCTTGGTGGGTTTTCTTACCGCAACACAGCGCAGTGCCAGTGAGAGATTTCCTCCCATTAACAATAGCAGGAAGAAGAAGGAAAGTCAGTTCTGACTGGGGTCATGCCAGTCGTGTAGACTTCCTCATTTGGCAGACTTCCTCCATCTGTCTCCAGTCGCCTCCTGCTACAGCAGCTACCTGAGAGGAAAAGCCACCACACAGGACCAAATATCAGCGCTGGTTTCACCCTCCATGTTCCTGAAGTGAGCGCCAAAATAGCCCACTCAGTATGCCTGAGAATCTAGAACAGAGGTTGTGTGTCAAGGTTTGCAAGCCATCCCAAATAAACTCACACTTAGAATCATAGAATCATAGAATCATAGAGTTGGAAGAGACCACAAGGGCCATTGAGTCCAACCCCCTGCCAAGCAGGAAACACCATCAGAGCACTCCTGACATATGGTTGTCAAGCCTCTGCTTAAAGACCTCCAAAGTAGGAGACTCCACCACACTCCTTGGCAGCAAATCCCACTGTCGAACAGCTCTTACTGTCAGGAAGTTCTTCCTAATGTTTAGGCAGAATCTTCTTTCTTGTAGTTTGGATCCATTGCTCCGTGTCCGCTTCTCTGGAGCAGCAGAAAACAACCTTTCTCCCTCCTCTATGTGACATCCTTTTATATTTTTGAACATGGCTATCATATCACCCCTTAACCTCCTCTTCTCCAGGCTAAACATGCCCAGCTCCCTTAGCCGTTCCTCATAAGGCATTGTTTCCAGGCCTTTGACCATTTTGGTTGCCCTCCTCTGGACACGTTCCAGTTTGTCAGTGTCCTTCTTCATCAATTTTTGTTTCAGGTTTTTGGCATGATTTTGGCCACAACTTTATTTAAATGCACACACGTGAGTGGTTGCTTAGGCATTGGTTACGACTATCTGTCCTTGCCCCAGGGACAGAACTGACTTCCGGATTCCAGCGGAAGCCAGTGAGGGAAACAATTTTTGGGGAGAAAATGAAGCTGGGCCTCAGTCCCTCACTTCTCACCCTCATGCTCCTGGGGGCTTGCATTGCCCAAGTCCGATGCCAGGGACAAGGACGAAAAGAATGGCAAGCCCCTGGATTCCTTTAACGGAATTCCCTTGCAGCACCACCATTGGAGGGGTAGGCACTTACCCCTCCACCAACCAATTTGAACCAATGCCTAACCGCCAACCTTACAAGTTGTGACGAGTTGCTACGCAGTAGGCAAAAACCAAATGGCACCAGCCAATCAGCCAAATGGATAAAATTCCTACCAGGCCCCTGCCCCCAAAGCATAGCAAGGTCAGAGGACAACAACCCCCCCCCTTTTCAGGGAGGGTGGGCAGGTGATCCGGTGCACGCAGCCCAAGAGGACGCCCAAGGCTACGTGTCCAGTATTTAAAACCTTTGACCCCT
Source organism: Podarcis liolepis (assembly GCF_965112155.1). Classification (NCBI taxonomy): domain Eukaryota; kingdom Metazoa; phylum Chordata; class Lepidosauria; order Squamata; family Lacertidae; genus Podarcis; species Podarcis liolepis. The sequence continues at coordinate 37,075,175 of NC_139571.1, forward strand.
CCTTCCAATTGGCAACATCAAAATCTCCCCAGAGACTCAAATTATCCACTCACTGCCTGTGGCCATCCAAACGTATCCACCCAGCAACAGTGGGGTAGCCTGCTGGCCCCCACCGCAACACGTGCTCTCTGTTAGGGAGAACACGCTTTCCCAAACTTTTTCAGGTCCCCATCTCCTTGGTTCCAAAAACTCATCCCCACTGCCCTCTAGCCCGTAATAAGCATTGTTCAGAACATGACCCACTAAGGAAGAGAGATAAAATTCAAAACAGCAACAATTAATTGCACGTTCATTCAAAATCCCATTAAAACTATCAGTCAACAATGAGACTTCCGGGTTTTGGCACACACACACACAAAAAGAGACTGCCAATCTCAGGGTTGTGGGTTCGAGTTCCAGCACCAGGCAAAAGATTCCTGCATTGCAGGGGATTGGACTGGATGACCCCTGTGGTCCCTTTAAACTCTACCATTCTCTGTTTCTATGAAAACCGATGAACTTGATCTGGTGGTGCCAGCTTATCAGTCACTTATTGTGCTGGTCCCGAGGGTTAACCATGCAGCGAGGTCCGAGTCCAGTCCGAGTTCAAGGGTGCGGTATGGAGGCTGTCCATCAAAGCTGAAGTGGGGTCCAAGGCAGGGAGTCGGGCGAGGTCAGGAACTCTGGCAGGAGATCAGGACAGGGTGCAGGCAGGAACAGGCTACCAACAACGTTGCTCCCGCAACCTGGGACTGGGCTGGCTGGCTTTTATCTGCCCCGAGGCATAGGGCGGCCCTGGTCCACAGGTGACTCGCCTCTCCTGGCCTGGAGGCAAGCACTCCTCCTGCGGGAACTTAGTTCCCTCCGCCTCTCTGCCCTGAGCCTCTGCAGCTCAGGAGAGGCTGGAGGGTTACCGGACCCAGAGGCAACCTCAGCTTCCTCTGACGGGGCTGAGAGTGGAGCACCTGCAGGCAATGTGTCCTCCATCACCTCAGGAGCCAGAGCAGACTCAGCTGGTGCCTGCACCTGAGGATCCAGCGCAGGTGAGGACCCTTCAGGCTCAGGCCCCAGCCCCGGCTCAGCTGGTTCTGGAGGCGGGGACTCCTGTGCAGGCTGGGATTCCTCAGGTTCAGCCTCCGAGTCTGAATCCCAGGCCATCACACTTATGCCTCCAGCACCTCACTGCCCTCCTGCCTCTAAGCACCCCCCACTAGGCAATCCCACTGCCCCCGCCCAGGGCTCAGTACTTCTCATTTTGGGAACCACTGGCCTAGAAGTATATGAGGCACTGCCAGATCTCTTTGAGGACATCCGTGTTGGTCCCCATAGAGACACTCTGACATGGAATAACAACACTGCAACAATGGAGTTTGCTTTATATATATATTTAATGTAGATATATATAATCCCCAGCCCTGGATTTCAAAGCGTTCTTATTTGATTTCAAACGGGCAGGACGCCAGGAGGATGAACAGCTGAGTCCACTTGTTTTTGCAGTCTGTCCTGTCTGATACAGTATTGACTGAGACACTAAGAGCCGAGAGCGTTCAAATCTGAAAATAAAGGAAGCCAAGCCATCAGGAAGGTGCAGAAAGACACACAGGGCCACAGAGACAACCTTTTCTAAGCTAGTGTTTGCTTCTACACAGTGGGTTGGCATGAGTGGTGATTATCAGTCATCACCACCCAGGGTTAGCAAACAAGGCATAGCATCTAATTTCAGCAAAGCACGTGATGAGATCTCCCACGATATCCTTGTTGACAACATGGTAAAAATGCGGGCTGGTCAATGTTACTGTTAGGTGGCTCAGAAATAAAAAAGCTTTCATGTGTGGTGCTGTGGTCTAAACCACGGAGCCTTTTGGGCTTGCCGATCAAAAGGTCGGTGGTTTGAACCCCTGCGATGGGGTGAGCTCCCATTGCTCTGTCCCAGCTCCTGTCAACCTAGCAGTCCGAAAGCACACTAGTGCAAGTAGATAAATAGGTACCACTGCGGTGGGAAGGTAAAATGGCGTTTCCATACACTTCTCTGGTTTCCGTCACGATGTTCCGTGCATTTTAGTCCTGCTGGCCACATGACCCGGAAAGCTGTCTGTGGACAAACGCCGGCTCCCTTGGCCTGAAAGAGAGATGAGTGCCACAACCTCATAGTTGCCTCATAGGTGGGATTCAACACAGAGAAAAGCAAAGTCTTGGATTTTGACACACACACACACACACACACACACACACACACACACACTCAGAAGCACAAGCATAAGTCTAAGATGGGGAAAATAGGGCTTGGCAGCAGCAGATATGAAATGGTGAATTAGTGGATCACAATCTGAACATGAGCCAACAGTGTGCTAACAATGCTAATGCAGTCTTTGGCTGCTTGTCAAGCTGCATATGTACTACGGCACCTGGGAGGCACATTTTAAGGACAACATTGATCAATGTCTAGAGGAGATGTCAGGCTTTCGGAAAGGGGATCCCTCCCTCGGTGGCAGTAATTAAGCAGATCAAACAAAAGGAGCATTCATACCAGTTAGTTTCTTTAATAATCACAGCGAGAGACAAAAGAAGAAGAAGAGAAGAGTTTGGATTTGATATCCCGCTTTATCACTACCGAAAGGAGTCTCAAAGCGGCTAACATTCTCCTTTCCCTTCCTCCCCCACAACAAACGCTCTGTGAGGTGAGTGGGGCTGAGAGACTTCAGAGAAGTGTGACTGGCCCAAGGTTACCCAGCAGCTGCATGTGGAGGAGCGGAGACGCGAACCCGGTTCACCAGATTACGAGTCCACTGCTCTTAACCACTACACCACAATGGCTCCTAACGAATGCATATCTCTTTAGAAATGGCGTTGCTCCCAGTAAAGGCTCACCCCCTCCGTCCCCATTTATCTACGTCACTCCTACGTCGGGTAATCTGAACTTGTTTCTGCTGAGCTCTCTGTTCTATCACTTTCAAAGCCCGTCTAGTCTTAGGCGAAGGGGGGTCAGGAACGCTGTACAAGCACACTGAATCTGCCAGCTGTCTCTCTCCTGGTGTTTCCTCTTCTAGCTGTTCCTCCCCCAGTATTTCCCAGCTTTCCCCCTCTGGACTATGCCCCTCTGCAAACCATTGTTCTAAGTCAATACTGGCCCCCTGCCCTTGGGAAGGTTCAGGAGAAGGGGCGGCAGCGGCTCCCATCATTCCTCCTCAGTCCAGCCGCTGAGAGGAGAGGAACCAGAATGGTGAGGCGTATGAAAACATTGGGAGAACGTTCCTTACAGCGAAGCAGACTGCCTGGGGAGGTGATGAGCTCTTCACTAGAGTTTTAAAGGCAGAGGCTGGGTCACTGTTTGTCAGAGATACCGTCATTGCAGACCCATCGTGGATCCTACATTAACGAAGGGGTTGGAATAGATGATCTCCAAGATCCCTTCCAACACTATGATTCTATGAGATGAGGAGAAGCAGCTCATCTTGGTAGAATTCATCAGGTGGGGAATGGAGAAGCATAAGTTGCATCAGCTTCAACCGGTTCACACATTACAGCATTTTTAGGCAGCATTTGCAAGTGGCCACATGCAAAGGAGAATAAGGCTATTGTATGCACAGGTGGATGGACAGGTAGGAAAGTAATAATTTATTTGTGTAGCTATATATACCTGCGTCAAACAGAAAGCAAAAAGGACCATTCAGAACTTTTTTTAAATTACTTTTTTATTCAAAATTAAAAGAAAACATATTATCCAGAAACATATCATCCTTATTTTCCCCCTTTTCCCCCCACCCCCCGACTTCCCTCAGTTCCAGTCTTTGAGTTCTCTAAAAATGCTGTTTTCTGCATGTTACATAGTTGTATAGATCCTCAAACTATTTAAGTAATAATTATCAATAAAAAGTTTGTGAATGTTTATTCAAAACCAGCCAAGGCGTCCAGTTCGCTTTGTTGTGTCTTCAAATACTTTGTAAAGGGTTCCCATTCATCTTTAAAGTCACGGTTATCCTTGTCCCGTAGCTTGTATGTCAGTTTTGCCTGTTCTGCATAGACCATTCAGAACTGAGCCACAAATTTAGCTCTTGACTTATTGGCAGTGCAGATAAATATGCAAAGGAGCCAGTGTGGTGTAGTGGTTAAGAGCGGTAGTCTCGTAATCTGGGGAACCAGGTTTGAGTCTCCGCTCCTCCACATGCAGCTGCTGGGTGACCTTGGGCCAGTCATACTTCTTTGAAGTCTCTCAGCCCCACTCACCTCACAGAGTGTTTGTTGTGGGGGAGGAAGGGAAAGGAGAATGTTAGCCGCTTTGAGACTCCTTAAAGGGAGTGAAAGGCGGGATATCAAATCCAAACTCTTCTTCTTCTTCTTCTTTTTCATTATCAAACAGCAGGAAGCATACAAACTCACCAGGTATAACAGATTTCTTATTGCAACTAAAGTTGGGACAAATGTTTTTCATGGGGATCTTTATAAAATGGACATTGAGTAATATAATGGTCAATATCATCTGTGACAGTTTTGCAAAATACGTAAAGACAAGACACCGTTCCAAGGGTAATTTCTTATAACGGCCATCTGAAAAGGCAGAGAGCATGACATTAAGTCTTAATTCTGCAAAAGGGTTTCTACATGGAGCTGAGGTTGTTAGATCCAGATATGAGACACAGGGAATTTCAGCAGCTGTTGTTTTATGTCACTGTGTCATGACAAGTCTGTGCATACTGGCATGTCGTCTACGTGTCTATGAAAAGTACACAAGCCCTGCCCTCGTTTGCATATAACTTCATTTATGTCCTGGCTGAATTCTCAACATTTATCATGGTCTGGAAGATGTCAGGAGCAGGCATTTCCTGGGTCATGGCATGGGAGTCCAGGTTGGGTGCTTATGAGTCCATCTTGTAGGATGAAGAGCAGTTGCGGGCTCTCAACCCCATAGGGAGGAGCAGCAGAGATACCATCTACCACCAGGCCTGAAGATCTTGACTATGACAAGCAGGGACCAGGAATTTCTTTCCCCTAATGGCTCCCCGCTGCCAGAGCACCTTTAGCAGGCCATGTGACTTTGCCTTTTCAAGAAAACTGCATACCCTCCAACATTCTGCTGAAGAAAATTGGGATGTGAGTCTTTTGGTGCTGTGTTCGCGTGGGAGTCAGCCGACACTTGCAAGAGTGCTGAAAAACACACACTTCTTCTTCTTTGGTGATCACTTGTAGCCAAATAAGATTGTCTTCCAAGAACATAGTTTTAACGATGAGTCTGTAAGTGACCGTGGAGGCCAATTCTGGATCCACATGTCCTTCCACAGTGGGGACGTAGGTTTCCGGGTGGGAGTTGATTATGGTGTGGCTTTGCCAAACGTGCCTTCCTCTTAGCATGTTTCTCCCTTTCTTCCTGAGTTTGAGCATCTTCAAAGCCCATGACACCTTTGGTAAAGGCTGTTCTCCAATTGGAGTGCTCGCAGGCCCGTGTTTCCCAGTTGTCAGTGTTTATACTAGATTTTTTTAGATTTGCCTTGAGAGAGTCTTTAAACCTCTTTTGTTGACCACCAGCATGACGCTTTCCATTTTTAAAGTTCGGAATAGAATAGTTGCTTTGGAAGACGATAATCAGGCATCTGAGCGACATGACCAGTCCAACGAAGTAGATGTTGAAGAATCATGGCTTTGACACTGGAGAAACATATTGGAGGAACACACACCTGATCAGGGGCCTGGAGGAGCAGTTCCCTCTTTGCCACCACTCAATGATCCTGCTCCTGATCAGTGAGTCAGTTGGGAAAATCACCCCCTTGCAGCCAATTGAGAAACAGCTGAGCTATGGCAAAGAGGGCGCAGCAGTGCCTTTGGGAATGGTTGCTTCAGGGTGCCCCAGGGTCACTGTGGTGATGGCTCCTGATTAAGCCAGCTTCCCTGACCCTCGTATTTGCTAATGGGAAAGGCAAGGGAAGTCTTTTAAGTTGCTCCAGGGATCTTTGGAAGGAGGCGTAGGTGGAAGGTCTCACAACCCGCTTCTGGTGATTCCCGAGTGCTGCAATGTACACTGAGCACTCTGGAAGGCAAGTGGCAATCTCTGTCCAGCACTTCTTCACTTGTTTGCCTAATGGAGTGGTGGAGGGTGTGTTGCAGTTGTGTGTCTGAAGGGCTGATTTGACACAGCTGGGTGGGCCTGAGCCAGCCTACGGGCTGCCAGTTCCCTACCTCTGCTCCAGCATTCCCAACACATGTGCCAACGCTAGCATGCTTGTTGTTGTTTAGTCATTTAGTTGTGTCCGACTCTTCATGACCCCATGGACCAGAGCACGCCAGGCCCTCCTGTCTCCCACTGCCTCCCGCAGTTCGGTCAGACTCATGTTTGTAGCTTCGAGAACACTGTCCAACCATCTCATCCTCTGTCGTCCCCTTCTCCTTGTGCCCTCCATCTTTCCCAACATCAGGGTCTTTTCCAGGGAGTCTTCTCTTCTCATGAGGTGGCCAAAGTACTGGAGTCTCAGCTTCAGGATCTGTCCTTCCAGTGAGCACTCAGGGCTGATTTCCTTAAGAATGGAGAGGTTTGATCTTCTTGTAGTCCATGGGACTCTCAAGAGTCTCCTCCATCACCACAATTCAAAAGCATCAATTCTTCTGCGATCAGCCTTCTTTATGGTCCAGCTCTCACTTCCATACAAGGGAACTAAGTGTCTGCTGTGGGAAACAAATACAGAAGAGACTGCCCACTGCTTTGCTTTCACCTCTGCTGTGATCAGAATATTCTGACTCATCTTTGTGTGGTTTAAACGTGTCGCTTCTGTCCTCATGCAGAGAAGCACTAGAATTCCCTATCCCTCAGAGGATGGTTCCCTCCATATATTTTTTTGAGCTGATATGGGCATATCTAGAACAGTGACACATGTAGGAGCATAGTGGGGCAGGGGGCGGTACTCTGAAGGTGAGAAATTTTTATTCATATACACCCCCAAAATTAAATGCTTTTGGTTGTAAGCATTGGCATGCTTCCACTTTTATTTTATTTTTTATTATGTTTAAAAAACGTATCTTGGCTATCAAACTTTGGGGCATATGGCTGTGGACATTGCCAGCATATAGAAGACCAGAGTTTTGCAAGCTGGCTTAAGATGCTGAACTCTGTATATCATCTAACGTATCTGCTATTTACCATTGTGTTTCTTGTACAGGGAAACAGGTTTCCTAAATACTTCTTCTGAAGATATGGACAACTCAAATTCCTCATGTGAGGATTCAGTAGAAACGGAGGCATTTATACATTTGTCTCTTCCTCCAGCAGTAAGTAGGCCAATTATCGTACTTTCTTGAGTTATGACTGATGAAATACAGAGCTACTCTGATACTGAGGCTGGCATTAGAGTGGAAGGAGAGTGGCTGTAGGTATATAAGAGACCAAAAGTTCACCAAGGATTGGGGAAAGTATGTAGACTATCTGGAATATATTAGTGAGGGACAAACAACGCTAATGGGATTCAGAGACGCACTGTGAAAGATTAAGAGTTATTGTCCAAAGAAAATAGGAGACAGAGAAATGTATAATGACAATATAAGCTAGGAAATGCGTAACTCTAATTATTACTACGAATGATTTACGGACAAGCTGAAGGAAGTCTCGAAAAGGATGGTTATGTAAATTGTTGATGGAAAAACTACAATTTTATGTATTCTTTCTTTTTCTTTTCTTCGCTATTCTTTTCTTTGTGCGCTATTCTCTCTCGTTTATTTGTGTGCTAGCTTGCTTTTATTTTCTCATGGAACAAATCAATAAAAAAAAGGGAAAAAAGGAAGGAGAGTGGCTGTGTATAATACTGAAAAATGCACAAAATGGAATACTGATCTCATATATTACTCTTGGGTTCTGCACTGGACACTAACGGGCACACACAGACATAATTACCGGTACTTTGGCATTGATACCCTTGCTTAATTTGGGGAATTTGGCAGAGGCTGATCTTAAGTGTGCTTGCTGCAGAGAGCCAGAACTAAAAACATAGGGAGAGCTCTGCAGTATAAAGAGTTTACAACCCACCTACTCTCAGCTGCTGGAAGCATCACAGTGCAGGGGCCTGTCAGTAGTGAACATGAACCACTGGTACCAAATTGGATGGGAAACAGCCTTACTAGAAAAGCTACCGTAACTGTCAGGGAATTGCCATCGGCTCAGGAGGGAGAGGGGAAAAGCCGGATGGATTACAGAGAGCCCCCAAAGATTGTGGGAAGCAGCACTTCCACAGCGGAGGAGAGTAACCACGCCTTCAGTGGAGAGGAGCTTCAGGGCTCGGAGGAGGTGAGGCGGTGCCAGGACACCTTGCCTGGGCAAAGCGGGGAGGAGAGAGGTCCCCCGTTACCCACGCCTTCCTTGCGCAGTAAGCTTTCGCGCTGAGAGGGGAGGCGCAGACTGGGCGTTGAGAAACTACTTTGCTGGGGAAGGTTTAAGGACCGCCCACTCACAGATTCTGCCAGTGAATGAGCAAGACACGGGAGAGTGGGGCTCTGGACAGATAAAGTTTATTTTGGCACCCAAAGCAAGGCTTCGCAGCTGAGCAGGGGGGCATTTGCCTGCTTGCTCTTGAGCAACCCCTTGAAACCGTAACGCTAACTAACAAACTGAAAGCAACACGGGGACAAATACTGTATTGGCCTGAATATAAGCCGCACCAGAATATAAGCCGCACCTTAAAAAATTTTTTTTTTTGGGGGGGGGGGAGAGAAAAAAGTCAATACCCAAATATAAGCCGCTCCCTTAAATTTCTGCAGCCACTCACATCCGTTCCATTTTATTGTATGTCTGTTTCAGCAGCGATATCATAAAAGCCAATTTTTGTAAGGTTGCGAATTTAAGCCACACTTTAATGGGGGGGGGGGGAATGAGGCTTATATTCAGGCCAATACTGTAAAAGAGGACGCCTTCACCCCGGTGTGGCTCCCTTTTATTACACACATAGCCCAACAAGACAACAACAAGAACCCACTGGCAGCATACGAATCAATATTTTTAACTTGACCCAACAATCACACACTTCTAAGAGATGGATGGGAAAATTCATCAGGAACATCCTGACTTGGTTTAATTAACTGACAGGTTAACTGAGCTGATAGGTTGAGCGTCCGTCTTTAGGGACAATAACTCAATTGTAATTCTTTATTAGTTTCTCAAAGATCAAAGGATGCCTTCACTCCCTCATGACTGTTCTTCTGTATCGGCAGGTCTTCATCATTATAGTGCTGTCCTGTCTTGAAAAAAGAATAAAAAGATGTTGTATAGATGAAAAAATTCCTCTACATGGACATTGTGGGATTATGGCGTAAGTTGAAGAATAACTTTCCTCCTGTGGCTACAAGTGTTTTCTAAAAAAGACAAATACGCCAGTGCAACAAATGCCATTCCTTCATGAAAGCAGGTCACCTTTCTGAATCTGTCTTGAGGGAGCCATAAATTCAAGTATTTACATCTGGGATAAAAAAAAGGATAAGTTACTGTCCTTGCACCGGAACAGAGCAGTCTCCTCTTGTATCGGGCAAGGAAGATCTTCCATGTTAGCACTACAGTGGTACCTCAGGTTACATACGCTTCAGGTTACATACGCTTCAGGTTACAGACTCCGCTAACCCAGAAACAGTACCTCGGGTTAAGAACTTTGCTTCAGGATGAGAACAGAAATCGTGCAGCAGCGGCGCAGCAGCAGCGGGAGGCCCCATTAGCTAAAGTAGTGCTTCAGGTTAAGAACAGTTTCAGGTTAAGAACAGACCTCCAGAACGAATTAAGTACTTAACCTGAGGTACCACTGTATTTTATTCCTGCTTGTTGCAGACTTGAGGTGCAAGGGCACAGATTTTTTTCTCCCTGGTTCAAGGTCTCCTGTGAAAGATCCTCTAAGACCATGATCGGGTTGCCCACATGATGCAGAGATGGAGTTTTTCATAGGTCACAACCACAACATACATTTAAAGCTCTCTCCAAATCAGGCAATACTTTTATGTATTAGGACCAACCAAACTACAGTGGTGCCTCGCAAGACGAAATTAATTCGTTCCGCAAGTTTTTTCTTCTTGCAAGTTTTTCGTCTTGCGAAGCACGGTTTCCCATAGGAATGCATTGAAAATCAATTAATGCGTTCCTAGGGAAACCGCTTGCCAGGCTGGCGGTGTGGAGAAGGGCTTTTCTCCCCACCGCAAGCCTTCAGGACAGGTACGGGAACAGAGGGGAAGGCGCGCAGCGCTTTCCCTCTGTTCCCGGGGCTTGCGTGGGAGGAGGGTTTTTCCTTCCCACCACCAACATTCAGAACAGCATTCTGAATGTTGGCGGTGGGAAGGAAAACCCTCCTCCCACCCCAAGTCTTCAGGAAAGCCATCCGAAGCTGGGCGGCGGGAGAAGGTGTCCCTGCCCCCCCCGCCCGGCATCGGAGCTTCGTTCCGATGCCGGGCGGCGGGAGGAGGCGTTCCCCCCCCGGCATCGGAGCTTCGTTCCGATGCCGGGCGGCGGGAGGAGGCGTCCCCCCCCGCCGGACATCGGAGCTTCATTCCGAAGCCGGGCGGCGGGAGGAGGTCCGAGGACAGTGGGGAAGACGCGCTGCGCTTCCCCGCTGTCCCGGAGATTTCCCTATGGGCTGTCGTCTTGCGAAGCAAGCCCATAGGGAAATTCGTTTTGCGAAGCGCCTCCAAAACGGAAAACCCTTTCGTCTAGCGGGTTTTCCGTCTTGCGAGGCGTTCGTCTTGCGGGGTACCACTGTATCACAAGATGGTGAACTGAACAGTCCCTGTTGTTATCTTTCTCTGAGCTGAAGTTGATGGTTGGTTGATTTCACACCTAAGTTTTATGACTCTTGGAAAGCGGGAGCTGCAGCACATAAGCTTTCAGCTCTGTAATGGCTTCCCAGAATCCTAAGAATTATTTCTTCTCTTCTTCTTTCCACACCACACAGACCCTTTGATATCCTTGCCTTCAGCAACCGATGGTCACTTGGATTTGCATTTGGAATTATTGCTGATAAAGTGATGTACCTGTTTACCTCAGACCACTTCATTTCGTTATTTCCGAGGTGGGCTAAAGGTAAAACACGTGGCAAAGAAGCAACAGGGAGGCCTGGGGACAGAACAATACCGTGAGCCTCTGACGTTTTTCAGTTTATCCATACTAATCTGCAGCGGCGTAGCGTGAGTTGTCAGCACCCGGGGCAACGCAAGTAATTTGCGCCCCCTAACCCGGGGCAAGGCAAGTAATTTGCGCCCCCCCAACCCCTAACCTGCGAGTTGCCGCTGGCGCTGGCGCCCAAACGACGCCGCTTGCCTGGAGGAGGAGGGGGGCAGAGAGGCGAGGAAAATGCAACGGCCCAGCAGCTGCAGCAGCACCGGCGGAGGCGGGGCTGTGAGGAGGGGCTGCCTGGCGCGTCTTCCGCGGCCAGCGCTGAGAGCCGCTGCCTGCCGGGCGCCTTCAGCCCAGACACGCGCACAGCTCGTTGGTTCCGCGAGACATGCGGCTCCGCTACAGCCTGCGCCCGAGGCTCTTCGGCGACTCCGGAGGCAGCGAGCGCGCCCCCCAGATGTTGCGCCCGGTGCGGCCGGCCCCCCTGGCACCCTCCACGCTACGCCACTGCTAATCTGCTCATTGCCCTGATTCTAGCCAGAACCTGAGCTTTTGGGCTCATCTGTGAGTTCAGTTTTGTATTCAGGATTCCGATCTCAGCCTTGCATTTGTTAACATAAGTGGAATGAAGAGGGAAGATTGGCAGATGAGGTAAGGTGAGGTGTTTTTAACCTCTCTTGCATATGCCAAATTCTTCTTGCTGACTTCTTCCTTCCACCAAGATCATTTTTCTTTCATGCTGATCTCTCTTCCAGGTTTAGAGCTCTGTTTATTGGGACTAGGGATCTTAAAAAATAATTGGGGGTGGGGGTGGAATTGGCTGTGTGGAAGAGTTAAGCACTCTTTCCCCTACCTGCTGATTTCCTTCTGCAAATGCTGCCTCAGCTCAGCTCCACTGACAATTCAAGTGGAATGTAGGGACTGGGAAAGCTATATTTCCCTTATACTTCACTGTCTTCATATTTCAGTTACAGATAGGTAGCCGTGTTGGTCTGTCATAGTCAAAATAAAAAAATTCCTTCCAGTAGCACCTTAAAGACCAACTAAGTTAGTTCTTGGTATGAGCTTTCGTGTGCATGCACACTTCTTCAGATACACTCTGTATCTGAAGAAGTGTGCATGCACACGAAAGCTCATACCAAGAACTAACTTAGTTGGTCTTTAAGGTGCTACTGGAAGGAATTTTTTAATTCATATTTCAGGCATCTCAAGGCCAAGTCTGACTCCTAAGACACAGTAAATGCATCAGACTCCCATTCACAGCCATCCTAAATATTCCTCCAACCTAGCAACTGTGAGAATACATCCTTGAAAGTGGTCCAGCTTTTATCATTGCTTAGGGTATCCCCCCACGTGACCGAGAGTAGCTCTGAGAAATGCTAGATCTCCATCTGGAGTAACTATGGTTTCTAAAACGACCCTATCTTTCTGCAGTTTTTGTGGTTCTAATCCATGCCGTCGAAGTGGGCATCTCTATGTACCCCTTCTTTGCCTGCCTTTCAACAAGTTACGCGATTACCGGAGCTATACTGGGATTCCTTTACACTGCAGCTTGGTGAGCAGAGCCTTATATCAGATATACTTGTCTGAGCGCTATTGCTGGGGATGTTGGGTGAGAGACAACTTGCCATTAGAGAACCTCGTGAAGGGCATTTGTGGAAGCTTGCGATGAACATTGCTACAGAGCAAGTAGATTTTTTTTTAAAAAATAAGTTTATTCAAAATTAAAACAAAACATATTATCCAAAAACTTATCATCCTTGTTTCTCCCCCATTTTTCCTCCCCCCCCACAAAACCCACCCGCCCCCACCCCCTGACTTCCCTCAGTTCCAGTCTTTGATTTCTCTAAAAATGCTGTTTTCTGCATGTTAATAATTTAGCTGATTATTATCAATAAAAAGTTTGTGAATGTTTATTCAAAACCAGCCAAGGAGTCCAGTTCGCTTTGTTGCGTCTTCAAATACTTTGTAAAGGATTCCCATTCATCTTTAAAGTCACAGTTATCCTTGCCCCGAAGCTTGTATGTCAGTTTTGCCAGTTCTGTATAGTCCATCAATTTTTCTTGTCATGATTCTTTAGTTGGGGTTTCTTCAGTCTTCCATCCTTGTGCTATTAGAACTCTTGCGGCTGTTGTCGCGTACATGAAGATGTTTTTCAGCTTTTTGGCAGATCTTTCCCTACAATCCCTAATAAATATGCTTCAGGTTTTTTAACAAATGTTAAATGGAACATTTTCTTCAATTCGTTGTATATCATTTCCCAATTTTTTAAAATTACCTTACAATCCCACCACATGTGATAAAATGTCCCCTCCTTTTCCTTACACTTCCAACATATATTTGAACTAGTTTTGTACATTTTCTCTAACTGCACTGGTGTTGTGTACCATCTGTACATCATCTTCATGTAATTCTCCTTCAATTGGGAACAATCTATAAATTTTAAGTCAGTTTTCCATAATTTTTCCCAATCTTCCATCATAATATTGTGACCTACATCTTGTGCCCATTTGATCATAAGAGAGCAAATAGATTTAAATGATCCAGGGTTCCTAATATTGTCTAGATCAGGGATAGCCATCATGGTGCACTCTAGACATCATTGGACTCAGCTCCCATCAACTGCATCCACCATGGCTCAATGGTCGGGAATGGTAGGGTAAACAAAGCTCATCTGGCAACCAACTTGTTCAGCTGGTTATAGAATCATAGGAATATAGAACTGTAGAGTTGGAAGGGACCATGCGGTCATCTAGTCCAACCCCCTTGCAATGCGGGAATCTTTTGCCCAACGTGGGGCTTGCACCCACAACCCTGAGATTAAGAGTCTCATGCTCTGCCACCTGCTTACAACTTTACTTTTTGTATGTTAATTTTGTCAGTAACGCTGCCTCCCCCCCCCTCAACCAGTCTGTTCTGGCTGGGGAGTTTTACTCAGTCCCTAATTTTGTGACTTTCGCGTTGCTGGTGAAGACCTTCCTTGTAAAACATAGACAGCATACCGTATTTTTTGCTCTATAGGACACACTTTTCCCCCTTCAAAAATTAAGGGGAAATGTGTGTGCATCTTATGGAGCGAATGTAGGCTCCTTGGCTTCAGCGATAGGAACGCGAAGCCTCTGAAGCGCAGAGGGAGAGCTCCCCCCGCGCTCCGGAGGCTTTGCGTTGCTTTCGCTGAAGCCGCCTGAAGCCCCTGGAGCGCAGGGAACCCCCGCTGTGCTCTGGGGGCTTCAGGCAGCAATCTGCAAGCCTTCCGAGTGCAGCAGGAGTTCCCGCCGTGCTTCGAAGGCTTGCGGATAGCCGCCTGGAGAGTGAGAGGGGTCGGTGCACACCGATCCCACTTGCTCTCTAGGCTTCGCTTCGCTGGAGAGGCGCTGCACAGTTTTCCCTCTCTGCGCAGCGCCCCTTCAGCGAAGCGGGAGGAGAAATGGAAGGGGCTCCGTTTCTCCTGCCTCTTCGCTAAAGGGGCGCTGAGCAGAGGGGGGAGAATCCCCCCCGTTTCCCCCCTCCTATGGAGCAAAAAATACGGTACTTTCTGTATTCTGGATTCATGCGAATCCAATATGAGGACTGTGGTAGATGGGAGTTTGCCTCAGACGTTTGGCTGAACAAACAGTACATATATTTTGACTACAGACAGCATCTTAGGATCCCTGTAACTCCAGTGTTGTTTTTTTTAAAGGATGTTCATCTCGGTGGTAGACTATTTCTTGTGCCCTGACAACAACGTAAGTGCTCATCTCTCTTATCTGTCTACCTGCTGGGGTCAGAGCCTGAATAGGGGAGCCTCCTCTGCAGTGGCCAGCATGACGCTGTGGAGCTTCCATCCCAAAATTAGCATCGCTGAAGTGTTGGTGCTGACCTTTAAAGCCCAGTATACCTGAAGGAGCATCTCCACCCCCATTGTTCAGACTGAGTTCCAGCTCCAAGGGCCTTCTGGCAGTTCCCTCACTGTGAGAAGTGACGCTCCAGGGAACCAGGCAGAGGGCCTTCTCGGTAGTGGCATCCTACCATCAGATGTTAAGGAAATAAACAACTGTCTGACTTTTAGAAGACATCCGAAGGCAGCTCTGTTTAGGGAAGTTTTTAATGTTTGAGATTTTATTATTTTTTATATTTTGCTGGAAGCTGCCCAGAGTGGCTGGGGAAACCCAGCCAGATGGGCAGAGTATAAATAAATTACTGTATTTTTCGCTCTAAAAGACACACTTTTTCCCTCCTAAAAAGTAAGGGGAAATGTGTGTGAGTCTTATGGAGTGAATGCAGGCTTCAGCGAAAGCAACGCGAAGCCTCCGGAGCGCAGGGGGTGCTCTCGCTGCGCTCCGGAGGCTTCGCGTTGCTTTCGCTGAAGCCAGAAGAGCAAGAGGGGTCGGTTCGCACCGACCCCTCTTGCTCTCCTGGCTTCGCTTTGCTGGAGAGGCACTGCGCAGCTTACCCTCCCTGTGCAGTGCCCCTTCGGCGAAGTGGGAGGAGAAATGGAAGGGGCTCCGTTTCTCCTGCCGCTTTGCTGAAGGGGCGCTGTGCAGAGAGGGGGAGAATTTATTTTCTTCTTCTCCCCCTCTAAAACAACGTGCGTCCTTGAGTGTTAAAATGATGTGGCTTTAGAAAGTAAGTGGATTACAGCTGTAAAGATCAAGTTAAAAGAAAAGAAAGGTTAACAATTAGATAAAATTAAGGGTGAGGATTTGCTGAACTAAATATTTGAAATTGGAATGCAGAAAGGGGAGGTATGAGGAGGTCGGTGAAGTAAGTTTAAGAAAATAAGGGTTTGAAATTATACTTGTTTTTTCTTGTTTGTGTTTGTTTTGTATTGTTTGATTATATAATTTGTGAAACTTTAATAAATATTTTATAAAAAAAAAATAAAACAACGTGCGTCCTATGGTTGGGTGCATCTTATAGAGCAAAAAATACAGTATTATTATTATTATTATTATTACTGCCTGGATGGGGATTGGTCAGGACAAGACAGCAGTGAGGCTGGGGCTGCACAGGTGTACCAGTAGAGTCAAAACAGTTGTCCTGCTGGGGCAGATGTAGAGCCCTCGCCTTGCTACTCCCTCACCCAGAGCAGCTTAGTGACACTGCTGTATGGTGAGGGCATCTCTGCCCTAGCACACAGGCTGCCACAGAGCCACCTGCGATCTGTGTACATGGCCTTTTGGCCTACAGAGGAAAGCTGTGGTAGAAATCTAAGGCCTGTGAAAGAACCACCACTGTGTGTGAGAGGACAAGCGCCATGGATGATTCCTTCAGTCCAGGAATTACCGTATTTTTCACCCTATAGGACGCACTTTTTCCCCTCCAAAAATGAAGGGGAAATGTGTGTGCGTCCTATGGGGCGAATGCAGGCCTTCGCTGAAGCCTGGAGAGCGAGAGGGGTCGGTGCGCACCGACCCCTCTCGCTCTCCAGGCTTCACGGACCTCTCCACAAGCAGCGGGAGCGCTCCCGCTGCTTGCGGAGAGTTGCCTGCATGCCGAAGCCTGTGCGCGCTGAGATCAGCGCGTCCAGGCTTCGTGGACCTCTCCGCAAGCAGCGGGAGCCAGCGCTGGGCTCCCACGGCTTGCAGAGAGCTGCCTGTTTGGGGGCTGGGCTCGGGGGAAGCTCGGGCCTCCCCCGCCCCAGCCCCGCGCCTGGGGAAAAAAATAATTCCGCCCCTTTATTTCCCCCCCCCAAAAAAAAACTAGGTGCGCCTTATGGGACGGTGCGTCCTATAGGGCGAAAAATACGGTAGATGCCTCCAAACGTTTGGGAAGGAAGAAGAATGGAGACACGATTCAGGTCCTCAGAACCATGGACAGGGCACAAGAAAGCAGGGCCAAGACTTAGAAGGCTTTCAACAGAGGACACCCTGCCCTGAAGTCACTGAGAAGGAATGGAAATGCTTATGGCCCTCCGAGTTTTCTCAGGCTTCTCTGGAGCTACCAGGGAGCTTTTGCATCCAAGCCATGGGGCTTTGCTGCTGAACTGCAGCCCTGCCTGAAAAGAATTCAGAAATCAAGGCCCATGTCTGCCCTCTTGGCAGTAGATGAAGCACAAAATCCAGTAAGCCTGGGACCGTTGATTCCTAGACTGAAGATACTTGACAAAAGTACTTGGTTTAGAAAGGATAAAGGTAAAGGGAGCCCTGACCATTAGGTCCAGTCGTGACCGACTCTGGGGTTGCAGCGCTCATCTCGTTTTATTGGCCGAGGGAGCCGGCGTACAGCTTCCAGGTCATGTGGCCAGCATGACTAAGCCGCTTCTGGCGAACCAGAGCAGTGCACGGAAACGCCGTTTACCTTCCTGCCGGAGCGGTACCTATTTATCTACTTGCACTGGTGTGCTTTCGAACTGCTAGGTTGGCAGGAGCAGGGACTGAGCAACGGGAGCTCACCCCATCGCGGGGATTTGAACTGCCGACCTTCTGATCGGCAAGTCCTAGGCTCTGGTTTAACCCACAGCGCCACCCACGTCCCTTTTTTATATAGGATACATGGCTGTGAAATAGGCAGAAGGGGGCATGGCTCACTGTACAAGACCTACAAGGGGCATCTACAACGAAATGTTGCAGTGTGTTCTGCTTGTCAGGGTTCCAGCCCTGCTTTCTTCTAGTACACGCCATTCCATTTCTGCTCCTCCTGACCTCATGGCTACTGAAAATACGCAGTTCGTATTGGCCTGGTGGGTTGCCCCCTTAAAACGTCCTCCATAGCAACTTACACTTCTGCAAGCATTGTGGCTTTCCTGTGCACCCTCCTATCTCCTCCTTCTTTCTCCCTAATACCATTTTGGCAATAATAATAATAATAATAATAATAATAATAATAATTTATTTGTACCCCGCCCATCTGGCTGGGTTTCCCCAGCCACTCTGGGCGGCTTCCAACAAAGACCAAAAATACACTAAAATGTCACACATTAAAAACTACCCTGAACAGGGCTGCCTTCAGATGTCTTCTGAATGTTAGGTAGTTGTTTATCTCTTTGACATCTGATGGGAGGGTGTTCCACAGGGCAGGTGCCACTACCGAGAAGGCCCTCTGCCTGGTTCCCTGTAACTTGACTTCTTGCAGCGAGGGAACCGTCAGAAGGCCCTCGGCGCTGGATCTCAGTGTCCGGGCTGAACGATGGAGGTGGAGACACTTCTTCAGTTATACTGGACCGAGGCCATTTAGGGCTTTAAAGGTCAGCACCAACACTTTGAATTGTGCTCAGAAACGTACTCGGTTGTGCTCGGAATTGGTTGATGCCATGAGCAGGAGATAGTTAGCGGTGTTAGTGCGTGTGATGTGTGGCTGTGTCAAGGGTGAATGCTGATTGGATGCTGTCAGCGAGCGTTGACACTATTGGTTGCTTCTGAGTCACATGCGATAGGAAGCGTATGTCATGCAGTCCCCCCTAAAAGCTAAACAATTATTGGCACCCCCCTGAAAAAGGTCAACAACTCTGGGCAACCTCCCCTCATTATTTTTCAGTATATATATTTGTATGTGCGCATGCAGACAATCATTATTATCCCACTTTAAGTTTCCGCGTTGCGGTTTGAATCGCTGTGAGGGAGTGAGCTCCCGTTCCTCGGTCCCAGCTCCTGCCAACCTAGCAGTTCGAAAGCACGTCAAAGTGCAAGTAGATAAATAGGTACCGCTCCGGCGGGAAGGTAAACAGTATTTCCATGTGCTGCTCTGGTTCACCAGAAGCGGCTTAGTCATGCTGGCCACATGACCTGGAAGCTGTCTGCGGACAAACGTCGGCTCCCTCAAACAATAAAGCGACACACACACACACACACACACACACACACACACACACAGGCTCCAGTATTTAGGAAGTCAACCCAAATGGCAGAGTGCGTTGATCTTAGTTATGATCTTGATTCTGCCCTTCAGGACAAGACAGGCTTAATAACTTAAGCTGAGCTTTCAGGGTATATGACAGGTGGTGTAATGTTTGCCTTTGGTAATTCTGCTTCTTTTTTTTTTTGCCTAGTTTTTGGGTGAATATGACAACCTCATAAAGGGCTGGCCTTCCTTGCTGTGCTATCTTTTCCTTCTAGGCCAATTTGTTCGCATTTTTGTGAAAGCCATAATAGTCCGTTGTCGGCGTGACTCCGTAAATGTGAGTATTTTGTGATAATCACATTTTCCTATTGCAATTATTTTGAAAACAAAAACATTTCTCCTGCCTTCTGAATTCTGTACATTGCTGAAAATGGCAGTTAACTGTTCCATGAAATAAGTACAGCTCTATCAATGCTTTACATTTTTCATTTGCTTATTTTGACCATTCTCTGTTTAAATTCAGCATTATTAGTACAATGGTAACTCGGTTTACATGACCCGGAAGCTGTACGCTGGCTCCCTCGGCCAATAAAGCGAGATGAGCGCCGCAACCCCAGAGTCGGTCACGACTGGACCTAATGGTCAGGGGTCCCTTTACCTTTACCTAACTCGGGTTACAGACACTTCAGGTTACAGACACTTTGGGTTACAAACTCTGTTAAGCAGGAAGTGGTTGCTCCAGGTTAAGAACTTGCTCCAGGATAAGAATGGAAATCACGTGCTAGCGGCAGCAGGAGGCCCCATTAGCGAAAGCACGCCTCAGGTTAAGAACAGTTTCAGGTTAAGAACGGACCTCTGGAACGAATTAAGTTCTTAACCCAAGGTACTACTGTATTATTATTGACATTTCTTAGTAGTTTTTTTTTGTTTTTTACAAAGAAGGCCTCAAAAGTGACTTAACAAGATAGAACACAACAGCTAAAAAAACACAACACTAAACAAGAAAACTAAAACAATGTATAATATAAAATACCAAAAATGCTCATCCAATAACATCATAATAATACAGCCGTACCTTGGAAGTCGAATGGAATCCATTCCTGAAGTCTGTTTGACTTCCAAAACGTTCGAAAACCAAAGCACGGCTTCCAATTGGCTGCAGGAAGCTCCTGCAGCCAATCGGAAACCATGGAAGCCCCGTCGGATGTCCGACTTCCAAAACAGTGTTCAAAAACCAGAATAGTCACTTCCGGGTTTTGATCGTTCAGGAGCCAAAACGTTCGAGAACTAGGCTATTCGACTTCCAAGTTACAACTGTAATGACAAATCCTAGCCCCACCCCAATAGATGAGCATCATCATGGAGGCCAGCTTAGTCCCCAAAGGCCTGAGTGAATAAAAAGATCTTAGCTTAGCATCTTAAAAATGGATAATGATGGTCGCAGGCATGCTTCCTTGGAGAAAAAGCCACTTCCGAGCTAGGGAGGAGGTAGGGTTGCGGGCTTCACACTCCTTCCCCACACTCGTGCATGGCCTAGCAGCTGCATTTACCGTATTTTTCGCCCTATAGGACGCACTTTTTCCCCTCCAAAAATGAAGGGGAAATCTGGGTGCGTCCTATGGGGCGAATGCAGGCTTTTGCTGAAGCTTGGAGAGCGAGAGGGGTTGGTGCGCACCCGGAGCATTGGGCGTCCTGAAAGCAGAGTGCCCGGCGCTTCGGGAACACATCCGCAGCCTAGGCAGCCCTGCGGGAGGTCCCGCAGGGATGTCTAGGCTGCGGATAGCAGAGCGCCCCTCGCGTCGGGCAGACATCCGCAGCGTGGGGAGCCTTGCAGGAGTTCCCCGCAAGGCTTCCCACACTGCGGATAGCAGCCTGCCGCCCAGCGTGAGGGGCGCCCTGAAGCAGAGGGCCCCCCGCGCCCGGCAGACATCCGCAGCGTGGGTAGCCTTGCAGGAGTTCCCCGCAAAGCTCCCCACACTGCGGATAGCAGCCTGCTGCCCAGCGTGAGGGACACCCTGAAGCAGAGCACCCCTCGCGCCGGGCAGACATGCCAGCTCCACAAGCTCGGGGAACAGCAGGGAGGCGCAGCGCCGCCATCCCGCTGTTCCTCGACCTGGTTCGGTTTCCCCGACCTGCTTTTGGGGGGGAAATAAAGGAATTCCCCCCCTTTATTTCCCCCCCAAAAAACTAGGGGCGTCCTATGGGACGGAGCGTCCTATGGGACGAAAAATACGGTAGGTCCGGCACGGCCGAGAAACCCCCTCTTTGCTATGCTGCAGCCAGACAGGTTTTTTCGGATCCTCTGCATTCTCCCTGGAACCTTTTTCTTTGGATTTCTTGAGGATTTTCGGCATTAGATCGTGGCTGTTCGGGTGTCCTTGCTAGCCTTGCACGTTGGACCTGCTGTCCGAAAGCTGCGATCGCCGCCGCACAGTCTCGTCGCTCCTGGGCTTCACCTCAGTAGGCAGCAGCTGGTGGCAAAGGCTTCCATTTCTGAGGCTAAATAAAAAGAGCTGAAATTACTTGGGGGTTTTCCTTCGCAGGCTTGCCTCAGCTGGCAGCCCAAGAAGCCGGAGTTGCTCCACCCATGCCCCAACTTCCTTGTAAAGTTGTGGCCTAATTCGACCCACTAACCCGAATTTTATTTATTTCGGAGGAGGGAGGCGGGAACTCGCCAGGCAACATTCCTCAGATGGGGGGCCTTGGTCCTTGTCACAACCCTCCGCACCTCCCTCCAATGAAGCACACAGAGAATGGCCTCTGATGAAGATTACTGTGCTGGACCCATCTGGACTGTTTTTTAGGAGCAAAACTGTAACGTTCCAAATATTTTGGGGAGACTTGTCAGTCAGCTCTTGAAATCCTGTGTCACCAACCCTACCTCTCCAGTCGTAAACCCCTCTGTGGTCTCTTAGTTCTCCACAGCCTTCCTAATTACACAGTGAACTAAAACGGCTACCATTTTGTAGCTATCGCTTATAAAGAGGTGGATCCATTTGTTGCTTCCTTGTTTGCAAAGTGTGGAATCCTGATGAATCCTCATTTGGCTGGCTTTTGCTTCTTTTGGGCCAGATTCTTGGGCTCTGAGCAAGAAAACACCCCAGA
Organism: Podarcis liolepis; assembly: GCF_965112155.1. Classification (NCBI taxonomy): domain Eukaryota; kingdom Metazoa; phylum Chordata; class Lepidosauria; order Squamata; family Lacertidae; genus Podarcis; species Podarcis liolepis. The sequence continues at coordinate 37,097,076 of NC_139571.1, forward strand.
CATATTGCAGTGCCTGCTCTGTTCCTGCACAACAAGCCGGGTGGGATGCGCCCTATGTGCTTGCCCTGTGGACATAGGATGTCCTCACATAGTTTGGTCCCCCCCTCCAAAGTAAACACAGATTAACACATCAAATAAATAGGCTTAAACATTCCTATGTATGTATTACAACTATGGGGACCATTGGTGGGGTGTAGGTGGGTTCCCACGAGGCAAAACACGGTGATAACAGCAAGAACTTTTATTGAACTAACAGAACTGGACAACAGGGGCAAAGCAACTGCTTATACAGTGGTACCTCTGGTTACGAACTTAATTCGTTCCGGAGGTCCGTTCTTAACCTGAAACCATTCTTAACCTGAGGTACCACTTTAGCTAATGGGGCCTCCTGCTTCCACCGCACCGCCAGCAAGCGATTTCTGTTCTCAACCTGAGGTAAACTTCTTAACCCGAGGTACTACTTCTGGGTTAGTGGAGTCTGTAACCCGAAGTGTTTGTAACCCAAGGTGTTTGTAACCCGAGGTACCACTGTATACATTTCTGAAGGTCTGGGCCACTCCCACCATGATTGGCTGTCTAAACTTACAAGCTGCGAATCATAACTCAGAGTTTAAGGGCCAATGGCAGAGGCCCAAATCCTGAAATGTTCTGTGATTGGATATCATGCATCGAATCAGAACACAGGAGCTCAGAATCCTTAGTCCACACTCAAGCTCAGGCAAACAAAGACCACTGAATACATAATAATTGGTATTGCTAAATTGCAATACCCATAAGCCCTAGCAAACATTGCCACAAACATGGCCACAAGGCAACCTTTGGTGGGCCAGAGCTCTGGCACACCTGCTGTATCGGATTCAGCCCAAGAATAGCACATCTGTAATTACAGAATCCCGCAACTCTTAAATGAAATTTTTGGAATCGTACATAATTCTTTCCTTCTTCTTCCTACCCAGGAGGAGACTTCTTTTGTGGAAGCGCATCAGATACTGTATGTCCAGCAATTGCTGAGGAAACCGCTACCGGAGTGAGGAATCGTTCTGTTTTGGGGTCATTCCCCCTTTTGAACTAAAGACAAATGTTCATGCCAGATTTGATGATAATCCCCATCTGAGCAAACTCTCTCTCCAGCTGGGAGGAGTGATCAAACTCCTTCAAAAATTAAGAAGTTGAGTGAAGGAGCTGCCATGGCTTTTCAATAACGGGCCAGTTCCACATGCTCTGAAGAAGCAATGCAGGAAAAGCTTGGGAGAAACAAGCTCAAACCTATTGTTTCCCCGTGCCACTCTCACTATCCGTCATTCTCAGATTTATGTTTGCTGACTTACAGCTACCCTTATATCTGCCACCTACCGTATTTTTCGCCCCATAGGGCGCACCTAGTTTTTTTGGGGGGGAATAAAGAAAAAAAAATTATTTTCCCCCCAGGCGCAGGGCTGGGGTGGGGGAAGCCTGAGCTTCCCCCGACCCCAGCCCCCAGAACAGGCTGCTATCCGCAAGCCCGAACCCTGGGGTGTGCTGAGCTCAGCGCCCCCAGGCTTCTGGGTGCAGGCAGCTCTCCGCAAGCTGTGGGAGAGCTGCGTGACTTTGTGCAGCTCTCCCATGGCTTGCGGAGAGCTGCGCGAAGCCCGAAGCCTGGGGTGTGCTGAGCTCAGTGCGCCCCAAGCTTCTGGGTGCAGGCGAAGTCGCGCAGCTCTTCCACGGCTTGCGCATAGCTTCCTGAAGCCTGGAGAGTGAGAGGAGTCGGTGCGCACCAACCCCTCTCGCTCTCCAGGCTTCAGCGAAAGCCTGCATTCGCCCCATAGGACGCACACACATTTCCCCTTCATTTTTGGAGGGGAAAAAGTGCGTCCTATAGGGCGAAAAATACGGTACCTATACAGTGGTGCCTCGCAAGACGAAAAGAATCCGTTCTGTGATTCTCTTCATCTAGCGTTTTTTTCGTCTTGCGAAGCAAGCCCATTGACGGATTAGCGGATTAGCGCTATTAGCGGCTTTTAGCGGCTTATTAGCTTATCGGATCAGCTGATAAGCGGTTTAGCGGCTTAGAAAAAGGGGGGGAGGAAAAAAACCCCACAGGAACTCGCAAGACCTTTTCGTCTTGCGAAGCAAGCCCATAGGAAATTTGTTTTGCAATGCACTCCCAAAACGGAAAACTCTTTCGTCTAGCGAGTTTTCCGTCTTGCGAGGCATTCGTCTTGCGGGGCACCACTGTACAGGAGACACCAGTAAGGCCCAGATCACACCCTGAAAAAACATATGGATGAGAGTCTTCCTCTGGGCATTTGAACTTTTGCTAAGTGTCAGGGACTGGGCAGAGGAGGAGTGTTGCCCCCTCCCCCATGGCTTCCCCACCCTGACCCTTCCAGGGAGGAGGGAGAGGAATACAGTTCAGAATTACAACAGGGGCTTGAAGGACGTTACGGCTCAGAGGCAGATGAGGGGGAAAGTTGGGAAATAATGGGACAGGAGGAGGAGGAAGCCATAGGGGAGGGGGCAACAGTTGACACAGTGTCTTTAGAAAGCATTCCAGACCCCCCCTCCTAGAACCCGGCGAGCCTTGAAAGTAGGAGAGCAAAGAGCTCAAAAGCAGAGGACACATAGCAGCACATATAGAAGTGACCAATGAGGAGGTGGGAGAGACAGGGGATGGAGAGTCACTCGGGACAATGCCATTATTCAAGAGGCTGGGTTCTATAGCCTCTCTCTCTAAATATTGAATAAAAAGAGGATGGTAAGAAACTGTGCTGATCCCGTGGGTTACCCGAGAGGTGAGGTCCAAGTCTGGTCCATGGTCAAAGGTGCAATGTGGAGGCAGTCCGTAGTAGCTGAAGCTTGGTACAGGGCAGGGAGTTGGGTGAAGTCAGGAACAGGCATGCAAGCAGAAAGCCAGGGCAGGGCAGGAGCTCAGGCAGGAAAGCAGGACAGGGTTCAGGCAGGAGCTAGCAACCAACAATGTTGCTCCCATAACCTGGGACTGGGGCTGGCTGGCTTTTATCTGCCCCGAGGCATAGGGCGGCCCCGATCCTCTGGTGCCTTGGCTCTCCTGGCCTGGAGGCGAGCACTCCTCCTGCGGGAACTTAGTTCCCTCCGCCTCTCTGCCCTGAGCCTCTGCAGCTCAGGAGAGGCTGGAGGGTTACCGGACCCAGAAGCAACCTCAGCTTCCCCTGACGGGGCTGAGAGTGGAGCACCTGCAGGCAATGGGTCCTCCATCACTTCAGGGGCCAGAGAAGACTCAGCTGGTGCCTGCACCTGAGGATCCAGCACAGGTGAGGACCCTTCAGGCTCATGCCCCAGCCCCGGCTCAGCTGGTTCTGGAGGCAGGGACTCCTGTGCAGGCTGGGATCCCTCAGGTTCAGCCTCCGAGTCCGAATCCCAGGCCATCACACCAACATTCCCTTGTCTTTGTACATTCCTGGCAACCAGCCGGGAGTCGCTGAGTAAGCCGCCTGACACTAAGAGAGGAAAGGGACTCCCACTAGCATTCAGAACATTCTGCAAGGCAGAGGAGGCTATCGATCACCCTTTTGCCTTTTCTAAGTCATCACTCAGTTCATACAATGTATATGCAGTAAGGATTTGTCAGCAGGGTGTCTGTGTGCCTCTGGCTTCCTGGCAGTGATCATGTACCAGACAGACAGAGAGAGAGGTTTGGGGAGTAAAGCTACAATGCTTGAAATACGTTATGCAAACCAGGGGTGGGGGGTGGCGATAGACAACAAGGAAAGCCTCTTTCCCCTCACTGAGGAGTGTCCTTTTAGTAACTGCTTGTTGGTAAAGTACACTGCTTCCTGCTTCTTCTCCAAGTTCAATATAAGTATGAGCTAGCATGCATGTTTTCTTCTTGGCTCCATGGAAAACAAATACAGTGGTCCCTCGGTTTTCGAACGTAATCCATTCCGGAATACCGTTCGACTTCCAAAATGTTCGAAAACCAAAGCGGCTACTTCTGGAAGCATTTACTTATGGAAAACTCAATACGGAAGCCGCGTGGCACATTCGACTTCCGAAAAGCATTCGAAAACTGAAGCAGTTACTTCTGGGTTTTTGGCGTTTGAAAACTGAAACGTTTGACTTCTGAGACGTTCAAAAACCGAGGTACCACTGTACATACAACCATTTTGTTTGCCGTGAGTAATAAACCATACATTTTCCTTACTCTTCCAACCAGCAGTCTTGCCAGGCTACTAATTTCTGCAGTAAGTTTACCAAACTCCAACAAGGGGGCCATGGTGGGCAGTTTGGTCCGAACACACCAGTGAACCCATTCTAGCAACCCTGCAAATTTCCCTGCCCAGCACAAACCTTGTCCCTCGCACTTCTGGTACACAGCAGTGTTGTCAGGGTGTGTGTGTGTGTGTGTTCACCTCTGCTCCTCCTCACTGGCCACATCTGCATTTTGTGTACTGACAGGCCAACTCAGAAATCCTGGATTAGGAGGAAGATGTATCAATGGGACCCTTACTTTCGATTCCCAAGCAGAATGATTGCCACCGCTGTCCTTCTCTTTGTCTCCCTTTATACAGTAAGTAAAGGAGCTGCATGACCTCATTCCCTGAGCTGGCAAAGCGTAGCTGCTTCTCTTAAATTCTTCAGTAGCTGTGCTAGAGCCTAGTCTCCGTGTGTTGGAGACCAGATTAAATAATGGATGTCTGCAGGGCCGGATTCACCGTATTTTTCGCTCTATAAGACGCACCAGACCACAAGACGCACCTAGTTTTTGAAGGAGGAAAACAAGAAAAAAAAATATTCTGAATCTCAGAAGCCAGAACAGCAAGAGGGATCGCTGCGCAGTGAAAGCAGCAATCCCTCTTGCTGTTCTGGCTTCTGGGATAGCTGCGCAGCCTGCATTCGCTCCATAAGATGCACACACATTTCCCCTTACTTTTTAGGAGGGGAAAAGTGAGTCTTATAGAGCAAAAAATACGGTAGGTTTGATGAGGCCCTAAGCTACTGAAGGTAATGGGGCCCTTTATATGTCCAGCTGTATTTTGTCTACAACAAATCGTCACTGTTTTTTTGTGTTGAATATATGCTATATGGTAATTTATGGGCCTAATAGGTATCTCAAGCCATTTGCACAAAAAATAGGAGCCTACACAACACAAAACACTGCTGCTGTATGTGGGTTTTATTTTATTTGGTTTTTTTTATCTTATATTCTGGAAATGTACATCCAGGTTTTTTTCCCTTTAATTTTTTGGGAGGCCCTAAGCTATAGCTTGTTTAAGGGGGACATGGGTGGTGCTGTGGGTTAAACCACAGAGCCTAGGACTTGCCGATCAGAAGGTCGGCGGTTCGAATCCTCGCAATGGGGTGAGCTCCCGTTGCTCGGTCCCTGCTCCTGCCAACCTAGCAGTTCGAAAGCATGTCAAAGTGCAAGTAGATAAATAGGTACTGCTCCAGCGGGAAGGTAAACGGTGTTTCCGTGTGCTGCTCTGGTTCTCCAGAAGCAGCTTAGTCCTGCTGGCCACATGACCTGGAAGCTGTACACTGGCTCCCTCGGCCAGTAAGGCGAGATGAGCGCCGCAACCCCAGAATCAGTCACGACTAGACCTAATAGTTAGGGGTCCTTTTAAGCTATAGCTTGTTTAGCTTATACGTAAATCTGGCACTGAAGCTAAGGGTGGCGGCGGCGATGTGCTTGGTGCCAGTCTAGTCTTTTTTAAAAAATAAAGTTGATTGGCATAAAAACATACAGAATACAATAAAAATGATGGATATTGTGAATAAAAATATATGTGAAGTTAGAAAAATTAAAACAGATTCAGAGAAGGGCTAACCCCCCCTCAAGAAACTACTGAAAAGACAGTGCTGTATTCAATTGTTGCATATGAGAAGAAAGGTAAAAGGTAAAGGGACCCCTGACCATTAGGTCCAGTTGTGGCCGACTCTGGGGTTGTGGCGCTCATCTCGCTTTATTGGCCGAGGGAGCCGGCGTACAGCTTCCGGGTCATGTGGCCAGCATGACTAAGCCGCTTCTGGCGAACCAGAGCAGTGCACGGAAACACCGTTTACCTCCCTGCCGGAGCGGTACCTATTTATCTACTTGCACTTGACATGCTTTCGAACTGCTAGGTTGGCAGGAGCAGGGACCGAGCAACGGGAGCTCACCCCATTGCGGGGATTCAAACCACCGACCTTCTGATTGGCAAGCCCTAGGCTCTGTGGTTTAACCCACAGCGCCACCTGCGTCCCAATGAGAAGAAAAGGGTGGGTCAATTCTAAGGGCAGGGGTGTGTGCCTGGTGCCAGCCTAGTCTTCAACTTATTCTATATTCCTTACAATGGCTGCATCTGCACATAACCAGAAGCCATGGTTTTTAGTGCTGTGTGGCTGGGCTGCAGTGATTCTGAGCAAAGTGTTGGGCTTGCATGCTCCTCCCACCCTGTCCTCCTCGCATTTGGATGGGTGGAAGACTTCTGCAGTATTTTGCTTCACTTTCAAAGAATATCAGTCTGTTGTGATGTACCAACCAGGGATCCTGGCTTGAAACAGGCTCTGGTTTGTTAAACAAACCAGCTGTGTAATTCCATAGTTTGAAGCTGGCCTGTTTTGAAACAAGTTGTGGGAATGTGTCCATGTAGCACTAAAGCATAGTTTGACATTATAAGCAAATGCAGTAGGTGCTTCCAAAATAAATAAATCATTGTTTTAATAGCTCCATTTCCTTTCCTTCTCAAATCAGTCGAGAAGCACTAAATCACAGTCCTAGGCTGGATCTAGACACATCAAAAAATGTTGAAGGATGCCATCTGGTGTCAGTATTATAATGCATTTAAAACACCTTTCCCTCCCTATTTTCTTCACTAATGTAGCTGAGTCCCTAGTGACATTAATTGCACAAGTTAAAGACCACCCTATATCTTCCTTTATATCATTCAGCAGAGAGACATAACGATTTCTGAATAGTTTCTTGGTCCTTTGTCATTTCTAGGTACAGTTGTACCTTGGAAGTTGAACGGAATCCGTTCTGGAAGTCCATTTGACTTCCAAAACGTTCGGAAACCAAAGCATGGCTTCTGATTGGCTGCAGGAAGCTCCTGCAGCCAGTCGGAAGCTGCGGAAGCCCCGACGGATGTTTGGCTTCCAAAGAATGTTCACAAACCAGAACACTCACTTCCGGGTTTGCTGTGTTAGGGAGCCAAAACGTTCAACTCACAAGGAGTTCTGGATGCAAGGTATGACTGTATATTAATAACCAGTTACAGTGGTACCTTGGGTTACAGACACTTCAGGTTACAGACTCCGCTAACCCAGAAATAGTACCTCGGGTTAAGAACTTTGCTTCAGGATGAGAACAGAAATTGTGCAGCAGTGGCAGCAGGAGGCCCCATTAGCTAAAGTGGTGCTTCAGGTTAAGAACAGTTTCAGGTTAAGAATGGACCTCCAGAACGAATTAAGTTCTTAACCCGAGGTACCACTGTATTATTTTTATTTCAGAAAAGCATAATACGTTGTTTTATCCTATCATTTTTCTTTGGAGATAGCCACTGTTGTTGTCTTCATCTTCTGTGTATCCTCCAGTTTGTTGTAGGTGAATTTATTGTATCCAAGTTTTTTTTCGACATGCTAAAAAATCTTAAAACATTGCTAGACCACCTGCTTCAATCTTCTCCTGGCGAATTAGAAGAAACCATGGCCTTTTCCAAGTCTTTTGGAGAATTCAATACCGTTGTAGAAGGTAGGGGGAAAGTTTTGCATCCTAAATCTAACTATTGTATTATTTGGAGGAGGACCTGCTGGGGCTAGACAGACAGAGGGTATTATATGAATCCAAAGAATCTATATTTGCATCAGCCACTAGCCATAACAACAAAACAAAACAAAACAAAACAAAACAAAACAAAATGGACTGAAGATAAAGGCAAAAACTTAACTATACAAAATACCGTATTTTTCGCTCTATAAGACGCACCAGACCACAAGACGCACCTAGTTTTTGGAGGAGGAAAACAAGAAAAAAATATATTCTGAATCTCAGAAGCCAGAATAGCAAGAGGGATTGCTGCGCAGCGAAAGCAGCAATCCCTCTTGTTGTTCTGGCTTCTGAGATAGCTGCGCAGCCTGCATTCGCTCCATAAGACGCACACACATTTCCCCTTACTTTTTAGGAGGGGAAAAGTGAGTCTTATAGAGCAAAAAATACAGTACATTTTGGAGGTTTCAATCAATAACCAAATAATATATCTTATTCTAATTGACCCTGCTAAAAACCTTGCAGTTTTTGCTGTTGCCTGATCATCTTGATCTGCTAAAAAAAAAAGGTCATAGTAGCTGAGCGACCCAGCATGGACAATAGTAGAGGGGTAATAACCTCAGCCATGATTTGGCTCATGGCTCTGAGTTTCTCATCTCTGCTCATGAGCATCGTGGTGCTCTGCTCTGGGAGGGGTGTTCCATGTTCAGAAGTTCAGGTTTCTTCTCTGGATGTTGACGAACCCTGGCGCTTTAGCATGGCCAGATCTCAACGTAAAAAGTTTTCATGTGGTGTATCCATTTAAGTTCTTGCCCTTCCAAATCTACCCTGAGCAGTTCACAAGCGAAGAACGAAGAAGAGGTTTAAAGCAAGGATACATGTTTATCCCAATATGATTAAAAGGCAGGTGTTGTAGCACATCAGAGTTTCAGTACAGTACAGATGTTTAGAAGATCAGTGATAAGCACATGTTTTGCATTGTTTGTTTTCAAACTGAAAGTGTTCCTGGCATGGCTAAGTCAGTTCATATTTTCCAATGTGTTCAAAGAATATTGTATGGATTGTGTCTTTTTGCTTGTTTCACAGGTGTTTGGATTTGCACAACCGTTACTTCCTCTGTCATGAGTGTTGCTTACGTACTGTTAATGTTAGCCTGCTACAGGTATGGATATGCTGTGGATATCCTAGGGCAAAAGTAATACTGGCAATTGCCTTATCAGGATTTGGGAACGTCCACTGGGCTTGCCCACTCGCACGGGCATTCCCTCTTCCCTTTCAGGTTTGATGATAACTGTGGTTAGCCTGGTTTTCATATGGGCATTTTCACCGGCGACAAACCACGGTTGACAGTGTGGGGTAATAGTGAGCTTGCTATACTGTGGTCTGGGCAAACTGTCGAAAAAGCCAGTGGAGACATAATACTAACCGAAGTTAGTCATCTGTGGCACTGCTGCTTCATCACTCAGTGAAACCGGGTGTTTTCTGCAACCCTGTGGGCCAAGACCCTTGCTAGATCCACAAATGGAGAATGCTTTTTCATTTGGTCTTCCAGTGAAACTGGTCCAACTATTTCCCTGACAAAGCAGCAGGACTTCATGGTACTGTCATAAGCCGATGAAGTTGGATGGAAACTGTGGAGGGTTTTTATATGAAACAATAAATAACTTTTTTTTAAGGTGAACTTGTCCTAGGCAAGAGAGAACTGATTATTCCTGGGGAGTCTGCAACTGAGCTTCTCTTGTGGTGGTGGCATATATGCCAACTCCCTGGGATCCTAGGTGCCCGAGCACCCACAAAATTGCCCATGAAGGGGCTAGGCACCCACAAATTTTGGTGCCAGGGCCATGCACGCCAGTGTGGTGTAGTGGTTAAGGGCAGTAGTCTCGTATTCTGGTGAACTGGGTTCGCGTCTCCGCTCCTCCACATGCAGCTGCTGGGTGACCTTGGGCCAGTCACACTTCTCTGAAGCCTCTCAGCCCCACTCACCTCACAGAGTGTTTGTTGTGGGGGAGGAAGGGAAAGGAGAATGTTAGTCTCTTTGAGACTCCTTAGGGTAGTGATAAAGCGGGATATCAAATCCAAACTCTTCTCTTCTCATGGCCTCCGGCACTCACGGTTGCAGGGGCAAGTTGGCACTTCTGGCTGGTGGTGGCGACACACAAATTTCCTTCTTCTACGCGTGTGATAGATTCTTAGTAGAGAAGTAGCTAATGTGGTGCCCTACAGATGCCGTGGGACTACAATTCCCATCAGTCTAAACCAGCATGTCCAATGGTCAGGGATGATGGGTATTGTAGTCTAACAATATCAGGAGGGCACCACGCTGCTCCTGATTTTAGGTATCTGGCTACTGATGCTAAAATCGAGACTTTCCCCTTCTTGTGTCATACAGATGTTAGAGGAGGTGTGAAGGTAGCCTTCCCTAACCTGGTTGCTTCCACATGTTGTCGGACTACAATTCCTATCACCCCTGGCCATTGGACATGCTGGCTGGGGATGATGGGACCTGCCTTTCAAAAGATCCAGATGTTACCTACTAGAGCAATGCCTTCAAACATTTAAAAAAAATGCTTTCCTCACTAGAAAACACATAAAGAAACTGCGGGCAGGCAAAAAGTGCTACTTTCTGACGGAATCGGAATCGGAAACTGTGCCATCTACTCAATGTGTGGTGAGTTTTTACTCCTAACCTCCTATTTCCACCCCTATATAGGAGTTTTCATTCCTATACCTGAAGGAGCGTCTCCACCCCCGTTCAGCCCGGACACTGAGGTCCAGCTCCGAGGGCCTTCTGGTGGTTCCCTCACTGTGAGGTTACAGGGAACCAGGCAGAGGGCCTTCTCAGTAGTGGCACCCAACCTGTGAAAGGCCCTCCCACCAGATGTCGAAGAGAAAAACAATTACCAGACTTTTAGAAGACATCTGAAGGCAGCCCTGTTTAGGGAAGCTTTTAATGTTTGATGTTTTACAATTTTAATGTGCTGTAGGCTGCCCAGAGTGGCTGGGGAAACCTAGCCAGATGGGCGAGGTATAATAATAATAATAATAATAATAATAATAATAATAATAATATGTCAGGGAACTGCCATCAGCTCAGAGGTGAGAGATGGAAAGGCAATTGTGTTATAGGGAGCTTCCAAAAATCTTGCGAAGCAGTTCCTCTTCCTGCGAGGAGGAAAGCCCCACCAGGGGCCAGGGGATGCTAGGGAGAGCCTCAACACCGACCCTGAGCAAGCCGGAGAGGCGGGAAGTATGCCCCTGCCAGCACCCATTCTGCGCAGTAGGCTTCAGCGCAGGGAGGGACGGAAAAGGTTGGGGGTGACGCAACTTTTATGCTGGGGGAGGTACAAAAACCAACCACTCCCAGATTCTGCTAGCAATTGAGCCAGACATGAACTTATGACGCTCTTCACTGTAAATAGTTTGCACCTAGAATAAAGCCTGGAAAAGACAGGTCGGAGTCTTGCCTGTTTACTCTCAAGCAACCACATCATCATCTGAAATAATAATAATAATAATAATAATAATAATAATAATAATAATAATAATTTATTACTTATACCCCGCCCACTCTGGGCGGCTTCCAACCAGAGATTAAAAATACATTAAAACATCAGTCATTTAAAACTTCCCTAAACAGGACTGCCTTCAGGTGTCTTCTAATCATCAGATAGTTGTTTATTTCCTTGACATCTGATGGGAGGGCATTCCACAGGGCAGGTGCCACCAACGAGAAGGCCCTCTGCCTGGTTCCCTGTAACCTCACTTACCACAATGAGAGAATCACCAGAAGGCCCTCAGAGCTGGACCTCAGTGTGTAGGCTGAACGATGGGGGTGGAGACACTCCTTCAGGTATAGGGCTTTAAGGGTCAGCACCAACACTTGGAATTGTGCTTGGAAACACAATAGTTATATTTATATTTTTTGCTTCCAAATTGTGTTTGTGGCATGCCTGCATAAACGAATCGTCCTTTCTTTTTGTCTTTACATCAACAGCTAGCACTGGGAAGATTCACCGCTTACCAAATCGCATACATAATATGGGGTATGTGATAACTTGTCTCTCGGGCCTTTGGCATAAGTTCATAGGGGGCTGGTGTTACCATCCCTCTCCCCCAATTCCATGTTGACAACTTTTATCTTCCATCCAGGTTACCTGATCATGCATCTGATGCAGTTTGTAGCTGGGATGATTCTTGTGTATGTGATTATTTTGCCCATGGTACATGGTGAATGGGCCAAACTTCTGGACAAGTGGGGAACCGTGATGTAAGTGTCAGTTTTCAGAAGAATAGCTCTCTTTTCTTAAAAATAATAACGGCTTTTTATAATTTGTAAACGAAAAAAAGAAAAGGGCTAACTTCTTTTGTTAATGATTACTTTATAGTATATATTACAGTCATACCTCGGAAGTTGAACACCTTGTGAGTCGAATGTTTTGGCGCCTGAATGCCGCAAACCCGGAAGTGAGTGTTCTGGTTTGCGAACGTTCTTTGGAACCCGAACGTCTGACGCGGGTTCTGTGGGTTCCTGCAGCCAATCAGAAGCCACAATTTGGTTTTTGAATGTTTTGGAAGTCGAATGGACTTCCAGAACAGATTCCGTTCGACTTCTGAGGTACGACTGTATTTTATATAAAGCACTTGAAGGTTTTAACAGCTAAGCACTGTACAGATTCCACTAAACAAATAAAGATTTATTTTTTTTAATTCACTGATGAGAGATTGAGGATTGGAGTGATTGTTCTGTGGCATAGGAGCCAGTTCCTAGGGCCTGAGGTCCCTTTGCTCCCCCACATAAAATATTTGAGGGAGTCAGGTCCCCTTAAAGTTGATGGGCATGTGTTGCGTCTTGTGATTATTTGGGGGGGGGCATGGAGCAGGCCCATTGAAGTTAATGGGCATGCTTATCTTAGGTCAGGACGCGGGTGGCGCTGTGGGTAAAAGCCTCAGCGCCTAGGGCTTGCCGATTGAAAGGTCGGCGGTTCGAATCCCCGCGGCGGGGTGCGCTCCCGTTGCTCAGCCCCAGCGCCTGCCAACCTAGCAGTTCGAAAGCACCCCCGGGTGCAAGTAGATAAATAGGGACAGCTTACTAGTGGGAAGGTAAACGGCATTTCCGTGTGCTGTGCTGGCTCACCAGATGCAGCTTGTCACGCTGGCCACGTGACCCGGAAGTGTCTACGGACAGCGCTGGCCCCCGGCCTCTTGAGTGAGATGGGCGCACAACCCTAGAGTCTGTCAAGACTGGCCCATATGGGCAGGGGTACCTTTACCTTTTTATCTTAGGTCAGGCAGGTCCAAAGTCCATCTCAGGGGCCTAATCCAGCCCGCTGGTTGGTTAAATCCACCCCCTGTGGCAGTTTACTTCCAGGGGTAAAATCCTAAAAAAACCTTAGCAAAAAAGGTCAACAACCCTCGTTGACTCTTTGGTTGGCCCTCACGGCCCTTCACTTCATCAAATCTGGCCCTCTTTGAAAAAAGTTTGTACACCACTGTCTTAGGTTCATTCATTTCAAGTAGGGAGCAGATGGAGCTGTGGTCTAAACCACTGAGCCTCTTGGCCTTGCCAATCAGAAGGTCGGCAGTTCAAATCTGCGACGGAGTGAGCTCCTGTTGCCCTGTCCCAGCTCCTGCCAATCTAGCAGTTCTAAAGCATGCCAGTGCAAGTAGATAAATAGGTACCACTGCGGCGGGAAGGTAAATGGTGTTCTGTGTGCTCTGGTTTTCATCACGGTGTCCCATTGCGCCAGAAGCAGTTTAGTCATGATGGCCACATGACCCGGAAAGCTATCTGTGGACAAACGCTGGCTCCCTCGGCCTGAAAAGCGAGATTAGCGCCGCAACCCCAGAGTCGCCTTTGACTGGACTTAACTGTCTAGAGGGTCCTTTTACATTCATGTCAGTTGGTCTGAGTAGAACTTACCTGAAAACAACTCTTTATCTCCACTTCCTTGCAGTGGTTATAATTTTCTTAAAATAGTTTTATCTTCCTTTTCTGCCTCACAGTCTTTCATTTGTCCTCGTCATGCTTTTGAGGAGGCTGGAGTTGTTTGCAGGTTCTCGAGTCTTTCTTCAGCCGAAGATTTCACCAAAAGACGATCAGAGACCTCTGGCACTTGACAACAGGTTGGTATCAGGGAGTGAGACTATTCCTGGTCTTCAATTCCTTGAATAAAGGTATTCCATTAGGGCATCTAGGAAAATCACGCATGATGGGGAGATGGGAAGTCTCCCTCAGGAGGTTGTGGACTTTCCTTCCTTGGAGGGTTTTAATCAGAGATTTTATGGTCATCATGGATGCTTTTTTTTTTGAGATTCCTGCACTGCAGTGGGTTGGACTAGATGACCCCTGGGTCCCTTCCAACTCTACAATTCTATGAGCTATCCCTGCAGCATGTTATATTTATAAAAAGGCCACCACTGATTATCTGTTTCTTCATTCATTTTTTTTAATGGTGATGAAACTCTTGCTTTCTCCCTTCCCGCAATCTGAAATGTTCCCTCTGCCACAAGATTCTTCTGAACATGTCAATCAGCTCCAAGTTGCAACTCCTTCGAGTCCCTAAACAAACCTTCTATGACACCCGCAGTCCATAGTCTTTTTCAGAACCAGAATTTACCTTTAAACCCATGTTGCAAAATGGCGCCCACCTTTAATCATATATGACTCTCTGTCTCCTCCCTGTTTCCTGTCTCTGCTTGTCTTTTCATATTCTGGTCTGCCTATATTCCTTATTAAAAACCAATAAACCAGGCATAATGAACTTAGTGCTCTTCAGATACTGTTGTACTACAATTCCCATCATCTCTGACCACTGACTATGCTGACTGAGGCTGATGGGAGTTGCTAGTCCAATAATGTCTACTTTGACTCCCTCTGCTGCAAACAAAGGGAATAGCAATGGCGCTGCTTGTGTAATTCAAGTCAAAGTGCTACCCTCTTGTATTCCAAGAGAGGTGATTAATGGGGTGAAATCACTTATGTCTATTTCCCCTTATTTACATGCATTTGTATATCTGTATTTTCTTGGAAGCAACAAGCTCTTTCTGACACCTTCTTTTTGTCCAGGGTTAATGCAGTAAAGCTTTTTCAACCGTTCAACAAGTACAGTTATTCAAATTCAACAACTTTAATTATATAGTACTATATGACCTTTATTTCCTTAAGCTACGCGCAGGAACAATCACTAAGCATTTCTGAATATTGTAGCAAGCTCAGTGCAACCGCATCTGCCTTCAAATTCAGACTTGGAGAATATTTATGCTTTGGTCTGAGCTATGTTTGCTGTAGTTCGAAAGCAAATACACCTGGTCCTGCCTCCAGTTTTTTTCTGTGGGGGGGTGACGACTGTGGAACTGCTCAGCTGAGACTTCTCTTCCTTTTCAGGAAAGCCTTTGTAAACTTCAGCTACTTTTTATTCTTCCACTCGGTGGTGGTGGGCTTGTTTTCCTGCCTCATGAGAGTGTTACGCAGCACTGTCCTGGGAGCCTTCCTGATTGGACGATTGGACAGGCCAGTGATGCCAAAGGGCTTTGAAGGCTGTGATAAAGGTAAGCACCCCGAGAGACGGATGCTGTGGATACTGGGAAGTTCTCAAAATACGGAACCGATCTACATTTCCAATGCATCGTGGCTTCATTGTGGGGATGGAAGGGTGCGTTTGGCATCAACAGGTGAATGGTGTTTATTTCACTGTAGCACACAAGTCCTGGGTTGCAATGATCTTGATGGACCACTACCACTCGAACCCCATCCTTGTCTGCTTCTGCCACATCCTGGATACCAAAATCAGACAGAGGCAATGGCAAAAAGTCAATGGACCCACCGAAAACACGGACATGCGGGAAATAGGTAAACTATCAGAAATGCTGGGAGTCTATTTAACAAAGCTTATACAGTGGTACCTCGCAAGACGAATGCCTCGCAAGACAAAAAACTCGCTAGACGAAAGGTTTTTCCGTTTTCGATTTGCCTCGCAAGACGAATTTCCCTATGGGCTTGCTTCGCAAGCCGAAAACGTCTCGCGACTTTGTTTCCTTTGTCTAAAAACAAAGACATGTTTTGTTTATAAAGTTAATTTATTTTCCCTTCAATTTTTGAACTGCTCTTTACAGTATGTCTGACTTTAAAGAGCAGTTAATAAACTGTTGTTGTACCAAATTTGGCTTTGTTTGGACTTTTTTTGACCATAGGAACGCATTAATTGAATTTCAATGCATACCTATGGGATTTCGTGATTCGCAAGACGAAAAATTCGCTAGACGACAAAACTTGCGGAACGAATTAATTTCGTCTTGCGGGGCACCACTGTATGTTTGTGTCTCTAGCTGTTTCCTTCTTTCTTTCTTTCTTTCTTTCTTTCTTTCTTTCTTTCTTTCTTTCTTTCTTTCTTTGATATACTGCCCTTCACCCAAGGATGACAGGGCGATTTACAGTACAGTCAAACCTTGGTTCCCGAACGCCTCTGTTATTCTATGTTTCGGCTCCCGAATGCCAAAACCCCGGAAGTAAATGTTCTGGTTTTCAAATGATTTTCGGAAGTCGAATGTGCTACACAGCTTCCATTTTGAGTTTCCCTATTGTATCGAGGCTTCCGCTTTCAGTTTTTGGTTGTCAAACATTTCGGAAGTCGAACGGCCTTCCGGGACAGATTACATTTGACGACCAAGGTTTGACTGTATTAAAAATATGTAACATAGTAACAAGCAAAACAATAACACACACACACACACACACACACACACACACACACACTCCATAGTTTAAAAGGCCATTGATTAATTAGCCAAAGGCCTGGGAGATGAGGAATGCTTTTGCCTGGTACCTAAAGATATGTTTCGCAAATCGTAACTCTGCAGTTGTGAGGATGGCTCCAAATATCGCTACCACCAAGGAACTGAAAAAACGTACACATTAAAAACTGTCTGTCCTGGATGTTTTCTAATTCTTAAAAACCCAATCCCTTCTTCCCAAGAACAGGAAGTTCAGAAACTCAAAATTTGTTCTGGGCTAGCAAGGGCCAATGGGACACGGGTGGCGCTGTGGGTTAAACCACAGAGCCTAGGACTTGCTGATCAGAAGATTGGCAGTTTGAATCCCCGCAACGGGGTGAGCTCCCATTGCTCGGTCCCTGCTCCTGCCAACCTAGCAGTTCAAAAGCACCTCAAAGTGCAAGTAGATAAATAGGTACCGCTCTGGCAGGAAGGTAAACAGCGTTTCCATGTGCTGCTCTGGTTCGCCAGAAGCGGCTTAGCCATGCTGGCCACATGGCCCGGAAGCTGTATGCCGGCTTCCTCAGCCAGTAAAACAAGATGAGCACCACAACCCCAGAGTCGGCCACGACTGGACCTTATGGTCAGGGGTCCCTTTACCTTTACCTAGCAAAGGACAAACAAAAAAGACATGTGCCCCACTTATTCTTAGATTGCCAACGTTTCATCAGCCCACTGTTCCTGGGCCTTGTAACAGCAGTTGGATATGAGGACATTATCAGTGTCTGTGCCATGAAAAGCTACCGCTACTGATTTCTGCTGAGCAAGCTGCCTTTAAGTGCATAAGAGCTGGTGAGTTCCACTCCAACCTCACCCCCGGCCAGTTGGCAACACTACATATTCTTTGAAAACTCCATTCACTCACAGCAGCACTGTTCAAATTCCATTCTAGGGTTTTGTTTTGTTTTTAAAGTCTCTGCTTTCGCAGCTGTACAATTCGCTGTCCAAACACTGAATGTTATAAGTACTGTATGTGATTGAGGTTGACAGGTTGGCTAGTTGGTCCAACCAGGGCCAACCCATCCATGAGGCAGCAGATCCCAATTATTCTTCCCTTGTTCCTGATGTAGATCTCCAGTCACCTCTTGTTCCCTGATGGGGAGGGAGGCACCATTTTGTGGTTTGCTTCAGGAGCCAACCCTAGGTCCGACCTACCTGACACCAATTTCAAATGTCTTTTGTGGTTGTACTGAAGGGCCATTAAAATGTTGTTCTCTATATGATCCCAAAAACATTTCCTCCTCTCTCATGTGTTATCCCCAAACCCCTACCTTTAAGGGGGGGGGAGGTTGTTACACCAGCCAGAAGGACAAGGCTTTTTCTTGTTGTTTAGATGTTACAGTGAAAATAGGCCTCTCTCAGGAATGTCTGGCAGAGATAAAGAGCAAGGTTGAATGGATGTTATTGTAACCCCAGAGGGAGGGAGGCTGAAACAGGAGGAAGGAGGGACTGGAAATAAAGCTAAATTCTATACCATTTCCCGCAAATCACGTGTTTTCTGGGAAATCAAATGATCATCCGTCCCAGAGGGTATAAAAAAGGCTGGCAAGCCCAGAGAAGGGGGGCAGGCAATGAGCATGAGCTTGTCTGTACCATTCTTGTCATGGCAAAATAAATAATTATTTTACTGCAGTCAATTGACTCTTTGAAAGCGACTTCTGAGTGCTCCAAGGGAAAGGAACAAAAGGAAAGGTCTTTCAGAACAGTCATTAGTCTCCCCCAGGGTGGGTTACGGCAATTAGAAGCCTAATTTTTAAAAAGGATTAGCATTCAAGTGAATAGGGTTGGTTCTAAGATATGTATTTCAGGTATCAAAGGCCAGGGTAAAGAGGTGCGTTTTCAGCCTCTGATGAGAGTGGCTTAATGAAAGTGCCAGACACGCATCTGTGGGAAGGGAATTCTACAACTTTGGGGCTGCTACAGTGAATGCCTTCTCTAGGGCTGCCATCCCATAAACAGCTGAGAGTGATGGAACTACCAGGAGGGTCCCCTCCACTGATTTTGACCTCCACGATGGTCTGGAGGGAAGGAGGTGGTCTTGCAGATATTTGGGGCCTAAGTTACTTTGAGCTTTAAACACTAACGTGAGCACCTAGAGTTGTACCTACAGCTGCAAAGCTACAGGGAACCAGGCAGAGGGCCTTCTCGGTGGTGGCGCCTGCCCTGTGGAACGCCCTCCCAGCAGATGTCAAAGCGATAAACAACAACCTGACATTCAGAATACATCTTAAGGCGGCCCTGTTCAGGGAAGTTTTTAATGTGTGACATTTTAGTGTCTTTTTGGTCTCTCTGGAAGCTGCCCAGAGTGGCTGGGGAAACCCAGCCAGATGGGTGGGGTACAAATTATTATTATTATTACCTGGAAACAAAATGGAAGCCTTATAAATAAGGTATAGAGGTTGTGGTGCATGCATGTTGCTGATGTTTGAAAATTTAATTGTCAGTCTTGTTTTTAGCTCCCAGGGTATCAGGCAGAGCCAGGAAAAGATGGCTGTTGCTTTACACGCTTTTGAATAACCCAAGTCTCCTGCAATTCCGGAAGCGAAGACTAGGATCTATTCCTGTGGATTTTCCACAGCCCTGTGCTGTCCCTCCAGGCGATCATTCGACAGACCAATTGGTGCGTTGGGATCAGCATGTTTAATATGTGGACTCTACGTGGACTGTAGAGATGCCGTTCCTGATGATGCAACAACAAAAGCGGCGCAAGTTATACTTGCTGAGAGTTGCATTTATTGACAGCTTGTTCCATAGTGCTTTCTAAAAAGATAACCTGTTGTATTTCCACCACATTATGTGTCATGCCTTCCCTCCACATGAACGCCTGGTTTGCCTGCCTGCTGCAATTGTTCATAAACTATATACAAGCCATTCTCTAGGAAGATTTAGGTAATCTCTTTGAAGACCACACAAGCATACACTTTTTGTGTGTGCTGTCCCTACAGTTATTTGACACTTCCCCCCCTGGCTAGACCCAGGGCTGTGCAAAGCTGGTAATGGGCCCAGGCTGGACAGAAAATGTAGACCCCATTTGAAACTGCTCGTGTCGTGCATAAAAAAGGTAAAGGTAAAGCGACCCCTGACCATTAGGTCCAGTCGTGACCAACTCTGGGGTTGCGGCGCTCATCTTGCTCTATAGGCCATGGGAGCCGGCGTTTGTCCGCAGACAGCTTCCGGGTCATGTGGCCAGCATGACTAAGCCGCTTCTGGAGAACCAGAGCAGCGCACGGAAATGCCGTTTACCTTCCCACCCGAGCGGTACCTATTTATCTACTTGCACTTTGATGTGCTTTCGAACTGCTAGGTTGGCAGGAGCTGGGACCGAGGAACGGGAGCTCACTCCGTTGCGGGGATTCGAACCGCCAACCTTCTGATCGGCAAGTCCCAGGCTCTGTGGTTTAACCCACAGTGCCAACAAGTAACAGAACAGAGCAAATACTCAAAGTCGGCCTCCTCAGAATCATAGGCCTGTGCCAATTACTCCCCGTCCCAGCTCCTCGCTCTGTTCTGCCCTGCGCTGCGCAGACCAGGGGATCTAGAATGAAAGCACATTTGAGGTGGGAAATCAAGGTAGAGTCAGTGACACTGGTTTAATAACAACGAGTTTTTGTTTTTTTCCAAGTTGCCAAACTGGAATCCTGAGTTTCCAAACCAGTGACTTGAGCTGGTGTGTGCATGATTCCAAAACTGCTTTCAGATTATTTGTTCTCAAGGTTCCTTCATTAGTTCTACTCGCTGAAAGTTTTCTTTAAAAATGTTTGACGTTTTACTATGTTTTTATATGTGTTGTAAGCTGCCGAGAGTGACTGGGGAAACCCAGCCAGATGGGCTGGGTATAAATAATAAAATTATTATTATTATTATTATTATTATTATTATTATTAAGCAGCTGCTTCCAAAGCTGGTTGTACTGTACACTTACTGGTGTAGCTGAGCCTACATAATGAAAACCTTGCCTTTTCTTGCTGTGTCTTCCATTGAAATTGATTTTGAGTTCACGTTGCTATGCTTACTGCTGACAGGTGGGGAAATAATTTGGGATGTTCCATTAGGACTTTCTTATTCTGCGTTCTCGATGTTGTTGGACTACAACTCCCATAGCCCTGACCACCAGCCATTCTGGCTGGGGCTGATGGGAAATGGAGTCTAACAACACCTATAGGGGGCAGAGGTTTCCCACCCTTCACATCACATGTATGCACTTTTACCAGTGTATTATTCTTATGTAAGGTAGGGGAACTCATGGTCCACAGCTAGTGCTGGATTTATGTATAGGCTAAGTAGGCTGAAGCCTAGGGCCTCTAAATCTAGGGGGCCTCACCAGCCCTCCCGCTCCCCAGTGCCCAGCGGGCAGTCTCCTCCTCCCCAAATTGCAAACCCAAGACTTCATGTGAGGGCAGGACTACTTGGGCCTCTAAATCTAGGGGGCCTCGCCAGCCCGCCCGCTCCCCAGTGCCGTAGTCTCCCCTCTCCCAAAATTGCAAACCCAAGACTTCATGCAAGGGCAGGGCAACTCAGGCCCAGCAACTATGAGACTCAGGGCTAGCCAGTAAGGCCCAATTTGAAGCAGTGGGGCGCAACTTGAATTTTTTTTTTTTGTAGGGCCCCAGTTCACAGCCAAAGTCTGCAAAATCTTATAGATATAAATAAAATCCATCTAGATTGCTCTAGTGCAGGGCCCCCCTTAGGAGCGGCCCGTGGGGCCCAATTTGGCCCAGTTGCTCCAATTGCCTTAAGGTCAGCCCTGATGAGACTGTGCAGGGGTTGGACTGACAAGCCCTGCACCCTCTAGGTCCCTGGTATCACCATTCAGAGTACAGACTCAAGGACTTTTTATGGAAATAAAGGGGGCACTTATTGGAAATCAGTTTTGTCACCTCTTCCCCCCCCCCAAACCCTGAGACAATGAGCCCAGCCACCTTTTATTCACAGTCGCATAAGCACTACACTACATCATGGCCATAAACTTGTACGTTCAACCGCTGAAATATACACCCAATATGTAGCAATGCAGATTTATGTTACTGCTTTATGAATGAATACTGTGTTTTATGAATGGACTCTGTATTTTGTGAATTACCTAAGAGCCACCAATAGGAAGCTCTAGAATCTGACAGCTAACCAATTGGGTACTACCAAACAGTGACCCCTATTGCTGAAAGCAGGTAACCAGCAGGGAATGCTTCAGCTCAGCCTTTGCACTGTTGACTGAACATCCCCTGCTGTGCAGGTAATGGAGAAAGCTTGTAAACTGTATCCTGTAAAGGTGGCGTTTCCCTTTTGCATTAACACTCCGGCACAGTCAACATTAGTATTTACAGTCTTTATTACATATATACAAAAAACAGTTACACTTCATAATTATGCGCCCGAACCCGTTGAGTCAGATTCAGGGAGTGGCTTCCCACGATTCCTGTGCCAACAAACTAGGAGTGGGAATTGTGTGAGACATCTTTAATCCTTACGTTTCATTTCCCTC
Organism: Podarcis liolepis; assembly: GCF_965112155.1. Classification (NCBI taxonomy): domain Eukaryota; kingdom Metazoa; phylum Chordata; class Lepidosauria; order Squamata; family Lacertidae; genus Podarcis; species Podarcis liolepis. The sequence goes on from NC_139571.1 coordinate 37,119,026, forward strand.
CTTGTCTGTGCTGATTTGAAAGCCCCCTCCCTTCCTGAGTCTGAGCTTCCTTCCTGAGCTTCTGAGTGGTTGCAGCATCTCTGAACCCCTGTTCCACCTCTTCTGTCCATTGCTTCTCCGAATCATCCCTGACATCTCCCTTCTCTCATCCTGGTCAACTCATTTACGCTGGTGTAAACCCTAGTGCACCAGAAGCACAGAATAGAAGCAAATAAAATCCGCTCATATGTCAGCAACTGATAAGACTTGTTCTTCCAAAGTCTTCCTAAATTATAAAGCTCCAAAATGCAGGCCAAGAGGTCTGGGAAGAGTGAGGCATACAATGGGCACCACCAGTGAAAAGGCCCTGTTCCGTGTAGCTCCTGCCCTGTCATTTGATAGAGTGCCCACTTGCCCTTCTTCTTGACATGGAATGCTCTCTATTGGAGTCTCCAGGTCCAGTATAAAGACCATAAGAAGGGAGAGCAGGGACCTTGAAGTTCCCAACAGTTGTTAATCAAGCAAGCAAGCACACAGGTCACCTTTGTTACAGTCAAGATGCCTATGTCCTGACCAGGCCTGCACCCAACCTTGTTTTTGTAGAATCTTGTTAGTCCTCAGTAACCAAAATTATATTATCAACATATACAAGAAGAAGAAGAAGAAGAAGAAGAAGAAGAAGAAGAAGAAGAGGAGTTTGGATTTGATATCCCGCCTTTCACTCCCTTTAAGGAGTCTCAAAGCGGCTAACATTCTCCTTTCCCTTCCTCCCCCACAACAAACACTCTGTGAGGTGAGTGGGGCTGTGAGACTTCAAAGACGTGTGACTAGCCCAAGGTCACCCAGCAGCTGCATGTGGAGGAGCGGGGACACGAACCCGGTTCCCCAGATTACGTGACTACTGCTCTTAACCACTACACCACACTGGCTCTCAGAAAAGTTGTTTTCCTTCATTTGCAAGGAATCGTACAAAACAAAGTGGCACTAATAAAGAAAAGTTCCAGGGTGGCAACAGAAAGCAAACTAAACATGCATTTGCAGTTCATCAAAACTATCCGGCAATATCAAGTTATAGGAAAACTGGTGCTATTAACAGTAATCCTTCTAGTTTGTTAATTGGTTTGGCTATGAGTTGGCTATGAGTTGGTTAATTGGTGAGCTATGAGATTCAGGTGAGGGTCAGATGCCTTGTCAATCCCAGCAGGTATATAAGAGGACGACCCAGCCTTTTGGAGGAAGGGGAAACAGGAGTGTTACACATGTTTCCTGCAGCACACATGTTATTGATAGCCATGATATATGGTAAATGTAAAGACTATGGGGTTGCGGTGGTCATCTCGCTTTCGGGCCGAGGGAGCCAGCGTTTGACCACAGACAGCTTTCCAGGTCATGTGGCCAGCATGACTAAACCACTTCTGGTGCACCGAATGCCGTGACGGAAGCCAGAGCACACAGGAACGCCGTTTACCTTCCCGCCACACCAGTACCTATTTATCTACTTGCACTGGTGTGCTTTTGAACTGCTAGGTTGGCAGGAGCAGGGACAGAGCAACAGAAGCTCACCCCATCACGGGGATTCAAACCGCCGACCTTCTGATCGGCAAGCCCAAGAGGCTCGGTGGATTAGACCACAGCACCACCCTGATCCTATGATATATGGATGCAGATGCAACACCAGTGAATACCTGTCTTGGCAATTTGGGCTGGACATTTTAGGTGTAAAAGGGAAGTGTGCCTCCAATTTGTTTTGGGGTTTGTGGAGAGGGACAACGAAAAAGTATTGTTGCACCTGAAAGCACTTCAGAAAGCTATTATAGCATAAAGTATCATGGATTAAAATCTCAGATAGACTGAAAACTTAAAACAACTTCAAAGCTTCATTTATACTATCAGTAACCTTGATACCCAGCCAAAATGTCCTTTGCAGCTGCTTAGCGACCGCATATCAGAAAGGATACGTTTGTGTGGACCTTTCTTCCTACACAGGCTAAGAACAAAAAAACAGGATAGGAGCGAGGTGTGACGATCATGCTGCAACCATGATGCAAGCCGTTTGGACTTTGCTACTTAACACTGGGCCTACATAATGGATCTTCTCTTGCATGTGAAGAGGGCAATATGGAGAACAGCCTGGATTTTGGCAATGGATGCTGCTGCTTTGCGATCTCTATAAAAGCATTTATTTCTCTGTTCCAATCCAGAGAAGGCAACACTCCAAAACACATGTCTGTAGCACCTTTTTCTCTTCTGCCTGGCCTTTTCCCTATTTCGGATGTCTAGCCAGGCTCCTTTGCATTTGTGACTATCAGGCTTCATTAATGTGTGGCTCCAAAATTCCGGATCCACCCCCCAAAAAAAAATCTGATGCAAAAATCTGACCCAAACCCAACCTTGTTCTATTGACTCCGAACCAATGCCAAAGTGGTGCACTGGTTTTGTGCCATTTTGTGCAACAAACCCAACTGTACAGTCCCCCAAACTGAGCATTTGAAACTCAAACTGGGGTCCATAGGGATACCCCCAAACCCAACCTTGTCCAATTGCCAATGTGGAGTGCTATTTGGTGCCATTTTGTGCAGCATAAATTGCTTTCTGCACTGCCCTCAAACTGTCTTGTCTTGACACACAGAGCATGTCTTGACACACACAAAAGCATGTCATGACATGATTGTTATGTCCTGTCATGACGCACAAGGCATGTCACAACATAAGACACATAATGTGTGTCATGACATGCCTTGTCTATCATGACATTGTGGACATGTAATGACATGCCTTGTATATCATGACATTACCTTCATTGTTGTACATTGTCATTTTGTTGACACTCTTCGAGTGGGCTGCATGATCACTTCTGTTAATTGCTGCAACGGTGTCAGTAATTCAGGAAACTTCTCAACAGGCAGGCTGCAGGATATGCAACATTTTCTTTATGCTCATATGAAGTAAATATTTAACCCGATGTTTGCTTTCTGTCCATGGCAAGCTCAGTGGGTGTTGCAAACTGACACAGGCTTCCCTTCAGAATCCCAGGGAAAATACCAGGGAAGACTGCACTGCACAATTCCTGCTGGAAGAGAAGGAAGGCAGAGAGAAACATACCCGGATCCCTGGCACGTGAATAGTTGTGCTTAGATGTGCCTCTGGAATTGAGTGCAGAATTGCTCAGCATGGCCGCTGAGGCATGGTAAGTTTGAGCGGGGAAGTATCTGCTTGAGGTCCATTGTCCTGCCCTTAGTAATTCTGGGTTCTAGATAACTCCAGTATTGAATCAACCGCAACTCATGAGAAGACAGAGCTATGCATTCCCAAATAAGAATAGGATCCTTTGCTTCATGGTTGCCTGTTAATGCTGTTCACAGAGAAATCTGAGGGCTCCTTTGGACAAAAAGGAGCCAGGAATACTAGAGCAAAACAGCAGCCGGTAGGCTTAGTCTTTATTGAAGACTGTCGCGATAGGACTCCCACCTGCCACAAGGTGGAACAAGATGGAAGCCCCGAACAAAAGAGCCCCCAAACTTTTATTAGCTGCTAATCCCCATGTTACCCCCCCAAACTACATCACGGTTACATCATGAAAGGGGAGGTCTGGTGGCAGTAATCTGAGCATCCTGGACCCTGCCCCATGGTTCTCCTTGCCCTCCACCAAATACCCATCAAGTGTAACAAAAAGGATATTTATAGTTCCCTGTTTCCCAGCCAAGTTAATAGCGCCCTTTTGTTTTCATCTCTGTTTGTTATTTCTGGAATGGCTACCTGTCTGGCACTCAGGTATCAGGATGCCAGGGATTATCACTCAGGCAGAGGGGCTGCTGAGTAGCTGAGCTCACATGTCTATATGAATTTCTTTTTTTTATTTTTTATGTATTCAGGATTTTCTTGTTTTACAGAAGTGTAGTGCCTCGTATTCTTTTTTTCATGTAACATTTTTACAAATCCGTTTCCGTGTGCTGCTCTGGTTTGCTCTGGCTTAATCATGCTGGCCACATGACCCGGAAGCTGTACACCGGCTCCCTCAGCCAATAAAGCGAGATGAGCGTCGCAACCCCAGTCGGCCACAACTGGACCTAATGGTCAGGGGTCCCTTTACCTTTACCTTTAAATAAGAAGAGGACAGGAGGGACGGAGAGCGTTGCTTCGAAAAGCAGGGACTCTCAAACCTGCCTCCAGCTCTCCCTGTTACAATCAACAGTGGGAGGTAACTGTTTAAACTCATCCACTGATTCGTCCTAACAAATGCCCCCAACTCATCTATTTCTCCCCCAGTCTGGCTAATTCCTGGAGAGCATTTGCAGGGGAGAAATAGATTGCATACCCTCCAACATTCCTCAGATGAAAATAGGGACATTTTTCACACACATACATCCAGCAAGAAGTGTGCATGCACACGAAAGCTCATACCAAGAACTAACTTAGTTGGTCTTTAAGGTGCTACTGGAAGGAATTTTTTTATTTTGACTATGGCAGACCAACACGGCTACCTATCTACTACTACATCCAGCAACTGACCCTCTATTTGACCCCCCATTTTTTGTTGCCGTCCCCCCTCACCACAGAGCATTTCCTATCAGAAGAAGGGCCGCCGCCACTTCATGGTCAAATCTGTCTCCTGGTTTGTTGGGCGGGGCAGCATCAAATTGTGTGGTTCGTTGGGAAAAGTACTGTGTGCTTTTGGTGGTGGTTTGCTTGTTTGCTGGCGACACGCAATTTCTTCCCTTGAAATCTCCTACTTTGTAACTGTGGAGCTGCATGGTCTTCGATGGGTTATTCTTCACATGGGACTGCCTGCATGCCCCGCGGAGGACCTTAAGGTCCTTAGAGGTCCCAAGTTGCAAGGTGGTTAGATTGGTCTCAACTAGGGCCAGGGCCTTTTCAGTAGTGGCCCCGACTTGGTGGAACGCTCTGTCACAAGAGACTAGGGCCCTGCGGGACTTGACATCTTTCCGCAGGGCCTGCAAGACAGAGCTGTTCCACCTAGCCTTTGGTTTGGACTCAGTCTGACCCTTATGTTTCCCTCCCCTTATGGTTTTGATCTATGGGCTACTAATAAAATGAGGCTGCATTTTAAATTATATTTTAACCTGTATTTTAATTTTTTTTTATTGTAATTTTACTGGTGTTAGCCGTCCTGATCCCGGCTCTGGCCAGGGAGGGTGGGATATAAATAAATAAATTATTATTATTATTATTATTATTATTATTATTATTATTATTATTATTATTATCGTCATTCATGTTTGGGAGCGTTATTTCTTCCTTCTTTGCCAGCCCTGCAATGCTGCTCATCATAATACCAAGTTGAAATGGCTCTGGCTGGTTTACAGAGCTTTGAAGAGGGTTCTGACTGGAGAAAACGAAAAAATAGTACCAGGTTCCTCCGAACACTGTCAATAAGATTAGCGTCTCATTATCTTGACCTTTGCCTGTCTCTCAATGGCACTTTGCAGATGTTTAACTCCTGTTTTCTCCTGTCAGTAGAAACAGAAAGAGAATTAGGAATGGCTGTTTATAGCAGAAAGGGGAAAGATGTTTCTTCATATATACATAAAAAGGCAAAGCTGTCATTGTACAGCTTCTTCCACACACCCCCCCCTGATTTTTAGTGCTGCATCACAATCCTGGATTTTCATGAAGTCAGGGGAGGGGAGGGGAGGAAAAGAGAAGGCAGGTTGCACAACTGCAGTGAGGAGGGAGAGAAGCTGAGAGAAAAGCAGCGTTTTTCAACAACAGCAGAGGTTTGAGTAAAGCAGGGATGGAGAGACACTGAGGGGGCGTGGAAGTTTGAATACAGTGAGACGGGAGTTGGGAAAAGCCCTGTTATGTCAGCATGTCGGTGTTAGCTGCTGTGTTGTACCCATCTGTGCTATTTCTCCTTGTTAAATGAAAACAAAAACCCCTCAGTGTCCCTCAATCCCTTGAAATAAAAAAATTAAGGCCTTATTTGTTGTTGTTTAGTCGTTTAGTCCGGCTCTTCGTGACCCCCTGGACCAGAGCACGCCAGGCACTCCTGTCTTCCACTGCCTCCCGCAGTTTGGTCAAACTCATGCTGGTAGCTTCGAGAACACTGTCCCACGATCTCATCCTCTGTCATCCCCTTCTCCTTGTGCCCTCCATCTTTCCCAACATCAGGGTCTTTTCCAGAGAGTCTTCTCTTCTGATGAGGTGGCCAAAGTATTGGAGCCTCAGCTTCAGGATCTGTCCTTCCAGTGAGCACTCAGGGCTGATTTCCTTCAGAATGGAGAGGTTTGATCTTCTTACAGTCCATGGGACTCTCAAGAGTCTCCTCCAGCGCCATAATTCAAAGGCATCAATTCTTCGGCGATCAGCCTTCTTGATGGTCCAGCTCTCACTTCCATACATCACTACTGGGAAAACCATCGCTTTAACTATACAGACCTTTATATATATAATAAATGTACCAAGCAAACACATACATAAATATATAAACCACATGTCTGAAGCAGCACAGGAAAAACAGCTCTGTAAATATTTTTGACTCCCAAACTGACCAAATGTTTGCTCTGCAAAGTCAAATGGAAAAGCCTCCCCATTGTCTTTTCCTTAACAAATCCTGTCTTAAGGGTATGTCTGTGTATGAATAGGGTGAGTCTATGACCTGGCTCAGGAACTAAGTATTTATCATTACAAAAGACTGGCCAGGCTCCCCAGGGCAGTGTTTCCCAACCGGTGTTCCGCGGCACACTAGTGTGCCGTGAGACACCGGCTGGTGTGCCGTGGGAGGGAGGCGGGCGAGTCGGGCGGCGAGACGCGGGGCGGCGGCGGCGAGCAGCGGCCGCCCAGCGCGGGGCTCTCGCCGTCTGCCTGTCTGGCTGCCTGCCTGACGCGCAAACCCCCGGCGCAGGCGCCCCGCTTGTTGACACGGGAGGGGAGGGGGGAGAGGAAACGCTGCTGGTGCCGCTGCTCCTCGGCGGCGGCTCCTCCTCTCAGCCCGCCCTGCCTATATTTGCACCAATCCCCGCCCACTAAAGCATTCGCGCCTCCCAATGGGAAGCCTTGCCGGGCGGCGGGTGCTGCTGCCTGAGAGTTCTGAAGCCACGCCCACTTTCCCAGAGACTGGCGGTTCTGAGGGATCCAGGGCAGGGCCGGCGCGCGCGCGCTTCTTGCTGCCCGGGCGCTTGCTCTAATCCCGCCTTCCCTGGGAGGGAGGGATGGCGGTGGCTGCGAGCGTCCGGGGTGGGGCGCGCGCTGGCTCTCCCTGGCGGCCCCTGTGCCTGGCGTTCTATCAGTGCGCCTCCTCTCTCTTTCCCCACCCATCCTCCACGTGCTGCGCTCTAACCCGGAGTTAGAAGCAAATTAGAACACGCCCCCCGTGTGTGGTGTGTTTTTTGTGCTGCTCCTCTTTTTTTAGGGCTTTTTGGCGGCTTTTGGGACGGCGTCGAGGGGTGGCCGCCTCAGCTGCCGCCGTCCCTCAGTCCCTCGCTCTGCTGCCTCCTCCCACCCCGGCAAGGGGAAGGGAAAAAACTTTCACTTTTGTGCGTCCCTCCCGGCGTGACGCTGCGCGCTGACGTCACGGGGCGGGGCTTTAATGGTGGTGTGCCGCGAGATTTTTTTCCGGTAAACAGGTGTGCCGTTGCCCAAAAACGTTTGGGAAACACTGCCCCAGGGTATCCAATCAAGTAAACATTAACAGGTAACTTGCCAGACAGGAGGTAAACAACCCACTCAGATTAGGAGGTAAACAACCCACTCGGATTTCTGCTGTAGTCCACCCTTCTGTGATATAGGTATGATGTTTCTGGGGGTGGTCTTGGAGTCCAAGGTGGGCAATTTAAAATGCCTATATAAGGGCAGACACACCTGGGTTCTGGGTCCTCCTCCTTCTCCTGCGTATGAAGGGGGCACCCTGTTTCAACAGTTCAATAAAGATCAGGCTTACTAGCTGCTTTGCTTCTCAATATTCTCTGGTTGGTCTCTGTTCTTATCTCCGACCGATGGAGAACCTACAAAGGACTCTATGAGGGCTCTTGTGTCCCCCATAAGGGAATAGGGGCAGATCTTCGTTTATTACACGCTGTATTACTCAAACCCACCCATGCAGATTGGAGACATCTGTGCATTACCTATCTTTTGACAGCCAAGTAGCTTCACCTGCTATTCTCATTTTTTCTATGTAGTCCACATACAATCTACCGTATTTTTCGCTCTATAGGACGCACTTTTCCCCCTCCAAAAATTAAGGGGAAATGAGTGCGTGTCCTATAGAGTGAATGCAGGCCGTGCGACTAAGCCCAAAGCCAGAACAGGGAGAGGGAGTGCTGCATAGCGCTCCGTCTTGCTGTTCTAGCTTGGGGTTAGCTGCGCAAAGCCTCCGCAGGGCAGCGGGGTGAAGGCACCCTGCTGTTCTGCGGAGGCTTCAAAGGCTGCGCTCCAGGGGCTTCAGGCAGCTATCCGCAAGCCTTCGGAAAGCAGCAGGAGTTCCCGCTGCGCTCCGAAGGCTTGCGGATAGCTGCCTGAAGCCTGGAGAGCGAGAGAGGTTGGTGCACACCGATCCCTCTTGCTTTCCAGGCTTTGCTTTGCTGGAGAGGCGCTGCACAATTTTCCCTCCCTGCTCAGCGCCCCTTTAGCGAAGTGGGAGGAGAAATGGAAGGGGCTCTGTTTCTCCTACCGCTTCGCTGAAGGGGCGCTGAGCAGAGAGGGGGAGAATTTTTTTCCCCTGTTCTCCCCCTCCTATGGTCCAGTGCATCCTATAGAGCGAAAAATACGCTAGATCTATTGCCTATTTGTTGCCCCTGAAAATGCTCCTCGAGCAATTTCTTTCCAAAAGCATAAGCTCATTGTTCATGGCAGATGTAGCTTAGCCATTGTTGAGATTTTTTCCGGCTCCAGAGCTTATGAAACAACTTTAAGGGAAATGGAATCTTCATCTAGCTTTCAGATAATTTTTTAAATCTACATTTGTGTTTCCTGAGCAGGCCATTGAAAAATGGAACCTGCACAAGTTCAGTGGACATGGAACTCTTCCTGCATTGTTCACTTCTTCCATCGGTAAGTTGAGGAATCTGACTGCCAACTCGCAATCGGATGGTAGTCTGTCCCTTGACATGTCTGCATTCATTTCCCCCCTTTTTGTAGATTGCCATCATTGTGGTGCTGTCCTGCCTTGAAAAAAGAGCTAGGAGAAGCCGGCTAGATGAAAAATGGCCTCTTCTCAACAGGAGATGCGGAATAGTCATGTGAGTCTCCCTGAAAGGCACTTTGCTGCGGTAACCGTAAACCGGTCACAATGAGACCATTGCCTCAGAGCACCTTTGGACACTGGTTCACAGCAAAAGGGTTTAGGCTGGAGAAAGAGGAGTGCAGAAAACTTGGCAGAAGAACTGGTGTGTGTGTGTGTGTGTGTGTGTGTGTGTGTGTCCTGTATAATTGCTTTATTTCCCACTGGTTAATTCTTTTACCAACACTAGTTGTATTGCTAATAATAATAATAATAATAGTAATATTTATTTATACCCCACCCATCTGCCTGGGTTTCCTCAGCCACTCTGGGTGGCTCCCAACAGAATATTATTATTAATAATAATACAGTGGTACCTCGGGTAACATACGCTTCAGGTTACATATGCTTCAGGTTACACACTCCACTAACCCAGAAATAATGCTTCAGGTTAAGAACTTTGCTTCAGGATAATAACAGAAATCATGCTCCAGTGGCACAGCGGCAGCAGGAGGCCCCATTAGCTAAAGCGGTGCTTCAGGTTAAGAACATTTTCAGGTTAAGAACGGACCTCCGGAACGAATTAAGTACTTGACCCGAGGTACCACTGTAAAGCGATAAAACATCAAACATTAAAAACTTCCCTAAACAGGGCTGCCTTCAGATGTCTTCTAAAAGTCAGATAGGTGTTTATTTCTTTGACATCTGATGGGAGGGTGTTCCACAGGGCGGGCGCCACTACTGAGAAGGCCCTCTGCAAACCGGGACACTTACTTCCGGGTTTGTGGCATTCGAGAGCCAAAACGTGCAAGTACAGTCATACCTTGGGTTACAGACACTTCAGGTTGTGTTTTTTCGGTTTACGGACCGCCGAAACCTGGAAGTACCGGAACGGGTTACTTCTGGGTTTCAGCAGCCGCGCATGCGCAGAAGCGCTAAATCGCACTTTGCGCATGTGCAGAGGCACCGAATCACAACCCGCGCGTGTGTAGATGCGCCGCTGTGGGTTGCGAACGCTGCAGGTTGTGAAGGTGCATCCCACACGAATCATGTTCGCAACCCCAGCGTCCACTGTGCCAAGGCATTCAAGAACCGAGGCATGACTGTAAATGGAAATACATTGTAGCTGAAGTAAAGATAACCATAATAATAGTTGTTTGTTATTTTAACCACCCTGAAGAGACCATCCACATGCTAGCGGGTTGCTGTTACTTTCCCATGGAGCATGAACGTCTTTTTGTTCACAGACCCTTGGATTTTACGGGGGCGTTCAGCAATCGGTGGTCCCTGGGCTTCGCCTTTGGAGCTACAGCCAACAAAGTCATGATTCTGTTTTCGGAAAACTACCTCCCACTGCCCAGCGAGTTCAGATGGGCAAAAGGTAAGAGGCCCCTGCTGAGAAATGTCAGCCTGCTGCATAAATCAGTTAGGGGTCTTCATCGAGTCCCTGGTTGAGGAAGCTGTGTGTCCCCAAGCTGCTGCCCTTCAGATATGTTGGACTAAAGCAGGGGTCAGCAAGCTTTATCTTGCCTGGGCTGGATTGGTCCCATGGAGATCCCTCTGTGGGCCGGATTGTGCATGAGCGCGCCTGCCCACGATTTTCAGTGTCTGCACAGACACGATTTTCAGCGCCGCAGAAGCGAGTCCCTGCGCCTCACAGGTTTAGCGCAGCATGTGAGCAGGCCACTCGGTTTAGTGGTGTCTCGTGGGCTGGTCAAATGACCTTCGTGGGCCGCTTCTGGCCCATGGGCCTTAGGTTGCTGACCCTAGATTACAGCTTCCATCTGTGCTCCACCACCAAGCAATGAACCTCCCTAATATGAAACTCCTTCAGAGGGTGACAACACAAGGACAGGCCTTTTCTGCAGTGGCTCCCTGTTTGTGGAATGCTCTCCCCAGCGAGCTTTGGCTGGTGCCTTCATTATGCAACTTTCTTCTTCTTTGGCGATCACTCGTAGCCGAGTAAGATTGTCTTCCGTGAACACAGTCTTAACAGTGAGTCCGTAAGTGACTGTGGAGGCAAATTCTGGATCCACACATTCTTCCACAGTGGGGACATTGGTTTCTGGACAGGAGCTGATCACGGTGTGGATTTGCCAAACATGCCTTCCTCTTAGCACGTTTCTCCCTTTCCTCCTGCATTCGAGAGTCTTCAAAGCCCATGACACCTTTGGTAAAGGCTGTTCTCCAATTGGAGCGCTCGCAGGCCAGTGTTTCCCAGTTGTCAGTGTATATACTACATTTATTTTAGATTTGCCTCGAGACAGTCTTTAAACCTCTTTTGTTGACCACCGCCAAAAGCCGTGACAGATACAGACAGAGAGATAACACGCTGCAAAGTTTCCCAGTTGCCTGTGTTTATATTATATTACCTTTAGGCAGCAGGCAAAAATGTTCCTCTTTAACCAGGCTGATTGACATCTAATGCCTTTTAAAAATGTATTGTGGAAGGGTGTGTGTGTGTGTGGGGGGGATTATTAGGTTGTTCTTGTTCTAATTTTTATTACCGTATTTTTCGCTCTATAAGACGCACCAGACCACAAGACGCACCTAGTTTTTGGAGGAGAAAAACAAGAAAAAAAATATTCTGAATCTCAGAAGCCAGAACAGCAAGAGGGATCACTGCACAGCGAAAGCAGTGTGTATCCCCTGGCTTCTGGGACAGCCGCGCAGCCTGCATTCACTCCATAAGACACACACACATTTCCCCTTACTTTTTAGGAGGGAAAAAGTGAGTCTTATAGAGCAAAAAATACGGTATGTATTTTGTGTTTTTAGATTGGGATTTTATGTGTGAATAGCCCAGAGACCTGCGGGTATAGGGCGGTATACATATTTAATAAATGATAAAATAATCATCATTTGTTTACCCCTACTGGACTTTCCTAATATTAGGTTCGAATGATCTGTTTTCATCTTCTTACAGCCTTTGTTCTTCTCACTGGGGCCCTGGAAGTGGGCCTTTCCTCCTATCCTTTCTTTGCTTGCCTGTCCACACAATTCTCGATCACCGGGGCCACGCTTGGATTCCTTTACACAGGAAGTTGGTGAGCAACATGAGATAACTGGCCAGAATGGCACTTGTGGGTGCGATGGGCATGTGGGGAAGCTGGAGGTAATGAGAGAAGCATCATATCATGTTCTGCCTGCGTCCAGGGTTGCCAATGCAGTGCCCACAGACACCTTTGTTTCTCCTGTGACACCTGAGAAATGTCTCAGTTAATATCTCCTCTAAATCCTCTAACGATGCCTTATGAGGAACGGCTAAGGGAGCTGGGCATGTTTAGCCTGGAGAAGAGGAGGTGAAGGGGCGATATGATAGCCATGTTCAAATATATAAAAGGATGTCACATAGAGGAGGGAGAAAGGTTGTTTTCTGCTGCTCCAGAGAAGCGGACATGGAGCAGTGGATCCAAACTACAAGAAAGAATATTCCACCTAAACATTAGGAAGAACTTCCTGACAGTAAGAGCTGTTTGACAGTGGAATTTGCTGCCAAGGAGTGTGGTGGAGTCTCCTCCTTTGGAGGTCTTTAAGCAGAGGCTTGACAACCATATGTCAGGAGTGCTCTGATGGTGTTTCCTGCTTGGCAGGGGGTTGGACTCAATGGCCCTTGTGGTCTCTTCCAACTCTAGGATTCTATGAGTCTATGATCCACAAAGCACAAAGTTGTGTGGCAAGACCACCTGGAAGAATTTTACCTTCATGATCTCGATATAATAATATATCCATATAAAACCATGTATCCTAGTGATCATGTATCATATATAACCATATATGCTAGTGATGATTTTTATATATCCATGTATCCTAATGATGTTTGAATCGCTAAGGCTTCAGCAGAGCTAAAAGTGCTAAAATCTTAAAATCCAAAAGTTTTGGATTTTATTTCTCTCCCTGCCTTGCTTTTGTGCTGGAAGGAAGCAATAAATCTGACGTGTTGGCATTTTTCTATAGGGAACCTACTCCAGACAACTTTTCAGGCTCATGAGATGGGGCTCAGTTGGGGAACTGGAAAAGCAGTCAGCCATAATGCAATCTTCTAAGTCGATAACAGATGGTGGGGGTTCTTCAGGTTTCAGTGGCCAAATAGGTTTCTTTTCCTCTTCATTGCTGAAAATTAGGTTAAAGGGCCAATTGACGCACCATCTAAGAAAAGCAGAAGTATTCTTTACATGGTCAGAGGAAAAACCTGTGTGCGCTCATTGGTTTGATTTTTGCTGCAACATACGAATATATCATGTTTTATGCTGTTTGAAATCAGGTATAAAAACCCAATGCACAGGGGCTTCGGCTCTGGAAACGATTCCACTGGGTCTTTATTGCTCAGCAATAAACTTTGCCTTCTTGTTCTCCACTGCTGCGCCTGTCGATTCTTGGACACATTTTGAGTGGGCAACAGGTATTCCTTACTTACTTGCAACAGTTGGGGGAGACCGACAAATGCCATCGTGTCTCTCCTTTTTAATTTTATTTTACAGGTTTGCCATCATAGCCATGAACATTGTGCAGTGCCCACATGGACAAGTGAGTCTCGGGTTAGGCAGTAATACTAAGATGTTTGACATCACAAATACTTATCAGGGACATTGTTTTTAGCCCTTTGCAGGAGTTTAATCATATACCACGAATGAGGGTGCTTCTAGAGTACAGATTCTTACCTTCCCACCCGGTGGGATTCAGTTATATACTGGCAAATTCAGGTTGCACAATCATAGTGTTTTTTATCAGACAAACCAACGCCGCTGGCCAACTGGGAGGCTTAGTGTGGGCAGAATGCCAGGCATGGTGACACTCTTGTAGCTTCTCATTGGCTCTGTGAGCTGGTAGCCTAACACATTAAAGCACACTCAGTTCTTTGTTGGACACCGTTGAAAACAGACCACCATGGCATTGTGGTTTTAAGGTCTGAGTGGGGAATATTTGGGACTCTACTTGGGGCATACAACTGAATATTTGCAGCACCAACGGATAACCCTTTTAATCCACATTTTTTTTTCTGTGCAGATCATTGGGGAATATGAAAATATTATTTTTTACTGGCCCTCCGTGCTCTGTCAGGTTTTCCTGCTAGGCAGATTTGTTCATATGTTTGTGAAAGCGTCACGGGACCGACTCCGGCTGCCTCCTCTAACTGTGAGTATTTCAGCATCAAAGGGAACCCTCCAATTTCTCCCTTTTTATCCTTTTCACTTATATAATGAACTCTGGAATTTTACTGTCTAATGAGACCATTGATCCATAAAATGAAAGGAATAAACAGTGTACTGCAGTCACACAATCAACCAATCAGTAGCTGAACTGGGTTCCACACAGTCACAAAAAACAGCAACAAAAAGCCGCAAAAATGCAAAATAAATAGCAAAAACAATTGTTTTTAAATGATATATGCTAAATTGGATTTTTGTATGTCTTTGTGAGCTGGAGTATTGTTTAGGGGCTTTCAGTGGGAGTGTATTGTTTATTAGTGTGTTACGATTGTTGATTATTTCCATTATTATTTATTTATTTTATTATTTTATTTTATTATTTTTATTATGCATTTTATTATTTTTATTATGTATTTTATCATGTATTTTGTTTTGATTATTTTAATTACGTATTTTGTGTTTTACACATTGTAACTTTGTGTTGTGAGCCACCCCCAGATGCTATATGCATATAGGGTGGTATGCAAATTTAATAAATAAGAAACAATAATTTTGTAAAGATGTGATTAGTCCCCAGACACTTTTGCGTGTTCTTAATTTCAAGGTGTGCTCTCTTTTGGACTCTTTCAGCTGAAAGATGTGTTCCCTGGAATAATGAATACCACAACACACATGTAACTGGCTGTAAAGTAACATAACATTATATATAATAAAATTGTAATCTAATCATCATATCAAAAAATTGCAAAGCACTGTTTCTGATGGCAACAACATATCATATTACTATGTTTTTATTGTCGTAAAATCCAAGGATTTGTTTAGTCATTTAATCATGTCCGGCTCTTCGTGACCCCCTGGACCAGAGCACGCCAGGCACTCCTGTCTTCCACTGCCTCCCACAGTTTGGTCAAACTCATGCTGGTAGCTTCGAGAACACTATCCAACCATCTCGTCCTCTGTTGACCCCTTCTCCTTGTGCCCTCCATCTTTCCCAGCATCAGGGTCTTTTCCAGGGAGTCTTCTCTTCTCATGAGGTGGCCAAATTATTGGAGCCTCAGCTTCATGATCTGTCCTTCCAGTGAGCACTCAGGGCTGATTTCCTTCAGAATGGAGAGGTTTGATCTTCTTGCAGTCCATGGGACTCTCAAGAGTCTCCTCCAGCAACATAATTCAAAAGCATCAATTCTTCTGCGATCAGCCTTCTTTATGGTCCAGCTCTCACTTCCATACATCACTACTGGGAAAACCATAGCTTTGTCGGCAAGGTGATGTCTCTGCTTTTTAAGATGCTGTCTAGGTTTGTCATTGCTTTTCTCCAAAGAAGCAGGCGTCTTTTAATTTCGTGGCTGCTAGTCAAGTCCAAAGATTGTCAAGTCCAACGATTACAACTTGCAATGCCATTTCATACTGACATCTTCCTTCTGCATCATCCTATGTCTTAAAAGTGTAACAAACGAACTTGCCTTGTGCAGAGTCCTATGTCTTGAGAGTGTAACAAACAAAACTACATAGTAACAATCAGGCAGCTGATGATAGATTAGTTCTCAGGATACATCCTTGTTTCGCCCATTGGGCTTCTTCAGCAACAAGGTTTCCAGGAGATTTTTCAGTAGGTTTTTTCAGCCGAAATAGTCCACAGGAACGCAGAAGTTGCCAGTCAGTTGCCAGCAATTTAATAAATAAGAAACAATAATTTTGTAAAGATGTGATTAGAACCCAGACACTGTAAAAAGGTAAAGGGACCCCTGATCATTAGGTCCAGTCGTGGCCGACTCTGGGGTTGCGGCGCTCATCTCGCTTTATTGGCCGAGGGAGCCAGCGTACAGCTTCTGGGTCATGTGGCCAGCATGACTAAGCCGCTTCTGGCGAACCAGAGCAGCGCATGGAAACGACGGTTACCTTCCCGCTGGAGCGGTACCTATTTATCTACTTGCACATTGACGTGCTTTTGAACTGATAGGTGGGCAGAAGCAGGGACTGAGCAACGGGAGCTCACCCTGTCGCGGGGATTTGAACCGCTGACCTTCTGATCGGCAAGTCCTAGGCTCAGGGGTTTAGACCACAGCGCCACCTGCAACACACTTTAGCGTGTTCTTAATTTCAAGGTGTGCTCTCCTTTGGACTCTTCCAGCTGAAAGATGTGCTTGCTGGAATAACGAAGCATCTCTTTTCTTCTCCCTGCAGGAGGAGAAGGCCTCCATCATGGAAGTACACCAGGCTCAATATGTCCAGCAGCTCATGAGGAAGCCTCCACTGATGTGAGCAGGGTCATTCTGTCCCAGGGGCATTTGCCTTTTTAGTCTAGAAAAATAATAACAGTGGAATCTGCATGGAGGTTTTTATAAGCTCCAGCTGCCCCTGCTAGGGACAGCTCCTATTTTCAGTCTTCCCCCTTGCCTTTCCTAGGCTAGCTGATGCCTTACCCACCATCCCTGGCCAGGAGAAAATAGCATCTGTTGACCGAGGTCTCTTCCTGGGAACCTGTTTCCTGATTTGTTTGCATGGGGTTTATATGACTTTCTGTCAATCAATCATTATTCCACTCTTGTAGTGCCCCTCACCATCACACACACACACACAACCCTACCGTATTTTTCCATGTATACCACTAGGTTCCCCCCCTAAAAAATAATGTCAAAAGTTAGGGGGCGTCTTATACATGGATAGGGATGTGGGTGGCACTGTGGGTTAAACCACAGAGCTTAGGACTTGCCGATCGGAAGGTCGGTTGTTCGAATCCCCATGACAGGGTGAGCTCCCGTTGCTTGGTCCCTGCTCCTGCCAACCTAGCAGTTTGAAAACACATCAAAGTGCAAGTAGATAAATAGGTACCACTCTGGCGGGAAGGTAAACGGCGTTTCCGTGTGCTGCTCTGGTTCGCCAGAAGCAGCTTAGCAGTTTTCACACACAGCCCACCTTCCCTTGTCACTTCATGCTCTTTACACGTTCTTTCCCGCCAACAGGCAGCCTCAGAAATCCTGGATCCGGCGGAATGTGTATGAATGGGACCCTTATTTTCAGTTCCCCAGCAGGATGATCACCATGGCTGTGCTTGCCCTCATCTGCCTCTACATGGTGAATAAAATATTCCCTGTTTCTTTCTGGGTGGGTGGAGAGATGTTTTGGAGTAACAACTTGGCTTTCCGGAGTAGGTAAGAGCAGCTCAATTTATTGTTTTCCAATGGGGCAGATGTATTAATCTCTCTCTCTCTCTCTCTCTCTCTCTCTGTGTGTGTGTGTGTGTGTAAGATCCAGCTTCCTCTTCTCACAGGAACGGCCCTTTGTTCATGGGGGTATCTGTAGTAGTAGTAGTAGTAGTAGTAGTAATAATAATAATAATAATAATAATAATAATAATAATAATAATTTATACCCCACCCATCTGGCTAGGTTTCCCCAGCCACTCTGGGTGCTCCCAACAGAATATTGAATATTAAAAACATGATAAAACGTCAAACATTAAAAACAAGGCTGCCTTCAGATAGTTGTTTATTTCCTTGACATATGATGGGAGGGTGTTCCACAGGGTGGGCACCACTACTGAGAAGGCCCTCTGCCTGGTTCCCTGTAGCGTCACTTCTTGCAGTGAGGGAACTGCCAGAAGGCTCTCGGAGCTGGTCCTCAGTGTCCGGGCTGAATGATGGGGGTGGAGACACTCCTTCAGGTATACTGGGCTGAGGCTGTTTAAGGCTTTAAAGGTCAGCACCAACACTTTGAACTGTGCTCAGAAATGTACTGGGAGCCAATGTAGGTCTTTCAGGACTGGTGTTATGTGGCCACTCCCAGTCACCAGTCTAGCTGCTGCATTCTGGATTAAGTGTAGTTTCTGGGTCACCTTCAAATGTAGCCCCATGTACAGCGTATTGCAGTAGTCCAAGCGGGAGATAACCAGAGCATGCACCACTCTGGCAAGACAGTCTGTGGGCAGGTAGGGTCTCTGCCTGCGTACCAGATGGAGCTGGTTGACAGCTGCCCTGGACACAGAATTGACCTGTGCCTCCATGGACAGCTGTGAGTCCAGAATGACTCACATTAATGAACATTGATGCTTTAATTGTTCATATTTGGGCTGCAGATCTTTAAAGGAGTTCACTAGTGAAGATTAGCAGCAGGAAATATTGTCTGGGAATAACTGCTGCAAGTTAACTGTTCCTTTTTATCCATTTCTCTCCTCCAGTTTGTTGTGAATGAGTTTTATGTCTTCAAGATGGTCTCACAAGCGCTGCAAGCTCTGAAGTCCACCTTTGATGTGGTCATTGTTTCCAGCAATACCACAGAAGTAGTTGCCCAGGTTGAGCATTTGAAAGACTTTATTGACGTCACAGAAGGTATGGGCACAGTCTGTGACTTATTTTGTATGTGTGTGTTGACGACAAAATGATGTTGGTGGTTGTGTTTCACCAGCTTTTCACATCTGCTGATGCTGACATCCATATCTTAGGCAGCCCATGTCTGCTGTTCAAATATGGACGTTGCACGGACTATAATGTACCTTCAATTTAAACTGGGCTCTCTTCCACAGACAGCATGGGGGATGCCGATTAGATGGAAACTCTCAGAGTGATTAAATGCAAACAACCCATTGCAGTGGTGAGATGGGAGTGGGGATCGGATCTGGAATTCAACACCTTCACACACCTTCACACACCAATCAGGAGGACCCAAACTATTCTTTGGGGTGACGGTTTTTTGGGGGCACTTATCAGATTCTGGATTATAATGGGCAAGTTCCTGTCGTCAGGAGATCTATCAGTCCTCTTTTTTCCAATTAGTTTTTTTTTAATCAAAGATTTTCTTGTGTTCCAAAACAAACAAATTTATATTTATATTTTGCTACAGTGATCTATGTTTACTCCTGTTGGGTCTTTCCAGTGTCTAGTTATGATGTTTCTTGCTGCCTCTCAGTCCTCTTGATGTTGGGTTCAGGCTGAGGCTTCTTCCAAGGGCATCACTCATTATGTAGCTGGAGAGATCTTCATCCCACCCCAAAACACTTTTACTTTTCTTTTAGAACACAGGTGGCCCTAGAGTCTAGATGTTTCTTGGACTCCAACTGCCTTCAGCCCCAGCTGATGTGGCTAATAGCTGTGGATGAGAGAGAGGGAGGCAACATCTAGAGATACTGTTATGTACTGAGCTGAATAGGATCCAAAATGCAGCAGTCTCATTGGTCCTAGAACAATAGGATTCAGAATGCAGCAGTCTGATTGGTCCTAGAACAATGCAGCATTATGATTGGTCTGCAGGAGCCACCCAATCCAGCTAGAGATGGAAGTGAATCCACAACCTGATTGGCCTACAGGAGAATTCTGGAATTAGCCAGTCACGTGCAGCCCATTGTGTAAATAATGTATATAAAGCAGATATTTTGGGGAAACTTGCATTCCTCCTCACCACTATGAGCTGAATAAAGAGCATGAAATCTACTCTCGACTCTGGGTATATTTCAGATACTCAGGCTGGCTACTCTTCCCTTAGAGCTACTATGTTTGTCAGGAGGCAGGAATCCCTTCCTGCTGAGAAAGCAGCATGAATGACTGCCAGGAATGTGTATGTGCTGAGAGACACACGCAGGGTATGTGAGCCTGGCAGAGGAGCCTGCTTTCATATTCCCTTGCATGTCTTCAGTTTCACCTCCAATTCGGAAAATCAACTGTCTTGCCAAAGGCAAGGTGGTTCTTTTAAACGGAGATTCAGAAGCAATACAAAATGCACAAATGAGTGAGAAGATTAAAGATTTTATTCTGAAACAGCAAAGCACTTCAATCTGCCACTTGCAAGCCCCCATGAAACAGCAAAGCGACTCCCCCAGGCAAGGCTGGATTTAGGTTTGATGAGGCCCTAAGCTACTGAAGGGACGTGGGTGGCGCTGTGGGTTAAACCACAGAGCCTAGGACTTGCTGATCAGAAGGTTGGCGGTTCGAATCCCCATGACGGGGTGAGCTCCCGTTACTCGGTCCCTGCTCCTGCCAACCTAGCAGTTCGAAAGCACGTCAAAGTGCAAGTAGATAAATAGGTACTGCACCAGCGGGAAGGTAAATGGCATTTCTGTGTGCTGCTCTGGTTCGCCAGAAGCGGCTTAGTCATGCTGGCCACATGACCCGGAAGCTGTATGCTGGCTCCCTTGGCCAATAAAGCGAGATGAGTGCCGCAGCCCCAGAGTCGGCCACAACTGGACCTAATGGTCAGGGGTCCCTTTATCTTTACCTAAATCTGGCACTGCCCCCAGGTAGCCTCAGTTTGCACGGCCCTGGGGCCAATCAGTCCGTGCATGAGCTTCAAAGAAGCTTTGCCCATACCGTCCGATTTTATAGATAACCTGTTTAACTTTCCAGACTGGCTACGTGCAGCTAATCCATCAGCCGCCCCCTCCCAATGCCTCACTTTCTCAAAACAATGTCCAACATGAAAGAAGGTACCCAGCACTATCCTCCCAAACGGATTAAGGCAGCTGTGTGGGGCGCTTCACCGCCTCCCAATCTTCTCAGGACATCAAAGACTGTTCTCACACCATCAAAAAACTTAACAAGAGCGAGGGAGGGGGAAGGAACAGAGGCAGGAAGGGCTCTGTGTCAGACCACTAACTCCTGATACATTTTGTTTTCCGGATGCATTTCCCATACACTGACTCACAAGTAAAAAGAGGGTGGTGAGAAACAGTTCTGAAGCTTGCAAGCGTCTTGGTACCTTCCATGCCTGTGAAAGCAGAGCAGTTTTGAGGTTGTGTTGACTGAGGATACGACCTCACAGAGAGGATGAGGTCACACAGGTGACGGTTCTTTGTCCCACAGGTGTTTGGCTTTTCACCACCGTCACTGCCTGCCTCACCAGTGTCAGCTACGTGTTCCACATCCTGGCCTGCTACAGGTATGGAGATGCTTCCTGCCTTGTATCTTATTCTGCGAGGATTTTGGGATCCCGGGGGGAAGTGGAGGAAAAGAAAGAGCAGCTTGTCCAAGCGGATCTAGGCAATCAATTCAAGTCCTGGCAAAGTCAAGTCTAGTCCAAATTGTATTTGTATTTTGGGGCACAGCTGACTCTGGCAGCATATAAATAAACTCGACTACCCTATTTTCCTAGAAAGCACATGAAACGGCTGTGGGCTGGCCAGAAGCAATTCCTTCCGTTGGTGTTTGTCAGGCTGTCATCTTCTCAAAATGTGGTGAGTTCTCACTTCTCTTCCCCTTCAAGTCTACCCGCAGCAGTAACCTATCTTGCAAAAACCCGAATCTCGGGTCTCGGGAATCCAGACGTTGTCTGGAAAGCTCTGCCCTGGCTGCTCATTCCATATTCAGCCCAATTCAAGATGCAAGTGTTGATTTATACAGCCCTAAATAGTCTGGGTCCCAGTTATATAATGGAGTACCTCCCCTTGTCCTATCCCGCCTATGAATTGAGATCTGCTGGTGAGTCCCATTTGGCTGTACCATTGCCTAGTGAAAGCTGGATGGTCAGAATTCAGAACAGGGTCTTCTCAGTGGCTGCACCCTAATTGTAAAACACTCATCCTGTAGAGATTAGGCAGGTGCTGGCACTGAGGAACATTTGGTGCCAGGAAAAAATATGTTTTTGCCCAGTCTTTTGAAGTTTAGTCTGTTTTAAGATGGCTATTGTGGCAAATGAAGGAATATGTGAATAGGTTTTTAATTCAATTTTGATGTGTTGATTTTCTGTAGTTGATTTGTTGCTCTGTTACCATTGCATGATGAAGGCTGGAATACAGATCCCATAACTAACCAACCAACCAACCAACCAACCAACCAAACACATACATACATACATACATACATACATACATACATAGGTAAAGGTAAAGGGACCCCTGACCATTAGGTCCAGTCGTGGCCAACTCTGGGGTTGCGGCGCTCATCTAGCTTTACTGGCCGAGGGAGCTGGCGTACAGCTTCCGGGTCATGTGGCCAGCATGACTAAGCCTCTTCTGGCGAACCAGAGCAGCACACGGAAACGCCGTTTACCTTCCCACTGGAGCGGTACCTATTTATCTACTTGCACTTTGACGTGCTTTTGAACTGCTAGGTTGGCAGGAGCAGGGACTGAGCAATGGGAGCTCACCCCGTCGCGGGGATTCGAACCACCGACCTTCTGATCGGCAAGTCCTAGGCTCTGTGGTTTAACCCACAGTGCCACATACATACATACAAAAAATAATGGCATGCTGGGGTCAGTTTCTTGGTCACATGGAATGTTGGGAGAATGAGACAGAATGTTTATGACTGGTCCCAAATGTTAGTCTTTTATCACTGCTTAGCTTTGGTATCAATGGCTTCAGCAAGGAAGATGGTCCATAGTAGAAGTCCTAGTGGAGATTTATTATATATCAGGCCATGTGTATATTCTTATTTTCTATTATACATTTGAGAGTTTATTGTATATAAACGTCTCTCCATTTTTTATTTTATTTTAACATTAACAGGCCGCAATAGCAAGATACTCTGGTTGGCAAATTGCATACATATTATGGGGTACGTGACTGTCTTTGTTGTGAACTGATGATTGCAGTTGCCCCTTTCTTCCCTGGTTAATTGTTCATTTGTGCTTTTCCCCTCTAGGGTACCTGATCATCCACACAGTTCAGTGCCTCTTTGGGGTGATGTTCATGTATGGCTTCGTTTTGCCCATCAAGCATGGTCAGGGGATCGAAATGCTAAAAAGTCTGGGAACTGGGATGTAAGTGCCCTGCATTTTTTGTACGGTCTACTAGGGTACTGACTGAGAAGGAGGTTGTGAGCCAGGACATTGGTCAGGCAGGCATTCCCTGGGTAGTCCTGGGCGAGTGATGATCTCTCAGTTTTGCCCAGCGCTTCCTACATTCACGAAACATTACCGTATTTTTCGCCCCATAGGACGCACCGGCCCATAGGACGCACCTAGTTTTTTTGGGGGGAAATAAAGGGCGAAAAAATTATTTCCCCCCCCAGGTGTGCTGCGCTAATCCCAAAGCTTGGGGCGTGCGGAGCTCAGCGCGCCCCAAGCTTCTGGGTGCAGGCAAGCTCTCCGCTAGCCCTGGGAGAGCTGGGTCTCCCACAGCTAGCGGATGTCTTCCTGAAGCCTGGAGAGCGAGAGGGGTCGGTGCGCACCGACCCCCCTCGCTCTCCAGGCTTCAGCGAAAGCCTGCATTCGCCCCATAGGACTCACACACATTTCCCCTTCATTTTTGGAGGGGGGAAATTGCGTCTTATAGGGTGAAAAATACGGTAATTTTGTTCTCAGGTGCTCCTTGTGCTTTATCAAAGAAAACATAACTAGAAGTGCCCTTTGCAAGCTGTGCTTGTGAACCTGATGACTCTGATTTTTGGGGGTGAAACATTTGGTTTTCAACCTTATGATCCTCGCAATCCAGACATTTACCATTTCCCCATCTGGCTGAGCTGCTTCTAGGTGGGTGACTCCTAGGTATAGGTAAAGGGACCCTGACCATTAAGTCCAGTCATGACCGACTCTGGGGTTGCAGTGCTCATCTCGCTTTATTGGCCGAGGGAGCCGGCGTTTGTTTGCAGACAGCTTCCGGGTCATGTGGCCAGCATGACTAAGCCTCTTCTGGCTAACCAGAGCAGCACACGGAAACGCCGTTTACCTTCCCGCCAGAGCGGTACCTATTTATCTACTTGCACTTTGACGTGCTTTCGAACTGCTAGGTTGGCAGGGGCAGGGACCGAGCAACGGGAGCTCACCCCGTTGCGGGGATTCAAACCACTGACATTCTGATCAGCAAGTCCTAATCTCTGTGGTTTAACCCACAGCGCCATCCGCGTCCTTCGGGTGACTCCTACTGCTACCCAAACACAGAGGTTGCTGAAACTGGCTCCCTCTGGGGGCACAGGCCCGAGAAGGGCGTAAATATCAGCTGCCAGACTATGAAGTATATGGTGCTTATGTGCGCGATGATGTGCTGCTGCTGCTGTCATGGTGAGATCAAACATGGGAGACGTTTCCTATCCTTCTTACACCATGGAACAAAGTTGATTTTTTTCAGAGGGTGGGTGGGCTCCAACACAACTCCTTGCCAGGGGTGCAAAGTGTTATGTACTGAAGTTTTCACTCTGGGCCAGCAGGGGGATACTGTAGATAGTTTTCACTCAGGTCCACAAATGCAAATAAGGGATTGGAAGTGACGTTCAGTGATTGGATAGTTACAGAAAATGGTTACTGTTGCGTTCTAGTGGAGCTCTATATAAGCAGGCTGGCTAAACCCTTCAGTTCAGTTCTGTTCTGACCAGTGAATAAACAAGAGCTGTTTGAAGAATCGCTGTGTCGTCTGATATGTTCACCCACATATGAAATGCACACCTAGGGTCCTTAACACAAAGGACCCTAGGTGTGCATTTGCCCAAAGATTGCAAGTTACAACAAGTGGAATTGCAATTGACTCTCCCTCCTATGGGGAATACAGTGGTACCTCGGGTTACAGATGCTTCAGGTTACAGACTCCGCTAACCCAGAAATAGTATCTCGGGTTAAGAACTTTGCTTCAGGATGAGAACAGAAATTGTGATCTGGTGGTGCGGCGGCAGCAGCAGGAGGCCCCATTAGCTAAAGTGGTGCTTCAGGTTAAGAACAGTTTCAGGTTAAGAATGGACCTCCAGAACGAATAAAGTTCTTAACCCGAGGTACCACTGTATTGCCGATTTCCTATGTGTTCATTCTGGTATTTTCCAGCCACCCCAGTGGGTGTGGCATAGCAGTTGTTGTGTTGTTGTTGTTTAGTTGTTTAGTCATGTCTGACTCTTCGTGACCCCCTGGACCAGAGCATGCCAGGCACTCCTGTCTTCCACTGCCTTCCGCAGTTTGGTCAAACTCATGCTGGTAGCTTCGAGAACACTATCCAACCATCTCGTCCTCTGTCGTCCCCTTCTCCTTGTGCCCTCCATCTTTCCCAACATCAGGGTCTTTTCCAGGGAGTCTTCTCTTCTCATGAGGTGGCCAAAGTATTGGAGCCTCAGCTTCAGGATCTGCCCTTCCAGTGAGTACTCAGGGCTGATTTCCTTCAGAATGGAGAGGTTGGATCTTCTTGCAGTCCATGGGACTCTCAAGAGTCTCCTCCAGCACCAGAATTCAAAAGCATCGATTCTTCAGCGATCAGCCTTCTTTATGGACCAACAGCAGTTGTAGGAGAGGCCATTTGCAGCTCTGCACAGATTCCCCTTAATAACCCTTGTAGATCCATGGCGTTTCTTGACTTTGCTGGTTTTTTAAATCAGTCTTTCAATTATTACTAGCGGTCTGTTGTCAGTGATAGCTGGGAAAGAAATGTACTGATGCATAACTGACCTTACCTTAGCATTCAGCTCCTTATATTTGTGTTACAATCTCATAAAGCTGTCACTTCTCTCTGCCTTTTCTGCCTCAGCCTCACACTTGCCGTTGTCATAGGGCTCATGCAACTGCAGATTGCAACAGCTACTGCCTTCTTTCTTCAGCCGAAGATTTTGCTGACTGACAAGGAAAAGCCTTTGGCTCTTGATAACAGGTCAGTGCAAGGAAGTTGGGTTGCCAACGGGGTTTGTTTTTTGACCAGGGGAGGGCCTTTCTACTTCCCATTGTTCAAGTTCATGATAGAAAAATCTGTTCCAGTCGAAGCTGTGCAAGGCAAGAAATGTTTGCTGCCTCTGTCTGATGGAGGAAAAGTGTAACCATAGTGTTTGCCGGGAGAACATACTAGTCAGGATTCTCGCAAGGACATTGTTGTCTGTCTTGAACAAGAACACAACAGTAACAGGAAAGTCCTGTGACGTTAAGTCTGGTGCTACCTAGTGGTTAAACTTTCTAATAGGTAAAAAAGGTAAAGGTCCCCTGGACGGTTAAGTCCAGTCAAAGTCAACTACGGAGTGTGGCGCTCATCTTGCTTTCAGGCTGAGGGAGTCAGCGTTTGTCCACAGACAGCTTTCCGGGTCATGTGGCCAGCATGACTAAACCGCTTCTGGTGCAACAGAACACTGTGACGGAAACCAGAGCGCACAGAAATGCTGTTTACCTTCCCGCCAAAATGGTACCTATTTATCTACTTGCACTGGCGTGCTTTCGAACTGCTAGGTTGGCAGGAGCTGGGAGCTCACCCCGTAGTGGGGATTTGAACCGTCGACCAAGAGGCTCATTGCTTTAGACCACAGCGCCACCCGTGTCCCTTATACTTTATAATAGTGCCATCCTCACAAGGGAGCTTGCACAAGAGAAGGTCTAGAAAGCAAACATGGTGCCACAAGTATGACGTAGTGAATTGGGAAGAACCGAAGGTGAGGTGTAAGGGAGTGTCCAATTTTGGCCTCGCACAGGGTGCTGCTGAAATTTGAAAGGCCAAAGTCTGGCCCTGTGTCCAGCTAACCTCCCCTCAGAGCGGAGCAACTGAAAGTAATGGACTAAAGGTAGTCATGTCCATTAATTCCAATGGGCTTACTCTGAGTATGACTAGACCCGGAGCCCATCCGTACAATCTTGTGACTTGCTTTTGATTCCCACACGTACCTTTAGCTGGAAGCCTGAAAGCTAGAAGCAGTTTGATTCATTTTATGCTTGATGCTGCCTCCTTGAGTGCGTCTGCTATTGTGACTCTCCTGTGGCGATTTGTCCTTATTTCCAGGAAAGCTTTCCACAATTTCAACTACTTCTTGTTCTTCTACAACGTGGTGCTGGGCCTGGGGGCCTGCCTGTTCCGTCTGCTGTGCAGCGTCATCGTGGGAGCTTGGCTGATTGCTCGGATAGACAGGACAATCATGCCCAAAGGCTATGAAGCAGCTGACCTGGGTAAGGCCTGGGCTCCTCTCTCTCTCTCTCTCTCTCTCTCTCTCTCTCTCTCTCTCTCTCTCTCTCCCTCTCTCTCTCCCTCTCTCTCTCCCTCTCTCTCTCGGGCCATAAGGCTGGAAGGTTCTCAAACATCTCTGGCTTTCAGAAAAGAAGCAAGCGAGCAAACTCAAAGGGCAAGGGAAAGCCCACAATGAAGGCTGCATGATTTCATCAGCTTAATAGCTAAATTAATCAACTGAATTTCTCCCTCATTGTGATTCGACTGCAGGATTCAGGACATGGATAGGGATGCTCTTTATGGACCACCACCACACGAATCCAACCCTCGTCTGTTTTTGCCACCTTCTCGTGGTCCGAACGAGAGAGAGACAACAGCAGAGAACCACTGACTATCATCATTTCACCAACGCAACAGTAACAGGTAGACTCTAGTTGGGCTGCTACAGATTTATACACATTACAGTAAATATTAGGAATATAGTTGCCGTTTATCAATACTTGCTATTGTTTTAGGATGCCAGTAAGAAGTGTAAGCAAATTCTGACATTTACTAGCAAAATCTCAAAACTCCACAAGCGCCTTAGGATCAAATTTCACCGTCTTTCTTGCTCTCTACTGGCAGATATGGGCACTGCAGTGATATGGGTCATCTATGAAATGTTCAGGTTAGGAAATATTGCATTCTCACAAGTGTGTAAACTGGGGGTAGGCAACCTACGGCCCATGGGCTGGATGCGACCCAATCGCCTTCGCAATCCAGCCCACAGACAGTCCGGGAATCAGCGTGTTTTTACATGAGTAGAATGTGTCTTTTTATTTAAAATTGCATCTCTGGGGTTATTTGTGGGGCATAGGAATTTGTTCATCCCCCCCCCCAAAAAAATATAGTCCAGCCCACCACATGGTCTGAGGGACGGTGGACTGGTCCATAGCTGGAAAAGGTTACTGACCCCTGGTGTAACAGCAGTGTGTGTGTGTTTGTGTGTGTGTGTGGATGCTTGGTTCGTCCCACAGGTGAAGCCAGTATACAGTGGTACCTCGGGTTACATACGCTTCAGGTTACAGACTCCGCTAACCCAGAAATAGTGCTTCAGGTTAAGAACTTTGCTTCAGGATGAGAACAGAAATTGGGCTCCGGCGGCGCAGCAGCAGCAGCAGGCCCCATTAGCTAAAGTGGTGCTTCAGGTTAAGAACAGTTTCAGGTTAAGTATGGACCTCCAGAACGAATTAAGTACTTAACCCGAGGTACCACTGTACTGGGTGTTTTTTGAAGTGGCAACCACGTTAATGAAGCGTGTTCCACCTGGTGTCCGTGCCTTGAAGGAGAAAGGATATTAGGCAGCATATTAGAAATTAAGCACTGATGCCTTGTTTTCTTTTAGATTTTAGGGTTTCCAACAAAGCCAGGACAAGGTGGCTGCTGTCATACACTCTTCTAAATAACCCCAGCCTTTCAGCACTCAGGAAGCCAAAATGAGGGTCCTCTCCTACAAATGCGTTGCTAATTTCCCCCACTACAGATGCAACGGGACTGAAATGAACCTCACTGAGACTGCACTGCCACATTCCTCATATACAACTTCCTAATACTATATCAGAACATTGGCCCATCAGGATGAGTCTATGTACTAAGATTGGCTGCCGGTCTACTTCCAGTTCTGCAACCTGAGACCCTCTTAACTGAAGAGACTCCAGCGATCAAATCTGGGACCTTCTGCTTGCCAAGGAAAAACTCTGCTATTGAGCTCTAACCATTCATCCCCTGAACTTGAGCTTGTTATTTGAGATGGTCTGGAGAACTGCTAGCCCAGATGTTTTTATGCCTGTATGATGTGGAAGATATCTGAATAGTACCTCATTTGCTGTCTTTCATCATGTTTCCGGCATTTTTCTGCTATTTCATTGGTAGGTCTCCAGTGAAACCCGTCTCTGGGTGATTTTTGGCATAGATGAATCGAACTGCTGGAACTGTAGACAAAAGGCCTTTGATATGTCCATCCTTCCCCAGTGGAAAATGTACTACAGCTGCATCTTCAAAATTCACATGTGGTCACACTGGTGATGTCACAGCACACACCAATGAGATCATAGTTACTGTATCTAGACATCAGAAAGGCCACGGCTCAGTAAACCTGATGCCCATATATGTCTGGAAATCATCCGGTTTCAACTTTTCTTGCTGGTCAAACTTTGTAATTCAAAATGAGGATACAGAAATATTGACAATTTGAACATTGCAAAAACTAAAATACTTTCGCGCAAATAAATACTGCTTGTTTAAATGTGACAAAGATGAGAGAGATGTTATTTCATGAGCAGTAGTTGTTCTAGTGGGACACGGGTGGCGCTGTGGGTTAAACCACAGAGCCTAGGGCTTGCCGATCAGAAGGTTGGCGGTTCGAATCCCCGCGACGGTGTGAGCTCCCGTTGCTCGGTACCTGCTCCTGCCAATCTAGTAGTTCGAAAGCATGTCAAAGTGCAAGTAGATAAATAGGTACCACTCTAGTGGGAAGGTAAATGGCGTTTCCGTGCGTTGCTCTGGTCTGCCAGAAGTGGCTTAGTCATGCTGGCCACATGACCCGGAAGCTGTACGCCGGCTCCCTCGGCCAATAAAGCCAGATGAGCGCTGCAACCCCAGAGTCGTCCACAACTGGACCTAATGGTCAGGGGTCCCTTTACCTTTACTTTTAGTTGTTCTAGTATGGGGTATGTTTTTGCTGGTGCTCCTCAGCAGGTACCGCAAACACTTAGCTTTATTTTTATTACTTTTTTTTTTTTACAAAGACAAGCCTTTAACCTTCCTAGAAAAGGCTTCATATACCAGTTGCGCCATTTCCTGCATTCGGTGCGGGAATTTTATTTTCAGTATAAACAGGACTCTATTTTTGAACATGTACACACACCGCTTTTAATTTTTCTCCCAGGTGTGGAGGTGAGGAAAAAGGATAACTGGGACATTTCGGGATCAAATCAGAAACTGGGATGGCTTCTGTAACTCTGGGACTGTCCTTGGAAAATTGGACACTTGGAGGGTATGGGACTGAGCTATAAGTTAAATGGAGTTCTGTATAACTTCCCATCTCCCTTTAAGAGTGGGGGGGGGGGAGCTAATGTTGCTGCAATCAGGCATAGATAGAAAGCAGGTGGGAAGGGGTGGTTAACCCTTTTCCTGCTGCCAGTTTCAACTCCTTGTTTGATGGGAGATATTTACTTGGGAGTAAGCACCAATGAGTAAGCACGCGGGTGGCGCTGTGGACGCGGGTGGCACTGTGGGTTAAACCACAGAGCCTAGGACTTGCCAATCATAAGGTTGGTGGTTTGAATCCCCGCGACGGGGTGAGCTCCTGTTGCTCGGTCCCTGCTCCTGCCAACCTAGCAGTTCGAAAGCATATCAAAGTGCAAGTAGATAAATAGGTACCACTCTGGCGGGAAGGTAAACGGCGTTTCCGTGCGCTGCTCTGGTTCGCCAGAAGCGGCTTAGTCATGCTGGCCACATGACCCAGAAGCTGTACGCTGGCTCCCTCGGCCAATAAAGCGAGATGAGCGCCGCAACCCCAGAGTCGGTCATGACTGGACCTAATGGTCAGGGGTCCCTTTACCTTTAAGCACCAATGAATTTACTTCTGAGTAAACAATCCATAGAATTGGGCTGCACATTTACTTGGCAGTAAGTTCCACTGAACTCAGTGTTACTTCTGAGTAAACAGTGCATAGGACTGAGCTTTCCCTTCATCGGTGCCCAATGGATGCAAAGTGTAGTGCGAGACAGTGTCAAATTTCTGAGTCATCAGTTGCCAGGTAGAAAATGACCCATCACAGAGTCAACCCACCCTCCTTCTCAAGAACAGCCACTGATCTACACAACCCCATATTTGCTGTGGTGGGGCATTTCTGATTGCTTTCTTGAGCTGTCACTCAAGCGTGGTCTGCTTTTGGATGACATCATCACAGGTATATAAAGAAGAGCTCTGCAAGAGAATGTTTGGAAGGTGGGTCTTGGGTATTTTGTGGTAAGTTAACATGTTTGTATGTTGTCTTTTGGAGTCCTTAGCTAGTTCTCTGTGTGCTTTGGTGATTCTGCAGCAGGGAAAACCAGGTTGTTGTTGTTTTAATTGAATACATGTTTAAGGCTGGCTGCTAAAATGGCATTAATTCTATAGAAGTTAAAATGCCACACCCTGGGGCTGGATGGCTAGGGAAGCAAGATATAGGGTGTGGCAACCTTTATGTGTACAATATTAAACACTGCAGGCAATGACTTGGTTTAGCCTTGAGGCCGTGCCTCTCCACTTTCCATTCATCCCCTCTGCAGCAATTAACAGGTGACTGTGTTTTCCCCATGCTATGGAAACCTTGTTTGTTAATTCCTGCATTTCAGCCTGCTCATATGTAGTGCCAGATTTGCATATAAGCTAAACAAGCTGTAGTTCGGGGCCCCCCAAAAAATTAAAGAAAAAAACACCTGGATGTTCATTTCCAGAATATAAGATAAACAACAAATAAAATAAAACCTACATACAGCAACCGTGTTTTGTGCTGTGTAAGCTCCTATGATGTAAGTAATGGACCCCGCCTGCTAGCCTGCTCCCTAAACTATCACTGGTTTGCTCATTTCTATATATAGGGTGCCTACATTCTGCATGTGCAAATGGCTTTAGATACCTATTAGGTCCATAAATTATATATTCAACACAAAAAACAGTGACAATTTGTTGTTGAGAAAGGACAGCTGGCCATATAAAGGGCCCCATTGCCTTCAGTAGCTTAGGGCCTCATCAAACCTAAATCCGGCCCTGCTCATATAAAGTACAGCTACAGGAGTCGTCTGAAAAGCTGGCAACCTTTTTTGAGACCTCTGGGCAGAGAGGAAACGCCACTTGTCACACTTAGCTAGGAGCTCAATACTCCACCCATTTTGCTTGCTTGCCATTTTGCAAGGCTTTAGTTGACCCCAAATAAAGGCATTGCTCAGCTGTGGGTTTTGGAGCCTCTCCCCACTTCCCGCCTGCTCTCCTTTTTTATAGGCCCATATGGCTGCTTATACAGTGGTACCTCAGGTTAAGTACTTAATTCGTTCTGGAGGTCCGTTCTTAACCTGAAACTGTGCTTAACCTGAAGCACCACTTTAGCTAATGGGACCTCCCGCTGCCGCTGCACGATTTCTGTTCTCATCCTGAAGCAAAGTTCTTAACCTGAGGTAATATTTCTGGGTTAGCGGAGTCTGTAACCTGAAGTGTCTGTAACCTGAAGCGTCTGTAACCCAAGGTACCACTGTACTAACTTTTTTAAGGGTTCCAGTTACAGATAGGTAGCCGTGTTGGTCTGCCATAGTCAAAATAAAAAATTCCTTCCAGTAGCACCTTAAAGACCAACTAAGTTAGTTCTTGGTATGAACTTTCGTGTGCATGCTATCTGAAGAAGTGTGCATGCACACGAAAGCTCATACCAAGAACTAACTTGGCTGGTCTTTAAGGTGCTACTGGAAGGAATTTTTTATTTTTTAAGGGTCTGTGACAAGCATATGCATAACGCTACCATGGCCAGGAAGCTTTGAGTGCCACCAGGTGTACACTTAGGGGAACTGCAGCAAATCCTAGGTTTGCCTCTGCTTTATGCAATATGGCATATTTTTAAAAAAACAACAACATAGAATCGGAAGGGACCCCAAGGGTCATCTAGTCCAACCCTCTGCAAGCCAAAATATCTCTGAGCTAGGCTTTACTAACTTTTTTTGCAGGGGAAAAAAAGTTTCAAGTACTGTGTTTGTGCTCATATTTTGAGTAGGTATTTAATTAAAGCCATCTTGCCTTTAATTTAAAGATGGGATAAAAATTCAACAAATTTGAGC